>NW_027273870.1:24097500-25472500 GCF_046630095.1 Trachinotus anak
CCTCCTCCTATATCCCTAGAATAAAAATCTCCACCTGTTGAGGTCCTCTGTCCTCCTCCGTCAGAGCCCGAGCCTCCCAGGCTTGGAATAAAAGAAACAGACGATTGCATAACACGGACATAAAAGAGAGGGAGAAAGACCACACGAAGAGTGGATGATGGTTTACTTTTCTTTTGAGAAAAAAATTCCTGGGGTTCCAAATATAATAGCTCTGCCTTTCTTTCATACCATCCCACCCACCACCATCTCCTCCTGCTATTTACCCATTAGAGGCATCATGTTGGGACAAGTAGGACCCAGGACACCCCCTTGGGAACTGTACAGGATGCTGTGTGATGCCATGAACAGTGGTTTTCATTTTTAGTCTGTTAACCAAAAATTAGACTCAGCAGAGTGTGGCTAGTCTTGTCTTATTCTATATTTAAACATTAAGCTGTTGCCAAGGAAATAAAATCATACGTTCTTCCGGGCCACCATAAATAAGATTTTAAAAGCTGCCCTTTTCTTTTCGTATAATCTCATTCAAGATTATGCAAGCCTGAAGACCTCCCTATAGTAATTTCTGGGACATGACCTTTTTCAGGTTTCTGGGTGCACACAGATTTGAGAATCTCTCTCTCTCTCTTATTTAGTATGCATTCATTTGGTGCACAGCAGCACAACACTTGCACTGTATGGTGAGTCAGCCCTGCCCTGTCCATAGACAGCTGTAGGTATTTAGGCAGTGGGTGGTGCAGGGGTGGTGGCGGTGGTGGTGGGACACTGTTGGAATTGTCTAAAAGTACATCCCTGTTATTATAACTGATTTAAAACCACTGGGCTCAGTCGTCATGCATCTTTCATGGGTCAGCAGCACACTAAACAGAAGTTACCCAGGCATGTTGTGCTGCAGAGACGACACTTGACACACTCACACATGCAGACGCTCAGCTCAGGTTCATATCTGGCTCGTAGCAAACACCCCAATGCCAGCTGCCTTTACCTCTTCATTTCTGCTGTCTGATTAAATATCACAAGGCTGCTGCTAATAGCTCATTCCACTGTATGATTATAAAATGTTTGGAAAAAAAACAACAAAAAAAACAAAACAAGGGAGACCCATTATCACTGTGTACTGCGTCAATAGTGCGCTAACGATTTTGTTATTACTCTGTATAATTATCGAGGACAAAAGCTCATTCCACTGACGTTGTTTTGGTAATAGTCAAAGCCCAGTACTCCAATATTCCTAAAGTGAAACCAGAGGAAAGATAAAGTCCAATTAAAGAAACTGCACATATGAAACCAGCAGGCAGGCTCACAAACAAATAAATAAATAAATGAGTAAATAGTTAAATAAATTACAGGGAAGAGAAAACGATTACACAAGGCCTCTGACAAAAAAAAAAATGATGTGGCCAATTTTTGTATCCATGGTAACTGACTTTTTCAGAGTGTCACCACTTTTGTTATGGCAGAGGCGCAACCCAGATACATATAGTTTATGTTTGGAAATCAGTGCTGGACTACACAAGTCCCCATTCATAAATTACTGGCCATGCTACCTGCAACAGGATGCCAGCCGCTCATTCACAGACTAACGTACACAGGCCCCACTGATCATATCCTGCTATAGCCAGCTCACTGCTGATGCAACTAATACAGAAATCATTTAAAGCACACTCTGATAATTAGCTGCATAGCTCACCAAAACCCCGTCCAGAAAAACCTGTAACTGTTAACTTTGCTTAAAATTCTTTTTAGTAAAAAATGCATTGTTGCCATGACAACAAGACCTGATGGCACACTTTGGGTTGTGTTTTTACTATCAAATTGCATGTGTTTTTAAGAATACCTTTGTGGATTTCATGCTTTTTTACATTTTGAAGCAGGTACGACAAGTTCTTACTCCCAATTAACCTGTCACGCTCACATGGTCGGCTACCTTACAGTGTTGCCGCTAGCAGTTTGTCCAGTGAATAGAATGCACTGGCATTTTCATACCAGCGCACAGCAGGGCTTATCTGACAGTCATCAGGACTCTGACTGACAGGCAAACACAAAAGTATGATTCACTTGTAACGTTTCTATGCAACTGGAAATAAGCTGGTTGGTAAAGAAAGTAGGTGGGCTGTGTTCAGTCTAATTACTGTATGATGAGCTCAGAGCAGAGGCATGACTACAAAACAAGTTTATGTCTTTTATACAATGATCTTGACTCTTTTTTTTTCTCCCCCTAAGATCGAGGCAATGCCATAGCAGAGACATTGCATTGTAGCTACAGTACATGGCTTTATATAGACTCAGGAAATGAATCACTCTGTCAATAAATGGCAACAAAATAAACAGAAATTTATTCAAGGCTTTCTATCTGGAACAGAACAGTGTGATAGCTGGCATTTACTGAGTTATACATATTCTCTCCCTCTCTCTCTAGTCTGTCTTTCTACTTTGTCCCCCCCCCCCCCCCCCCCCCCCCCCCCTCCTCCCCCTCCCATCTTGCACCCTCCACCCTCTCTCGATCTCTCACCCACAAAGAGTGGGTGACCTGGAATGAGCTCTCCCACAGACGGCACTGCTTCCTACAGCCAGACAGGGGCAGTATGTAGTGCTTGGATCCAATGCAAGCTTTAGCTTTATGATTCTCAATAGTCTACCATGGCAGCATCATCAACCCATTCAAATTTATAGACACCTTTGAAAATCACTCATCTCAAAAATTGATGGGTGATTACTTCCTGTCACAGTGCTGATCACAGTGAAAAGTTCACGAGTGCGGCAGCCAAATCAATTAGTTCAGAGTGATGCACTGCTGTGTCGTTTTCACTTGGCTACATCAGCAATTATCCTTAACTTGAAAAGGTCAATCAATAATTTAATAATTAAATGCGAGCAAGAATTAACAAAGTTCTGAAGCATTAGTGAAACCTGTCTCCCTGAAAATTGTCTGTCCTCATTTTCACTACAAAAACCAGAACCATTCGTGGCTAAAATAGTTGAACTAAATATGTATAAATATGAAAATCTGTTCATTAATTCAGAATTTTGACTTTTTTTTTTGATAAAGTAAGTGTAGCTTCAGTTAAACAGCACAGGTCAGGACAGGGGTTTGAATAATTCATGGTCTCAACACATTTAGGAATGAATAATATAATATATATATTACAACAACTCAACTTTTTTGACTTGATTTTCCATAATTCTAACTCCCATGCAAAATATATCCATCCATGCAAGGTCTCAGCTTGGGTTGGTTAGCATAAAATAATAGTGACAGTTGCAGCTGATCGCACTTGTATTAAATGCACAGTTTGACAATTATTTTTGATTAGATAATTAAATAGGAAGATGAATACCGCTCTTATATCTGTTTGTTAAATATGAGGCTAGGAGTCGATTAACTTAGCTTAGCAAAAAGACTGGAATCAGGGCAAAACAGCTATCCTAGCTTCGTCCAGCAGTAACAAAATCCGGTCCCACTAAAGCTCACTAATAAACGCGTCATATCTTGTTAGTTTCATGCATACAAAAACCAAAGTGCAGAAATTACTTGTTATGATCTCGGCTGGTTGCCTAGCAACCTCAATGAGACAAGAAGACTCCAAGAAGAAATAGTGCAGGACGTAAACCCCTGTAACCCTGCAACATTTCGGCTTTTGCACAGATTTAACAAATAAGATATAACATGTTATCTATTGAGCTTTAAAGTTGCTGGTTGGCATGTTGTGTGACCTTTGAACAGAGGTCTGCTGTTTCCCATTGCTTCCTCTCTTTTTGCTAAGCTAAGTTATGCGACTGAGGCTGGTAGATTCATATTGACTGTGTTGAGGTGAGACTAGTATCAATCTTCTCATCTAACTCTAGGCATGAGAGCAAATAAGACTATTTCCCAAAACGCTGAACTGTTCCTTTACCACTGGAGAACTAACCTGCGGTTTCATCAAGTCTTGATCCTAATCTGTGCATCCAAGCATGCACAAGTTGACAATCACAGGGGTGGTATGGAGGTCACAGTCTGTCTGTGTGCTGTGTGCCGCTGCGGTATGGCATGGGAATTGCACACAGACAGGCAGCGAGTACACTGGCTCCTCAATATGACCCACCTAAAGCACCAACCTGAAACACACATAAAAAATATGCAGAAATTATGTCATACTGTGGGTCTAGGGAGGTACCCAGTTAGACTGTGTTTGTTAATTTGCACTTAAACCACCCGGGCACACGCCTGTACCCAATTTGACAGCTCGGAAATTCACAGTACAACAGGAAATCTCATTTGTATATTCAGTGTGTTAAATTCTTGGGGTGCTTAAGTATACATTGGGTACTTAGGGCTCTGTGGCCAAGGAGCTGGTGCAACAGAGCGTTTCAGTGTTGGAAGCAGTAGCCAAATCAAACTAATTGGTCCAGTCCACAGAACAATTTAAATTAGCTCATTTTGAGGTGGTAACTTTTTATGCGCTTTCTATTATCAGCGTAGCCAGAGGGTGCATTAAATATGTTACTGCCAAAAGCAAAAGCCTGACTGTGAGATTGAAGTGCTATTCATTTTTAGATGAACTGATAAGGCAGATTGTATGACCTCTAAATAAAATATTTACTTGGTGCTTAAAAGTTTTTCAGAACTTATTAGCTGTTCAAGGTAGAAAACTGGAGACGTGGCTGTTGGTGGAGGCACTTTGACTGTCAGCACACAGCTTTAGTTTCAGCGAGATGCTAGATGGAACTGGGAATGAACATGTGAACCTGCAAATATTTACAGCTGAACTCTGCCACTCCAATGATGTATTTTTAGGCCCCCTTGAGCTCTTAAAAGCCACAAGCACACTTGTTTCACTTGTTTTCCATTATCATGAACAACTCGAAAACTGAAAAAATAAAGTGCATGTAATGATTTCAATCAGGGGAGTTGTTTAAAAAAATTTAGTGTTGTTGATTAAACATGCATTAGATTGGCATAGACTTTATCTGGGGATAATGCCCGATTATGGGGATGAATAATATAATCAGACAATAACACAAGATCCCAGCTTGGCCATATGCCAACTGCTGATCGAGTCTTTATCCTGGTGGTGGTGATGGGGAATGTTCTGGTTGGTTGCTGGCCTCAGCATATTGGGTTAATAAAGAGAACAATGATCGTTTATTGGCTCCTCTGGGGGCAAGAAAAGGTTGTGGGCTTATTTGTTTGGATGATGGGAACCAGAGAGACTAGCCTCTTCAATTTTGAAAGTCTTAGAAGGAGCAATTATTAAAAAAATTAAATCAACTCAAGGCAAAGGAAGAGGGTTGGACTGTATAATCAGTTAAATTTGAAATGCTGCTCTTTATCTCTCCCATTCATCAACACACCATTTAAAAAAATCTTCTGTTATGCCTACAGCACACTCATGCACTCTGGGGTGTATGTGCCACTCAATAATCGATTGACCAATTGATAAATAACTGATCAATCAGTTGACACGGTAAGTTGGTCAAGTGATAAATCGAGAAATCAATAAGCAATTTCCTTAATCAATTCAGTAATCAATTAAAACTATGCTACTAATGAGCCGATGATAATTTGAGAGTGTGGAGTGGGATAAGTGGGAACATTTAGGTGATTTGGGTGGGGATGGGGTGGTGTGGGGGTGAAGTAGGAGAAATGATCTGCAGTTGTGTTTACAGCATGATGTAAACACCATGGCACATTCAAGTTACCGTAATCATCTGCTTGTGAATACACTCATACTAAAACCCGATAAAGAGATAATGAATCTGATATTTAATAATAATAATACAATAAAAGAAAAACACCTTCTAATGCCACAATGTGGTGACTAATCCTTCTGACATTCTTCATGAAAATCACATCATTATTTCATAAAATTATCGATTTCATCATCAGTCTATAATTTATCTTTATTTATCAAGTCATTGTGCAACCATGACATTCTCTATTCAGTCTTTTGTTAGATTGTTTTATCTATTGATTGGCATGTTGCTTAATTCTTTTATTCAATAGTCAATGGTTTGTTAATTAATTTCTTAGTTAAATGATCGACTGACTCAAGTGGGCTCCCACACTGACTGTGCTGGTGTGCATCTGTTTGTGTACTTGTATGTTTTAGCCTAAGTGTCCCTGTCTGGTCATTCTGTAATCTCATGCAGTCTGGTTTGTGGGGTATTTTTCTCCTGAATGGGAAACTCCATCTCTGTGAGGATATTGTCCATCTGCTGCATCTCCTAAAGGACCACTGAGGGAGAGAGCTGGGTAGCTACATGATGCAAGTCACACACACACACATACACATCTCTGTAAGGTGACGCTGTAGCATTTTCTTGGCACATATGGTCTGGTCAATGTGATGAGTGAAGGCCACATTAACATGGTTGCATTGGGACAATTTGTCTCCCATGGAAAGCAGTGGATTTTCCACCTGCTGTGTAATCTTCTGTGACACTTTGTACTTACGATGCCCAATGGCCAACATTATCATGGTTACACCACACCCATGAGAACAGAGCAAACAGGCTGTTATATACCGTCACACTGTTAGTGTCATTATGGCGGCAATATCTTTGACAATAATGTCAGCATGGGGATTTCACTGGTTATGGTTATGAACGGTGGAAAAGACACTAAAGACACTGTTTATATTAAAACATGACTGTGTTTGTACATGTGGCAGCAGAGGTCCTTCTTAAATCTCTAATATCTTTCAGTCAATCTCTAACTAATTTCTATTTGTAGATATTTAAAAATGCATATTGAAAATTTTAAACCCTATACTTTAATTCATAAAATAAGTGGAAACCTTTATTTCTGTGTAGATCAATAATCCTAGTAAGTGCCCTTTCAGCACATTTTTTTAAACCCATTCTCTGAAGTGCCGGGTTTAAAGTGGGCATCCCCCAAAACTGGAGAGCACCAGGACAGCTATCATTCCACTCCTAAAAACTTTTGCTCTTTAAGCCCCCAACCTCAAATAGGACCTGTTTGTTAGAAAATGTTTTGGAGCTTAAGTGGTTTTCAGTGTGACCATGTCATAGGATTCCTGCTCTCACTGCTGGTAAACTCTCCCATTAAACATCCTGATATACACACAGAATATAAGCAGCAATTAAGTAGTTAGTTTGCTTGAATTCACACGTGGAACAGCAACATATGCAGAAATGTGTGTGTGCGAATGATGAATGAATAAGTGAACGTGTCATACCTAAATGAGCTGAACTCACTCCAGCTGTGTCTTGACTTTATCTCTGACTTTCTCCAGCTGCTCCCGGCAACACCTAATCATTCACTGTTTCCACAAAAGTGAAGCAAGAGAGACAGAAAGAGTGAAAACAGCTTTTGCTAAATGTTTATGCTAATCAATCATGTGCCATATTCAGGGACCTGTGTGTGTGTGTGTGTGTGTGTGTGTGTGTGTGTGTCTTCACTAAAGAAATACCATTGGAGGCTCCCTCTCTTCTGTCTCCTGATTATTATTATTGTTTCCTGTGCATTTCTGCCTCTGGCAACAACACTCGTAGGCGTAGGTGGACTGACCATCATGAGTGGCCAACTGGGACCTGAAGGCCAGCAGAGAGCGGAGAGAGACCCATGCCTTCCCCATTGAGCGTGAGAGAGAGAGAGAGAAAGAGAGAGAGAGCGTGGGATGTGGGGGTGGGGGGTATTGAGTGCATCACTGGTCCATGGTTCTCCTTTTAAAGTACTGCTTAGTTTCTGTAAATAGAAAAGAATATATAACGAATGAATATAAAACAAGAAATTCAAAGGCACTGTAAAGCACAGCAGGAAAAGGTCAGTTCAAACAGATATAAGATAAATCACCCTAAACAGTGTGTGTGCAACAAGAGTCAGTTGTGCTAACCTGCAACAGCCTTATATTAATATTATGGGATTGTAATTACACCATCTGTTTATCAACACGCCTTTTTCACTGTATATATTTTAACTTAGGAAAGTAGTGGTAGGAATAACAATAGCTCAGTTATATTCCTCTGCCTCTGCGAGCCATGACAGTGTCACAGTGAGGCAGCATGCACAATACAAGGACCCTGAGACTGAAGCAGCTAAATGAAATTCAGTCATTATTCATTTCATCGTTTACATCAGTGATTTTCTTTTCTCACTTTGAACTCTTCTATGAATAACACCCACAGTATTTACTAACCTCTGCTGTTATCATATTCATAATTCGATAAAATGACTTTGTCTCTTGGACAAACATTACCTTCACTTAAGACTTTATATAAAAGTGTCGGTACAATCTCTAAAAGTTATGAAGGCATTCCACCTGTAAGAAACACTCTAGGGAGGACTGTCAGAGGATTTGTGTGTTTATTTATATATGTATATTTTTGATTTTGTAAATTGATTTCTTTTGGAATATATTTATCTATTTTTCCATTTCAGTGCTATTTAATAATGCTAATATTTGTACTAGTTTGTAGCTATTTTCTCTTTTTGTACATTTTTTTTCCTGTGCTGTTGTTTGTCGTGCTCAGTTATTAAGACAGAAACAAAACCCCTCTGGTGTCATTCCAGACCCTGCCATTCCTCTTCCATCCACATTTCCCACCTTTTCCAGATATGGCTAATGCAAACAGCTACACTTTTGCTATGATTGGCCAATCCCTGATTTTGAAATTCCTTGATCCTCCATCCCTCATCCTTAACCTCATCACCTCACCACACTATGGGTCTATCTACCCAGTAATTCCAGTCATTTCCTGATCACCTACAGACCTGTTTCACAGCAGATATTAAGGCTTGTCGGTGTTATAATGAGTGTATTCCACTACGATGAGTTAGTGCCAGCGCCCTGGTAACTGTCACGGCTTCCTCCGACACTTGAGGACACTTGGAACTGAGCCATCATTAATGACATTTATTTGGATTTCCTGCTATGACAACTCAAAATATCTGCCATGAAAAAAATTCTATTGCAGCCTTGTTTCGTGCCTTTTACCTGCCTGCCAGCTTCAGAGACTCTGACCCCAGCTAGTTATTGGACTTTTGGCGGCCTGCCTGATCTGTCCTGGTCTTGCTTGCCTCCACTGATTGCCTGTTTCTGACCTATATCCAGCCTTTTGACTAGTGAAGTCTTCTTTTCTGATCCTACTCCTACCTGCTGATTCTGTTTCTGGGTCTAAATACAGAATTATTACAGTGATTATTAAAATTATGAGGCTGCAAAATGTTTACGTTAATGGTAGCAAAGAGCATGGAAATTATGCCAACAATGGAGAGAGTAATGTAGTTTATTGTAAGCATGTACTATATCTCTGCTGTGATTTAGACACTGCCATTCTTCTTGCGCCCTGAACCTCATTACCCCTTCAGCCCCACAGTCAATATATTTCCCATTGTGGTCTGAGAATTTTGGACCCCACTTACATATATAGATACAGCTATAATACACCTAGTAATTCTAGTCATTTTCCAAAATGCTTATTGCAGCCCTCCTGTATCCATCTGCCTCCCTGTTTTAGTGACTTTGAACCCAGCTAGTTTTTGGACTTTTGGCTGCCTGCCCGATCCCTTCTGGTTTTGTTTGCCTCCGCTGACTGCCTACTTGTTTCCGACCTATATCCTGCCTTTTGACTAGTCAAGTGTTCTTTTCTCTTACTACTCCTACCTGCTTATTCTGCTTCAGGGAGTTGTTACAGTGATAGCCTAAATTTTGAGACTCCAAAATGTAGGGAGAGCACATGGAAACATGTCTAATAAAAAGCCTAAAAGATGGTATATTGATTTTCATACATCCATCTATCCATACTCTGGATGCTTATATGCTTATCTGAGTCCAGGTCATGGTGACAGCTAAGCAAGGTAGCCCAGACATCTGTTTCTCCAGCCATATCCTCCACCTCCTCCTGGGGATTGATTTTCAATCTTTCTTTAACCTTTAGTTATTATAGACTGCCTATTGACTATTGCATCTTATGGTTAATAAATTATTTAAGTTAATATAACATGCATGACACCATAAAATAAATTCTGGCAAAGGATACATTTTTGTTTGAGGTATTTTTCCCATTAAAACTGTTTGGGTTACGTGTGGTATTTGCAGCTTCAACACAGTGAAGTGGGAGCTTATAAAGAGCACTGGAGGACAGCATTATATCCTTCCTGTTTCACTGCAGGCTGTTCAGGTTAAATACAAAATAATCCAAACTCATCCAAATGTTCAATTCCACATTAAAATTCACCCCCCATTACGGTTACTGAAATGCCAAGTTTATTTTAAACATTCTACTTAAATGAAATAATTATTCAGTATCCCTGAAGACAATACAGGGTTGGTGAAGGTCTGTTGCCCTTCTGAATATACATTTTTATGGAACTTGCCTGCTCACAGAGCATCAGCATGCAGAGAGTGAGAGAGAGTAATTTGATGAATTACAGCTGTACATCCTCCACATATTATGTATAATATGAATAAATGTCTGAAATTGCAGTACAATTAGTCAAATCACCAAGACTGCCAAGTGTGAGGCCACAGGTGCCCCCCCCCCCCGCCACATCTCTCTCTTCTGCGCGTCTAAATAAGAAAATATCAACTATGGGTGGACTGCCCACTTCCCTCTATTTAAAAAGATCTGAAATTGTAATTTGGCTTCACCTAACAGGCTTATGAGATGCATCAGCTTTCATATAAATTCCATTTCTGTGTTTCTGAGTGCCAAGACAGGTGTTATCTCTGTTCCACAGCACTATCCCAACATGAAAGCGCGATCTCAGAACCAAGTGGTTCCCAGTCTTCTTATATACCATTTACGTTCCCAATGATCAAATAATCACCTGCTGTGCGGAAAACAACATGATAATTTCATCTGTTGCCCCTTTGCTCTCGTATACTCGAGAGCGGAGTAGATCTAAAGCTGAACTAAGCAAAATCCTCACACTGTTGTGCTTTCAAAGCACCCAGAGGGAAGAGAAGTTCAATTCTTTAAGCTGTATCATTATGTTTAACAGCCATTTAAAGAAATACTCCTGGCCTAATGGATGTTTTGAATGTGGGTAAACACCACTGAATTTTTATAAATGAAGGCTCATTACTGAAATCTGGAGAGAATACAGACATTGCCACTTTGCATTACTTGCATTTCTGTCTGTCTCCAATTTACTTGAATGATTATCAGTTATTTACCTCCAATACGTGCTTTACTGTACTCAAAACCATTTAAGCGCCTTCATCCAGACTGCAGTGCTTCTGCATCCAGTGATGGGATGTTGCCATTCAGTAACAAACAAAGCCAAATCAACAAAGAAACATAACATGGACGTTGCTGTAAAGATACTGGATATCCCCTACATCTTCTGTAAGTATACCCCCCAGCCCCACCCACCCACCCACCCACCCGTAATAAACTACTGGTGTGGATTTAAGGCACTGCAAAGTTTGCAAAGATTATTTAAATATACATATATATCTTGTTATGCTTTAGACTGTCTGTGCTCATCTCTTATTTTTCTTAGTGTATGATCATTTGGTGATTAAAACTAGAGTGCAGACTCAAGCAGGAAAAACGGTTAGAGAGACGGGTATGAGATGAAATACAATATCCACAGCAGGAATCAGGGATGATGTGGTTATATGGCATGCGTCTTACTTCTTGCAATATCACTTATCACTTCTACATCTAAATGTTCCAATTTTAATTTCCAGTTAAATAATTTGTAGTGAGTCATTCTAACATCTGTCTCATAATTAAATGTTAATTATCTGAGGAAATCATTTGTTTTTTTTTGTGTGTGTAGAATTTTAGTATACCAAAACAAACTGTAACCATTTTTATGAAAGTGATGAGCATACGGTTAGATTCATTTCAGTGAATACTATGATGGTAAGCTAAATGTTCATATATGCAACATACCTCCCATATACTAGCTATCCCCTGAAATCCAAACCAGATTTCATACAACAGGACTTTTATGTTTTCTATATGCAAGAAAAGACCATGTACTTTATGTTTTATACATGCTAGTGTAGCCCTCCATGTATGCATGACTTTATATGACCTGTATGCTATTTACTAAATGTATAGCACAGGTGTATGTTTGTAGACAACTTTAGCATGGAAGAGTATAAAAATGTTTTCCCATGGTTTAACAAGAGGCAATAAGGTTTCTTTTTTTCATTTAGTTATGCTTATAATAAAAGCTGGACTGTTTTTGCTGTCTACTCTTTATATTTGGATTAATGTCATGCATTGGTCTTTACAGCACTTTGAGACTTTGTGTGACTTCCCCTGATACAAAGATTTAACACTTCTGTCTTGTAAGGCTACTGTAATTCATTATGTGAGTCCATAAATACAATCTGCTGTCATATATTCCTCCGACACTCTATCTAGTATTCCACAACTGCAGCTTCTTATCATCTTTAAGACTATCTGTCATTGTCAACTAACCCTCACACCCCTCACACTCACACTCACACACACACAGACAAACAAGCATAGGAACACATACACACTTAAAAATATCCATCATAGAGTGGATGTGGTGATTGTGGATTCTGCAGGTCCAAGCTTTCACTATAGCTCTCTGTTGACATGGTCTGATCTGTGGATAAAGGTTGCACAAAGGTAGTTTTTTTGTGAGTGATAGGAAGACAGTCACTGTAGTTTGGAGTTTAACAGCAGTCAGGTGCGTCTCTGAGCAGGAAGGGGTTCAACATGTGACTCAAGGACACTTCAGCAGCAGCAGGGATTGTTTGAAACTGATGGGCACACAGCAGGGCCCCCACTACTCCTGCAGCCTCACTATCCGGCCTATCAGGGTGGAGCCTAAATTAACTGGACGTGGATGGATGGACCCTGTGGATTTTCTGTCTTTGAATCTATCTATCTATCTATCTATCTATCTCTCTATATTTCTCTTTCTGGCTCTCTTACACAAACAGACAAAATGCACATACACAGGTTTCCCTGTCCCTCTGGGAGCTGTCTACAGCCACCCTCTGACCTACTGCAGAGACTGGGTGTCTCGGAGCAGCTGTTCCAGCTCCAGACCCAGCTGACTCCTTCAGGAGAGAAACTAATGTTGGTGATCCGCTCACTGAGCTTGCCTGCTGTCTGACTGGCAGAGCCTGGTAGTGGGGAAAGCTCACAACTGCATCCGTTTCAAATTCAGAAGGAGTAAGCCAGGTCTACTTTTACTGTTCTCCCCTCACCTGAATTTGCATTTTTGTTTTTCATCTGTCAGTTGTGGAGTTTAGGCTACTTACATTTTAACCTCTTCATTCCAATTATCTCTGACATGTCTCTACTGTGATAGTTCTTTTCTCAAATAGTAAAGCAGCTCTAGCTCGACAACTGTTGCAACATTTTTCCTGCAGAAACATCAACACCTTCCTGAAACAAGGTTTTGCTGTTTACAGTGTGTTAGTCAATAAAGCAGCTCATACCTGCAGGATGAAGCCATTACTTTCCTTGAATGACTCACAGAGCCTACAACTGGACAGGGGCCCTGGAACATGCCAAACATTATAGATATTTACTGTTCCAAGGCCCTGGGCAAGCTGATGTCAGAGGGACACAATTTTCAGCAGCAACTCCTGGTTGCAACACTGCCTTCAAAAATTAAAATAATTCAGGTAAGGGTTCGCCCCAAGAGAGTATAAAATAACAATGATGCCCAGAGGTAGCAACACCTATGAAATCACAACAGAACCAGAGAGAAAGAGAAGTACCCTCTACCATCATCCATCAAACCTTTTTACTTGGTTCATTTGCATGTGAATTATTTTAGAGTGCTGTTAAATTATCCAGTAATTCATAAGAAAAAAAATCATATATTAGAGGAAAGTCAGAAGAAATTAGCACAACTTTCTGTAGCAGAAACTTTTTTCTGCTTTGCCATTCTGATAACATGGTTTCCCGTGGGGTCCAATTTAAACTTTTTAAGACCTTTTCAACTCCACATTGAAGGCAATTTGATACTTGTTTCACTGCCATACCGACCACAGTATGAAAGATGTCGATGAAAACCAGTGGGGATGGCATAGGATATATGATTGAATTTATTAACGTTTATATGTCCTTCCCAGCCGTTATATTTATAATATTTAATAATATTTACAAAACATTCCTAATAACATAATTCATAATTCATTAAAGAAATGAGCAGTCAATAATATGACTGGGTATTTCCATCTTGGAACTGCTATAAAATAAAGAAAGTCTCAAAAAAGTGATTCAGACAGCCATACATTACAAACCTAAGGAAACCAATCCCATCAATTTAGGGGCGCCCGACGCAGACATGAGTGAGCTGCGCATGCGCAAGGTGTGCACCATGAGAAGAAAAGATGATATGACATTCTGGTTCTTCTAACTTCTCCCTGAGTGATCATTTTACAAGTAAATATAACCGAAATCACAGCACAGGGTTCGTCTTCAACTCACGTGTTTGGTGATTCTGTCAGACAACGACAAGGTCAAAAAAATTGGGATTTTTAACAGTGCAGAGCAGTGGCTTGGGAATGTCTTGGAGGTGAGTGCTGGTTAACATTTAGCCTACTGCGCTGTATTTCAGTCACTATTTCATACAAAAATATGTCAATGAAAACTCACACTAGGCAGAATACAAATACAAAATGATGACATCATGATTATGGTAATTAGCACATTACTTCGTTTAGCAACATTTAGTGAGTTTTCAGGCAGGTTTCAGTGCTTTCCATTGAAAGTAGCTGCCGAGAGTTTTCATTAGCACAACCACTGATGACGCTTCAGTAACCGCCACTTACAAGCTAACAAGCTAACAAGCTAACAAGCTAACAAACGACATACGCAAATACACGGTGTTAACCACGCTAACCGTGCCGACACCTCTGCTGGTCGCCGATTTTGGTTCACAACAAACTCCACACCTGAGTCCGGGTCTGTCTGAAGCTCAAACAAGTGAGGCTGAATGTGTCAGGTGTTTCTTCTGCTGCTAGCCACCTCGACAAGCGCTGTTCTCTCAACGGAATGTTCTCAGTCAAGAAGCTAGATGGGTTTCTAGCCCCTTTTAAGTATTTTTTTTTAAAATTTATTTATTTTTTTATGTTTTATATAGGGACACCATTATCAATCATAGAAGAATATTTTTTTAGCATTTTACATATTTTTAAATATGTCTGGAGAACTTTAAATACGATCTGGGCCTGGATAATAGAAGGAATAACCAATTTAAAAATAACATTTTTATTTAAGGTCAACATATGAAGTTTGCCTAAAATGAGACTAGAGATTTTCCAGCTTGGTTTTGCTAAAATCACATGCAAAGACGTTTTATAAGTCATTTTTAATAAAATGCTTTTTGAGACTTTTTAAGACCTGCAGATTCCTTAATTGCCTCATGACCCTCTAGATGTCCATTGTCATCCCTTATGAAGGTCTTGACTCACAGGTTAGGAGCCACTGATCTAAGTCATACTGTGACCAAAAGACAGATGGGACTAAACGTTTTGAATAATTGAACTGCACATCAGTGGTTGTGTTTTCAGACAGCTGCTTTAAGAAGCATTGGAGCTGATTGCACTGCTGTTAGTGGGCAAAAAAATGAAAGAAGTGCTTATGTTTTGGTTAGAAAGCATTTAAGCTGGCAGATTGGAGATCTGACTGCAAGGACCAAGACTGGCTGTGCTGTGTTTGGCTGCCAGCCGCAGACTGACAACAGTAGCCTATATTAACCCCCCCCCCCCCCCCCCAAAAAAAAACACTGCAAATTTGCCTATTGGTTGAAGTCTATCTAAGCCACTCTTTCAGGAGCAGTGCTAAAAATAGCTCTAACGCAGCCAAGGGCTTGTTTCAAAAAAAAAAAAAAAACTGCGAGTTCTTGCGTCGTGGCTCTCCACAGTGGGTCCAGTATCAAAGCCAGAACCTGTTAAGAGTCGGGCGGCCAGCCGGTCATGTTGGGGAGACGGCAAGGTCGTCTGGGTTATGGAGTGAATCCAGTGGAGATGCAGCAGTTTGTGGCTGTGCGCAGTTTGTTTGTTGTCAGGCGGGTCCATCTGGTGGGCGACGGAAGGATTGCTCATGGGGAGATGTTAATGGTACATTTCCTTGTTCTGACTCTCACCTTCATCTGTTATGCTCAAGTTACCCCTTGAGCCATCTCATGACACACTTTCCCATCGTGTTCAGTCCGGAAGAGAGGAAATGTTTAATATCCAAAGCCTAATATATGACAAAACTTCCGGACAGCAGTGGAGGGAAAAAACAGCTTTTATCAACTTCAGTAACATCTGCTCTTTGGCTAATTAAGATGGGTTATAACGATTTAATGTAGCTTTCCTTAAGTGTTATTTACCACGACTTATACCAGTGTGTATCACCGTGTATGACCGACTCTGCCCACCCGCGGTGCTCATCAGTTCACACCGGAGCGTGTGGAACTCAAGCCCCCGGCCGCTCACCGAAGAATAGCGGTCGTTAAATATTCATCCTCGGTTCCCGGTGGCACACTTTTCCTCCCTACTGGCCGACCCCTGCTGCTCCGAGCCCCGCCAGAGGAGCGGTCGAGGTGGGGAGCTGTGTGTAGTTAAGATTAAACAAATGTAAACCGGATTTGTGTCAGTTTGGTGAGTTTTTCATTTTGTCCTTTCTCTTGTCTTTTATTGTATCCAGAGGAGGATGGGGAGACTTGACTATGGTGCTCCAGTGACGTGAACGACAGAAGAGGTTGGGTGTGAAAAGGTAGGTACGGTTTTGGGGATGCATCCACCCTTCCTTCCTTCCTTCCCTTGTGCCCTCACACAAGCTCTACTAGAGACTACCCGTTTGCTAGCAGGCTGATTAGTCTACTTCTCTTCTGCAACTTAAATGTTCCTCTTGGTATTTGATTGGCTAATGATGCATCTTTTTGCCACAAGACTGTATTAAATCATGAAAGCAGTGGTTAGCCTAGGTAATTGCTATGTGTTGCGCAAACCTTATACTTGCTGCAGGCCTGTACACTTACCTGATGAACCAACTCCAAACTCTTAGAAGCGCTGCAGGTGTAATAATGCTCCACTAGATAGCAGCAGATTACTGAATGTGTGTGTGTGTGTGTGAGTGTGAGAAGTGACAAAGAAGGTCTGCTGCTCTTCCTCAGGACCTGAATGCTTTTGATGAGCCTCATCAAGTCCATCTCTGTCATAAGTCTGCTTTTCTCTCCCGGGCATGTATCCCAGTTTCTCTATGTTGTCTCTGCTCTACAAATTCTATCAAAAGATGGAGGACCACCTGCCAGCAGCGACTGGCTGCAACTCAGAGCTTTTCACGTTTGATAGGGTCTTTTCATTCTGCTTCAAAGGAAGTTGTACGGTTTGAGACAAACCGTGGGAAATCCGGGAAAAAATACTCTTTCATCATGCTCTCCGTCTTTTTAATGCGTACATGCACCCTCTCAAAGACGTAACTCTGCACGAGCACACCGTGCACATATGCACACACATGCACTACATGTTCTCTTTGCTGTTTGGTAATGATCAGATAGACTTACACACCAAGACCAAAAGATCAGGATCTGGCAACCCAACACCTATACCCTGAAACAGGACAGATCTGGCAATCCGACCCCTTCCCTCAGGAAGAGGAATAATTTGGTTGATGGCACTAATAATCACAGCGCTGTTACTGATCCTTCCCTGGCTGTGTGTGTATGTGTGTGTGTGTGTTCTTGAGTCATTCCTCTGTTATTGATACCTAGAAGGAAGACGTCATATATTGAACAAGTGGGTGTTCCTCCTGCCTCTGCTTCTTGTCCTGCTGTTACGTATGTGGAAGTGGGTTGGTGGCTGCCTGCATTGCTCACATCGATGCTGATTTGATATAATATTTCTTAGAAAGATGCATCACTCATCTTCACACACACACACACACAGAGCTGACAGTATATGTTACTCTGGAAAAAAGAGAAGGAGCAGATTTAAGGTCAGATAGCATAAAGATGTGGGTACATGACTTCTCTCATGCACAACTATACATACAATACATAAACGATATAGAGATTTGAAGTTGTTAATCATTGGGTGTTTTTTGGATTTGATTGCGTCTTACTGCCAATCAGGCTTATCTCCGGCATCCTGTCTCTCTTTCTCACGTCTCTCTCTCCCTCTCTCTCTCTCTCTCTCTCTCTGGACCTTTTGTATTATTTATGCCCCGCCCCCTCAGCTGCCCAGGGCTCTCAAGTTTCACCTGTAGAGCCAGATGACAAATTAAGGCTCCTTCTACGACCCGCCACAAGGAACTCCTCAAATGCACATATACACATACACATATATACACACATGAAAACGCACACACACAAACCAGCAGCCCATCTGCCCCTTCTCTCTTACACCCTCACACACACACACACACACACACACACAAACATTCTTGCACACACACTAGCTGTCACACACTCTGAGGAGGGCAGTGTGAAAAGAGTGCTGTGTTGAGTGAGGGAATGTGTTGTTGTGAGCAACAGAAGACGGAGTAGGTCAGAAGAGGAAGCTGAGTGTGACCTACAGACTGTTCTGGACCTTTTTTTTTTTTTTTTTGCTTTTTTGGTACCTGCTAAAGAAGAGACCTCCAGCAAGGACGCAACATATTTGAAGACCACAGAGATCCTGGCGACCATACTTGCTCCTCTGTACTGTTTGTCACTGAATGTGGAGGTGACTATGATGGAAAACTGTCTTGATGAATGAGCATGTTAGCACTGCCACAAGAATCTCTCCTTAACTACAATTCTACAGGAGAAAGATTGGACCATAGAGGGGGTAGAGCTTGAACTAGATTTTTGTTTGTGTGTATTCAGTTTTACAGAAAGCAGATGCCGCAGGGATCATACTGTGTGCAAATTAGTAAAACCAACACAGTTAAAATCTCTTTTGTAATACAGCAGTTTGCAGTGAAGTTAGACTTGATAATATAGTTGATGTAACTCATATACCAGCTGTTTATAGTTCTGACAGTTTGAACTCTTTGACCTCACACTTCACAGTGCCTTTTGGCATCTCTAGGTAGACATTGACAATGTCTGGATAGGGGTTGTTTATCTCGATACAGGAGTCAGAACTCTCTCAGACTGAAGAGGTCTGGGTAGTGTACACAAATAGAAAGCTCCAGAGTAGGGTTTGGAAAGGTTTTTGAGATCTGTGGACAGGGTTTAAACATTTTTCTCAACAGGCCTAAGAGATCTCTGGGTAGGGTTTGGAGATCTCTTGGTAGCAAAATGATTGGGGGTTTGAGACTATTTCAGTTGGAGTGAGTGAGAGTATGGGCTATAACTGAGACAATTTGTGGTGGTAAGACATCAACACTGTCTTGGTAACTTTATTTAACTACTGGATTTCATTGTGTGTATGATGAGTGTATTCATTGTGTGTATCTATATACTGTACATGTGTCTATGTGTGTTAGGGTTAGGTAAAAGGGTTAGGTAAAAGACTGCTATTATTTAGCTATGTATGTCTGGACAGGAGCCTTCATGGGGACCAGATTTGGACAGTGTACAACTGCTTTGGCCAGGTGGACCTGTCCTTACACAGATACCGAACCTGCATATAGTACCGGCAAAAAGTCAACCAGACATATCTAAACCAAGGAATCTTTTAAAGGTCAGACTCCTGTTTATATTTTCTTAACATGTCACATCATATTTTCTTTGGGTTAAACTTAAAAAATACCCTGCCTTGCACACAGAGTACATGTAACATTTGTATGTTTGTGTTTTTGAAGGTTTACAGCATTGCATCCTCAAGAAAGGGCATGGTGTGCTCTTAGCCACTTGTCAAAATGCCCGGCAAGAAAGACGCCAAGAAGGACGCAAAGAAGGGTGGAAAACCTGAACCAGAGAAAAAGAAAGAGGAGGAAAAGAAAGGCAAGGATGACAAAAAGGGAGGAAAAGATGACAAGAAAGCCAGCAAGGATGATAAGAAAGGTGGAAAGGATGATAAGAAAGGGGGGAAGGATGATAAGAAAGGGGGAAAAGATGATAAGAAAGGGGGGAAGAAGGGAAAAGAGGAGCCATCTAAAGGGAAAGATGATGGAAAGAAGGGAAAAGACAAAGGAAAAGGTAAGAAAGTGGAGTCCGAGGAGGAAGAGGAGGAGCTCCTCAGTGATGAGGAAGAGGATGAAGAGTTAAGTGAAGACCTGGATGAGGAGGAGGAAGAGGAGGAGGATGACAGGAGAAGGAGGGGGCGAGGAGATAAAGGGGCTAAGGGAAAGAAAGGGGGGAGGTCTAGACGTGAAGAAGACTCAGAGGAGGAAGAGGAGGAGGAGGATGAAGAGGAAGAGTATGATGAGGATGAGGAGGATTACGGCAAATCCAAAAAGAAATCTAAAGATGACCGCCACCATAAAGGAGGGAAATCTGATGCTGATGCAAAGAAGAAGAAAGGCAAAAAGAAGGAGGAAGCTCCACCGGTTCCGATAAAGGAAATCCCAAAGAGAGGTCTGAAGAACATGTCCAGGATGTTCATGAAGTTTTCTGGTTTCAAGCGACGCAGGAACAGCAGAAAGAAGCTGAAAAGTACATCGCGTTTGTTCCTGAGGTTGGGGAAGAGAAAGAACCGCCTCGCTAAGAAGAAACGCCGGAAGTCAATTCTGAAGAACACCTCTCGATTCATGATGAGGTTTAAGATCAGCAAAAAGAAGAAAAAGGAGAAAGAGGCCAAAGAGAAAGAGGCAGCAAATGGTGGGAAGAAGCCAACCTATATGCTGCTTCGTCTGGGTGGAGGGAGACAATCAATTGAGAAGAAGGGGGGCTTCTTCAAAGGTTTATTTGGAAAAAAAGATGGTGATGGGCCTGCTGACGACTTCAAGAACAGAAGTATGTTGCTGGGTAAGGTTGCAGCGGCAACTAACTGGCTGACCAAACGCTTCCTTACAAGTAAAATGCGAGGGAATTCAGGACACCATGGCTGGGGGGGGCGTAGAGCACACAGCCGACAAGCCAGCTCCAGAGGTTATCTCCGTGGTTACCATAACGATGGTTATGAGCATGATGAGGAGGCTTACGGATACGACCAGCGACGTTCAATCCGCCAGAAAGGTTATGGAAACTATGACAATGGTTATGGTGGTTACGGAGATGCAGCATATGGAAGCCAGAGTCAGTTCGATTACTATGACAATGGAACAGGGGGAGCAGACTATCAAGACTTGGGTTACTATGAGGAAGAAGGACTCTATGATCCAAATGCAGAATATTATGAAGGAGGTTTTTACGATGAGGGCATGGGGGACTACTACGACCCGTATTCCTCTGGCCAAGGCTACTATACCAACCCTGAAGCTGATTACTATGGTCACCAGCAACAACAGGCAGTAGCAATGTATGGTGACGACAGTTTGGACTATTATGCACAAATGGGTGAGGACCAAATGTATGAGGGAGCAGTAGATGGATTCCTTGACCCTCAGGCTCAGGGATATTATGATGACCAAGGAGTTTACTACGATGATGGACAAGGGGGGTACTATGACAATGGACAGGCAGGTTATTATGAGAACTCTTATGCAGCAACCATGGGAATGCAAGGGGGATTTCCACCAGACTATCAACTTAGCTATAGTGATGCTGGTATGCCCTACCAAGACTACAGCTCCCAGCAGGCCATTGGATTCCCACCAGGAGCTCATCAGGGCTTTGGCTTTGGAGGGCAGGGGATGGATCAGGTACAGGGCCTGTATGGGGACCAGTATACAGATCAGTTGCATCAATATGGGGATGACACAGGTGGACTTCAGGGAGGGGACATGACATTCAGAGTTCCTAGACCTCAAGTGCGCCTATTTGGGAAAGAGCGTCTGGATGTGTCCCTCCCCCCTCCACCTACTTTGCCACCTGATCCAGAATTTGAAGACATGTCAGAAATTCAGTATGAAGACCAGATACCTCTCATGCCAGGTCAAGCTGGTAACATGATGTCTTTACAGCCGCAAATGGCAATGTCACCACAACAACAAATGATGATGTCTCCTCAAGAACAAATGATGATGGCCGCACAGATAATGTCACCACAGCAACAGATGATAATGCAACAAGAACAGAGTATGTCCCCCCAAATGATGCCATCACAGATTATGTCACCACAGCAACAGATGATAATGCAACAAGAACAGAGTATGTCCCCCCAAATGATGCCATCACAGATTATGTCACCACAGCAACAGATGATAATGCAACAAGAACAGAGTATGTCCCCCCAAATGATGCCATCACAGATTATGTCACCACAGCATCAAATTGCGTTACCACAGCAACAGATGATGTCACAGCAAATGATGTCACCACAAGAGCAGATGATGTCACAGCAAATGATGTTGCCACAGCAACAGATGATGTCCCCACAAATGATTTCACCACAGGTAAATCTCTCTCTGTTTTGTCATAGATTCTGTATAACCATGCTCTTTAGTGCTAGGGGCCTGTTTCCTATTCTAATGTTGAGTGAAAATACAAAAATAAATTCCCATTGTGTTCTCAGAGCACACTCCCACTGCTTTTTAAGTAATCCAAACCTAGAGGGAGACCCAACATCTCTAACAACAGAGAAAAAAAATGTTCCACCACATTGTTAGCTTTCAAGTGGTGAAATCTAAAAATATCAGAATCAGAATCAGAATCAGTTTTATTGCCAAGTATGCTTTCACATACAAGGAATTTTTTCTGGTGATTGGTGCAATTGATCAGCAACAGTGGGGCTCTCTAGCCTTGTTGATGAGGCTATAGTGTAACATAATGAGTGATAGTAGTACTTGAGTGAATAAAAAACATTTCTGTGACATAATTAAGTAGGATTATTTGTGGCTACTTAACAGTTAATCAGTGGATATTCTTGCACATTAGAAGTGTTGATTAGAAGTGTTGGTTAAAGTCTTGCCACCAGCAGGTAATATCAAACTTGCTATTTTCCCCAACCACTTATCTATAACAACTGATACGTTATTACATTGAAACATTAAACGAAAGGGTTAGAGTAACACAGTAGTTTTCCCTTATTATATACTGGGTTTTGTAGTAACACATCTTTACTAATCTTAGCAGTGCTACCCCATTTTCTCCAGATGTATTTCTTCCTTAACTTCTATCATTTTTGTTGTGTTTTTCCATCAGCAGATGATCACAGATCCAATGATGATGCCACAGCAGCAGGCTTTTGGCCCACCATCAATCCCTACTCCAACTGCCATGATTATTAAGCAAGCAGGTATGTCCCCCCTTCCTGCGCGCCGTCTACAACCCTCTCCAACTCCGTCCCGACGCTCTATCATCATGCCCTCCCCACAGATGCAGCGCCATCCTTCTGCCATGGCATCCCCAGTACCTTCTCCTATGCTTCCACAGAGAAGAAGCCCCTCCCCACAACCATCCATGAGGAGTGGGTTTGTAAGTGCCCAAAGACCCCCCTCTGTTATGTCGAGACAGATCTCACCTCCTTCCTCCCCCATGGCATCGCCCCTCACCTATCGTAGAATGCAACCTCAGAGATCACCGTCTCCTCTAGCCCGAAGACCCTCACCCCCTCACTCTCCCCGTGCATCTATGATGCGGCGAAGTCCTCCATCCTCACCAAGAGCGTCACTGAGGCAACATTCTCCACCTTCCTCACCCCGTGCTTCCATGAGGAGGCAAAGTCCTCCACCATCACCAACTCCTGCTCGCAGCCCGTTTGGAGGGAGACGGTTGCATGGACTACCCTCACCTGCCCTCTCTCCTGGTCATGCATCTCCCCCTCTCTCATCACAGCTCAGTAGAAGACGATCTCCCTCCCCCTCTCCATCTCATCGCAGTTTATCCCCTGCAGGACCCCGTCCTGCCCCATCATCTCCAACCCTCTCTCGACGCTCTACTCGGCTGCTCAGGGACCCCACCCCCTTGGCCAGGCCCAGGATGGGGGGAAATGTTCCTTTAGGTACTGTCAGACCCTCTCCTATGGGTCTCAGAGGGCGTCCAGTGCCCCCACCCACCCAGAATGTGCGTCCTTTCCGTGCCTCCTCTATAAGAAGCAATAGGTCTTCTGTTCTCACAGTGGACTCATCCCTCCCATCCCCTTTCCATTCCCCTCACATGGTCCACCGTGCTCCCATGGGGAGAAGAGAATCTGGCCGACTTCCTACTCGCCCCATAGCTCGAGGACGTCCCCTCATGGCTCAACAATCTATGAGAAGGATTCCTCTTGCTTCTCCACAGCCCTCTCTGAAACACATGCCACATCCTGCATCCCCACGCCTCTCTCCTCGACTCTCTCGTCAGTCTTCCCCCCTTCTGCCCGCTCGAGCTGCCCATCCACCTACTTATGCACCAGAAATGTATGTGTCCAGCTCCTATCCTGATCCCAACACTGAGCAGCTTGTTGCACCCTCTTCTCCCATGTTATCTGGTGCTTTGCAGAACCAGGCTATCCGTCAGGCCTCTTTCTCTTCACCCCTTGGCCCAGAGGCAGCCCAGGTGGTAGGCATGAGTGAGATGGCTACTGAATATGTAGAACCTTATGTTCCCTCATCTCCTACACTTTCTGGTGCAATGCAAAACCAGGCCATTCGGGATGCGTCCTACTTCCCTCCACTGCAGAGGCCAATGTCACCTTATGAGCAGCCTATGGCCCCTTCATCTCCCATGCTGTCTGGGGCTCTGCATAATCAAGCTATACGAGATGCATCCTATGTTTCTCCTTTACAAAGACCACTGTCACCTTATGAGCAGCCTATGCCCCCTTCTTCCCCAGTGCTTTCTGGAGCTCTGCAAAATCAGGCATTGAGGGACGCATCCTATGCCTCTCCTCTTCAGAGGCCTCAGTCCCCATATACTCCTTCTGTACCTTCATCCCCAATGCTCTCTGGAGCAATGAGACATGGTCAGGCACTAAGAGGTGTGGCTTCTTATCAGACTCCACAGCTCCGTTCACCATATGGACCGACTGTTGTTACCCCATACGATTATATCTCAGAGCCTGGCCCAGCACCACTGCTTCATGACGCCCTGCAGAACCGATCGGATTTGCACAATGTCTCATCTTTAAGATCGCCAATGATGCAACGCCGAAACCCATATGCACCAGCTGGACCTCAGCTCCACAGCGCATTACAACAGAACCCCAACCTCCGCCGAGCATCTTATCAGACACCTGTGCAATTCAGACAGTCTCCATATGTCCCCCCTTCACCCTCTTCACCAATGTTAGGAAATGCACTGCAAAACCCACAGTTGATGCAGGCATCATACCGACTGCCAGACGGAACCTTGGTGTCACCATATGCAGATCCTCGCTCCTCCCCTTTGCTTGGTCATGCCTTGCGGAATCAACAAGTCCGTGGAGCCTCATACACCTTACCTGATGGGTCAATTATCAGGGTAGGTATAAAGGAACATCTCAAAATAACTATGCAGCCTGAGATTTATGGTTGTCTATATACAGTACAACAGTAACAAACAACAATAACCTATATCACTCCCCACCCACACAGGACCCGCGAGTGCCCCAGAAGCCCATGTCTCCTAGCCTTTCTAGAGCTCTTCAGAACCAGGATCTCAAGACTGCTTCATATACTCTCCCTGATGGCACCATTATAGACCCTAGACAGCAAGTAACCCATGACTCTTGATCCTTAACTCTAATTGAATTCACCTTTTATTGTATTGTCCTATCTTTCCTCTGCCTATCATATTTTCTCGGTTAAAGTATGCAAGTTAAAGCTGGTGATAGTTTTTGTGTCTGTACTGTCTCTGCTTATACAGCAATCCATTTCCCCAAGCCTGGCTAAGGCCCTGAACAACCCAGCTCTGCGTGAGGCCTCCTATTCTCTCCCCGATGGTACAATTGTGATTGACCCCAAGAAACCAAAGTCCCCAAACCTCTCAGCAGCACTTCAGAACCCTTACCTGAAAAGTGCTTCGTACACCCTGCCAGATGGCACTATTATCATTGATCCGCGGAAACCTGTCTCTCCAAACCTGCAAAGTGCCCTTCAAAACTCTTCCCTGCTGAATTCCTCCCTCACGTTACCGGAAGGGATTCAAGATCCCAATACACCCATATCACCAAACCTGGCTAAGGTTAGCTATGGATACAGACTCTTTGTTTTTTAACTAGTTACTTTTTGTGTGTGTTGATCGATTACTCTTCTCTTCCTCCTGATCCATATAGTAATACTTGTGTAGAAGGGCTCAGGTATAGGGATATAAAATAGTTTCTACAAAATAATGTAGCTCTTTGTAGTTTGCTAATAATGATTACTAATCAAATATACTAAACTGCTGCTTTAATTTAAATTGCACTGCTGCTGTAATATTTAGGCTCTCAACAACCCAGCCTTGAAAGGAGCTTCATACACCCTCCCAGATGGAACCATTATAGTGGACCCAAGGAAACCAAAGAACCCCACCCTGACAGCCGCCCTGCAGAACCCCTATCTAAAGGATGTGTCATACACCCTACCTGATGGAACCATCATCATTGACCCACGGAAACCAGTTCCCCCTGACCTGTCTAAAGTGTGTGCTTGTTAAATTAATCTTATTTAAATATTTTGGTGCACTACCTGTGTGTTTTATTATCTGTCTTCTTTTTTTTCTCACCAAATACATGTTTGTTAGAAAATCAAACATAACGTTTTAGCAGTTACAAACTTTTGAATCATACAGTTTGATAACAATAATTTGCCTTATTTAGTTAATTTTGATTTTAACCTTAAATAACTTGCAGGCTCTTTTGAATGAGAACCTTCGTAACGCATCGTACCAGCTCCCTGATGGTTCTCTGGTTATCCCTGGCCAGAAGCCCTCCACTCCCAACCTCACAGCTGCTCTGAGGCAAAACCAGGCACTTCGTTCTGCAGGTCTCTTTCACCTCTCAGACAGCTCGATACTGTCAGGTGCACCCAAACCCACTTCTCCCAACCTCGCCTCTGCTCTGCAGAAAGAGGAACTCCGTGGTGTCAGTTACAGGTAGGGAACTACACTATTAATGGAAACTAGGACAGAGAATGACTTCATAGGCTTGTTCAGGTGGACAGGTGCTCAGAATTACCTATTAAGACCTCAAGCTGCAAGAAAGGGATTAACTTTTTACTAATGAAGAATGAAATATTAGCCCCTTTTTGACAAAAATTTCAAGGAACCATGGGAACTAAAAGTGAGAACTAAAGGTGGGAACTAAATGTCTCCTCTGCGCATTCATGTTTGCATTTCACCACAGGTAAATAAGATTAGATAATAATTTTCATCCATTAGGAGACAATAAAACAGAATTGTCTTGTTGTTATTTAATGTTACATGACTCTGATGTTTGAATTAGATGTAATGAATGAATGAATGAATGAAACGGAGACGTAAAGAGAAGATAATAGAGATGGAAAACTCCAGTGTAACTTCCATGAAACTAAGCTCAAAGAAAGTTTTATTTTCCTTGTACACTCATCTGTTCTCTCATCACCACTCTCATTCACTCCCTACCTAGTTAATTAGCTGGGAAGGTACAACAACAAAGGCTGTCTTTGTTTTTAATGTTAATAAACATCAATAAATGCCCAGCAATCTCCAGAGTATTTACTTGTTTTATAAATTAAGCAGTACACAAGTATGTCTTTAAACATTCAGCAACAATCAGCCTTGAAAACTCCACCTAAAGTCCTTGAACCAAGTATGTAGCCTGGAACGGGGACTTCTTTTACACCTTGAACTATCAGACAGGAACTAAATTTAGTCCCATATTCTTCCAGTTGAAAGGCAGGTTTAGTTCCTGACATCATCAAAAGGCTCTTGATCACCCGGGAAAGTTACTGTGGTGGAAAATTGCCATTTATATGAAAATAAATTTCAAAGTCATATTTTTGTCAACTTTTCTCCCACAGACTGCCGGATGGCTCTCTTCTCACGCGTCGGTTCCACAACCCCAGCCTGTCTAATGCCGTCCAAAACCAGCAGCTTCGCTATGCCTCATACAGGGTGCCAATGGGGCTACAGGGTGAGGACAATCGCTATGCAGTGGTTCCTCCCTATGGACCACACTCAGGCCACTGGGCCAGGAATGCACGAGAAGGAGGGGAGGGAGGGGAGGATGTGTGGGCAGCTGAGAGGGTTTTACCACATGGAACAGTCCAGAATCTGTCAAAGTGGTCCATGTACAGAGAAGACGGGATGTTCGAAGGATATTCACCCACACCTCGATTTGTGGACAGACAGCCTCAGGACCCAGACTGGACTCCTGACAGAGATAGGGCACCTGGTCAAAGCTGGTATGACAAGGTAGATACATTTCTGAATTTATGTGTTCAGGTTTTTTATGTTTTGTTGTGACAGCTAAATTGGGATAGGAATTAATGTAATATAGACATTAATGAAGCAACAACTACAAAGCCAACAACACAGAGGCTGGATTGCCCACAAAAACAATTCACAAACAAGAATATTCAAATGTCGGCATATTTCACATCAGCTCTGCATCAAGTGATGACAACGTCCCTCGAGCTTTGAGAATGTTGCATGACAGTGTTGGACTAATTACATATCATTATGTGTGTGTGTGTGTGTGTGTGCAGATCTTCTCTGTCCTGAGCATGCCCACAACAGGCCACAGGGTGAAGCGCTGGGCGGAGGGAATGGAGGACATGACACAGCTGCCGTAAGCACAATCCAGTATTAACAAACAGCCTCACAGCCCGTTCACTAATGTCACTCTCTCACAGGGCCTTCTGTTGCTCCAGCAGGTCATTTCAGTACAATTCATTCAGTTTTTGCGAGCAAATTTTACAGTGTGTGTGTGCGTCCCAGTGCGACTCCAGGCTTTGAAAAACCTTGAATGATCATCACTCCACATCCTAAGGAAACCCCTGGATTTGTGTTACTTGAACAACAGTTTGAAAGAGATGATATCTAGACGTGCTCCCGAGTAAAAACTTTCTCTGATGTCTGATTTTGACATCGTCATCATAATTTTACCGGCTTTCACAGAGAAAGATCTTGAATGTCACTGAAGGGTAATTAATTTTGGATGTCAAAGTGAGCGTGGGAATCCTGCTCCAGTGAGACAATATGTGCTCTGTGTGTTTAATTTTCCTCTTTGTTTGATTTCAGTGAGCTGAATGAGACCACAGTTCTGATGAACCTGAAGAAGCGCTATGACCAGGAACTCGTCTATGTATGCCTCATTTCTAACACGCAAATCAAATAACTAATATCAGTAAATGTCATGGACACTGTCAGCTACACCCATTCATCCACTCTTGTTTTCTACCACACAGACCTACATAGGCAGCATCCTCGTGTCTGTGAATCCCTACAAGTTGCTCAACATTTACGGCACAGACACAGTGCTTCAGTATGAAGGCCGTGGCCTGAGTGACAACCCTCCGTAAGACCCAGGAGTGTGTGTGTGTGTGTGTGGGGGGGGGGGGGGGGGGGGGTTGTGTTTGTATCTGTCAGACCAATCAGCCGCTGAACTTTACCTCCACAGAGGAGGTTATGTTTTCAGTCTGGTGTGTTTGTCTTTCTTGTGACCGGTAAGCAGGACTCATTTAGAGAAAATGCTTTTTATAAAAAATGATTTCAACTTTGCAAGATAAACCATTTTTCTTTTCTTTTCACTTTTTATAGAATGGCTGCACTCACTTGAATAGTTTGTTATATTGAACTGACAATGGTCTATCATTGCATGTATTTTAAAGAAGAAGGAAGTTTTTGTCTCATCAAGATAACACATGTAGAGGAGTTTACGGCCCTGGTAGAATTATGAGCTCTCGAAGGGCTTTCAAACTCTGAAGCGAGTAGATTAAACTTAACTCTCTAACCTTTAACTGAAACCTTTGCGACTGCTATCCCTGCGTGTGATTATACTGTTGTACTACATCTGTCTACATGTGTCGTAAGCTGTGCTCTGAGATGCAGTATGGTGGTAAATGGAGGTGTAAATGCCAGCACTCTCAGGTGTTAGTAAGAGGCTCCTATTACATTGCTGTTGGTTGGTTGCCAAGGGAGAGTTTGGTTATGGATTTCACTACCACTTCACATCTACACGCTCACACATAAACAATGAGCAAGCAAATGCATTTGTTCATTAAAAATGTTGTGTTGTGTTTGCAGTCATCTTTTTGCCATTGCTAATCTCTCATATACCACCATGATGGATGCCAAAAAGGACCAGTGTATTGTGATCAGGTACGAAGTGCAGTTTTGCTCTTCATTTCTTTTACTCTGGCTGAGTAAGGCCTTGAATCAGCTGCTTATTTTAACAAGTAGCACATGGACAAAACTCTATTACAGGAATCTGTCTTTTAAGCAATGAAATACTGTTTAAAACAACACCCATTTTCTGACCTTTTTTTTTTAGTATTGTGTCCACACTGCACCCTTAATGAATAATAAAGACTCAGGTCAACTGTTTATTGTTATTACAGCGGAGAAAGTGGATCAGGAAAGACTGAAGCTACGAAACTGATCCTGCGTTACCTGACAGCCATACATCACAAACGCAACGTCACACAACAGGTAGATACATTTTATATTTTGTACCTGTAGCTACATATATGCAAATATACATGTGGTCATTTAAGCTAACTTCCTTCTCCTCTCTCTTCTTCTCTACCATCAGATAGAGGTAAAGTGTCCCTGCTCTTGTTTTGCTCTCGTGACAAACAGCATCCCTGTTGAAGGTAACAACGGTAACATTTCTGTCTATGGTGATTGGTCAGATCCTCGAGGCCACGCCCCTGCTGGAGTCTTTTGGGAATGCCAAAACAGTGCGCAATGACAACTCCTCACGCTTTGGCAAATACACGCAGATCTACATGGAGGAGTAAGTAACTACAACTTAAAAAGAACTCAGCAAACATCAACGACAGTTTCTAGTTGTCAAGATGTTGTCAGGGCTTCTGAGTCCAGAAAAGTGGAAAATCCAGTTGAACTGGATCATCAGAATCAGATATACTGTGACATTTTGTAACAGTTGTAGTTTTAAGCTTTAAAATCAAGCGTGGTCACATCAATTAGTAGGAAGAAAGTCTCACTGAACTTCATGCCTGAAGAAGACTGCTGGGACTAAACATTGTTATTATTAATTTTTTTTTTTTTTCTCAAGAAACATTATTTTATAATACGACAATGCATGACCAATGAAGAGTTTCCTCCTGTGGGCAACAATAAAAACTTTTTCAAAGTCATTATAACTTGTTTTTTAAAAAAGTCAGCATATGGATGGATGTTGAACATAGAGCTGGGACAAGGTTTTTTTATCCAGAGGACGTGATGGGATTTTCATCTTTTTTTCATGCCAGGATATGACACTACAATTGATCATTGTTTTGGAAATGTGTTATCAATTCGCTGTATGTCATGGCTTAGATTTAAACACCATTTGCTTTGAATCTGATCACCATGAGAGCAGATGTTCTGTAGTATCTCTGAGATAAACAGTAAACAGAAGCACTTGTAAAGCTAACAAGCAGCCTGTTTGTTAGATTAACTCTAATAGACTTCTGATCGCCCTTGTGGAAGTCTGCAGACACACAAAGACAGACACGCACAAACACAAACACACACACACAGCGGGTTTAGTGGAGAATATGCTATCATCCCAGTGACACAGCTGATCTTCTGTTCGAACTGTGACAAAGAAGATCTGAGCACATTACACATGTATGACCTGTTACTTAACTGGGACTTACTCTGTGTGTGTGTGTGTGTGTGTGTGTGTGTGTCATTTACCAGGGGTGTAATCAGCGGTGCCATAACGTCTCAGTACCTGTTGGAGAAGTCCCGCATTGTCTTTCAGGTGAAAAACACAAGAACACACACACACACACAGCAGGTCAGGTGGAGTCCTCTTACACCTGAGTCACTGTGAGAAAGAGGAGATTGTAGGAGCAGACGGCATTAGGGGTATCAGACATGTTGCTCTTTATCTAACTGTGCCTCTACACAGCTCAATATATTATCAGTCATTCATCCATTCATCTGTTTATTTATCCATTACTCTGTCTTCGTACAGCACTGTTTCCATTTCAGTAAATCTAGCAACCCAAATCTAAGTCATAGAGCTTTTCTAATTCTGTATGTGAATCTGTGTGCATATGGTAGCTGATTTGTGTGTGTGTGTGTGTGTGTGTGTGTGTGTGTGTATTTGTGTATGTGTGTGTGTTTATCCACAGGCCAAATCAGAGAGGAACTACCACATCTTCTACGAGATGCTGGCTGGTCTTCCTCCTCATGAGAAGCACTCGCTGTATCTGCAGGAAGCTGAGACTTACTACTATCTGAATCAGGTGCACACTCAAATATGAATTACATTCATAGCTCATACACTCAACGCATGTTGTATACGTCTTAGTTGAACCAGAGAGGGATTTTCATGTGAGTCATTTTTGAGGCCATAGAGCTAAAGCGTAAAATAATCAATGAACTGAGAAAACATGGAAAACAATACATGTAGTTTTGCGTAGCAGCAATGTCGTCTGGCACTCAGACTTTCCGTCAATCTGATCCAGACTCCAATATTTCAACAAGTACTGGATGCATTACCATGAAATGTTTGTTTGACAGTCGTGGTCCCCAGGGGATACATCATACTCGTTTTGGTGATCTCCTTCTTCTTCTTCTATTTTAGAATTTGACATTTTTGTTTTTTACTTTAATGTCTCTGCAGCTACTGGATGGATTTACAAGTGACAGTTGATGCAGACATTCATGTCCCCCTCAGGATGAATTGTAATAACTTTGATAATTCCTGAACTTTTCATTCAGTCTCACTTTAGTTTCTGACCAAATACCTGCAACACTAAACCCTCATCTCTGAATGTGAATGTTGAAAGGTGAGTTGGGGTTTTGGCAATGGACGGGGCAATGAATGAGACTGTCTTGGTTAGCCGGAGAATTAACTGAGCAGGCAGGAGGGGGATGAGGCTGAGGGTTTGGCTGGTAGAAAATAGGCCGGTGCAACTGTGGGTCTGGAAGGATGGAGACTGGCATGGTGGAGCTGGCTTGTTTGGAGCATGGCACTCAGACTGATGAGATGGGCAGTGATCCTGGACACAAGGGAACAATTGTTAGAGCAGGGAAGCAAAAGTTAGAGTGTATTCCACGCAGCTTAAACATGAGCAACCAAACTGATTGAAACAACCATCTGGCAAAGAGTGGATGAGGAATAAGGGAATTTAGACTTCTGTATGAGAGAGAGAGAGACACACACATGCACAGGAGAGGACAGAAAACATGGGGAACACCAGTTCATACATTGAATATATTGAATTTCCATATATGAATGTATATGTGCATATAAAATAAAAACACATATGTAATAATTGGCCCATACAAATATCTATGTTTATGTATGTTTATATTATAGACATATGTCATATACATCCATACCAAAGCCTGTCAATGCATGTTGATATAAACAGTAGGGTCCAAAAGTCTGAGCCACTGTCCCACTATGAGAAGACAGACATGTTTAAAATTAATGAGAAATTACAATGAAAAACATACATAAGGATGTAGAATTTTTACATGTTTGTTGTTTTAATAAACTTGCATATATAAATTAAATATATATCATTAACATACCATACCATATAAAAAATATATCATATAGATATTTTTTATATATACTCATACATACATTTTACTGTGAGTATTTCATATATGTTTTAAACTTAGATCGTCATATATCCAGAGGATGGATAAATGTAATAATAATATCATTCTTGATATAGGGATAGATATGTCATATATTATATTTCTATATGGTAGGGGAAAACACCAGAAACAGTGGAAACTGGAGTCATGATCCGGAATGTAACAGCTCTACAAAGAGATGTTAAACCAACATTCAGGTTTATATTATTTAGCTCTCTTAGATTCCTTAACCAGTTATATTGTTACTGGTGTGAGTTTGTGATTACTACTACAAGCAATTGTGGCTTCATTTTTTTAAAGAGGAGCTTCACACCAGGCTGAAAAGTAGTGCTTCACTGCCCTCTCTGGTTGAAGGTGTGCGCTGAAGTGTGCTCTGATAGCCACACCGTTTAATGATGCTTGCTATGATGGTGTACTGACACAGCCTGAAGTACAGTTCTACATCACTGCAGCAATATGAGACTTTAAACTCCTGGATTGAGCTGTGTGTGTGTGTGTGCATGTGTGTGTCTGTGTACATGCGTGCAGGGAGGGGACTGTACCATAGAGGGGAAGGATGACAGGGAGGACTTCAGGCGTCTACTGAGTGCCATGGACATCCTGTGTTTCACCCCAGAGGAGCAAAACGGCATCTACAGATTGTTGTCCTCTGTCCTTCATCTGGGGAATGTCTACTTCCAGCCACACCAGGTCTCTCACACACAGACACACACCTACATTAATGCATTTAGTTTCACGCCTGAATGATAATGATAATGATGTGGATCGATGGTGGTAATAATGAATGTGTATGCCTTCCTGTCCCTGCAGGCTGAGGGTCAGGAGGTCGCGTCAGTGGTGAGTGCGCAGGAGATCAGGGTTGTCGCTGAGCTGCTGCAGGTCTCACCTGAAGGCCTGCAGAAGTCTGTCACCTTCAAACTGACAGTGAGAAGAACGCACTTCACCTAAAAAAGCACAGATTGAAGATATGAAGAATGATATATTAGAACGGTTAGAGATGCTGATTGATCACTGATGTGTTTGACCCTTAGGATACAGTACGGGAGAAGATCTACACTCCACTCACAGTGGAGAGTGCTGTGGATGCCAGGTGAATAAAAGTCTGAGTGTAGTATCTGTTCAGTTCAATAGTACCCGCCCACTTCTACTTAGACTAACCTGAAATAAAAGCCTGTCTCACTGTCTCTAATGTCCTCATGGTTTTTACTCCCTCTTTACAATAGATAGAGAGCGAGCAATCTTTGATATTCTCTTCCAATCTTTGGTAGAGGCAAGAGAGGACAAAGGACGTCAGGGCTGGGGGGAAAAGATTTTTCAGATGTCCTCTGTTTCCATAGGAACCGGGTTTTCTGTTTCCATAGAAACCTTATTGTGTGTTCTTCATAGAGACGCTGTTGCCAAGATCCTGTATTCGCTGCTGTTTAGTTGGCTGACAGAGCGCATCAACGGACGGGTCTACCCTCGCAACGAAGCCCTCTCCATCTCCATATTGGACATATATGGATTTGAGGTTGGACTGAAGCACAACCTCCATCAATGATGTTGCAGCGTCGATGCATCTGAGCTGACCTATGTTAAATAACCCACGCAAACCTCCCCTGACCCTCGGTATTTCTTCTCTTTACCCTCCAGGAGCTACAGGTGAACAGTTTTGAGCAGCTGTGCATCAACTACGCCAATGAGACTTTGCAGTTCTACTTTAACAGGGTCATCTTCCAGGAGGAGCAGGTCAGGGAAACCACAAGTTCATATTTTCATACACACACTTGTGTTTTTTTTTAATCAATAACATGATTTGTGTATCAAAAGACATCTAGACATCAGGAATAAATTTGTTTGAAAAGTGATAGTGGAGAAATCTTGATTTCTGACCTGCTGTGTGTACAGTAAATGCACGCTTGCAGTAACCATGTTACTACAGTGTGTGTAAATGTGTCAAATTTTGTGATAAACCTGTTGCCGCTGATTAACATGATTTCTTATGTGCATGTAGAGTAAACATACTGATTGAAATGTTTTCAACCAGATTTAGTCAAAATGTTCTGATCTTTTGACCTGCAGGACATCAAGTCAGTGCTTAATGTGTGAGTACATGTATTTCTTTGATGCACACCAACCCGATGAACTTCTGTGCCTCATGTGTAGGAGGAGTACATGCGGGAGCAGATCGAGTGGCAGCAGCAGCCTTTCAGCCACAACCAGGCCTGCCTTGACCTCATTGCTGCAAAGCCTCATGGGATACTGCGCATACTGGACGACCAGTGCGGTTTCCCTCAGGTATAGCCACACCTGTTGAACTGAACTCCTCATTTCCAGAGCTATGGAAGTGAATGGAGAATTGTTTGAAGCGAAGGGCAGAAAAAAATCCAGAAAACCTGCTCTAAAGCACAAAGATCCAATCAGCTAAGACAGACTGCACTTAAACTGGAGTTAGACTATAATGCTAGAAAATTATCAATATAATTTATTATTTATTGTGGAAAAAAGGCAACAGCCGACAATAACGTATGATTCAAATAATTCATACCTCAGTTTTCAAAAGAAATTGACTTGGAAAAAAAAACATCTCACATATTGGATTTCTCATAAACCAGGAGACTGAAGCGTTTTGTAGCCAGGGCCAATCAATACACAACTATCCCACATGCTCACTTAATTGCCTACCTGCTGCTTTCATTATTCCTGCGGCTCCTAGTGTAAGAAGCTGGCTGAGCTCATATTGAGATAAACGTATTATGGAGCGTCTCCGATGCTCAAAATGAAATATGAACACTGTGTTACACGAGTAACTGACTGAGGCAATCTGCTGAACACACACGGGCAACATGTGTTTGTGCTGTTAGAGATTTAGCTTCCATGGCTCACCAACCATTAACCGTCTCCAATCATCGCCAGGCAACAGACCACACCTTCCTTCAGAAGTGCCACTATCACCATGGAAACAACCCGCTGTATGCCAGGCCAAAGATGCCACTGCCAGAGTTCACCCTCAAACACTACGCTGGGAAGGTTACTTATCAGGTACTTTCTTTCTTTCTTTCTTTCTTTCTTTCTTTTAGTCCAGAATATACACCTCTTGTTGTTTTACTCTATTTTTCCTTTTTCTTTCATTCTTTTCTTTTCTTTCTTCTTTTTATACAAATAAACAGTATTTCATTTTTTACTACTTTACCTTTTTTATATTAGTAACAATTTAAGACATTTTACAAAACAATAGGGAAAAAACAAACATCAACTGAGTGCGGTTTATATTTGTTAATGTCCATGAATGTCAGTTTTTATCATGGACATTTCAGTTTTTACCTGCATTGTATTTATTGCCTTTTTGAAGCCAACCTACAACCTTTCACTACTTTTATCAAACCCAGATGCAACACCTTTGCTGTCCATATGAACCTCATAAACTCAAAGGTTAAAAAGATATTTTTCCAAAATATATGAATCTTTTCACATGACCTGAAGATGTGGGAACGGTAAGCTCATGTGCCCAAACAATCTCCAAGACTGCTGGAAAAGACATAAAACAATAAACAAGAAGAGGTTGGAGATGGTTTTTTGTCAGGTGTGATTAAAAAAAAATTAACAAAACTCCTTCTAGTAACTAGAATTCATAAATGTGTGTTGTGTTATACAAATCTAATCCAGACTCTCAAAACAAATCCATGTCTGATATTTCTACATTTAGTTTTGATGGCTAAATCATCTTTTATTTTCTTCCATTTCCTCAAATAAATCTTTGTTTTCAAGATGAAACTCATTTGAGTTCACTGCCTTGGATTAATGTGCACAGGGCTGTTGTACTTGTCTTTGTCCACTGTTTGAATTCAGTATCACAAGCTCCCGGTTTGAATTTTGCTCTAACACTTTTCTGATGATTTTTGGTGCAGGTGAACAAATTCCTGGATAAGAACTTTGACATGGTCCGTCAGGATGTTTTAGAGCTCTTCATCCAGAGCAAGAACAGAGTGAGACGAGCAAACACACTCTTTTTCTTACTCTCTCCTATTCTGCTAACATTCCCCAGTCTTTAGTCATTTTAGTGACGATGCATGATTTTTAATTCCATTTAAATATTATGATTGTTACTCACCATCTGTTACACATGCTGCTCCTCTTCTGTATGTGTTGGCTTGGGCTCTTTTAAGTATACAATTACATTTTCAGTAACTATAGGAGTGAATTAGAAAAATGCTTTAAGTTGCCAGGTAATCTTGTGCTAAACACTTAATGTGTGTGTGTGTGCAGATGGTATCCAGCCTCTTCTTGAAGCACTCAGAGTCTGTGTCTCAGCAGCGGTCTAACGTTCGCCGCAGCAGTGCGGCGCGTCGTTATCAGGCCAACACGGTCAGCGCTAAATTTCAGAGCAGCCTGCAGGACCTGCTGGAGAAGATGGAAAGGTTTGCTTCAAACACCTGTCACTTCATCTTTGGGATAATGTGGCAACATCCAAGTGTGTCCAAATTCAAAGTGTAAAATTCATCCACTATGTGACTGTATACTAAACAGGGATGTAAATTATTTTTCTTGACTTTGCACCTGTCAGTCACTGTAAGTGTCCGACATTTACTGTGAGATTCTGCAAGATTGCAGAGAGTGTGTACAATATGATGATCACTAAGGAATTAGCGAGAGAGGGAGGAATTTCTTTCACAGCCCAAATCAATGACACTTATCATATTACAGGCTTGTTCCTAAAACACACAATGAGATCGGATCAATTTGTTTTGCCTGGGTGTTCCATTAGACTAAAGTGATTAGGGATCAGCTCCGACAACGTCATGAGCCTTCAATGTCACTGTCTGCAGGAGCCATTTCTCTCGGGGAGATGAATTTCATGCGCTTAATTTGAGCTCAATCACACGTGAAACAGAGGCCTCTGGAAATCTTTTGGTCTGTAACAGTTCATATGTATTTTAAATTGTAAAAGCTACACCATGCGGTTTTGATTTCGGCCCAGAAAGTTGGTTTCCTCTCAGTTTGAGCTGCCTTGCACAGGACAAATATACTAAGCCTTTATCAAACAGTCCTTTCATTCGTTCATTTATCCATCCGTTCGTTCTCATCTATCTGTGACAGGTGTAACCCTTACTTTGTGCGATGCATCAAGCCAAACCATCATAAGGTATATTTGCACGTCGGATGGTGTGTGTAGGTTTGCTGTGGCTATTTGCATTTTGATTTATATGTAATATCCAACTCATGTGAATTACTTGTGTGCATGTATATTTGTGTGTGTGTGTGTGTGTGTAGGAGCCAGGAGTGTTTGACATGGAGCTAGTCAGCACTCAGCTGCATTACTCTGGTATCATGGAGACCATCTGTATCAGGACAGAGGGTTATCCAATCAGATTGCACTTTCACAGCTTCCTATCGAGGTAGGTGATTTAATCATTTTCACATTAAGTAAACTGCAGAAGAAATGTGAGCACGAATCGAACCATGTGAGATAAAATATAGTGCAGATTATCTCAGCCTGTTCAGCCTTCTTTCCCCATTACCACTCACCACTTTCAGCTTGTCCAAATTGCTTGAATCATTGGCTTTTTTTCTGGCGAGAGTACAGTTCACACGCCAGTTTCTCCATGCTGAAAACCCATCTGGCACTTGCCGTCTCCAGCAGTAGGAAAGCAGCTGAAACCAATTGATCTCGCAGCACCTCTGACCACTGGCTGCCAAAGTAGTCTGACTTATTGCAGGAATTATTTTCAGAGTCCAACATTCACAGTCAATTAGATTCACACTGAAAGTACTAAACACAAACAAACAGTAAACTACCAAAACCCAGAACACCATGAGTCTCAGTTAGCCTTACACCAGGTCTCCTAGATTCACAGTTAAGTCACAGCTTTGGATTTCATTGATCTTTGTTCGCATTTTTGTCAGAATTCAAACTGAATTAACATTTTAAATGTGTGTGTGTGTTTGTGTGTGTGTGTGTGTGTGTGTGTGTGTGTGTGTGGGCTTGTATGTGCACACAGGTACAAAGTCCTGCTCTGCCTGAAGGATCTTCCGCCTGCAGACGGAGAGAACTGTGTCATCATGCTTCACAAGCTCGGCCCGGTAAAGACCGGCTCGTATCAGCTGGGAGTCAGTAAGGTGAGCTGTCTCAGTAACAGATGCCCACACACACACACACACACACACACACACACACACACACGTGCATAAAATGCCAGAGGTAAAATAAAGCATGTATTAGAAATAAATGAATGTTGAATTTAGATTTGTGTCTGTTTGTGTTTTTGCTTCACTATATTTGTGGGGTCCAAAAACTTGGAGCACAATATACTTGTGGGGTATGTGGAGCTTCATGAGGACCAAAGTGCTGGACCCCCCCATGTTTACATTCAGCTTCAGGGTTAGAATTACATTTAGGTTTACTTTAGGGTTAAGCATTTAATTGTAGTGGTCAGGTTTAGGGTAAGGGCCTAGGGAATGCATTATGTCAATGATGGGTCCCAACAAAGATAGCTATACAAATGTGTGTGTGTGTATGTGTGTGTGTGTGTGTGTGTGTGTGTGTGTGTGTGTGTGTGTGTGTGTGTGTGTGTGTGTGTGTGTGTGTGTGTTAGATTTTCCTGAAAGAGGAGTTGTATCAGCTGTTGGAGGGGAAGCGCGACCGTGTCCTGAACATCGCCGCCATGACGCTGCAGAGATTCACTCGCATGTGTTTTGTACGAAAGAACTTTGTCAAGTTCAGGCGCCGTTTGATCCTGTTTGAGGCTCGCTGCAGAGGCTACGTGGCCAGGTAAGGCTCACCTGAGAAGGTCGGCTGTCAGCATACACTCATGGCTTGTAGATTTAATGACTCGTAATAAAAAAAGAGAAGCCTCTTTCCACCACACAGGCTGCAGAGTGGTGAACAGCTCAGCTACAGAGGGAGATTTTTTTACACACTTCCTGTATAACCTGGAAATGATTCAGTTTTCCCAAGAAATACAGAAAACAGAGACAAAAAATAGATTTATTTTCCTGACCATCAGTTAGTCAGTATCATCAGTCTCTTCCTGGAAGTCAGCTCTTCTGAGCTTTATCCTTCTTTAATGGACAGCACTCTGTCCTGCTTGTGTCTGGAGTTTCAGTCCTGAGTGTGGTTGTTTAGGGTTTAGTGTTTGGTTTCACTAACCCAGATAGGTCAGAGCTCAGCACAGACAACCTTGTGTCCTTTGTCCTTGATGCGAGGCCACGTTCGCTCGCCCATCACAGGTGACAGATTTCTCTCTCACTGCCAGCCTGATAAAACCTGGAGACGTGATGCAAATTTGCATTTTTATTCAGATCAGTAAAAAATCACTTCCTGGTTTAATGAGGACACTGTAATGGCTCTAAACTCAAGGTCAAACATTTTGAATCTGTAATGATTTCACATCGATGGCTGGTCACGGTTTGATGACTCTGGGAAATGACAGATCATGAAAAATGTGCACGGAAACTGTAACTAGCTCTATGATTGTGATTAACACGGATCCTGATGGACGTTGGAATTACACTGATTGCTAATCTTTTTTTGACGGTTATGAATCTTTCATGGAGGATGCTTGGTTATAGGTTATTGAAAGTTTGCTTCCAGTTTCTTCAACTGCTTTTTTCCCTGCTATCCATCTGTATGTGTATGAATAATACATCGTCCATGGTTAACACGTTTCCTGAACAGAAAAAAGTTTGCTCTGAGGAGGAAGTACCTCATCAGGTTCCGCTCTGCCGTGCTGCTCATCCTCAACCGCCAGCGTTACATGAGGGTATGTGCACAGTGTCTGTGTGAACAGGGATACTTGTGAGGACATTTCCAGTATTTGTCCCAGATAAAACTAATTAAAAAGAACAAATGTGTGAAGTGTGATACTGTTGTCTTTCTGTCAGACAGTGGTGGAGCCTGCAAGGAAGGCGGAGGAGGTGAGCGAAGTGTCTGAGAGGACGGAGGGACGGACACATTCTGAGAAAAGATGGAGATGTTGTGTTTGTGTGTGATACAAGTGTTTGTGTGTGTTTGCAATGTGTGTGTAGGATCGCATCAATAGAGAAGTGGTGAATGTGACAACGCTACCTATCCCCGCTGAGCTGGCAGCCCTGCTGCAGGCGGCCGCAGGTACACACACATACATGCACATGCACACACACACACACACACACACACACACACACACACACACACACACACACACACACACATATACACACATATACACACACACACATACTTGTTTGGAGCTGGGTTCAACAATGTTTACTGCTGCATTTCACACACACACACACACACACACACACACACACACACATATACACACACACACATACTTGTTTGGAGGTGGGTTCAACAATGTTTACTGCTGCATTTCTGTGTGTGTGTTTACAGGTGGTGAAGAGCTGCATTCTGACTGCTTGGCTGTGGTTCAGGCTCCAAAGGTTCATGTTGACCCTCAGCTGACCCTGCCCCTAGATATCAACAACTACCTCATGACACACTACATACGGGCCATATTTAGGGTAAACACACAAACACACACACACAAAGAGAAAACACAGTATCTACATGTAAAACTGCATAAAAACCTGAATAAAACATAGATTAGCCTGTGTGAACTTCAGAGGACCCAGCACAGTGTTGTTGTTGTGCTTGTCTGTAACAATTGCTGTGTATAATCATTTGTAAGTACTGTATGTGTGTGTATGTGTGTTTGTGTGTGTGTTGTAGGAGCCATTGTTCGGGATGCTGACAGCCCCACTGGAGAGTTCTCTGATTAGATTGGACGAGGAGCTAAAACAAGGAGCCCTGAAAGTTTTCATTCTGGTAAATGTTACATTCACCTGGTGATATGTATGAAAAGAACATTTGAACAGTGTTTTGTTTTTTTGTTTTTTTTATGCCGCCACACTGGCGACAACCAGAGCTGGACGATTTATTTCTTGGAGTTGTCCTTCCGTCCCATTGTCTTGAACGCGAAATCTCAGTAACACCATGACGGAACTTCTTTAAGTTTGGCAAAAACATTTATTTGGACTCAAGGATGAACTGATTAGAATCTGGTGGTCAAAGGTCAAAGGTCACTGTGACCTCATAAAACACATTTTTGACCATAACTCACAAATTCTTATGTTAATTATGGCACAGTTTAACTGTAGGATAAAATTTAGTGATGTCATTTTATATCCAAATGGTGAAAGGTCAACTTCACGGTGACATCATAATGTTCTGCAAAAACACCTCTGACCATTATTCAATGCTGTAACTGAGGAAGAAGAGATTGAGACAATATTTTCTGCATATTTCCTGCAACTTGGCTGGTTGGCAGAAGCATACAACTTCAAGCTGGTAATTCTAGTTTATCCTGCTGCCATATTCAGGGGGTCAAAACCTCTAAAATTTTCTGGCCATCATGTAAAATTTTCAAGTTGGAAGCTTGTTCTTCTGATATATAGGGTGTAAATATGCACAATGCTCATGTTCACTCATTCACATCATTCTCACAGTGAGATGGATCAACATATTATTTAAACTATTTATCTATGACTAAGCTCTCTGTAGAAGAACCTTCAGGTTACTGTGTGTGTTGTAAATCAGTACATGTGATTTTGACAGATACTTAGGTTCATGGGTGATCCCAACCTGAATGGGGCTCAGGAGAATCTGTTTGGGAACTACATCATCCAAAGAGGACTGGCCAATCCCAGCCTCCGAGATGAGATCCTGGCTCAGATAGCCAATCAGGTGAGACCATTTTCCTTCCTTTGAACCAGTGGGAAAGAAGGCAGCTTATTTCAGTAGAATTTCACATAATCTCAACCAAGTGTTTTTTTCTCAGTATTTATATCTTCATCTTCATCTTGTCCATAGGTGTGGAGGAATCCTAACATTTTGAATTCAGAGCGTGGTTGGCTCCTCCTCTCCTCTTGTCTCTCTGCCTTCCTGCCTTCTCAAAGACTGGCCAAGTATCTGCTGAAGTAAGACACTCACCTACAATGAAATATGATGACAGAAAAAAGTAAAAAACTATCCAGTTGCATATGTTTTCAGTAGCTTCTGTACAAATGTTTCTGTGTTTTTGTCTCCCTTCATGCTTGTTGTTGTTGCCGCAGGTTTGTTTCTGACTACGGGCCGGAGGGCTACGGCTGTGTGTGTCAGCACCGTCTGCTTCAGGCTCTGCAGCGGCTGAATGTCGGGCCAGAGTACGTCCGGACGTACCCGCCCTGTCTACTGGAGTGGACCGCCAATCGCAAGAGAGCTCACACTGTCCTGCACATACACTGTTTCGATGGTGAGAACACACAGACACATGCCTGTAGTAGTGAAAGATTTTACTGATTTAATTCTCTGGACTGTTTTGGCTGAGGCACTGGATCATCGCCTGCATTTGTGCCACATCTCATTTCGTGGTTAAACAAAGGTTAAACTAAACTACTGACATAATAAAAAAAATAGCTGCAACTTAGAGTAAGCTCCTTTTGATTTGCATCTGCTCTTGTATTCCATTCATCTTCAAATACTGACTGTTGTGACTGGTCTAAATCACAGGCTGCACTGTGTCCAAGTCGAAGGACTTCATTTGGTAAATTTGAAGCCCATTTATATTGACTCCCTTTGTTGACCCAGCCTCACCTCTTTACCTGAGCCGAGTCCATGAGTGCACTATTCAGCACAGCAGAGTTTCTGTCCCTCTCTCTCATTTCTTCCTCTCATCAAGCTAATCTGTCCTCTGTGTCCACTGAGGATTAGACAACATCTGATACTCGCTCTGGCTCACTAGCTGTGTCTGTGTCAGTTGGTGTCTGTGAGAGTCTTCATAGACAGAGCAGGAAAGGAGCTACCACCTTTGTTTTAGAGATACAGTTGAATCTGAATTAAATGGCTTTTAATGCCTTTCAAGATCATTTCACTATTGTAGTTTGTTGTGAAGTTGTTGCCGTATGTGAGTAGGTATTTGTGTTCTCTCTCTCCTTCAGGTGTGTCCCTCCTGTGTCCTCTACACTCCTGGACAACAGGAGAAGAGATGGCCAAAGACATCTTAAAACACAGGTATTGTCTTACTGTAAAACATGAGCGCTAAACACATGGGTGACGTCACAAAGAAATGTGGAGAAAAAAGGAAATGAAGTGAGACTTTTCATGTTTGTAGGTGTGAACGCACAGTAATAATTTTTCTGCATTACTGTTTAGGGGTGTAGTGGAGGGCTGTCGAGGCTGGTCGGTGCTGCTGAAGGAGCCGGCTCAGTGGGTGGAGCTGGAGGGCTCAGACTACGTTCTGGACCTGATGTCGGACCTGGAGCTTCCTGCCGACTTCCCCAAACACAGCAGCTACTTCATCATCTCTGCACAGGAACCAACCAGAGTGCGGCCCAATGCCAGCATGTGAGACGCGCGCACACACACACACACACACACACACACACACACACACACACACACACACACACACACACTCATTCTCACACATGCATTCCCACTTTACTAAGCGTGACCCATTATTTCTAGTCATTTAGAAAAAATCCTTTACAGTTTTTTGTAATGAATTATTGATGAATTCACATATAATCAATTAATCATAAAAGTGCATTTGTAATTTTCTTTTAAAAATTGTCAAGAGGAAACTGATGTCTGCCTGTAGCCTGCAGCAGAACACCATGACTGCATACAAAGGCTTTCTTGTTCTTGGCCTTTCACAGATGGATAATTTAGCTGTACTGCATTTAACATCTTAGTCTGAAAATAATCATTTAGTGTTACATTGTGTTACGACTGTAGAAATCTAATGTTGTCAATGTAGTGTTGCACTCAATTAGCGCTGGAGTGGCCAAAAGGCATATATGTATTTGTAATTATATGTAATGCAATTGATAACTATGTATAGTGTATGTGCTGTATATCAGCAGCTATTAATGTAGTAGGCTTATATAGTTCTGTGACTGCACTAGGAGCTTTTCTCTGAGTGCTTTTCAGTCGTCACTCAAAGTTTGCTCAAAATTTGCTTCGCCCACATTCTCAGAGCGTCCAATCAGTCCTCTAACACACTGAGTTACTTGGTCAGAGACGATTATCCTCCATTTTTATCTGGATGTTGGACTCAGAATTCACCCAGCACTGAACCCAACAACCGCAAAACTTCAGAGCTGTTTTCTCACATCCTCAGCCATTCAGTCAGATACTTCTGAGCTTGAGTCTTGAGCATTTGAGTCTTTGGGTATTAGACCTCAATATTTATTGACGCTAACAAGGAACCAGTGGCCTCAAAGCCTCCATGTACTCCTCTAACACCCTGAGCTGGCTGTAAAAAGACCCTTTACCAGTATTTGTCAGAGCTTTTGGGTCCTTACATTAGGTGTTGGACTTCAAAGTCAGTGTAGCATCTAAGGACTGAAGTCAAGACTCAAAACACCAGAGTGATTCTCAAACACCTTGAGCTGTTTGACCAGACACATGCCTGCTTCTTTTCTTGGAGCTTTGAACTTCAGACTTCAGAGTTTAGTGGGAATCACAAAGATCCAACTCTTAAAAACAATACTCCTTGAGTCATGTGGTCAGGACTATCTGAGCAGTGTTTCCTTTTGTGTCTGTCTTTTGGATGTCTCATAGAAATTCACTTAATTACCTGAGGACTGAACCCACGACCTCGAAATTTTTAACCTCAGCACCCTGAGCTATTTGAGCAGACACTTCACCTTGGGTGTTGGAGGTCAAAATCTCATGAAAACCCAACCTCAGGACCTCCAAGCAGTCCTCTAACATGCTGAGCTATTTAGTTTAGCTGTCTCACTTTTACTACGCGCTGCCTACACTGTGTCTACACTAAGGAGTCAAGACATTTCCCTCAAGAGTATGGACGAGACCAAAAACAGAGCAAAAAGAGAGTGAATATTGGACTCCAAATGAATGACAATGTTGCTCCTTAGCTGCTGGATGTGTTAAATGATATGCCAATGTTTTGTTCACAACTTCTTTCCACTGCCCCCAAGTGGCCATAATCAGTTGATGCAGGTTTAAGTAAAGGTTTGGAGTATTTCTGCCACCACTGCTTTGTTTACTGATGAAGGGGCTGCAGTGATTTGAATTTTTTTTTTGTTTTTTTTTGTCATTGTTTTACAGCAGCCTGTTGGGTGGCGGGTTTGAAATAAATGATGATGTCATATCTTCAGCCATACCTGGCCCTGATGGACAAGGTACACATCAAATGAAACATATGAACTCTGATACACATTCATCACAGCAGACCATGAAGCTGGATGTCCCCCTCTCCTCTGTCCTCCTCTCCTCTCTCAGACTTGGAGCCTCAGAGAGGGATGGATCGTTATCTCGACAGCCTGTTTGACCCTGTACTGTCTGACGGAACTGGAGTAAGTTACATAACTCACTCACACTGACCACATGAGAAGAGACGCCTCTGTCCTACTATTTGCTGTTGGTGACACTCTGTGAAGCTCTATTTTTTTTGGAGTGAATCTACATCATAATGAGGATACACATTTAAATACAGACGACCCTCTCAATGAGTACACCTCCTAGTCACATCTTTTTATACACATTGATATTTTTATTGAACTTTTCTTGGTACAACAGAGGCAGAGAGGAAGGAAATTAGTGAACATAATAAATATGTAAATGCAAAAAAAGAAAAAAACATGTATGTGTATGAACTAAAAACTATAATAATAGTAATAATAATAGAGTAATAATAATAAATCAAAGGAAAGGGAGGAGCTTTTTGTCATTTGCACACTAAATAACAGTAATAAATACTTAACCAAAACTTACCTAAACTAATTAACATTATACAGGGGACATGAGTTTGCCAATGACAGAGACCAGATACAGTTGTTTCTACAGATCCGGGTCCCTTTTCTAGGCTCCCTGAGTCTGGAAATCAGTATTTAGGTCCCAGATTTTGTAGAATAGGAAAGGATTATCCTTCAAAGCAGAAGAGAAAACCTCAAATGGAAGAATACTTCTTAAAGTTTTCAGATAATGATTCAAATTAGTGCTTTATCTGTAATCCAGAAACACTTTTGGGCACAGTTAAATAGAATATTTGGTAAAAATTTGCATGGCAATTGTTTTTCTATTAGTACAGTCCAGGCCTCATGTTCTAATTCCCTGTGTTAACACAAGCAGTATAAGCAGTTTGTCTTTAATACAGTAGGATCCTGGTTGTGTATCTGGCAGATGTACAGAGACGTAGTGTTTGTTGTGAGGTCTGTATAACTTCTCCACTGTGTATAAAAATTATTGTTGTAGATACTACATTGTAGTAGATGACCGTTGGTCGAGTTACATCCTTTAGTCGGGGCGATGGTGCAGGGAACACTGGCCATGTTGGCTCTATCAGTCCTCAGCTCGGCCAGTGATGTGGTGAACGTTAGCCGTGCTATCGGATGTGGCTGACAGGAATTAGCATGTATCAGATGTGTTCTACAGACCTCTGCCACCCAGCAACCTATTACGTTACCCAGTTACCGTAACTGTCACAGTGACGAGATCGCCACGGTGATTTCCCACCCAGGCAACGCGCGGATCTGCTTACCAGGAACTGACACTCTGGCAAATGAAGGGCTTACTATTTAATGAGACATGGCCTACAAACACACACTCCAGTGGATTTATGGGTCAGTGGCTGATTTCTGATGGAGTGGCTGCACACTCAAGAGGAGGGGGTTTCTCTGATCTGACAGTCAAAAGTCCTCTCATTACACAAATATTATTCATATATTTTATCCCTCTGCGACAAACTGTGGAGCACAAATGCAGTGAGTAAATAAATTATGTGCTTAAAATCCTTTTAGTATCAAATATTAACTGTTAAAAAAAAAAAGAGTCTGGAGACACAACTCAAACCACTGCTTCAGGATAATCCTCTTCTGTGCCACTGATTTGTACGTTCATTATGTTCAAAACACATTTCCACAGTTTTACAGTAAATGCACAGCTACCATGTTGCTCAGAAGATCAGACAAAAAGTTAGTGAAGCAATGATTGTTTTGGAACATGCTCAACATATGGATCAACTGCAGAGAAACAGATGATGCCGGAGTGGTTTGGACATTTGATACTTGCCATTATTGTCTATTGAGACTGCTAAACCCAAGCTGGCCATAATGAATACAGCATGAATAAAAATCAATAGATACAAACAAACATGACCAGACATTTGATGCTACTGTGTAGAAGTTTGACAACCCAGCTCCATTCAGAGTCACGCTTCCTGGTCCACCTGGGGTGAATGTGTCAGACCAAAAGATTTTCAGAGGAGTATTTCTTTAACTGCCTCCTTCTTTGCACTCGTGTTGTGATTGGATTTTCAGTTTAAAAGAGTCTGCCTCTCCTCACAGGAAGCAGAATCAGCTGCAGGACTCTCGAGCAGGATGAAGGGGGCCGGGGGGGTCGGAGGAGGATGGCAGCAGCAGGGGCAGTCCACTGGCCCCCCACCTCCACCAGGAGGTCGGTCACAAAGCACAGCCCGACTCCCTCATTAATTCATTCATTATTCTCACTGAACACTTCATAGTTTACACTGTAGTGACTGTAGTTTAATGTGGAGTCAATTTGGACAGAACCATAGACACACACTCACACACTGGAAGAACCTCACAGTCTCCATCAAGTGCAGTAAAGCGAACACACTTAGAATCTGACTGTGTGTGTGTTTGTGTGTTCACAGCTGTGAGAGTCCTTCCTGTGGGAGGTGTGATGTCGCCTCCTGTTGCTGCGGTTGCACCTGTAACACCTGGTCCGTATCAAGTGTGAAAAGAAATACGAGGAAAGAAAACTCATCAGACATAATTCCCCATCCCTGTGTCTTGTTAACTGTGTTTCTCCTCCTCTCTCCTCCAGATGCTCAGCAGGCTGTTGTGGCCCAGCAGCAGCAGGCCATCATGAACCAGCAGGCCATTATCATGGTACACCTCCTGTCTGGATCTGCATCTGTTGATCTATTCCACTGCTCTTGTTTTGGATTTAATGCGTCATTTTCTTGTCTCTCAGGCGCAGCAGATGACCATGCAGGCCATGGCCATGGTCAGCAGCCCAGTGTCAAGCCCTCCCACCTCCCCGATCACAAGCCCTCCCATGAGTCCTCTGCTCCAGCACCCTCCCAGCCCATACGCCCCTGCCAGCCCCTATGCAGTCATACCTCCAAGTCCGTATGCTAACATCCCGCCCAGCCCCTACGCCAACTTCACTCCCTCTCCCTACGCTGCAACAGACATCCCGCCAAGTCCCTATCCTCCCACTGCTCAACCGGAACAAACTCCATCACAGCCTCAAGCTCAGCCTCATGCTGAGCCCCAGACTGAGCCCCAAGCTCAGCCTCGGGCCTCCCACCCCAACCCCAAACCTCAGCCAAGCTCCACTAAAACGATCAAAACTGAGCCAGAACAGCCAAAAGCTAACCCTGCTGCACAGGTCAGTAACTCTGAGACATGTGAGATAACAGTCCAAACTGACGTGGTGCATAATGATTCAGCACTGCTGAGTTTATAAAAGATGTTGTGGTTGTTGTTGTTGTTGTAAACTTCAGCCAACAGGCGCCGCTTACTGGGAAAATATCCTTTTTGTGGAAAGAATAAAGGGTCTGCTTGAAACACAAATAAAAACTGTGTAGTTAAGATAATGAGCAGCAGCTGGTTGAACAAAAAAAAGCAAATCCAACATAAAATGCATCAACAGAAGATGAGAAAAACACTTGTTTCTCTGCCTAATCTTTCAGGGGAAAAGCAAGTGTACTTGAAAGTGAAACAAAAATCTCCAGACAGATGTTAAACAGGACTGAGGACGTTACAGCTGTTACTGAATGTGGTGCAACTTCTCTTTATTTTAATGAAATAGTTTTCATTCATGTGACGTTGTGATGTTTTCATAAACATTGCAGATTTTTTGAGATAGAGATACAGGTGGATTTTATTGAAAGCATTTTAATGACTCCTGTGAACCTGAACATTAGCATGCAGTATCAATCCTTGCACCAAGGATGCTGACAACATCAAAATAATCATGCTGGACTGCAGATGATCACTTTCTTCCCATATTTCTACCATGAAATGTGCTGAGTGTGTTCTCTCCTTTTCCTTGCTCTGACATTGACCTTGCTCAAAGAGACAAAATGTAATATCTGGAAAATCCTTGAGTGCAAAACGCTCTGACTGTTTCAGGTTCAGTCAAGTAAGGACAGCGTCCCTCGGAGGAAGGCTCCAGGCGTCCCCATCAACAAGGACAAACCAGCCAGGAAGTTTGGTAAGAGAGAGAGAGAGAGAGAGAGAGAAAGGAAACATGAGAGAGTGAGAGAGCAAGAAACAGAAAGTCCCTAAAAGTCTAACTGAAGAGATTCTAACACAAGAAAGCATGACTTCTTATTGCCTGTGTTACTTTGTGTGTGTGTTTTAGCCCCAGTGGTGACGACTCCTCCGCCCCCTGCTGTAGAAGTGGTGAAGTACTCAGCTCGGACTTCAGATCACGTCGTCCCCAGCCAAGACATCCAAGGTGGCAGGGTTCAAAAGCTAAAAAATGTTGAAGTCGTGATTTATTGAGAGGCTTTTAAAAGCAACATAACTGAATGATGACCCTGTAATTGATTTATTAGTTGGTATTTATGGATTTAAAACAGTGAAAGAGACGATGATGCTCATATAATCTATTATATTTCAAAGAAATCATCAAAAGGTACAACTCACCACCTCCACCACCAGACCCACTGCCACCTGGCAAGAGGTGAGGTCACTCACACACACACACACACACACACACACACACACACACACACACACACACACACACACACACAGATGAGGAGTTAGCACAGTGGATTTCTGCTTGTAAATAAAGCACAGCAGTTGATGCTATCTTCAGTCACAGACTTAACTGTACACACGACAATAACAAACCACCGACAGATACCGACTGTGGTGTTATTGTGTGTTGAGCGCACGGGCCCAGAATGATTTTATTTACACACAAACAACACAAACACACAGGTTATACATGTGTAGTTGGAAAATCCTGCAAACTGTCATGTGCAGTGTGCAGTGTTGACACGGACTGCATGTATTTAGGAGACCAGAGGGGAAGTTTAAGAAGAAGCAAACTCCTCGTGATGAAGCTTTGCAGATCCTCAAACCCCAGATGGACAACCCTCCTGCTCCACAGGTAAACACACACACACACACACAAACACACACACAGACAGGCACGTACTGAAAAATGCTAACATACACAGACAAATATTAATGTAAGCTGCAGTATGGACACATGCAAGTTCTGACAGTAACAATAGTGACAGTTGTTGTGTCTTTCCAGCCCAAACGTCCTGTTGCCTCCTCACCTCCTGCATCTGCAATGAAAGAGGTAGGAGTCAAACCCATCAAGAGTATGAAGAGAAGGGCGCCTGATCGTCCACTGCCCATACCTCCTCCAGGTACTCACACACACACACACACACACACACACACACACACACACACACACTCCAAGTCTACAGTTTACTCAACCACATCCAATACAGACTCGGCTACTTTTATTAGCCTGTATATTTAATTAACCTTATTTCTTAACCTGATATAATATCGAAACTGCAATATGGCTAAGTGCAACAAATAAAATTGCAGAAACTGCAGTTTTTTTAATAAAGTGTTGTGGTGCTAAAGAGACAATCTGATTCTCCAGACTTAAGGGAAAATGCTTGTTTGGTACAAGCCCCAACAAAAATCACATCATCATCATTTTATATTTTTTCAGTGAAAATGAAAATGCAAAAATGACCACTCCAACTGAAAGCATGACTCATATCACAATAGTATGGAAGCATAATTGATTAACTTAAGAAGAAAAAACCCTGCTTTGTTTTTCTGAATTAATATGGAATCTCATTAATTCAGAAAAACAGAGCAGATGATGTTTGTTTGCTTCCGTACAATCGCAATATCTGCCAAAATAATAATCTGAAAAATAATCTTTTTTTTTTTTTTGCATATTGTTCAGCTGTGCTGTAGAGCTTTAACCAGACCAGAGTGTGTGTACTGGAAAGGCCTAAAAATGATTTCCTACCTCATATAAAACCTTTTTCAATCATTTCAAACTGTCTTTTTTTCTGGTCTTTACCAAAAAAACAAAACCAACCATATATAATGCAGCTGATGACTGTGATCTGATGCGTTTGATTCAGTTTCTCGAGAGCTCCCAGTGGAGACAGAGACCATCCAGACGCAGCTTCACCAGAGCCCCAACGAAGAGCACTACACTTACACCAACGTCTCCTGGAGACTGTACCTCAGGAAGGAGGTGTGTACATGCACACGAATACACAACCACAAAAAAACATCTCAAATTGTTTTATTACTATTGTCAGTGGGGTTTTTTTTCTTTCTTTTACAGGTTTTCTATCCCAAAGACAGCTTCAACAATCCTGTGGTGCTCGACCTCATTTTCAAACAGGTAACTTCAGAGATAGTAGAAAGAGTGCAGGGTGAATAGATGGATGTATATGGCATCAGCAGATAAATATATTTGTTTAATATCCCAGCTTTCTTTAATTGAGTACATTTCTTAATAAAAATAATATTTTTTACTTCTCACACATGGTGCTCCATATTTCAGATTTTTCTGACAACAGCAAAAATCATGGAAAGATCAAACAAAATTATTTCTAACGTTACCTCTCCTCTCCTCTTTTCTGTTCTCTCCCACAGATAGTGAATGACACTCTGTCAGAGGCGTGTGTTCGCATCACCCGTGATGAAAGGCAGAAAATGAAAGCTCTTTTCGGTAGTCTGTCTGTTCTTCCCGGAGACATGTTTCTTTTTTCTTTTCTTTTTTTTCTTTTTTTTTTTTGCACTGTATGCTCTAATCCAAACACATCTCCTTGACATTCATGAGCCCATGTGTCTGCTTGTGTGAATGACAGCTAAACATGGGGTTAAACAGAATATGGATCCAGTGGAGGAGCATGTGAAGAAAACAGTGGTGACCGCTGCCAGGGAAACCTGGGAAATCTACTTCTCCCGGCTCTTCCCTGCCTCGGTGAGGAGGTGGTGGGGGGTCTTTCGAGGAAAATAATTACTGAGTGTGTTACTTTAATTTTGTAAAACCCCCTGTATGTTTACATGTGTTCGTGTGTGTGTGTGTGTGTGTGTGTGTGTGTGCAGGGTAGTGTGGGAACAGGTGTGCAGGTGCTATCAGTGTCACACAGTGGGATTAAGCTGTTGAAGACAGTGAAAAGCAGCGCCGCAGCTCCAGACTACTTCAGAGTCCTACGACCTTACACGTATGTGATGTTTTTATCCGTCTTTGTCTGCATGATGGGATGAAATCAGCTTTTAAATTGAAAAAAGAAAGAGTATTGGTTCTTCATAAATAATTCACTCTCATTTCAGTTAAATAGGCTTTGATCAAGGATTTTCTTTGGCCATAATTGTTTGTATTCTTGCAGATTACAGTACATTTTCAATAAGGTTAATTATTTCTACTATTATAAAAATAGCACCATGTTATTGTTTTTTACTTTTTGTTTGTTTGCATTTGTGTGTGTGTGTGTTTCTGTGGTGGCGTGTGTGTCACACTGTGTTTTTTCAGCTATGCAGACATCTTGTTTGTAACCATCCCGTCTGAGAACATGCTGGAGTTCAACCTGACCAATGAGAAGCTGATCCTTTTCTCAGCCAAGGCACCACAAGTCAAACACCTCGTAGACACCTTCATCAGTGAGATCAAACAGGTGCAGAGCACACACACACACACTCACACACACACACACACACACACACACACAATTATGAAAACTTTGCTTAAAGTTTAACGAAGAAATTCACCCAGTAGTTAATTTGCTAACACCCAGATACACAGTCACACATCTATACATGTCACTTCCAGTCCAATTTGAGGAAAATAAGCTAAAATCCCCCCATTGTTCTTGTTCTGGAAGATTTCAGAAAAGTATTGTTTGATGATACAGGAAGTCAACAGGCTTTGAGGAACATGCAAAAGCTACAAAAACTGCAGATAAAAGCTCATTTAACAGTGTGGCAGTATTTACTGGTGCATCTGTTCTTCTCCCTTCCTATCAGGACTCAGACTATGTGATTGCTGAACATAACTTTGTGTCAAAAGACCGCTCGATGCTCAGTTTCCATAAGGGCGACATCATCAGGCTGCAGGTTATGGACGGGCTGGAGAAAGGTAACACACTGTACATGCAGTGGAAATCCTGTTATCTTATGAGGGAATCCTTGATCCAAGTATGTGTGTGTGTGTGTGTGTGTGTGTGTGTGTGTGTGTGTGTGTGTGTGTGTGTGTGTGTGTGTGTGTGTGTGTGTGTGTGTGTGTGTTTTGTCCTGTGTGTGCCTCCTCCAGGTTACAGCTACGGCTGTGTGGTGAGGAAGAAGGTGGTGTTTTTGGAGGAGCTGAAGAGAGACACACAAGACTTTGGTGAGAGTTCACAATATTAATTTATTTTTAGCTGATTTAAAATCAGATCAGTCATCATCATGTTGTTTGCATGTAGTAAACAGGTCTTCATCATCACGGCCACGGCCCTAAAATAAATAGGGTGACAATTCAAACTGACAGCTTTGAGATATTTACTAACCTGGACTGTGCCTGTGCCTCGAGGCATGATAGTATTTTACGTCAAGGAGAAATAGGTGCAGTGATGTTGACATTGCCTGCGGCACTCTTTAAATACAATATTGTATCAGAAAATTATTTTCCAGATGGAGGATGGCAACGCAATTTGAAAAATATTGATTCATGTCTCTTCTTGAGGACATAAAAGATGAAAAAGTATCACAGATGAGAAGTCACGTCAAACAGATACTAGATAAGACAGAGACTCCACTGAAAATTCACCGACATACATATTTTAAATTTATCGTGTTTTTCTTTCAACTGTAAAATCTGGGCTGCCTATAAATGAACCTCACAAAGCACACAATACTCACGTTGTCTGATCCATCCTCCTCCATCATCTTTAACTGGGTAAAAACATCTCTTCCTATATGAATCCTGATGGTGTTCAGTGTGAATGTAAGATCTGAGCAGAATAACACCTGAAATTTTACATCAAGGATTTGTCAAAAATCAAGGGGTGTGGGGATGTTTGAATACTAACAGTAAATCTATTTTTGAGGGCTCACCTCCCATCTAGGGGACAAATAGCTGGTTCTGACTATTGAAAGACTTCAGGCCACTGATGGGGCAGCGCACCAAGCTGTAAACACAGCATTGACACATTATCACCTTTTTAAGTTTGTATTGCAAACAGTTACCAATTTACATCTCTGACAGATACAGAAAAATATTGGCATTAATTTGGAGTCTTGTTTCTTCCCAGCTAATCACTGTAAGTCCATTCCTTTTAGCTCTGTTTTGGTCTCCACCAACTCACTAACTATGTTTGCTGTATGGTGCGGGGCTGGTAACTTATAGCAGCCGGTGAACGTGAACCAAAACAGTAACGGCTGGAAAACCAAAACAGTGAGCTAAAAGACGCTAAAACATAGAGGATTAAGGCTTTGTTTTTTAAGATATTTTTGGGGCATTTTTTCCCACAGTGAGAGAGAGACAGAAAAGTCAGGGAGAGAGAGAGGATGACACTAAGCCTTCATGGCACGGGCTGTACTAGGTGAGCCGCCAGGCGGACGTTAAGGCTTGTTTTAGCATTTTTATAGTATATAATAGTAGTAGTAATAGTTATACGACAAGGTGGGGTTGAGGGGATTAGACATGTAGAGGTTATAGCTAATTAGGGTTACCCTTCAGGGAATTAATGTAAGTCAATTCGGTGTCCTCACCAGTGACAGAAATAGCCATGGGTATAGTAACTATAATTAAACCAAAGGCTGCATTATGGTGCAGGTTATCAGCATAGCTGTGGAGCAGAGCTAGGCCTTGTTAATGAGAAGGAAAACACGACGATAATGATCTGACTTTAAATGAAAAGTCGACCTGCTCTGAGAGAAAGGGCTGATAGTGATCAGGATATAGCTGTGGTTTTTTTTAACCTTTATTTATTCAGAGTAGTTTCTCTGAGAGGCAGCCTTTCTTTCACATTAATGCCCTGATCACATTCACACAGTTACACCTGGAAGCTGCCCAGAACAGCCACAGTCTGACCTGCTGCCTACTGAGCAGTTGGGGTTAAGGAGGGCTTTGCTCAAGGGCACCACAGTGGTAATCCAGAGATCGAACCAGTGACCTTCCAGTCACAAGCTTGCTGTGACTGCCCTGAGGGTCAAACACAACCAGGTGTGTGTGTTTGTATAACATGTTGTAATCCCTCTGCTGTGTGTGTGTGTATGTGTGCGTCAGGCTGGAAATTTGGTGCCGTGTTCGGCCGCTCCGGTGCGTTCCCGGCTGAGTGCGTCCATCCCGTCGCTCCTCCTGACTTCCTGTCGCTACCACTGGACCGTAGGACGGAGCCTCGAGGAGGAGCAGGACAATTTGCTGTGTCGTCAGCTGTCGCTGTTGCCGTGGCGTCCACCATGGCTGCACATGAGATAGATCAAACGATTGAGGTACACAGGCACACACACACACAAATGCAGTCGTTTTTTTCTGTCAGTCAAACTGGACTGAGTGTCAGGTTGTTTTCAGCTGTCAACTTTTGCCTTTCAGAAAGTTTCTCTTGATGGCTTGCCTGACGGAGATCTGGATGAGAGGGCCCTGCAGGACAGTAAATATGATATGTTGGAGTTTGCCAAGAAGTACTTCAGACAGGCACCCAGCGGGAAGGGGTGAGACAATAAAAAAGAGACAGACAGTAGAGAGTAATGAAGCACATTCACTCAAGTTCTGTACTGAAGTACAATTACAAGGAACTTGTACATTTCGGTTTTATGTTACTTAATACTCAAGAAGAAATATTTTACTTTTTAATCCACTACATCTGCTTCACAGCTTTAGTTAATAGTTATTTTGCAGGTTAAGATTTTAAGATATAAAACATATCTGTAGGTTATAAATTTAGATGTACCTTAACAGTACAGATTAACTGCCCAACAGTGTATAAAATGGTTAAAATCATTTCCATCCCAACCAACTGCAACTTAATCTGAAGATTCAGGGCATGAGAGTACAGTTTCATGCTAATATCTCTACTTCTGTGAATTAAAATTTGAATGAAAGACTTAACTCTATTTTTATATATTATTATGTGGCATCATTACTTTTACTTAACTAAATTATCTGTGTTCTTTTTCCAACACTGTTAAAATAAATACGGCCCATACTTGGGCCACATGCTTGTTTTCTTCTGGCCTTGTAAATGCCCGGTTCCACGGCCCGAATCTGGCTCATATACAGCATGATTAGTGAGATGCTACTTCCACATCTGGACCAATTCTTGTGCACACACACAAAATCTTACGGTTGTCAGCCAATACCGGAGGATAACAGCTGGATTCTGCCCAGATGTGGTAGGATTTGGGCCAGACATGGGCCGAGGACCCAGACATATGTTGGTCCAGAAGTTTCATTTTGCTATGTGGGGTGAAATCTAAAAGCTGCACTTTGTGACTGATGTTGTTATCAGAGATTCCCTGAAGAGCAAAAGCAAGAACCGAGATTCCAGGGAGCCCATTGAAATGATCAAGTTCTCTAAGGTGCCTTTCTGCTTACTTAAAGCATCTTAACACCCTGTCTTCTCATAACTCCATGTGGTTTTTGGTTTGACTAATTTGCTGATATTATGCTCCTCTCCTTCTCAGACTCCTCTGACTGAGTCTCTTATAGAGTTCACTGATCCAGCCATGAACAGAGTAGCAGCTGATCTCTTCCTGTGTAAGTTTTCACCTTCTCTTCTCATCATATTACAATACTCTTTATCTATAAAATCTCTGTTTTAAAAAAAACATTAGTAGTGTTAACTGCTGTGTGTGTCTGGATTTTTGTGTAGCTGCGATGCGTTTCATGGGTGATTCGCCATTGAGGGGACTGACAGAACAAGAAGTGATCAGCACTTTCCTCAAGGTAAGTACACACAGTTATTTCCTAGGCTTTTTTTTCTTTGACAGTTTGCTAATGTGTGTGTGTGTGTGTGTGTGTGTGTGTGTGTCCTCTCATCAGCTCATAGGAGAGTTCACCTTGATGAGGGATGAGGCTTACTGCCAGCTCCTCAAGCAGCTCACAGCTAACACCAGCTCCAAACCGTGAGTCTGCTTGCCACAGACGTACACACTACAAGCGCACAACACGCCCTACGCTTCTCTCTCTTCTCTGAGCCTCTCTTGTTTTGTGCAGTGATAGTTGCCAACGAGGCTGGAGGCTGCTCTACATACTGACTGCATATCACCGCTGCTCTGAAGTGCTCAAGCCTTTCCTACTCAAATACCTGCAGCAGGCCTCTCGCAGCGCTGGGGCACAGTATCAGGGTAAAACACACACACACACACACACACACACACACTGTCACCAAGTTTAACTCTGCTGTGCACATTATCAAAGCAGCTAGCTTATGACCTTTTCTTTAAATGTGTCAGGCATAGCTAAAGCTTGCGAGCAGAACCTGAAGAAGACGTTCCAGTATGGCGGCCGCATCGTTCCACCCAACAACATGGAGCTGAAGGCCATGATGGTCAGTGCACTGGTGGAAGAAGAATTCAGATCCTTTACTTTAATCAAACTACTAATATCCACAGTATAAAGATAAAAGTCCTGCTTTCAGTCAAGTAAAAGAGCAGAAGTATCACAGCTAAATGCACCTAAATATCACATGTAGAGGGACTCATTATGCAGAATAGCCACATTCAGAGTATTGTATATTATGTATACAAAATTATGTATATTATGTTATGATATTAGTATTATTAATATAAGCAGTAAATAAATGCTGTCGTATTGGAGCTCATTTTTAGGGATAAGACTGATGATGTTCTCTTTTTTTTCATATTGCCAGCAAATCCCATGAAAAGACTGAAACCAACAATAAATTAATTCTACTAACAAGTATCGTCTGTGCATCCAAAGCCTGATTTAGCTTATTCCTCTGTGCCATGGAGCTCTATTGTTGTCCAAAATCCATTAAAAACACATCAATGAGTCACACTGTTGCAGGGAATATGCACTTGGTGACATATTCTTTCCTTGTGATGAGCACAGCCACTGCAGCGCGGAAATAGTCTGCAAACGAGTACACTGTGTACTTCTTTAGTGACCACCCTTTTTAGGAAATAGAAAATATTTTTATTTAGGGACCAGTGGGCTCTGGGCTGAGAACCACAGACGAGGGAGGGAAGATGAACACATTGATTGATGATTTTGTCCTTTTCATAGGATTTGTTGACAAGTAAACCAAAGAATATATCCATCGTCGTCTTTGAGGCTTTACATATTTTTGTGTAGTTTAATCCATAACAATGTAGTGATAATACATTTTGTATGTAAAATCTTACACAAGTAACTCAAAGTTGTACAGTGGCTGTACTTCGTTATTTTCCACCACTGTGTGTGCAGGTTTTGGTGTGTTAAGGTCCTAAAAATATTATCCATAATACAACATCCCCAGTGTATGTACAATATCTATATAATATGAGTGTGTGTCTGTATCTCCTCAGGCGGGACGAAGTTCAAAACGTCAGCTGTTCCTCTTTCCTGGAGGCATTGAACATCACGTGAAAATCAAAACGTGCTCTGTAGGTGTTCAGCTACTCTCCACCAGTAAAGTGATCCATGAGGAGCTGGGTTCTCACAGACCTGTGTGTTGATACCATTGATGTGTTTTTCAGGTTGCCCTGGAGGTGATTGAGGAGCTGTGCTATGAGATGGGTTTACACAGACTGGAGGCCATGGAAGAATATGCCATATTTCTAGTCACCAACAGAGGTGTGCTATGAAACATCTAGTTCTCCTGCTCTGTCTCTCTCTCTCACACACACATACACACACAATAAATGCTGTGTTAGTGCTCAAAGTTCATCTATTCTTCATTGCCAGTGAAGCAGATCCACTCACAGATCACATCAGACTATTCACTGGTTTCTATGAGTCCTGATAGTGCTGTCATGACAAGATTTCTGATACAGACACCACAACGCTGAGTGTCCTTCCAATAAAAATGCAATACGCATTCACCTCTTTATTATCCACTAATGTATAATAGTATATAATAATGATGTATGTAAAGACATGATGTGCACATTTTTGAAGACTTACATCCTGTAAATGAATAATAATAATGTAAATGTGCTTCCTCATTTCTTCCAACACAGTTTGTTGCTCCAATCCTCTGCATGACACTTCTGCTCCTTCTGCTTTATCAAGTTTTCGGTGTTGAAAGCTCCAGCACTGATTTCCCTCACACAGCACACTTTGCATTCTGTTGTTGTTTTTTTTCCTCTTTTGGCATTAAATATCTCCACATGATAACAGCTGACAGCTGCTCTTGCGTCTATGCTATTCAGAAACACAGCAGGTCACACAACATGTGGTTATACAAATATTAACATGACTTTTCAGGGTCTGTGTGTCAGTAATTTGTACTGGGCTGTCACTTTCTGGTTAGTGTAGGTCAGATACTGACCCTGAGCCTTGGACTGACAATCCTGCATAGTAACTAACATGAATTCTTGATCTGAGTAAGTATCATATTCATATATGTGTAATAAATAACCTTATGTGTGTGTGTGTCCAGGTCAGAATGTGCGTCCTCTGAACAAACACGAGTACATCCTTGATGTTGCAACAGAGGCTGAGTTAGTCGATACCAACCACAGCTTTTGGTTCAGACGGGTCGTCTGGACTCAGCCGCTCAAGTTTGAAAATGATCTTTGTGTTGCGATGCATTACAACCAGGTACGACAGATGATGTTTCCCACACATACAACCTGTCTTTTGTATACATGCCTGTATGTGTGTATAAATGTGTTTGTGTGTATATGCAGATCCTGCCGGACTACCGTAAAGGCCTGCTCAATGTTCTTCCACATGGAAAAGTGAGCGATCAGCAGTTCCACCAGATCACCAAACTGGCAGCTTTGCAGCACAGAGCCAAGGACGTCATCTTCATCCCCAGCATGTGAGAAAAAATGGTTTGGGTGTTCTGTCTACTCAGCCCCAAAGTAACTTGATTGAAAATTGCATCTCCATTTTCAGTGAGCTAATGATAGAATAATATAAAATGCTCTAAAATGATTTTTTTTTTTAATGCAAAACATTATCATTTTACTTCACTAGGTGCATGGAAAGTGACTGCAAAAAAATACATTTCAGTTTTATGCTCGTTGTTCACAACCTTGATAAATGCCAAAAAAAAAATTAAACATCATAAATGTTCAAGTTAAATGCAGATATAATAAATTTTATTTTGAAGTTTGTGAGTTCAATTGATGGCTGTTTTTGTTTTCCTAACTTTCTCAACTGTTAAAATTCTCTGAAATGTTTCTTGCTCTTAGTGTTATTATCAGCATCTCTGTCCACCCACACACACAGAGCCAGCAGCAGAACACAGCAGCTCACAGAGTTGTGGAAAATTGTTTTGAGAAATGCTGGAAATCACTGAGCGAAGCAGACTTCTGTTTATCTTAGATTCTGTCCCTGTTGCCCTCTCCCCCAGACATGAATTATCGGAGTACATCGCCACGCCTCTGTTCAAAAAGCAGCCACCCCAGCAGTGGGTTACCATGGTGACGCAGCACATGCAGCAAGTACAGACCCTAAATCCACACCAGGCCAGAGCACAGTTTCTGGGTAAGATCGCTCTCCGCAGGTTAAAAAGGCTTTTGTCTGAACTCTTCATGTGAATCAACTGGAGCTTCTGGAGCTTGAGTGGACAATACAGAGAAAATCCTCTGTCACTGTAATTTCATATCACGACATGAATGTATATTGTCATATGTATTTGCAGGAAAATTTAGGAAAATTTGGGGAAAAAAACAGTTTGAGTGGTCCCAAAAATGGTTTTAGCTAACAAAGGTAGTTAATCTCATCGATGCAAAAATCACAAAAACAAATCCAGTATTCTTCCAAGTTTTTTTTTTCTAATTTGTTTTTCTCTAACAATTCTTAGGGTATCTGATAAAATATGAAGAAAAAATGTATCGACAACATAAATAAACAAAGGATTTAACAACATACAACAAACTCTCTCTGCAACTGAATCAGCCATTTCCATGAAATCCAGCAGGTTACCCGAAAATTCATTTCCTTAAATTAGACATATTTTTTCATAAGGAACACAGGATAACAATCCATTAAACCACACTGATACAGAGGGAAGTTCCTATCTCTCCAAAACAATCTGATTTATTTGCTGCCATATTTCACTATTCTCAGATACATTTTGATTTATAGGCCAGTAGTAGTAGGCCTTTAGCAAGATCTGTGACAGGTGACAAATTAATATCTCACAATAAATATTATAATATAAATTAAACAAAACATTACTAAAAACAGCTACATACATGTAGCTTATGCCACTTGTGCCCACAGAAACCCTGCCATTGTTTTTAGTTACTTGTACGTATAGACAACGAATTTACACCAAAAAAGAAACTGCAATGTATCATTTCCAAATAATTCAAGTGGGACTTTCCAAAATTTCTGAAATAATTCTACATTCCTATCGAAGGTATGAAAATATCAGTTATGAAGTTGACAAAAAAGAAACTGTCAAGCTCAGTCATTTATGAGGTTACATATCACACTGACAGAGATGTAATCTGTTCACAAAAAGAAATGTTGTAACTAATGAGTAAATTTGCACAATGTTTTAAGATATTATCATTATAAAGAGAAGGATTTGCGTCTCAAAGAGGTCCTCCACGGATTTTGTTTTGCTCCACCATAATAATGAGAGCTAGATTAAACAAAGAATGGTCAAAGTAAAAACACCGGAGGTCAAGATTTCTTCACTTTTAGTCTCCAGTATGGGTCAAGCCTTAAAAATACTGGCCCGTGAACTTCCATTAATCCAACTCAACACTGTATCTTTCATAAGACCCTCCATGTCCAATTAATACCCATATTTTCTGTTTAAAATAATGTAGTCACCAAACACAAGCTGAGATAAAACTGATGGCTATTTTTTTAATTTTGGAAAGCTCCTCCAGAAGCAGGAGACATTATATATGTATACAATATATATAGTGTTACTCCTCATGGAGAGAAAACTGAACTTGATGTATAAAATTGTTGGATTGTCCCTTTAGTAAGGTCAGTTTTTTTTCTTGTCCTATTCATGTGGCACCTCTTGTCGCACAATAAAAAAGTGTCAGTCTGTGCTCCCTCTTGTTAAATTCTTTGTCTGGGTGTGCGCAGGTCTGATCAGTGCATTCCCCATGTTCGGCTCCTCGTTCTTCTACATCCACAGCAGCAGCTCCACCACCTTCTACGCCCCCTGTATTGTTGCTGTCAATCAACACGGTCTCCACTTCCTGCACAAAAATACACATGTAAGGAGCCACACCCCTCCACACACACACACACACACACACACATGCACATGGTGCATTGCGTAGCTGCAATACACAGAGGTGTTTTGTAATGTTTGGACTCTGTGGTGCAGGAGCCGATGGCAGTGGTCCCCCTGGTGGAAGTGCAGTCCAGCCGCACCCAGAGACCCACTGCTGGAACCAGTTACCCGTATGTAGACCTCAGCCTGGGGGACATGAACACACAGCGGGTCATTCAGCTGCAGCTGGAGCAGGTATTACGCAAACTGCACAGACAAGGACACACTTCAGAGGCCACACATAACCATTTTCAGTGGAGTTGCCGTGTTTTGGTCTCCGTGCTGATGCCGGTTGTGTTTGTCCACAGGGCCTGGAGTTGTGTCGAGTCATCGCCATGCAAGTGGAAAACATGATGTCGGTGCGGGAGAAGAGGCTCACCCTGCCACCCAGCGAAATCACCATGTTATAACACATGCTCATGCTTAATTGTATGCACACACTTGTATAAACATACACACACACATACTAGTAAATGAAACCCGTAAAAATAGCCTACCTCTTCTTGCCTTCAGGTGTTTATTGTGTGTAACTCACACACACTGACACTAATATTATATATGAATGCATAAGTGTATTTGATAATCGTACTGCATTTACTGAACAAAGTGCTGCCCAAAAACCATGAATGTTGATATTGATAATTTTTTTCTTTTCAGGTTGACACTTTGATAATTGCACTTACTCTTGTATTTTTAGTTTATTTCACATTAAATAGCTTTTATCTGTGTAGAAGCTGTTAATGAACCGTAAGGAGGCTTCACAGGCCTGTGCCTTGTCATGACTATGTTTTATAACTGAAATGTTTTTTATTTTTTTATTACTGACCATAAAACTTGATGTTAGTGTAAACCACTGTTATATTCAAAAGATGTTAATGTATGAACTTGCTTATTTTGTACAAAATATTTTATCAAAATAAAATAAGCAATTTTAAAGAGAAAAATATGAGCACTTGTGGACCCATTTTTAAAATCAATCAATCATTTCATTTTAAGCTCTATCAGTATGAAATTGCACTATTAAATTTGTGATAGGTATCAATGCTATACCTAAGAAATGGCAAGTTACATTGTCAAAGAACTTATTTTGTCTGATTAACAGTCAAAAAAGAAGTAGTTAAATACAATGAATACATAAAACATTAAATACATAAACCCCCTCTGATCCCTTGCTCAGTTCCTTATTTTTATTTAATTATTAATTGTTTTTATTTATCATTTCAGTGGCTCAACTTTCTCTTTTTGTGTACTCCCTTCATGTTAGCTTATTTAAGATTTAGAGAACACTTACATACTTGCAGGTCATTTCACTTAGTTAGGAACCTTCCTAAGCAGACTTTTCAACCACGGCCCAGGTTCGAGTGAAAGTCTGAGTGTTTTTAACATGATATTCATACAGATAGACAGAGGGGGAGTGGATTACACTGCAGAGGAGGTTAAATAGATGTTGTGATGCTTTTTCTGTGCTGTAAAAACTGGACACCACTGGAATCCAGGATGACCATAGCTGCTGTTTTCACAGCTTTTTCTCAAGTACTAAGCGGGTGAGTGTTTTTTACCTGGTGGAGTTTTACGTTTGCCGCAGAGGCTTGTCTTTATTTTGAAGAAGACTCAGTTTGGACTGAGTCTGTGGGTCACCTGGAAAAAAAATCACACACATCTTAATATTTTGAAAAATCATATGAAAATCAACAGTAGTTACCAGGTTTTAGGGACAAATTTACTAATCTTTAGCAGCACAAATCCCCAAACACACACCAAAAATACTTTTCAAACTATATGGTTGTCATGGTTTAATATTTGAGTACATGATCTCCAAGAAAATGTATGTTTAAATGGTAGGAACTTGTCTTGTTAAAGCTGACTGGGTGATGAAGACACTTCAGATACAGAGCAGTGCTTCAGTCCTGTCACCACAGACCTGCAGTTCAGAGAGGAGTCTGGCTCCTGTGAGCTCACTGTGTGCACCTACGCTTTGATTTATCAGTCAAACAACTGTTAACACAGTGATTGTTGAGTGACTCTAAGTGTTGCAAAATAAGAACAAACATCTTTACACGTTTTTTTTCTTGCATTTATTTGGATTTGTTATTCTGAGTTTACTGTATGTGCAGTCGCCATTGCAAGTGATCAAATACACATCAACCTGATATCGTTTTTACACATTTTATATTTGAAATAGATTCCAGATCTAAAGAACTTGCTGACTGAGAAGGAGAATGCATTTAGGCCAGGGATCAAGCATGAGGTGCAGAGGGAGCAGACTGAGCTGAGGAGAATCGTACCCACAGCTGGTGGCATCTCTGCTGTGAACTGGGATCAGAATAAATACCAGACTCCCGTCTCTCAGCATCTTATCACTTATTGTAATACATTTAAAGTTCTTTAAATCATATGTCTGGTGATTTCCACTGAGTTGTATTGATACAAAACAGTGTCATACCCCGACCGATAAAACAAGCTGCCGCCACTGCCCCAGACAGACAAAGTGACAAGTGACAAGGAAGTGACGTCTTCACTGACGCCCTGCCTTGATGAGAGGACAGACTGCATTTTCATTTTTACTCCCACAGAGTGTAGTGACATGTAAATGTAAATGAATGCACTGTTTGTTCATTGTATTTGAATATTGTCACTGTCGAGAAGGTGAAGTCTTTGAAGATTAAATGTCAAACAGCTTTTCAATTTGCATGTTAACATGGTCATAAAACGCCCACATGAGTGTGTGAAAATGAAAATACAAATTGGATTACTGCATTATATATTCATTTTTTACTTAAATAATACATCCCGTGGGAAGTGGGGGTCACCTGACTGCTGGCCTGATGACCAGGACAGGTGTTGCTGACCGGGCAGCTCACACAGGTGCCTTGAGTTTTCTTTGTCCTTCATTTGAGCTGCTTCCCTCCATCATCTCACCTTTGTTCCTGAGTGTGTTGAGTGAGCACTTTATTTCATTATACTTCCTCAAGTCATGTTTATTATGTTGTTAAGTAGTGCATCCAATCCCCTTGGTTTGTTTTCACATGATTATATATTCAAAGTGACAATGTATTGATATGCTGATTTTTTTGTTTGTTGCTTTATTCAAGATAAAATGATAGAATTTGACCTGTATGAATGTTTTCTTTCATTTGTACAACTGTAACCTCTCACCTGTAACCACTCACACCTGACTGACTGCAAAAGATTAAATACTCAAATAGAACCTGCTGACTGCTTCTCCTGCTTTGCTCATATGCATTATGTCAAGTCCAGTGTAACACACACGTGTGGAAAATTACATTTTAATTTTCAAGTTTAAACGACCATTTGAATAAGGTCCCCTACAGGCTTCTGTAATGACTTTAATGTTTCTAATTTTAATCTATTATTTTTCTGTACCAGATGCTTTGAGGGTGAAAACACTATATTATAATCATGGATTGTGCATTTAAAGGAGAACCCGACCCTTTTTAAGAATTCACATTTCTTATTCCCTGCCCCAGAGCAGTTTGGTCAACATTTGTGAACATGCAGCTCTCTCCTCTAAAGTTTGAGACCAGAGGGAGAAGCTTAAAATGTGTGATGTTCTATAGCAATGAATGGGGATCTGACATGGAGACATAAAATATTTGTAATTTCTTTCACCAAAGTGATTCAAATCTTAAACTTATATCCAATTTAAAATCTGGATGAGACGGGGTACACAACACAGCTACTGTAGGTTATGGCATTAGTGAGGTAACTGATTTGCCCCGGTGGCTCAAAGTAATTTCAGCTACGTAGCTTCAGCAGCCTGAGTGATGAGAGAAAGCCTTTGTCTTTCTGACATTCACCCCTTCATTCATACTTTCAGGTAGAAATTCAATTCGAAAGTTAAAATGTTCTGAAATGTTCCATCATTTTTGGTTGTGTTCAACTTTTAAATCCCATTCATAGTTTTTACACAGTGATAGTTCAAGTTTCATGAACGTTTCTGGACCTTTCCAGATTTTTTACATTAGTGTGTGGTGGAATGTAAACAGGTACTGTGGGTAACATAACAGGCAGAGTGGGGAGAAGCTGTTCAACTGGTCTGAAAAATGTCTGTTTAACTTGTCCTCATGGCCACAAACTTCACTCTTCCCTCATCATTTTTGTCAGAACATAGACAAATTTGTCTTCTTTCATACAACGTGGCTACCAAAGCACAGTGGCTCACAGGATTTGAGCTATGAGCCTCTGAGTGACAGGAGTACCATCCAACTGCCCCATTGGCTCCAATGTTAACTGAATACAGAGGAAAACAGGGAGAGGGGCATTTTTTAAATCGCTGCACATCCCTAATTTTGGACACTACAGACAAATATTTAATATCGCTGCATTAACCCTTTCATGCACAATGTCCACTTGAGTGGACTGAAATATATATATTTTTTTCACTGGACATTTAGATCTATATTGAAATAATAGAGCTCCATGTGAGTTGTTTTTGTTCTGACCACTCAATGCGCTTTACACTACAAGTGTTCATTCACCCAATCACACATATTCATACACTGATGGCGGTGGCTGCCATGCAAGGTGGGACTGCTCTACCTCTGAGCCACAGCCGCCCTAAAACACTCATTTTAGTTTTCAATTGAGAGTAGAAGCACATGCGTTTTATGTTTGTTGAGCTGAGGAGTTAAGAGTGAGTATTAGAATATGTGAAAATGTGTTAAACAGCGTTACAAATACAATTTATTTTATATTATTTGATTTTTATCATTTTTATTCATTGATTTGTTAAATACACACGTTTTCTGTTTCTGTTCCTCAGATTCCATGTGACATTTCAGTAACTCCTTAAATAATTGGTGTAAAAATACTCATTTTAATAATAATTTGTTCTTTTTATGCCTAAAGATAAATAAAAGCACTTGGGAAAAGGCTTTCATAATTCGTGCATGAAAGGGTTAAGCAACAGATTCAACTGTATTATTTTAGAGGCTGCTGTTGCACTGTATTGCATTACAGAGAGGTTTGTATGTTGTTGAGCCTACCCTCCATTATTTGCCTCTAAAGTCTCAAAAGTCAACCTGACCAGTGAGCAAATTTTGAAATATTGCAAGCAGTAACAGTAACTTCATCCAGTTTTCTGTAAATTATCAAACCCCAAAGTTAACACTTATCACACCCCATATACTTTGGAGACTAAAGAAACACCACATGGGCAGTTTATTATGGAGGTAAATGAGAGGTTAGTGGGACAAAATTAGCAGTAGTCTGGCATGTCCCCTCAAGACGCCCAAACTGGGTTTTTGTGTCCTCCTATGGACGTCCAGGACACATGATAGCCCCTCCCCAAACTGGCAGGTCACTACTGGGCATGCGCAGATGTCTGGCAGGTTACACGAGTTTATTTTCAGCGATTTTCATGGAGACGGGTCATGATGGTGTAAACTAACCGTGGTCGAGCCCTGTGCCGAGATAACAATGTTTTTTCCCGGACTCTAGAAACCTCAGTGGAAACGTCTCCGGTGCAGTTTGAATTCAGCGGTGACATGTGAAATGTTGCTGCGTGGTTTGTCGGTATTTACAGGCGGCGACGGACAGACCAAGCCAGGCTAGTGTAGCTAGCTAGCAGCTCGGCTAGCTCCCGTTAGCCTCTCCGTTAGCTGAGCGTGTAGTAGTGTTGACGCAGTGTTTATCAGAGCTGTGCTAATTTATAACAGACCGGTAAATATCATCTACGGCTTCCTAAGTTTTACTGTTTAAGTGCACAGACGGGGGCGGCGGAGCGACTTAGCTCATGTTAGCTACTTTTGTGCGCTGGATACCGCAGTGAATGAGAGTGAGCTGTCCCGTAAGATAGCGACATCCATCATCCAGCACTCACTTTGACATCCAGTCCGGACCAGATCCAGTGAAAGCGGGGTCGAAATGCAGCGCTGATACATGCTATTTGTTAGCTAGGAGCTCACGTCGCATTACACCAGGCATATTGTTTTGGCTGACATGGCAGCCAGCGGATACTCTGACCTGAGGGAGAAGCTGAAATCCATGACACCACACAGAGACGAGCACAAAAATAAATACGTGGACGGGACGAACGGCAGCGGAAAAGGTCGAAAGCGCAAGTATCGGGAGTCTGACGACGATGAATGCGAGTACAGCGACGACAGCGCGGAGCTCCGGGAGCAGGAGGCCCGCCGGGTGAGGAGCAGCATCCTGCAGAAGAGCATCTTCACACCGGAGGAGTGCGCTCTCATCGAGGAGAAGATCGACGAGGTGGTGGCCAAGGGGGAGGCTGGACTTTACCGAGAGCATACTGTGGACAGAGCGCCCCTCCGTAACAAGTACTTCTTCGGGGAGGGGTACACGTATGGAGCCCAGCTGGAGAAGCGTGGACCGGGTCAGGAAAGGTTGTACCGCAAAGGAGAGGTGGATGAGATACCGAGCTGGGTGCATGAGCTGGTGATCAAGCGGCTGGTGTCGAATGGAGTGATCCCGGAAGGGTTTGTCAACAGTGCAGTCATCAATGATTACCAGCCAGGTGGCTGCATCGTGTCACATGTAGACCCTCTGCACATCTTTGCACGGCCCATTGTCTCAGTGTCCTTCTTCAGTGACAGTGCACTTTGCTTCGGCTGCCGCTTCCAGTTCAAACCAATCCGGGTGTCAGAGCCTGTGTTTGTCCTGCCTGTGAGGAGAGGCAGTGTCACAGTACTCAGGTGATTTTGACTGTTTGCACTGATTGAATTGTTGTTTGTTCTGCAGCTGCTTAGACCTGAAGTTGTTGTCACTAAAAGCTTTCTCTCTCTCTCTCTCTCTCTCAGTGGCTACGCTGCAGATGACATCACTCATTGTATCCGGCCCCAAGACATCAAGGAACGGCGGGCCGTCATCATCCTTAGAAAGTGAGTCAGCACACTGTAATTCTAAAGATATGGCTATGTTTTATGCAACCTTGCCCTAAACCATGTGTCTCTACTTGTGGCCCCTCCTCTGTTTGGCAGGACCAGACCCGATGCTCCTCGACTGGACTCTGACAGCCCTTTAAGCTCTTCCCCTGCAGAGAGACCCGCTCCTCTAAAAGCCAAACGCTCTCATCGCAAAGCAGACCCTGATGCAGCTCACAGGTATACACCCCCATATACAGACACTCCAGCGTGTCTGTATTCATGGGTCCAACAGAAATGTAAAGGCAAGAATCAGAAATGATCTACACACTGTACTGACAGCTCCCGGCAGTGTGCGGATCCTTTGATCTAGCACCTATGAGAGGTTTTTTTTGGATGTGCATGTTCTACACCCTGTTCGTTCATTATATATACAACCATGGAAAAACTACCCAATGTGCATAAATCAATTTAAAAGAGAGAGCTCTGACCTGGTGAGGGACTGAGGACAGTCAGACCCAGTCCACAATACACCTGAAAATAAGTAGACTTTGTCCAAAACAGATAGATATCCAACAAACAGAGAGAGGACACCAACACCACCATCAATGATGCATTTGACACTTAAACGCATAAACATATTTTCTCTATTGATGGTTATGACACATCACTTAGATCCTGTTTTGGTATTAGTCATAGTGACATGCAGAGCTGAAAATCTGCAGAAGTAGAATGGGACGCTGGAAAGGTTAACCTGAGTATTATTTGGATCCAGGGAGTTCAGTGTTGGCTAGTAAAAATCATGGTCCAGTGTGATTCTCTCGTAAAACTGGGACATTTCAGTCACAGAGCCGCCTTTTTTGTTGTTGTTGGAAGCAGTTGAAACTATAAACTCACTGGATGGTAGGAAATCATCTCAGCAACCTATAGGGTGGAAAAATGACATCATACAGCTGTAGAATAACAAATAAACATGTTGCTGTGATCTTCTGTTTTCTAAATGAACACTACTGACTTTGTCCATGTAAAATTGAGTGTGGTGTGAAATAAATCCTCAAAAGAAAAAAAAAAAAAAAAGGAAAAGCTAACATGATTCACTTTTCTCAACTGAGTCAAAAAAAAACTCTGTCGCTCTCCAGACTAATTAACTTAAACAGAAACAAATACTGCAACATTTTACTCCTAAAACAATTAACATTACCATCAACAATTACCAAAATAATGAAGCAGCAGTGCACAGTCAACATGTGATAAGTGATGATCCCAATCTGACTCGATGTCTCTCTGTCTCCCACCTCCACTAGGCCGAGGGTTCTGGAGATGGATAAAGAGGAGAACAGACATCCTTCGCTCTCCCGTCATAGTCGTCACGGCGGCAGCACAGAGAACTACTGGAGGCGTGGTCAGGACTACGACAAACACCGGGAGAGTTCAGGACGCAAAGTGAAAATGAGACGTCATTGAGCACTGCTCGCTCACACACATACACCGATAGATATACCCGTTCTTTTATGTATTTCAGTATTGTAACATTCTTTGATCAGACATCATTTTCTCGCTCCAGTTTCTGTGTGGCACAAGGAGCACCGTCATCATGCCGTCTGCATTTTGATTTGAGTCTGGATCAGTTTGAGTGTATATTTGTTTTTGGCAGACGAAGCTGGCGTCTCTGCTGCACATTATAGAACTTCAAGTTACTTACTACAGTTAAGCTCTGTTGTTAAACTGTTCAGTTACCTTAAATTAAATTTTTTTTTTGTTTCTTTGTTCATAGGTACTTCAAAATGGCATGTATTTTTTGTAACCAAGATGTACAGACCTTGAGAGCTAAAAGGAAGATGTACGTATGGACTTGTACAAAAGAAAAACCGGAGCTGTAATCTAACTTGTTATAATGTACAATACATTTGTATAGTCTTTGATTGGGGGAACTTTTATGCAGATTGAAACTATTATTTTTTTGTTGCACCTACATTTTTGATCCATACTTCCTTACTGTGCCATCCCAGATCTTTGCTGTTTGTTCACTTCAGCCTCTCTGTTGCAATTTAAGTTGCATCAACCGGCAGATGTCCGAAGAATCATGCTTTCTGTGTTATGATTTGATTCAGCCACGTAGCTCCTCTTGGTGAAAGTCACAATATGGTGTATCAACTAAACTGATGCTGTATGGAGTGATGAAATACTCAGGCCTTGTTTTACACTCTTGTTTCAGTCTGAAGTGGCTTGACCTTATATATAGTGACACACCATGTTATTGCTGTTCTCTATTAAATCTAATTTTTCCTCATTCAAATTGGGTGATATTTGGGTCAGTCGGAACTTAATTTGAGCAAAGGCAATCCTATTATGTCTTGTTTAACTTTGGTCTTAACACGTGGCTAGGAAGAAACCCAATTTCCAGATGTATTTGTCCTTGTGGTTTGCTGTGTAAACACAGATAAATTTGTTTCTTGCTCCCAGTCAGAGGTACTCATTAGCTGAATGCTAGGTTAGTTTGGAGTCGCACATGAACAAAAATACCCTCTGTTCAGAGGAGAAGTTACTTTCTAAAAACAGGGGGAGTGGTGTTCATGGTTTTCTGAAGCTCTGCTCCAGTTGTGAACTTGAACATGTTAGAAAAAGTTAGAAAACTAATGGTCAATACTGGAGTTCTCCTGACAGTGGGCAGTGGTGGCACATTGGGTGGTTTAATTGGGTGGTTTCACATTTTTGACTAGATGGTGCTGGCTGATTGGAATAAAGCTGAAGTTGTCTCCACAGAGTTGATTTGCCATTCATTACAGCACGGTTATCCCATTACCAAGCTGGCTGTTGAAGGATCAGGCACAGGAACAACACATCAGTGTTTCTTCTATTGCCAGCAGCAAAGGAACCATTAAGATACATATTTAAGTTTTCTCACACATTGGATGCATTTTATAATCTGATTAAAACATGTAAGCAGTGTCAGGTATGTTTTTCTGTTACAATATAATTTCCCTTAAACAATTGACAAGTATATACTGTATATTATCGCTGGCATGTTACAGGTTTTCTGTCTGGTTGGGTCACCTGGATCTCCAGATCAATCACAAATTTCACAAATCATAAGCCTCGGCTCAAACCCACTGCACTGACTGAAAAAGTTCAGTTTTCTTTTTTCTTCTAACAGCTGAAATTTTACGTGAATGGAGACTCACTTAATAAACTAAATGTTTTGCCATTGTTGTAGACCATTTTGAGCAGCTTACTGCTGAACTTGCAGTAGAGCAGTGTCAGTCACAGTTTCTATCTATAGCATCCTTTATTGGTGAATTAATATTAATATATGAAATTTCCACAAAAGTGAGGAAGACAGTTTGTGTTGGGATCTTTACAATTAAATCTTATGATTTTCTCTCAGTTGCGTAATATTGTGTTGTTTTCTTTTATATATTTTCAATTGCACAATCATAAAGTAGTATAGTCTCCTAAGTAATTACCTATAAAACATCGGAAACAAATCTCAGAGTTTCATTTTTAATTTAACGATTTCACAGTAAACAGCAGTCAGAAATAAAAGAAAAATATAAGGGAAGAAGAGAACGGCTTCACATTCTACTTTGTGTGTTGAATAAAACAAGAATAAAAGAACAACTATAAATAGATAGATTTGGCTTTAGCTAGAGAGCTATTATAACATCCTGGGTCCTGGCTATGTAGGAAGAAAAATGACATAGAAAGACTGGCAATCTTATTGGCAGCATGTTTTGAAAAAAGCTGATGTTAAGATAGCACAACCTTTATTCAGAGGACAGTGGGTGGGCTACACATGCAACAAACAAACAAATAATTCAGAATGAATTAGGAATTTTCCTAGTTCCAATAATAAATGAATGATTTTTTTAATGTTCATTGAGGTTTAATTGAGTGAGTGATTGAGTTAATCATCATTGGGTGATTTCTTTCATGGAAGTTCATCTTGAAGCCAATAACAAACTCAACACTACAGCTTCAGAGCTTTGTCTCTATTGTTTTTTTTTTCTTTAAATAGTACCAGGCTACATGGTTCTGTCCAGGAAAACTTTCAAGAAATAAAAAAATAATAAGATCATATTGTCTTAGTTAGATAGTAGGTGCTGGGGGCGCTGCTGCACTTTAACGTTGAGCTCCAACGGCAATTAAAAGGAAGAAGAAGAAGACAGCAGCTGTTAGCTAGCTGGTTGAGCTATATTTAACCTATGGCAGTGAGCGACAGATAATACGCTTTGTTGATGAAAAAGGATAAGAAAGACAGTTTTTTTTAACAAATGCTAATGGTTTGGGGTCAGACTGCTGTGTCCTTCTCCGCACTGAGTGGTAAGTACCTTCACCAGTGGAGTGAAGAGAGAGCTGTCACTGACTGCTAATGTAGCTAACCAACTAGCTGCCCAGTTTCTCTAGCTGGCGTTAGCTGCTCGCAGGTGTTGGCAACCAGTCGTCTTTTTTTTCTGCTGCTCATCTTCATGCTTAAAATACCTGACATTAAATTGGCAGACTGGCCATACTGGCTAGCTGGATGTACATCTGTCGTGTTACGTTACTAATTGTAATGTTACACATCTCTGGCGTTACATCTGTAGACGTTAGCCTCTGTGGAAATACAGGAGAGGAGGCGTTAGCATCACAAGGGAAATGAGGTGAATGTTAAGGTAAATCTGTGAAGCGGAGCATGACAGCAGTCCAGTCAGGAGGGTGGCGTGTTTCTATTTCTAAATAAGCTGAAAAAAAATTAAAATAAATAAAAATCAGCTGTTTAAGGTCCCAGTAGGACCTTGTTGTATCGCAGTGCCTCCACCTTTGGTCTGCACAGTGAAGGGCTGCATCTAACGACAACTTTTCACATTCATCGTATATAGTATAGTTTTAAAATGGTGAGAAAATACCCATTAAAACTTCCCAAATGCTAAAGTGAGGTCTTCACAGATCTTGTTTTCAAACAAAAGCCCAGAACCTTGAAAATGAATTTAGTAAACACTGTATTATGATGATGAAAAGCAGAAAAGTCTCTCATTTGAGAGGCTAAAATCAGATTACTTTTTATTATTTTTGCTTAAAAAAATGTATGAAACGTCCAATCGATTATCAAACTGGTTGCCTGTTACTATTAACGATTGACTGATCAATTAATTATCATTATTATTATTAATAATTTAGCTTTCATACTCCACCAGTCAACTTCTGCCTATTCACAGCTCACAGTTGTACAACTTACACTTTATTGTTGTATACCGTTGTACACATATACACACAGAATACAGGTATCAATCGTGCCATCATGCTGCTACATGAATATATATTTTTCTATAGTTTATACTTGATATTAAAATTTCACCATTTTTTAAAAAGTTTATTGTGTTAAACCTGCCTCACTCCACTTTGTTGGTGTAATTGTGATGTGACAACATTTGATTTGCTTTGATTTCATTGTTGCAGCACTAGTGCAGTTTAGCCTACCACAAACACAAGATCAATTATTCTAAAGATCATGTTATGTATGATTCCTCTATTACTGTCCCACATAGCGAGGCTACCTGTCCCCTCACTGACAGTAACAACCTTGTAGAGTGTGATGCTGATAACACTGTAAGTTTGTCACTGCTGTACTGAGGTATTTGGTATATTTTAAGATAAAATGCTGTGCAGGCTGGAAACAGCAACACGTATATTGGGCAAGAGCATTACTGACCGACTGATCTATATGTTTATCAGTTGCTCTGTTTGCAGCTACAATCAGCTCAACCAGTGTTGGGTAACATCTGTCAACATAAGGTGTTCTTTGCCTTTTCCCTGATGATAATATAACTAAGATTAAATAGAAAAGTGAACTCTGCTCTGACGTTGAATGTACCACCTCTGTACTGTATGTGCTGCAAACATTTGTTGTGCTGTAACTTGACAAGGAAGGTTGTAATATGACCCATCCGGTGTGACTTGGGCATGTATTGGGTCTATAAATAGAGCACGTCTCCATTCTTGGGACCCTGTACCTCTGGCAAGGAGAGCAGACACGCATTCTGTTGGAACGGCTTGGAGAGATGTCCTGTGGCTATTTCTAGGTCTCAGGTGACAGCCGCTAAATATAATAAGCACAGCGCACATGTTCACATTTGTGCAAAATAAAAGAACCGGAATCACACATACTGTATGTGTTTGTTCCAGAGGTTAGTAGGCTTAAAATAATCAGTTCACAGTTTTCAACTCAGACCAAATTAAAATGTTGTTTCCCATCAGTAATAACCTCACACATGGCTTTAGTTTTTAGAAACATACTCCGCTGCTGCAGTTTCATACTCCCCTTGACCACAGGCCCTCTAGTTAGACAGGCAGCTCTTCTAACAATAGGCCCTTGTCACCATAGACATTTTGACATGGCCCTGAAACAACATCACAGGTGTATTTGATAACATTAAAGATGGCTGCCTTCCATTTGGCTGAATGCTTAATGAGACACACTGAAACTGAGCCATTGCTAATGCTGTTAATTACACCTGTGATTTCCCTGCTATGACGTCAGAATATCTGCGGTGAGAAAGAGCTCTTCACAAAACCATGGTTTCAACTTGAGAAACTGTCTTTCTCAGACACAGAAGCAGCCAAGAGAAACAAGCCCGCAGCATGGTATCCAACCCCCTTTTTATAAGTGGAATACATTATCCTGTGAGCTTCTTGCTTTTGAAAATAAGATTCATCAGGGTTTGGAGCTTTTGACAGTGAAGGCCATAAAGATTCACATCATTTTCACATTAACCCAACCATTCAGTTACCCCTTGTGCCCTGTATAAAAAGCATTCACGTTTGTTGCATTTCTCCACTTATTTATCCAGATTTGTCACCTGTCTGTGCGTGTTTTAATATCATGCTGATGGGAAGATTCAATGCAATATTGAATTTTTAAATTAGATTTTATGTCAGTTCCTCTAATGCATTATTCTGACTTTATAACATTCATGCAGAAGTGCAGTTGCCCATGATGATTTCTAAAAGTACAAGATAAAATATGCTGCAGGTAAAGTTCATTTCACCCCTGCCTGACTGTCATGTCTTTTGTTACTTTCTGCTGCCTTCAACTTATGCACTCTCTCTTCACAAGGCTAACCACAAAGAAAAGGAAGCAATGAACTTCCAGGGTAGTCGGAGGCGGGGAGAGGATGGCATTGCCATGGTAATTGACTTCTTGCTGTCTAATGCCCGGCTGGTTCTGGGAGTTGGTGGGGCAGCCCTGCTAGGAATTGCTACACTGGCAGTGAAACGGGTGAGTGTTTTTGAGGTTGTTAGTACCACATCAGTGAGTCGTTCACATGCATTCTTCCTCTGAATATGGAAGATTCATCGGTATTTTAGAGACATGAATTACTGCAAAAATTCCCACTCGCAAGAAAAAGTTTCGGTACATTTTTCTTTACTTAAATTTGTTGTGCACTTCTCGTTCCAGCTACTCCTTATCTATAGATATTTTTTCATTTTCATAGATAATCAATCAAGATTATTACTTATTTATTATAATAGACCTTACCTACCATAAGGTCACACTGCATACCCAGGTACAGTATAGTCCTGCACCCTTGCAGAGCAGCTGTCCCACACTAAGCAGCCAAAATTTCACGGCCCATTTTAGTGTCTTTGTTCACAAATTGTGATGTGAAAACCTCAGATTTTCACACTGAATCAAAGAAATATCGTGTGCGTCCTGGTCATAGTGTGGTAATAAAATCAAAGTGTACCACGGAGCGTCTCTCCTGTGTGGCTCCTGACAGCTGAACAATCAATAAGCAGTAGAAGAGAGGGTCCCACCTTGTGGTTCAAAATGAATTAAGCCAACTTCGCAGGCATTCAGCTCCATAGCTGAAAGTAACGGGAACAACCTATGGACTACTGGCAAATAATCAGCTGTATTTATCTGTTTATCTTGGAGGCAGGATAAGAGAGTTTCAGCGTTTTGTGTTACATTTATCACTGTTTGGCAACTGACAAGATCAACTAACTTCAATCTAAAGTGGACAAATAAAATGAAGGCAGCAAAATGCTCACAGTAAAAAAAGTACCTAAAACACCTCCAACAAGTTGTACCTTTCTGTAAGTTGATTTTTGTATGGTAGTGGAATGAATGAAGACTTTCTGCTGTCAGCAGGTAGCAGTATATATAACACTTTTGAAAATGGTCAATAGTGATGTAAAATATGTCATTTGTAGTTAATGGACTAAAACACAGTCGGAAGTTCCTTTCTTTCTGCCTCTTGAACTTAAATCAGTTTGCCTGCAGGTTAAGACAGCGTACTGTCTGCTGCAGTGCATGATGAGTTGTATTTCTGTGTTCAGTTGATAGAGCGCGCAGGCCGTGCAGCCGACGATGAAAAGGTGGAGCAGAAGATGGCTGAGAGTTGGGAGGAGTTGAGTTTGGTCTCAGCTTCCCCCACACTGATCAAGAAGGGCTTAGAGGGTGTGGTGATGAAACATGTTGCCAAGGCAACCAGACAACAGAAAGGTATTGACTACACCTCAGCAAGTGAAAGTGTTAAGACAGTCTCCCACAAAAGATATCACAAATACAAAACATTTTGAAAGCATATATTCTAATCAGCATTGTAACTCTCAGATAAACAGCTGTTTTAACATCTGTCTCAATCAGCTGACCTGTGCCAACAACCTGAGATGTCCTCTCTGGAAGTGTCTAAACCTGAGTCCAAGTCCAAGAGGCTCCGGCTGTGCGTCCTCAGTTTGCAGGTACACTCTGACAATTCAGCTCTGAGCTCTTGAAGCTGGACAGATTATGCATTCAGTCCCACCAGCTGCTGTAAGAGCTCTGCTCACTGTTGGCTCATTCATTTATGCATATGTGACATGTTTTGCAAAGCACACTGCTTAGGGGTTACGCATTGTTATTCACTGGTAAGGCCACACAGAGCCCCAAGAGCTGTGAATAATCAAAATACAGTGTATTGTGTGGAAGAAGTCAAACAAGCATGAAACAGCTTTGTGCTGGTGTGCAGAACACTCACATGAACAGAAAGGTCATGGATTGTTCTGTAGTCATTACATGAAATAATTTGTTCAGTAAATCTTAGTAGAGTGGTTGCAAACGCATGACTGGACATGAGGGGATTTGAAATAATGGGATTTTTCCTTTTAAAGAAAGCTTGAGCAATTCTTTTATGAACAGTTGCACATCTTTATTTTCTTTTCTGCATCTCTGGAATTCTGCTTTTGCAAAGAATCCTGGGCAGTGCTGAAACAAAGCAGAAAATTCGATTTTTCTCAGCCAAAACTTGTGATGTAAATGACTTTTCTTTCTGTAAAGACAAGTAATGTTCAGGATTGGCACAACATCCACAAAAGAATGAGCAGTACGTTCCTCTATAGCAGAGTGCTTTCAGATGCTTCTCAGCTCACGTCACTTTTGCCTTGGGAAGGGCTTCAATAAAACTGTTTATACAGTAATTTTGGTGTCAGCATTTTGGGTTTGGAAGCACTGACTCCCTCCAGTCATGTAAAAACCATTCACCTCCTCACACCTGTTTTATGATGGATAAGATAAATGCTTCTTTAACAGCAGTATAGACGCAATATTGTTCCTCTGCTGGTTACTAGCTTTTCTCCTGGCAGCAAATTAACAGGCCAAGCATCATCCTGTCACTGCTCTCAAGTCTGCTTAGAGGCACAATATGACTCTGGAGACAGCTGAGTGTATTCCCAGAGGAAGTGTAGAAACTGTTTGGTTCACTTCATGTTTAGAATTGTTCCTTTAGCAATAGTGTTTTTCTGCCTCTCTGAATGTTGCACATCCATGGATGTAGTACAGTACAAGTCTACCTGAACAGTGACCGACTTGTTCTGTGAAGACCTTTCATGCTCTGTATCATTGGAAAACTGTGTCTCCTGTGTGTAGGAGCGTCTGCAGCAGTACTATCACACGAGGGCGGCTCTATCTCCACTTGAGGTCCAGAGGTCTCAGGCTCTCGCCCTGGACATCTGCACTGAGATCCAGGGCTTTCTGCACAGCCGTCACCCCGACATGCCGCTGGGAGAAATGAGCCTCGGAGGCTCTCTGCTGGATGACCTGCAGGTACAAACTCAAACACGTTGTTTTCCTGTCTCATAAAACATTTCTAACAGTATTTCTTTGACCTCAGTGACGTTCTTCACCAAGCCACCTGAGTTTTTGTTTATGTGTGTGTGTGTATATGTGTGCATTAAGGTGGTCAGTGCAGATCATGCATGTCTGCTGGTGCCTCTAAAGCTGGAAGATTCACTGTGGAGTCTAATCCCAGGAGAACAAACACTGCTCACACACCCGCTGCACTGGATGGTCCGACGGGCCAATCTGGAATATTTTCCCAGAGGACGGAGCTACTGGGACAGGTGATCACACACAGACAGGAAAGATGCAGGGAACCTGCACTTTTAGATGCCTATAAGGGGAACTGCAACAAACTATTAATCATAGATTCTATGTAACAACAACAAAAAAATACCCTGAATGAAGGTAATATCTTCAAATGTCTTGTTTTGTTTGACCAAAAGTTCAGAAAAAATGGTCTTTTTGCAACAATAAATGACAAAGAAAAGCAGGAAATCCTCTCATTTGAGAGGCTGGTAGCAAAGTGTGTTTGGCATTTTTTCACTATTTAGGAGGTGACAGTGATAAAGCCCACAGAGACTTCATCACTCTGCCGCTCACTGATTTAAATCATCATCAAAAACACAGATTCAGCAGTGAAAGCCTCTCTTCATCTCTCACCCTGACCAAAGTTGCAGGAAACCTGGGTGTCATGTTTAAAGACCAGCTTTCCTTCTCTGACCATGTCACATCTCTCTTGCAGTCGAGCTGTTTTGCACTGTACACCGTATGAAAAGTTATCATCCTTACCTGACTCAGTGCACCAGGCTATAGTTTTCTCTTGCCTCGACTACTGCAGTGCCCCTCTAGCAGATCTCTCTTCATGCACGGTGAAATCCTTACAGATGGTCCAGAATGCAACAGTGCACCTGCGTTTTCGATCAGACTAAAAGGGCACATGTCTCTCTGCTGCTCATTGACCTACTGATGGCCATCTGAATCAAATTAAAGTCACTAATACTTGTCTTCAGTGACCTCTGGGTCTGCACTCATCTACTTGAACTCAATCATACGGTCTCATGCTCCTTCTCAGCCACTGCGTTCCTTCATTGATTGTTGTCTGGCATTGCTATCCCTGCACACAAGGCAGTCTGAGTCCAGACTGTATGTGGCTCGTCAGCTGTGGATTCTCTTGATGACTCATCTCCTCTGAGAGCACCTCTTCTCGTAAAACCTCTCACACCCTAAAATGCCTAATTCACACTCACTGTGCACTTCTTTACCCGATCTCCTCGCACTTTGTCTTATTGAACAGATTCAGCACTTAGTGCTTACTTCTAGGTTTGCTACTGTACTGAAGGTTGAGTGCTGTCTGCCACTTGTAAGTCACTTTGAATAGAAGCATCTGTAAATGAGTAAACGTAAACGGTGAAGTTTTTTACAACAGCCTTTGCACATTTTATTGAAGCAACAGTAATAGATTTTATATTTTGAGGTTTCATGGCTGAAGATATGAAACAGAAACATGATTGGAAAATATAACCTTTCTCTGAAACCACTCTCCTTTGTCTTGTAGGTACCTGGTGGGTGGTTACCTGTCTGCAGAAGCTGTTGTCAACATGTTTAATAAAGCCATCATGGAAACTGTGAACTGGCCATCAATCAGCAGCACTATGGACTGTCTCGTCAGACCTGTACTGGGAGGACAGGACCTGAGACTGGAGATTCGGTGTGTGTGCTCTGCTGTTTTCAGTGTTGGAAATGAGCTACTACTGGTTTTCATTAGTTAACACAACAGCTGTTGTGAGAGAGTCTTTGTAAAATAAGACTAGGCAATATAATTAATAACAATATCATGATATCAGGAACAACATCTTTCCAGTATTGATATGTCCCAAAATAGCAAATGTATGCAAAATCACATAAAAATGTTTTTTAAAAAACTTCTAATGTGTAAATAAGAAACTTTTCTGCATTTATATGAACCGGTTAAATTGAACTCTAACCCTATCATCATGATATGATTCCACTGAAGTTCAATAAACAATCAAGTATTGCCCAGCCAAAGTTGTAAAACCACGTGTCTGTTAAACTTGATGTGCTCGTCCTTTCTAATGAGCTCTTCTGTTTTAATCCTTTAGGCCTCGAAGTGAAAAAGAGGAAGTAGAGGGCAGTGATCAACCCCTGTTCATCTCCATGTTGCCTCTGCTGAGGCAGGGGGACACGGTCCTGACTGCTCAACCTGAGCTCACCTCTCCCTGGGTCAATGCCTGGCACCTGTCGCTCTACCCATGGGAAACTCAGCATCTGGCTCAACTCGACGCCGCTGACGACGGATACCGCAGACACACGCTTAAAATCCTGAAGGCAGTGTGCAGACTGAACCCTGCCCTGCGACCACTCAAAGCTGCCCCGCTGGCTAACCTCATCCTGCACCTCAGTGACAGTGAGAGCGACTGGTCCGAGAACAGCCTGGATGTGAGATTCCAGCAGTGTATCACAGAGCTGATTGGCTACCTTGAGCAAGGGGCGTTACACAGTTACTTCAAACCGGCTGTCAATCTGCTGAGCGGCTTGTCAGAGGACCAGGTGGACCAGATGGGCTTCATGCTCTACTGTGCCGTGTCAGAGCCAGAAATACTGCTCATATGACTCTCATCACACACAACGCTCCACTATACAGCCTCTGAAACACACAGATCAAAGGAGTAATCTTTTATCATCCATGTTGTATGGTTCAAGTCAAAGATATATTCTTCCCACTGCCTACTCTCCCTCTTTAGCTTTTCCATACTGCATTGTCGAAAGGTAAAGGGGAACAGCTGCAATGACTAAGTGGCAGGCACCATGAACTGATCTCTGCGCTGGAGGAGGAGGGGAAGCTACAAGGAAGCTGCAGATGTGAATGTGATAAGGAAGCAAAACCAATCACCCAGAGGAAAGGAGATGGCTGAGGAAGTGTTAAACAAACGTTTGAAATGATGCCTCGGGATGTGCGTGATCATAATTCCCTTGTGTGATTATTTATTTTCACAGGGAGTGATGGAGGGTCAACGTTGCCACATACAGTTCAGTATAAGCGTTAACAGCAGGGGAGGAGTACAGTTAAATGCTCAAGTTATCCTCCAATTTCTGGTGTGTGCTCTGCATCATTTTCCTAAATCTCTTTTAATATATTCTATCTATGCAGAAAAATAATAATAATGACCTGTGAAAACCACCAGGTTTTGCTGCACTCATTAAATACTATCAGTGTATCTGAGTTTGGCGTATTTAACTCAGGGTGTATACTTTATCATACTGGAGGTTGAAGTGTGCAGTCATTTTTGTCTATAGTCTTCAGTCTGTTGCCAATCTTATTTGGGTAAACTAACCCTTTAGATTATGGTTAAAGTTGCCTAATAATTTTATGCAGTTGTTTTTAAATACAGTATGAATGTGGGCATTTCTTCAGTTGTGTTTTTTTTTTTTTTTCTCTCTGGGTGTGAGAGAAATACATTTTCTGTGATTGAACAGTGAAACTGCAAATAAAAATTAAAGTACTTATTTAGATTCTCACTCAGTGTCTCCTGGGGTTTTTTTCTTTCTCTGTAGCTGTAGTGTTTAACTCCCTCTGGCGTCTTTGTACATCAATGAGTGTTTTAAATTTTTCTGTTAGGGAAACATTGATCAAATGGTAAAAACATGTCATGCGACTTTCAGTTATGTCATAGAGCCAGCTGATAATTACAACCATCAGCTGATCGCAGAAATAGAAACAGCAGAAATGGATGACATGTGACAATGACTACTGACTTCCAATAGATACTTACATGCTCATATGTACATGGAAAGTGCGCTCCTTGTGCGTAGTGGGTGTGGGCTGGTTGGTGCACCAGTAGGGGCCGCCACATAGCTGTGCCCTCAGGACATCATTATACTGTTTTATTATTTTGTTGACCTCATTTTCAAATATGAAGGAAGTTCATGATCAGTTATCGAAAATGATTTCAAACACATGTCACCAATAACAAAAAAATAGCATGTTTTATGGAGTTAGTGAGCTATTTTATTGAATTACTTTCAGTATTTGAAGGTAACTAAGTACTTAAGGTAATTTTGAGGTACTTATACTCCACTGTAATGTAGAGGCATTATTATAGGCCTACTTTTAACACCAACACATTTATTTGATAACTTTGTAGATTCAGCTTAATAATACAAAATCTAAACAAATCGTGAGGTACTATTATAATTTAAGATACTGTGAGATCAAACTTCATAGGCCTATATACCCAGAGATACATTTACAAGCTACCCAGCAGTATTTAAAGTAATTAAAATTACATGACTTGCTATTTATTATTACTTAGTATTACTACATTTTCTTAAGTAAAAGGGTACTTCTTCCACCACTGAAATTTTACAAGTAGGGCAGCTTCTATTTAATATATATATGTATATATGCAGTTGCCAGTTTATTAGCTAGAGCTAGCTACATAACATAATGCAGTCATGAACTGTACAACAGTCCAGAAATATAACCTGCCTTTATAAAGGTAATAATACCTAGTGTTGTTTATTAATAGCGATGATGTGATGATGATGAAGGAAACTCCGCTGACACCGTCTTGCTTGTGTATAAAGAGGTTTATTACAAAGAAGTCCAGCATCAAATCAAGCACCCTGCCAATATGAGTCTCCTCTGCATAACAGCTCTAACTTATATAGGTTGGTTTTTGTCATGAAGCTGAGACAAGAGCTATGGTCCATATCTAAATGGACCTAATTTCCTAAGACAAAGAAACACTCATCTCCCATGTCCTTTTGACCTAGGGCCCCTAATTGAATGTACCAGACCCAGGAAGTCACATAACATATGGAACTTAGGACATTACACTACCTACCTTAGTTTTGCAGTGATGGTAAACTCACTTTCTGTTTTTTGAAAAAAAAACAAAACAAAAAAAAACAATGTGAAAAAACAGAATACTATTGTCTGACATTTTATACAGTGAACAATCAAATGAGTAGACATGGAAATAATTGTCAATTATATTCATAATTATTATTGTTAGTTGTAGTTTTACAGTTTTACTATAACGGAATAATATTCCCTGCCTGTGTTAATTTCTTGACACAGAGAAAATGGAAGCGATTTGATCAAAGTCAAATTGCAACGAAGTTTACAACAAAATAAACAACAAGTACAAAAAAAACCCCTTAATTTCTTAAAGCTAGATTTAGACACAGAGTTTTGCTATAAGAACAGGAAGGAGGGTTGATATTGTTCCTGTTTGGTGCAATCAGATTCTAATCAGATTATACAGAACAAAATGATATGTAGTAAACATGGAGATCTTGTGGCAGTTGCTCACTTTGTCCGGTTTGTTATCCAACCTTAAGTAAAAGGAAATATAGTTCAACAGCACCACAGAGTATAATCTCCAAAATTACCATACAGTTGAATTATTTAAATTGAATTTGAAGAAAAACTGAACATTATAATTTATTGCAGGACTGCTGAAATAGATTGCATTGCTTTATTTAGGTGTTTCTAATAAACAGTCAACTCAGTGTATCTCCAGCGGATGTTCCAAAAATGGTTTTACTTTGAAACCGCTGACCGGAAGTCAGCCTGGTTTTCGTGAAGCGCCGCTTTCGCAACACAAGTGAGCGGCACCGGCGCGGCACCGGCGCGGCACCGGCGTCTGTCACATGGCTAAATATGGGTGTAGAGGCTTCTGTTTGCCGGTCAGATATGTGACACAGAGAAAAGTTTTAGGCTGAAAGTTGTCATGCTAATCACAAGAAAGAGGAACACCAGACCCGGGACAAAGGTTAGCGAAACCGTGTGACTGCCGCCCGCGGCGAACTTTCGCTTCTCCGTGAAGTTTTCTCAGATGCCTTTTCCTGAAAACGGCGCTTGTTTACGCGGCTGTTGTTGTTGAGAAGAAGCAGGTAAGACCCTGATTCCCCCCTTTTTAATGTGGTGCAGCCTCAGTGTGCATCGCTTCACGAGTGTCGTCTACCGAGCAACAAGTTTGTAGATCTGAGGTTGTTGTTGTCGCTGCAGCGGCCGGGCTGAACAGCTGACTCACCGACTGGAGGCCGGGGGCACAGGGACCGGCTGCCCCCCCTCACTGTCTGAAGATGATCGGGTCGCCGGACCTGCTGGCCTTCACCAGCACTGAGGGCTTTGGGGACGCAGAAGAGGAGCAGAGGGCGCAGAGTCTCCCTGAAGAGCTTTCTGTCCCCCTTTCACCTCCCTCCCACCCCTGGACCACTTCCGCGCAGTTCCTCAGAGACTTCATACTGGTGGCTGAGTTCTCAGAGCAGGTGAGTGTTTTTAACTCTGCTGTACTTTCTGTCTGTGGTGGGAGAAGCAATCAGATCCAGTACTTCACCAAAAGCACCAATACAACAATGTAAAAATACTCCATTACAAGCAAAAGTCCTTCATTCAGAATCAAGGGTAAGTACTAAAAGTGCTGGCTTCACCATGTGACTGATATGTTACATATGATACATGGTTAGGCCTATTACTGATGCATCCTTATGTGAAGATAAACTTGAAGGCCTATGAAATAATTAATGGGGGAGGGAAGGAAAAAAAAAGTACAATATTGAAACGTAGTGGAGCAGACGTATAAAGCACCATAAAGCGGACAATCAAAGAAAGGACAAATACCTCAAAATTGTACTTCTTGTACTTTGCTGCTTTCCACCACTCCCTGGACAATAGGGAGAATAAGGAGGAGCAGTGAGTGGAAATAACATTAGATTCATCTCCAAGGGAGAAATTAGGTGTAACAGCCGCACAAAAACATTAATCATAAGAATTTAAGTTGAAAAATTACACAATAGATCCGAAGACGAAAAAATACCTGAAGCTAGATTCCATAAATGTGCCAGTGTGGTTTTCTCTTACATCAAGAGTATTATACTAAATAACAACATTAGGATTTAAGGGGTATGCTAATAATGATATATGAAATAACATGATATAGATATGTTGTACAATAAAATAGTATTTAATAGTTCTGCAGTGTAACCTCGAAGGATGCAGTAATAGTAATGTTAAATAGTAGACTAGTAAACTTTAGTTTTTAAGAGCCACATTTTGTGGTCATGTTGCTAAAACTTCTTCTTAAAATGAATGTCAGCTCAGTTTCTGTCAGGGTAATGGTGTCGCAACTGATCGTGATGTTAACTTTGTTCAGGAAGTCTCAGTGAGATTAAGATCTTTTTTGCAAGAGAGACTTGAGAACAAATTAAATATCACAAGACGGCAAGTCAGCCACACAGTCACGCACACCAACACAGCCATTAAAACGATCACAAATATTAGTAGAAGTATCAACAAGTACAGCGTGTGTCTTGAAGATGCGTATTACGGGAAGCTTTGCACAGATCAGAGTTGATACGAGAAACTTTTAGAGCTAATCTCTCCGGTGATCTGGTGTCACAGTTATTCACTATCCGTTTCGTAAAAGCTTAGACAGCAAGGTTTTATGAAAGGTTTTATGGTGTGTAGGTGCCTCCTACATGTTTCTGAAAAACACTCACAGACTGCTTCAACAGGTTGCCACAGCAGCAACTTTTATTTTTATTGTTGATTCATCTGTTGAATATTGTTTTGGATCAGTCATTTAGATTCTAAAATGTCAGAAAATAGTGTAAAATACCTCATCACAGGTTCTCAGAGTGGTGTCTTCAAATATATTTTTCTTTGTCGGACTAACTGTCCCAAAGATATTCAGTTTACAAAGATGTAAACAGTAAATATGGAAATCAAATGTTTTACATCTGATAGATGCATACGTTACATTATTTGATTATCAGTGGGTGGCAATTAATTTTCTATCATATAACTAATCAATTCAGCCACTAATTGTTTCTGGGCTTCTCATATAACTCACAGTGGTGAGTTTGATAGCTGTCTTCAGCAATGAATGGAAATGCAGTGTAGTTTGGGGGGAGAGGCTGCGGCGTGAGCAAACAGGATTGGGGCTGCAACAAATAATTATTTTCATTGTTGATAAATCTGTACATTTTTTTTCCCTGAGAAATTATTTTGTCTATAAAATGTCAGAAAATAGTAAAAAAAAAAAAAAAAAAAAAATCCATCACAGTTTGCTAGAACTGGAGGTGACAGATTATATGTCTTGTTTTATAAAGTCAACAGTGCAAAACCAGAGAAACAGAGAGATTCAGTTTACAGTTATAAAACTGTCATCGCAGTACGGATTTTTTTTTTTTTTAAATGACTTAAACAATTAATTAATGATAAAATAGTTGGTAATTGATTTTGTGTTGAATGACTAATTGTTTCAGCCCTGCATCCTACATTTTTACTGTAACTCAGTGCTGGGTGATTAAATTATAAGCACAGGCATTTTCCTTATTCTTTTCCTTATTTCTCATAGACTAACATAGTCATTATTGGCAGCCCTAGGCAAATATTTATATTGCAGTGCATCTCTTAAAATCTCTGCTGTGCTTTCAGGTGGGTCCTAAACCTGTGCTGACGATTCCGGACAACCCCAGAGTCATCGGCACCTTTGACCTCAACCACTTCTCTGTCCGCCTGATGTCTGTGGACTACCAGGCGTCCGGCCCCGTCCACACCGCTCACGCCACCCCCGGCCCCCGCCTCAACTTCAGCGAGGACTCCAAAGTCATCCTGGGAGATTCAGCAGAGGATGCTTTTGCATACGTTCACCACCTGACCCTGTACGACCTGGAGGCTCGCGGCATGGTGCGTCCTTTCTGTATGGCCTACGTGTGTTCGGACCAGGCGAAGCTGATGGAGAACTTCTCTGAGCTGTCGACGTGCTTCTCTCAGGCGTCTGACAGCCTCAAGACGGGAAACAGGCAGGCGTTCTCCATGGAGCTGCAGAGAAAACTACAGGAGCTCGAGTAAGATCAGGGTGTCCTCTGATGCAATAACAATATACATTATCCTACGTATTAGAGCCTGACTGATACATCTGCCTCCACCACTGGTTACTGGTCTGATATTAGATTATTACAGACATATACAAATCAACTAAAAGGTAATAAGAGATGTTTGAGGTAATTTAGGAAGTGTCTCCATTAAGGAATTTTTATAGAAATGTTCTTGGGATAGAAAAAAAAAGAATTGAATAAAATTTAAAATATGATTTAAAAATAAATATGTATACATAAATGGATACATAAAATATATGAATAGAGTGAAAAAATAAATATTAGTGAAAAAATAAATATTAAAGATCCGTAGATATACTATGTCCTGAATATACACTGTACACTGGTAGTAATAATATTCAGTATACTATCATATAAATATACAAATAAAAGCACTAAATTCTCTCATCTGAGAAACCTGAACCAGGGCATTTTGGCAACAATCCCAAAAAAAAAAAATCAACTCTCATACAGACTCACTTGTTAGCTTTTTGCACCTGTTGAGGAGGAACAAATGAAACATTTCTTACTGTATGATCACATTATACTTGCATCCTATAAATACATTCTTTCTGGTTTCAATTCAGTGCTATTGAAGTCAAATTCAAGCGATCTACATGCGACTCCTGTGCACTTGCAGGTCAGAGTTCAACTTAAACCGGGCAGATGTAGTTGGTTTGCCAGTAGAAACAGCGCTGCGCTGTTTGTTATTATTAGCTCATTTCATGACCATATTTAGTAAATGAACACACTACCAGACAACAGACTGTAGCCTCACACATTAAGTGTAAACACCTGTTGTGTTGGACATATATGAAGTGACTGGATTCATATATGAGTTAACATGGTAAATATGTAGTTTGTCCCGCTCCATCAGATGCAAAGCTAACGGGACAGTGAGAGTGGTGTCAGTTGAGTTTGGTCAATGCAAACTCACACAGTTCTGGCCAGAAATCCAATCAGCCTCATTAAACAACAGAGCACACAGAGGTCCCAGCCTTGGTGTGATCAGAAGTGAAGCAGACTTCAGGTTTTCAGGCAGAGAGGGCAGTGAAACACTGCTGCTCAGCCTTTAAGTCTGCTGACTACATTTAACTGTCCCTGTTTCAGGTACACACAGTTGACTTTGCAGCAGGAGACGGAGCGTGTGACGGCGGTAAACGGGTTCACAGAAGATGGAGAAAACGACGGTGATCTTGAAGCTGTAAAGCGTTCAATCCTAAATCACAGAGACCTCCTCCGCCAGGTCACGTCCTACCCAAACAGGAAGCTCAAACAGCCTGACTTTCTGCCCTACGACCCAGCTGACTCCCTCACCGATCCTGCTGCATTACTGCCTCCTGAGCCCTGTCCCTTCACCTCCGCCACCACCTCCGAGCACCGTCTGAAGCCGCTGCAGGAGCTCTGCAACGCCTACTTCCTCTCCTTAATGAAGGAGCAGCTGGCAGACACAGAGCGCCGCCTTCGTGGTGACAAGAGTGTCCTGCGAACTTCTCGGGTCTCACGTTCGTTGTCCAGAAAGCTCACGCTCACCAACTTCCTGTTTGAGCTGTGGAGCCCAGAGGATGAAGAGGAGGAGGAGAGTGCTGAAGCAGAGCTGCAGAGGGCGACGGAGAGGAGGAGCGGTGGTGAGGTGTTGCAGTCAGAGCCAATGAGTCTGGAGTCATTCTGCTCCTGTGTGGAGGAGATCCCGATCAAACTGGAGGCAGGAGAAGCTGGGACAGTGACCCCTGACCCCAGCGTTGCCACGGAGATGACAGGAAGCGTGAGCAGTGGCGACAGCATTGAAGTGCTTGGGACTGAGAAATCCTATCGGACGCAACATGTTGTTGCTGGATCTGACAGCAGAGGTAGGTCCACCGACAGATAATCAATAATCATTGAAATCATTTATCAATCAAAAATGCCAAACAGCACCTAGTTTCAGCCTCTCAAACGGGGCAATCTGCTGTTCTGTATCACTGTTGAATTCAGGCAAAACAAGCAATTTTAAAGCGTATCTCTAAGGAGGATAAATCTGATGTCAGTCTGTTGGTTGGTTCACCACTTTGGTCCAGACTGAAATCTCTCAACCACAATTGGATGGATCGGTATAAAGTTCTGCACAGACACTTGTCTCCACAGGATGAAGCCTGATGATAGTGATTTCCTGACCTTTACTCTTGCACTATGATGTTGATATTTATGGCTGTGATGCAGCTCAACATCTGCTAGATGCCCAGATGAGGTTTCCTGTTTAATATCGCGGCCCTACGACCTTCCCTCTAACAACACCATTTTAGTTCAGTTTTAGTTCAGTAGTTTATTTTTTTCATTTTTTTTCATCCAGCACCATCATCTGGTCTAAATTTCCATTTGTCACTTACTTTTGTTTATAACCAAATACCCACAGAACTAATGACCATCAGCCTCAGCTGTACTTTGTGTTTAGTTACATTTAGCAAATGTTAGCATGCTAACATGCTAAACCAACAGGGTGAACATTTTAAACATTAAACCTTCTAGTCATCAACATGTTAGCTGTGTGAGAGAGTTTAACTCACACACAGCCTCACAGAGCAGGAAACGTGGCCGTAGACTCTTGTTTTGCTGTTTGCTGACATTTCACAGACTCAATAATTAATTACTTGGAAAAAACCCAACATATTGATCAATACTGACAATAGTCATTAGTTGCAGTCCTAACTGGCAGTATCTTCTTTCATCTATACACACAGGTAACAATCAAGGATTAACAGAAACAGACAAAATAACCTTTAGAGCTTGTTCTTTCATTGTTTAAGCCTTTTTTTTTTTTTAGCAAACTACAGTGAAATGGTGACACGAATAGTTGATTAATAGATGGAAAAAAAGCTGCCACCTACTGTTCTGGTAACTGATAAATTATTTTATTTTTGTTTCACCTTCTCAAATTTGTTTTGCTTTTCTTTGTTGTTTGTCAAAAAAAAAAATTTTTTTTGGCAAAAAATTTTGTAAAACTTTTTGGTTTTGAACTGTTGGTAAAACAAAACAAACAATTTGACGATGTCTCCTTGGCCTCAGGGAAATTGTGATGAGCAGCTTTCCCTTTTTTTTTTTGACTTTTTATATTAATAATAAAAAAAAAGATGAATCCAGCTGCAGCTATGTAACAGCTGAACAAGGAGCAGCTGACAGTTTACTCTCTTCAGCAGAAACACCAGTTATGCTGATGGACACCGCTGTCAGGCGAGCGGCAGTAGATGCAGGTGTCAGACGTGTGCGAGCGTACGCCAGGCGAGCCAACAGCGAGGACAGCATCGAGGTCCTGAGCACCACCGAGTCCATCTTTCCTGATGACCTCACCGCCATCACAGAGGAGGACGCGGAGCACCAACCTCTGAGCAATGGCTTCGACAACGAGGAAGAAACACTAACAGAGTGTAAGTCTGACGATGCCCTCAGAGAGGAGAAAATACTGAATGGAGCTTCTTTGGAAAATGAAAATGAAAATGAAAATGAACTGCCTGCTCAGAAAGATGACAGTTGTGTTGATAAAGATGAGTCTTTAAAGCTAACAACTGTCAGTGGTGGCGTCGTGATCAATGAGAAACCAGCCATGGAGAGTTTGATGGAGAATCAAGTCCATGAAGACAACAGTCCTGAGAAGACGCCCAAAATGCAACCAGGTAATAAATACGTCTGTTATAATATAAAGATCTCCATCCACACTAAAATGTGAGGCCAGTGTTTAAAGCATTTTCAAGCAATTAATTTCTGTTTTTAAGTGTTCAAAATGAGCTGAGGACCAAAATGGAGAGAGAAAAGAGGTGCTGTCAAGTGTAGCCAACTTAGTGTGGACGCAGTCTTAGTTTCAGAGTGAGGTGGATAGTAAAATTATTCCTCTGCATCTCAACAACTCTTAACTGTTGTGAAAGTTGTTTCCATTATTGCCAAATCACAAGAGGTTATTGGATTTGGATTGGATTTTGCAGGCCCAAATTTTATTTTCTAGATGTCATTTATCATGTTAGGAATAATTTAATTTGAGCAAACAAAAATGTACTTTGTGCTCAATAAATTTATTTGCATGTTTGCTTTTATCCAGTCAAGTGCACAACAACAGCCTCTTGGTTTTACTCATATGTCTTGTCTGAATGTCTCTGTCCTGTGCGCGCTCAAGTTTACATGCATTGTGCTCAAAAGGTCCCATAACATGCTCGGAGCTGAGGCACACATATGATGCCGTAAAATGGAAGTGATACATAGAAGTAACAGTGCAATAGTGCACTTTAGATTAAAGTTTGAAGGACGACTACACTGCGATATAATATAAAATATGTATAGTGAAGGGGTAGAGGGATCATCTAGTGTCTGTGTATCATTGTGTTTGAATTGGTCATCTAGTACCTGGAAGGTGGGATGCAAAAAATGATTCCAGGTATCATATCAGGTGAAATTAAATAATACACATAAACTCAAATGATCACATGCAGTGAATTACTTGTTCCCACGTTCTGGCTTGTGATCCTTCATAGCCAGTCGATGCCTAAACCGACCACTGATGACAGGTTTCGTATCAATGAGCTATGATTAGTTCAACAGTTTACTGTTGTTGTTCATCATCTTGTGCTTTATCTGTTTAGTAAGAACTGAGGAAACTGTTTTTTTTTTGCAGGTGCAGTGAAGTTGATGCCAAAGTGGTCTGAAGTCAATCAGACGGTGCAGTCGGTGCCTGACCTCCGTGTGAACTTCGCCTCTTCTGTTGCCATGGCAGAGGTGGAGCGTTGGTCTCGACCCTGCCCTCCTCTGCGGCTGCTGACCATCGAGGAAGCATCTGACTGCACCAGCTTTACAGGCTCCTCAACCCCCCCCTCTCCCATCCAAAATATCCACAGTATCGCCCGTTTCGAGAGGAAGAGGAGAAGGAAGGCTGGACTCAGAGCCCTCAGGTTCCTCAAACAGAACTCATTCTCCCAGCATGCTGTGTTTTGTCTCCTGAGCGGCCGGCCGCTGGTTGTTGTCGGAGGAGATGAGAGTTTGGTCAGAAAGCTGGTGGATGCTCTGAGTCTCTTCCTGCCTGCTCCCGGCCCTGATGGAAATGCTGTGATGCCGTGTCTGTTCACACCACTTCAGCTGACCGACCTGCTCACCTGGAGACTGATAGGAATACACAGGTGCGCCATAACACACCGTCAGCTGAGGATGGCTGCCAAGCCTCATCATTTATTTTTATGTTTAGTTATGCTGCCACTCTATCCCAGGTCTTTATCTATTTTGTTTGACTAATAAGGCCCTTTATCAACTCTTGTTACAGAGGTGCGGACAGAATAACAGGAACTCTTTACAATAATACCAGTCACAGCACATTTTCTATCAAGTGAATGTGATAATGTGATTTTTGCTACTTTGATCCTATATAATATAATTGAGATTCATGTCGTTGCTTCTTGAAATTCTGGCTCATTTTATGAGGTCAATGTGACAAGTTTAGTATCTTTAAAATGTATGTTTACAATGAAAACAAGTAATTAAGACAACAGCTACATGTTAAGGAAAAGTTTGCATTTAAGATCTTCAGATGGGAGAAAAGCAAAGATGATAAGATTTGTTTCAAATGAAAGAACAAAACATTGGAGTGAGTCAAGAGTTTGAAGGCCCTGAATGAGAACAGCTCAAATAAAATGACACAGGCCCCAGCCGCCCAAAAGAAAAAAAACTACAAATCAAGCTTTAAATTTTGCTTTTAATACACAATAAGGCACAACTTTAAAACATGTCTATTTTTCCTCGACCAGATCTCCCTCCAGCTCCTCGACCGCCATTATTCACTCTCTGGCTCGCTACAGTCGTTATTTGGCCCTGCTGGACCTGGACCAAAGGACTCTGCGCTGTCCGTCATACTCCGGCTCTCTCGTCGGCAGACTCGCCGACCCTCACACTGGCATCAGCCGAGGCATCACCTACCTGCTGCACCTGGAGAGCTGCCTGACTGCGCTGGCCAACCAGGCCCTGCTGTACACGTTTAGTGCTGCTGCACAACGTCCAAGCGCTGCTGGAGGGAAGGAAGATTCAGAGGGCGACGAGCTTCTGATCACGCGAAGATTCTGCAGCAGTGAAAATGATTTGAGAGTGATGACCTTCCTGTCTGACCTCATCAAACAGCGCCACGCAGGACGTGGACCACCAGTTTTGAGATTCTCTTATAGTTCAGTGCAGCTCCACAGAAATACATACACAACATAGAGTCCAAAGACACTGGATGAACAAACGATTATTACAGTTACAACAAAATGCACTGATGTTTTTATCTGTAGTGTTTAAATGTTGGTGTGTGCATGATTCCTCCATCATGCTTTCATGTATCTCTGGATTACTGAACATTAGTGCACTTGTGCCTCTTTGGCGCCAAAAACTTTTATGCGTTGGCAGCCGCTACACCTGAAGTATTTTAAGTTTTTTATTGCAGTGTGTTTTTAAGATGTCACTGGATCACAAATGAACTCTTTGTAATTTAAGATAATTGAGCCACATATGTACATTGTGCAATTTAAACAGGTAAAAAAAAAAAACAAAACTGTGAAGACAGCATGGTTCCGATTATGGATTTTAGTACTTCAGTCTTCCTTTAATTTTACAACATGATTGCTGTTAAGACAAGCTCTGGTTTGACTGAACCACAGGGGGTCACAGGGCTGAGAAGAGTTGTAAATTTAATGCTCAACTCTTAATGCACTGTTTTTAAGATTATCATGTTTTTTTCAAATAAACCTTATGTTTGGAGTAACTAATAGTTAGATTGATGTAGTGCAGTAAAAAGTACAGCACATGTAGTGGAGTATAAAGTAGTAAAAAATGCATATACTCAAGTAAAGTACAAGTATCTCAGATTTGTAAATTCAGTACTTAAGTAAATGCACTTACTTTCCACCACTGAGGATCACACTGCACAGTGGCTTTAAACCTCAGTTAAAACTCAGTGAATACAGCTACACTTTAATCAATAACCTATCAATCAGAACAGCTGATTTGTTTGATCGATTCTACTTCATACAGGGAATTATGATACATTTTACTCAACTACATTTATTTTAAAGCTTTAGTTATCTCTCAGATTAATTCAGATTTATTGATACAAAGTATAATCAATAGAGAAACCATGTTTTTAACTCAGTGTGATTAAACTACACTAAGTGGTCAAAATTAGCCCCACCTTTACTACTGTGTTATTTAAAGCATATGAGTTATGTACTTTTATTTAAATTTTTGAATGTATCTGAACTGCAGCTGAGACAGAGCAACAGCCTCCACCTGTTAAACACTGTAGGTTTATACGTTATTTTAATGATGCAAATATGAGCCGATTTTAGTGTGTGTATATTTACTCTGAAAATAAAATCATATTTTACACTGGAATTCTACATTTTAAGCAATAAAGCAATAATTCAGCAATTCACAGCAACCAAGACATGCTCTTCCTTTTCTTTCTTTTGGCCAAAGTGGTTCATAACGCTGGACGTTTCTTTAATTTATTAACTGTTACATAACAGCCTCATATACAATAAAAATGAATATCGAAAAGTATGTCCAAAAAAAAAAAAAAAAAAAAGTAATTCAGTGCAGAGTTAAACTTGTATCCAGTTCAGACCACCAAGCCATCAAAGAACAAAGCAACATATAATGTCTGTGTGCTGTTATTAAATGCTGAACAACAGTGAGGATGTTAATCTGCGTTTCACAGTCTGTGCAGGTATGTTGTGACATCTGTGCAGAGGAGGCAGCAGCACAGTGACCCCGGTGTTTCAGGACTTTCTCAAGTCTGGCAGGAGCAGTGATGTGCATCAGGACAAGCTGCAACCATCAAGAACAAAAAGAACAAATATTTAAAAATGTTTCAGCTTTTAGTCAGTTTTTGCTTCATTAGTTTCATTATTTGATAATGAAGTCCCATATTACAATTTGACTAATTACGTTTACAATTTTGCCTTTAAGGTGCAAATGGAACTAATAAAGTGTGAGAGGATGAAGCACTGAAAGGAGGAAAATGACACATTACTATTGATTAAGTGATTAAATAGTTTAAGTCATTTATTAAAAAGGTAAAAATCCAAACATTCATGATGCACTGACTGATTATGACAGTACTTGCTTAACACATAGGCACATAGGTATAGGCTCTTTATGTGACTGACGAATAAATAAAAATCTCTTTTTAAGTGTGGAGCAATAGATTTAGGGCTGCTACTAACAATTATCTTCCTTATCAATTAATCTGATGATTTGATTGTTTTATCTATAAACTCTCAGAATAGAGAAAGGTGACATCTTTAACTCTGTTTTTTTGTCTGACCATCAGACCAAAACCCAAAAATATTCAGTCTACTATCACGCATGACAAAGAAAAAGCATTAAATCGCAAATTAAAAAAGTACAATTATTTGATAAGAAAAATAGATACAGATTAATCTTTTGTCAATCGGCTAATCAGTTAATTGTCTAATGAACAGCTCCACTGAGGATCGAAAAAGTGATGCTTAGCTCCAGCTTTCTTAAACCTTAAACATATTAGAGTCATCTCAATCACTTCCACACACAAATTATGGATTAAATTATGAGGTGTAGGATTATTGCTACATAATCATCCACTTTAGGTGACTTCAGGTTTCAGAATTGGTCTCAGTAGAGAAAAATATCTGTTTGGAAAATGGCTCATGAACAGTGGTGTTCTGAAAAAAAGGTAACCGGAGGAGTTTTTGAAAACAGCTAGTTCCTCCTGAACGCTGATGATGGAAATGTGAAGTGCATGGAAGCTAACAGGTATCCCCCTCTGTTTAATGTTGTTCCGTCGATAGAGAACTGGTTGCACTAATCGACCATGAAATGGAGGAATGCAGTGACACGAGGCAGCAAAGAGGACAACTGTGACCAGATGTAAACCCTGTATGAGAATGGTAATGCATTCAGCATATTTGTGAGGCCCTAAAGGTTTCACAAGATGTGTTTTTGTAACAAGTACTGAGTGAAAACTCAACAGGGTACCTCAATATACACCCTGCTTCTAAAAAATATATAAAATACCCACAGCTAAGAATAAAGACACTAAAGACTTCTCCTTTAAAAATGGATTCTGAGGGGAAAACAAAAGGCCAACAGGAGAGAACAGCTGATGAGAGCTGAGGGACTTACAGCTGACACTGTGATGCTGCCTTCACTTGGGAGTAGAGTTTAACAGCCACTGGTCTGCCTGCAGGAGGAACAAACACTAGAGGTTAAAAATCAGATACCACACCAGCAAAATCCATAGTGAAGGATCACCAAAGGTGGCAGGGTGACTTACAGTAGGTGCTGATCACCACATCAGGAGAGGACATGGGAAAAAAGGCAACAGATCAGATCCACACCCTCTCACTACCTTTAACATCCACCATAAAGGAAAATAAAATCTCTACAGCTCAAAAAAGGTCGTTATGCTTTTTGCTTGCAGCAGGTTATGAATTTAATTTGACTCACTGGTCCCAGTTCTCTGTTGAAGACGAGAGAGTGGGTATGATGGAGCGAAGAAAGGGTAATGAATTATCCCCATCTGTCAGGAACAGAAACAAACAGATACTATGTTATGAGGCTGTGTTGTTTCATCTCCATGTAAAGAGACAATGAAGAGTTTTTCACTGCTAGCAGTAGAGATAGGCTGTAAAGCAACATGTCGATGGGTGGATGCTTGTATTCATATCTCATGCTCCAGCGCTACATGCATGAGGACACACACGAAGCAAGGAGCTGTTAGTAGTAATGGTAGACGAGAAGATAATCTGAGCATGAGAACTTCAAGTTGTGTAAAAAAAATCCAGACTTTTAAAATCCAGGTTTTAAAACTGCAAATAAAAGGCTGTGAAGAATTTTGAAGGTACTGATTTGTTGTACTCGACTGCACAAGAAGTCTGAAGTTGTGTGAAAAATTATGCTACATTCACTGGTAGAGATGAGAAAGATTTTTGTGTTAACAACTTGCAAGCTCATCGAGACAGTTCTATGATTAAATACTGTGCATGTTGGTCCAATGGGGGTTAAAATTCTGTGTACTGACAACACTACTGAGTACATTATACTTGGATTTAATGACTCTGAACATTGATTATTTGTGGGTGTAAGGCGTCAATATTTATTTGCTTTTCAGGTGCTTCCATATTGTTAAGCACCAACTCAAATATATCAGAGGATCTTGGGTGTTAAGGTGAGAGCTATAACTTTGATATAAGGCAAATTCTGCATTACTAAGAGAGCTTGAGGGAATTCAAACCCCGCCTACTTTCTTACCTCAGCACACTTGCCCAATAGTTGTGTGAAGTGGGGTTGATTGTCAGATGGTTGAACAGTGTTTGAGGGGCTGAGTCTGAGTTGAAGTGGCAATGTGACAAACACTTCATGTGAGCCATACTGAGGCTTTAAGGTGCAGTAATGTTGGCTGTCAGGGACCATGTTGATGCAGTTCCTATATTTTGCCACTAGAGGTCATTGCATAGTTGCAAATAACTTATGGCAAATGTTTTTTCTGTTGATGAATTTCATGCTGAGAAATTATGAACTTAAAACATCATTTGCATTAAACAAATATTTAATGCATAATTTTACATGAGTGCTGTTGTACTGATACATTTTGAGGAGCTGCTTTTGATGATTTAACCCCCAGATAATGGATGTTCAGAGTTCAGTGCATTGATTCATTATTTAGAGGTTCCCACACACCTGTTGTGTTTTCCATCTCCTGTGTGATCTCCTGTAAGAAGGAGTTGAGGCGTTCTGGATTGGAGGACAAACTGTCCCACAGCCACCGGAGAGCCCACACATTCTCCTGAGGGACATGATAAATATTGGTTAAAAACATTTCGGTCCTTGTTGCAGCTTCATGGTTCATCTGGACGTTTTCACAAAAAGGAGCAGTGAGAGAAGGTTGTTTCTATCATAAGATATTTCACCAATAGATGTGTGAAATTACTTTTATTACAGTATATATTTGATGAATTCTTCACAACCTCCATTATGTAAAATATTGGTCACATATGAAATTTTAACCCTAACCTAAATTTGTTGATCTTTTTGATTTATAACTTCCAACAAATTAAGCTATTTTAGGAGGGATTTTAAAAAGTTGTTTGACAAAAGAAAACAAACAAAAAAAACCCCAACAAAAAACAAAAACACAGACCAGAAAAAAGTCAAATATTTTATAAAAATGAAAGTAAGAATAGTCTAGAACATAGATACTGCAGGACCTCTGCACTGAGCTCAGAATGGGTCATTCTGATGATTTAAGTAAGTTAAATTCCTTAAACAGATCACAACAGCTTGGATTCTTGGCAGAAAAATACAAGCTTGAAACTGAAACAAAATTTTGAATTTCAGTTAAAAAAAAAAAAAAAAAAAAAAAAAAAAGGAAGAAGAACACAAAAACTGTGTGGAAGTCAAGAAAATGTTCAGTCAGCCGTTTGTCCACAAACAGGATGTGAGATCTAAGAGGAAGAGGAAAATACCTTAAATGTGTTGAGCACGGGGAGTGCTGGGCTCAGAGCACCACTGAGGATCCTCAAACCTAAAGCCCCTGTTACCAACAGCAACAAGGCCTGATCTGGGTAGACCTGTGTGTACACACACACACACACACACACACACACACACACACACACACACACACACACACACACACACACACACACACACACACTTTAACAGTTTCTCACTACTTGTTTGATGTGTGCATCTAAGCATACTTACCTCCTGAAAGAACCGTGGGATCTGTATGTTGGACCCATGCTCCAGCAGTATTGAATTCACAACATCCTTTGCTTCCTAAAGTCCAGACACATGACAGATAACAGAGTGATGACAACCACTGAAGATATATGGAAACCTCTAAAAAATAAATGAGTTGGAAAAAAAACTAGAAATACATACATGTAGAAAGTGTGGGCTTGGTGCTGGTAGAGCGGTGAGTGAACCATTAGGTGTGTTGACAACTGTGAGTATACGGGTCCAACACTGAGACTGGATCAGGAAAACATCAGACACAGTCACACATTGGGAAACAAAGGCAAATTTAATCCATAGAGCACAGTTCACAGACATGTGGAAACTCAAAACAGAACCCATCACGATCACTGTGTCACTAAAAAACACACATACACTGTACTAAATGGCTAAAACACAATATTAAGTCATTTAAAAAAACAACAGAAAGAAAAAAAAAATTTAAGTGCAGGTCTGTGCATATCTGAAGACCTAAGGAGGCCATTCCAGTAGCTGGGGTAATATAATCATCAGACTTTGAATTGACCCAAGAGGAGCAGAGACAGTGGCTTCTGTCATGAAACACAGGAAAGAGCGGTGTTACCCATTTGTGTGTTTGTGTAACTGCTATAAAACCCAGCATCCAAACCAAGAAATAAAGATGATCAAAACTAAGCAGCAGCAGGAGCAGTTGTCAACAATTTGCCTGAGCTGATGGCAAGATCACAAACACTTAACACCTAGTTACATATTCACAAATTTGATTAAAATTTGATTAACAGGGTTTGATTAATTTGTCACCATCTGTAGGTGTAACAGGCTCTTTGTAATCTATTGTAAAGCTACAAAAGTCTCTTCATGTCGCCAAACTTGAAAAACCTCTTTAAAAAATAAATTGAAGTTTGCATTAAGGACAGTGAGATTTCTAAAAAGCAAACTGAGCAGTGAGGTTTGTTGTAGACTTACATCAGTGAAGGCAGCAGAGCAGCATCTCTGAACCCTGAGAGCAAACTTCACCAGCTCGGCATGCTTTAGTGGAACAGCATCTAGAGAGAGGAGGGAGTTCCACCTCTGGTAAGAAAATGTTTTGAGATTCTTCAGAGTGAAAATTGTGATGTTTATCTTTGTCTGACCTTTGATTGGCTCCCACGGTGCATCAGAATGGCAGAGCTGTGCTGGCCGACTAACCGTCAGCTTTGGTGCCGTCGCTGTTTGAAAGATGCGAAAATAGAAGAGGAAGAGGGGCGGAGTGAAGCGGGAGGCGGGGGCGTTCAGCGAGGGGAACAAACTGTTGCAAGCTGAGGTGAAGTCTCCCTCCATGCACATGAAGAAAGGGATGAGGTCTTGAACCTGCTGGAAGCTGCCAGAGACATAAACCAAATGCAGAAAGTAAACAACATGACATAACCAATAATGGCTAAATATATAAATCTATAAATGAGACTTTATTTGCCAAAGATAGTCAGACTTTGTTGTTAATTTTCTTGATTTGAAAAATTGTGCCAGAAATTAAAAGCCCATCACAATCGCCAACAGCACAGAACCCAAAAACCTGCACATTAGAGCTGCAACTAGTGATCAATCTACTGATTGTTTTCTTGATTAACATAGAATCACTTTTTTTTTATTTTTTTAAAAAACAATTAGTTGATTGATCAATGGTCAGAAAAATAATGACCAACTATTTTGACTGATAATCGATTCATTGTTTATGTCTATCTTTAAGTAAAAATGCACCACTTTTGTTGAGGATTTGCCGCTTTCCCCAATTTAAGTAGTAACCTGAACATCTTTTGGATGAAAACCTCACCTTGGGTTCTGAAAAGCAGAAGATTCTCATAACTGAGAAGCTCTAGACTACACAAATATCTTATTTTGTGTGAGAAAATATGTCATTAAGCAAAATTTTTATCTCTGCTTTTCATCTGTTTAGACTTAAAACAACTGTTACTGCAAGAAAAGAGATATTCCTTCTCAAAAGACCATCTCTGGTAAATAAAGGTGAAATTAAGTCCAGTTATATAGAAAAACAGGAAAGCATGTAAAGTGTTGTTTGGTGTTATTTGGTCATAAACACTCACAGTGTGGAGCCATCAGTCTGGACCACACGAAGGTAGCGACACAGCTCTCTGTACCTGCAGATACGACACAGCCAAGTTTGTTGTTAAAGGCCGTGTGTGTGTGTTTAGTACAGTACATAAGTATGAAAGACCACCTAAATCCATTTAGTACCTGTGCTGTCGCTGTAGCAGCTCTGTTCTCAGTAGAACTACAGAAAGCTGTTCACTCAGGACGTCCTTCTTGCCTTTGTCTTTGCGAATGCCCGATACATTCTGACCCTTGAGCACAGACACTAGCAGGACGTCATCCCAGGGACGAACACACAGGCTGCAGCACACACACACAAACAAAGTTAAATAAAAACACAAAAAAAAGGCTTTAAGTGTGTAACCTTATGTTACACACAAGCTCTTACAAACTGTTGTTTCACAGTCACATTTGAACACACCAGTTCCTCATGTTCTTCAGCTCGGCAGGAAAATAAAGTCTCTTGTAAAAATCCTGTAGTTTTTGAGTGAACTCTGAAGTGAAATCAGCCAACACCATCTGTCTCTGCACTGATGTTACGACCCTGAAAAAACCCAAACACACATGTGGAAGAAGGTAATTAAACAGGTGAATTTGTTACAGACACACAAAAAGACAGGGTTTTGCGCATGTGTGCGCGTGTGCGTGTGAGCATGCGTTTACCTATGCAGCAATGTCGCTTTAGCCATATCAACACTGGCAAAGGCAGACTGTATGATGAGACCTCTGCAGAGTCAGTTTAACCAAAGACAGTTATTACACAGAAAATTCAAATTTGAAGGAAACCATTAATATAGAACAGGAAATGCTTCCTTCTATGTGTATATCTTGTGGGGGTGTGTGTGTTTGTGTTTACCCTGAGGGTTGAAAATGTTTAATAAAATCTTCGGTGGCTCCCAGTTTCATGATGGCAGCAGCTCTGTCATCCTGTTCATCTGCTTTGTTCAGGAATGATGACACAAACTCGTACACAGGGGTGTAGCTGGAAAAAAAGAAAATTGACGCTGCCATCACTACATGTACTAAACAGGTAAGTTACACTGCCAGGAAAGAGAGGTAAAGTGGTGATGTTCTCTGCATCTTAGGGATGATGAGGTCGACCTATCAATCCAGATAAACATTGGGGCTGTGATCTGGATTAAAATGAACTCTATGGACAAAAGTGTGAGGACACTTTGAGTTCTTTAGGCCTGGGGAAGTTTTAAATCAGTCTGTGCTGGGCCCCTCAGTTCCAACTAAAGGTACCCTGTGGAGTTTCTGACCAGATCAGAACAGAATAATGCTTTCATGAGTGGGTCCAAATATGGTGAATCTCACAACTATTGAATGTGTGTTTGGCACAGTTCTGGATAGATGAGGATGATCCTTACATACTTACATGTTTTTTTAAATTGATTTCTGATATATAAACAGAATGAGATTATCTGAGGGTGGATAACGGATGAGCTCTGCTGCACAACTCACTCAAAGATGCGTCCTTGCTGGTTTGGCAGGTTTAGACCATAATCCTGTAACGTCTTTCCCGTCATGAAGGTTAATAACTGTGCAGAGAGCTCTTGTTTGAAGCGTTGCAGCAACGTCTCTGGACAAGAGGAAGACAAATCCAGTTGCAGTGAAATTACATGTAACTGCAGACAAACAACAAGTGGTTCAAGTCTGAGGAAGTTCCCAAATGTCAACGTGATCTGTTTGTCCACATAGAGTTTTTATGAGAGAGAGAGAGAGAGAGAGAGAGAGAGAACCTGCATGTCGGAGGTGAGTGTCTATCTCGGACAGAGTGAGTTTGAACGTCTTCAGTCCTCCCAGCAATGCAGTGTTTCTCAGGTTGTTCCAGAAGTCGCTCCTTTTGTGGCTGTTGCAGTGACACATACCGCTGTGACACCACATTACACACTGAACACACAGGACGATAATGTGAAAATCAGAAGCCATTTGCATTAATGTGGCTTGAAAGACATTCTTAACCTACACATGCTGTAAGCACTGAAGCTTTCAGTAATTTAAAATTCTTGTGGTCACTAAATCAATTCCAGCAGAAACGTTAGTGGGAAAAATGCTTTTAATGCTCCAAAACAACAGAAAAATGTGACAGTAAAACTTACATCATCTTTGTGCAGCTTCTAATCTTCAGATTCAGAAACATGCCCTACATACCCACAGGGTAACTCACTATTGTGAGAGTGCAGTATATGCCAATGAAAACAGTGTGACTATATCTTGCAACATGGAGGAAAATATGCCTCTAAAAGGCCAGTCTTATGAGGGGAGATTCAAAGTTAAGCTTCATTTATCCACCGACTTTAAAAAAAAAAAAAAAAAATCAAAAAACTTCAATCTTGAGTCAAGATTTTCTAAAACCAATAAATCTTTGCACTGTAAAAGAAGAAGGTAGGATTTCTGTTGCAGTTTAATGAGATATCACTATTTTGAAATAGAACTGAAACAGAACATTACAAGCTGGGCTGTACTGAGCTGTACTGTAAAGGTACTACTGTTATAGTTATAATACTATGACATTGTGTCTTCTAGTCATTCAGCAACATTTCACCTCTTAAATTTAAAGAGGACGACTGACAAAAGCAACATATGTGGTAAAACGCTTCCACTTCTGATAGTGTCTTGCGGTGATGGTTAACATTTCAGAGAGAGCACACAAAATAAAAGCTGCACTTTATTTGGCGAATCTGACAAGACCGACAGGCTGTGGTAAAAGGATATAATATATAGTGTATAGTTGGTGTGGCAACTTAAGCAAGCACTGGCATCTTTACAGAGTGAGTCAACACATACCGCTGATGCCAGCTTGTCACAGATGTAGCAGAAGCACTGCTCACACATGAGCTGGTTACTGGCCACAGGAGTGTTGATCTCACAGTCTGTAGGTCTGTGCGGGACAGAAGAGGAGCAGTGTGATTCTCTCTACTGGAGGGGCAGTATTTCACAAGGTGTGTGTGGGGATTTACTCACATGAAAGGATGTATGGGGCAGTCATAGCGCGCATGAGGCAGCACCTCAGCACGGCGGGAGAAGGTCACGACCAGGTCTTCATCCAGAGCATTTGGAGACAACACAAAATCTGAAACAGAGAGGAGGCACAAATGTTGACTCTTCACAACCCCCAGTCTGACAAATACCGCTGGAGTATAAAGTAAACAAAGTTGTTACCACTGTTCTTCTTCGTGTCCTCCACCTCCACAATGAGAACCGACGGCTCACTGCATGATATGGCATCGTCTTCATCATCACTGAGGATGATTATTTCTCCATTGTCTCCCGTTGTACACATCAGAAACGTCTAGCGCAATAAGGACAAATGAAAACTAATCATTATCCCAGAGATGTATAATATAGCCAACACATCACTAAAGTATGTCTCTATATGTAAGATGTCAGTCTGGTCTTTGAGTAAGTCACAAATTAAACACTTCAAGTTTTGCTCCCCAGTGAAAGCTAACAGGCTTGCCCGTCTTTTTGCCTACTTTTAAGAAGCTAGCTATTAGCTGTCTTCAAGGCAGGAAACCGAAAGTTAAATGCATCCCGCAACGGTCGTCGCCCGTGTCAACGGTAAAAGTTTTCACCTTTTACTTTTTACTACAAAGTCTATTAACATAAACCTAAAATACATTTAAATTGTTGATTTAAAATCTTTTATGAGCAGAGACAGTATTTTCTTACCTTTGCTGTCCGCGTAACCAAAACAAACTTTGTTTTTCGCGCCGGGGTTCTCAAATCTGATAGCACCGGATGTGACGAGTTTTCTTCTTCGTCATCTTTAATGGCGACTCACAAACCAGCTTATAAATGCATCAACGCCACCTAATGGACATGAATGACTAAATATTATATTACACTTACATTGCAGTATATATTACACTGCATCCTCAATTTTACAATAATTAAATAACCCAATCGGATGCATGCCTATTAAATAGAGTTGAATAGTTTTTATTTTAATTTCTTTTTCAACTTCATTGAGGCTTTGCTGAGAGCCTGGTATCATTTGCAGGTAAATGGCTGTTTTCAAATTCTTAAATTAGTGCATCAAAAGCCTTTTAGTCAATTCTCCTGCCTTTACATTTACATTTAGGTTATTTGAGGGTTGTCATTTAATGTCACAATTACGATAAAGCAATAAAAGGAGTATTTCAACAAATGTACTGCATCTGGAGAGTTTTCATTCAGGAACCACTACTACTCGGCCCCTAATGACCCTCTGGGCATTAGGGGCCGAGTAGTAGTGGTTCATTAGCATTTTTCTTGGTGAAATGTAAAAATATGCCCTGTTCATTATTCTACATTACTTACAAAAAGTTCCTGCTTGAATTGCTCAAGAACTCAAACATCTATACTTTTTGAATAAACTGAGAAATGAGGCTGTAGTTGACTCAGCAAATTACCCTAAAATCAATGTTTCAGGTACATAAGACAGTACAGATGGCAACCAAGATGAGGTTTCATTTCTCAAGAATCCTGTATTCAAACTTGCAATTAACTTTTATTACAATAAAAATGACAATGACATTGATATTTTGCTTAAAATGAAATTAAACAAAGTTAACTGATAGAAGGTATATGAGGTAATACTTTGACAAAAAGTCTATACAGTTTTACACAGCTGAATGCAAATAGACAACCAGTGGACCAGAAGTCATGAATATTTTCAGGAGTGCTGTTACAGAGCAGTTCTGCTTGTCTTGTCCCTGTTATGAGAATAATGTCCCCTTTCTTCAGCTCTGTGGTTCCTCTGAGCCTGTGTCAGTCCATCTGCAGCCTCTGTTTTCACCTCTGCAGCGTCTGTTTCAGTTTGCAGTTCTGCCTGTTCACCCTCAGCATCCTGAGCAGGCATGGTTCTCAGCCACTGCTGGTAGTAACCACGAAAACCATCAATCTGGACCAGGTAGTTGTTTCTGGACTTGTACTGAGATTTAGAGAGCAGAGAGAAGAATGGAAGGGAAGACAGATGAAGGGGTGAAATAAAAAGATGGGAACAGAGACAACATGAAAAATATGAGTCAGTTGAGAAACCATTTATCTGCAAATGAAACAAATCCATGTTCTGCCTTAAATGAATCAACCCTAACCACAGAGCAGACATCTGTGTGTGTGCTGACTAGACTGGAACACCAGTGGAAACTCCTGTGTCGCCATGTACTGCTCACCTGGTTGTAGTTGGGAGGATACTGTGCAGCAAACTCCAGCTGTCTGATGATGATCTCGTTGGGCCACACCCCCATGTCCCTCATACCTTTAAGTAGTGTTTTAAGGTAAATGTAATCCAGTCTCCGAGTTGCTCGGCCAATTAGAGCAGAGAACACCTGGACGTTAGGCCTAAGTCCTGCCTCCTGCAGAATGTGAAGATGAGAGAAAGCTCACAAAATCACATCATTTTTCTTCTCCTTGTACCACTACCATTCCTAGTACTGCAGCCAATACACAGCATTTTCTCTATGTCTACATTTATGTAAAACAAATATGAACTAGATAAATCTGTTCCAACTTTTAGGATGTGTGTTTCATCACCTGCATGTCCTTTAGCAGCTGCAGACCGTCCTTCTGACGCTCACAGCCTAATGCGAGGCTTCCAAATGTCTGCACGTTCACACTCACATTGCGCCGATGCATCACACTCAATACACCCTGGAGAGAGGAAGAAATACATCAAAATGAAAATAACATTTACACAAGTATCTCTTTCCAGAATCAGCCTCCTCTTTCTTCTTGATAACCTACAAGAAACAATATCAACATTTCTTCAGTAGAGAAAAAAAACCAAAAAACTGTTCTGTGGATTATTCAGATTAATCCACATACGGAGTCTATATGGAGACCCCTAATGTTCAAAATGAAATTTAAAAAAGTGGACATTATGAAATTAGCTATCATAACAAAATAATAAATTATCATAATGACCTAATAATTATTTTAATCTATTTCATGAACCCTGTGTCTGTTCACAATAACAGAGTTTTTTTTAGGTATGGTTTCAGGTTTTCCAGAGTATATTTTTATTTCACAATGCCATTTTCCCCAGAGAGTGTTTGATTTCATAATGCAACATTTCATTGCTGTTGCTTAAAATATAGGACATGATCATTTATATCATGCTGTCTTGTTTTTTTTATTTGGTTTTGAACACAAAGACATGTTGTATAAATAAATCTGGCCACATATAACCAACATTTACAGTATCTACAAGGCTAGGTACCACTAGGAGGAAGGGTGATTGTTTTTGTTTTTTTGTAATTTGGGTGACTTGACTTTAATGCCAGACACATTGCTCAGTAATGGGCAAGATGAAGGCCTCTTCACCTCTTCAAAGGGCTGTTTGTGGGTTAAGACTTGGTTTTAGGGCTGGAGTTAAAATTAGGTTTAGGGTAAGGGTTGGGGGTGGGGTTAGTTACATTTAGTTGTGATGGTTTAAGTTATAGTAAGGGGCTTGGGAATGAATTATGTCGAGGAGTGTCCTCACAACTATAGAAAGACCATTATGTGTGTACGTGTGTGTGTGTGTACCTTTGCCATCTCTAGGTCACCAGCTCTGGCGGTTCTGCGAATCACAGAGTTAAAGAACGCCACGTCGAGCTTGACGTGATGCTGCTTGGCGACCTGCAGCAGCATCTGCAGAGACTGGTGGTCCGGCTCCATCGTATCGGCCAACAGGGTCAGAGTTCTGAGGTCTGGACTGAGTCCGTTAGCAGCCATCTTCTCCAGAAAACCTTCAGCTCCTCCAATCAGGGCAAGCCTATCAGACGCCCCATCCACAGTGCTGAGGGAGATCACAGCACCCTTCCTCCCATCAAAGAGGTCCAGCAGATTAGGCGCTGTGGAGTTCACTAGGTCAACAGGCAGTGATATATTTTCTGTTTGTCTGACTGGTATCAGGTGTGTGGATTCTTGTCTGCTAAACGACTCCTCACTGCCTCTGTGTGGATCAGGCTGGATAAACAACTGCCTCTCCAGAAGGTCAATGTCTATCACTTCCTTGCATCGGGACACACGTTCTGTCTCTTTCTGGCTCTCCCACTCAGGCCTAAGCAGAATGCGAGTGGCCAGGGCAGGATCGCCAATCCCACAATCCCTTGCAGTTCTCAAGAGCAGGTTATAGTTCTTGGAGTCTGGACGAATTCCTGACTTCAACATCTGGCGCCAAACCTGAAACAAATACAGAGTTAGACTACGTCCCCACTGGGTCGTCTGGATTTTGAAACACTGTTTACGTGCATTACGTTACTGTCACATACACCCGACCATGGCTTGGCATCATGTCTTTGTTTCGCTAATGTTTTCCTCATATGCACTAAAATGCCAGCTTTACAGTTTAAGATTTATCCGCTCTGAAAAGTGTTTTGAGAAAGCTGTGTTTGGAGAGAGAAAAACATCAGCCTCGAGCTGAAACAATTAGTCAATTAATCAATTCATTGATCGATTAATCAATTCGTTGATCGACAGAAGTTAATTGACAATTATTTTGTTAATCTGTTATTCGTTATTTATTTTTGAGCAAACAAATTAACAGGCCCTAGCTTCTCAAATATGGACATTTGCAGGTGTTTTTAATCCTCTGCTTGTGAATTAAATATCTTTGGGTTTTAAACATTTGTTCAGACAAAATAAGCAATTTGAAAACATTCATTAGCTGCAGAACTTAACTCATTAAATTCAGCAAGCTCAACATGCTCTTATTCACTGGAAAATTTCATACACATCTCTAGGTTCCTGCAAACATGCATCTACCTGTAAAGCCAGTCTGAATCCGGTCTCTTTGTCCTTCAAGCAGCCCATCAGCAGGTAGTGAAACGTCTCCTGAGTTACAACATGTCCATTCTGCAGCATCTCCTGCAAACACACACAAACCCATGTATAAACACAAATCTCACACAGTTCAGCGGAGAGACTTCTTTCCAAACACCCAGACAAGTGCTGTACCCTGAGCGTGTGAATGCAGGCCTGCAGGTGGTTGGTGACGGCGTGCGTCTTGAGAAGAGCGTGGTATGTGATGGTGCTGAGGGCGTAGTTTTTGCGACGGAGTTCTTGCTCCAACTTCAACGCTTGCTGAAGACCGGCTTGTTTGGAAGGTGATTCAGCGCAGGCGTTGAACAGTGCAGTGTAAGTCGCATCTACAGCATCGAGACCTCGCTTCTTCATCTGGAAAACACACACACACACGTCATTATACACGTTATTACACGATCTGAGGAAATCAGGTAGGAGCAGTAGTACAAATGTTTCAAAAATATGACTTGCTTGCTTTTCTTCATATATCATTATAAACTAAAGACTGGCTTTTGTGGGTGTTAATAAGACTGAGTTTGCCGTTTAGTCTCACGTTCATGATCTTTGATCTTTGAAAGCATCAAGCTGCAGGCTTGTCAGGTAAACCTTGCTTGTACCAATGCAGTCTAATGCAACAAGCCTGCAGTAATTCATACTTTCATTAAGGTTATTTTTGTTGACACCGTTTCAAACATGGGTCGCTCAAACCTAATGTTAATTTGGAAGAGGAAGTTTGTTGCAGTGTGGTATGTTATACTAGTGTAGGTGTTTCTAATATTTAGTTTCTTCCTGTGGATACGAGTCGGTTGGTAAAGTTGAATCATCATCTTCAGTCTCAACAAAACCTGGACATTGTAACACTCACAGGGCTAATTTTTACACAACATTAGTTTTAACTAGGTGTGCCTTATAAACTTTTTCAGCAATTGAGTGTAAGCTGAACTAATAATGACTAAATCAGGCTGATTGAAGACAGGCTTTTTTATCACTTTAAAATCTGAAGTAACATTTAATGTATTGATGGAGATGCTAAATGAACATATAAACATGATACAAGTATAGAAATGAAAGATTCCTACATCATTGTAGAGTTTGAAGGCCTTTTTGAGCTGTCCAGCTCGACCACAGCCTCCTATCAGGATGGTGTAGTTGTACTCCTGCGGCTGCAGCCTCTCTCCCTTCAGCATGTCTCTGCTGAACAAATCCAAAGCCTCCTGCAGCTGTGAGACCACAACATATGTTTGTCAACAACACAGAAAGAAAACAGGACACACATAGGAGTTAAACTGGACTGACCTTGTTGTTTTTGATCAGCTTCTTGCACTGTAAGAAGTACCAGTACGGTGTGTTTCTCCTCCCGGGCCTCCTGCGAGCTCCCACCGCCTCTGCCTCCTCATCTTCCTCCCAGGCTCCGTCCTCCTCTCGCTGTCGCAGATCCTGGAGGTCTGGGCTGCTTTTCTTGAACAACCTCCTGGAAGAATAGTCGGTGGAAAGGTTGCCGAAGCCCTCTCTGTCTTCTGGGGCTGAGGGGACATCCATGGGGTTCGCACCGCCCTGGGAAGCCGCGGACAGGGAGACAGACCTGACCGGTCGTCCCTTTGGCAGCTGCCAGGTAGTCGGCGTGAGGAGCCTGGACGACCGGAGCTGGGACAGGTTTTGTACCCCTGTCAGACTCAGGCCGCTGGGAGGCTTCTTCACCACCGAGAGGAGGCACAACTTAGCAACAGGGACCGAGATTTTCCTCCCATTTCGCACGCATGAACAGGCCACGGACGTTAACATGATTAATATTTTGGTTGGTTTTTTTTTTTTTTTAAATCAAGCTAACGACAGTAAAGTAAACAGGTACACGGCTCATGAGGCTCATTCATGGCTAGCTGATACCTGCGTAGCTTCAGTCATGTCAGGCACCACGATGTTTCAAGGCCGAACGAAGCGAGACTGAGACCTAAATAATCGATAATGAAAGAAACTCGTAAACCCCCTTGTTTTGGCGTTTCGCTCCTCGGAGAGAATTAACAACAACTATTTCTCTGAATTAAAACCTCATTGTTTATTACTGGGCTGTATAAACAGTTGAAGGACCTTCACATTTTCTGGTTGGGATGTGGCACTCCGATCGACTGCATCGTCGATAGATTATTATGCCGCTACAGGCTGCACAGGTTGTGTAAATAATGAAAGCACCGCCCCCAGCTGGGTTTAAACGCGTCTACACGTGTCTTACGTCTCTTCCTGGGGTGAAGTGAGGAGAGGACAGTGTGTCAGGATTAAGAGGAGTCTATAAAGACTGCTCTGATTCAGCTGTCAGAGGCCACAGGCTTCACGGATACACAGCTTATAATGGTAAAATAATGTGTGTGTGTGTGTGTGGTATTTATGTGACAACATTATTACCGTGTGAGATACCTATGTAGCAGTGTAGCCTAGTTTTGATGTCTCAGCAGAGGGCTCCAAAGTTCAAATAAAGAATTTGACTTAAATGTAATTACAGGCACGGAAAGTGATTTATTATTGTGATTAAAACTTCGCTCACTAAACAAGAGCGTCCTGTGAATGATTCAGTGAAAGACACCAGTTCTTTCAGTATTTTCAAGGCTTGAGGATGTGGGGTCAGTATCTTTAAATACAAGTGAAAAAGGAGTTACATTGAAATTAAACGAAGGCGCTGGCAGTATTTTTCCCGTCAAAATAGTTTGTTCCTCATGTTGTTCATCTCATAATTAATCGTAAATGTACCAAGGCTCAATAAAAGGCCATTTAATGTCACAGTTCTGATGATTTTCTGCCACATTTACATACTATCTAAAAAAAAAAAACAATAAACATGATTTTTGTACAGGCTCCTGAACAAGACCAGCAAGCTGCACCCTCCCATCCTGTGTCCAAGGCCACACCTCCTCCTGGTGCAAAGCACACACACACACACACACACACACACAACAAATGTACAATGTGATTAAAAAAAACAACATTTTTGTTTGAATTAAACAGTACACTCAATGTTTAATTTTGTGAGTGATTTTTCAGACATTCTGTGTTTTGAGGATGCGTTTTCCTCAGTAACAATGCACTTCTGAAATAATCATATAAAGCTCTATTTTAAAAATGAGACTCTGAATTGGTGGTTTAAGTGTTTTTCTCTCTCTTGTGAAACGGCCAGATGATTCACCGACAGACGAACCTCAGACCAGAGCAGACCTCTTACAATGTGAGTCCTGTTATCTACAGTAAAGCCAAACACAGTCTCATCAGTCAAGTGAACACTATTGAATTTGCAATAATTTGATTTAATCCCATTACCTTGGCATCACAAGTAACTGAGTCATTTTGTCGCCATAAAGGGATAAAGGCTGTTTAGTACAGCTGCACATTAAAAACTGTATTGAATAAAGGTGATATCATCCCTCTGCAGCATATCTGGGCTGTTTTTAGTGGACGAGAGTATGAATTTATTCTCAGTAAAAAGGATTGTGCTGGTGAAATAAAAAAAGAAACACAACACCTAAAATTAGTTTATCAATGAAGAAAGAACTTTCATGGCGTGATAAGCTAGCTGTTTCCCTCTGTTTCTTTATGCCAAGCTAAGCTAACCAGCTGATATCAGTAAGAATGATATCATCTAACTCTCAGCAAGAAAACAAATAAGTGTATTCCCCAAATTGTAAACCTATTCCTTCAAACACACTCTGGGAGGGAACACTGTTCAAGAACAAGTTTGAAATTCACCCAGCTGAGAGTGCAGCTGTATTCCTGAGGTAAAACCCTGTCACACATTCACATGAGGTGTATAAATGAACGATCTGTCAGGTTTTGTACATCTGTCCACTTCTTCCTCTCCACTCCAGATTACTGTCACCTCACCCTGAACCCGAACACAGCATACAGAGAGCTGCGTCTGTCTGAGCACAACAGAAAGGCAGAGCTCACAAGTTTAGTCCAGGACTATCCTGAACACCCAGACAGGTTCTCACATCTCTTTCAGGTGCTGTGTGATGAGGGCCTGTCAGGGCGCTGTTACTGGGAAGTGGAGTTTGAAGGGTCTGCCGAAGTAGCAGTGGCGTACAAAGATATTGGCAGATCAGACTATTATCACGAGTGTGCATTTGGCTGCAACGACAAGTCCTGGAGTTTGGACTTAAACAAAAACAGCAAATGTTTCCGACACAATGATGAGGAGACTGCAGTGCCGGAGCCTCAGTCCTCCAGAGTTGGTGTGTACCTGGATCATAAGGCAGGGATTCTTACTTTCTACTGTGTCTGTGACACGACGCTGCAGCTGATGCACAGAGTCGAGACCACGTTCACACAGCCTCTCTACCCCGGGCTGTGGGTGGCAGACAAGGCCCATTTGTGTGACCTGGAGTAGCAGTTCCTCCCAGTGTGTGTCCAGTCAGCCTCATGTCAGCAAATGTTGGTCCACCGGCGATACTGCACAGTGGGGTCGAGCATTATTGCTTCCAGCAAGAGTGTGAATGCCACAAAACATCAAGCCACATAACAGGATGCAGGGAATACAAAGCCTTGATTTTTTAAATATTTTTTAGGAATCAGAAAAACTTTGTTAAAATTGATTTGACTGTCAGACTTAATTAATCACTTATTTCATTCATTTTCATTGTTGGCCATGCTAATGAGTCCAGGAATGGCAATGTCAGTATTGGACAGATACTACTAAACATAAATGTATTAGCATGCTGATGTTAGCATTAAGCTCAAAGTTTAATCTGAGCTGCTAGCATGAATGTAGACTCCTGTATCGAAGTAGCTGTTATAGTGTATTCTGCTTAATATGTCTCAGATTTGTTATGATAAACACAATAGTTCTGCATAATTATTGTTATGTACTTTAAGTCAGAAATCAACAAACGAAAATGCCATTTTACTTTTTTTTTTTTTTTAACATTTTACTGTCATTGGTTAATTTGTTTAAAAAGTACATATCCATATCTGTCTTTTGTTATATGTTTTGATGCAATATAAGGAACTTTACCTCTGCTAAAATGTCTCAAACTTTCTGGAGCAACATGCTGTAAATGTCTGTGCAAATCACCATTGAAACCATTGCAGAATGGCTGAGTTGCAGTATCCTGCAGGACTAATGGAGAAAACACACTGTAGGGCGGAGTAATTGGGTTGCAAAAACTGTGGTGCACATCTGATGTAAAAATGTTCATTTCCTAGATAATTCGAAAAAATGTACACAACTAATCCCCCAGACACAGAACTGAAATGAACCGATCCATGAATTTTTACCTTTCATGAATGCCTGAGATTAGACATATGTGACAAGGAGAAAGTACCAACGTGGTGTTGGTATGCAGACAACAATATTAAAAGTAATTTATATGGAGTTTATTACATCATTAAAGTTTCAGAACAAATACATAATTTAATTCATATATTTGGCACTTATTTTCAAAATAGCAGAAATGATTTTTGATTGAGAAGCCAGAATACAGGCCCTCATGGCACCAAATATGAAATGTCATAGAACAAGACACTAAAAATCCCCACCAGCTCCAGAGCATCAGTCTGTAGCTAACCCTGACATTTGACCTCATTGTGGAGGTGAGTTTAAGTAAGTTTCCCTCCGTAGACCATCATTACTGAGTCATGTAAATGTAAGCAAGCATTAGTGGTGTCCTGTTGTAACCATTGTTGGTGTAACAGATCACAAAATAAGAAATCAGAGCACAGATGACAGTGTCAGTCTCTTTCATTTGTGATTTTCTTTTCCTGCAGAAAAAAAAAAACAGTTTGAACACCTAGGCTGTTAAGCACTAATCACACTGAAGCTTTGTGGTGATGTCACAGTGGTGATAAATGTGGTGGTTGGGCCACATGGCTCTGGAACAAAGTTATCCGATCCAGCAGCGTTAGTGGGATATCTCTGATGACTGAAGGCAGGTCTTCATGTTGTAATGGATAGATGACCACACTCAGGGCTGAGCGCTCAACTGAAAATCTGACCGAGAGAGAAAACACAAGAAAAGGTGAAATCTGTGATTAGACACACAATGAGATGCTTGATGGACAGTGTGGCCACACACACACACACACACACACACACACACACACACACACACACAATCACCGACCTGTCCAACAGAGCTTTCTGCAGTGTGCGACAAGCCACCAAGGTGCCACCCATGAACATGTGACACATGATGACATGACAGCATCGCTCCATGAAGGCCTCTGTGGCTGATGGGTCAAAGGTGCCGCTGCGTGAGATGAGGCAGAGACGTTGCAGACGGGAGCAGGAGGACAGCGCCTCAAAGAATGACGCGTTGGCATTCAGGTAGGGCTGCTCTAACCTAAAGACCAAACACACAATTTTCAACAACGTAGAAAAAAAAAAACAAGCAAAGAATCCCCTATTTTTTGTAGTGAGTTTAAGGTATCACTTTTGACAAAAAACAACAAAAATAAAAACATCAAACTACAAGGTTCAGTCTGAATACATGGTTTGTATGTTTGCAAGTTTCTATAATTGAAATAATTATGGGATATGATGATGATCATGACAGGTTTTATAATTCTCTGTAAAAAAAAAATTAAATTACAAAAATAATAGATTGATAGATAATAGATTCTTCATCTTATTACAAAATTAGCCGAGCATGTAATGTCTCTAAATCTACTTAACATCCCATTAACATCCCACAGAGAAAAACTAATAGAGATTAAACTATTAGTTTTAATAATTAATTAAATATTTGAATTAATTAATAATACATGCTTCTCGTGAAAAGGGGGAAAATCTGAAAATCTTCATATCATTGCAGTAAATGACAGGTAACAAAGGTGCCTTCTAACCTGAGTTCCTGCAGCTGTGTGCACTGTTTCAGCGTGTCCAGCAAAGCAGGAGTGTAGTTCATGGTTTTTAGTGATCCCATGTTGGCAATGGACAAAACCTGTAGGTCTTTGCACTGCCTGGCCAGCTGAACCAAACCTGTCCCCTTTAAGACCCCAGGAAGCCCAGCCAGAGTCAGACGACGTAATCGAGGCAAAGCCTCAAGGGCGGCCAAATGCGAATCGCCGACTCCTCGAGCCCACGCACACATACCGCGAGGCTCCACACTGGCACGAATGCAGGGCTCAAGCCGAGGCAGCGCAGAGACAAAACCTGGGCCAATGAGCTCTAGGGTCTCTAAAAAAGGGCAGCCAGCTAAGAGCTGAACGAGCCCTGATGTGCTGTCCCTTGACAAAGACTCTGAATCGGGCTTGTAAATCTGGAGCCCCACACGTGGAGCTTTCTTTAGCCCCAGGAACAATGAGGAAGGAGACATGTTGTTTGTAGAGATGTGATGTGTGTTTAAGCCGTCTGACAGAGCGCAGGCAGGCAGCGTGAGAGAGCGCAGGTGTCTGAATTTGACCAAGCTGGCACACAGGTGTGTTTCCCCACCGAGCCCAGGTGAGTGTTCATGATGATAGTGTGTGTGCATCAGGTTCAGGTGTTTAATGTTGGAACAGCCCATTGCCAACTGGCTTATTGTCCCAGGAACCAGGTGATCTTCCACATTCCTACATTCTGAGTAAAGGACCTGGTTGATCCCGCTGAGGTTCAGGCTGGTCAGCTGTGTAGCATCTCTGACTCCTCCCTCCAGCAGCGACTGGAACACCTGAGGCCACAACGCCGGGCAGCGACTGAAGCTGAGGTGCTTTGGACTGTTTCCCTCCAGAGCTCTCTTCAGTGACAAGGAGTCCAGCCAGGAGCGAGGCAGCTGCAGGGCCTCCAGTTCACCTCGTTGACCCAAGCTCTGGGCCAGTGAGGGGGCAGCAGGCCAGTGAGCAGGGTTCGGACCAGGAATCGAGACGAGGAAAACCTTGAGGCGCTTCGGAACATGAACACAGAACACTGCCAGGTAGAGAAGGAGCAAGGTCTGGTTTACCTACGGACATTACCACAAAGATATATCAGTTACAGACATTAGGCACTTATTACAGTGTATACTGCAGGTGTACTGTATGGGAACATATTACTTGTACATGTAATACCAACAAGCTCACCTCTCCTGGAGCCAGCCTCGCAGTGAACTCCTCCAGCTGCTGGTAATGTGGCACACTGCTTTGACCCACCATTAACTGACAGCATACACCGACACCCTCTCTGGTCACATCTGGGATGTCAAACTGCAGCATCAGCCTACAGTACACAAATACAGACACGCACATTCAACGCTGTTCATATTTTTAGCCATGCTAGTGGCATGGCTCTAGGGATGGCGGCCTCAGTGCGTCCAGACTGAAATATCTCAACAACTACTGGATGGATTACCAAGAAGTTTTGTACAGGCATTCATGGTTCCCTCCGACTTTGGTGACGCCCTCACTTTTCATCTAGTGCCGCCATAATGTTGACATTTATAGTTTTGAGTGAAATGTATCCACAACTAGTGGATGGATTGCCATGCATTTTGGTACAGACCTTCGTGTTCCCTTCAGGGTGAACTGGGGTGACTTTGGTGATCTTTGGACTTTGGATTTCACCATCAGGTCAGAATTTTAACTTGTTCAATTCACTGATTTATGACTAACATGACACTAATGACATTCACATCAGCCTCAGTGTTACTACATGATGCATAAATGCTCTAGCTGGTATCCTCACATTAAAATTGATAAAAGTAAATATAATGCACTGTGTGAAATCTCAGTAATATGACAGATCCTTACTTGCGGAGTTGGGCGCAGCACGGCACCACGCCATAACTCGGGGTCAGCAGCGTCTGTCTGAGCTCCGACAGGCGGCTCAGCGAACCCACTGCCTCTGAACTAAGCTGAGCAGAGTTGAAGCCCGGTGCCACATCAAAAGCAAGTGATCTAAGTAAAGAGAGGGAGGAGAGGAGACGGGACAGACGAACGGAAGTGAGGCGACAGCCGGTGACATCGAGGTGTGTCACTGCCCTGCAGCGAGCGAGATGGTCCATGGTAGAGCCAGACAGCCAGTAGCAACCATTCAGGCTCAGAGACTGCACCCGATTGGCTAGCTGCTTCAATATGTGCTGAACCAAAAGATCATCAGCCTGGAGGAAAAACAAGAACAAAATGTATTATATTCCACTGTGATGTTAGAGAAATGGTTTTAAATACACAGAAAGCTCCATAGATGCATGAACTTGATTATTAGATATACTGTGATAGAAATCTTTACTTAAACAATCCCGAAACATGCCTCATCAGAGCAGAGGATAAAACGTTTTTTCAATAGCTTTACCAGATACTCCTCAGACAGGCTGACGTGTGCGAGCAGGGTCTTATCGTGGCACAGCGTCTGTAACTTGTGGCAGACATTCGCCACATTCAGCAGCAGGTCACACACTGGAACATGGCGGAGGATGCACAGTAGGATCTCATCGGACAGATCCGACATTCCCACCGAGGTAGACGACATTGTGTCCTCATCGCATACCGCCTGAGACCAACGGTAAACAGTGTCACAGTTAGGTGCAGTGTATACGGTCAGCATTTGAGAAGAATTATCAAGATGGTCAAAATGCTAGAGATCTTTTAATGGCTGGTAACAATAACTAATTCCCACTACTTTGAATGAACGAAGCATCTTTTATGGTGATAGCTCTCCTTTTAAATCTCTGGTTGTAATAAGTAATTGGAGGAAATATTGTAAATCAATAAGCAGGACTACTTAATTACAATACTGAATATTTTATAGATACACTTTGCCTCAGTGCATCCTTTTGAGAAAATGTAAAGCATCATGTCAATAGTGAAATAACCACAATAGATAGACACTGGGTCTTGTAAATGATTACATGCATTTTTCTCTATTTCCTGGCATTTTATAGACATAAGAATTCATTGATTAATCTAAAAAATAATATGCAGATTACTCGATAATGAAAATGGTCATTATTTGCAGCCCTGCACACAGGTATATAAATTAGCTGATTACAAAATAATGAAGTTAATGTTTCAAGGATATAGCTTTTTGTATCCTGATACAAGACCCTTCACAGAGATGTACAGATTTGTTCAGATATAATATTAGTATTACCACCAGCAAAAGAGTCTCTGTCTGGCCACTGATTTACAAATTAATTATATTTTTGTCTGTTATCAGGTTGACTTAGGCTCAACGTTTGAAAAGAGACACTAAAACACATGTAATTCTATGGCAGTGCCCATGTGTTATTAACCAAACTTGGTCGAACAAGTTAACTGAAATTTGAGTGAAGTCTGGTATGATCCAACTTAGCGTTAACATTAGCTAACAGTTCAGCTGGTCCGCTCTGCGTTACCGTTGAGAAATTAATGAGATATCGATGAGGTTTGTCGGTCCACCAACCTGCACAATCTGTCGATCCATGTCCTCTGAAATGCCTCTCACTGTCCCACTCATGATCGGCAAGATTTTAGATGTTCATCCAGCCAGCAAGTGCTTCATGTCTCCGCGAAGCCGCTTCACAGTGAGCCAACTGTTGCCAGGACGGATGATGTTTGCTGCTGCACAACGGCGGAGGCTTTTACACTGACGGACACATTTCCTGTCGCTCCAGTCCGATTTTTGTTTGTTTTTTTGTTTTTAAATAAAATGAGCGTTTCTCACAGAAAATTGCAAAACATCAAAAGGATACTGGAAATAAAAATATGAAAAGTAGTATTTAGTAAAATATAGGCTATAATTATTTTTGATTATTATATATATATATATATATATATATATATATATATATATATATATATATATATATATATATGTATATATATATGTGTGTATATATATATATTGTAAGTAATAATAACAGATTCTGTATAAAATAAAAATAAAAACAAAAATAAAGACTTTTTAACGTTTTTTACATTAACGGCAAAACTACAAAACTAGTGTGTAGCTAAATTTTTCTTCATTAAAAAAAAAATCTTTATTTTTGCTTTTCATACAGAATCTAAATAAGTGCATTAAAATAAATCTTGCAGCGATATGAAAACCATGAATGGTGTAAATGTTCAGCTCCAAGAACAATTCATGTTGTTATTATGCACTCTGAACTGGCCCAGTTGCTTTAAATGTATATTCCCTTACAAATAATGGATGATGAGAGGAGGAGCCCCGCTTTTATTTGTTCATAAAATGTGAATATTTATTTCCGGTAAATGAGTGTAATGGGCAGTAACTGTTCCATCAAACCGAACTGTATGTAATTAACAGAATATTGTTCAAACCACCGAAAGATAGGTTCACAATTTTAATGAAAGTTATTTTTTTCAATTTCATGACCATATATTCTACACCTTCCATTCAACAGCACTATTAATACCAATTCTACGTGTTGATAATTTCTCACATTAATTCAGTTGTCCACACGATGGCACTATAACAAAAAGTTTCACAGTGAAGTGACCGTTCATCCAAAATTTGCCCTTTGTGTCGTTTCACTGCTTTATGAATAGTCAGGTTGACTTATCAGTTAATGGTGTCCAGTATCAAGTTTTAAAGATGGACCAAACATTCATTAAAAACTTCTGAAACTGCTTCTGTAGTCAAATCCTGGATTTGTAATTTAGGTTACAAGTTCAATACTTCATTGAGGAGACCCTCTAAGGAATTTGTGGAATCGAGTGGTAGTTTGACAGTACTTGGTTAAGACAGCCTTCGTTAATAAGGAAAATTACACTTTTGTGTCATCTTAAAGACAAAGCAGGTTTTGACTTGACATAAGAATAAAAGCATGGGTGTCCCCAGTATGAACAATGTCTCCCAGATCTGTGAGCCAGCATACAATGCCAATACAACACAAGCCTGAGTAAGCTAAATCCCTCAGTATATCAAAATATCTTCCATGAAAAAAAAAGGCCCATTCATATGGTGGAGATGTATTTGAAGGTGGTGGTCACATTTTAACTTCCAGAGTGTAAAGCAACATGTGTCTTACCTTCATAAAGTCTGAAACGCAGTTAAATGTCATAAAATAAGGTTCCTTTGATTTTTGTGTGACAAGATAAATAAAGACCAAGTAGCCAGACTGGAATCTCAGACATGTGCGCTTTATTGGGTTGTTGTGTACACCAGAGGCTTGAAGCCCATTGCACAAACCTTCATACAAGGTAGAAGCTTTGCCTTTTGCATAATGACAAAAACAAACTGGACCAAGTATCGTTTAAGGCTGAAAGTACAAAAAACAAAAACAAGTATCAGATTACATAATTTACATATTAAGCAATACTACAGGTCTGTTGGGCTGTGGGCCCACCAGAGAATAAACCTTCATAGAGGCAAATAAGGTGGTGAACAAAGACATCTGGAATGACCTACACAAACACGACAATGGACATCATGTTCCTTCACATTCACACCGCCTGGGACGCTCTGTACTTCCGGCAGAGTTTCTCCCCATCAGGGGGCATGGTGCCATAGCCATAGTGATGAGGGAAATGGGAAGAGGTGTTGTGGGCTCCGCATACACCAGTGTGTTGGTGTAGGCATGTATGCAGAGCCAGTCGTTTGGGTTTGTAGCAGTGTGTGTTTTTGGGGAGGGGACTGACAGTCTATTTAGAAGCACTTCCTGTGGACAATGCTGGGGCCGGACTCATCATACTCCTGCTTGCTGATCCACATCTGCTGGAAGGTGGACAGGGAAGCCAGGATGGATCCTCCAATCCATACAGAGTACTTCCTCTCTGGGGGAGCAATGATCTGCATGGAGGAACAAAAAGTATTTAATACTGGAGTCCATTTACATCTGTTTAGAAACTGCACTTCCTGCAAGTACTTTAAGTCTACATTAAATATAGCTGAAGGTCAAAGGCAAGCAACAGACTCAATACTGCATTAACAGTGTTTGTCCACTGAGTGGCAGTAGAGGTACAGAACTTTCTGGAACATTTCTACATCATTTCCACAGGGAGGATGTGAATGGGTGATAAAGAAGAGTTTTACCTTGATCTTCATGGTGGTGGGTGCCAGGGCAGTGATTTCCTTCTGCATACGGTCAGCAATGCCAGGGTACATAGTGGTACCTCCAGACAGCACTGTGTTGGCATATAGGTCCTTACGGATATCCACGTCACACTTCATGATGCTGTTGAAGGTAGTTTCATGGATACCACAAGACTCCATACCTGTGAAAAGAGATTAGAAAGTGAAATGTAAGTCAAGGTTTGTGTTCTATACATATGAACAAATCTAAAACTCAAGTCTCATTTTCTGCTAAAATTACTGTGCTTCCCAACATTGTAACTCCTTTTATGCATTTCTTAAACTATCCATGAAGTATATAAATATTATTATTATTATTATTTTTTTTAATTCTGTCAAAAATAATGGCTCCATGATGTTACTTACCAAGGAAAGAGGGCTGGAAGAGGGACTCGGGGCAACGGAACCTCTCATTTCCAATGGTGATGACCTGTCCGTCAGGCAGCTCATAGCTCTTCTCCAGGGATGAGGAAGAGGCAGCAGTTCCCATTTCTTGCTCAAAGTCCAGTGCAACGTAACACAGCTTCTCCTTAATATCACGCACAATCTCACGCTCGGCTGTGAGGAGAGAAGAAAAGACATTTTATCATATTTCTGGTCTCCCCTAGTTTTGAATATCAGCTTGTTTTGAAGTCAGTATGTGTATGCTGCTCACCTGTGGTGGTGAAGCTGTAGCCCCTCTCAGTCAGGATCTTCATGAGGTAGTCTGTGAGGTCTCTGCCAGCCAGGTCCAACCTGAGGATGGCGTGGGGCAGGGCATAGCCTTCATAGATGGGCACTGTGTGGGTCACACCATCACCAGAGTCCATGACAATACCAGTGGTACGACCAGAGGCGTACAGGGACAGCACAGCCTGGATGGCCACATACATGGCAGGGGTGTTGAAGGTCTCAAACATGATCTGGAAGAGAGAAAAATGAGAGATGAGTCATCCAGTGAGTCAAAGTAACCTGAAGAACGCTGTAGGGGTTAGTATAGTCAGATCAAGAAAAGCACAGCACAAAGGCCTGTTTCGTTTTGATTATAGACACCATAGTAAAACCAGTCATTACAATAATCTATACTTTAGTTTGGTTGTGTTGACTGTACAAGATGGAGTGCAGTGACCTGCTCTACCATTATCTGTTGCATCATGCAGTAAGTGTAGTTAGATGCTTGTCATCTAAGTCCAACACAAGCCTAATTTGAAAACAGCAGTGACCATGCTGCAACTAGTCATTCCTGATGCATCACAGTGCAGAGAGATAGAGACCTGAAGCATCCGCAGAGATGAAAAGATCAGCTCAGGACAGAAGAAACCTGGAGATTGTAGGAGCAGGAGGAAACAGGTTGAGGGGAAGAAATGCCTGGGCTGCAACACAGTTGCCTGTTGGGCCCCTACAGCTGAGCTGAGCTGAGCAGGTTTCCTGACTGGGGGGATTTGTCAGTGTGTCAGCCAATGTTACCTGGGTCATCTTTTCTCTGTTGGCCTTGGGGTTCAGGGGGGCTTCTGTGAGCAGGACAGGGTGCTCCTCAGGGGCAACTCTCAGCTCGTTGTAGAAGGTGTGGTGCCAGATCTTCTCCATGTCATCCCAGTTGGTGACAATACCGTGCTCAATGGGGTACTTCAGGGTCAGGATTCCCCTTTTGCTCTGGGCCTCATCACCAACATAGCTGTCTTTCTGGCCCATACCAACCATCACACCCTGAAATGCAAAGAGGAGCGATTAGAAATTCAAATCAAAACTTGCAGTATACAAATGGGTATGTCATTTAAGGTTTAGAATTTATATCATGTAATTGGGGAGCTGTGTACCTGATGCCTGGGACGTCCAACAATGGAGGGGAACACAGCTCGTGGAGCATCGTCTCCTGCAAAGCCAGCTTTGCACATACCAGATCCATTGTCAACAACAAGGGCGGCAATTTCGTCTTCCATTTTCTAGATAGAGAGGGAGAGGAAAGATATAAAAAAAAGGGGAGAGAATGTTTAAAACTGATTCTCTGACTGTTCTGTGTTGAGTCTGGCAAACATCAATTCGGGTAAATCCTTGTCATTATGGAGACTGGACGCTGGATGTCGCAGTGGCGCAGGTTCCAGTCCAAATCCAGTGCTGAAAAACAAAGGCAGCTTCTCCCTGTGTCTGACCATGGCCATATAAGGGAAAAGTGAGAGCAGCTTAGAGACGGCGGCCCGGCCCGAGTGTCGTTTAAACCTCAAATGACACCGACAGCCGGCCCCTCCCCTCATCAGGACCATCACCACAGACTTCACCACCTTCATACGGCGGGCATGTACTTTAAGGCGGTCATTTAACAGGTGAAATGAATTAACTTCCATCCCATGTCATCAGGTGTATCGATATGTCGTGACCATAGTTACAAGGGGAATAAATTAAATAAATAAAAATAAATAAATAAAGCCAACTTCTGACTGACATTCGCAAAGATGTTTGTCAAATTACTGCAAGGCAACATTTACATGTCTACCTGCAATCTGAGTCAAGATCTTTTTAAGTTTAATCGGTCTAAGCAGCTATCATCTGTTTGTCTCTCTGCGTGTGCGTGCGTGTGCGTGAAACTGGAGACACCGGAGCCAGGACGCCGTGCCAAAGCAGATGCTTACATGTAAACGAGACGGTCAAGCTCTTTAACGCAGTCTGATTTGTTTGACCGATGAAGCGATGACAACATGCAGCAGCCAGGTTACTTCCACACTAAAACGACCGCATACCAACCACATATCTAGTTACACTCATAACTGCTAGTGACAGCGTCCTCTCACACTGCAACGATCAAAAGCCTGAGCCAAAATAAAAAAAAAAAAAAAAAAAAAAAAAAAAAAAACTTAAGAAAAAAATTTAAGTTCCAAGGACAACTTCAACTTAAGGGGTGTTGCACAGACAACCTCACATCACAACTTAACCGATGGACTAAATTCACCTTGTTGGCTTAAAACATCACATATGCACATATTAATTAAAAAAAAAAAAAAAAAAGCATTTAAAATAAGGCGAAAAAAAAAAATGACATCCCCATTCCCGCGGCTGCCTTACCTGTGTGAGGGAGGGTTATCGGCTTAGGAGGACTGTGACTGAGCGGTGCACTCCGGTAGGATTTAGTGTCTGAGCTTCACTGCAATGAGGGCCGGCGGACTGCAGGGTTTTATCAGAGCTCCTGCTGCAGCCCCTCTCCATAAAAGGAAAACTTTCCGTACGGCGCCCTCTGATTGGTCCTGCTGCATCCACTGGGTGTGGCGCATGCAGATAACAGCTCTGCGCCCTGACAAGACTGGAGGGACAAGTGACATGAAAACTGGCCTATACACTATCAAAATGATCAATCTGGGCTTGTTCGGGGTGTTCAATAAAACATGCGTCTCTCGGCTTCATTGTTGTTATGATCGCAATGGTGGTGATATACCAGTGTGAAACTGTTCTGGTAAAACACAACATAATCAGTGAGTAAGCAGCAAACTTAAGATGCGGGTCTGTTTCTGGCACTGCTACATTGAGCCAATCTTTTGATGTAATTCATATACATTTTAAGCCCTGACATCACCCATAATGGTAAGGGGCCTACATCCACTCAAATCCTGAACCACATTTGATCAAATAAACCTACGCTATCTCTATATTTGTGCAGAGCATTGACAAGCATTCCCTTAATTCTTCTAATTTCACTGAAGGACAAAGGTGACTCCAGAGCGCACTGCTAGATTTGCACTGAAGCCACCTAATGCATTTGTTGCAAAGCACAATTTTCTCATTCATCACAGATACTTGTGGTGAGTAGTGCCAGGACATGGGGTGATTACAATCTCAGGGTCACTGACAGCACTGTTAACACCCCGACTGACACGTCTGGCCTCGGCACACATCACACACACAAAACACACACACTCTCATGTGGTGTGAGGTGACAGTGATACTTGTGGTCAAGCTGAGGTATGTTGACAGCAAACACTAGGGAGGTTGTAAATCTCTCACCACTTGTCTGATAATGTTTTAAGTTGGTGGAAGGGGCAGATTAACCTTGCTGGCCTCAGTGAGATGTGACAGCCAGGTGTGTAATTTCCGGACCACACCTGCTTGATGTCAGCATGAAACCGTGAGGCCTGTTATGAAATTATTATTCATCAACGCGACTCACTTAGGTATGCATGAACACACCTAATCATGGACACGCCAAGACATGTCACACAGCTTACCTCACTGTGATTCTCTCACCTGAAATATTTGTTAAGATGTTACAATTATTTTTATGAACACACGCTTGGAAATCTTCACGCAAAAAGATCATCTTATAAATTGACCGGAGACTAAGTGGGTGGGTAAGGGTGCTGTTTTAACTCAATAAGGGCACTGGACAAAGACTCATAAACTTACACTAGGAATTCTTGCTGGCTCTATGTGTTCCTAATAAGGATATATGGCAGCTGGCTCACCAAAAGAGACAGGAAGTAGGTTTCACAGACCCTCACTTCTGCAGATGCATGCAGGAAGTGACCACACAGTCCTACAAACACACACATCCATACACATGCCCATATGTCATCAGGTATGGAGCAGTTAAGGACAATATAGAATGAGCTGATCAGGGAATTGGCTTTTCAGATTGGCATTATCCTGCTCCAGACAGGCACTAAGCACACACACAAACACACACAAACACACACACACGCGCACACACACACACACACACACACACACACACACACACACACACACACACACACACACACACACACACCAAGTTTAGACTCAGGGCAGGACAACCATCCCTTTAAGAGTTCCTTTGGATGACGTCCATATAAGGAGATATTGGAGCGAGTCACATGGGGGGAAGAATGCATTGCTCAGGTCATGTGACCAGTCTGAGGAAATGAATGAATCTCCCTTTTTAAGGCTGTGTGTGTGTTTGTGTGTGTCAGTGCACATGTTGCTTTATTTTGCCACTTTTCACCTTGATTTCTGTGTTTTTCATCCATACACACTGTTTTATATTTAGAGTTATTTCCTCCTCTTTAATTTTGCTCTCACTAACTCATTCCTGACAATCATCGTTTCCTCTGGACACTCATGCCATTCCTCAAGCCATTTCAAAATTCGGCAGTGTGCATGACTCATGCATGTATTACAACACACGCGCACACACACACACGCACACACACGCACTCCCTCCCTGCATTGCTCACTCGCACAGTCAGAGAAACTCACAGGCCTGGCTCTCAGCTCTGACTAAGACCGTATAAGGAAGAAGCTAGCAGGTAGCTTCTGTCCACTTTCACTCATCCCTCTCCCCATCTCTAGCTCTCTCTCTCTCTCTTACACACATTAACTGGCTTCCTTTATTTGCCACATTTCCGCCCTCTCCCGAATCAATCACTCCCTTATTCATTTTCCCAGGATAGGGACAATTATAGGAGTGCAATATGAGGTCAGTGCACATATTTGCCTGTTTCACTCCCTACCAGTCTTTCCCAGTCATTTATGGCATCACATTCCAGCTCAGTTTCATACACGGCATCGAGCGGGAGGTGTGGCTTGTTTGTGTGTGGCTGTGTGTGTGTGTGCTCCAGTGAGAGGAAGAAGGTATGTTGGAAGTGTAATATTATAAGATACTAATTTATATAGACAGAAAATCTCAATGAAAAGCAAACACATCACATCGTTTCTCAGATCTGTGCAACTACTTTTCTGTGGTTCGGGTCCAAATACATCTCTGACTCACTCTACAACGGCTGGTTTAACCTGTTGGGGATCCACCCTCTATCCACAGAAAATCCTAATGAAAAGCAAACACATCACATCGTTTCTCAGATCTGTGCAACTACTTTTCTGTGGTTCGGGTCCAAATACATCTCTGACTCACTCTACAACGGCTGGTTTAACCTGTTGGGGATCCACACTAACAATGTCCTTAATAATAATGTCCTATGACTACAGTGTACACTACACTGGGGCCCTTTCTAAGAAAGGACCACAAGATTGGGTTGTAAATATCAAATTATTTACAATCTGGGGTTTTTGGGGCTCCTGGGGGCCTGTGGCCCCAGGACAATTCTCTGGTTTGCACAGTTGGTAATCCAGTCAAATTTTAATCTTTGTTTCCTTTCTTGAAACTGACTGGCCACTTGGTATGATATTGTGAACTTGTTAGCAAACAGTTGTATATTTACACATCCAGCAAATATAGAACGTGTGTGTGTGTGTGTGTGTGTGTTTGTGTGTGTGTGTGTGTTTTGTTTTCTGAGAGACCCAGGCTAGCAGTTACCCCTGTTTCATTCTTTAGCTAAGATAACTCCTTATTCCTCATACAAAAATGAAAGAGGTATTAATGGTCTCATCTAATTTTCCCTCAAAAAAGCAAATAAGCATATTCTTCAAGCAGCCAGACCTTCATTTAACTTTCACTTGCATCTTGATCCATCTTGAAGATATATACAAAAATATATACACTGATACATATTTACACTTATTGTTTTACAATTTTTATTAACAAAAAAGAACATTTGAGGCTTAGATAGCAAAACTGAGCTGCAAATACCAGTGTCAAAGCAGGTTTGATTGTTCTTTATGTGTGTCAAGCAGTCCAGCTCTTCCCCAGGTCTACCAGCTCCATGCCTTCACAGTAGGACCGTGGCCTTGAAACCCTCACCTGGTTTAACACAGGAACAACAGATAATCACATACTGAAACTAGAAACATGTCTTTCAAACACACACGCAATCAAACACTCACTGTGGGTGTCCTGTGGGAAGCCAGTTGCTGCAGAAGTGGGAATGGAGTCCACTGGATGGGTTCCACAGGCCAGCTACAGACGGAGAGGTCACTGGCCTTACCCGAGTCCAACACACCATCCCCCACACTCATTTCACTTCCCCTCCAACCGTACTGAGAGCTACAGGTAATACAGAGCCAAAGGATTAGTTATTGTTACACAGGCAGTGTCATCATATGTGTGAATGCATGCACATACTGGTAGACATACATTAAATTACATTAATTTAATTAGTGTTATGTTTTTTATGTTTGTGTTTTACCCATTTACTTGTTTGCTTTTGGATTCATTTAAATAAAAATACTCAATCTTATAGTTAAAGCTGCTGTAAACAAAATTTTCATATCAACAGTGGATGAAATGGTTGTTTGTAATATGATAGAGATTTGAGAGAATGACAAAGCCACCGAGAGTTATCACTCCACTGAGCTCTACATGCCTTTTTTTAAACATTATTGTTTTCACTCTCTGACCGTCAACTGTACTATTTTGATTCAGTTTTACAGCTTTTATTGGCATTTTTTTTCCAGATGCAGGCAGCTGCGAAAAAGCAGTGATAAAGTCACTGTACTCTACCCGCTCACCTCTAAATAGCACATAGACAAAGTTAGCAACTAGATAGTGAAGATAGTGGAGCATGTAGCAGCTGCAGAGCCAAATATTTCCCTCGGGAGTTAGACAGAACCACAAGAGAGCTAAAAGGAGAGCTAATTTACATAAGTCACTTGGCCTGACATGACTTCAAATGAGTACTAATGTTGCTCCTTGTCTGCTCTTTGTTTAATAAGCAACTATTTGTTAACATGTTTACTATTAACAACTTTATAGTGTGATGAAGTGTCAGTGTTGTATTTATTTGTACTGCTGTGCTCAAGTGCCCAAAAACAACCCAACATAGGTGTGTGTGTGTGTGTGTGTGTGTGTGTGTGTGTGAAAATTAACATTTCATTGAAAGCAAAAGTAAAATTGCATCTGAAATAATTTCTGGCAAGAACAGAAATAGCTGAAATGGAAAATAGCTGTCAGGTCATTTTAATCACCATGTTTTATCTTGTGGTGAAGGTAGCAGGATGCAGGATATGTTTGAAGCAGAGAAGATTTTATGAAGTAGACCATTAGTTGCTGGATAAATCTCTTCAAACCAGCCTGTTTTGACAGAAATCTTGTTCTGTATAGTATGTGGAGGCTAACTCTTTTCCACCTTAAATGGATAGCTGGACTGGGCTTTTGTACGGACGCTCCAGGCAGCAAGTTGTATGCATTTAGCTTCCTTGTTATGATCTTGATCATTACTTTCTTAGTTAGTCATCACTTAGGTATGATTTTGCCTTATTTGGTGTGTACATGACAACAGAGTAAAGGCACATGTATATTATATATGGTACACATATTGTATTAAATACTTTCATATTTTCCAGTGGATTTCACCAGATGCCCGATGACAACAAACCGCTGAAGATTCAAAAATGGGTTCAGTGAGAACAAAATAACATATTAACTTCTGACACTGAATGTGTGTGTGTACCTGTGTGGGTAGATCGTATTGATGTGTGTTCCATGGCTGGGGCAAGTGGAAGCCAGTGACAGTGTGTCGTCGTGGTAACAGCAGGGGCGGTCGAGCGCCCGCAGGTGCAGTAACTCATCGGAGCGTGTGAAGGCAGGATTGTCCAGTGAGTCTGCTGATCCTGCCCACGATCGCAACCAGAACCGACCGGACAGCTCATCAAAATGGTTGAACCTGCGATAACTGTGCCCACAACAAATCCTAATGAGATGTTAAATATTCATGGGACGCAATATTTGTTGTACCGGCTTCAACTGGACTTAGTTTGTAGTTAGAAATTACTAGCATAAAATTATTTATATACACCGTATATATACAGATTGTGCACAGGTTTTAGATGTTTAGTCAGGGAGGTGTCTGATCAGTCCAAAACAAAGAACTACATTCAGCGACATGAAGAACAACGAGTCCTGCAACAGATGCTCTGGCCCCACTGGAGCCCTGATCTCAACATCATGGAGTCAGTTTAGGATCACATGAAGAGACCGAAGACGCTGAGACAGCCTGAATCCACAGAAGAGCTGGGACAGGTTCTCCAAAATGCGTGGAACAACCTACCTGCCAAGTGGAAATGTTCCAAGGAGAACTAGTGATGTTTTAGAGGCACAGGGAGGTCACACCAAAATATTGATCTGATTTGGGTTTTCTCTGTTTACCACACTTTACATGAAACTAATTTATTAATTAAACCTATTAGTGTCTAAAAATGTTTATATATACGCTCAGTTTATTAGGAACACCTGGCTAACACTAATGCAGTCTAATACAACAGTCCTGCAATAAATCCTCTCTAAAAAAAAAAATAAATAAAACCTTCATGAAAGTTCAATGTTCAGTATTTGTTGAAACTATGTGAAAAAGGTGTTGATTCAACTGTATGATCATTTTGGAGGATGTTTTCTGTGATGCTGGCAAACTGCACTGCGTTATTTTGTCCACCACATTTAAATCAACGAGGGCAGGCTAAACAACAGACACTATTTGTGTAATGCATGAGTATTCACGTACATATACACTCACTGAGCACTTTATTGGTTTTAAGAGGCTGAGTCCAAATGTTTGCACTTAAACACACATGCGAGGAGAACATGTATGACTGAAGTCCCTGAGGGTTGTCTGCAAGGCGGAGAGTGGATATTTAGATTTAAACTGACAGTCTCAACACAAGAGTCTACAGCGCAGCTTTCATCTTCAGTATGTGTTTCTGCAGCCAGACTCTGACACCTAGTGGACATTACTGTAATTACATTTACTGTGTGTGCAGTTACGCCCATCTCAGTGATTTTCCCTGTGTGGATTACGACACATGACCTGCCACCAAAGTTATCAGTCATTCAGAGTCATAATTAGTCAAATGCATCATTATGTTAACCATATGTGTGTGTGTTAACATGTGTGTATTTGAAAGGGTCAACCAAGAAGCCCATTGCTTTGCTCGACAAAAACACATTTCCACACTGGTCATTAGAGATCGTCCTCTAAACACCTAATTGTGTTAATACGTTGTGTTTCATGTACAGTGTAGTAAAAGCCTTAAAAAGCATAGAGGCTGTCTTCCAAAAAAAGGCCTTAGAAGATATAAGTTCATTCGTAAAAGTCTTAAATAAAGTCTTTTGCCTGCAGGCAGTAATGTCAGTTATGAAATGTTTTTGCATTTGACCGTGACCAGTTTTACTGTGGGACTTGCAATAAATTTTATGTGGTATTGAAAAGTTTAACTGGGTGAACCCTGCTGAAACCCTTCATGTAGCATTACTGTGCACTGTGTGTATCATTCGTTGTATTATAGGTTCTATGTTGTGAGCAGTGTGTACACATGTGTACATTAGTGAGTGAACGTGTACCTGCTGCGAGTCTGATCTACTTTGGCCTGGATCAGAATGGCTCGGTAGCGTCGCACTGCCAGAAAGGCCAAAACGCCGATGACAGTCACCATGACAAGTAAGATGGCAAGACATGCGCCCACGAGCCGCACTCGGGTCATCCTCATGTCACACCTCTGACCCATGTACCAGAAGTCCTCTCCTACAAGGCAGCTAATACACAAACAAAAAGATGCTTACATGCACAAAACGTTCTTGTACGGGTGAAGAGATACATAATTGGCATAGAAACATGTGCACCTGTGTTGTATGTGCTTACCGGCAAACAGGAAGTTGGCCTGGGTGGTGTGTACAGATGCCATGGTGGTGGCAGTAGTCAAAGTGACAGACAGAGGAACAGCTATAGTTTGCAGCGCCAGGCCGGGACACACATTTGTAGCCTGCTGGACACTGTAGTAACCAGTCACACACATCACCCTGCAGACCTGGAGGGAAGATGTGTTTAAGGATACGGCTGATGTCACTCTACATTTACATCACTGTAAACAAATCCCATAAAAAGACCAAAACCAATATTATGTTTGTGACTTCCTATTCCTTCCATTTGTACCAGTTGAAGATGTAAAACTTTAAAAAAAAGGACACAAATACATAGTTTATATACATTATTTTAAGGTAAAGGTAATATCCAAAAATAGCTGTGCTGTAGTTTTTAGCCAACGGTTCTCAAACAGGAGTATTTGTTGTGCATTTTTTTGGGGACTATTTTCAGCTGAGGATTAATACATATTTAGTTCACAGGCCAGCAGGATGGTGTAGGTACATTTGACTTTAAATAAACTTCAGTGGCCATGTTCGTCATAATAACAGAACATGTCCCCCGGTACAACTGTGTGACTCATTAATGTGTTTTTAATAGCTGTACAACAATGGAGGTGGCACAGATATAACAGGCTTCAGCTACACTGGAAATACTCAGTAGTATTAGCAATTTGTAGAATGATTCTTTCGTTGGTTTGTTTTTTCTCCCAAGGGGTGTGTTGACTGTCAAAAACATATAATATTATCAGAATTATCCTTTAAATGTGCTTAAATGTCAATGTTAAAACAATATCAGAAATACCTTGCAGATGATGGGGCATATGTTCCAGGAAATCAGCAAATAAAATAGTAAATACATAGGCTTTGTTAGTCGATTTAGTGTAAGTTAGTGAGTATGTTTACAAGCAGAATTGGCTGACTTTTGTCTGACCTGTATTATTTGACACACTGCAACTCCAACACAATGTGCCTTTCAACCTCATTTGTCCACCAGCAAACAGTAAACAAATGACTGACTGAGGTTGCATTATTCCACATGACCATGTGTTTTGACAACATCAAAATGCAGCCACAGCACTTGTGTCACTGTTAATTTTTACACATAGAAAACACCACAAGTGAAAGGAGTAAAATGATAACCTGCAGTAACAACAACGTTAATAAGAGTAAGACAGGCACGTTAATGAGATTCCTCATTATTGGATTATGATCGAAACTGAGTCAATCTAACTGAGTTATGATGTTCTCACGAGTCTGTCTCTAACAGGGTTTATTAATTAGGCAAGTTAAAAATTGAATTGTCACTTGTGACTCCACTGTGGCTGACCGCTAACCTGGCAGTTTAAGTATTTTCGTGTGTTCGTTAGGAAGTCGTCAGAAGAGAGATGACGGGAAATGAGGGAAGAGGGGTAGAGAACAGGGTGCAGCAAAGGTGGATGGCTGGATTTGGCCACCTGGTTGCTACAAGAGTTAAGAACCTTTAGACGTAGCAGGTAGGCATCTCAAGACAGGCTCACCTCCCAGAGTGATGTTGGTGATCTTGGATGATCTGAACTCCTTCCCCTCACGAACTGCCTGAGCAAGCCCTGTTCGCTCCATCAGTGATGTGGGTCCTGTCATGCTGAGCCACTGCAGAGCCCCGCTGGTTTTAAACTCCACAAGACTCTGCACTGCATGGCCGCTGGAACGACAGCAGAGCAGTGCACTCAGCTTCTGCACTGTTCTTCACACAGCCCACTGCAACCTAACCACAGTTTGTGCTTCTCATGTATATAACATTAAAACCAAAAGCTAAGCAACAAATTTCCTGAAAAATAAATACTTGGCCATCTTTGAAAAACCCCAGGTCATTTAACACCACTTCCCTTTGCTCTCAAGGTATTCTCAGTATTTCCAGAATCTCTTGCCTGTGGATTACAACACCATTAGGAGTCCTGAGCCATGCTAGCAGCTCTCTAAGGAGATGGTTTGAGCTAAACGCTAACATCAGCATGCTAACACGCTCGCAAAGATAATTCTAACATGCTGATGTTATAATGTTATATGTTATGTTATAATGGTATAATATTCTCTATGTTCACCATCTTCATTTAGCATGTTAGCATGGCAACATTTGCTAACTAGCACTAAACACTAAAGTGCAGCTGAGGCTGCACAGAATATCAGTTAGTTTTGCAGGAATTTGGCCATAAACCAAAGTATTGTACAAATTAAAAATTTTGACCTTTATGTGCTAAATGAAATGTAAAGGAATCACTAAAGTTATTGTAATTCATCCTAAAGGGGCACATGAATATCTGCATCAAATCCATCTAGAAGTTGAGATATCACATAAGATGTGACCTGCTGATGGCACCACAGGGAAAATCAGACATTACGATTCATCTTCTTGGTGCCATCCATAACTAAATTTCATGGAATTCCATCAAGTAATTGTTGAGATATTTCCTTTGGGATTAATTTAGCTGGGTATGTATTTTTCTCAAATTTAATGAGTTTGGTGACTTGAATTTAACACATGAGAGGGATGAACTGGAGCTAACTGCAGCTTAGCCACAGATGTACTTTATACCCCCTCACCTGCTCCAGACCCCCAGCAGCCTGCTAAACCCTGGGGCTTTCTGTAGGTATGGCTCCATCTGAAAGAGACAAGGAGTAAGAAATTTGTGGCACTATATAAAACTCTAAAGCTGCAGTTGTGTGACAGTCTACACAACCCCTCACCCATGCAACAGTGTCTTCCTCCAAGCCAGCAGTAAATGCAGATCTGGACTCTTCTACAATCATCTGCAGCAGCAGCTCAATCGACTCCACTGTACAGAACAAGCACATAATTCCATTAGAACAGGCCTGGATATCTAATTACACACAAAAACACAAAGCAAACATTACCTCTAACAGCTGCAGGCTGGTCTGGCACAATGTAAAACTTGGGTGTCTGACTAGTTGCAGAGTTCCAAGTGGGTGTGGAGGTTAAAGCAGAAGGCGTGAGCACTTCGTGGCTCTCCTGCCCGGGATATGGGTCTGTCGAGGGTGGAGGTCGCCATGGTGGTCCAGCTGTGGGAGTGTGTGTGGTTGTGCTGCTGGACTCATCCTCTTTCGCTGTTTCCACTTCTCTGTCTCCATATCCATATTCTAATTTTGCAGTTGTGACTGAGAGCAGAGGAATATGTGTAGTAGTAATGTAGTCGTGGGGCTGTTTATGCGTAGCAGGGATGTTAGTAGAAGGCAGCAAAGGTGTGTGTGTAGATGTGGATTGGATTGTTGATGTTTGTGAGGATGTAGGCACGGTTTCGTGGTTGGCAAAGACTGTGTGCAGGGTGGATTCATCGGTGAGAGAGGAGGTTAAAGTCATGGGTGTGTTAGTGGTGTGTGTTTGGGGCGTGTATGAAGGTGTAGATTGGAGTGGAGATGTACTGAACTGCAAAGTAGGAACAGGAGTCAGTGAATTTGTGGATGAGTTTTCATGTGGGAGTGTGTAAGTGGGATGCAGTGTATACATTTCAGTAGCAGTTCCCGTGGCAACTGAGCTTTGGACAACATCTCCAAGTGTCAGTGCTGCTCTGGGTGTAGGAGATGAACCTGGGAAACTTGACGTGCTGTCTTCAACTTTGGTAATGAGAGGTGAGAAGGGAGGAGTGTTTGTAGTCATGTATGCATTAATGAAATCCCTTTGTGTACTTTCTGTTGTATCTGTTTGCATCTGTGTGAACGTAGAGGTTGTGTAAGGAGAGTGTGTGAGGCTCTCTATGCTTTGTGGAGACTTTGTTTGACTCTGTGTGGACGGAGTAAGGGTGTAAAGCTTTACTGGGTTGTTGTATTTATCAAGCGCAGTAGTTTGACTGGAAACATCTGAAGCAACAGATTCAAACGAGTCAGTTCGGCTTATGTTTGGATGAAACGACGCTGCCGCCACAGTACCAGCAGCTGTGTCAAGCTCCGTGATGTTGGTGGTGGGCGACTGATGAGTCTTGGTGGGAGCCTGTGAGGATGTAGATGATTCGTCAGGTTCGGTATCAGCTTGTGCACGGCTGGAGCCATCCTGCGGAAGTTCGCTGGGTGATTTTAACGGGTCAGAGGTGATGGCAGAGGTCAGATCAGAGTTAAGTCTGTCTGTGCTTCTATGGCTCCTCCAGGAATGGGGCTGTTTCTCTCCAAGTGTCCCACTAACAGCTCCACCACCTGGGATTAGGACAGTACCACTCTCCCAGGTTGTCAGGGAGGGTAGCTCAGGGAGGGAAGAGGTGAGAGGTGGGATGCCAGAGCTGGACATAGGGGCCTGAGCTAGTGCAGTTGTAAGTCTGTCTCTGTTTTTAGACATGTGAGTGATTGCATATGTGTATGTGTCTGTGCCAAGAGAGGTGTCGGAGCTACTGGCTGTTTCATCTGTCAGTGTCATCTGGGTTTGAGGGCGCTCGCTGCCAGTGTTTGTTTCTGTGTTTGGTGTGTCTGTATGGAGTGTATGCTGAATACCGGGGTGTGTTCTCTCTCTGGCAGATATGGGAGCATCAGTGAGGTGATCAGCTCCAGATGTATCCGCTCCATTGTTTGGTCCTTCCTCAGGAAGAGGGAGAGTTTCCCTATCGGATCTCCCAGCCACAGTGAGTCTGTGCAGGGGTGAGGTGGGGTGCCCTTGGTCCTGAGAGGAGGGACCAGACACAGACTGAAGCCTAGGACTCCATTCCAGACCTTCATGGAGGCGGCCTCTGACCCCTTCTGTCCCACTCACCACCTCTTGACGAACAGGAGTTGCGCTTGTAAAGCTGGTTCCTGTCTGGGACCAACGTACGAGGTCTCGGTCTGAATGTGGGCTGGTGTGGTCCTCCGAGGAATTCCTCTCATCTTCCTGGACTGGATGACCAGGAACAAACACAAAAACAGAGAGGGACAGAGTGAGGAGAGGCAGAGTGGAAATCACAACAACATCTCACCGTCTCTCACACCACAATGAGTGTGATAACAGCTTTCCGACTGACAGATTTACAGCTCAAAGCACATTTTGAACAATATGTTTCCACAGTGTATTTCCAAAGGAGTAACCACAACATTCCTCTTTACTGTAAACAGAATATGTTTTTTCAGCATTGCACTTCTTATTTATTCACCAAGCAACCAACATAAGCAAAGCCCAGTTCTAAAACAAGTCTGATCCAAATGTCATTACGACTATTAGATCAAACTCTTGTGATCAGGGTGCAAGCACAGGCAAGTAGGCCATACTGGATTAAACTGGGTAATTGCGTTAACAGTTTCTCACCATAATAGGACAGCTGAATTGCATTTGAGGAGTGTCCTGCTCCTGTCCAAGTGAGGGTGGCTTTGTTCCCATCACAACCGGAGAGCAGAACCGTCCCCTCGCTCTCCAGGACCTGATCTTCCTTCTTCCAAACACAGCGCACTGATATGTTTGAACCACTTTCCAACCACACTACCTTCAAAAGTACCGTCCTACCCAGAGGAATATCTATCGTCCAAGTACAAAATGAAGGGGTTTCGTCAGACTTGTTGGTGTCTGTAAAAAGTCCAGGTAAAGTGAAACTGACGTGACCAACGGGCTCTTGGTCCAGGCTGACATTTCCACCACAGTGGTGGTGCGACAACGCCAATGTTTTATCTGAGGAAGGAAAAAAAAAGATGCTGGTAAAAGAGGGGGTCACTCGGTCATAAATCTCCTGACCTCTGTGTGATGTTGGAGTTTAATTAGACATTTATGGACAGTTGTGAGCAGTTCAACCAAAAGTGTGGTTTTCATTATGAGATAATTTCATCTGAAGGATTTTTGAGGCGTGAAAAGGTTACAAAAATCTTTTTTCACCCAAAACTCTTTCTCCCTTCTGTCTTATTCCTTTTATCATCTGATGACCCCTAGAATTTGGACTCAGACATTCAGTTTACCACTAAACTGAACTCTGTACACAGAAACCTCTACTGGTCTAGTTCATGTTGTCAACAGAGCAGCACTATTGTGACTTTATTCAACAGTAGCAGATAATGAAACAGCAGTTTCAGCTAAAAATGTGTCCAATACAAAGATCAGTGATGATAAAAGGAGAACATAATGAAACCTAGAGCAGATTCAAATAATAAACGCGTAGGCTGTCATGCAGAGTCCAGTGATTTCTTTACCTGTTGTGATAATAAAAAGCAACAGGCAGGCGTGGAGCTGCATTTCCAATCCTGAGACATTTCAGTGTCAGAGACCCTTTAAATCCAAAATCCATACAGATTTTCCAGACTTGCGTTATTTATGAGGACGAGCACACCGCGAATAGCGAACACGATCTCCAGTTTTCCTGCGGACGGAGAGGCGTCAGAAACTTTCCTCCTCCATCATTTCCTTGTAACGGAAACCGCGGTGCTGTCAGCGGCGCAGCGGCGCACAGTCACCCAAATGAGACCCACGTGTGTCAGCCTGTGTGTCCCGCAGCGTGGGGTGGACACAGAGGCGGCGGGGGGAGAGGTTTACGCGGCCTCCGGGCTGTTTGAATCAGTCCGCGTCTCCAAAGATGAGAGGAAGGAATCCAGCGGTCGCCGCAGGAGCTGCTTCTTTACGCACTGCACAGGAAACCTTTACCACAGGAGGCATGAAGGCATGAGGGCGGGGGCAGGTCATTAGGGCTTTTACATTTACACTCTGCTATGTGTCAGGCAAACATGATCGGATTAACCTGTTAAAGGGAAAACATTTGTTGTGCCCCCCCCCCCCCCCAATAATTGGAAGAACCCTGTTTCCTCCAAGTTCCCATTAAGTCCTGCCAAACCAGACCTCCTGAGCTGAAGCAGCAGACCTACTAAATGTCTTAGTTTGTGGTAATTTTGTCAAACACAACTTTATTTAGAAATATGCTCATGTGAGGACATTATGAACAAAAATAATAAAACTAAAATTTCACTAAGGGAACATCCACAAGACATGACCAGATAACTAACTAATAGGCCTGATGCAGGACCCACCTTAGATTATATTGTACTTGGTGTTGCAAAGATCTTAACATATTTGTAGCTCATCAAATGGACAAAACCAGTTGAAAATAAACCTGTGTTTTTTGGCCATGTCACAATCTGGGGCATCTGGGCAGTTTGCCTCATAGCCTGGTTTGTTGTCCAGTCGTGGACAGGAAGTGTTGGGGACCACTACCCCTTACTGGGCGTGTTTGTGTTTTGCTTCAGCATCACTCAGCTGCTGTCATTTTCTAGTGTTGGATCATTTATAGAGCTGTATTAATCGTTTTTTTTTTCCACATGGGGGCAGAATTACTCCAAAACCACCCCACAAACCAACAATGCTGAGGAATTAGTGCCTTATAAAGTCATTAAACCTCCAAATAACTTATTTTTTAAGCACTTGGGGGGCTGTAGAAACAAGTTGTGAAAACATCACTTTTTAAGTTGATATAGAGAACTTCAACTTCCAACTGGGAAAAGCAGAAAACTGCCCCTGAACCCAAGAACCAGGGACCTCAAAAGCCCCAAGTTCAGTTTAAATGAACTGTGTTTTAATTTGAACCATTAAAGAGCAATATTAGATAACATGTGCTCTTCATCACTGAATCCTGTGGTCCTGATTTTGTAGAAGGGTGATGCTCTTAGTTTTGGGTGTTTATTGAAAGACCATTATAGTTTGAATTTGCATTGTGTTCATGTGTATATATTTCTAAATAAAATGAAGTTGGACTTATACTTATACCAATACTGATGGTGGTTTAAAGAGCTTTAAAAACACTTAATATGGTTCAAAAGTCTTTATTGCTTTATTGGCTTGAGAAAGGCAACACAAAAACAGTAACTCTAAATAGTACACAGTGGTAGTGATCAACACAAAGATTTAACAGTTTTGATATATAAAATTCAGACGACAATCAACAGTTCTTTATATGACAAAGGCACAATCTGTGATTCAAATGTGTCCCCACCACCAGAATCAAAACAGGAATAAACAGGACTACTATCTCTCCCAAATTCAAACATGGCGTAACACTAAACTACAACTGAATTTAAGTTTCCACAGGTGAATAGTTCTTATAAAATCATTTTGCTTTGAACCTGAGTCACTGTCGGGTTCATTACATTTAAAAAAGTAATTAACAGATCTGATTTCACACTTGATTAAAGAAAAGCCATTGAGCATGTCACCCAGAATGCATTCCTCAGTATGGAGATGGTTTGTATTGGTTGCACCTGTCTCCAGTCAGTTGACGGTCACAGGTGAGAGTGTACAGGATCTCGATGCCACCTCTTGAGGCTGGGCAGGTGAATCTGTGCGTCCCCTGCGTCAGGGTCTTTGTACATGACCCCAGAAGGTCGTCTCTGCCCCAGTCTTTATCCCAGACTTCAATCTTCAGACTCAAGTGTGTGTCCACCTTCAAAAAAAAAGAAAAATCTGTAAAAGCTAAATTACAAAATCAAGTAATTAAAGAATTAAATTAAATAATTACATTTACAAAATGCTTGTTGCCTTTTTTTAAATATGCCAAAACATATCACCAATTTATTATGGTTGGTTTTTACAACTAATCACATCAAAAGACAAGACAAGCAAGGCTACCTGACATCTGTTGTTTCATATGCATATAAAGTGGTTTATGAAGGAATCTTTGGTAATTCTCACTTCTTTTAAATCAGTTTGCCACTGCATTTTATTAAGTTAAACTTGGGGCTATTTATTCTTATCTTGCACATTGTAAGGTTACTATTCTGTTTTACCTGTTTTATTCGATTGTATCTTATTTTTATATTTTGTTTACTTATACACTTAAATCATTTTATATTGTCCTTTTAATATTGTCTTGTTTTTCTTCTTTTAATGCGTTTTATGTTTTATGTAAGGCACTTTCAATTGTTGTGTGATTGAAAGGTGCTATACAAATAAATTTGCCTTGTCTTATGCTTGATGCTAATACTAATAATAATAATACTTCAGTTTTAAAGTAAATCATTTCAGATGACTAAACATAATAATATCTAACTCAACTCTGTTAGGCACAGTCTTTATTTTTGGCATTTACAAATCTGATTTACAAGCCTCATTCAATTTAGTTTTTTTGAATTGTGTCCAAGGTAATTACAGTCTACTGCTTAAAGAAATATCTACATCTGGGAAATGCACTCTTTATTGTTTGTTTGATTTTTTTTGTCAATATTCATGAAGAAGCTTGATATTGTACCACTTTCATAGCTACAGTTGGCAAATTAAATTTCTTTGATGGGTTTCTTAATTCTTAATTCTTAATTAAAATCAGCAGAGAAATCTGGAAGCTGATCTGTGAAAACAAAATAAGTACTGACTTTGCCCAGATCATAATGTGCATTCCAGTGAGGGCTGTTTGATCTGATCATACGGGTCTTGCGGTAGATGGAGCCGTACCCCATCTTAGCATATCTGTAAAATGGAAAAGAAAATAACTGTATCAATATTTGTGTTTGATGCCTCACATTCACTGTGCCTCTTCTCTGTGTCATGACTTGTTCTCTACTCACCCATCAGTCTTGCCCCATCTATCTCCTTTCAGATTCCAGGCTCGGACGATGGTCACCACCAGTTTTCCCTTCCAGGTCTGTTTAGGACAGCACTTGGAATCCAGGTTAGGGTCCCTCCAGCCACAGTACGGTTGTCTGATTGAGCTCTTGATGCCGTTGTCTTTTAAGTACTGCTCTATGGCAGCCTTCAGCCCTTGCTTTTTTGTCCAGTTTGGCACCAGCTCGTACATTGGTCTCAGAGAGTACCAAACAACATCAGGGTGATCCTTGAGGGTTTTCAGCCACTTTTGGTAGCCCGCAGAGTCGTTACGGGTGAGTGCAAACTCCCCCACCCATCCTTTGCCTCCTACCACCTCTGTGTAATGCTGGTGCAGTCCGGAGCTGAACGAGGTGGAGAGATCCTGGTTGTTTAGGACTTTGTTGCAGGACTTTATACTAGCAGGCAGTTTGATCTTCCCCAGGCCTACGTTGATACCCAGTGACAAACAGCCGTGCACCTAGATGACAGGATGGGATTTTAGATGTTGTTTTTGTAACAGAATGTGTGAACCTGCCTTCAATAGAAGTGTGCAACAAATACCGCAGATGAGGAGAGGCCATTCAGTGTGGACAAACAGGTACGTGTAGCTGTGACTCGCCTGAATCGGCCCCCAAGATAAACCTAAAATTACACACAAGAAAATGTTGTGAAGACAAAGAAATATGGTGGTGTATTCCTTTGAAGTCATTAGTCAAGAAGTCAGACAAATATTGATGTGTGTGTGTTTTAACCTGGCGGATATAATGTGTGCCGTAGGTGTCTATGATCCGTCTGTACTGGGCCCTGGTTGAGTAGCTGTAGGAACTGGGCAGGCTTTCCAAATCCCTACTGAACTCATAGCTGAGGGGTGGTCTGTCTGACACACGGTAACTAAATGCAAAAACAAAAAGCAAAATAAATACAAACTCATATGATAAATAAGACATTGTGTGTTGATGTAGGTGGAGATCTTCACACCCTACCTGTAATGGATACAAGTGGCCCTGTGAGTGCTGAAGGTGTAGCGGTCTTCTTTGGTCCTGGCTGTAGCAAAGCTATATGCAGTGGAACGTGTTCCTCCCACCTCCAGGCCAACAAACTTCTTCCAATCTAGTCCCACCTGATAAAAAGAGGAGAACATGAGGACATGAGTTCCTTGATGTCCTAATGTAATAATCATGTTGCAGTATGTTCATGGTTCAGTTCAGCCAAATCACAAAAAGGCTTATTTTCTGTTTATGTTTTATCTGATGAAGAGTTGTCTGAGATTTTTGCTGCCATCCACCTTGCTATCACAGATCTCCATTGCCATAAAGTGCTAAAATTGCAGCACTAATTTTGTTTTTGTTTTTTTGCTCAAAGAATTAAAAAATTATTTTTAATTTTTTAATAATTATTTTAGTGGTATCAGAAACTTCAGCAGATAAAACTAAAACTAAAAATCTATTTTGGATAAAGAGATCATTCAATTCAATTCCTGAAAGAATTGATCTTGTAGATCAAAGAATCAAATGCATGAATAAACAAATGTACTAATTCAACATTAATATACTGAAAATGTTTCATACTTTCCAGTCGTTGCTCTCCTCGTTAGTGTGTTTGAGAAGCAGTGAGCTGTGGACATAGTCAGATAAAGTACCATGAAAATTGTTTAATTTCCTGAAAACATTTTGCATTTATTTGCATCAATTACTTATTAATTATAGTTGTTAAGATCAGGCAGCTTCAGCTAGAACTAGAAATGACACAGAAAACTTGTAAAATAAGAACCTAGAATATCAACAATGAATGGGGAGCTGACTTTGTGAATTTGACAGTGGTGGAAGAAGGACTCAGATCTTCTACTCAAGTAAAAATTGCCACACCACAGTGTTACTACTCTGTTACAAGTGGGCTAAAAATCATGCATACATTTTACTTGAGTTAAAGTACAAAAGTATTAGCATCAAAACACACTCAGAGTGACAAACGTAGGTACTTATAATGCAGAATAGCCCATTTTACAATAATTTCACTATAATATATTATTGTATTATAGTTATTAATGCAAATCACATTAATGTTACATCTTGTAAGATAGGGGCTAATTTTAACTACTTTATGAGGGAAAATGTACTCCCTCCCCTTTCTGTCCTCTCAATGTGGATCCTGCCACCTCCAACTTACCATTCCAGACACTCTGCTGAAGCAGTACTTAATATGTCTTAGTTTGAGGTAATTTGATTAAACACAACTTTATTGGGACAATATGAACTAAAATAACAAAGGTCTTAAAACTAGAGTTTGACAAAGAGTTTCTCCACAAGAAATGGTCAGACAGTTAATAATGATAGGCCTACGTTAGCTGTGGGTCTCTCAGGTAATGGTAATCCAGCCTTGGATACATAGTTTAATACATTTGCACCATAATATAAATATAAATATAATATGATGATCTCAATTTTCAACATAACTAATAGCTCAAACTCTAAGTAGAAGTATTAAGTAGCATAAAATAAAAATACGAAGTACAAGTACCTACAAATTGTACAGGACATGAGTAAATGTACTTAGTTAATGTCCACTACTGGAATTTGAATGGCAGACATCATCCAGAGACACTGATGTAACATCAGCACTCAAAGAATAAGGTTTATATCAGGAACTATTGACTGATCTGAGTTTTGGTACTGTAAAAACCCCACTATGGTCACAACACTGTGAGTGTTTATGATGCTGTATCACAGAATACCTGATGGAGTTGTGCACACTGCTGTAGAGATGATAACTGCAGCGGCTGAATGTGCGCCAGTCTACTGCAGAAAGCGGCAGCTGAAAAGAAAGGTGAGACCACCAGGATGAACAAGTGAACAGTGTGTATATGTGACAAATTTGCTGTTGTATTTGTAAGTTTGTCTTTTCTGCTTTTCTGCTTTAAATTACTTTCTGCAGCACATTGCCCTGAAGAGGGTTGCGACGGAGGATGCAGGTGCCATTTGGGGTGAGGAAAGTGTTCACGTCGACCGTGAAGGCTCCTTTCCGTCGCAGGGTGACCACATCAAAGCCCTCCCCCACCAGGTTGTAGCCCGGCACGAAGGGGGCGGACTCACACTGCTTTAGGACTGTGGTGTTACAGGAGAGAACAAGGGAGTGGGATGACAGAAGGAGGAGGAGACTCAGGTAGAGAGGGGGTGGAGTTGACAGGGAGAGCATGGCTGGGGCCAAAGAGACACTGAAAAGTTTGAGACAAAGACAGAGAGAGCAGGAAAGGAACTGAATGAGTATTATTTCAGCTTTATTGTAATCATGTAATATTAATAAAGTTAACAAGGACTTCAGTGTCTTTTGGTAAACAGTCTTTATCTTTGAATTTCAATTTCCATTGGCATAAAAATATCAGTCCCCAGTTTAACATCATTGAATCTGTTTTAGTTTATTATGATACCAGGACTGTGCATGTTGATGGTTTCTCAACATGTCACCAAAAATACAAATAGCTGATCAAAGAGTTTGGTCATGAGAAATGGTCATAATATTTAAGAGTTCAACTAACAATAAGTTTCATTATCAGTTAGTCTATCAATTATTTTCCAATAAATCAGTTAATCACCAAGTTAATGTTTTCACATGTTTTGTTTCGTCTGACCAACAAACTGTACAAAGACATTCAGTTTTTAATGATATGAAACAGAGAAAAGTGGAAAATTCTCAGGTTGGAGAAACTAAAATCATCTCACTGTTTTTGCTTAGTGGCTTAAATGATGAAACAATTGTCAAAATAGCAGATTACATATAACAGATTAATTTTCTGTTGATTGACTAATTGATTAATAGACTAGTAGTTGCAGCTCTAATAATATTAACACTTTACAGTTCACTTATTCTTGCTGTTTCAGATCAGCCTCATGCTGTAATGCTTTGGATTTTTTTTTTCTGTATTTGTCTGTCCCTCTATTCCTGTGTAATGTTTGATGATATTTCATTATTATTATTATTGTTATTGTTGTTATTATTGTTGTATGTTCAATTTCTGGCGCATGTTCAGCAGCCCAGGCATTTCAGTCTATGATATGACAAGCAGTGCAGCGTGATATTTGACATAAATATAAAAACATGAGCTACATGATTAATGGTTTTGTTAAGGTTCGGTTAAGTCATTATAAGCAGTGTGAGTGCACATTTAGCAGCGCTAAGGAATCACGGTGATGCAGCCACAGCCATTTGGTAGTGAAGTTCATGTCACAACAACAAAAACCAAACTGCAGTTACATTATAACACACAGGACAAAGCCAACAATCATGGTGATGCATTCACATTTTCTTGTTATTAGTCTTGAAGTACATTTAACTCAAATAAATAAATAAATAAACAGATAAATAGAAAAAAGTCTGTAATATCATTGTCAGCTTGCAGCCACGCTAGTCTTATAAGAGAAAGACAAAAATCCCTAAATGGTCTGTTCACACAGTTTAATTCTTACATTTTATACTAATGAAAAAATGAATAAATTATGGCGGAAATCTCAGAATGATATAAATAAAACAAATAACTTAAATTTGATTGAAAAGAGAATTTGAATATTAATCAACATGCATCATTTGATGAAAACAAGATTACCTGTTCAGGCTTCAGCAGAGTTTCTCTGATACTCCTGCAGTGTGAATCTGCCCGTGAGCTGGAGATGAGGAGCTGAGGATGTGGTGATGCTGTCCAGTAACAGAACTTTTATACACGAGGAGTCCTGCACACAGGACTTGTTCTTGAACTACTGCATGTGCCATGAACACAACAACCTCAAAAAACAGGACAAACCACATTTAACACTTCAGGGAAATGGGCAGCAAATATAATGCCTTCCCGTCAACTGTTTAATATGCATTGAAAAGCTTGAATGACAACTTGAAATTATACTATTTAATCTCCACTCCTCAACCACTCCTGGCATATTTTAAAAATGAGATCTTTTGACTTAAATCTTTGACATCATAACGTAGTTTGTTTTGATTACATTTATGTAAAGTAAAACTTTTTTTGCATCAATGTGGAAAATGTAAAGTGTAAAACAAGGAACTAGAAAACAGTATTTTTTCAACAACTTATATTAAATTGTTAATTAGGTGAATCATTGCACACAGTGATTGACAATAATGGGGAAGGCTATTCATGTATAGGCATACACAAGTCACATATGTACACACACATATTCATTCTCATTATGATTATCATTATTATGAAAAACAGACACAAGTGGGTGTTTACTGAGGTGAACATGGGTGTATACTTTGGTAGGGTGTTTGATTCCAACAAAACGCTACCAGTAACAGAAACTCCAGTAAGTGGAAATGAGACACTACACTTACTGCATCATGTCAGCATATCTGCTTACTACTGTTACTGAAAAAAGAAATTTTACTCAGATAGAAGTAAAATTACTTGTTTTACAGTTTTAAAAGGGGAAATGAAGGCACAAAATATGTTATATGGTGATAATAATGATGTATGATAAAACCTTTATTATTAATGAGCATTTTTAGGCTTCCAGGCATATGTGTATGTGTATATGCATGGGTATTTCAATACATACTGTATATGCAGATTCCAGGTGAGAACAACATGGAAAGCAACCAATTAAGTCAAGTCAGACACTTTAAAGCCTGTGCATACAACCGTTGATGACTAATATACACTCAGCAGTTTATGAGGAATGCCTGTCTGAAACTATAGTCTAATACAACAGTCCTGCAGAATGTCGTTTCTCATGACGGTTGTAATGTTCAGTGTGTATTAAAATAGTGTCATAGAGTTGTTGATGTACCTGGATGATCATTTTGGAGGAGGTAGTGTGTGGAGCTGTTGAGCTGTATTGCATTGTACAGAGAGGTGTTTCTGTCATTTATAAACACCAGGACACCACAGTCAGTGTCCTTCTACAGCAGCGGTTTTAAGTTGGCATATCAGTTCCAAATACTGGTTATCGGTCTCCTTGATTACTAATAATTGGTATCGGATTCAGCCCTGGAAAGGTATCAGTTGAGCCCTAATGTTATTCCTTCACAAGTGTCTCATGACTTGCAAGAAATCACATCATGACAAAATTGAAGAATGAGGGGGTGTTTTCTAAGTTGAGCATGGGTGTGTGCTTTGCTAGGATGTTCAAATAAAACAAAACACATAAGAAATGTCTAAAGCTAATTTAAAGATTAAATCAAAACAAAATCAACACGTTATCATTTTCTTTCTAATATGTATCAAGTTCAGTACTGAGGAATGGCCGTGTCTTCTTGTCAAACACAAGATATTTCATATGTTTATTCATTGTGGCTCTGCTTTGCAGCCATATGCTGTATTCACATAATTGTGGAAAAATTGTTTTCTCTTGCATCAAACACTGTATGAGTCTCTGAAAAACTGTGATCTGCTGCTTGCAACATTACTATTGTACGAAATGGCGTCATTTGATATGCACCCCCAGGGTTTTTGGAGTGGTTACTATGTAACACAGAACATGTTGCTCAGAGCAGCATGGAAATTTTGATGCTCCTAAAATGCATCCAAAAAAACTGACAACCAACTAATAATGTGTTCCAGAAAAAAGTATTAAACTGTGACTAAGTTAGGTTAATAAGTTCATCTCTTGCTGTGATATAATAAATTACAGGTGTTGTCATGATTGTAAGTGAATGTCTTTTGATTTGTTTCATCTTCCTTTGAGCATTCCTATAGAGTTTTACAGATATTAATACTCATATATTAGTTAAATGAGCATCAATGTCACTGCACTTTTAGAGGTAGATTCTACTGGGCTCTAAATCAGAACTGAGCTGGATAATCTTAAGTTAGTAGAGAACAGTGTAGCATGACTACTACTCTGTCCAATAAGAGAACTAGCAATGAGACAACCAATGAAATGCTTTAAATAGAAAACTGGATTGTTTAACTTTGCTTAGAAATCTAATAGTGTTAAATCAACTTTACTATCTGTATATTTTAATCAATTCATTTTTGTCTGGATAAGGGAAAAGTTTTACCTGCTGGTTGTGCTACATGGAAGGTCAGAGGATTAACCAACTCATTAGAATACATTCTCTGAGACTCATAAATATCAATACAAAATATGGTGCCAATACATCAAAGGTTTTGAGATATGTCACTGAATAAGTGAAAAGTCTGATCTGCAAGTGGTAATACAGGTTAATTATCAACAATATGACTTAATTCAGTACAATGGTAATGTTGCTTTGCTGTCCACTGATGATCCCCATCCACCCTGATGGCGCTTGAGAGGATCTGCAGAGAACAAAGGCAGAAAATCCCCAAATCCAGGTGAGCACAGCTTGTTGCGTCATACTCAAGGCTGTAACTGCTGCCAAAGGAGCCTCAGCTGAGTAAAGGGGTGTGAATACTTATGCCAATGTGATATTTTAGTTTAATAAATTTACAAAGTTTTCTCAAATTCTGTTTGCACTTTACTTTTGAGGTTTTTTATTTATTTTTTTTATAGATTGATCTGTGGGTAGTGCAACATTTATTGCATCCATTATACAAGTTTGTATTAACAGTTGTTTGAAGCACCGACCAAATCCAAAAACATCCAGTGCATTATGTTCGCTGTAAGCAATGCTTGTGAAACCCTTTCCTGTTATCAGTGTGGTGTCTAGCTTGGCTATATGTCACCTAGAAACACAAACTCAGCCAAAACTTAGTTGAATTAAAAAATGAACAAATGATGTTTAACCCTTTTACAGACACCCCCAATTTTGTGATGCCCAAAAATAATGTACCCAAAATAAGAGTGCTTCCCTGATACTCCTGCAGTGTGAATCTGTGAGTGAGCAGGAGATGAGGAAAACATGTCAGTCAAGGATGTAGCAACAATGCTAAGTCTGCAGATAACAACATTTTTATACACGAGGAGTCCTGCACACAGGGCTAGTTCTTGAACTACTGCATGTGCTATGAATACAAAAAAGCTGGAAAAAAACAGACATACTGCATTTAACACTTCAGGGCAATGGGCAGCAAAAATAATGCCTTTCTGTCAACCGTTGGATTTGTATTGAAAAGCTTGCATGACAGCTTGAAATTATACTGTGTAATCTCCACCCTGAACCACTCCTGCCATATTCTAAAAATTAGACCTTGTGACTTCAATCTTTGACATACATTACATCTGCACTTGAACTTTGAATCTGAATTTATACAATTATGATAACATATTGCTGATTGTTTTGAGTCCCAGTTCTAGATTTATATAAAGAAAAACTTTTTGGCATAATCTGGAAAACGGGGAACTAGAAAACAGTCAAGACAAAAGAGAATTTCTTTTCAAACACTAATAAGCCACTGAATTATTAATTAGGTTACTCATTGCAGACAGTGGTTGAAACCAACACAATGTAGGTTATTCATGCACAGGTTACACACACAGTCATTCATTCTCATTATGATTATCATAATTATTATGAAAAACAGGAACAATTACAGGGTGTTTGCTGAGGTGAATGTGGGTGTATACTTTGGTAGGATGTTTGAATAAAACAAAACAAAAATGAAACGCCACAAAATTTATTATGAGGGGCCATGAGGGACATTATCAAAAATTACCATACACATATGAAACCATACTCATTCTCATACTATACTGAAAACCTCCCAGACATACAAGTGAAAAGGTTTTACACACACTACTGAAACCCTCTCACACAAACAACTGAAAAAGTATGTGCTCACATACACAACTGAAAAGCTCATAAAAACTACAAAAACTTTTTACATATAATACTGAAAAGCTTTTACACACACTAGCAAAATGTTCTTATACACAACTGAAAAAATTACTCTTACACAGACTATCATTGGATAATCTGTCATTCTTTAGTAATTTAAAAACGAAAAATACTAAATATGTTATTTGTTTTATAACCAAAACAGAAAAAACGTTTTTGGTGTCACAATAAATTGGCAATTCGTTTTTATCATTATTTAGTTTGAAACCAAAACAGAATTCATGTCGTTTTATTTGATTTTGGATTCTAAATCAAATAACAAATAAAAGCGAAAAACCAACTTCAAAAAACGCTCCAATTTTTGTTTTTTTGCAAATTCATTTTCTAACCTCATTTGACAAGAACAGTAAAACGGTGGACAGACAGGAAGAGGAAGTGAAGCGTAAAAAATTCAAAATAAGAGCCAAGACGACATAAAAGTGTAACTTTAAGCATAATTAATAGATAAATAAATTTTATGGTTTTGCTCTTTTAATTTCGATATGTAAATTATTTCATACAAAAAAAATGCAGCATACATTATTCAGTTGGGTGGCGTAAGTTAATAGGAAGCAGGAGAACAGCGGTCAGACTGATGATTGGGTCAGACTCAGCTGTAGGGAGCAGTTCCCGCTTTCATCCATCACCAGTAAGTAACCATTAAATGTTTTTATTTTCCTCTAAAATAGTCATGTATTATATTTCCATCCGTCACACAAAGTCATGTGATCATTTTGTTGTCAAGTGTGACATTAGCAACTCTAGTTAGCCTAGCGGGTAATCGCTAGCATACAGCTACTGTACCGTACATTTCATGATTGCTATTGATAACGAGACATGAATGTGTGTTTATGTGCTGCAGTGTCACAATTTGTTGTTCAATGCGTGTTCATGTTTAATGTTGACTTGTTGACAAAAGCTCAGACAAAAGCTGTTGTGGGTGTTTTACTGTCTAGTTATCTAGCTACCTAGCTAATGACATTAAAGTAGCTCCGTGTATTAGCCCATCTCAAGCACAGGTGAGAATGACAGCTGTCAATGGTTGTATATATCCATGTCATCTAATAAATACACACTCTGTGCAAGGTGCTCCACCATGTAACTATTGTTATTGTAACTAATGTTACAATAGAGACCTGAACCTCCCCATCTCCAGCCTGCTCTGGTGTATGGCAGCAAACACCACTGTACTTGTTGTAGTCCAGCAGGTTCTGTCACAGAGCAACAGTGTTTCTCACCTTAGCAGAGAGACAACACAACAGCACATGAGAAGACAAAAGCCTGTGCAAGTGTGAACATGTATGACAGGGCACAGAGTAAAAAGTAGCAAGACAACAAATATTCCTGACTTGCTGGTTGGTGACAGGGATGGTTCCTCACCTCCACCAGAAACTCTGCCAAGCTGTCAACTTTGTCCATGCCTGGTCTGCCAGAGTTATCCACAGCCTGAAAAAACGCAGAGATGAGAAACAAAGTTTGAGGACAGTGAAGTGGAAGTGATTGTGTTTCTTTACACATTTATTAAGGTACATAACCGGACTAATCAGGAAACCTGAATCCAGTGCAGAGGAGTCACCTGGCTGTGGCATGGTGGCAGCAGCCTCCCAGCCACCACCCTTCAGGCTGTCGGTGTTGACAGTGGGCCATATCCCCGGAGAAGGTGAGGAGAGAGGACAGCTCGCTGGTCACCACCGCAGTCTCCCAATAATGGTTCCACCTTCCAGGGGGTACAACTGGAAATTTATTGCTTTTTTCACTGGTTCTTGCTCATCTCACTCAACAACCTGAGTGAAACTGTAGCCCCAGCAGTGGCTAACTGATTTCCTCCAGACTCATCCTCATCCAGAAGACCACAACAAATAAACATTAGTTTACTGCATACATAAAGGCACCACTAAAAATGACTTACAATAGAGGCTACTCCTAGGCTGGTGTTCAGAGCAGGGCACTGGGTCCTCACAGCAGATGGAGGAGGAGAGGGGCTGGGGGTCCTCCTAGCCACTAAACTGGGCTTCAAGTGAGGTAGACTGTGACCCACCAAAGCATGATTAAGTGAACTGAAAGGAGAAAGTGCTAATTGCACCATAGGCCTAGTCTGAGGCCATAGACTGCGAGGCTTTAGCAGCAGACTGAGTGATAGGCTGTAATAAGAAATAGATACATATTTTGCTATACTTTACCTTCTGATAACCCTAACTCTCAGCTGGACCATCCACTCTCTATCCTCCATGACCTCGATGCTCTTACGTTTAGTTTTCATCTAGACACAACATGGAAATAATGACAGAAATATTAGTTACACTAACAGTAGTTACAATGGTGTATTGCAGCATAGACATGGTGTGCTGAGCAAGAGCAAGTGCTTTTGAATGCAGTAACATTATACTGGTAGGACAGTAAAATACACATAGTAGATATATACAGCCATTGACAGCGGTCATTCTCACCTGTGCTTGAGATGGGCTAATACACGGAGGTACTTTAATGTCATTAGCTAGGTAGCTAGATAACTAGACAGTAAAACAGTAAAACGTTCGGTACTGTAAGGACACCCAGCTTTTGTCAACAAGTCAATATTAAATATGAACATGCATTGAACAACACACTCTGACACTGCAGCACATAAACACACATTCATGTAGCGCTACCGTCATCAAGACCAATCATGAAATGAAAGGTACAGTAATAGTACCTTACCTTACCTTGTCTTTTAAATGTAACTATGCCTGAAGCTCTTGGCATGACTGGTAAGTAAACAGCTTCTATTTATTGTATGTATATGTATGTATGTATATTACATCTCACCTTGTTGAATATTACTTGTGGATGCTGCCACTATAAACAAATTTACCTGCAGGTATCACTGTTTCTTCTCATGTCGCGTTAAGTACTTCATTCATAGTTCTGTTGATATTGCTTATAATTAACAACTCAGTCTCTTTCATATGAACGTGCTTGTAGCTGGATAAACCCAGTTTCCTGGTTATGCTGAACTTGCTTTGAAGTACAGGCCTCTGAGCTCAGCTGACTAGGCTGAGGCTGTTTTTCTTTTGTGTTGTTTTGTGCTGATGTTTAATGAGATTTACTGACATTTCCCAGATCGTAATGAGCGTTCCACTCGGGGTCGTTTGACTCCATTGTTCTAGTCTTGTGGTAGATGGAACCATAACACCATAATCTTAGCATAGCTGTGAATTGGAGAAAACAAGACACAACAACACTGGAACACTGGAGACTTGACATAACTCTGCACCTTAGTATACATTTAATTAATTTTCACATTTGAATGTAGTTCCATTCAATGTCCTTTGGCACATTCATGAGTAAGTTATATCCCACAAATGCAAAGCAACAGAAAATTGCATATTTATTCTTACAGAGTATGTTGTATAACATTTGCTGGACGTCTGACATGAGCACCACAAACACCATGATGTGCCTGTTAACTAACATTAATGTACTGCAGTAGGTGGGGGAGGATCTCTTGGGGAAAAGCCCTGTGTACCTGAGAACTGATTACTGATGGCTCTCACCTGTGTTTAAGCTTGTGGAGGATCACACTGAAAGAACAGAGGGCACTGAACAGCTGGATGAGCTGGATGACACGTGAGATAGGGAGGGACCGGGGACTAGTTGTTTGTTTAACATTTTCATGTCTAATATTTGTAAATTGATTAAAGATTTATCTCAAAAATAGATTTTAATAATTGGATGCCCTATGAAGGCCCATGCAGTCAACACTGGTAGCTTAGGCGGTCCTCTATCTCCCTCTATTGGTAAAAATGGTTCTGATCTGAAATGGAGTCATGTGCATTATGTGGGCAGTGTATTTATCTCTGTGCGCTGTAATACTTATAATTCACTGCAATAAATACAGCACCATTTTTACATGTACTGTAAGAATAGTGTTCATCTCTCCAGTAGAGTTCAGAGACCCAAACAATCTGTGCCAAAGGGCAAGAAAGCTCTGGTAGTCCTGGTGGCTCAACATCACACTCAGACACTAAAGGTCTATATTGTGTTATTTTCTTGTAGTTGTTCTAGAGAGGCTGTAACAGAAACTTGCCATTGATAGAAATTACATTTCCTTGAATTAAGTCAAACAGTCCTACAATAGATTTTAAAGGTCCCACATTGTAGAAAGTGACATTTGCATTTTGAGTCATTTTATGAACAAAAATAATAAAACAAGAATTTCACTAAGGGAACATCCACAAGACATGACCAGATAACTAACTAATAGGCCTGATGCAAGAACCACCTTAGATTATATTGTACTTGGTGTTGCAAAGAACTTAACATATTTGTAGCTTATTAAATGGACAAAACCAGTTGAAAATAAACCTGTGTTTTTTGGGCATGTCAGAATCTGGGGCATCTGGGCAGTTTGCCTCATAGCCTGGTTTGTTGTCCAGTCGTGGACAGGAAGTGTTGGGAACCACCATCCCTGACTGGGCGTGTTTGTGTTTTGCTTCAGCATTGATCAGCAGCTGTCATTTTCCAGTGTAAGATCATTTATAGAGCTGTATTAGTAGTTTGTTTTTCTTTTTTTACCACATGGTAAACTGACAAACCGACAGTGCTGAGGAATTAGTGCCTTATAAAGTCATTAAACCTCCAAATAACTTATTTTTTAAGCACTTGGGGGGCTGTAGAAACAAGTTGTGAAAACATCACTTTTTAAGTTGATATAGAGAACTTCAACGTCCAACTGGGAAAAACAGAAAACTGCCCCTGAACCCAAGAACCAGGGACCTCAAAAGCCCCAAGTTCAGTTTAAATGAACTGTGTTTTAATTTGAACCATTAAATAGCAATATTAGATAACATGTGCTCTTCATCACTGAATCCTGTGGTCCTGATTTTGTAGAAGGGTGATGCTCTTAGTTTTGGTTGTTTATTGTAAGACCATTATAGTTTGAATTTGCATTGGGTTCATGTGTATGTATTTCTAAATAAAATGAAGTTGGACTTACCAATACTGATGGTGGTTTAAAGAGCTTTAAAAACACTTAATATGGTTCAAAAGTCTTTATTGGCTTGAGAAAGGCAACACAAAAATAGTAACTCTAAATAGTACACAGTGGTAGTGATCAGCACAAAGATTTAACAGTTTTGATATATAAAATTCAGACGACGATCAACAGTTCTTTGTATGACAAAGGCACAATCTGTGATTCAAATGTGTCCCCACCACCAGAATCAAAACAGGAATAAACAGGACTACTATCTCTCCCAAATTCAAACATGGCGTAACACTAAACTACAACTGAATTTAAGTTTCCACAGGTGAATAGTTATTACAAAATCATTTTACTTTGAACCTGAGTCACTGTCGGGTTCATTACATTTAAAAAAGCAATTAACAGATCTGATTTCACACTTGATTAAAGACAAGCTATAGAGCATGTCACCCAGAATGCATTCCTCAGTATGGAGATGGTTTGTATTGGTTGCACCTGGCTCCAGTCAGGTGACGGTCACAGGTGAGAGAGTACAGGATCTCGATGCCGCCTCTTGAGGCTGGGCAGGTGAATCTGTGCGTCCCCTGCGTCAGGGTCTTTGTACATGACCCCAGACGGTCGTCTCTGCCCCAGTCTTTATCCCAGACTTCAATCCTCAAATTCAAGTGTGTGTCCACCTTCAAAAAAAAAAAAAAAAATACATACCTCACAGTGGGTCATGTCAACTTTATATTTATAATTTTTTTCAAAATGCTTGTTGCCTTTTTTTTTTTAAATATGCCAAAACATATCACCAATTTATTATGGTTGGTTTTTACAACTAATCATATCAAAAGACAAGACAAGCAAGGCTACCTGACATCTGTTGTTTCATATGCATATAAAGTGGTTTATGAAGGAATCTTTGGTAGTTCTCACTTCTTTTAAATCAGGGTTTAAAACTTTTTTGTTTGCCACTGCATTTTATTAAGTTAAACTTGGGGCTATTTATTCTTATCTTGCACATTGTAAGGTTATTATTCTGTTTTACCTATTTTATTCGATTGTATCTTATTTTTATATTTTGTTTACTTATACACTTAAATCCTTTTATATTGTCCTTTTAACATTGTCTTGCTTTTCTTCATTTAATGCCTTTTATGTTTTATGTAAGGCAATTTCAAGTGTTTTGGGATTGAAAGGTGCTATACAAATACATTTGTATAGCTCTTTTTAACATCATAATAATACTTCAGTTTTAAAGTGCATCATTTCAGAGGAGTAACCATAATAACATCTAACTCAACACTGTTAGGCACAGTCTTTATATTTGGTATTTACAAATCTCATTTTTTAATTGTGTCCAAGGTAATTACAGTCTACTGCTTAAAGAAATATCTACATTTTTTGGTCAAGATTCAAGTAATAAGATTGATATTGTACAACTTCATATCTATAGTCAGCAAATTCACTTCATTTCTTTGATGGGTTTCTTTGCCTGGGGCCAGGGTCTTGGATCACCACTGAGTAAGACAGCTAGCCTTAATTACCCAGAATGCATCGTCACTATAGTTTGGTTACTAGTGAATTTTAATACTGGTGTATCCCCATTATACATTTTATGGTAGGATCACTTTTATTTCCAAGTAAGATATCAAAATGTAACTGTCATAATTCAGTTTTGACTAAATAGTAAGTATGTTTTGGCTTTGTATGGCACTGTAGCTTCATATTTATTGGACAGACATGGGAGTTGTATAATTATTATAATTTTTTTAATCTAACTTTTGGCAAGAAAGCAACAAACCTGTTTCCTAAAATATCAAATTATTCCTTCAAAAACCTCAGCTGCTTTTGATGTAGTTGTGGAATTAAAATCAGCAGAGAAATCTGGAAGCTGATCTGTGAAAGAAGATAAGTACTGACTTTGCCCAGATCATAACGTGCATTCCAGCGAGGGCTGTTTGATCTGATCACACGGGTCTTGCGGTAGATGGAGCCGTACCCCATCTTAGCATATCTGTAAAATGGAAAAGAAAATACCTCTGTCAGAATTTGTGTTTGATGCCTCACATTCACTGTGCCTCCTCTCTGTGTCATGACTTGTTCTCTACTCACCCCTCAGTCCTGCCCCATCTATCTCCTTTCAGATTCCAGGCTCGGACGATGGTCACCACCAGTTTTCCCTTCCAGGTCTGTTTAGGACAGCACTTGGAATCCAGGTTAGGGTCCCTCCAGCCACAGTACGGTTGTCTGATTGAGCTCTTGATGCTGTTGTCTTTTAAGTACTGCTCTATGGCAGCCTTCAGCCCTTGCTTTTTTGTCAAGTTTGGCACCAGCTCGTACATTGGTCTCAGAGAGTACCCTACAACATCAGGGTGATCCTTGAGGGTTTTCAGCCACTTTTGGTAGCCCACAGAGTCGTTACGGGTGAGTGCAAACTCCCCCACCCATCCTTTGCCTCCTACCACCTCTGTGTAATGCTGGTGCAGTCCGGAGCTGAACGAGGTGGCGAGATACTGGTTGTTCAGGACTTTGTTGCAGGACCTTATACTAGCAGGCAGTTTGATCTTCCCCAGGCCTACGTTGATACCCAGTGACAAGCAGCTGCGCACCTAGATGACAGGATGGGATTTTAGATGTTGTTTTTGTAACAGAATGTGTGAACCTGCCTTCAATAGAAGTGTGTAACAAATACCTTGGATGAGGAGAGGCCATTCAGTGTGGACAAACAGGTACGTGTAGCTGTGACTCGCCTGAATCGGCCCCCAAGATAAACCTAAAATTACACAAAAGAAAATGTTGTGAAGACAAAGAAATATGGTGGTGTATTCCTTTGAAGTCATTAGTCAAGAAGTCAGACAAATATTGATGTGTGTGTGTGTGTGTTTTAACCTGGCGGATATAATGTGTGCCGTAGGTGTCTATGATCCGTCTGTACTGGGCCCTGGTTGAGTAGCTGTAGGAACTGGGCAGGCTTTCCAAATCCCTACTGAACTCATAGCTGAGGGGTGGTCTGTCTGACACACGGTAACTAAATGCAAAAACAAAAAGCAAAATAAATACAAACTTAGATGATAAATAAGACATTGTGTGTTGATGTAGGTGGAGATCTTCACACCCTACCTGTAATGGCTACAAGTGGCCCTGTGAGTGCTGAAGGTGTAGCGGTCTTCTTTGGTCCTGGCTGTAGCAAAGTTATATGCAGTGGAACGTGTTCCTCCCACCTCCAGGCCAACAAACTTCTTCCAATCTAGTCCCACCTGATAAAAAGAGGAGAACATGAGAACATGTGGTTCTTGATGTCCTAATGTAATAATCATGTTGCAGTATGTTCATGGTTCAGTTCAGCCAAATCACAAAAAGGCTTATTTTCTGTTTATGTTTTGTCTGAGGAAGAGTTGTCTGAGATTTTTGCTGCCATCCACCTTGCTATCACAGATCTCCATTGCCATAAAGTGCTAAAATTGCAGCACTAATTTAGTTTTTTTTGCTCAAAGAATTAAAAAATTATAATTTAAATGGCATTGTCAGCTGGTTGGTCAACCACTTTGGGTCAGACTTAAATAAACTACTAGATGGATTACTTTTAATATATTATATATAATATTTGAGGATTTGAGTGAAATATCTCAGCATCTATGGACTGCCACGAAATTTGGTTGATGCCCCCTTGCACGATTAACCCTATTTACTTTAGTGATCCCTTAATTCTTCATCTATCCTCATCATCAGGTCAAAATTTTAACTTCTTTACTTTTATGACAAAGTAGATCTGCAAAGTAGATCTGCAAAACTAATGACATTAGCTTTTTATGCTTAACTAAGATGGTAATATGGTAACACTACACTTGCTAAACATCATTATTAACTTAAATTCATTCTGACTTATTATATTATTATAACTTATTATCATTCTGAAGTCAACATTTAGCTCAAAGATTCTTAGTCTTGTTTAGATTTAGTTTTTTGTGCACTGTGCAAAATTGTCCCTTATTTTATTGGTATCAGAAACTTCAGCAGATAAAACTAAAACTAAAAATCTATTTTGGGTAAAGAGATCATTCAATTCAATTCCTGAAAGAATTGATCTTGTAGATCAAATAATCAAATGCATGAATAAACAAATGTACTAATTCAACATTAATATACTGAAAATGTTTCATACTTTCCAGTCGTTGCTCTCCTCGTTAGTGTGTTTGAGAAGCAGTGAGCTGTGGACATAGTCAGATAAAGTACCATGAAAATTGTTTAATTTCCTGAAAACATTTTGCATTTATTCGCATCAATTACTTATAAATTATAGTTGTTAAGATCAGGCAGCTTCAGCTAGAACTAGAAATGACACAGAAAACTTGTAAAATAAGAACCTAGAATATCAACAGTGAATGGGGAGCTGACTTTGTGAATTTGACAGTGGTGGAAGAAGGACTCAGATCTTCTACTCAAGTAAAAATTGCCACACCACAGTGTTACTACTCTGTTACAAGTGGGCTAAAAATCATGCATACATTTTACTTGAGTTAAAGTACAAAAGTATTAGCTTCAAAACACACTCAGAGTGACAAACATAGGTACTTATCATGCAGAATAGCCCATTTTACAATAATTTCACAATAATATATTATTGTATTATAGTTATTGATGTAAATCACATTAATGTTACATCTTGTAAGATAGGGGCTAATTTTAACTACTTTATGAGGGAAAATGTACTCCCTCCCCTTTCTGTCCTCTCAATGTGGATCCTGCCACCTCCAACTTACCATTCCAGACACTCTGCTGAAGCAGTACTTAATATGTCTTAGTTTGAGGTAATTTGATTAAACACAACTTTATTGGGACAATATGAACTAAAATAACAAAGGTCTTAAAACTAGAGTTTGGCAAAGAGTTTCTCCACAAGAAATGGTCAGACAGTTAATAATGATAGGCCTATGTTAGTTGTGGGTCTCTCAGGTAATGGTAATCCAGCCTTGGATACATAGTTTAATACATTTGCACCATAATATAAATATAAATATAATAAGATGATCAATTTTCAACATAACTAATAGCTCAAACGCTAAGTAGAAGTATTAAGTAGCATAAAATAAAAATACGAAGTACAAGTACCTACAAATTGTACAGGACATGAGTAAATGTACTTAGTTAATGTCCACTACTGGAATTTGAATGGCAGACATCATCCAGAGACACTGATGTAACATCAGCACTCAAAGAATAAGGTTTATATCAGGAACTATTGACTGATCTGAGTTTTGGTATTGTAAAAACCCCACTATGGTCACAACACTGTGAGTGTTTATGATGCTGTATCACAGAATACCTGATGGAGCTGTGCGCGCTGCTGTAGAGATGAACACTGCAGCGGCTGAATGTGCGCCAGTCTACTGCAGAAAGCGGCAGCTGAAAAGAAAGGTGAGACCACCAGGATGAACAAGTGAACAGTGTGTATATGTGACAAATTTGCTGTTGTATTTGTAAGTTTGTCTTTTCTGCTTTTCTGCTTTAAATTACTTTCTGCAGCACGTTGCCCTGAAGAGGGTTGCGACGGAGGATGCAGGTGCCATTTGGGGTGAGGAAAGTGTTCACGTCGACCGTGAAGGCTCCTTTCCGTCGCAGGGTGACCACATCAAAGCCCTCCCCCACCAGGTTGTAGCCCGGCACGAAGGGGGCGGACTCACACTGCTTTAGGACTGTGGTGTTACAGGAGAGAACAAGGGAGTGGGATGACAGAAGGAGGAGGAGACTCAGGTAGAGAGGGGGTGGAGTTGACAGGGAGAGCATGGCTGGGGCCAAAGAGACACTGAAAAGTTTGAGACAAAGACAGAGAGAGCAGGAAAGGAACTGAATGAGTATTATTTCAGCTTTATTGTAATCATGTAATATTATTAAAGTTAACAAGGACTTCAGTGTCTTTTGGTAAACAGTCTTTATCTTTGAATTTCAATTTCCATTGGCATAAAAATATCAGTCCCCAGTTTAACATCATTGAATCTGTTTTAGTTTATTATGATACCAGGACTGTGCATGTTGATGGTTTCTCAACATGTCACCAAAAATACAAATAATAAGATGATCAAGGAGTTTGGTCATGAAAAACAGTCATAATATTAAAGAATTCAACTAACAATTAGTTTCATTATCAGTTAATTTATCAATTGTTTCTGACCAACAACCTATTTGACATTTGCTGTTTCAGATTAGCCTACCCTTTCCTCTTGCTGTGATGCTCTGGAAATTGTTTTCTGTATTTGTCTATCCCTTTATTCCTTTGTATAATGTTTGATTATATATTTGAGTATATATTTCATTAAGGTGCTATATAAATAAAGTTATTATTACTATTATTATTTCTGAAAATGTTCAGTTTCTGGCACATGTTCAGCAGCCCCAGCATTTCAGTCTATGATATGACAAGCAGTGCAGTGTGATATTTAATGGTTCTGTGGTTAAGTCATTATAAGGAGTGGGAGTGCACATTTAGCAGTGCTAAGGAATCATTGTGATGCAACCACAGCCATTTAGCATCACTTGTGTAGTTCATGTCACAACAACAAAAGTCAAACCTAATATTATAATGCATAGGACAAAACCAACAGTCATGGTGATGCATCCCCATCTTTTTGTCATCAGTTGTGAGGTACGTTTAACTCAAAAGAGAAAGCCAAAAATCCCTCAATGGTCTGTTCACACAGTTTAATTCTTACATTTTATACTAATGAAAAAATGAATAAATTATGGCAGAAATCTCAGACTGATATAAATAAAACAAATAACTCAGACTTCCATCCTAACCAAACTTTTTGTTATTTGATTGAAAAGAGAATTTGAATATTAATCAACATGCATCATTTGATGAAAACAAGATTACCTGTTCAGGCTTCAGCAGAGTTTCTCTGATACTCCTGCAGTGTGAATCTGCCAGTGAGCTGGAGATGAGGAGCTGAGGATGTGGTGATGCTGTCCAGTAACAGAACTTTTATACACCATGAACTGCTGAACAAGACAAACCACATTTCACATTTCAGGGAAATGGGCAGCAAAAATAATGCCTTCCTGTCGACTGTTTAAAGCTTACATGACAATGTGAAATTATACTATTTAATCTCCACTCCTCAACCATTCCTGGCATATTTTAAAAACTAGACCTTGTGACTTCAATTTTAAACACCAGGATGCCACACTCAGTGTCCTTCTACAGCAGCAGTTTAATGTTGGCTAATCAGTTCCAAATACTGGTTATCGATCTCCTTGATTACTAATAATCGGTATCACATTCGGCCCTGAAAAAAAATGTATCAATCAAGCTCTAATGTTATTCTCATGACTTACAAGAAATCACATCATGACAAAATTGAAGAATGAGGGGGTGTTTTCTAAGTTGAGCATGGGTGTGTGCTTTGCTAGGATGTTCAAATAAAACAAAACACATAAGAAATGTCTAAAGCTAATTTAAAGATTAAATCAAAACAAAATCAACACGTTATCATTTTCTCTCTAATATGTATCAAGTTCAGTACTGAGGAATGGCCGTGTCTTCTTGTCAAACACAAGCTATTTCATATGTTTATTCATTGTGGCTCTGCTTTGCAGCCATATGCTGTATTCACATAATTGTGGAAAAATTGTTTTCTCTTGCATCAAACACTGTATGAGTCTCTGAAATACTGTGATCTGCTGCTTGCAACATTACTATTGCACTAAATGGTGTCGTTTAATATGCACCCCCAGGGTTTTTGGAGTGGTTACTATGTAACACAGAACATGTTGCTCAGAGCAGCATGGAAATTTTGATGCTCCTAAAATGCATCCGACTCCCCACTATAAATGTGTTCCAGAAAAAAGTATTAAACTGTGACTAAGTCAGGTAAATAAGTTCATATCTTGCTGTGGTAAAACACATTAACTTACAATCATGAAAATAATATTTTTTCTTACAATACCAGTCAATACCTGCAGGGAGATCATATGAGAATATTAGCTACTAACCAAGTGCAGCTACATAAATTGTATGTGAAATAAAAACAGATCCACAGAACATCAACAATAGACTGATTTAGTGTAACAAAAATGAAGGTGTCGAACCTGTGTGACTGGAATTAAATAAAAATGAAAGCATGTAAGTGACAGGGCGTGTCCGCCTGGGGAGTAGATGGGGCACGTGTAAGGTGCTTTTCAAGGACAATCGAGCTTGACATAAAAATTGTTCACAGCAGCAGATAGAGTTTACAACATTACAACAATTTTATTATTTTATTTTTTTTAATTAAACATAAAACAAAAACCAGACACAGATCAACATATACAAACTTGATCACACCAAACAAACCAAATAATAAACACAAAGATATAACAATACAGTGACAATCAGGCTTTCCAAAAATAATTTTCATCAGCAGCTTTGAATATAAATCAACAAATCAAATTGTTGATATAACTATTTTTTCTGTAACTGTTCATTACATTAGTACAGTAGTACAGTACTTTGAACTTCCTTCCAAAAAGGCTGACACAACATGACAGTACCAGAAAAGATGTACTGTCGATTCAGATTCTGTACAACAAAAACGACAGTCATCTGACTCAATAATACCCCCAATTTTTAAGATTTTTCTTGTGGGCAAAAGATTATAAATGATTTTTAACTGAAAAAATCTTATAATTGTATCTACTTATCACTTCAGCTTTGATGCACTCTAAGAAAGGATTCAGGAGGTTAGTTAGTATGACTTAAAAACATGAGCTTTTTCAACATAAAAAATCCAATTTGTTACATGTCCATTATTTTATTAAGTTGATAACTTATTTCAAGAAGTTGATCAAAATTAAAAATGAAGAAAGTTGTCTTCACTCAAAAATATATTGATTTTGGATAAGCATTTCTGCTTTCACTTAACAAAGAAAAGAATTAAGTTAATGAAACTTAATATTGTATTATAATATTAAGTTAGTGCAGCTTCCTATCACGTGTGCCAGCAGAGAACGTGACCAACGGCCATTTTATGCTGCCAGACTGCACCAGCAACAGAGGGAGAGACCGCAAGGAGTGAAGGTCAGGGGGTTGGATTAACTTTACTTGGTGAGTAAATATTTTTTTATTGTCTTTATTATATGTGCAACAGCAAGTAACTATCAGCGCTCAGTCCAGTCACACAACACTAAAAGTGAAATGTCCGCAGCATGCTTTGTCCTCAGCTTTTAGCCAGCTATCTAATGTCTTCAAAGTAAAAATATTTTTATGTTAAAAGTTGGTTAATTAAAAGAAAATAATATTCTCCACATGCAGTGTGCAAATGTAGGCTGAGAGCCAACACCACATCAAGTAAGTTACAGCCCCTGAAAATAAAATTAAGGGACTCCGCAAAATTATCAGTTTCTGTTTTTGGCTCCAGAAAATCAGTGTTCAAAATGAAAAAAAATTGCAGTGTTTTCAAACCTTGAGTATTGCAAAGAATATTAATCTTTTTTATATATATTTTGAACAGTTAATATTTTCTGCAAATACAATCAGAGAAACTTGTGATTTGGCAGTGATCTCTTTTTTTCTGTAGGATAGTAATAAGCTATTTATTTTGATCACATTTGATTTTAACTGTATTTTTTCTTCTTGTTTTTCAGAGACGGGAGAACTGGTCGCACCATCCGGTTAGGAAAGCAACATTTCCCAACAACAGTTAGCAACAGATAGCAACATTAAAACATTGAGAAACATCATATAGACAGCAAGTTATTACAACAGGACTAATGCTACATAAAATTTAAGTTCAAATAGACAGAACTTACATTTACATCACATCTGTACATTTTGTGAAGTTGTGCTGTATACACTTTATTCTATACAAGTTCAGTACATTTATTACATAACGCACAAACCAGCTTCATTAAGGAAGAACCCTGTTGAGATAGCAGGCAGTGACAGTGTTGACTGCAATAAAAATTGTTATCGATATTGAAGTTGCTTACAATAAATGTGCTTTGACGGTAAAACTGGAATTGCATTGTCTAATTTCTTCTGACTTAAGTGAAATAAGTTAGTTGTACTCAATAAAATTGAAGTAACAATTTGCATGGACTTTTCTGAGTAGAAAGAAAGTAAAATAAAGGAGTTATAGCAACTTAAATAGAGTAAGTTGACCACTTATTAACACTAAAACTTTGGTATAAAAATTTAGTTGGTTCAACATAATTAAGCTTGTAGAGGACAAAACAAATCAAGTTGGTTGTACTAGACTAATTGAGTTAGTCCAGCTACAAAAGTCTCATGGGAACTACTCAATAATGTCTTAGTTGGAATTACTTAAAAAGATAAATGCAAATTGTTACAACAATTTTTTTAAGTTGAGCCAGTGTATTTTTTATTAGAGTGTGGTTTTTTTTATAGATTGATCTGTGGGTAGTGCAACATTAATTGCATCCATTATACAAGTTTGTATTATTGGTTGTTTGAAGCACTGACCAAATCCAAAAACATCCAGTGCATTTTGTTCACTGTAAGCAAAGCTTGTGAAACCCTTTCAGTGTAGTGTATAGCTTGGCTATATGTTGCCTAGGAACACAAGCTATAAATGAATAAATGAAAAAATCATGTAACCCTTAACCTTTTTACAGACACCCCCATTTTTGTGATCAAGCCCAAAAATAATGTACCCAAAATGAGAGTGTTTCTCTGATACTCATGCAGTTTGAATCTGTGAGTGAGCAGGAGATGAGGAAAACATGTCAGTCAAGGATGTGGTGACAATACCCAATCTGCAGGTAACAGCATTTTCATACATGAGGAGTCCTGCACACAGAACTAGTTCTTGAACTACAGCACGTGCCATGAATACAAAAAAAGAAAAAAACAGGGCAAACCACATTTCACACTTCAGGGAAATTGGCAGCAAAAATAATGCCTTCCCGTCAACTGTTCAATTTGTGTCAAAAAGCTTGAATGACAACTTAAAATTATACTATTTAATCTCCACCCCTCAACCATTCCTGGCATATTTTAAAAATTAAACCTTGTGACTTCAGTTTTTGACATGCATTACATCTGCACTTGAACTTTGAACCTGAATTTATAAAAATATGACAACATACTGTTTGTTTTGAATCCCAATTCTAGATTTATATAAAGAATTTTTTTTTCATTATCCAGAAAACGGAAAGTGTAAAACAGGGACCTAGAAAAAAAAAAGAGAAAAACAACTGATAAGCTATTAAATCGTTAATCGGGTGAGTCATTGCACACAGTGGTTGAAACCAACCACATGGAGCCCATTGATGCAGAGGTTATACGCACATAGTTATTCATTCTCATTCTCATTTTCATCATGAAAAACAGGAACAATGACTACAGGTATTTGCTGAAGTGAATGTGGGTGTATACTTTGGGAGAGGTTTGAATAAAACAAAGCGAAAAGGAAACGCCACAAAACTAATTAACTAAATGTTTTGATGCCCAGCTGCTGCTGTTTTGCTTTGAAGTCGTATGGTGTGTTCACATTATCGTGAAAAAAACTGCTTTGTTATGCATCAAATACTGTTTGAGTCTCTGAACCATTGTGCTCCTAGCACCATTACCATTGTAGTAAATGGTGTAATTAGGTCAGTGCCCACAGGAGTTTCAGATTGGTAAACACTGCGCTAACCAAGTGCAGAATGGAAATTAAGACCACAGATCAAATGCATGAAGGCTTTAAATTAAATGTCTAACTTTGTTTGAAAAAATTAATAGTTTAAAATCAACTTTACTATCTGTATACATCCTGCATTTCTACTTCTTCCTGGTCTTGAATGTACAAAATGATTCCTTCAAAACCATTTACATTTTAGAGAAGCAAACAAAGGCTATTTCTTAGTTAACTGCCTTAATTTATTATCTGATGTGTAAGGTCTAATGCTGAACATCAAAATATTTACTCTTGTTCCACTTAATAATGATATCCATACAACATAAACTGAAAATATTCCAGTGGGGATGAATGTTGCTTTTAATTTTGAAGTAATTTGTTTGACTGGAAATAAATGAAAGTATCTCAGTCATACACGAGCCATCTGACAAAACAAGCTTGTGACAGGGTGAAGCTGGTGTGTACCTGTGGAGTGGATGGGGAACATGAAATGACAAATACTGTTTAATTGTCTTGAATTGCTTTTCAAGAAGCCTTGAGCTAGACTTAAGTGCAGCAGCTAAGAGTATCATTTAGTACAGCACTCCACAGAGTTTCAGAGAGGTAAATACTGGGCTGAGCAACAGGGACACCAGAAATGCTCTGAGTTACAATGCATTGAGAAAGTGTTCAGACCCCTAAACTTTTTTAACATTATGTGACGTTGCAGCCTAAAGCTATTCATTTTTTCCCTCATCAACCTACACTCAAGTTTTCCCTTTGTCGTTATGAGGTTTTGAGTCTTGATTGATCTTGATCGCTTCGCTTGAAACTGACCATATACAAGTCATAAATAATAAGTGAGTCTAAACTTAAATTTGTTTTTGGAATGTAAGAGAAAAATATAACCTGATTAAGAGAAAACACACTTCATATAGCACTTATAGGGGAGACTGGGTCAGGTATATAGAGCTTCTTTTAATAGTAAAAGCTGGGTGGGCTCTCAAGTCGAGTAGTAGAACTGATTTAAAGTCAAGTCCAATAGCATCACTGCAGAACGTGCTGACCATGCAGAAATCAGTGAACATGATTCACCAAAACAAATCAGGGAGATTTCACTCTTTTCTGGCCTAACCTTAAGAAATTCTTGAAAGAGCAACAGGATACCAGCTTTTATACCATGCATATTACTGGATCCTGCAAAGGCATACATTTGACATGACAACACTGTATATAGAGCAGAGGAAACTTTAATCAGAATTGCATTACATACAGCTGATATATTCAATCCTCTGCATAGTATGAATTACTGAATAAATTCGAGACAGTTAAGATTTCTTTAGAGGCAATATTGAAGAAGAAGGCAGATTAATTAGTTTTCTTCACCAGAGACATAAAGGATGCAAATAGGCCAAATCAATATCTAGGTGACCTTTTAAGAAATAGGTCCCATAACCAAAGCATATCGAGGATTAAGGACTTGAAATGTATCCTTAAATACTTAAACAGAGAAATAAATGGTATTTTTAAGGTGCTACAGCATGTTTCTGAATTTAAGACAAATTTCATGGAAAATATGATCTATTTCAAAATGATGGTTTTTCATTTTAAAGTTAGCATAAATCAGTATATGAATTTACCTGTAATTTATATGTAAAAAAAAATGACTGAGCCTTAAAAAGATATAAAATATGTGTAAACTGTAGGAAAATAAATGTATGTCCGGCACACTGTGTGTTACTGGTTCATTGCAATTAAAGTAAGTCAGTCAATCAATAAATGCGATATTGTACCTGATTAAATAAAAGTGAGCGGTATTTGAGAATAATGTGGCCCCAAAATGCATTTCTCACTCTGCAGATGGTTTGTAGCGGTTACACCTCTCTCCAGTCAGATGACGATCACAGGTCAGAGTCAAGGAGAACTCAAAGCCGCTTGAGTCGTTTGAGCAGGTGTAACCGTAGCTCCCCCGCTTCAGGTACAAAGAACATGTTAACAGAAGGTCGTCATAGTACCAGTCATCATCCCAGACCTCGATCTTCAACTCATAAGCTGTGTCCACCTTCATAAAAAAAGAGACATTAAAACAACAAACAACATTAAATTTACTATCACCTTGCAAATCCTGAGACCAGGTCTGCATATTGTATTGAGTAAAAGGGCCTAATTCGTTAAACGTCTGTAAACACAGATATGAACTTGACTTGTGCAATTAGATAGTATTTCATCAATACTATCTCATTGAAAATGAACAAAATGAACAAAACTAGCTAGCCACTGCTTTCTGACAGCAAGTCACTGTAGCGTCCAGTCTGCCCTCAGCTGCTCAGAGGGCGTATTATAACCTCTTGTCTTTTAAATGTAACTATGGCTGAGTGTTAGACTTAAGCCAGATAATGAAAAGATATCCTGGTTATGCTGAACTTGCTTCTTAGCACAGGCTTCTTAGCTCAGCTGACTAGGCTGAAGGATGGGGCTAAAGTTTTTCTTTTGTGTTGTTTTGTGCTGATGTTTAATGAGATTTACTGACATTTCCCAGATCGTAATGAGTGTTCCACTCGGGGTCGTCTGACTCGACCGTTCTAGTCTTGCGGGAGATGGAACCATACCTCATCTTAGCATAGCTGTGAATTGGAGAAAACAAGACACAACAACACTGGAATGATTAGTGACCGATTAGCAATTGATTGGAACTACGATGAAGCCCAAAAATAATGTACCCAAACTAAAATAAAGAGATAAACATAAAGAAAATTAACTTAAATCACAACAGCACATTTTGTCTTGTTCTCTTGTCCTTACAATTACTGAAGACTTGACATGACTCTGCACCTTAGTATACATTTAATGAATTTTCACATTTGAATGTAGTTGCATTCAGTGTCCTTTGGCACATTCATGAATTAATTATTAATAATTAACCAATGCAAAGCAACAGAAAATTGCATATGCATATGCTTCCAGAGTATGTTGTATAACATTTGCTTGATGTGAGCAACACAAACACCATGTTGTGCCTGTTAACTAACATTAATGTACTGCAGTGAGGAAATGTGGGGGAGGATCTCTCTTGGGGAAAAGCCCTGTGTACCTGAGAACTGATTACTGATGGCTCTCACCTGTGTTTAAGCTTGTGGTGGATGAGCTGGAGGACATGTGAGATAGACTGATGCTTTTGTCCATGGTTGAGGCTGGGACATCTTGAGGTTGAGGCCGCTGTCAGCAACTTTTTCATGTTTAATATTTATAAACTGATTGATGATTTATCTTGAAAATAGACTTTAATAATTGGACGCCCTGTGAAGGCCCATGCAGTCAACACTGGTAGCTTATGGGGCCCTCTGCCTCTCCCTATTGGTAGAAAGGGTTCTGATCTGATCTGGAGTGATGTGCATTAGGCGGGCAGTGTATTTACTGCTGTGCACTGGTACTGTGCTCAATATTTCTCCCAGGGTGTGTGTAAAGTTTATTCTAATTCATTTGCAGTGGGTTGCTGTGTGTTATGTGTCATATGGTGTGTCTTGTGATCGACCTTTGTGGACACATTTCATGTAGTTTTAATGAACCGATGTTTTTCAATAAAGGCTGTTTATTTTATCCCGATCCCTTTCTGCCTCTGACACCGGACCAGACTGAGGTAACAACGGTCGTTGCAGCTTTACGCTACCTTTTAAAGTCCTTGATAATTACAGTTTATTGCAATATATTAACGCCAGAAACACAGATTAGCTTTCACTGAGAACCCCTCCTTGACCACTGACTTATAGTAGATTTATTTGAGTGCATCATATTGCTGTCCTTCTGTAACTTGTGGTGTAAAGTGCATAGTCCTTTCATAACTTTAAATCTGTTTGGACCTCACTCTGACCGTCACTATGGTCTAAATAGAATAATCTTTGTTCTGCCTACTTTCAAGACCTTATGTAAACAAAGTCATGCCCATCACCTAGAAGTGGAACATCCTGCACTATAAAAGCTGGGTAAACTTCTATGTGTTAACGGTTAACCTTTGGTCTCACAGATCCAGAGGTACATTCGTAACTTAAGTTTTAACAACTTGGGAAATATGTGATGCATAACAGCAGTTAAGACTCTTTTCACTCTTTGTTGTATATTACCAGTCACCAGAAACATTAGTCCTGTACTGCTGAGTGCCATCAGTTACAGTTCCTACATTTCAAGGTAACTGTAAATATTTCAACACAAAGATATATAATGTGAAATACATTTGCCTACTTACTCACTAAGTAGTCGCTACTTACGCGTCACTCTTAGAAAATGAATCTCCATTTAGACCCCATGCTCGGACAATGGTCACCTCTAGAGTCCCCCTTGAGGACTCTTTAGGACAGCAGTTGGAATCCAGGTTAGGAGTGTACCATCCACAGTTTGGTTCTCTGGGTGAGGTCCGCTGAGCGTTGTCTAGTAAGTACTGCTCTATGGCAGCCTTCATACCTAACTTCTGTGACCTGTTTGGCACCAGCTTATAGATTGGCCTAATGTTGTACTCAACAATAGCAGGGTGATCCTTGAGCGCCTTCAGCCAGTTTTTGTAGTTCAGGGAGTCATCATGAGTGAGTGAAAACTCCCCCGTCCAGCTTGTGCCTCCTGCCACCTCTGTGAAGTGCTGGTGGAGACCAGAGCCATACAAGGAGGCGATGTCCTGGTTCTGTAGGACACTTTGGCATGATTGTTGGTTATAGGATAATCCACTCTTCCCCAAGCCTACAGAGATACCCAGTGATAAGCAGGAGTGCACCTAGAAGACAAAGGGGGTTATTTATACTCAGTTAGTAGATAGTAGACTGCATTTAAATAGTGCCTTTATGCTGAGAGCAGTGAACAGTCTCTCAACATAGCTTAACGCCTGTGGAAGATCTTCATCCTACACACCACATGACAGAATATCTTTTGTAAGAATGGTGTTCATCTCTCCAGTAGAGTTCAGAGACCCAAACAATCTGTGCCAAAGAGCACTAAAGCCACTCTGGTGGTCCTAGTGGCTCAACATCACACTAAGACACTAAGGGTCTATATTGTGTTATTTTCTTGTAGTTGTCATCCATCTCTATGCTGCTCAAGTTCTAGAGAAGCTGTAACAAAAACTTGCCATTGATAGAAATTACATTTACTTGAATTAAGTCAAACAGTCCTACAATATATTTTAAAGGTCCCACATGTAAAAAGTGAGATTTGCATTTTGAGTCTTTTTTTGGTGATACAGCAGGTCCAGGTTATCTGCTATATAAATACTGTGAACATGCATACCTGTTTGGCAGTGTAGCAGTGTATGTGTTTGTCTTGCACACGGCGAGGGTACATATATACAGCTTTTGTGCTCCATGTACCTTACTGACAGAGAGCCCATTTAGTGAGGACAAACAGGTACGTGCAGCAGTGACTCGCCTGAGTCGGCCCCCAAGGCGGACCTGAAAAGAAGTTTTTTATTTACAAGATAAAGAAATCAATATGGTGTCTGTGTGTGTGTGTATGTGTGTATTAGTTGTATGTGTGTGTGTGTGTGTGTGTGTTTAACTTGCCTTCCCTTTGAGGACAAAAATCAAGTCCCCATAACATAAATCATCCAATTTTAGGGTTATGACTTATAACTAAGTCAGTTTCTGTAATGTCCACCGTGTGTGTGTGTGTGTGTGTGTGTGTGTGTGTGTGTGTGTGTTTGTGCACGTGTGTGGAAACCTTGCGGATGTAGTGTGTGCCATAGGTATGTATAATCTCCTTGTACTGATCCCTGGCCGAGGAGGTGTAGTGAATTGGCAGCCTGGACAAATCCTTAATGAACTCAGAGCTGAGGGGTGGTCTGCTTGACACACGGAAACTAGACATGTGGAAATAGAAAAGGAAATGATCTTATCTGAAATTACTTTAACAAACCTGGCTGAACAATCTAATATTGTGTGGTGATGCAGAGGTCTCCAGACCCTACCCGTAATGCTTACAGCTGACCCTGTGAATGCTGAAGGTGTAGCGGTCCTCTCTGGTCCTGGCTGAAGCAAAGGTGTAAGCAGCAGAGCGTGTTCCTCCCAAGTCCAGGTTGGCAGCTACAAACTTATCTAAATTGAGACCAATCTGATAAATGACATAAAAAATAAAATTTCACTTTAACGTATCATCACTTATTCTGTTAGCATCAAGGATATTAAGGACAATAAATTTAAAAGGGAATTAATGAGCCATAAAGTGCATTAATATGCACCATGCTTAGGAAGCAAGATGCTCCAAAAGCTATGACACCATTAGAAAAAAAGTGAACAAATCACTGATTGATCAGTGATTGTTTTGGTGAATTTTATTTTCATCTATTGTTTTCTGTCAGGGTTAGGTTGTACGTCTTCCTACCTTCCAGTCATGACTGTCCTGGGACATGTAATTGTTAATCAGAGAGCTGTGGACACAATTAAAGGGACAGAAACACAATTTTAAAATGATGTTTTGCAGGTTTTCCCCGTTGAGTCTGTTAAAATTGCTTTTTTCTATTCTATCTATTCTATTTTTCCTATTTTTCAGTTACAAATTAACATAAAATATGAATGGATTTGTTACATTTCCTTATGATAAGAGAAGACAATTCAGGGTAAGGAGTAGCTGAAATTGAGCTTATGAGTCTGTAATCTCAAACACTCCTATGCTCATTAAAGGGGAATATTGCTCATTTTCATGCCTCTGCGCTGGCAACAGCCAGAGACATATTTCCTGCAACTTGGCTGGTTGATTATTATGTTTAATATTATCTTTGTTGGGTAATTATAGTGTCACAATTAAGATAAAAAGCAATGCTGTGATCTTTAGACAATGAATGGGGAGCTGAATATGTGCCATTCTGTAAGATGCTGAATGGAGCTGTTAGACCTCAATTTGATGCCATGAAAACTTTGATTTCATGCAAAGACACCAGTTGGATGAGAAAATGAATGTCCTAGTCAGTGCTTTTGGAGATTTTACAAAAGAGGAGAAAACACAAAGGCTCATGCATATTCATAAGTATTCACTTGCCTGTCTTGAAGCACAGATATGTCATATCTAAAATATGAAAATGGTTGATAAAACTCTTTTGTAACTCAGTGATTATAATGCTGTGTGATAAGCATGCTGTACAATACCTGATGGAGGTGTGCGCTGTGCTGTGGATATCAGTATTGCATTCAGTGAATGCACGCCAGTCCAATACAGAGACTGGTAGCTGAAAATGAAGGTGAGAACAGCAGGGTTAACATGCACGCATAAAATACACATTACTGTTTAAGATGCTGTATAATATAAAACTGTGGTTGTACAACTAATATTGAAATTACTCTCTGCAGCTTGTTGTCTTGGAGAGGGTTGGAGCAGAGAGTACAGGTGCCATTTGGAGTGAGGAAAGTCTTCACATCAAGCAAGTAGGCTCCTTTCTGTTGTAGGGTGACCACGTCAAAACCCTCCCCCACCAGGTTGTAGCCTGGCACAAAGGGAGCGGACTCACACTGTATGCGGTTCCCAGGCTGACAGGAGAGGACGGGGGAGTGGTACAACAGAAAGAGGAGGAGACTCAGGTAGAGAGGGGGCGGAGTTGAAAAGGAGAGCATGGCTGGACTCAAAGAAATACTGAAATATTTCAGAGAAAGACAGAGAGAGCAAAGAAAGTTACTGAATATAATGTCAACTGTATATGTCATTATTAATGAAGATAACAAGAACCACAAATATTAGTTGGCCCCTTACCATGTTGTGGGATGAAATGTCACTCTACCTCCTCCTCTCCATTATATACTCTGTTTGGGTACTTTGCTACGATATCTTGCAACCGTTTACCACGGTGTGGTTAATTTGTGCCTACTGTTTGATGGATTCTGTGTCTGGAATCATGCAAATTAAAGGTGATTACCTTTTCATGTACCTCTGCTGTATGTATCTCTCAGTGGAGATGAGAAGAGCGAGCCACCCCAGGGTGCAGTGCGACTGTTAAGTCTGCAGGTAACAGCAGACATTCTGCTCATACATACTGGATAATAGCTTAATAATGAACACAGGCACTGTCACAGTAAAATAAAAACAGCACTACCCAGAGCTCATGACCATACATTTGGAACAAAGATTGACTGGTAATCAAAAGCTTTGACTTCTTTTCAGTTCAGTCTTCGATCCAGTAGAGCATCCACATTACTGCTGATGCTGCACCGGCCACCAAATCAGAGGGAACAATCCAATGATTTCAAGTTGAGAACCATGGCCTCAGACCTGGAGGTGCCGACTCTCATCCCAGATGCTTCACACTCAGCTGCAACTGCCCCATTAAGCACCGGAGGTCACGTTCTGATGAAGCCAACAAAACTACATCATCTGCAAAAAGCAGAGATGCAATTCTGAAGTTCCTAAACTGGTTACACTCAGCTTGGCCACGCCTTGAGACCCTGTCAACGAATACCACAAACAGGATTGGAGAGAACTCCAGTCCAGGTATGGTTGTATCTCTCTGTCATGCTAAAAGCTGGTCTGTTTGTGAAAGGAGGATCCTTTGTCTCTGTTTCCCATGAATTTGATAGTTTGATGGTGGGTCTGGTTGAAGTTAGTGGCCCACTACACTACACTGCCCACTGTTTCATCTTGCCATGTGGTAATTTGTGGGATTCATACAGTTTCACAAGCAGTTCTCCTTGTGTACAACAAATATTGCAGATATAAAGAAGTTGTGTGTGAGCACTGATGGTTTATCACCATAAGTGCACAAGAGAAGAATGGATTCAACAAAATAGTCGTAAATTTGGAGGCAACTATGTAGAAGCTGGCTTCTATGACAGGGCAATGATCAGGAGCAGACTTCAAAACAAAGCTTTTGGAACATCCCTCACATTCCCCAGCTCTTAAAAACGCTGCCTCTGAAAGTGGGGGAAATTCCATTTTATTTTTCAGTCTGTGTGCGTGTGTGTGTGTGTGTGTGTGTGTGTGTGTGTGTGTGTGTGTGTGTGTGTGTGTGTGTGTGTGTGTGTGAAGCCCTTCCTGTCATCTAGACGCTGCCGGGAAAATCTGAGGCACAGACACCAGGCAGCATTTCATACTTAAAACAGAAGTTCAAAAGCTGGATGTGTAGCTGAGATATGGCTGATTTTAAATGTGATTGATTACAAATGACTTTTTATTGGCACTTTCCCATGATGTGACTAACACCCATCAAGAGCTGCCTATAGGCCACTCACAGACAGTCTGACCAGGTTTGGTTAGATAGCCTGGTGCAATCTGGACGCAATTACTGCCTCACCGGTGAGTCAGACCGCCAAGCATGGCACAGAGTTGGTAAGGGCACTTTTATAATATAAATAAATGAAAATCCCACAGATTCCTCTGAAAGTGCATGCAGCTTATTGTGCACACGTTGTGCAGAGCTGACGTGTGTGCGTCTTGACCACCAACACGGCGAAAGCTGGTCGGTTCACAGCGACACAGTTTATTATCAAAATCAACTATAGACCCAGTTTTTCAAAATAAAAGAGACCCAGCTTGTTATATTGACAGTTTTCCTGCATTAAAACGACACACTGCTTTCTATTTGACACGGGTCTGAAATGTAAACGGTGTTTTACCTGTGTTCATCTGCGAATGATGAACTTCTGCAGGAGAGGTGAGAGCTTAGGATACACGGCAGTCCATGAAGACGCGCTCCGGAGCTGCTGTGTGAAGCAGGAGAATCTCCCTGAAATCTGCGCAGTGTGCTTTGGAGGTGGTTTAACTCTCAGTATTGAGGGCAGAACATTAACCTCCTCTCAGCTTTTGGAGAATCTGTTATTAACACAATTAGACATATTTGGAGTGGGTGTGGGTTAAGATGGGGAATCTCTCATACATGGAGGGAAACGTGATCCTCATTACATTTTAAGTCTTAAAATCTCAGTCTGACCTATTAAAGACTGTTGATGGCGTCTTTCTACCTGTTCCAGAAAGCTGATGGCACTGTTCCACTTCGAGTAATCAAGGCCAGGAAGAGTCTTGGTTGTTAGATCAGAAATGAGGATGGCAGCTTATGAGCAAATAAATAAAATAAAAAAACAGGCAAGTAGCAAATCAGAGGAGAAAGGATAGTAAGAATAGTAAAAGATGAAGAGCCATAAATGTGTGTCAAATAAAACAGAAGATTAAAATGCTTGGATGAATGTGTTTTAATGGGGGCATTTGTTTGTGTATTTCGTGGCTAAAAAATGTTTTAAGAACCAAGCCACAGTCCTCCATCCTCATTCTGTGTGAGCTGTGTGTAAATGGCACATGATTTTGAAGAGGTCTGTGATACCACCTCTGCTTGTGAGTTGGTCTGAAGAGTCAGAAACACTTTACACAAACTACTTTGGTTTGGTGTTAATTAGCAAATGTTAGTGTGATTACGTACTATAACAAGTTGGTAACATGGTAAACATCACACCTGCTAAGTATCATATTAACATTGTTATTGCCTGTTAGCATGTTAGCCTGTACCTCAAAGCACTGCCATGTTCAGCACCACAAAGCTGCTAGTGTAGCTGTAGACTCTTAGATGTTTTTATAAATTAAAGTAGATCACAAGTATATAGACTATGATATATCTTTTGCAGCTATTAAAGTAACATCGATAGAATAACTATGAACAAAACAATTTAACCACTGAGTGTAAGGAATACATTTGCAGAAATATTTTAACGTATTTTTTGAAATTCATTTTGTAATTCATTAAGTACCCAGCGCTATATTTTCACTTTGATGCCTTGTCCTTTCCTCATGTGGATATATGGAGCATGTCATCATACACAACAAGACAAAAGGTTAAATGCTAATTTAACTTGCCAGAATTACATCCTCGTTTCAGTACCATGGACAGCGTCACTCAGCCAGGTCAACCAAAACACTTATTTATATTTATAAACCTCGATATTTAATAGGAAATAATCTTGAAATGCAATAGCACAATGGCTGTCAACATAAAAGTAAGTATTTGTTAGTAGGCTATGCATATAGACACTTATTAATTCATCAGAAGCAGGGATATATAGACCAGGTGAGGGAACATAGCAAACAGTATTTTGGACATTCAGATTGGGAACCACAACTTTATACAGCTTTATTTGTGTGTCCTTGTACCAGTGTGACTGACTGGTTCCTTGAACTTAAAGCAAGTAATGAGCAGATCTGATGTCACACTTTCAAGAAAAAGGAGCAGTATTTATACGTGGCGTGGCCCCAGATTGCTCCTCACTGTAGAGATGGTCTGTAACGTTGACACCTGTCTCCAGTCAGATGAGGGTCGCAGGTCAGAGTGTACTGGACTTCAAAGCCGCCTCTCTTGGCTGGACAGGTGAATCTGTGTGTCCCCTGGCTCAGGTACCTCACACATGATCCCAGAAGGTCGTCCCAGGTCACGTCCTTATCCCAGACCTCAACCTTCAAACCCAAGTGAGTATCCACCTTCACAAAAAAAATAAATTTAAATGTTAATGACAGATTACCTTGAATCCATGTTTTTTTTTTTTAATTTGAGTAAACTGCCTGTTTTCACCTTTTTGGATCCCTCTAAAGAGATGGTAGATCTGGTAACTCTAGTACATTACCTCAAAACGTACATTAGAACTCAGCCGGTCTAGAGATTGAATAACTGAATTAAGGTTTTTCTTTTGATTTGATGCATAAAGAGAAGATTTACTGACCTTGCCCAGATTATAACGAGCGTTCCACCTCGGGTAGTTTGACCTGATCCAATGAGTCTTGTGGTAGATGGAACCGAACCACATCTTAGCATAGCTGTGAAAAGGAGAAGGAAAGGCAACTGATAAATAAATGTTGTTTTGGATATACCACCTTCAGCTCTTCATCCGTGACCTCACTCTAATCACCCCTCAGTCTTGCCAGTGAGATCTCCTTTCAGATCCCAGGCTCGGACGATGGTCACTACAAGTGTCCCCCTCCAGGCCTGTTTAGGACAGCAGTTGGAAGCCAGGTTGGGAACGTTCCACCCACATTGTGGTTCCTTGGGTGAGGTCCTCACAGCGTTGTCTTCTAAGTACTGCTCTATGGCAGCCTTCATCCCTGCTCTCTGTGTCTCATTTGGCAGCAGCTCATACATTGGTCGAAGGGAGTAAGAAATGATATCGGGGTGGTCCTTGAGGGTGCTCAGCCAATTCTTGTAACCCAGGGAGTCATTATGGGTGAGTGAAAACTCTCCCAACCAACCAGTGCCTCCCGCCACCTCTGTGTAGTGTTGGTGGAGACCAGAGCTGTATGAGGTGGCGACGTCCTGGTTCTGTAGGATCTTGTTGCAAGATTGTTGGTTGCCAGATAATTTCAGCTTCCCCAGGCCTACAGAAACACCAAGTGATAAGCAGGACTGCGCCTAAAGGGCACAAGGGGAAATAAGATGTTGTTTATAGCCAGTGGTCAGTAGAATTAAATAATGCCTTTAACATAAGAGCAGTGAAAGGGTCTATCCTGATATAAGAAATTCTATATGAATGTATTAGTTTATGGTATTTGGCACATAATAGCATACAAATGACTTTCATTTGTTCTTCTGTACCCTACTGAAACATATCTTCTTTGTCTTTCAAGGCAGTTTATCAGCACATATGCTTTTGTGCATATGGAGTGTGTACAAATATGTTGATAAGTTGCACCTCATTTGAAGAGAGCCCATTCAATGAGGACAAACAGGTACGTGTAGCTGTGACTCGTCTGACTCGTCCCCCAAGATAAACCTGAAATGAAGTAATATGTTGTTAAGACAGAAACTATGGTGTTTTTTTATTGTAAAATTAGGAAATTAAAATACTGTCTGTGTGTGTAAACCTGGCGGATGTAGTGTGTGCCATAGGTAAGTATAAGCCCATTGTACTGATCCCTGGTGGAGGAGCTGTAGAAACTTGGCAGCCTGGCCAAATCCTTAATGAACTCAGAGCTGAGGGGTGGTCTGCTCGACACACGGAAACTAGGCACGAAGAGACACAAAAGGAAATGATCTCATCTGAAATTGATTTTTAATTATAAGCTTAGCTGAAATATGTGACATTCTGTGGTGATGCAGGGAACTTCAGACCCTACCCGTAATGCTTACAGCTGACCCTGTGGGTGCTGAAGGTGTAGCGGTCCTCTCTGGTCCTGGCTGTAGCGAAGTTATAAGCAATGGAGCGTGTTCCTCCCACCTCCAGGTTGGCAGATACAAACTTATCTAAATTGAGACCAACCTGATGAATTAAATCAAAAATAAAATTTCGTAAACTGTTCAATGTTCAACCATGATCACCACAATATTGTGTATTATTGGTTGCCAGTATAGGATCTTTATTGACTTTATTCATTTTATTCTCCACAACAATTTCCTGAAAAATGCAGTGGAAAAATAAGTGAATGAGTCACCTTATAATTTGATTGTCTTGGTGAATTTAAATATTTAAACTTATTAACAAGAAAATTTTCTACTTATTCAGTTCATAACAATCATGTCAACGGTAGATGTGAGATTCTTCCTACCTTCCAGTCGTTGCTGTCCTGGGAGGTGTAAGTGTTTATCAGTGAGCTGCGGACACAGTTGACAGGAATTAATCATCATTAAAGCTCTTTCTGAGAGTCTTTTCTGCCTTTTGAATATATGTCAATGTTTGTATTTATAAATGAACACAAAATAGCAGAGGAACTGTCAGGTTCTGTTAGCCTGTGTCTGTAAAATTGCACCATTTCCACAAGACAGAAGATTTTTGATTCTGTAATCTGACTATGCTGTAAAGTCAGGCTGATCTTTAAACAGTGAATGTGGAGCTGAATTTGTGGCCACAAGACACTGCCATATTGAAATAATATCATATGTTTTAGCATGGGTAAGACAAAAACATTTAAACCTGACTTTTATTCTAGATTTCATGGTTCAGACACTGATGAGAAAGTCAGTGTCTTACTTGCAAAAGAGTAGAAATCACAAAGGCTGAGTTCTCTTGCTTATACCGGAGGAAGATTTTGATGTCTTTTCTTTGTCTCACAAAATAAATACAATCTTATTTGCAGATCACAATAATCTGACTTGTTTCTCCTAAACCCCTCATTAGGAGAAATAAGGAGCAAGAGAAGAGATCTAGATCTGAGAAATCAATCCTGTCCAATTTGGGAATAACAGGAGAAACACAAGAAAAGCAGGAGATCTTATGTGCTTACACACCTTCATTTGATCACAATCACAATTTCAGGTGTTGTGCATTTATAAGCCAGCAAAGTTTTCTTTAAGATCTTACTGTTGTCTTAAGAGCTGATTATTTCAGACAAGTAAAGATCAGAGAAGTGAGAGAAAAAGGAAAAAAAAATCTTAGGAGAAGATCTTAGGAGATAGAGAGTTAAGATAAAGAAATACAAAAAAAAAAAAAGGTCATAATCTCATATTGAACTTAAATTAAGATCAAGTGTGTCTAAGACAAAGAAGCGATCTTATTTTTGTATTTTCATTTCCTCTGGGTGGTGCTTATTCAGAAGTATTAATTGAGCTAGTGATTATAATGCTGTGTAATAACAAACCTGATGGAGGTGTGTGCACTGCTGTATAGATCATCACTGCATCGGGTGAATGCGCGCCAGTCCACTGCAGAGAGTGGCAGCTGAAAACAGAGGTGAGAACAGCATAGTCAACATACACAAATAAAGTTTGTGAAACTGATTTAGCTGCTGCAGAATTATTGTTAAATTTATGTACTATTTACTTTCTGCAGTCTGTCATCCTGGAGAGGGTTGGAGCAGAGGGTACAGGTTTCACGTGGGGTGAGGAAAGTCTTCACATTGACCATGTAGGCTCCTTTCCGTTGCAGGGTGACCACATCAAACCCCTCCCCGACCAGGTTGTGGCCTGGTACAAAGGGAGCGGACTCACACTCAAAGAGGTTCCCGACCCGACAGGAGAGAACAGGGGAGTGGTACAACAGAAAGAGGAGGAGACTCAGGCAGAGAGGGGGCAGAGTTGGAAGGGAGCGCATGGCTTGGATCAAAGAGGCGCTGAAATGTTTCAGACGAAGACAAATAGAGAAGATGAGAAAGTAAGTGATTATTATTTTGGTTGTAGATGATTGTCAGTGAAGGTAAAGAACAGGTTCCAGGCCTCTTTTTGACAGTAGCCTGATTTTTCTAATGCAAATGCATAACATCTAAATCTTATAGGCTGTATGCACTGTAATATAAACACATCTACCTACCCAACAACCTATCTACCTACCTTAGAAAACTGTCTATTTTCCTGCTGGTGGTATCTCTGGTGGTCCATAGTGAAGACAGCAGCAGTTTATGCTGAATGTTTAAAAACACATCACACTGATGCACAAGGTGAGATGCTCAGTCATTATCATAAAATGTGCACTGTAGTTTGAGTCTCTCAAATACACTGTTCAACATGGAGTTGTAAATTCTCACTTGTACACCAAATATTAATCCGCCACTCAAAATAGTCCCAGACAAATATACAATATGCCTTTGTTTGAGTGAAAGGGCTCAGGGCTCAGATGTTTTATGAATATAAAGAGCCTTTGTAGACATTAACTATTTATGACTTTCAGGAGGAACCAAAGGGCTTAGGACTGAGTAATAAATCTTTTTTATAATGCCAGCCTCATACTTTAAGACTGCATTCTTATGTTACATACACTCAATTGCATGTTACTAGTGCTGTCTGGTTGAAGAAGTACTGCCCCACTACATAACTATTAATATTTAAAACCAGAGTGAGAGTTTGAATTGTTCTAGTATTGGTACTGGATGAATTAAACAGTATTTACACATATCGATAACCTTTAAAGATACCACCACAGTGCAGATAATTGTAACACCTGTTTGGACTGTCACAAATTTACCAATAAATTGTAGTGAGATTATGATCATCAGTATTACCCATATAACACAAAGACATTTTAATTATAATAAATCAATTTTTATTTCCCTTAGAACCGCACACACCAGTACAAGATTACTGTCGACTGGTGTCACTCCACTTATATGCTGAACTGCCATGTCAGTGGCATCTCATACAGACACTGATGTTTTGCTTCTGGGTTGAGTTTGACCACAAGGGCTGACTTTCTTTGCATTCATACAGTTAAACATTTAAAACTTGAAGGCTTCAAAAGCTTGAACAAAGAAAAAAGGGCAAAACAATTATTGATCTAAACGTCCGATTTCAGAAAATAATGCCAGCACACTATACAGAAGTATAAACTCAGTGAAATCACAGTGAAGTCTTGCAAATCTGAGAGTTTCTTTTGTCATTATTTATTGATAAAGTTCAAAGCATCAGAGCCCAAGTCATGCTCTCTGTTTACTGCATCATGCAGTGGTTCATCTTAGGTTAAGTTTAGATTTTAAAATTCATTCTCAGGATGCTCTATTAAATAAATATATCTATTAAGTACTGTTGATGATATGTACCTGCTCCAAATGCCCAAAAAGTTGATGTTGCTGTTCCACTTCCAGTCATCAAAGTCAGAACTAGCCGGAGAAAGAGCCCTGGTTCTTTGAACAGAGATAAGCTGAGGATGGCAGCTAATGAGGAAATACAAGATAGAAAGGGAGCAGAAAATCAAAGGAGATAAGGATGGTAAAAAATCAACCAGGAGTTGCTTATTATTTCCTGGTTTTAAGATATGACCTTGGACTAAATTACAACACAAAGCCCACTCTTCATACACTGTTACTGTTTTCCTTTCCTACCTTGCAACTTTGATTTTAGCGCAGCGCCTGTGTTTGTCTCCCTCTGTTTTCACACCCTGGTATTCTGCCGAGTCTACTTGAGTTGGTTTAAGCAGTTAAAAACAAAAGTGAACATAATCCAGAATATAACTATTGAAAAGCTGAAGGGTGCTTTTGTGTGTGTGTGTGTGTGTGTATGTGTGTGTGTGTGTGTGTTGATTGGTTTGTTGGTTGACCCACCTCTTTGGTCTAGACTGAAATGTCAACAACTATTATATGGATTGCCTCGAAATTTTTGGATGCTACCAAAATGTGAATGTTTGAACTCATCCTGTTATAGAAATTTCAATCTTATAAATAGTAGATGGACTTTCATAAAGTTTTTAACTTTCAGTTCTGAGGTAAGAAAAACTACTGATTTTGGCAAACCCCTTATTCTATTGTTAATTCTACTTTTGGTATTTAGTGAAATGTCTTCACAACTTTAAGACTGTTTGCTGTGACACTTGGTAGCAACATTCATGTCTCTGCAGGATCAATTGTAATCCCTTTAGTGACCCCAGAACTGTTCATCTATTTCCATAATCAGGTCAAAACTTGTCCAGGACACAGTAGTTTTTGGCGTAATAGCTGCAAAGCTGATGACATTCAACATGCTAGAATAAGATGGTAATCATAGTAAACATTACACTTGCTAAATATCATTGTTAGCAATGTCACTGTGAGCAAGTTAGCATATAGCTCAAAGCATCACAAATACAGCAAGTACAGCATCACAGAGCTGTTAATATGGCTGTAGGCTCGTAAAGGAAAAATCAAGAAAAATTAAACAAACATATTATTTTGTTTCAAATCTGAGTGTTTTTGGACTTTCAGATTGGGAACCACTGCTTTATACAGAAACACATCTTCTATTTGTCTGTGTTTTATTGAGAAAAGTAAGCATGGACTGTTAAAAGTAATTCTCTGTTGCAAGTTGTAGAGGCTGTTTGAAGTTTGGTTGCTTTGCAAGTTACAAAAGTGTTTCCATAGCTTTATTCTGTACTTGAAGACACTTGAAGACAGAGTTCATGTTTTCATAAACTTTATTATGAGCATGAGAAATGAGACAACCATGTCGCTCTTACAGTAGAGTTTACAAGGATTTGACAGTTTTGACTTAACTAAAAGATGTAATCTGTGATTCAAATGGAAACCAAAGAATAGCCTCAACACCAAAATCCAAAACAAACCTACTGTCAGTTCTTGTCACATAATAAATGGTTTAACAGTAATTAGCTCCTGAGTCAGAATGTTAGTAAAAACAGACCCAAACCAGGAGCCTGTTTTTTCTACTTATGATCAGTTTACTTTTATAAGATTTATAATTTAATTTTCCCTTTGATTATATTCAGTGGCAATATATATATTTTTACATGTAGTGACAAATTAAAGAAAGTAATCAGATTTAATATCACACTGGAGATGGTTTGTACTCGTTGCACTTGTCTCCAGTCAGGTGAGGGTCACAAGTGAGAGTGTACTGGAACTCGAAGCCGCCTCCGCTCATTGAGCAGGTTGATTTGTGTGTCCCCTGGCTCAGGTACACCCAGCATGATCCCAGGAAGTCGTCGTAATACACGTCCTCATCCCAGACCTCGACCGTCAACTGTAAGTTTGTGTCCACCTACATAAAAATTAATTAAAAAAAAAAAAAAACCCTTAGTGAGTTTAAATCCGCTTTGAATCAGTTCATCATTGCCCCACTGAAATGTTTAGTATTTATTTATTTATAATTAGAAACTTTATTCTACATTTGTGTTGAATTCTGTTTTGTTTCTGACACATTTCATACTTATAACTGTCCTCCAAACAGTCTCAAGGTCACCTATACTGTACTGTGGAAGATGCAGTACATAATCAATGACTGTAGCTACATTATTTACAGAACATTATTTTTGAATTTACAAATCCTGTTGTTGTCAGTGGCACCACAAGTGGCACATTTGTAAATCCCATTTTGTATTTTTTTGGCCACCATATCTACACACAGAAAAGTAAGCGGTTACTCTTGCCTAGATATGAATAGTCAAACAATGGGATTAAATTTTTCTAAATGTAAAATGCTGAATTTTGAGTTGATATGTAAAGAGACCAGTTGTGGTTACCTTGCCCAATGTAAAGTGTTGATTCCAGTAAGGATAATCTGACTCGATCACCTTAGTTGTGCGGCTGATGTCACTGTAGAACAGCTTAGCATACCTGTCATTTGGCAAAAACAAGAAAGAGCAAAAGAACTAATTAATTAATATTTGTTTTTATACATCACATCCACAGTATGCTCCCTCTCAGCACCTCCGAATCTCAATCTATTTTATTCTATACGCACGCTTCAGTTGAGCCGAAATACTCTCCAGATAGACCCCAGGCTCGAATGATGGTCACCTCCAGTGTTCCCTTCCAGGCTTGCTGAGGACAGCAGTTGGAATCCAGGTTCGGGACATCTGCCCCGCAGGACGTCTGACCGTTTGACCTCGTTACACCTTTGTCTTTTATGTAGTCCTCAATGGCTTGCTTCAGCTGTGGCCTTGTTGTTGCAAGTTCATGCAGGGGTATAAGGAAATACTCAACAACATCAGGATGATCCTTGAGAGTTGTCAGCCAGTTCAGGTAGCCCAGGGAATCATTACGGTCAAGTGCAAAGTCCCCCATCCAATCTCTGCCTCCTATCACCTCTACGTGATATTGATGGAGACCTGACTTGTAAGAAGTGGCGACGTCCCGGTTCTGAAGGAAGTCGGTGCAGGGCCTGCTGAGACTGAATAAATTGCTCTTCCCCAGACCTACTTTTATACCCATTGTTAAGCAGTTGTTCATCTAGATGACAGGAAGAGAAAGCAGATGTTATTTATGGTACAGAGTGTTTCTCTCATGGTCTAGCTTTTTAGAAAGAAAGTGAAATATTATTTGTCATCTGTTTAAATGCATACTCAAATTGTCTCTAATAAAACTATTATGTAAGAGGCTGATGTTTCACTCTTATAATCACTAAGCCATATGCTATTTTGTTTTAAGGCAGTAGAATAGCTAACTTTATTCTGAAAAGTGAGAAAAAGTAAGTGTATCTGTGTATTTACAGTGTCTCCCTGAACCAGCTTCATTTATTTAAAAAATCATTTAAATGCTTCTGAACAATGCTGAAAAAAGTTAGGCATTAAACAATATTAGATATTAGTGTAGAGTGACAATATCAAATAAATTACAGCTAGACTAATACTGGATCTTTGAGAACAATCTCAACATCTGAATTTTTAAAAATCTGATAAAATATTTGCTGATATTTAGACATAAAACAAACATTCTTTAATAGGATCCTTTAAATTTGGCTACAGCAAAAAAAAATATTCCTGTTAATGGTCTCTGGTGGACAAGCTGTGTAATAGAGACACTGACTCTGAATTACCTCCAACATAACTTTGGCATTTTTGTACAGCAAAATTTGAAACATATCTGCCAACTTGTCCAGATGTGTAATGCGCAGTTCTTGAAACCAGGATGAGCATGTTAGTACAAACAGGTTACTACTGGCTACATGTACCTCTACTGTGGAGAACCCGTTCAATGAGGACAAACAGGTACGTGCAGCGGTGACTCGCTTGAGTCGCCCCCCAAGATTAACCTGAAATAAAGGAAAAAGCTGATGAGACAAACAAAAAAAAAACATGATGTAATTTGTTTTTAATGAAATAGAGGGCTGAAGTCATGATATCATATCTGGTGGAGTCGACTCCATTAGCTTATGTTTCTCAGTGCACTTCAGTATTTCTTTTATCAGCCTTTGTGTGTTCCTGAGGATTGCTGTTCATTTCTAGGTCAGTCTGGCATCTTCTATAGCACCCACTAATTAGAAATCATATCCTTTGTAATTTTAGCAAAGTTAAGTTTAAGCAATGATTACTCTGTGAGCACAGAAAAAACAGTGTGGTGATTGGTTTTGTCCATAGAACTCACCATTGCTGTTTTTTAAAGTAATTTTCTTAACTTTTTAGCTGTAATCTCTTCTGTGTAAAACATCTATGGTTTTCACTCCTATCTGTCCTGCTGCTACGACGGACATGTGTGAACGAACTAACCCTTCGACTCGCTCATGGACTCCCCTTGGCTGCTGTGGTGTGTTGCTTTACTCACAATGGTCAAGGAAGTATGACAAAAGCTGTTTGTTAAAAGCCGCTAAAAACTGATTTTTATTAAGAAAATAAAAGTGGTGTGAGACAGAGAGAATGGTGTGTGTGTGTGTTAACCTGGTAGATATAATGTGTGCCGTAGGTCTCTATGAGCCGCCTGTACTGGGCCTTGGTGTAGGGGCCATAGTTACTGGGCAGCAGATCCAGATGTCTACTGAACTCAGGGCTGAGGGGTGGTCTGGTCGGCACACGGTAACTACACACAGAGAAACAGCACAGTAATTTAACTGTGTCGACTGAAAATCTGACCTACTGTGGTGATGCAGGAGTCTGCACCCTACCTATAATGGCTGCAGGTGATTGCGTGTAGGTGGAAGGTGTAGCGGTCCTCTCTGCTCCTTTCTGTAGCAAACTTACATGCAGAGGAACATGATCCTCCCAAAGTCAGGTTTGCCGCAACATTATGGAACTCTAGGCCAATCTGATAAGAAAAACAAAAACAAACAAACAAAAAAAAAGCAAGAGGCTTTTGGGTATCAGACATCTATCAGTTACAAAAATGATAATATGATATTTCCTTGCAAATTTCTTCCCAACAATCGCTGTGAAATGGGTCCTACCTCCCAGGTATGGCTCTTTTGAGATTTATATTTGCTAGCCAGTGAGCTGTGGACAAAATTACAGAAAGTAAGTGTTATCTCTTTGTTTTTGAGAATAGATAATTTGGATTATTAATAGTTAGCAATAAGTTTGGTAAATGAGGAACAGCAATACAGTGACAGCAGGAGTGTGTAATATGATAGCACCCTTATTAATATTCAGAGTGAATTATATCCACATTAGCATATTATGCGTTCGTAACACTCTTTCCTAAAATTGGGAATGACACAGAAAACTTGTGTTGGAAAGTCAGGGGCTGAACTGCACACAATAAATACTTAATTCAGTTTATTAGGCCATACCACGCAGAGCTCAGTTGTCCACTAAAAGTTAGTCCCAACATTTTAGCACTGCTAATGGATATCTGTACATCAGACATCTATTTCATGTCAAACATCATGCAGAAATGCAAATGGGACAACAAAATCAGTATCTGAGTCAGATACTGTGAATACAAATTCAACTGTGCAGACACATGCTACCATGTAGAGGATTTTTTAAGTTAACATTTTTGCACCTCTGGTTCCCCCATCTCAAAGTCTATGGATTTTAGACTGGGATTTTAGTTAGATACCAGATGCCTGAAAAAAGGCCTATGGTTAACACAAGCTCAAGACATTTTGTTTTATTCTATGACATAAAATATGTCAATAAAAACCACAGTCCTGATATCTTTAAAGTTTTCATGTCTTAAAAGGCTGGTTATTAACAAGTAGCTAAATGAGGCTACAGAGGTTGCTGTGGTTGTTAAACGTCACCAGGCCGAAGATGAACAGCGATCTACTCACCAGTCCATCTTTACAACCTTGCTGTGTTTATAGATGCGTCCTTGCTAACTAACACATCAAATCAAACTGCAAGTTGAAAATTTAACAGTGGCGACGTTGAAGTCATGCAGTTCATTTATAGACTATCGTTAGCTTTTTTACAACTGTATTTATGCTTCAAAAATCATAAAAGAAGTATTTATGATATGTGAAGATTATCTTGCTGAACAAAGCGTGTAAGTATCATAAACTTTTGTTTGTCACCCAGAGCTTATTTTTTGCAATAATCTAAAAGCCAGTCTTTGAGTCCAGGTGAAATTTTTTTTTTACTAAATTTGAAGAAATTCCTTCAAGGTGTTACTGAGATATTGTGTTTTTTGAGGTCAACACAATGTTGACCTTTGACCACCAAAAACTAATAAGTTCATCCTTGGGTCCAAGTGAATATTTGTGCCAAATTCGTCAAGTCCATCACTGATATCATGTCCATGAGACATATGTACATTCATGGAGAAAAACAATATGCTTCTGGCCGTGGCTGTCGCCAACGTGGAGGTATAGAAATCCTATTGGCTTTTTGTTGAGGGAACCAGGGTGATGCTAACTTCTGAGTTTGCCTACAAAAATATACCATCCCTGCAGCACATCTTCTTGACCAATGTGCATAGTTGTAACAGTTGTACCGTTAGTGGGATCCTTCATGGCCCAACCTATCTCAAGATTAATTGAGCTACAGTAATGAAGATAACACAGCAGCAAACAACACTGACAGCAAAGACACTAAAGGTACAACAGTTAAAACTAAAGGCCTAAAAACCACACGGTTATATGAAAAAGAAATTAGGTGTTGTTAAGGTTGCTAGGTGACAGGAGCCGTGCTTTGCAATGCAACAGTAAGGGCAGACACAGCTAGTGACGCAGAGCGAAAACACAGCTATAGTTAAACCCTAAATCAGTGATAGTACAATCATAGCTTAGCTACTGTTACGAGGCAATGCAGACTTGTCAAGTTTTAGATTTCTCTACAAATGAAGGGAGTGTGCATTACTAGAGAGACAAAGTGAAACAAGAACTTCCAAGTTCAGTTTCAGAAGTCACGGCTCGCTCAAATATGTCTAACAACAGAGTTTGATGTGGATGTGCGATGTTGTACGATGATGCAAAGACCCGCGCTTCTGGACCTTATGCTTTCCTCATGTGTCCAACTAGCAAGCTTACTACCAACAATTCTAAAAAAGCATTACCTCCAAGGCCAAGGAGGTTATTAACTATTAGCATTCATATGTATGTCTCGGTTATGAAATGCATATACTGTGTCAGAACAGAGAGGCTGACAGTCCCCAAGTGGTAGTCCCCAAGTATTGGATGTGGAAGACAAAATGTTTACCAAAAATATGTATTACTAAGCATGTTGTGATAGGGAAGCTGCATGTTTATAGATATTTACTGACCTCCTGTGGGGCACTAGAATAACAATTTAAAAGATATTACGGAATAATATCATATACCCAACACTGTCGTGTGCACTTCCATCGAGTGTAGTATCACATCGGCTGAAAGCGTGCCAGTCCACTGCAGAGACTGGCAACTATAAATGAAGGTGAGAACAGTTTAGTCAGAAGTGCATAAACAAACAATTTGTGTACAAATGTCTGTAAGTTGCTGAAGAATATACTGGAAGAGTATGTGTTTGTGCCTTGCTGTTTTAAATTACTTTCTGCAACATGTTGTTTTGAAGAGCGTTGGGACAGAGAGTACAGGTGCCATTTGAGGTGAGGTAGGTGTTCACATCGACCATGTAGGCTCCTTTGCGCTGCTGGGTGACCACATCAAAGCCCTCCCCTGCCAGGTCGTGGCCTGGCACAAAGGGAGCGTTCTCACACTCGCTGGGAGTCCCAGTGCGACAGGAGAGGACAGGGGAGTGGTATGACAGAAAGAGGAGGAGACTCAGGTAGAGAGGGGGTGGAGATGAGAGGGAGAGCATGGCCGGGGTCAAAGAGACACTGAAACATTTCAGAGAGAAAGAGAAGATACAAAAATCTGAATAATTTCAGCTGTGACGTACAGGTTTATCAATGAAGGTAACGAAAACTGGAAAAAAAAACAAATCACTGTTGTATGATCACTCGGTTCCCAGTTTACACTCATTGTATCCACTATGTATTTAGTTTTCTTTTACACCTTTCGTGGACTGATAGGAGCTGCTTTGCAGGGTGAAATTTTATCAAACATCACACCATGTACACATTAAGTTTGTCAGGGAAAATAAGTATGTATGTAAGTATTCACAATTTACACTTAATGAAATACTGCTACCACTTTGGTTTACATTTTCTTGTTTTGTCCAACAGTTCGAGACTCAAGTTTACAGTGTTATAAAACAGAATAGCAGCAAATCTTGAGTCTGCATTGTGTCATTGATAAAAGAAGAAATAACACGATCTTCCTCTTACAAATGAGGAGTTGAATTCACAATCAGTAAAACATTTACACTTACCAATTTTGCTCAAAACAAGCTATTATCATTTCTCTAAATTTTTCATTGTTTGTAAACAGTGAAAATTATGAGTTAGCAAGCAGATATTGGTGTCACATTTGTGTTTGGTATCATTAAATTACTTGTTTACTGACATTCGTTTTACTTTCTAGTTTTCCACCATGCTGTGCTTTGCCAAATGTGTTTGGCAATGTGTGTGAATTTGGGAGGCGGAGCCTCTGACAGAGCACTGAAAGGATGTAAGGGATGTAAGCACTGAGAGGATGTAAAGGGTGTATTTGTGTTGCTGTTGATTTCAAATATCAACAGTCTTTCTCCAGCTCTGTTTATTTTACCTTAAGGGACAAGGATGAACTGATTAAATTTTGGTGGTCAAAGGTCAAGGTCAGTGTGACCTCACAAAACACTTTTAAGCTATTACTCAAGACTTCACACAGCAATTATGTCAAATTTTGACAGAAATGGTAATTATTTTATATATGACTCTGGATAAACATATTGGATAAACATATTCTACAGGTGTAAAACCAGTCTGTCCACCTGGATACTCCTCTCCCATAATTCCTGTGGTTGATCTGACATTTATGATGTTTACCAAGCAGTTTGAGTTAGCTGTTTTTCTATATCTGATCTTCAAAGTATTTACCATTTCCTGTTACTTAGGCAGTTGTAAGAGTTGCTGGTGCATGTATTGCTAACCACTGTAGTTTTTGAGAAATGAGGTTAAGCTGGGTTTGATAAATAATGATATATAAAAGAAGTTATTACCTTCTCCAGTCTCAGCAGGGTATTTCAAGCACACCCGCGTTAGATATTTTGATAGAGGTGAGGAGAATGACAGCCCAGGATGTGAGACTCTCAAGAGACTATTAACTCTACAGGTAATGCAGGACTGTACTTATGTAGTTTCAACCACCGGACCAATGACCACCGGGTCTGGTTCATGAAAGGATAACTTTGGGATTTTTGAACCTCAGCCTTATTTTGCCATGTTTTTATGTGTAAATGATTGCTAGAGAGACAAACAAATAATGTAATCAAGCTGATTGAGGCAGCTGTATTCATGCTGAGTCACTAGTCAAAACAAACATGCCAACCACAGGCATAGCTACTAAATTTCCCCAACCCACGAGGAAATTTGTTGTTCATTCAGTTGTTCTGTCAAATTTCCAGTATTTAAAGTACAGGAGTGCTTACAAAGACAAAGAGCTACTCATGTTTTATATTACTGGTTACTCTTATTCACATATCATATAAAACAATCTCCAAACCAAATCAGATGAATAAGATAATTTAACAAGTAATCAAATATCAATATCCAAAACTCACATTTTGTACCAAAAACATATGAAACTCACACCAGACATTAGTGTCAAAAATCTGAGTCTTGATTCAGTTAAACCTAAATACACAGACATGATAACACCACTGCAGACAAACATCCATAAATCTGTTTAGAAGTCAGAGAAAAAAGAAGCTCCTTAATAAGAAATCCAGTGATAGCTGTCAGTACATAACAATCAGGAAATTGAAATGGCTAATTCAGTTCATTCCATTTTCCAAAATGTAAACAAACATGGGCTAAAAAGCCCACAGCTTAACCCACTTAATTCAAGGCAAAATATTTCCTGTTTCCTAGAAAAGTTTAGTTTATATCTGTTCCGTTATCCGGAACAGTTTCTAGCACTGCATGTGGCTTATAGTATATCTGACGTATACAAACATTGTAACTCGTTTGACCGGTGTTGAGGAGGGGTAGGTATGTCTGTGTATTTTATTTAGTTGCATTTAGAGTAGATGTACTGAGTGAGGTTGTGTTGCTTTAAGTTTGTATTAAATCCAGAGTCCTCTCTGAACCTGTGGGTGAGCTACTGGTGGCTTGCAAGGCACCTGTTGGAAACCTCTACTGTACTTGAAGACACTTGAAGACGGAGTTCATGTTTTCATAGACTTTATTATGAGCATGAGAAAGGAGACAAACACGTTGCTCTTAGTGCAGATGTTACAAGGATTTGACAGTTTTGACATAACTAAACTCACCAACAACTGTAAAGATGTTCTCTGTGATTCAAATGTAAACCAAAGAATACCATCTATCCTAATCCTAGTCGTAGTAGTAGTAATCCTAATCCCACTGTCAATCCTAAATCACCATATGGTTTAACAGTGATCAGATACCATCATCTTTCCATTTATTATCACTTTACTTTATAAGATTTATAATTTTGTGTGCCCTCTATTCAGTGACAATATATATATATTTACATTTAGTGACAAATTTAAGAAAGTAATCAGATTTAATATCACACTTAATTTTTCTCACAGTGGAGATGGTTTGTACTCATTGCACTTGTCTCCAGTCAGGTGAGGGTCACAAGTGAGCTTGTACTGGAACTTGAAGCCTCCGCCTTCGTCCATTGAGCAGGTGAAACTGTGTGTCCCCTGTCTCAGGTAAACAGTACATGATCCCAAGAAGTCATCAGAAAACACGTCCTCATCCCAGACCTCAAATGTCAACCATAAGTTTGTGTCCACCTACAAAAAAATTAATTAAACATACCGTGGATGAGGTTAAATACACTTTGAATCAGTCCATCACTCCATCCATCCATTATCTATACCATTTATTCTTACAGGGTCGCAGGGGGCCTGGAGCCAATCCCAGCTGACATTGGGCAAGGATGGGGTATGCCCTGAACAAGTCCCCAATCTGTTGCAGGGCCAGCATATAGAGACACACAACCAGACACGCCCACATTCACACCTAGGGGCAATTTAAAGTCAGCAATTAGTCTTTGGATTGTGGGAGGAAGCTGGAGTACCTGGAGGGAAACTTGAATTCTATGTTTGTTTTTCGAAACATTTCATACTTTGTATATGTAGCTCATCTGCTGTCCTCTAAATAAAAGTCTCCAGTAACAACTAGAAGTGTACCAACTGATCACTCTCTACTAATAATACATTATTACCTGTAATTAGTATAAATTATGGTTCTTTTCAGGAAACTTCTTATGAGATAATTTGGAAATAATAGGGTAATAATATGGGTACACAGAACTTATGGACCCATAAAATAAAGTATTATCCAATTTATCACTGATACTGTATGAGGAAGATGCAATATATAATCAATAAATATACATTACTTAATACTTTTTTGTCCATCATATCCACACACAGAAAAGTAAAATGGTAACTCTTGCCTAGATATGAATCAGAACTAAAGGCCAAATGATGGGATTAAAGTTTTCTAAATGTAAAATGCTGACCTTTGAGTTGATATGTAAAGAGACCAGTTGTGGTTACCTTGCCCAATGTAAAGTGTTGATTCCAGTAAGGATAATCTGACTCGATCACCCTAGTTGTGCGGCTGATGTCACCATAGAACAGCTTAGCATACCTGTCATTTGGCAAAAACAAGAAAGAGCAAAATGCTCAACATTCACCTCTCAGCACCTCTGAATCTCAATCTATTTTATTCTATACGCACGCTTCAGTTGTGCCGAAATACTCTCCAGATAGACCCCAGGCTCGAATGATGGTCACCTCCAGTGTTCCCTTCCAGGCTTGCTGAGGACAGCAGTTGGAATCCAGGTTCGGGATGCCGCTCCTGCAGGACGTCTGACCGTTTGACCTCATTACACCTTTGTCTTTTATGTAGTCCTCAATGGCTTGCTTCAGCTGTGGCCTTGTTGTTGCAAGTTCATTCAGGGGTATAAGGAAATACTCAACAACATCAGGATGATCCTTGAGAGTTGTCAGCCAGTTCAGGTAGCCCAGGGAGTCATTACGGTCAAGTGCAAACTCCCCCACCCAATCTCTGCCTCCTATCACCTCTATGTGATGTTGATGGAGACCTGACTTGTAAGAAGTGGCGACGTCCCGGTTCTGAAGGAAGTCGGTGCAGGGCCTGCTGAGACTGAATAAATTGCTCTTCCCCAGACCTACTTTTATACCCATTGACAAGCATTTGTTTATCTAGATGACAGGAAGAGAAAGCAGATGTTATTTATAGTATGGAGTGTTTCTCCAATTGACATGGTCTAGCTTTTTAGAAAGAAACAATCTAACCACAAACATCAACCCATGATAGCATTGCCATTAGCCATTGATAGCAACATTTGCAGAAAAATTGTTAATATGAGTAACAGCAAGTCAGCCAATGTTATCATGCTACTGTAGCTGTCACTAATGAAAACACACTTATAACATTATGTAGCATTAACTTACTTATACATGGAGGGAAAGAAAACCAGTTCAGAGTCAAGCTGGAGCCCTTTAGCAGCTCGTAGGGTTCTCAGTCTCAGTAAAGACAGAGCAGAATTGGCTCCACGGTTGGACTTGAAAAGAAATTAATTATTGGACTTGGTCTGCGGTCGCACAAACGACACCAAGGGAGCCGGTAAAGACAATTTGAGCTGGCAAAAACTTAAGAAACTTTGTTTTGATGGTCCAACGGCCAAACGGGACCTGACTGTAGCCCATCTAGGAAAGCCTGAATTCAGCTTTGGATTTATACGCAATCGCATAAACAAACTTTGTGGATGTTTTGAGAGTCCACTGGCCGATCAGAATTTGAGCCAGCACTCCCCATGGCCAGTCGGCCTGTGTTCTGGTCTCATCTCTCAGGAAATTCTGGAAGGTCACATTTACTTGAACACTGTGTACTGCACTGTGTCAGCTCACATGTGGGCAGTGCCCATGTGTTTAAACATGGGGAAGGCCAATGGTCTAGCATGAGGGACTAAAACCCACGTACATCCCACTTTCTCAGATTGGTTATCCAAACCTAAAACAGAGAAACAAGCATTTCTTGAAAGCAGGATGAGCATGTTTGTACAAACATTATTCTTGGCTACATGTACCTTTACTGAGGAGAACCCATTCAATGAGGACAAACAGGTACGTGCAGCTGTGATTCGCCTGAGTCGCCCCCCAAGATTAACCTGAAATAAAGGAAAATCCTGATGAGATAAAAAATGATTACTCTGTGAGCACTGGAAAGACAAACAGCATGGTTTAGTCCATAGAACTCACCATTGCTGACTTTTTTGCTGTAATCTCTGATGTTTAAAAATGTCTTTGGTATTCTATCCTCTCTGTCCTGCTGTTACCATGGACATGTCTGCACTCACTAACCACAACCCTTCAACTTGCTCATGGACTCCCCTGCTTTGTGCCAAGGTGTGATGCTTTACTCACAATGGTCCAGGGATTATGACAAAAGCAATTTGTTAAAATCTGCAAAAAGCATGTTAGGTTTTTATTATTATTTTTCATCTGTATTTGATAGAGTAGACAGACAGGAAATATGAGGAAAGAGAATATGCAGTAAACCCGGGACTACCTGCTCAGAGCATTTATGCCAATTTGACATACACTTTAATCACTCAGGTATTGGGTCGCCACAGATATTAGATTGTGTTTTTGTTTTTTGTCTCTAAAGATGTGGAGTGTAACACAACACAGAACTAAGTAAGGTTATGTGTATGTATGGATATTTAGTTATTACCTTTGTAACACATGTCAATGGGATTTGTTGGGAGTTATGGGAGTTATTTTTTATTTCTGGAACGAAACCAGGAAGAGGTTGTTTCACATAAGCACTCTTTAAGAAAATAAAAGTGGTGTGAGACAGAGAGAGTGGTATGTGTGTGTGTGTTAACCTTGTAGATATAATGTGTGCCGTAGGTCTCTATGAGCCGCCTGTACTGGGCCTTGGTGTAGGGGCTGTAGCTACTGGGCAGCAGATCCAGATCCCTACTGAACTCAGGGCTGAGGGGTGGTCTGGTCGGCACACGGTAACTACACACAGAGAAACAGCACAGTAATTTAACTGTGTCGACTGAAAATCTGACCTACTGTGGTGATGCAGGAGTCTGCACCCTACCTATAATGGCTGCAGGTGATTGCGTGTAGGTGGAAGGTGTAGCGGTCCTCTCTGCTCCTTTCTGTAGCAAACTTACATGCAGAGGAACATGTTCCTCCGAATCTCAGGTTTGCCGTAACATTATGGAACTCTAGGCCAATCTGATAAGAAAAACAAAAAAGCCAAAAAAAAAAAGCAAGACGCTTTTGGGTATCAGACATCTATCAGTTACAAAAATGATAATATGATATATTGCAAATTTCTTCCCAACAGTTGCTGTGAGATGGGTCCTACCTCCCACGTACGGCTCTCCTGAGAGGTGTATTTGCTAATAAATGAGCTGTGGACAAAATTACAGAACGTAAACATCATCTCTTTATTTTCTAATGTGTTTTTTTCCCATTGAGAATATTAATAAATGTAATGTGTGTAGTTCATTTAGCCTAACATTGTGTTGTGTTTAGAGCAAGTGGTAACCCACCGTGATGTCACCCACTGGTTTGTGGACTGCCATTTTGAAAAGTTAAGTTAATAATTTGGCTGTTATCATCTTGGTTTTTTGAAACCAGAGGAAACCATATTTGGACTAGAAGGTGGAGCCGAAGAGGAGTGAGGGGTGGATCCGACCTGCTCTTTACTCTATCCTAATTGTCAGGCAGGACCCTGTGTGTGGTGCAGCCTGTCAGTCACACAGTAGCCCCACCCAAATGCATACCCTGTTTTATCGCCTATTTACCTCTAAATCGGACCATAATTAAAAAAGCATCATGCTGTATTGAAGAAGACTTGAAACTAGCGATTCAGACCTTAAACTCATTGGGAAATTGTTTATTGAGGTAATAAATCAATTGAGGAGTAGGGGCATTTTCATCTAGATTTCTATACAATCGGACTTCTTTTTGCAATCAGTGGAGTCACCCCATGATGGTCATTAGATAGAACGCAGATACTTCCGCATTGGTTTCACTTTTCAGACCCAGAGTCAATTTTTATTACAGTCTTTGGTTTAGAGATATTTACTGACCTGTCATGGGGCACTAGCATAACAATTTAAAATTACTTGTATTAATTGTAGAATAACTGTAATATCACATACCCAACAGTGTTGTGTTCACTTTTTTCAAGTCTAATATCACATCGGCTGAAAGCGTGCCAGTCCACTGCGGAGACTGGCAACTATAAATGAAGGTGAGAACAGTTTGATTAGAATTACATTAACAGTTTGTGAACACATGTCTGTAAAGCTGCTGCTGAATATAGTGGAAAAGTCTGTATTTTAATTACTTTCTGCAACATGTTGTTTTGAAGATGGTTGTGACAGAGAGTACAGGTGCCACTTGAGGTGAGGTAAGTCCTCACATCGACCAGGAAGGCTCCTTTGCGCTGCAGGGTGACCACATCTAAACCCTCCCCCACCAGGTTGTAGCCTGGTACAAAGGGAGCGGACTCACACTCGCTGCGGGCCCCAGTGCGGCAGGAGAGCACAGGGGAGTGGTATGACAGAAAGAGGAGGAGACTCAGGTGGAGAGGGGGTGGAGATGAAAAGGAAAGCATGGCAGGGGTCAAAGAGACACTGAAACATTTCAGACAGACAAACAGAGAGAGAGAGAAGACACAGTCAGTATAATTTCAGCTGTGATGTACATTTTTGTCAATGAAACTGGAAACCAACAAATGCGTTGCAAACAGTGTTAGTGATTCTTGCTATTTGATGTTCTATCACTGTTGTATAATCAGTCAGTTAGAAACCCAAATTTACAATGTTACAGAGAAAAGCAGCAAATCCTGAAGCAGCACCGTGTCATTGATAAAAGAAATAACACAATCTTTGTCTTACGAATGAAAAGTTGAAATTACAGTAAAACACAACATTACATTCAGCAATTTTACTGAAAACAAGCTATTTTTCTAATATTCTACTGTTTATAAATGGTTCCCGAAATTAAATAGGGTTAGGAATAGGGATAGGATATCAAATAGGGATTTTCTACTTATTACAGCTGCTGGTGCCTAGCCAGACAGATAATTTTGATTTTGTACAAAAACTTCTAGGGCCATTGTAGGGAAAATAAATAAATAAATAAAAACATTATGGAACCAGGTGGAGGGGGGAAAAAACGCTGAAATTAAAGCCGTAAATTAACGAGAAAAAATTTGGATAATCTCTGAAATTAAAGTGGTATTTTTATGAGAAAAGATTTATGTACTTTATCCTACATAACTGATTCATGGCAGTGAACAGTTACCAGTCAAAAGAAAGAACATGCTTTCAGCTGTACTTGAGTATTTCCATTCTACGATACTTTATACTACATTTCTGTCACAGCTGCTGCCAAGAACACAGGGAACAGGTCCCAAATGCAGACACAAGCAGAGCAAATGCAGTTCACTGATTTATTAGACAAAGAAAACAAAGGCTTACTTGATGGTGAGGCTGTGCAGGGTCAACAACACTCAAGGCAGTCTGAGATGTGAAAACAAACCCAGTAAGAAGCAGGCAGAAATCCACAGTCCAACAGTCTTCTGAGTTCACTTTACAATTGAGACAATGACCCGTCTCAATTGTGCACTAATTTTTATACCATTGCTCCGCCGTCCTACTGTGAGCCTACTTGTTTGGACATTCCTATTGTCACACCTCCTGCCTATGCTGCCAAGACACTATTTTTCATGCTAGTTACTCCCCACCATTATAAGCTTTTTTGTACTGATATCTTCTTGGAAGCTGAACATCAAATGCATTCTAACCTCATCTCTAAATCACCTTCACCACCCCCTTGACCTCCTCCTCCATGGAGGATGATCTGGTTTTGGTCCCCACCAATATCTTCACCATTATCTTCCATATCCCAACCTATGAGTTTCCACCTATTTTGGGTCTCTGCCTTTTGCCCTTTGCCCTCACCATTTCCTTTAATGTTTTTTTTTTTATTTTATCAAATAAATATCTTTATATCATGCCTTGCCTTCCCCCATAAACCATCCCTGTCTTTTGCCTACTCTTCTGCCACTTGTATCTTTACCCTTGTGATGTTTAATGTTTGCTCCCACCTCTTCACAACAGGCAATATCAAAGGTGCTCTCTATATCTCTCCTATGGTAGTTATTACTCAAATTTAACATTTAACATTTTGACATAGACATAATAGACATAACATTGAACTCTTTCACATTAGTTTTAGAGGCTACATATTACCTTTCACTGGGCAGATGTGCACTGCACTCAGGTACAACAAATGTATGCAGAATTCAAATGGCTCTGCTTACCTTGTTTTGCGGCAACCTCTCCTGGCTGTCTCGTCAATTCATTGTGCAAGAAAAATCTTCACTAGAGCCAGATGGGATCAGACTCTCAACCACGATTTTTTTGTCACAAATAAACAGTCTTCTTGTTTGATGTAAAATAAGTTGTATTGTACCTTTTGATAATGCATATGTGGTAGTTTTATTTCCTGTATGTTTTTTTGGACTTCTCTTCTGTTCCACCTATTTTTCATCGTTCTGTATTTCTAGCCTCATCTTCCCCCCTATAAGTTGCCAGAACATCGCATTAAGTTGTGTTACTGAGTGCTTCAAGTCCTTGTTCCTTAGAACTTTGTCTGCCCTTTGGCCTTTTTGAAGTGACAATCAACTTGATCCAACATGTTTTCAATTACATGAGAGCCTGGTATGATCTTGCATTTTCATCTCGGGGGTTCTGTTACACGTGTTGCTGAGTCAACACAAACTGCAGCAGGGTCGAAGAAGAAAAGTTGACCGAGTACCTCATGCTCTTGTTGTGAACATGGTAAACATTACCTTTTTTCAGGTATTCGGCTCAAAAATCCCCCAAAAATTTGTTCATTATTTTGGACGTCGGTATGTCCAGCAATTTAGTCCAGATGATGTTGCCGGAAAAAGAATCTTGACAGTTTATCCCGTGTGGAACATAAATATCGAAATATTGAACAAAAATAGCCGTTGAGAGAGATTTGATTCTGAACTGAACCTAAAACATGAAGCAGCTGGTGGCACAAAGGGAAAAGTCAGGGGATCGTCATCTCTGGACCAGTGCCATCTCAGCCCTTAGAGCCACACTGCTAAAATGTGAACAACATGGGTCGTCAGAGCAAAAGATATAAAGGAACTTCACTTGCATTTATTTCCAACAAAGAAGTCGAACAGGTCCAAACTTTAGCCATAGCAAAAGATTATTTACATTATAACAATTATTTTCTTCTCATTTAATAGCAGGTCATTATGCTTGTCCCTCATTTAAGTTTGTCCTTAACAAATCCTTATGCACCCACCATCTCTCAAATGCACAAGCAGTTTTGTCGTGAGGTTCAATGTGTTCTTACAAAGAGGAACTCAAAAAGGGAGGGAGGAAGGAAAACTTACAAAAAAAAGACTTTTTTCTTTATTGATGGAAGAAGAGCCCCAATAACACAACAGTGTAACAGTTCATCTGAAACTTGATGCTTTTAAAAGCTGCAGAGCTGATTGTTAAAACCTGGAAGTTTTCAGCGGTGCCATCTTTGCATATCTACAGAGGGAAAACGTGCACTTGTCAAAATGGATAATGAAAATAAATTTTCTGATTCTGTTTGTGACATCTGCAACAAAAAAAAAATTAAATCAGTGCTAAATGTGGAGAACTCAAGAGAAACCGTTCTTTCTCCAATTGCAGGAGTCTGCAATGGTCAGAAAGTATCTTGAACATTTTATAAATCCACTTTGTAAAACAGAAATACAGATAGAGGAATTGCTTTGGCACACATACCGTAGAAATGGAAAACATACAGTAAATGGTCCTTTTCGAAGACATGCACATACAAAAACACAAGCTTTTACAGATGCATTCTCAAACGCACTCATCATGTGAAACTGTTTCCACGGGGCAGTCACTTCAACAGAGTCACAGGCACTCATAATTTTATATAATGGCATTGCCATGGTTAATAAAAGCTTGAGGTCTCACAGGAATAATCTGCAATACTCCTTGATGTTCAGTGTAATGAAATTATCCATACATGTTTAATTGTGCTTGGAACAAAATGATCCCACTTAAAATGATGCGATTCAGCCCATAAGCTTTGTTTATTGGGTGGTGGGTGTCATTAAAATAAATCACAGGACTGGTTGAGTTGGACTGTGTGTGTGTGTGTGTGTGTGTTTGAGGAGGATAGTACAGTATGTGGCTTCTTCTTTTCAGCCAGTACGTAGGATGATGTGGACCCCAGAGTCAGTAAAAACAGGACCGCTCATGTCTCCCACTTTAAGAGCGAAGGAGGCATCTTCAAAAGGCTTCTGCATTTGACCTGGAACATAAACACAGATACTGTGTGTTAAAGCAATAACACGCTGCTTCAAATTAAAAGTAAGAAGGCATAGAATATGTTGTATGTTATTGTCATCATCATCATGTGTGTACGTAATTCCTACATTTGTATCTACTACAGTACTTGTAATTCATTTATTTGTTTATCTAAATTGCCCAGGTTTCAGTTTTAGCTGTGGAGTTGAAATCTTGCCACCACAGTGCTGGGAAGTGAGACCAACAGTGCCAGAATGATTACGCAATCAAAGACAACATACTGAAATTGGCAAGACATGGAAACTCTTTGACTCTGACCCTAATTAAGTACACACACTACAAGAAGGCCATTGACAGTGATCTATATTTTTATTATTATTAACAAATCCCATGAAAAGTGTGTGTTAGTCTGTTAATACTTTCTAAATTCTAAATCTGTGTTACTTAACTCCAAGCCCTTTTGTTCCTCCTTAAGATGTAAATCTTTAAAAACAGGTCCCAAACAATAATCAAACATAAGTCATTTATCTACTTTTCATTTGAGAATTGAGTATTTGCTTTCAGCTGCGGATTAAGACACATTTAGTGCTCTGGTGGGTATTTAGGGCAAAAGGATGGTGTATATGGGATTGACTCAAAATAAACTAGTGTTCCCTATAAGAAGATGTCACCAAGTGAAGACAGTGTTTAGGCAAGTCTTGTTAAAGGGATATATTTGTTGTTAGGTCGGGTCTTTTCATGGGATTTGTTGACGATAAGTAAATCAGACTCCTGTATTTTGTATTAAGTCTTAATTTTGTCAGAATTCAAAGGCATAAAAAGGGACAGGTATGGCAAATTAGCTTCAGCTGTTACCTTTTACAGCTGTTATTCATTTGCTCATTTAACAATGTTTATTCTGGGAAAAAAAAAAAAAAGAATGACTTAAATGTAACTAGTACAGTTCTGTGTACTCGTTACTTTCTTTGTGTATGGATTAATAAGGGCATACCTGGGAGGATGTATGTATAGTGGTGTACTATGTATACAGTATGTGTGTGTGTATACCTCTGCCAAACAGTCCCAGATCTCCACCGTTCTTAGCTGAGCTGCAGTCGCTGAACTGAGAAGCAAGATAATCAAACTTCTCTCCAGACTTGATCTGGTCTATGTACTCTGCACAGAGAAGAGAATTAAAAAAACAAATGAAACGTGTTGATCGACCTGATAGAATCCCACTCACCCCTCTGCCTCACTTACTCTGGATGAGTTCCAGGGCCTCGTCTTTAGTTCGTGTGATATTTTGTTCCCGCCAGGAAGATGGACGACGTGACTGATTATGCTTCACCAGGAGGTGAGAGCAGCGTACCTGGGTGAGTGAAAGAGGAAAAAAAAATAACACAACACAAACTGATCAGTGTCAAACGCCCCAGGATCAATAATAGAACAACAGAGATTAGGGAGTGGTCTGTTGAGTCAGTCTTTGTTAGATGAGTCAGCAACACTTTCGAACAAGACACAAAGTTTTATACGTAGTAACTCATGGCTTTGTCATTGTTAATAGAACATTAATTACTACTTTACAGTAATAATCAATTTATAAGACCATCCTTTGGGTTTCTGTGCTGAGGTTATCAATTAGCTCTTTTATTCAAGCCAACAGCTTGTTAGAAAGTGACACACCCAGGGCTCTTTATTTTAGATTTACTAACATAACATTTATTAACGCTGCAGACTTTTACAGACTTGCATGACAGTAACTGATCAGGTTAGGAGTTGTAAATGTTAGCTTAGCCTCACTGCCATGCTGGTGGCCCAGTCATAACAAACTGATGTTGTGTAGCCAAACTTTGCTTAAACCCACAGAGCCAAAGTTTTAGAGAAACTGGAAATTTGGACAAAATATCAAAAAACCTCCCTGGTCACTTTTCCCTGCTATTTGGATGACAGATTTATTAATCATTTCATTCTTTTATAATTATATTTTACCATTTCATCCTAAGATATTGTACAAAAATATGTACATGTACAGCATCACTTCTAGACAAGAATATCACAGATTAAAATAAACAAAATAAACCTTTTAATACAAACATGTGATTTAATCCACAATATGAAATCAGTGAGGTATTGTACCACAGTGTTTCGGACCCTATCTGAAAGGGCTGCTATCATTTATACAAACCACCAGGTGTCCCTGTTCTTACTGAGTTCAATGCTCTGAAGCTTCAAGTCCCAAATCCAAAACCCATCACTAGTTTTTAAGCATCACATCTCTAAACTAGTTCAGTCTGTTTTTATTTAGTGAAGCACTACACTTTTTGTTTTTTATACTTTTTCATTTTAAATGCTGTATTAAAAAAGTTTAGTGTGATTATTATATTATATATAATAAATATATCAAAAAATTGCACATAATAACCTTATCTGGTTCTCCACGGCCATCTCCCACTGGACGTTCCCACTGACTGGCATTGGTGATGTGGTTGAAGTAGTATACCTTGCCTAGACAGGCAAAGAGAGAAAGGAATTAAAGCTGCAAGTATTGATTTTTTTTTAAACACGTGGAGGTAGTGGAACAAGCTAAAAACACCACACGGACATATTATTCGCCTAATAAAGTCATTATGGCAATCCTGTCTGGAGATGCATTGATTCAATACCCCACACTGGAATTAGCTATGACTGATGTAAACTGGATGCAGTTCCTTTGTCAGTCTCATCATATGAAATTCAGCATTCTACAATCAGCTGCATTCATTCGGTCATGGCGAGCCGCCGAGTGAGATTTTACTGTCCACAGCAGTCGCTAGCCTAATAAAACCTCACATACACATTATTATGATGAGTTCTACATAGTGAGATGCACAGGTTTTAATTGTGGGTAAAAAGACAGAGCTAGTATTGCTCTGAGCCTGAACTGAGGTATTGGAATCAGGAGTCAAAAATTTGCCTTGGTGCCCCCCTTAATGTGTTAGCAAACCATTTCTTATTTTACACATCTTGCAGACATTCAGCAGCATTTGAAATCGTGTTTCTGGTCACCTGCTGCAAGTAAGTCCAAACTAGAACAGAATATAATTTTTTTTATTTTATTGTTCACCAGTGTGGAAATTTGTCTTCAGTTCACCAAAGAATAACAAGAGAAACAGAAGAGCAGTTAGTACAACAGACACAGACAAGGTCACATTACACATTAAAAACAGATCATGTCAATGTCTCAGTCACTTTGTAGACTGCAGAATTTGATGGCACTCAGGATGAACTACTTCTTAAATACAATTATAGTTGCCTGAGGAACTCTAAAGCAAAAATTGTGGGAAAAATGTCAAACATTCTCTAATTCCAGCACCTAAAGGATTTTCTGCTTTTCATATCTCAAGATTAACAATTTGAACTTGTGTGAATTCACCTCTGATATATTCAAACTGACTTTGTATGCAGTCGACCTGCTTCTTAAATTACCTCTGCGTCCTTTCCTAACACATCTTGACTTTTAAGACTGTAAACATGTCTTCATGATGCACTACACTGTGCTAAAATTTTCATTTTCATTACATAAAATTAGCTATTTCTGTGAGTCAGTTGTTACAATCACTGTCAAAGCTCCTAAAAGAAAAAAGAAGATAATGAAATGAGAAACTTTTTTCACTATTGTAAAAATGAATCGGCAGATTGTGAGCTGCAGCCCTGGGTGGAAGAAAAGGCCTCTTTTAAATGTCTGTTTACCGCAGGGGGTGTATCTACTTCTTGTCACTTTGGAAAACAAAATCTGCAGATTTCCCGAGGATGGCCCACACAAGTGTGCATGCAGTTGAAATTGCGCTCTTTTCAGTCTGCAGGTGAGGCGCTGATGCAGTATGACGTCATGCAGGGCCTTGCAGGTTGAATGGGCCGGTACCACATCTAATAACACCCAAACACCCACATTTAAGCAAACATACCCGCAACACTGATCTACCCACCATTAGTTTCAGCCTCTCCTCATTAAACCTAAACTTCTTTTCTGCCTGATTTCAGCAGTAAACCTCGATGTTGGGGCTGCTAGCCACTAAGCTAACTTTACTATATATGCCATTTAGCAAGCAGGCTAGCTCATCTAGCCCCTTCTGGCTTTCGTTTCATTACCTGAACTGCGGCTCATTCTTTTCTCCCATCCAGACGGTAGATTCTCCTCGTCTGCCATTATTATTATTATTACACTCCCTGCAGCAGCGTTTATTTAAAATGTGGCTACCGTGTGACAGGCCGGGCTGCAGTTAGGCAAGTTACAACACTCAGCAACGTGTTTACGGTACGAGTTGTTTTCGGAAGCAGGCCCGCCTTTGACGGGGGACTCTGTTCTGTCATAGGTCGATGTGGGCTGTCAATCATGGGCGTGTCCGTCGGATTGGTCAAGAGCCTAACACGCTAACTACATCGGCTTTACGGCAAACGGGGGCAGCAAGCGTTCCAGAAAATACCAGCGACAGGAGATTATTTGTTATTTTGTTCGCTTTAAGGTAGGAATGTTACATTTAACAGAGTGTAATTATAAACATAAACAAGTTCTCGGTATTCCCAGGACAAAGAGTTGCTTTACTTGTGTGCTTTGTAACATTACGCACATTTATATGTATAATATGCGACGGTGTTAGCTAATGTTAGCTAAACAAAACAACCTGATTGCACAGTCTCTTTTTCTTCCATGTGGCTAAGTGTGAATGAACCAAATTAACTATAACTCCTAACTATATGTAGCAGTATACAGTCAGTTGGCTGTTTATTAGGTACATTGAGTCAATACTAATGCAGTTTAATACAACAATGAAAACCTATCCGCATGACTATTTTGGAGGATGCAGTCTGTGGTGCTGTCTCACTGCACTGCGTTATGTTAACAGGTGTTTCTGTTATTTTGCCCCCCACATTCAAATCATTGAGGGTAGACTAGTCAACAGATACACCTCTTTTTAGAACACAATGCAGTTCAGCAGCACCACAAATTGCAGCTTCTAAAATGATCATACAGTTGAATCAACACCTTTGTAAAACACAAACTGGACATTGATGCCTTCATGAGGTTACAAATTATTGCAGGGTCGTTGTTATAGGCTGCAACAGTTATAGCTGGGTGTTCCAAATAAACTGCCAACTGAGTGATCTAAAGCCCACATGTTATTATAACTAAAACATTTCCTTTGGTTGACAGGAACCAACAATGATTGAGGTGGTCTGCAACGATCGTCTGGGCAAGAAAGTCCGGGTCAAGTGCAAGTATCCTTCTCTGAGACTGTCCCACATAATGCTGAATAATGTGTCCTGGCACATGTTTCAAACCTTGGTCCATGCACACATATTGGTTCCCTAGAGATCCACAGGCAATCCACAGGGGACTTTACAACAGTTATAACAAATTTAACTTCTTGTGTCATGCTATCAATATCATCTGCCAGTTGGCATTTCCACATGCACATGTGTCCCTGTTATGTATCATCACTTTTATAATTATGTTGACAATATGAGATGAAACATAATCTTATTGTCCTTATTAATATGGGACTTTCACTTATGCCTATTCTGACCATGTTTTATGCTCCAAATTTTAATATCAACCTTAACAGTGTGCTGCTGGTTTAGTTTTCACTTTGTGAGTCTGTGTGTCACCACGGCAAAATGTGGGCTTAGTGACACATACTGTAACGGGAACGACTACAGAGGTGGTTCTGAGTACTTTGGCAGGTGTTGTATGTCTGTGGCCAGATTTTTGTCAGTGCAATAGCATCACAACCATGCAAGATGCAGTTAAGAAGCTTGATGTGTGTAGTTAAGATCAAAACAAAGATTACTGACTTGCATAATAGTGTAGTAATGACTACTCATAGGTTGGAATGTCCACATGATGACAGGTGTCACAGCTGGCGTGATCCCATCGCATTTGTAGTTAAAATTCTATTGATACCAACATTAAACTACTTACAGCACACAATTTATCCTCAATGAATACATATTGAGAAGCTGAGCCCAGAGTTTGGCATTTTGGCTTAAAAATTACCTGAATAAATCTAAATAGTAGCAGATTAATTTTCCCAGATGTGAGAATGTAAATCAACGAAATCTGTGTGATTGTCATTATTTAATATTTAAAATAAAAATTGAAGCATACATAGTACAACAGGTTAATCTGAATTAACATTTGAAACCATTGTCAAAGGAAATGTTTTGTTTAGTTTGTTTTTTTTTTAAATCACTTTCTTAAAAAACTTTCTTTCAAAGCTTTCTCCTTTTACCAGCCTGTTTCCGTCACAATAATACTAATAACTTCTAAAACAAGAACACACTGTTACTTTTATAAATTCATCCAAGATAACAATTCAACTCTTCAGTTGCATTCGAAGAATCATACTAAGCTAGACGAGAAGTAACAGCATGATTTTTAGCAAACATCCTATAATCCTGGGCTAGTTAAACCACTTATAAAGAACAGGGCTTTTATTTTTTATTTCTTTTCTCGAGCCCATCATTGTGCTGCTTCTTTAACCACCATATTTCAGCTCTGAGGATACCATTGGAGATCTGAAGAAGCTCATCGCTGCCCAGACAGGAACACGACATGACAAGATTGTATTAAAGAAATGGTAAGCTCTCATCTGATCTGCCCACAACAAGTGTTTCTATGCCTGTTTTCCATGAGCAGCTAAATGTTCCTCTTCTGCTCCCACAGGTATACCATATTCAAGGATCACGTGTCTCTGGGTGATTGTATCCTTTCAACAATTACTTCAAAAGTAACAATTAGATAACCTTAAGTACCAGACCAGAAGTCAATAAATTATATAAACTGAGGATGCAGGTGGGTGGAGTGGTGTCATACTCATTAGCTATAACAGCAACTTGTAAATTATCTGTCCGATACCAATATTTTACAACTGCAGAAAAAGATAAAGGTTGACTTTTTAGATTGACCAATTTCTTATTCTTTTAATACGATTTTTGTAAATGTAGAAATTGTAAAGAGGACAATTTTTACTAACATGTTCACCCTTTTAAATGGTAACAGGTATCAGTGCAAGTACTACAAATGTATCTGTCTGTCTGAAACATTATTACACCTGCTCTGTTCATTCCTAATCACAGAAGAAAACTGTAAGAAAAGCCTCTACATTATTGGCTGAAGTTACATTTCAGGAACAATAACAGTTATTTAATTTCATTTTATATCCTTTTTTTTTTTTTTTTTTTTTTTTTAAATTTAGCCCACAATTTGATCCTGCCTACAATCAGCATCCTGTTTTCCTAAATATTTTATTTACTATTTCTGATTTTCACAATAACTATTTGTTTTTATTTAATTGTTATACACTTAGGATTATGACTAAAACTGTTATTTTTTTCCCAAACTAAAACAGCAGGAGCATTTTTTATGTCTTTAACATATTAATAATAGTAAACTTTTACAAAGAAAATAAACAACTATCCTCTCATGATCTGTTGCACTTAACCACGACCTCTGCAGATGAAATCCATGATGGGATGAACCTGGAGCTATACTACCAGTAGACCTGAGAAGGACCACGAGACAATGCTACACACACACACACACACACACACACACACACACACACACACACACACACAGTTGATAGAATCTGTTGTAGGAAAACACCATGATCAGATAACACAGCTGAAAGAGAGAAGGAGCTGAACCTACAAAGCAGAAGACACATGCACATTCTATTACAGTTTCAACTTTTAATTTTTGTCCACACATTATTATGTGAAAGACATGTTATTCTACAATTATTTTTGTTTTGATATTTTGGAAATAAAACTGATATTTACCTACCTACAAGACTGAGTGCTGGTTATTGTTCGCCATTGGTTGTGATTTCTCATGTGGAAAAAGACTGAAATACTTCCTCATATGTGTTTGTCCAATGAATGTTAAATATACTGATGTATCGTTTGAAAGCTATAACTTAAATATTCACTTTACTGTATGCAAAGATCATTACATTACTGGCACTGGAACAGTGTATGTTAAATTATGTGTGTCTTTGTTTTGCATCTGTGGAGAAGATTGCCATTGTGCAAAAATAATAAAAATAAGAGTCTTACACCACAGAAATAACATCATTTACTGAATTACTGTACTCACTGTACATTGCTTAGGTATTAGTGTTTGATGTGTAACAGCTGAAGTTATTTTTTTTCATGTGAAAGACAAAATATAATTCATTGCTATAAACTACAGTATATAAAGCTGCAAAAAAGATTCCACTTCAATACTTACATATTAATGCAAGAGTAATAATTCAATATACAGTATATAATAACATAACGTTAAAGGCTACTTTCATTTATGGAACATTTTCAATGCCCAACTTCTACTTGTAATGGAGTATTTTTAGACTATGAATTCACACTTGTACCTCAGTAAAAGCTTGAAATATTCTCACAACTCTATTTGGTCTGGTGCTATTTTCTCACAGTTTGGGTCAGACTTCTTTGTTCCAGTCAAGGTAAATCTTAATGCCACAGCATACACTGATGTTCTATATAGTTGTGTGCTACTAGCTTTGTGGAAACAGTTTGAGGAAGAACCTTTCTGGTCTAAACATTACCATGCCTCAGTCTTCATGCTAAGCTAAGCATTACAGTGCCATAATTCACAAAGCCACATTCATAAAGAAATGATCTTCCCAGTTTGGCATGGAAGAACTTGAGCTGCCTGCTCAGAGTCTTCTACTCAACCCCATCCAACATGTTTGGGATGAACTGGAGCCAAGCCTTAATCACCCTACATCAGCGATTGACCTCATTAAAGCTCTAGTGGCTGAATGGGAGCAAATCCCTGCTGCTATGTACCTTGACCTTCCCAGAGGAGTGCAGGCTCTTATTGCAGCAGATTGATAAACCTGGGTTTGGACATACATTTCGAGTGTAGACTTTGTTCCAAGTTAGTTGTACATACATAAACCAGACAACATCGGGTCAGCTGAAAAAGTTTTATTCACATCACTAGACACTCATTAGATCACAAATAACAGCATCTCTCTCACACGCACACAGACACACCCGTGCATATGGGTTAATGCAATCGATGGAAACCAGGTATCACACAGATTCCTACACATACAGTTTGGGTCCTCACATCTTCTCTGGAGCCACGTCAGCAGTAGTCAGAGTAGTCCTCCTCCACATAGTTGGCTGGGAAGAACCCCACCTGGAAACACAGATGTAATGCAGTTAAGATACAAATGTCTTATGGGGATTATGTTTTTTTTTTTGGTTTTTAATGTGTGAATGTTTGCAAATTCCTCACCCGGCCGTACACTTCTCCTTTCCACCAACCACTGTGACCTTTCTTGGACAGGATCTTGATGGTATCTCCCTCCCGGAGTGAGAGCTCTGAGCGGTCTCTGGCTGAGAAGTCGTACCTGGCCCTCGCTACGCCGAAACTCCTCATGCTGCCCCCTGTGAAACAAAGCCCACGTTGGAGCATGGACAAACTTGACAGAATAGCTGGACATTTTGGCAAATGTTTTTTATTTTTGTCTTGCTGAGAGTTACATATGAAGCTACAGCCAGGAGATGGTTAGCTTAGCATAAAGCCTGCTGGGTAAAAAATTGATTAAATGGATTAAACAAATAAGACGTAATGTGTGATTTTCCAGCTTTACAGGCGCTGGTGGGAGGATTTTTAGCTAACGGCCATGATGGTCTGTCAATGCTTGGTTGACCCACCACTTTGTTCCAAACTGAAACATCTCAACAGCTATTTTACGGACTGCCATAAAATTTGGTAGAGATATTCACGGCCCCCTGAGGAGGAATCCTACAGACTTGATGAGGTTGATATTTTTGGTTTACAGTTAAATATCTCAACAACTATTTGATGGACTGCAATGAAATGCAGACATTCATGGTCTCCTCAGGATGAATTGTAATAAATTTGATCTCCTCGCCTTATATCTAGCACCAGCACTGGGCCAACATTTAAATTCTTCCAATACTTTAGTTTCTGAACAAAGTTTCAGTATTTCCCAAAACACAGAACTATTCATTTAAGATGGCTGCACTGAGGAGTGTGTGAAGTGACGGAGATGCACTCTACCTGGTGTTGTATTCAGCGTGTTGTTAGACGAGTTGCTTTGCTCTGGTTGTTTGTAAGGAGTGCGCAGCGTGGTGTCCACATCCTTGAAATACTCCTTCAAGGAGTTCTGCTGGTAAAACTGAATCATCTCCTAACACAGGGAGAAGAACAGTAACAGCAGGAAGAGGAGAGGATGAGAAACGTGTGAGATAGATGTTGGCTGTGTTTGAGAGGGGGAAATTAGGTCAACTGTAAATCCACAATGTGAGAGACAGTTTCAATGTGTGTGTCAGGGTTTAGCCGGATAAGGGTGTCAAACTTACAATTAAACCCTTGAATGCTTTCTTGTCATTGATGCGGTACAGGCCTTCAGCGGACGTGATCTTAATGTGTCTGATGTCCATGTTGAACCTGGGACAGCAGAGCGAGGGCAAAGAGAAATGCACATGTAGCAAATGCTTTGAGATGAATAACAGTAAAGGGAACGTTCACACAAATCTCACAAAGACATTAAATGGTGAAGGTTTAGTGTTTGGTTTGACAGCTGAATGGTGTAGCTGCTCGTCTCAAAGAAAGAAAAATGGATTTTTCCACTTCTGCAATTTATGTGTTTTATGTGACAATGGCTGAATAAAACATGTACTCAGCGCTACTAGCTGAATTTCCCTAGTTTTGAGAGGAAGTGAAACTTCAGTTTGAACACATCCAGCAGTTGTAGATCAAAAGACATCAAAAGACAAAAGACATCAATCAACCATAGTTACATACAGACATTGTTTAGACAACATTTCAGTGACCTGCTTTGACACTAAAATATAATGAAGTTATTTAGTGTTATATATAACCAAGACCTCTATATAAATGGGTCATTTTTTCTCTAAATTAATAACAAATAACAACTCGTTAAAGATTGTCGTTATTTTTGAAAAACAATTTAGCCACATCTTTCACCTGAAAATCTTTGAATGAAAGAAACTAACCATTTATGCAATTCTGGATAGGCACAGTTCCTCCCAAAATCAAACAGTGCTTTTACTGACGACTAGATGGAGGCTTACTTGATGCTGATGGCAAACTCTCCTCCATCTTTCTGCCGCACGAGGAAGGTTCCATCGGACCGGGACATTAGCAGGTTTTTGGCAGCGGTTCTGTCCATGTTCCCAGCAAACCTTGAATCACAGTGAGAATTGAAAACTTGTTCTTTGCTTTGAGTAACCAAGTATATTTTGAAAGAGGATGTAGCACAGTCTTCAATGGACAAATTTAAAAAGGAAAAATTTAATTTTTCAGCAATAAAACAGTTCAGTTCAGTACCCTCAGTGGTTTCCCCTGACTTTATGAGCCTCTCTACTTCTGCTACAGTTTTAGTCATTAACATATTGTAGGAATTGTCAGACAAAAAAGGCTGTTTCAAAAGTTAAAACAGCCTATTTTATTTGCTTTAAAGTTTTGTCATCACATTACTTTCAGTGCCCTTATTTAATATTTGTACGCAATATACAAATGATTAATAAATGGTTCATAACACACTATGATGTATTTGCACGTAAGTGTTTGTTAATAAACAGAATTTGTCAGCAATTATAACCTCTCCTATGAAGACATAGTTTATATTATTAAAACAGTGTTTTACTATATTGTCATTCATTATCTGTTTATGCACCAGCCTCAGAAGCAGTTACAGTTGTTGACAAAGACATTAACAAGCTCTTATATCTGCTTGCAACTACATTATAGTCTATTATAAACCATTTACATATGTTATAAACCATATTTTCTAAATGTTTACATACTGCTTATAAATTGATTTTAAATAGGGGTAAATAAATAGGGGTGTATTTTTTTCATAATACTTTTTTTCAAACTATTATGATACAAAGTTTAGTTTGTGGAAAAGGTACACATTATCTGGATGACAATTATTTCATCCCTCTGTCATATTTGATTTCACCACCAGGTGGCACCAAAGTAAAACATTTTCAAATCCTTAACACTTTTTGATTTTATACTTTGTTATTTGCAGCACTTTGAGTCCTTTGAGTCGGTACATCATTGTTATTATTATGCTCAGGGGCAGAGAGAATTAAGTATATGATAAGTACTTAATAAGGAAAGGTTACTTTACACATAGAAAACAATGGTTTGAAATGGTAGGTCCCACTAGTGATACACTATATGTCTCAAAAGTTGCTTTAAAAGCACGAGTGCTTTTGAGTGTCTGGTTCTGTATTTGTGGCTGTTGGTGTCAGCTTTATGGTGTTTCTCTGTCAGTGTTGCAATGGCTTGGTGTGCATGTGATTTAAACCAGTTCCTGTTGATACTCACCAGTTGAAGGAAGACAAGTCAGGGGTCTGCCTCTGGGAAAAGATGAGATCACACAGAGGTTAGACATGAGATTTGGTTTGTGGTTATGGCAGAACCTGTCCCTCACTTCCAAAGACTGCTAATGTTGGTTTCAGTACAGCAAATGCTGTAGCTGCTGGTACAAGTTGACAAATACCACTGGACTAAAATGAACAGTTAGTCTTTTGTTTGTTTTCTCATGCTCAGATCTCTTTTGGCAAAACAGGAAACGTTGCTTTGTCAAAATGCATTTTGTTTAACATTTTGATGGCTTTTTCAGCTCTGTGGCTCATATTGGCTGCTAGGTCGTACTCACCGCGACGTAGGGCTGAACCTTTTGGCAGGGGAACCATCCCATTTGACCAACCGTCAGGTTTCTTCCCTGAGTGGCACACACAACAACAAATCACATAGTCGAACTGGGCGGACCAAGCAGCAGTCATTGCAACATATTAATAAATCAGCAGATCAACATGGATAAGTGTTTGTTTACAACTTGTAAATAAACACCACCCAGAAACAAATTACTCAGATGCAGTTGCTATTGATCTGAGGTAATTCACACAACATTTGTATGCACATGAAAATACTTTGTTTGAGAGTAAATGTTGTGGCTCCACTAAAATCAACTTGCAGAGAAACTTAATTTGGATTTCTAATCATCACAGTGAAAAACAAAGAAATAAAAAGGGCTTTTTATTGTCAAAGTTAGACAGTTACATAACTGAACAATAAAGCTATGGTGTGCTTCGGAAAAACGATCAGCAACACGCTAAATATTATCTCATTACAGTCATTTACACAGCAAATATTTTTACTCGTCATAATAGTAAAGCACAAATGTTAGTAATAGCATTAAAGATGGCTGTTTACTATTCAAGTGTCCTAGTGCGCCATGACAGTGTGACAGTGAGCCAGCATGAACCAGGACCCTGAAACTGACAGAGCTGAATGGAATTCAGCCATTCAAGTTCAATTTATTTTCCAATTCAAAACTGTTGAAGTGAATCACACAGTTAGAAGCAGATAGACATAAGTGCAGGTTTGGGCACGAGGGAGGAAGTGGAAGCTAGAGACGAGATGCAGAAAGGAAAAAGACAAAAGAGACTGAAAAAGACAAAAGCATCTCACACCTACACATGAACCACAGGAAACAAGGCTTGAAAACAACATGAAATAATGTGTGACCCCTTCAGTTTTCAGAATTGTGAACTATGTTTGCTTGAATTTGTTTTTTTAACGTTACCTCCCACCATGGCAGGTCAGCATCAGCCCGGGTCAGCTCAATGATGTCACCTTTGGAGAGGTGAAGCGGTTGGCCAAAGCCCACAGGAGGCGGAGGCAAGCCATAGTACTCCTGACATACCTCCATCTTGGGAAATCCTGGGAGAAAGAGGAGATGTTAGGGAGGTGACAGCCAATGAAATTACTTTATTTCCATGAGATATTTCATTTACTCTTGAATATTTAGGAGCTAGTTTTGGAGAATAAGCATGAACACAACACTGGAAGCTTCTAAAGTTTTTTCAAAGTAAAAGATGTGCTGTCTAAATGATCATATCATGAATTCCTTACCAACGCTGGAATGTCCGGAGGACCTCGGTGTTTTATTCTGGAGGAACAAAAGACAAAAATTTTATGTATTTGTACAAGGCTAGTTTAAAAAGGGATATTAAAATAGTGTAAGTGATTCATCCCCTCTAACAGAATAACATAAAAATTATCCACAATGTCAAAGATGATTGTAGTCTTACCTTCTTCGTAGTGCCAGCATGGTCTGTAATTTCAATGGGACAATCAATGTGAGACGTGATAATTATGCTAAATCATGATAATTACACTGATTAGAAGTACTGTTTAAACACATCCACGTGCATGTGTACAGACCTGAGTTTCTTCCACAGGCAGGGACTCTGCCTAAACACTCTTTATGTGCAGCCATTTTACAGCGAGTGCAGCGGTAGCCCTGGAAAAATATCCCTCTGCAGATGACAGATGGAGAGATTCAGCCTCAGCAGACAAGTGTTTGGGTTTTTTTTCTAAGCTAAGAGCTAAGACAGGGAGTGAGAGAAACAGCTAGTGAGACAAAAGTACCTCAACAGCATCGAGCAGGCCTTGCAGGAGGTGGTTTCCTCGAAGCAGTGCATCTGGAAATCATGGTTGTTGGCTGTGGAGTTCTCTGGACACATATTTGACCTGCAACCATGAGGCACAGCTGTTTAGATCAAAGCCGGGGAACCAAACAACCACAGAGCTGGTTTTCACTTTAACACTTGCACGTAGATGGTGACAGTAACTAAAGACACCGACAGTCGCAGCAACACAGTGCAGATCAGATTGTATGTAACATAATCACCAAATTGTCTGTTCATTTCCTATGGGGTTAAGCAATCAGCTAAATTGCAACACAAAACTATTAATGACAACTGGCTATAGTCAAACTCATTTACTTATGTTTATGAAACATTAGGAAATGATCATTTAAGATAATAAAATATTGATTACTTTTTATTTTACTGTTTATTATTATATATTCTATACTAATTATTATTTTGGTTACTTAGGAACAAAGCAAGTGGTGAGCACAACAGTGACATATCATCACTTTTTAAGTTGCTATGTGAATGTGATCTCAAACTATTAACTATTCACACATCCAGCAGAAATGGAGCAATGTTACCATTCATTTGAAGGTGTGATTCTGGTCACCGGGCAAATGTTAAGTCAAATATTCACTGTAACGACTCCTGGGGGAAATATCTGAACATGAGGCATTGAGCTGCTAAATATTCACCACTGATCACCAGCTAGTGGCTGTTTGTTGATGTGCAGGTAATGTACAGTGGGTTTGTTAGGGCCTTTTTTTGCCTGCTGTGGCCAAAAATGACACTATGAGAGAGAGAAAACCAAAAAAAAAAAAAAAAAAAATTGCTGAAAGAGGCTTTAAAGCCACAAACTGACAGAGAAGTGCTGAGTCAGGTGATAATTTTCTTGTGGGGTTTGAAACTCCTTTCACATTACATATAGTCATTTAATCCATTATTATTATAAAAACATATTCATTATAGCAGCTTTAAAGACTTTTATAATAATCAAAAGCTGTATAAACATCAATAGGCTTTATTGAAGACACAGACACTTTGCACTCTTTTAAGTCTTTGGCAAAAATTGTATGTGTGTGTGTGTGTGTGTGTGTGTATTTTCATGTGTGTACTGTGTATGCATAAGTATGTGGTTACTCACAGAGCCATCTCAAACTGCTCCAGCCATTTCTTCTTCAGTTCTCTGGTTTTGAAGAATAAATCGTACCCAGACCTCCCGCAGACGTCCAGCAGGAGGAACGAGTAGGACCACTGCTCACACACACACAAACACACACACACACAGTCAGACTCATAGATGATTCACAGATGTGCTACCTGGTATAAGTGGTGCTACAGATTGAAGGAAGCAGAGGAGAGGACCTTTTTATTGTCCTTCTCTCCTGTGGTTTCATCTCGGATCTGGTAGTGCTGTAGGTCAATGATCTCCTTCAACTCAAAAGTCTCTCCACCCTTCTTCTTACATACAAACATGGCTTTATCAAACAGGAATGCATACCTGACAAACAGCAAAACACAAAGATTCGACAAAAGGTGAGATACTTGACGTTAACACATGAAAAATACACAGAGAGATATAAACAGCACACACCTGTCCTGTTTCGACCTTTTCTCCGAGCTGCAGATCTTCAGCTCTCCGTCAATCTTGGGGCGACCATAGAGAGCAAGAGACTGAGTCTAAAGAGCAGAGGAGAGGAGGATAAATAACCAAACAATTAACTGTCAAAAAGAAATAAATTAAACTGGAAACTGTGCCCCCACCATGTTTTCTATGGACAGCTGGAAGGTGGTGATCTGTCTGATGATCTCATTGTCTCGCTTCACCTCGTTCACACACTGTGCCAAGTCCTGGAAACACACACACACACACACACACACACACACACACACACACACACACACACACACACACACACAGACACAAAGTCAAACAGACGAATGTTTAAATATTATAAATTTAAGCTAGTAATTACAAATACAGACACTTACTCTCATGGCATCAAGAGCTGTGCGTAGGTTTTCCTTGTCTGTTGGGTCAGTGGTGTGCTTCACCAGCTCCTGCACACACAAACACGCCACACCACATTATAGCTGCTGGGTAAAACCAGCTGAGGAAAGATAACAACATATAACGCAATACAAGCACACACACACACACACACACACAGACACACACAAACGTACCTGTAACAGCAGGTGATATTTGAGGACCCTCTGCATAGGCACCATGAGTAAATCTCTGAGAGAGAAACGTCCACTGTTGGCTCTCTTTGAACACTCCTGAGGAAGAAGGAGAAGGAAGTGGACATCTGCAGTAAACCACAGTCGTAATACGAGGCTGTTAAGTAGTAGACTCAACCTTCCTGTTAGTGGCCAAATTCACTACTGAAAGATAAAATCCCCCCTGTGGTGGAGGGGATTTTTATGCATCTAATAATGCGCACATGATGCACACACACAAGGTCTGGTTTTGATTGGATACCAGGTCCAGGATCACTGTCTTCAATACACATAAACTGATTTTTTATTGTTAAAAGCAGCCAATGAACAATCATGTAAGGTGGAGAAACACATTATGGTTTACATTATGGTCCAGGATGTGGTCTAATCCCTAATCTGTGACGCTGTCGATAGATAGACTACACTGTGGTCCAGAAAGTATTTCCGCTGTAGACCACCATTACAAAACATCACAAAAGCCACAACCATAAAACTGTTCATAAGACACCTCAAATATTACTCTTTGTATTACAAAATATTAAACCATTGAGTTTTATTATTGGTCATAACAACTCAAAGCATACTCTTTGTGTGTGATGTCATCAAAACGGTCAGTCAAAGGTAAAGTTCATTATGTCAGCATACAAATATTAGTTCTTTAGCACTAAATGACGACCCTGGTGACAACCACAAGCCAAAACGCGTGAGTCTAATAAAATTCTTCTGTTTACTGCAAGTGTTACTGGAGTTTTCACCTCTTTTAATTAGCACTAAGCGCTGTCATTATTTTTTCAAGCATTTAGTCACTGTTTCAGAAAAATGTATATTTTGACCTGATGATGGCACTAGATGGAAGACTCATTCGGAAGACTCATTCATTCCAGAGAAAGTTGCTCACACAGCACTTAAGCCAAAAAATGTTCTCGCTTCCTGGTTTGTTTCTGGATTTTGCTGCCCATGACTCAACACTTTGCATCTTTCCCTGAAGCTGCTGACTCAGCCCAAAATCACACTCATAAAAGTAGCTTTGCTAGGCTCTGGGAAAGTTTTACAAATTTTTAATCTTTGTGGTTTGAAATGTCTGAAGAAAAAAGTGTAGTAAATGACCTTGTGTGTCATTCAAGATGACCTATCAAGGATTCTTATTTGTTGTAGTACAAGTCTGACTGCCACACTGCATCCACCTCTCTTCATACATGCATCAAACTAAAAACAACAAAATGCAACTGAAAGCTACTAAAAAACATAACAGTCATTAAAATTCACAATGTGCACACAAGCACACAATCCCTCTCCGGCTTCCCACCACCACTTTACCTTTAGCTCAGACTGAAGTGGAATAAAACTGCACCTTTAACTATGTTGAACATTTTATTAATAAATACTGCACACATCACCTGTGCTTCTGCCTTTGACAGTGTGAGTCTTCCTCACCTCCAGTTTCATCCTGATATCCTCCCTCATATTTGAAAGCTTGTCGAGGTGTTTCGTCGCCGTTTCCACCTGACTACAGTAGCGACCGTATAGTAAGAGCCTGAGGGGGTTAAGAATATAAAAACATATTATAAGATACATGTATCTCCTCTGTTACTGTACACCAGATACAATATGCATGTGTGTGTTGTGTACCTCTCCTTGTAGCTCAGAAACACCTGGTAGAGATTCCTTGCTCCATAACTTAGGATGGAGCTCCGGACCTCCTCCAACAAACCACGATGGGTGTTGGCCAAATCCTACACTCACACACACATACAGAGAAAACATGTAAACAAGGCTAATGCATGAAGTTAAACCTGTCCACATCACCAGGAGTATGGATGGATAATCTCCGTCTGTACCTCTATGTTGATGAAGATACTCTCAATGTCTTGATCCTGGAGAAATCTTTCAAGAGGTTTCATAAAGTGCTGCTCAAAAGAGAAGAGACGTTTGTTAATTTGTCTTTAAATGTACGTACTGTATGAAAGTTCATTCGTGTGGTTTATCTGTGTATGAGCTGCATGGATGGCTAGATCTTCTTTGGTCAGACTAAATGAGAACATGAGGAAAAGATGTGTGCATACCTGTAATATAGATTCCAGTGTATCAGAGTATTTCTCTTCTGTCTGTCTGATCTCCTGCAGGCAACACTCTCGTTTGTCTACGCCTGTCTTCTGGTGCTGCATAACACACACAAAAAGTGTGAGATTTATTTACTTAGATCATTACTGACACAATTTGTAGAAGTGAAATTTATTTAACTTGTATGTTGCAGCTGAACATTGACGGCCGACCTTCCGGAACAATCTTTTTCTCTTCCACCTTTTCTCTTCGACTTTCACCATAATGGTTATTAAATTCCTCTTATTGATGCCATGATTTGTCAGCGTTTTCTGTTTTCTTCTGGTTGTGTCATGAAAATACAAAATTTGGCTGCATTTTCACACTAGCCATCTAACTGATGCATAAATATTTGAAAAGAAGGAAATGCTGCAGCAATACTCAGCAATAAACAAAAAATGTAATGGCATATTTGCTCTTTTGCCTTATTAATTTTTGACACTGACTCACGAGTCTTCATTTACACCACCCTTCACAGTGTCACATAGTGAGCTTGTGCCTACATCCATGATGCAGCTAGGTGACATTTACACATACTGCTGTAATTGGGTGGGGCTGCTATCTGGAGATGGCAACACACTGCAAAAATCTCTGCACAGCTCTGGGTGGTTTCCAATCTGAGGGTCTGAACACCCACGGAGGGTTGCAAAATAAATCTAAGAGAATGCAGGATGATTAACAAGATAGGGAATCTGTAACTGTTTATCTTCAATTTTTGTCAGGGCTCTCAAATGTATTCAAATAAGACAAGAAAATAATTGTTAGACACATGGAACGTGTCAAGTGGACGCAATTAGAGCTGGATATCAAATCTCAAAACTACGTTTCAACCACTGGGTATCAAAAATAGTCAAGAACAAAAATCTGGCACTTAATGTCTGGTCAGTTTTCTAATTTTGTTAGTTTATTCTTAAATCTAAATTTTGTAGTTAAACACAATTTAACATTTGGCACGTTTTGTTAAATAAAAATGTTTTTGAAGAAAAACATTATAACATACTTATATTTTTCAAGGTAAGGCATCAGAACAGTACTGAAACTCAGGCACGATAAACAGTAGGCACTAGTATGAAACATTTTCAAATTATTCCTAACCCAAACTAAACAGGTATTATTTAGTTTTTAGGTGCTCAAGCCAAAAAGGTCAGAAACAACCAGTTTACACAACCAAGCACGTACAGGACTCTAGACTTTACACATTTGATCTTGTGACAATCATATGGACTACAGTGCACTGTACATGTCACTGACAGACCTTCACAGCTTGTCTGAATCTTCCCTTTGATCTAAAGGAAATGTTGCATGTGAACCACTCACAGTTTCAGGTGGTTCATCTGTCCTCATCAAGTCCTCATAGATCTCATCCCCTTCGTTCTCCTCGTCCTCCACAAAGTCGTATAAATCGTCATCCTCATCCACAGTGTCACTGATACACACACACACACACACGTCTTAATCGATATCCCTAAATGTACTGTGCAAATATTCACTCTTCCTTGTAATTTGTGTTGGTATTTGTACAACACTTTTTATTCAGATATCTTTCACTTTCAGTTGACATGTACTGTACTCAGCATATGTACTAGTCTGCGTGTACTGATTTGTGTTCTTGCCTTACAAGTTATGACCAAACATTGGATGTGTACCGGAGAGGATGAATCTTTGGTGTAACTACGTACAGAGCAAAAGGGGATTTGGAGAATGACCCATGTTCTATTTTGTTTTACAATAGAAAACAATAAAATGAAAAAAAGCCTCTTATTCCCCAAGTTCTCAAGTTTAGATCATTTAGATCATCATTTAGAAACATTTTTGAGAAAAATGACTCACTCTATCTGGTCAGATAGGCCGCTGTAGATCTCATCATCAGGAGCGCATCCCTCCAAAGGAAAAGGCCTAGAGGTGAAAATGTTATGTTATATTACTTCTGTGATACAAACTCCCAGTATATAAATAATCAGTAAATTGTTTATCACACACTATAATACAGCTGTAAGCAGATGTAAGTGTTTATTAAAGTATTTGTCAAACACTAGAACTACTCCTGAGGGGGTGTAGTATATAAACAGATAAGGCAATGCAATGACAATATAATAAATTATAATGAAGACATGTAATAATAATAGAAGGGAATCATTGATAAATACTATACATTCATAAACACTTAAAATTTCCTTGCATCTATTTTCAGCTACATTATAGTGTGTTATAGATCATTTATTAAATGTTTCTATAGTGCGTAGAAATGCTGAACATGAGGCGTTAAAAGCATTATTGAAATACTTACAATTATGCAACATAGGAAGGAAACTACTTACTGGTGTCCTCTTTGTATCGCAATGGATGAATGAGACAGAATGGACAAAGTGTCTATGACCTGTGACACAGACACATAAATGGGTTTGTAGTTAGTATATCCTGTGCAGACTGAGACACAGACTGGTGGAGAGAGAATGAGACATTAACACTGAATAATTCTCCTGAGCTGGTTTCACTCTTATTCTGTTTGACTGTGTAAATGAGAACTGCAGTATCACGATGAGTGATCTCAGTTATCCAATTTCATAAGAGATGTGATCAGAAATAAACTCAAAGTTGTCGCATTAAACTTCTAATGAAGTTGATCATTCTTTCTGATACAGCAGCAACATGTCTCAGCGGGCTGTATCTCTCTGCCTATCTGTGCTAGTGTCACGTTTTTTAATGTTTTAGAGCTGCTTTGAAACCAAGAAAATAATGGATTTTTTTGTTACTTCAATTATTTTTCTTTGCCACTGATTTTTTTTTCTTCTCAAAGATCACCTTTGACTTTTGCTCCAGTTGAAACTTTTCTACTGTAGAAACATTCATAAGTTGTCTCCAAGAGTATAGATAGATAGATAGATAGATAGATAGATAGATAGATAGATAGATAGATAGATAGATAGATAGATAGATAGATAGATAGATAGATACTTGTGATGATACAATGGTTCTTTTCTTTTGGAGAGACAAATAAAGCCTCTGATGTAAAATAAATATTGTTCAAGTTAAGACTTAATGTCAGTCAGTACTGGTGTATTGCTTTTCTCTGAATTCTACTTTCATTCAAGACAGAGAAAGGAAGAAAGATGTAACAAGAAGTGAAAGTCTGTAAGAGAAGTTCAGAGAAAAATTTACAGCCTTAGAGCTATTTAACAACAACTTTACGGAAACACTCTCACATTTTAGGAAATGTGTCTTTTTGGTGCAAGCTACATGAGAAGATTGATAGCACTCTCATGTCACTGAATATCAGGCTACAACCATCATCCAGTTAGCTTAGCTTAGCATAAAGACTAAAAACGTAGGAAATAGCTAGCCTAGTCCTGCCTGAGAGTAACAAAATCCACATACAGCAGTGTCTCGTTAGGGTCCCTTGTCAGTTTCCACGTGTGTATGAGTTGTTGGATTTCCCCTCTAAACCTCTCAGATTTGCAATTTCAATAACTGTTTGAGGACCAAAGATGTAAAATTATTATTAAGATTTTACAAAAAAGAAAACAAAGATTAGAGAAAAGTCTCAAAAATGAACACACATTTGTGTAGCAGAATTTTTTTCTTCTTTCCAGTTCTGTTAATCATCTTGCAGTCCCTTAGATTAATTTTGTGACCCTATAGAAGAACCAGCCCCATAGGTTGGGAACCACAAGACAAAAACTACCAAACTATTCATGAAAAGGGTAAAACTAGCCTCGACCAGCTACAACACAAAAACCTACTGACACATTGGTGCATCAGTAGTTAGAATATAACAATGGTGTCTAATATCTATCAGTCACAGGTACAAGTTTGATGAATGAGTAAATGAGTAAGATTTTTCTTGCAGGTCTTTTACTTTTCATGGGGGTATTTTCAGTGTTGTCACTATTCTTACATAAATAAAAGCTCTGAATGTTGCTTCCACCACTGTAAATAATACATAGCTTACAGATTACACCACGCCACCACACCAAGTGTTTACTGTCCTTTACTGCATTGGATGACTGACTGTAAGCAATAAAGCGAAACGAGAAGCTCAGTGACAGGAACACACTGTAAACTTCATAAACTGTAAAAAAGACCCCAGAGTCAGGCTGAGGGTTAGGGTTCCACCTCCTGTTGACTCATTTCGTTCTTGTAGACAATGCTTCCTCTTACTTTGTACATACAAACCAAACGAGGGCACATTTTGACTCTCCTCTATTTCACACTTAAGTGCAGTGGCTGCACTGCACCGAAAATGAAAGAGACTCTCAAATTCTGAATTCATGTGTTCACTGAGCCGCTTCAATTAGAAAATCACCACGATACTTCCTGTTGGGGCTATGTGGGTGTCTGCAAGCTGCAGTGCTTCTGAATTCTACCATAATGACTGGTGTATGAGTGCACAAAGTGTTTCCCAAAACAGGGGTCATAGTTACTGCACTGCGTTCGATACAGGGGTGCTTGAAAGTTTGTGAACCCTTTTCTGTCGTTCTGCACAAATAACTCACCGGTCCTACAGGTAGATAAAGAGAGCCCAAACAGACAAAAATATTATACATGGTCACTTATATATTGAGGGAAATCATCTAATGTAACACATCTGTGAATAGCAAAGGTATGTAAATCTCTATGGTAAGCAGTTAATATGAAGGTGAAATCAGAGGGGGGTGTTTTTAATCAATGGGATGGCACCCTGTCTTATTCAAAGAGCAGGGATCTATCAAAGTCTGGGTACATGTTTGTGGAAGTCTATCATGGCACAAACAAAGGAGGTTTCTGGGGACCTCAGAAAAAAGTGTTGCTGATGTTCATCAGGCTGGAAAAGGTTAAACCAGAGTTTGGGCTCCATCAATCCACAGTAAGACAGATTATGTACAAATGGTAGAATTTCATGACCATTGTTAACCCTCCCAAAGGAATGGTCGACCAACAAAGACCCCTCTGAAAGCTTGGTGTTTAATAGCCCACAAAGTCACAAAGGAACCAAGGTAACTTCTGCGCAACTTAAGCACTTGAGTCCACCATCAGGTGAACAGCGAGCAACAATGGTGAGCATGTGAGAGAAAGCCACTGCTCTCCAAAAATAACCTTGCTGCCCGTCGACAGTTTACTCAAGATCACGTGAACAAGCCAGAAGGATACTGGAAGAAGGTTTTGTGGATAGATGAGACCAAAATAGAACTTTTTGGCTTTTTAAATGAGAAGTGATCCATCTGTGAAACATGGTGGTGGTGGTGGTGGTATCATGATTAGGGCCATTTTTCTGCATCTGGGCCAGGATAGTTTGTCATCATTAACTGAACAATGAATTCTGAATTATAACAGAGAATTTTCACGGAAAATGTCAGGACATCTGTCCGTGAACTGAATCTCAAGAGAATGTGAGTCATGCAGCAAGATAATGACGCTAAGCCCACACCTTTGCCCATTCATGGAGGAACGAGCAAAGGTTCACCTATAGTATAAGATTTCAGTCTCATTTGTTTGACTGGGTTCCATTTGGGTTTCATTACCATTGATGTTTTAGGTCATATTTGTGCAGAAAAATAGAAAATTAGAAAGGGTTAACAAACTTTCAAGCACCACTGCAGGTAGGTAGTTAGGTAGGTATGTACTGTAGGTAGGTAGGTAGGCTGGTACGTAGATAGGTGTTGGGGTTATACCTTTGCAAAGTCCCGAACATCAAACAGGTCAAAGGCTTCAAACAGTTCACTCTTCTTGAGATAAAATCTCTCTTGGCAAACTCCCAGGAACGTCCTGATGTTCTTTAGGCACAGAAACTAAACACAAACATAAACACAAATATTTCTTTACTTTAATGCTGAAATGGTTAGTCAATTAATTTAGTTTATTTCATATAGCCCCAAATCACAGATTTGCTCTACAATCTGTACAGCACAGACACCCCCTATCCCTTGGAACCTTGATTCTGATGAGGAAAAAGCCCTTTTTTTAATTAGTTGATCAAAACATTATTAACTGTCAACAATACTAATGATCCAACAATCTTTGCAAAACATTTTATGGTTTCGGCATCTCACATGGTTTTGGTTGGTTTTCTCTTATGTTATTTTACTGCAAATTGAATATTAACATAATCATTAGAGGAATCAGTAAACACACATTAATTAACATCTCTGTTGTGTAATTACAGTGTGTTTATTAAAAACAAATGAAAGCTGTGCAACAGCATTGAAATGCATATCTTTAGCAAGATACAGCACAAACTAAAAAAAAGAACAACCTGAAAAACTTAGGAACAAATGAGACTAAACATTTGAGACTAAAAGAAGGTGGCATTAAAAACAAATACCAACATGAACATAATAAACCTGTTAAGCAGTGTCACACATCACACAGCAGGCAGAATTCAAACAGACATTGTTGAACATATTCTGATGAAAGTACTGTTAAACACATCGGTTCTGCTGATTGTCCAATGAGACGACTCTTAACTTTCTTAAACAACTGCTGTGGGCACCACATGCACAAAACCACAAATAGATGCATTGAAAACCTATATCAAAGTGCATCTACATGCCAATCAGCCACACAGACCACATGAACATGAACATAATGTGCTGATGCAGAAGAGACACGTAATGCTAAAAGAAGCAAAAGCAGAGGCAGAATTTTGAAGCTACAATATAACTACAGAAGAAACCACAGACAGCACAGAGCACAGAGCGACTGACAACACGGTGGTCAGACATGCAGTTTTTACATAACTTCCTGAACCAGCTGCGCTCTCTCTCTCTCGCTCTCTCTCTCTCTCTGTCTCTGTCTCTGTCTCTCTGTTCAGCAGTGGGAAATGCGGAACTCTAATTTGAGAAAAGGGGAAATGTTGAGTTCTGGCTGATACTGCTGCACACTTCACATCAGGAGTTTATATTAACACCCAGCTGTAAATCTGTCCCAGCAACAGTAACTCACAGTGTAGTAAACATTATTGTAAGAGAACAGTGCAGTGTCATCAAATGTGTCATCAGGTGTGTATGTGTATGTCTGTCTGTGTGTGTGTACACGTGTGTACATGTCAGAGTGGGCTCCAGTCTTCTCACCGGATGTTTCTTAACCACCCTTGACCTCATAGGATTTCCCAGAGTTTCACATTACACGTGACAAAGCACACACATGCACACGCAAAGACGTTTAAGACATCATGGTCAGTCCTGCCAGATAGGATTCAAGGACTTCCCGTGAAAAGTTTTGGCCAATGCTAGACAGGCATGTCTCTTTCTTTTTCATACTCTCATTCTGTCACTCTCACATCTCGTATTTCATCACACCCTTCTTTCTAATTCTCTCTGTCCACTCAGAGATGACCCAGTTTCTTTGTTATTCTCTTCACTCAAGTTTTCTTGTGTATTTGGTTATAAGCGCAGCATGATCTCTCAAAAGCTCGAGAATAGATTTTAATGAGGTTTGGTGTTTTCGAATTTCAAAATATTTTCAAAAAAGATTTCTTGAGGGAAATAGTTTGACATTTTGGGAAACAAGTTTATTTACAAGTTATTTTGTTGCAGAGAGATGAGAAGATTGATGCTACTCTCGTGTTTATTCAGTAAATATGAAACTACAGTTAGCAGGCGCTTAGCTTCGGTTGGCATAAAGAGTGGGAAATTGGAAAACAGCTATTCTGGATCTGTCCGAAGGTCAAAAAAATCTAAATCTTGCTAACTAAAATGTTATATCTTCAGTTTTTGTGCTGAGATATGCTAACTGGCTGTAGCTTCATATTTAGGATGCAAACATGAGAATGGTTTTAATCTTCTCATCTGATTCTCGGCAAGAAAGCCAATAAGGGTATTTCCCGAAATGTCTAAAACTATTCCTATAAAATGTTGACATTGACATTTTCAGCATTTTTTTATTGACTAATGCTCTTAAAATGAATGGGAAATGCAACGGTATATGACTATTTTGGTATAAATTTGTACAGCATCCAGATACAAATTAAATATATTGTATTTTGTATCATTTAACTACAAATATAGAGGAGTTTGCAGAACTTGTGTCTCATACAAATCACTTTTCATGATTCCAGTGATGATTCCATCTTCCTTTAATGGTGTCCCTGATTCCTTCCAAACTCATGAAACAAGTTCATCTTTAAGGAAAAAGGTTTACAGATAGAGATCACAGCATTTTCCTATCGGGCTGCCTCTGGGCTTCAGTGCTGCCTGCTGGTTGCCAAGGAAATGTCCTATGGAAATGAAGGAGGAAAAGGTTTGTGTGTGTGTGTGTGTGTGTGTTACCTGGGACATCTGTGGGCGCAGGTTGATCTCTCTCAGGTTGACCGCCTGTGGTAGCAGGTTGTTGAGCAACTGGCAAAGCAGCACGCCATCTCTCAGAGCCTGAGCCAGGTCACACACCTTTCATCGCGTGCGTGTACACACACACACACACACACACACACACACACGCACGCATGCACACACACGTACACACATAGACAAACAATTAAATTTGGGAACCAAGAAAGGACGTGTATGTGAAGCTTTGTACATGTATGTGACACCGATTTACCTGTGCTCCTTCCCATGTGACCCGGTGGTTCTCAGGAAGAACTCGGCAGTCGATCAGCCACATCGCACACTGCCGCCACAACTCCATCTTTGTTTTCTGTATAACACATACATACATACATACATACAGAGAGACAGACAGACAGACAGACAGACAGACAGACAGACAGACAGACAGACAGACAGATAGATAGATAGATAGATAGATAGATAGATAGATAGATAGATGTGAGGCAGGTATTTTGTTAAATAACAATATTCAGCGACCAGTGATCACTATTGTTCTGCACAGCACCCAGTAGCAGTGAATCACTTTGTCTGATTGTAAGTTTGCACTCTTCTGAGAATTAGAGATGACTCTGCTTCACAAGAAGTTAACAATGTTTTTTTAGATCATTTGTCGAGTTTACACTAAATAGAAATTAGATGTATTCACTGTCTGAATTCACACATGCAAAACAGCCTTGAGGCACAATAACTTTTTTCAGCTTTTACACATATGAAGCAGCTCTAACAGTCACTTTGTCACAGTCTAACCACTCCTCTTTTTCTTCGTAAACTAGAACCTGGACAGGAAACTCTGAACATTATTTAATCAGGTTATACGATTCAATTCAGCAGCATATTAGTCAGCCTTGTAGCGAACAATGAGTAGTCCCATCCTTTCGGTAAAATACTGCAGCCTTCTTGAAACCCAGTAAAATTTAAAAAGAAATGTCACTGCTGTAGCGGAAAGCTGTAACTGTCTAACTGTGTATCAACGTAGGATGATATTACAGTCAGCTCTCACCTTTAGTAGTTTCTCCTGGCAGTTCTATGTCTTCGTTCTCAATGTTCACCTTGCTTTCATTATCTCATTTTCAGACTTCGGCGCTCTCGTTCTGCCTTTCTTCCGTGGTGGGTGTTCTGCAGAGCTGCACTGTGTTGAAGGCTTTTAACTTCATCCCGCAACTTCCTTTTTCCTCTGACGCACCCTCACACAGTTGCATTGATACTCACAGATGCACACACACACACACACACACACACACACACACAAAGCTGCTGCTGTTGCTGCTGCTATGAGTGTTACAAATTGATAAAACAGAGTGTGCACTGCCTGTGAAATGTGTGCATGAGATCAGAAAGGATAGGAGTGAGAGTGCATGTGAGTGTAGGGTGTCAATCCCAATTCACTCACTCAACTTAAAAGTTTATTAGAAACAGCTTCCACACAAAACTTTTAGTTTAGTACAGTAACATGAAAGTTATATGTACACCTGCCACAAAATAACTGTCACATTTAACACAACATTTTCATTTTCAACCAAATGATAAAATTATTTGTTTTATTGCAGAATTCTATGTCATCTTAAGTGGTAATAGCTAGTATACATATCACAAACTTTTTTAAGTTAACATAGGTTTAGTACTGCCAGAGCTGATAGTAGTATTTGTGAATTTGTAGTATTTAAGTATTTGCTCAGTGTTCAATGTTTTTGAATGACTCATAATCACTGATGTTTAACTATTTAAAGTAGACTAGCCATTCACCCTCTGTTCATAGCTGTAGGATTTTTTTGTGAGCATTTGGTTCACTTCCACTATAAAAAAAAAAAAAAAAACATAGTGTAAAAAAGGGTCATTATCTCTATGATAATTAACATCTATAACTTTACAAGAAATCTCCCTATAATTCCATGATATCTTTTACTTTTAATGACGTTAACTGTGAGAGCAGTCATACACCTGGATAGTTATTCTGACAAAATCATAAAAAAACTTATGGCTGAGTTGTTGGACAGTTGTGTGTCGTTTCAACATTACTTCATATAAATAAAAACTCACTTGTGGTTCAGAATCCACTCTTTGGTTCAAGATAGAATGACTTTGAATAATTAGACTACAAGTCTTACCTCTGCAAGAACTCCAGAGTTGCTCCCGGTGGCTTCTGATGGATGACTGATGTTGAGGCAGTAGTAGTCAGTGCAGTGGCATTGTCGAAATTCTGGACACTTCCACTCAGAATGGTTTGGTCTACTGAAATCAACAACAGAGGAAAATGTCACATTTAAAGTTAAAAGATCAGTTTAACATCATGACTATCAAAACCCACAATGAAAAAGTACTGTAAAAATATTTTACCATTATTAGGCTTACAAGTTGGCAAAATAAGAAAATATTCCTGCTAGCTGCCGGGGGTGGTGGCTAGCTTCTGCCATCAACTATAATTATACTAAATCAAATGACTTCCATGTCATTCCATGACAAACAAGGGCATTTTAAGCAGCTCTTCACAATATTGAGAAACATTTAGCTTTACTTAAAAACCACCAAGGGTGACATTTAATAGAACAGCTAAAACAGTTTGAGTTTGTTTTTAAAGATGCCTGCTTTAGCAGCAGACGCTCACAACAAATTTCTGTTGAAGTTTGAAATTTCTATTTAAGTGGATGATGTCACTATCTGTATTGACGTGGGCAGAGGGAAGGATCTATACTGCGATCACAATAGCATGCAACAAATTAAGCATTATTGCACAAATTTTGGTTTTGTTACACAAATAGAGAAATGGAAATTGCTCACAAGCGTAAAATTCAATGTTGCTTTGATTAAGTTTTTTATTAATGTATGTGTTCAGCATAACTCTGCAACTTTTGCTGTAGTTTTGTGTTTTTCTTACGAACGCAAATTTTGAATTTTATTGAGCAAGAAAGTGAAGGTAAAATGCAAAATTTAGAAGTATCATGTTGAAAGTTTTTTACAAAGATGTTTTATCCATTTTCATGACTCTAAAATGCTGTTTTGATTAAACTGCTCACAGCAGCTTTAGGGGAAAAGACTATACAAGAGTAATAAAGTCATATAGTATTGAACAACTCATATTACATTTTTGAAGTCTGCCCGAAAGCTGAACAGCAGAGAGACAGACTGCTGTCATAATGTCAATGACGGAAAAATCATGGAGCTGCTCCATGAATAATGAAACAGCTTCTCAGACACTGACAGCACCCAGAGGTGATTTACTGGCATGTGAGAACATTTTTGGATTTACAACTTGAAATCCCTACAGTCAAAACTTATTCAGATGTAACATCACAAAAAAATCTCAGAGTCATTTATTTAGAGTCACTAGTTCAACAGATGTCAGTGTCAATTAGTGATGTAAGCGACTCAAGGCATCACATTCTGATGTTCAATTGTCTATATTTGTTGACCTTGACCTTACTGTCCCAATTCATCAGAACAACACTGTAAATATAATTTTTAGGTGGATTTTTTTTCCTCATAGGGGTCAGGTCACCCAAATCACACCTGCACAAAAACATATTTTCTCATATAACCGTTTTATGTACGTTATGTAGTATATATTACCACCACCTTTTTGATCTTTTTCTATCATTCATATTTATTTTTTATACTAATTTTATTCTATTTAGTTACTATACAGAATTTGGCCTTTAATTGAACTGTTTGTTATTTACCTACCTCATTGTTTTTGTGATTCATGTGAAGTGCCTGTTAAAATACTTGAAATCTGTTCATGTTTTAATGGTTTTGAGATTTTTGCTGCCACCCCAAAACAACATCTTAATGCAATTTAATCTGACCTAGTTAAAGAATCCAAAATCTGTATTTGAAAAACTGGTTTTTCCAGAAATAATGTTTTGGTTACTGAGGAAAATCCAGAAATATTTCTGAAACTATGAGTAATGTACATGAAACATCCTTCACCTCCATTGCACTGAGGTGGAGTTGAAGGAAGTTTCAAATCTTTTGGACACAAAACTGAACTATCTGCTTGTCTAGATGCCAGTTGAGATAAGTTGAGGTTTGGACATACCGATTGTTAATACCATCGGTCAACAGACTAGTTTGAAGAGTTGAGACTCTGTAACTTTAGCTGTACAGCAGCCACTGTGGTCACAAGGGGTAGTTACAGGATAATGATACATGTTACAACATAGTAAAACTATTGCGTGATTGAAGAGGAGTCATAAAGTGAGTCAGTGAACTGATTCAGTAATTCCTCTTAGATAATAATATCTATTAAGTCTGGTAGCGTTGGCCAAAGTGACCAACTGGTCATACCAGACCAAGTAAAGTTGTGGCAATTTGGCAATTTGGAGTGTATTACATTGAGCACAGTTTGTTTATTTGTTTGTACTGTCTGTACAGCACTTTGGTCAACTGAGGTTGTTTTAAATGTGCTATATGAATAAATAATCAATCAATCAATCAATCACAGTTGTGTTTACTGAGTATAAATTAAATTCTTTATTCTTCAGAAGAAAGGTGTTTTATGTCATCTTTTAAATATCACAAAGTCTCACTTTAGACATCAAAATATGAGACTGATATCGTTGTCATGAGAAGTGATAAGTGAAATTCAATCAATCAATCAATCAATCAATCAATCAATCAACACTCATTATAACTATTTTCTTGAATTCACACATTACTTTGCCAGCTTTTCCAACTTTATCATTTTACTCGAGGACAGTTTGGTAGGATGTAAGCTTGCTGGTGTGAAGCACTGAATCCAGGTTTTCCAGACTAAGAACCAGGGTTAGAATTACAGGGCAATATGATTTCAGACATCCCTGAAGTGGACCGTACCATTTCTTAGAGCTCCTACAGACTCCTACTGAGTTACAGAGAAAAAAATACAACTGAACACATAGTGAGTTTCAGTCCTCATCATGAGTAAACTGATCTTTTATGTGTAAAATTGGCCCTTTAAAAATATTTAAGTGTCACTTTAAATCACAATCAGAAAAAAGACCTGTTTCACTTTTTACTTCAACACCAGGTGTCAGTCTAACACATCACCAGTTTCCCTGCAGCTGCTGTATCTCCTAGCATACGACCTGGACAGATAGACAGATTGGAAGACACACCACTGTGCATGCATACCCATCTCTGACTTGACACGTTGACAGCTGCCTAACAGTCTTACATTTTCACACATACACCCTTCCCCCCTTCTTGTTTTTCTGAACTCTATCTCCGTCTCACGGCATGCCTCAACCTGCGCTCTCCGCCTTCCTGAGAGCTCATGCTAATTCCTACTCTGTGATTTGCCGTCTTCTGTGGGGTACTGTGTGCCCACTGCAAAATCTGATTGGCTCTTTCAGTGACCCAGCAGGTTTGAGGGGGAGCGGGCTTCCACTGTTACCACAAAGATAAGTGAGAGATAGGCTTGATGACAGAGGTTACATCTTAGATGAGAGCAGCTGCAAAGTAGGAAAGCAAACAAAAGAAAAGTAAGAAAAGAAAGAAGCATTATGAGATAGTAATATTACAAGGAGGAAAAGAGAAGTAGAATCCCAGAGTGCCTTGGTGGACCCTGTAAACAGGTAGGTGTTACATACTGTTGCTGCTGCAGTGCAAACAGTACAATGTCTCTCTCCTTGTGTGTCTGTAAAGTAAGCTGATATCACACTCTTAAAACTCTTTAATTTGGGATTTTCTCTGAAACTTGTGCAGAAAAAAAAGCATGTACAAGCATGCAAGTGTGTGAGTTTGCATGTGTGCTGGTATGTAATCAGTACCTCTTCTGTTCAGACATGAATAATCGCTCCATCGCCTGGTGGCTAAGACAGATTGGCCTGCCACAGTATACCAAGATACTAGAAAGTGAATATTATGGTCTTGAGGTATGTGGATGTGCAAAACGCAACCTATGCTTGTGTGTGCTTGTCAATATCTCTTCTGTCTTTTGTCTGCACTTCAATCTTCCTAATCCTCTATATTCCTTGATCACCTTGTTTCCCTGCAGGGCTTGATGAATGTAACTGATGGAGAGCTGAAGGATGCAGGGATAGAGGATGCAGCACACCGAGAAACCATCCTCAGTCAGCTTTCACGACACAGACAGAGACTGGACCCACACTCTGGTGACACACACTGGCCACACGCAAACACACATGCGCACTAGAGCTATGAGACAATGTAATATTCATCATTTGCTGAATAGTTTATATCAATTAAGTGGAATCATATCATTTTGTATCACATGCATGGCAGACAACCAAGCCCCAGAACACCAGGAGCCATCAAAGCTTCACACTCACCATTTGTTTGTGCTAATGTAATTGAAAAATTCATTGGAAATATGTAGCCCTAAAGCATAATATCAGCTGAAAAGGGCCTTGAGGCGAGTCATACTTTATTACTTCATCTTAAGGGGCCTGTCTTGAGGATGCACGGTCCTTATTTTTAAGACCTTCAGCATTTCAGTTTTATGTTTATTTATACCATATTGCTGATTAATGTTTATTCAAATTACCACCTAGCAAATTTTGAGGGGTGGGTATTTTCAGCACTGCACAAAGACTGGGAGAACAGGGGGTTAACAGGGACCCAAGTGATCATTTTTACTCCTTGGGGGCCTTGCAAGTTTGTCTGGCAATGAGTATGGTACCATGTCATTCTACAGACTTCAGTTGTACAAATTAATAATTCAAAGCGAGTTATAGTCTAAAATTTAAACTTTGTTATTGAAGCTGTTTTACAAACAAATAGTTTTGAAGAGTTTTGAGTGCAACACAGTTCTTTGCATAGAACATCAGTGATTTCATTATTTTGTATAATGCTTTGCATATATTTGCAATATCACTACACTATATTGATATTCAGGGCTAGGTATGGTTTTAAACGATTTTTGGTAGAAACAAAACAACACTCATTTGAATACCTTTATTTCAAGGTTGAAGCACTTTTTCTACATTTTTTAATTCAAGAAAAGAAACCAAATTTAATCATTTTCATTTAAATAAGAAACTAAGTGTAAACAAGTTTATGAATCTGACATGTGATGTCAGCTTTCAATGCATGACAGTTTTCCATCTGGGTGATACAGCAATGCTTTGGTTGTCACTGAAAAGTGGACTTATTCGGTAAGTGTCTACACATAAAGGTTCTCCATAGGTCACACTCACATGTCATTTACTATAAACAATAGTGCACTGTCTTTTTATAGGAACCAAGGCTCTACGGACCCTCTGCGTGTGGTAGCAGAGATAGGATAGCCGGAGCCTCTGGTGAAGCAGGTCATAACAAACAGCCTGTGTCTGTGTCTCATGATCAGTTAGCCTCTCTTAGTGGGACAGAGGTGACTGGGATACAACATGAGTCAGTGAAGATGTGAGTTAGTGTTTAGGATTAGGTGTCCAATAGACTCTTCACAGATGCCTGGATGTGATTTAGTCTATGAAGAATGACCCTATTTGGACATGTAGCAGGTATGATGCAGTTATGGGGTTAAATGTGGTCAGCAGGAAGGATTCTTTCAGAGTTGGGTGGCATTACACAGTTAACTTGCATTGCTCATCACTCTTCTCCACGATGCATTGAGCATCAGTAAAATGCTTCTGCTTCAGACACGAGTCTCCATCACAAGACACAGCTTTGTTCATAATGGAAAAATATTCTTATTAATGCTGTGATATGGATTTTAATCATAACATCCAGTCCTAGTGCGCACACATGTGCACATGCCCCCACGCATACTGTGTCAAACACAAGGGAGACTGTCAGCCTCATTTGCTCTTTTTATCTAAAGCAGATTATGATCATTTCAGATTATGATTGAGACTTCATTAGTTTATTCAAGCAGTTCAAGGAAATATGTTTCTGTGTATGGTGTTAATGAAAGAAGCCTAAAGATGAACTCCTTTAGTCATCCATTTCCATTTCAACTTGCACAGAGCAGTCTCTGGTCATGCTTCATTCATGCTTAGTGTGACTGGCCTTGTTTATCAACTGAAACCACAATTTATCATGGGGCGTTTACTGGCTTGTTTTTATATAAAGTATAATTCAAATAAGTTGAATGTGGAAATCTAGAGAGTAAGGCCTGAATAAATGATCACATCAGATGTTAAATAATGTCTTGTATTATTTGGCTGTGTCCTAATGTGAGAAAATATACCTGAACCTCTAAAGCTCACAAATTAAAACGCTATATCTTGTTTGTTCCAGTTTCATATTTATCGGACAGACACGATAGTGGGTCTTCTTTCCTTTAGCTCTCAAGCATGTACACATACTTTCCAGAATGCTTAACTATTTCTTTACAGTGTCATTTTGTCCCCTAAGATGTGCAGGTCCTGGAACGCAGGGTGAGCCGAAAGTACTCCCTGGGATCGTCTATGGACCTGGTGAGACCACAAAGTTGGGACCAGATAGCACCACAAACACAGACATGTCCTCAGAACACATTTGTCACCTCGCTGTAAGACAATGCAAACAGTAGTAGCTCCAAGAGCCACACTATTTGGGTCTCTACCATGTCCTGCAGGTGAAGCCTCGGAAGGACCTGTTCCGTCAGAGTTTTCTGCCCCGCCTCCACCGCGCTGACAAAAAACACCGCCTGTCTGCCTCCTGCTCGCAGCTCCGCCCCCTGAATGAGGACAACGCTCACATCAGTGAGACGGACCGCTGTCAGGACAGGGACAGCAAACACAGGTAGGCCCACCCTCCTGTGGGTGTCGTATGTGCATCTGTGAGAGAGTGTGATTATATGTGTTTGTGTGTGTGTGTGTGTGTGTGAGAAAGAGAGATCCAATTACTCCAGGTAGTCTACTCATATTTGGCTAATAATTAACCAGTGCCTTACAAAGTCTATGTCTGAGTTTGTAAGCTGACGTAGTTGTACCCAACAATCAGTTGTCTCTGAAAAGGCTGAAAAGACAACACCAATGAAGAGCCTGTACTTTCATCATTGAGGAAAACCGCAGCTCTCTGATGACGAACATAACAAACAACACACCTTGGGACTTTGATATTTTGGTCACTCTCCCCTCCAGTGAGAAGCCAAGGACTAGGTGACAAAGGCAAGTGTGTGTGTCTGGCAGTTGTTAATCTTGAAGTCCAGAGAAGGTTCAATGCAGCCTCATTTTCAGCATTAAACGGCCAGATCACTTATATTTACAAAGCAAAAAGTTTCCACTCTATCAAATAGTTTGGGTTTTGGTTAGCCGGTTTGTTGAGTTTTGGTTGGAGATATTCAAATCTAAGACTTCTGCTGTCACCTCAATACAACAGGAGTGATTGGAATTCTTTCTGAGGTGGTAAACGCACTGAAGATTTACATTAGAAAACCTCAACAGCAGAAGGGTTTTCACAGGAACTTCTTCTTTCTGATGTAGAAACTGTCCCTATAAAAAGAGTATCTGAAGAAACACAGCTGTAACTTCTCAGTTTTCTGAGGGCGACAAACGACACTCCATTCTCCTCCACTGCTGTGAGGTGGCTGCAAAAGTTTCAAAGGTGAATATTTCAAAATCTCAGTACATAAAACCAAACCTACCTGCGTGCCTAGATACTATAATTGAGGAAGTATGTTCTTGTAATTTGGCATAACTAACCCTTTAAGATATTACAGCTTTTTTAATGCCTACCTGCTCAAGGGTAGAAAGAAAAAAAAAAACACATTTTCTCACTATATACTCAACAGATATCTATCTCCTAAGATTTCTGCTGCTTCCCCAACACAGTGGAGGTGCACTTAATTCCGTATGTGCAGCTTTACGAGGCTGAGATAGGGAGCAAAAACATGATCAGGACTTGCCTACGCTCAGAATTTCTAACGAGAAGTATTAGTCACTTTATACAAAGGCTCCCCGGTGCCTTCGGCCCCTCACCTGTGCCAGATTCAGCTGCTGACTTTTTTTTTTATGGTTTACTGCACTTAAAACTATTGAGTGAGAAAATACTGTTAATGTGTTTTGGGATTTGGGGGAACCAACCCTTTATTGCAGGTGTAAAAACTGTTTCATTTTAGAGATTATTGAGTCACATCCATGGGGAAATGCACATGAATATTTCTACATGAGTATCCCATTTAAATGTAACAGCTGACAAGTACTGCAAGTGTATAAATGAAGGCTGTCAAGTTCAGGCACATCTCTGCTCCCTTGTTGTAATGTGGTGAATGTTTAAAGCCCCTGAGGTTGTAAACCTACTGTTCTCAATGAAGTAGATAGTTCTCTGCTGTAATTGGCTCAAACTCATCTGAAACCAGGTAAAATAACTGATAAACAGACCTGGGCATGCAACACCTAAATTAGTGCACCAGGACACGTGGGAAGAAAACATTTAGAAACGGTAATCAATAGACACATGTCGATTATTTAGAGTTTAATTACTGAGAATTTGTGTGGCTGTTGTGGACTAACTGCCTCTGATATTTGTGCAACATCTTTTCTGAGCCATGTTCTTTCTAGAGGGCAACGCGCTATACATGGCAATTTCATTACTTTCCTAAACCAGCCAGTACTCGACAAAAAATGACAAAATATTCCCTGGAACCAGCTTCTCAGATGTAAATATTTGCTAGTTTTCGGGCTTTCTGTGACAGCAAACTCAACATGGTTGGGTTTTTGACTGTTTGGGCTTTTTAGCTTTTCTGTCGTTTAATATATTATTAAAAACAATCAATTGATTATTACAGAAATGTAATGTAATGTGATGATATGAAAATTGCTGTGTGCAACTCAGCTCTGCCATGATGAAATGATGGGGCCTTTGCCCAGGTTTTCTATATGTTAATTACTTGACATACAGAGAAAACAAAGCAATTTGATAAAACACTGTACAAAAAAAACGAGCTCCAACTTGTGTTTTTTTTAGAAGCAAATGATGAGGAGTAAACCTGGGGCTTTGTATGCCCCCCTGGTAACCCAGCCTCGGTCTGATCTGAAGTTTGAAGAGACTAAATTCATACCATATGTCTTCCTGTCACATACCTCTGTACTTCTACCAACCGTATAATCCTGACTGTGGCCAGGTGATGTGTCAGCTCAGCTTGTGTCGGTATCCGAGGAATGCTGGGGAGATAGCGGTGTTTCAGCACCGGGGCCCGGGGCGGGGAGGAGGACCAGGAGGAGGAGGAGGAGGAGGAGGAGGAGGGGAACTTGTAAGGACTCGTCCGAAACTGCTTGCACAGGGAAGAGGGAGTACAGAGGCGCTGGGAGGGGCCGCAGCGGAGAAGGACTGCAGGCTTGTCCCCGGCTGTTGTTGAGGTCTGCCTTTAGTTTGGACCGCAAAGCGTAAAACATGTCCCCGACGAGCTGGCTGTGAAGCGGGCTGACAGGTAGGAGCGGTGGCCGCCGCCGGTGGAAGGTTTCCGAACAAAGGTTAACCTCGTTAATTAACGCGAGATGTTCGCTTTTAACTTTTGCTGGGACTTTCTCAACATTTATTCCTACCTCTGGACATATACAGCTGTCAACATGTCGATTCAGTCTTTTTTTTTTTTTTTTTTACTTTTGGTTACTCCTTGCTATCTAACTACCTGTTGCATAATTTGTGGAGTTAAGACAAGAAAACTGGATTTTCAGTTTCAAAACTAACGCTACCAAACAAAGGCCATTAAACAATCTTCCAGTGACATTGGCTATCAGCTTTAAAGTCTGTGTCGATCAGATTACCCGGAGGAATACCAGCAGACTGGTGAACCTGGTTAAAATAGTTTGACACATAGTTATGTGAGGTTTCAGGTTGCATTTCACAATAGTGGCTCTGGAGTATATTGCACAGGTGTTTCTGGTGTCCTGCCTGGGCCAACGCCCCTCAAACAGGATGTGGCTCCTTCTTACCTCATCACAAATCTTAAAAGCTACGATTTATATGGAAAAGTGTGTGTGTTTATGTGTGTGTGTGTTTCTGTCAGTCAGATATTTTACTGCTGTCACCTGGGTTTTTCACATTCATCATTGCCATTTTAATAAGCACACCTTGGGAAACCCATTGCAGATCATCCATAAATGTTACCTTTGTGAAGGTCATAACGCATAGTTTTCTTATTGAAGCTATTTAAACAGGTTTTGGTTCAACCTAATCATCTTTTTGGAGGCTCTTGTTTATGAATGATTTTAGTAGTTTGCTGCTGTTGAACTTTATTGCATTACACATAGAGGTTTTTCTGTTATTTATCCTGTCCTTATTGATTTGAATGGGGTGGACAAAATAACAGAAACACGTCTTATAATGCAGCACGGCTCAACAGCAAAACTGCAGCCTCTAAAACAATTATACAGTTGAATCAACACCTTTCTCAAACAGCTTCAACACAAGCTGAGCTTAATGCGTTAAGGGCAATTTATTGCAAGATTGTTAAATTAAACTGCATTAGTTTTAACTGTTTGTTCCCAATAAACCTCCAATTGAGTGTGTCTTAGTAAGGTAAGACTAACTACTGGAGGCACCTGTCAGCATAATGCAATACACTTAATGATAATAATACATTTTATTTATAGAGTGCATTTCTGGAAACTCAATGACCCTTACATGGCAAGTTAGGTCAGTAAAAAGCCAAAATTATACTAAAACTATACACAGTACAATAAGAGCACAGAATAGTTGTGTAGAACTGAGGTAAAACAATTTGTACATTAATTCATTAAATTATTAGTTGATCAACAGAAAATTAATTTTGATAACAGATTAAGTAAGATTAAGTAATCTTTCAGGAAAAAAATGCCAAACATTACAGAGTACCAGCTTCTCAATTGTGAGGATATACTTTGCTGATCATAAACTGAATGTCTTTGGGTTTGGGGTGGACTGTTTGAAGATATAACTCTGGGCCGTAGGAAATTAAGGTGGGGGTTCTTGATGTCTTAATGGACCAAATGTATTTATCAAGAAAATGGCAGATTAGTCAGTAATGTTAGTTGCAGCCCTAGTGTAGAGTAGGGTAAGTAAGAATAGTAAGATTCATGTCAATGTTTGTTGTAAAACCCAATAAACAACAGGTGAAAAGGCCCAGTCCAGGTGCAGTGCTTGGTCAGTGAGCACGGCTGTAGCTGTAGCACCCCTGAGGGCACTGAGGTCATGTTCTTGTTATTGTTTGTGGGAGTTTTGGGATTTTAACAACTTTGGGCCACTTTTAACATTCCACAATTAAAACTTATATGTGATGGGTATTTTTATTAGAGTGATTACACTCTTTCTAGACTTTGTGTGATAAAACATTCAGCATTTCTCCACTAGATATGTATTCCAAGCAGCACGGAGAGGGCTTTAAAACTGGATTTAGATATTTCTGTTAGGAAATGAAAATGTAAGGCTTTATTTTTCTTGGTTTGTGATTTTCATGATAATTTTCCAGGAAGTTTTCTGGAAAGAATTATGAAATCTGGTACTAATCACAGGAAAGATGGAGAAAAAAATCTGAGATTTTTGTCTGAGCTTGTTTATGGGCAATTGTTTTTGATATCTGACACAGTTTCCATGAAAGAGCTGCTCTAAATCTAAAGCAGAAAATATACCTGACCAGCAAACCATAAATATGAAAACTTTTGTGTGTCTGTGGGGTAGTGTTGGGAAAGACTTTGACTCATGACCTCAGTCTTTCTAAAATCCTGTTACAGCCCTGTCAGTGGGAGAGGGGAAAGCCTGGTTGTGGATGGATTTGTAAGTATAGAGCAGGAGTTTATTTTAACAGCACCACAAAACTGCAGTCTCCAAAATGGCCTTAAAACAGTTTCAACCAAACCTGAACATTATTATCTTAATGAGAGCACAGCTTATTGGAGGACTGTTCTATTAGTCTGATCTAGTCAATATAATATTAACTGAATTAGTTAGGAGTTATATTCAGGGTCAAAGTAGGGTAAACAAGCAACCCTCACACCACTGCTGGAGCACAGTGGGAGTTATCGAGTTATTGAGTTCAGCCCTGTTGTGAGTTCTCTGAGCTGCTCATCTGTTTACAGAGCCAGGAAGGTGGAAGCTTAGGGAGGAAGGAAGGAGGAAAAAAAAAAAACAGGCTATTAAAAGTCCCTCAGTTTGTCTGGTGTTGATGACAGACCCAGACCTTGGCAGTGGCCTTCCATCCTTGTACTGTTCATGTTCAGAGGAAAAACATGGCACCATCCTCTGTGGCTCCCCGGGGTTTCATTAAGTAGCTTCTAATCACCTCTTCTCTCTTGTTTTTCAGCAGGAGCAGAGTCAGTGCATACTTCAGCCAGCTGAAGGTAAGAGGTTAAACAAACGACCTCTCTGACTCTCACCTGCTCTCTGTAGCCACCCTTTTTTCCGCATATTTTCCTTTTTAACGCAGCTCGGGGAAAAAAAATATGAGCAGAGTAACTAACATGCAGAGTAACTAAGGTCCTTGCTTGGCTGCCGCTCTGTGCATTGCAGGTTTTTGGTGGTCGGAGAGAGATGGACTCATTGAAGAAGGAGCTAGAGGAGGAACTGAAGCTCAGCACTGAGGACCCAAGGAGCCATGCATGGTACCATGGACCGCTGACCCGAGAGGTGCTCAATGGACCATACTGTTCTCATTATTTATACTTAACCACACAAATTACAGGAATACATTGACTATTAGTTGGGAAATACACTTATTTGCATTATTTTGAAGAGTTAGGTGAGGGGATCAATACCACTCTCACATCTGTATGATTAAATATTATATAATATATTATATAATATATAATTTAGCTTAGCATAAAGGCTGGTGGATTTATTGCACTAGACTGCATTTGTTTCAGCAATTTGTACCCAGCAAACCATAACAGCTGAGTCTCAGCGTAAGTTATATACGGTATGACATCAACACATATGTAATGACCAGCTGGCCAAGCTAACCTGCTGAGTTTTTCTCAGGCTGCAGAGGCTCTGTTTGAGAAGGACGGAGACTTCCTGGTGCGAGACTCAAGCTCAGCCCCTGGCAGCTATGTTTTGAGCTGCTTATGGAAGAAGGAGCCCATGCACTATAAGATCATACGAGTGGTCCTACGTCCCAAAAAGGTGTGTCTATGTTGTGTGTGTGTGTGTGTGTGTGTGTGTGTGTTCTTTCCTGTGCTCATTTATCATTAATTGATCTCTTTGGGTTTTTGAGTGCTGGTCAGGCAAATCAAGCAAGCTGAAGACGTTACCTTGGACTTGGCAATTGGCATTTTATAGACTAAAGGAAGTTTAAGATAATTTATGGTTACATTTATTTTGTTTTGCGATTCATTTTTTGGACATATTTTTATATTTGACATGTGCTTTATATTTAGAGGTGTTTCTGATGCTGTATCCTCCCTGTTTATGCCAATGGCATCAGACACAACATTGAAAACATCTTTCAAAGTAATGCAGCCCAGTACCATTAGCCAAAACTACACCTGTCTGACAAAGTATGTTGTAAATTAAGAATGGAAAATTCTAAAGAAATGATCAGAACTCCTAAAATCACACATGGACTATAATCCACCTTGCTGACATTGATCCATATGTGGAGTATGTTCCCAACACTCAAAGACACAACAGACACACTACGCATACATTATTTATATGTTGCACTAGTGCTCCCTCATAGCTCTGAAACTCTGGCAGAAATATGCTATATATTAAGTGACAAAGTGATGATTGATTGGAACATACTGAGCATGCAGACCAATAGCAGAGAAGTAGATTGTAAGAGTGGTTGGAGAAATATTTATGCATGTCTTTGATGCTTTTAAAAAAATGTTATCTTCTACTATCTACTGTGAATCCTGAGACGAAGAAATACTTGGGGGGTGAACATCTATTACTGAAAAGATAGATTTTTGTCAGACCATTCCTTGAAAGCCTCTGCTTGATATATTAAGTGTGTGCCTCCATCTGTGTGACAGGGCTACTCTCGGGAGCTGTTCCAGTTCGAGGAGGATCGCTTTGACAGCGTTCCCGCTCTGATTCGGTTCTATGTGGGCGACCGCCGGCCCATCTCCCGGGCCTCAGGTGCTGTGATCTTTCACCCAATCACACGGACCCTTCCTCTGCGTGTCATCATGGAGCAACATGCTCAGCCCAAAAGCAGCAGCAGCAGCAGCAGAGGTGCAGGGGGGGAAAAGCACACTGATTCCGACAAAAGACGCAGCCTCAGCTCTACATACACCGACACACTGCAGGCCATCAATCCACTGCTGAGGTGGGAGGAAGTCTGTTGAAATGCGCTGTAGAGCACATACTCATGTAAAGTGCTGAGACATGTTTCGTAACAAATTCAAATAAACATGAGCTTTATTTTATGTGTGACAGGAGTGGGAGTCAGCCTGCTAACTTGGAGAATGTGGGACGGAGGCCTTCGCTTCAGTCTGCACAGTCTGACAGCAACCTACGAACCGGTACATTCTCATAAACATGCAAGCTACACATACTTGTGTCTGTCATTGTTAACCTGTAATGTGCAGATTCAGCTGTGTCATGTTTAGACTGTCGCAGCTGCTGGACACAATACAAATGTCCACTGGACATGTAAACAAATGAAGCTCACTTGTGAACATATATAAATACCAATATTTCCTGACAGTTGGACATGAAATTAATATTTGATGTTAGATTTTATTATTTTTATTATTAATAATTGTCTTTATGAAGATAGTGTACACCAAAACTAATCTGTGATGCAGGTGAAGGAATGAAAGGTTTTTCTTCTGCTAATATACAACATTCAGGAAATACAGATACAAAATTAATATAGGGTGCTGTGCTGTGCAAAGTAAATTAAACAAGTAAATTACAGCAACATGCCACATTGATTGTGAATCAGTTGTAAACTTGTTTACTTGTAACACAACATGAGTGGAAATGCTTGAAGATTGTGAGTTATTTGAAAGACTCCCAGTGGACGTTTGAGCTGCAACAGAGACACGACAAATGGACAACTGGAGATGGCCTCCTCTGCTGCAGGGTCAGGCTATAGTGTATCTCAAAAATGATTGGAGCAGGTATGAAAGTGTGGAACAAAACCATCATTGGAAAAAAATTGTGAAGTGAATGACAAAGCATAGCTGCTCTCAGAGGAGGTTGGTCTTCAAGCGATTTTGGAAGACAGAGCGATTCTGCTGACTGAGTTGGGTCACTTAATTTGATGGGTGCCTTGCCAGTGGCCTCTCTGTAGGCAGTAGTGCTAGACTGATCTATCAGCTGATATAAGATTATTGCAGTTATATATAACTGGTGTATATGTCGGCTGACAAGCAACTAGAAATTGCAGCACAGAAATGCCAAGGTGGATATAAGGTCATTAAGAGACGGTGTCTAAATCTAAATCTACAGGATCCATATCAACACCATGTGGTTTATTTTTCACCTGGCTGCTGCGACTGTTTTTCATCCAGGTGTTCCACAGACCACTCAGTCAGAGGACACCAGCCCCGCCCCCATCTCCCCAGTGTTTCGCACAGGCAGCGAACCCCTGCTGAGCCCACGACCACGGCACACACGTCCCTCCCATCCAGGTAACTTGCAGACATAAGCACAAATGCATCCTCTTTCCACTCAGGATACATAAGTCACACTCAGAAACACCCCGCCCCCCTATGTGCCTGCAGGTGGTGGTGTAACTCTACGAGGTTCAGATGGGCAGCTGCACCCCAGAGCTCCTCCTAAACCTCTCAGGGTCTCTGCCGTTTTTGCCAACGCTACGCCTCCTCCACCCACAGACCCAGACAAAGACCCTTCCTCTTGCTACACTGAGCTGGTCATCCGGGTAAAATATTCTACGATTGCTTCACAGCTCTGTTCATCTTTTTTTTCTGTACTGTCTCTTTTTCTATTTGGGAAATGATGAAGGCCTCACAGGCTCTCTGTAAACCCTCAATAAAGAGTTTATGTTCACGTGCTGTTGCGTCCAGGTGCCACAGTCCCGGCGGAAGGGCCACGTTGACCGACTACGTGCAGAGGAGAAGTGGCAGAGCCGCGCCCGCCTCACAGAAACTTCCTTTGGCTTCCTGGAGGCCCAGAAGAACGATGCATCGTCACAGCTGCTGTTTGACAAAGAGCTGCAGGGGAAGGCAGCAGAGGAAGAGGACGACTGGCATTTTGAACGGCCACATGTTTGTATTCATCATATTTTTATTTACTGTTCGTAGTTTTCATATTTGCTTCTAAGTAGATGTGGACCCAAGGGTCATACCAGTGTTCTGTAAGTATCAGCTGTTTAACATCAAACCATGTGTACTTTACATTTTGTTTTTCAGACGCACATCCTGTATATTTTTACAGTTTCCATGCAGCCAACCGTTTCTGTTCATTTCCTTTTAACATATATGAAAAACAGACTCTTAAAAGTTGTAGGAGTTGTGTAATCCATCACAGTGTGGTAAAGTCAGCATTAGATTTTGGGCAGAGCTGCATATTGTAGCAGGGTACCTGCCACGTAGAGCTCAAACTAACTAACTGCAATCAATTTGATAATCAATTAATCATCTAAGAGATTTTTTTAACTACAAGTACACTGTAGATCTGCAACTTTCCATGTTCCTGAGGACAGATCTAGATGGACTCTTGCTAAAGCGGACTCATTCTTGAGAGAGTCTGTGTCTGTGTTGTCTCTGTCGAGTGACTGTCTTCTGCCACCAGGTGTCACAGTGATGCTGTATGTGACCGTTTGTAACGGCTGTTTACTATTTAGAAAAAAAGAGAAAACCCTCAGTGGACTGAATATTTAACAGTGTTGTGAAATAAAGTTTTGGACAGATGTGTACCAATGTTGTTCTCTCCTTTACACGATCGCAGATAGAGTCAGGATCATGTTTCCAGTTGGATCAGTTTGAGTCGCTGCTCCTTCCAGAGAACAACCGACCTCTGGAGCCCAGCGTCCTGCTGTCTCTCAAAGAGATCTTCAACCGCTCTGATGCCAACACCACCGCTCTGCACATGCTCAGTGTGGACTGCCAGGTACCCAACAGCTGTTAAACTTAACCAAGCACATTTCCAGAATAAATATATGCTTTATTTTTATTGAAGTGCTCCAGCCATCTAGGACCTGCCGTTAACCAACAGACTCGAGCTCAAAGCTTAAAGAGTATTTTTAAGTTGTAAGAAATTTGAGAAACAACTTTTATTCCTACATCTGTGATTAGCCTAAAAGTGAGGGAGTTTTACTTTGATCTTTCTCTTCAGTCCCAAATTTCACTTTTAGCAGTTTGATAAATATGGACCCACAAACCAAAGTCCCAGATACTGAGAGTAGTTTGAATAATTATTCAATAAACTGCATGTGAAACCTGACTGGCTACTGACTTATCATTGTTGTGATACTGCAGGTAGCACGCATCGTTGGTGTGACGGATGAGCAGAAGAGGATTATGGGAGTTGGATCCGGGCTGGAGCTTGTCACTCTGCCACATGGACACCAGCTACGACAGGATTTGTTAGAAAGGTTCTGCTTCTCCGATTACTGACGTCACTACAAAGTATTTGAATGGAATTTTATTTCTGGTGCTGAAACCTTCAGAGAATTAATTTGAGTTGCTCATTGCCATAAGTGAAAGTGAGGAACACACACACAGTGCTAATATTTTCATCTTTCATTTTTTTAGGCATCATCTAATAGCACTGGGTGTCGCAGTGGACATCCTGGGCTGCACAGGGACTGTGAGCCAAAGAGCAACTGTTTTACATAAAGTAATCTTATTGGCCCAGGCCCTGAAAGAACACGCCCACAACCTCTACTCCTTCTCAGCTGTGATGAAGGCTCTGGAGATGCCTCAGGTGGGATGATTATGACAAACAAAAAAAAGCAACATAAAATTACACAGAGTGGAAACTGGTTGAAGTTTCCTCACACATATATTTGTGTGTGTGCACATGTGCAGATTCTGCGACTGGAGATGACATGGCGAGCGCTGAGGAGGAACCACACAGAGAGCGCCGTTTTGTTTGAGAAGAAACTCAAGCCCTTCGTGAACTCGCTGAACGATGGAGACGGTGAGTGGTGGCGTTAGAGAGAGAGAGAGACACATCTTATTCCTTTAGCAGGTGCATTTGTTCAATGTCACTTTTTATATGTCATTACATATTGGAGGTGCAGCCCTCCCAGATGAACAGCTCTAAAAGAAATTCAATGGATGTAAGGGTGCTGAGGTATAAAAAGAAATGAAATACTGAACAACTGATAGGAGCTGCAGTCTTTGCTTTGTTTTACAGAAGTTTCTCCTTTATTCTTTACTGAATATTCAGGGATTACCTGAACACCAAATAGATTTTAAATTATATAATAAAGAAAAACAGAAAGTAAATGTGAGCCCTGTTAAATGTTAGTAATACCTTAGAAAGTAAGTATCATACATTGAGAACAGTGAATCACAATTCTCCATGAACCAAAGTGACATCTTCAGATACTTATTTTATTTGACCAACTGTTCAAAACAGTTATAACCTGATTCATAGTGCTTCACAGAAACTTCCAGCTTTTTTTGCCTAAAAATAACTTTTAATGGAGAAATCAGAATATGTAATAGAATATGTAGCTGTAAGCCACAAGCCTCAGCAGTGATGATGAGTGAGCTGCCCAACTCACGCTGACCCAAGTGACATCACTTGAGGAAGTTTACACAGCTCCCTCTAGAGACACAAAGGGCTTTATAAAACTTTTTCACCTATTTAGTAGTAGTTACCAAGACCTGTAAACAGACGATGTTTGATGTGAAAAATCAGCACTCTTCTTTCATAGACCTAACTTTCTTCTGTGTGTTCATATATTTTTTCCATAGATTCCGTAGTTCAGGGTCCCATCGCCGTGCCACACCTTGTTCCTCTGCTGATGCTGATGGAGGGCGAGGACCCGGTTGAGAACAGCGACAGAGGCTGTCAACTTCTCTACAACGTTCTCCAATCAGCTCGCAGCGCTGCGCTACATGCCCAGGATTATCAGAAGCATGCACACACTCTGCTCACAGGTACAAGTATAACAATGTCCTCTCTTTTCAGAAACACTGACAATCTGCCACTTGCAACAATATTTAACTCTTCCTAAATCTTACTTTTTTCTGACGCTTGTTTGTATGAGTCTATCAATTTGAATTCACCAAATTGTCTTAATTTCTTTTAATACTTTTCATTTTAATTTAAAAATCTTCATAAATCATGAATGTCGCCTGTTCATGAGGAGATCCTGGTTCATGAGATTTCATCATTGGCATTAACAACACCACTAAATGACTATACTCACGTGCCAAATCTGTTCATACAGGTGGTTATTGTAACTATTTTTGGTAAAAATAAACACTTTCTCTGACCATATGATCTGATCAAACGTCTGTCCCACTGCTCCACCAGCAGGCTGGGAGCCAGTCCCCGAGCTGCTGGAGGGTTTCCGGACAGAGTTCGCCCTGCGGCTGTTCTGGGGTCAGTCGGGTGCGTTGGCCGACAGAACGGAGCGCTACGAGAAGTTTGACAAAATTCTTTGTGTCCTCTCCGATAAACTGGAACCTGTGGAGATCACCCCACTGCAACCTGACCCTTTAACCTGAGCCTCGAGGCCTGTTTCACCAAGTGAAAGGTGAAATCAGCAAAGATGAAAGGAAGATGTTGTTAGCTGAGTTGTGGTGTGTCGGGGTAGCAGAGGCAGAGATGTGACCTCTGACATCACACAGACATGGAGGGAGAAGTTTTTTCCTTTACTTGCTGAGATGTGACTGTTGAGTTTTGTCACATGACAACTTGAACACAACTTGTAAAAACTGAATTATATCTGTAACGTGTGGACAGACCTTTATTGAAAAGGGCTGCGTTTGATTCATTTTCCTTTTGCAGGAAATCTGAAATTGTTGCATCTGTTTACTTTTACAAATGACTGGAGGCTCCAGCGTGAGCATTACAAACATTATCACTACTATTACGAGTCAGCTCCCTTTGCACATGAACTGCTGCTATGAGGGACCACACTGGAAATAGTTTTTTCTGCTTGTTTTCAGTGTTTTTAACACAATAAATGAATGTGTTTACTTTTTGTTTGTAGTTTTTGCTGTAACATTTCTCAAAACTAATAGCCAGGACGCAAAGAAACAAGAAATCTGCCTTTTTTTTCCAATTTTTGACATTTATGACTCAAATGATACATGTAAATACATACATTTTCTTTCTAAAAATGGAACATACAATAATACCCCTTAAATGTTCATAAAACATTTACTAGTGCAGGACAGAATGGTACAGAAAGAGATGAGTAAACCTTACACCTTATGTCCCCACTCAAACATTGTGTTGCTTCTTACTGTTTTTCAAATTTTATCTCATGCCTCTCGAAACCTGAAACCTCTTGTGCACATACTGCATCCTGAAAGCTGACTTTTCAGTGAAGTACGAGACATCTTGTGTGCAGCAGTTGAATTTTTCTTTAAATATTTGTAAATTCATAGATTCTAGCTTTTCAATGAAGGATAATAAGTAGATGTAATAATAAGATAATTTTAAACTAGTTAATTGACTTCTATGTGGAAAAGCTATATCAGACACAAATTGTCATTTAAAGTGAACATATTTTTATGTCCTAAAATGTGTCTCAAGGGGATCTTTAAATAATCCAGCCAGGATGAAAAGTGCTTAAACATTTTTTTTTTTTAACCATTTATCACTCAGTGATTCAGTGAGGAGCCAAATTTCAAAACTCCTATTTCATCCCCATGAAATCTGTCCCGTCACTGAATCAGTGTTTTTTTATTTTAATGGCCACAGTTTAAGAGGATTTGAGAGGGACAACAAGAGTGAGATTTAGAGGTTTGGATATGAAAACAGGTGGTTAAACCATGTAAAACCGGAACATGAGAAACAAAAATAGTCAAAACACCACTTGTTCCCCAGAACTGAGACAGTTTCAACTCGAGAGTCCAGCCACTTTAATGCAATATTGGAAAGTGAAAATGAAACTGAATAATATCTACTCTATCTAGTATTGAGATGCACCTATTATCAGATTTCACAATGTCAGTGCTGTGCGATGATCTCTGCAGCTGCACAGAGGCCATACCCTCAAATACAGGCAGTTCACAGGAATTATAAAATGATAAATGATCTTTGCTAATTTTAACCGTTGTGCTTTTAAGTTTCACAAAAACATTGCAAAGCAAGTTTTCTCGCAAATCCTTGCTGTAGAATGTAATATATCATATGGAGTTCAAGGATAGGCTGACATTTTTCAAGTCTGTATTAAAACAATAGTGACATGCCTGTATGTACATCAACAGTTTTTGCTTGTTGTAATGACTCCCCCTGTTCACACTGGCAATTAAGAATCTTTTCTTCAGGGCCAGTGTAAACAGGGGGAATGACTACAACAAGCAAAAACTGTTCACAAAAGTTCACATGGGCACCTGCCTGGAGTTAAAAGACTGATATAAGAAGCCTATCCATTACTGTGACAGCACATTGAGAGATATTATATTTCGTCACTCTCTACAGAGTAGTGGTTTTCATCCATTTAAAAGTCATAAAACATCACATCACTATGATAAAAAAAAAAAAAAAACTCACATTATTTTGTCAGGAAAGAGGTTTTAGCAAATGGCTGGAGTTACAAAAAAGGGAAAGTTCAGCAGGTTATTAGAAATCGCAGCGGAAAAGTCAAGTGGGTGGATATATTGACACACAAACGTAGCGTTAAGCTACTATGATGCTGAATATGTTACACAAGTCGTCACTTTAGCACTGTGACAGAAAAAGTTCAGGTATACATTCAAAAGTTTGGTTTTAGAAGAGCTGAAATCTAGAAAGATCAGACAGGACTGGCAGCCTGCGTTCAGAGATGGCCTCTCCTGCCACGGCGAGCAGAGACAGGGAGCGTATGATACGGCAGTCAGCCTTGATAACAAGCTTAATAATCACTCACTTTCATCTCACCATACACGTCACCAGCTGAGATAAAGGATGTAGAGAACAGCTCCAATTATCGCAGATGACTTTGTATTCACCTTTGGCTCTTAACTTCCATCACAAGCTCAGAGTGTGTGTGTGTGTGTGTGTGTGTGTGTGTCTGTGTGTGCGTGTATTTGTGTGTGTGTGTGTGTGTGTGTGTGTGTTTGTGTGTGGTGGTATGTGTGTGTTACGGGGTGAGTCTGACATAGGATGAAGGTATATAGCCCTCCTCTCCACTGGCTCTGAGGACTCTCATCCATCCGTCTCCTTTATCCTCCTCCATTATACTCAACAGCTCTCCCTCTGTAATGGAAATGGTGCCCTCACTGTTGCCTGCACACAAACACACACACACACACACACACACACACACAAGTAAGAGATGTATAAAAGCCTGAAGTGAAATACATTTATGAACAGGATAAGTGTGAATATTAAAATGTACCTTCAAAGGTGTAGAGAGCCGTGCACTGGCCAATAGGAGATTCTATGTCGTCAAACTCATCGTCAAACTCTGTGTAGATGTTATGGGACTGGTTGGCTGCTACAACACTGGAGATACACACACACACAACACATCAGGTCAAAACATGCCATTTCCTCTCACTTTGCAGCGTGGTCTGTTACTAACATTCAAGGGATTAAGGGAATAGTTTGACATTGTGGGAGCTGCTGTACGCTTTTCTTAATAACAAACAATCTGTCCAGTAAATATGATGCTATAGTCAGCAGCAACACAGCTTAGCTTAGCATAAGGCCTGGAAACAACTAGCTTAGCTTTATCTGATGGTAACAAAATCCACCCACCACAGCCTCTTTAGTTCAGTAGTCAGTTCCTACTGAAATATGTCCATTGTAACATTTTTTTTATCAGAAATCATCTAACCCAGAGTCAGGGTGTCCTATTAACGACAGTAATAGCTCAAACAGCCACTAGTGGTCAAACAGCAGTGAGCATGCTGGTTTCTAGCTGTAGATTCATATTTACCACACAGACAATACAGTGGTATCAATCTTCTCATTTAACTCTTGGCAAGAAAATGGCAAATTATTCCTTTGAATACAGGCCTCACCCATGTTGAGTATTGTTGTTGACGGTGTTGGAAGAGTCCTCTCCTCCCATTGCCTCTGACAGCCACGACTGAAATCAACAACACATAAAGAGTTTTTGGAAAAAGCACAAATACTTTAACATCATCTGTGATGAACAAAGTTAGTGTGTGTGTGTGTTAACCTCATATTTGGCCAGCTCCCCCCTCAGGCGCCCTATGTTCTGGGCAGTCTCTGTGATCTGAGGCTCCAGACTGGAGGGGTCTCCCATCTGTGGATTCTGCTCATACACACCCTTCATCTTCTCCAGTGCGTCACTGAGGTCACACAGGGAGAGAAAAGTGTTATTGTTTTGAAAATGTGAGCACTGATTAAGGAAGCTTCTCTCCTCTGCAGCACTGCTGATAAGGATGGGAGGGCTTGGCAGAAGTGTTTACAAGTTGGGAAGAGTTGACGAAGGTATGTGTCAAACTACTGTTTATGACAATAAAGGTCGGGCACTGATGGTGGGCAGTAAGAGCTGGTGTTCCAGTTCATAAATACCAATGTATGATGTAGCATTTATTTTTTCCATCATTGGAACACAAGGATCTGTCCCAAACCATGAAAAACAACCCCAGACTAGTTGAACACAAAACTATGTGGACACCTTTAGCTTTATAATAGATGTGCTGTATGTCAACTCTGAGGAGGGTCTGAGAAAGTCTGAGAACAACTGGCACAGAACTGACTGATAGCATTTATTATATAATTTAAAAATGCATATGCTTCTGAGGCTTGTCTGTTGCACATGATCAAAGATATCACAGTAAAACTTAAAAAAAGCTTATCTCCATTGGTGAAACATATCATAAATGGTGCCGAAAATATATATTTTTTAGTTTATTTCTATAAGCAATGTGGTCCCACATTAACGTTTGAAGTTGTACAGAGATGACATCATGTATTTTCCATGCGCTAATCAGGACTGAACAATATTTGAATCAAAATATGATAAGAATCATCAGGTTACTGCTTATGTTGCCAGGCCACTGTCGGTCATATCTGATCTAACCACACTCACACAGTCCTGATGAAGCAGAGCTCAGTGTTAAACTCCTAATAATGCAAATGCTCATTTAGTCATGGATAACTTCAAGGGCTTGTGCAATTACTTAACCAAGCTAGTTAACTTGGATTATTGTATTTTGTAGATTACAACCACATTTCAGTCCATTTTATGCAGTCGAAAACAACTTTTGCTGATTGCTGTGAAAATCACGAGAGTCAAGTGTGTGATTTTTCAGACACGGCTTCGATTTTCTTGTTGTTATCACCTTTGGTCCTGTGTTTTCTGCAGCTCTTTGGTGATTTCATCAATCTTCGCTTGCAGCCTCTTCTTCCTCTGCTCCGGAGGAAGGTGAGAGAAATCTTCTGCAGCCGGTGGCTAAAAAAAACAAAAAAAAACAAACAAAAAAAATGCACAGACAGCACAAAAAACAGACATAGTGAGCACCATGTGTACAATGTATATAATGCTCACCACCAGATGTCACTCCTCCCTGTCTCTAGCTCACTTTCCCACTGCTAATAATCTGTCTACCCTCAGACTGACAGGTTAATACTGCAAAGAGCTGGTTAGTCAAAGAAGCCTAACAACAGAAAGCCACATAATCATACTGTGTCAAAGAAACAAGCCCTGTCCAAGGTATGAAAGCAGTGAGGGCAAAACAGAGAAAACACACACATGGTTATGGACAGTGAATGAGAAGCATGACTGCTCCTTAATCATCCAAAGGGAGTAACAGTGAAATTCTGCTGTGTCATGTTTTGGACTGGTGTATACTGACTGAAAATCTCAAACAACGAAAAAGACTTTTTCCTGTGATGCCATACCAATATACATTTAGGTAAATGCAAGCATTTGATTGATATAAACTGATTAAAATTTAAAATTATTATTTCGATCCTCTAAGATTTTGAGAGAATGTTCCTATGTTTAGGAGTAACAATGGCAAAAGCACGATCACCCTGACCTGACCTTTGAACTGCTATAATAAATGCATCTAGATATTAATAATTACAGATATAAGACAAACAAACTGGTACTATTTCTTAAAGAGAAAGACTGAGAGACTGGTCACAGTGTGTTTGTTTGGATTATCAAAAGTAGCAGTGATACTGTTTCGGAAATGAAATGTTTCCGTTTAAAATGTTTTAAGTGTAAATTTTCACTTACGGTCTCCCTGCACTGTAGTGGGATCATTTTACAGAAATTTCAAACACAGATATCTAAAGCAAAACCAAAACTATTTGCGTGGCTAGATACCACTGGAGGTCAGTAAGGACAGATGTGAATTTGTATGTATTTTGGGTTGACTGACCCTATAAGTCTATTATTTCTAGTTTGATTGATCTTGCTCTGCTGTCATATGAAACGTGTGCGGGCATTTGTTCTCAACAAAGGACTGGTTGATTTATTAGTATGGCATTACAGAAGAAAGGCTTGGTTCTTTGGTTTTTAGTTTGGAGAGAAAGTGAACACATTGATTTACTGAGTTAATTTAGTTCCCTAAACAGAAAATGTAGTGTCATCTGCCATAGGAAAAATGCATTTGATTTTATAAATTAAAGAGTAACTACATCCAGACAATAAATTTTGCTTGCACTGTCAACTAGTGGTGAGGCCAGTGGAATCATGACAAAGTAAATCTGTGTGAAGTTTTTGCAACGACTTTGACTTTATAACACATGAATTTGTTGGATATGGTGCTGTCACTCAGCCTTCCTGACTCATTTTTTCCAGCTGCCACCTGTGGCACTGCAACAGAAAAATCCCCTGCAATCCAAAAAGCGTTTTCTCCACAAACCACCGTTATCAGTCAGTAAAACTGTTGACAGAACACCTCCAACTGCAAATAAGGTCTTTTTTCATATTTGTAAAACTTTCTCACAGCCTAGAAGAGAGTTTTACTTGTGTGGCCATGAGGCGGGGCCAGCGGGGGAAACGCTGGGCCGAATAATGCTGAAGCAAATTTAGAAGCTAGAAAAAACTTTTTTGCATGTGCACCAGGCGAGCAATTCTCATTCAAGTGAGTGGGCGCCATCTTTGAATCCAGAATCCATAGTGGATTAAGCTAGCTAGCTTGGAGAGATTTTTTTTAGCTCTTCAATAACTTGTGGATAAGACGTAGATAAATATTGTGGCACTTTCAGGTGTGATGAGGCCTTGATAACTTTCAACCCACAGAGGTCAGTGCAGCAAGATCTAATGTGGAGTCACTCCCTAAACATTATTCCCCATTGAAAAGAATCCAGCACCAGAATACTGTTATCTAAGCACCTTTCAAGTTTTCCCTCTATGTAACAATAACAAGTGTTACCATGTGCTTTTCAGCATGAGATATCTAAACAGAGAGACATGGAGACTCAGTATGAGACAGGTATGCAACACATGGGTTAACTGTTGTTTTACAGCACAGGTACAAAGTAAGTATGTCCAGGTGTAACAGCTTATTAACAAACATAGCATCAATGAGACGGATGTGAACACAACAGTGAGACAGTCAGACCAGGACCGAAGTTGGCCAAGATGGGAGTGTCACTCACCAAGCAAGATTTGCGTAATATCTTTAAGGTGGAAATCCTAGGTTTGACAGAGCGATTCAACTCCCTCAGACAGAGAGAGAGGGGGGAGCGCTGCAGCTTGGAGAGGGGGAGGGAAAGGGGAAGAGGGTGGCTGCCGGGGGGGAAAGGGGACGGGGGAGAGAAAGAAGGAGGGATAAACTAAAGAGGGGGGAAAGAAAAATACATGGGAGCATGGGAAGAGGAGCAAAGGAGGGAGAAAAGGACACTGGTAATGAGAGGAAAAGAAGAGGAGAAGGAGTAAGTCAAAGAGATGCAGAAATGTTTGTAATAAAGGGGATAAAGAGAGTGCAAGGGGTGTTTTCGGGCAAGTCTGTGCAGCAGACTGGAATCAGAATTGGCCCCTGAGGGCAACAGGGTGGTGGGGTAAGACATGAGTGGAATGTGTGCTGAGTTTCATGTGTGGCTGTTTGTTTAAAAGCATTGTAACGAGACCATGTGGGCGTCATTTTGCCCTTCTACAGTCCTCAACAGGAGCAAGATAAGAAGACAGCTGTGCCCTGCTCTTTATATGGTTTCGACTGTTCATTTTTTATAGTTCTTCAAAGCTGTTTGAACATTTGTCTGGAGTAGTTTTTCAAGCCCCAAAACCTGCAAAAACACAGGTTTATCCACACTTAGCTGTAACATGACACCGCTTCTCAGGACTTTAATGAGAAATGTTCATGTAATTATTAAAAATGAAAACATTTATCTTATTAAAGAATAAGTCTGGTGATATTTATTTTTCTTACGTCAACAAATCCCACTACAATTCATTTATTCTACTAAGAAGTGTTGTCTGTGTCGCTAAAGCCTGATACACAATAGCTTATTCTACCCTAAAAACTATTAAAAACACATCCATGAGTCACACCTTTGCACTGGCTGACGTGCCATTTAAAAAAAAAAAAAAAAAAAAATTCACTTGCATGCCAATGCAAATCTATCCACAGCTGAAAATAGTCCCTCAACAGCTATATTTACTCCTGTTTGAGTAACCTTTGCTAAAATCTACAGTTTACGGGTGTTTTGGAAAATTACTGAGGCATTACTGTGACCTGCTTTTAAAGATTAACTTAAAGATCAACTGACTGTTTACACTGAGAGTCTAACACTAACAGACTAACACTTTGTTGGCTTTGATCTTTTTGTAAGAACAAATGTGAAAATATTGTATATGGATTCAATTAAATAATACCCTTGATGTCGAAACAATAGTCTAGTCATACTCTTTTTTTGGGCAACATCTACTTAGTTTGCAGGAGCTGTTTTATAATTTGTCATTTAAAAACTAAATTTGAATAACTGTACCTGCTTAGATAAATTAAGACTGGAGTGAGTTTATAAATTACAGGTAAATGATCTAAAATCAGACTAATTACTGAACTCACTTGACAAATTGTAGAGGCCATTTAATTTGCTGTTGAAGTTGTTGCTGCAGGATTAAATGATAAATTATTATTATAAATTACATTCAAAATAATAATCAGAATATGGTTAAATCTTTGAATTAATTATGATGCAACACCAATTATGAGAGTGCTGATTATGTTTGCACAACATGTTGACTATATTTCAAAATAAAAGCATTGCATCGTTTTAAGACAAATCATGTTAACTGCATTTAAAGAACCAAGTTATACAGATGAGAAATTACAACACATTAGCCGAGCTCAGTTAAGAACAGGATCCAAACAGGACAGAGAGGATATTCAGGTTGTCAAAAGCAGGTGCAGGAATAGCAGAGAGGGGAGAGGCAGTGAATATCTTCCCTTTGAGATGCTACATTTCTTTAATGCAAATTCCAAGAGAGGCAAATCTGAGTGCGAGTTCACCTTGTGCTTCTTGCTGAAAGGCCAGAGCTTGGCGCGCACTTTGGGTGGGTTTAGGCTGGAGTCAGAGGTTGCTGGTTTGATTCCCTGGCTGTAGTCTTCAAACTCCACATCTGCAGGTCGCTCAAAACCAGACTTGTGCTGCTCTATGAAGAGTATCGAGTCCTGCAGGGACATACAAACAGACACTCATTCACATCAAGGAAACAGACACAGATAGATGTCAGTTCATTTTACAGCATCAAAAATGTGTCAGTGTGTCAAATATATGTTACTTCCTTTTCTCACTTATGGAGACAACATAGGCGATACAATAAAATTGCCTTACATCTACAAAAAAAAAATTATTAGTATTGGAACATGCAAAAAGCCAAGTTCAATGAAAATCAAACTAGAGGTGTACTGGTTTGGCAGTACATCCTTTCAAATTCAGAAAATGTTACCTTAAATTGCATGGGGTCTGATAAATACCCTTATTAAAGGAATAATTTGACCTTTGGATAATATGCTTCTTTGCTTTCTTATCAAGAGTCAGATGAGAAGATTGATACCACTCTTATGTGTTTTTGGTAACATGTTAATTAGTGAGATTTAGAGTTGCCGGTAGACTGATTCTGTCACCTTTGGCTGTTTTCCCTTCATTTACAGTCTTACTCTAAGCTGAGCTGAGCTAACTGGCTGCTGCTTGTAGCCTCAAATTAACTGACAGATATGAAAGTGATATCGATCCTCTCATCTCTCTCTTAGCAAGAAAATAAATAAGCTTATACCAAAAAGTCAAATTATATTTTTAAATGCCTGAACATTGATCAGCCTCCTTTCAAGTTTCATAACAGTCGGATCAGGGTGTGTTTGATATGACACTGGACAGACAGAAAGATAAACACACTCCCCTTGTTTTAACCATGTGGGCGAAACAATGCAACAAAATGAATATACTGTATGTAAACGACATTTATCGACACATATATAGTCTTGCTAACATTGACCTGTTTCTCATTAATTTTCACTCCAGCTGCAGAGATTCCCTCTAGACACTTGGAGATGATGGGCACCACCTTCTTTTCAATGTCTGAAAACTGGCAGTAGCCCTCAGCCAGCCGCCGGATCCTCCGTTCATCCATGTCCTGCAGCTTCTGTTCACATACATACAACAATCTCCTTTCATTTTATATTACAGTCACACTGTGAGTTTATACAGTGTATATCCAAATGCATGTGAACACATCAGAGAAGGACAATGAAAAAAACAAGGACAATACATTACATACATGGGTGTGTTTGGTTTGTACTGCACCTCATCAGGAGGTATGTGAGCTCTGCCTTTACTGCATTGTCAACATGTGAATATGTGTGTGTGTGTGTGTGTGTGTGTGTGTGTGTCTTTGTCTCACATTGAAGATCTGCGGTATCTCTGTGTAGTAGAAAAAGTTTTGTTCTTTGTTGTATTTCTGGAGCTGCGCTGCATAGTCGTTCCTGCACTCCTCCGCCGTGTGTGTGCGGGCATGGGCATGCTGCTTGGCCTTGAGAGCGAACGATAGATGGAGTGGGGGAACAGACAGAGGGAGGGGAGGATCAAAGGATGCAGGAAGAGGGAGAAAAGAAGGGATGCAAAATAAAATGCAAGGTGGGAGAAATGCAGGAGACGACACCAGCAGGTAGGAAGAGGAGAGGAGAGGAGTTCAAGTATCGCGTTTGACTGAAAATATCTCAAAAACCAACAAGGTAAAAAAAGAAAATCAGTGTTTTGCTGTTGATGCTAAAGTGCGTGTTTACTTTCTCGACATCGAGCTTCGTGGCGTTGAGGTCGTTCTCTGTTTTCTCTGCTTGTTGTGTGGCTTTATCAGCCTCCCCCCATTCCTTGGCAAAGCGCTTCTTAGTCTGCAGACATGAACACACACGCACGCACGCACGCACGCACGCACGCACGCACACACTTTAACACACTTGAATTAACAGAGCATTAGTATTATGACAAAGCAATTTTGGGAATTGAGTCCAAAAAGAGGTACTAAAAATGCAAGGGGACTCTCCATCAAATATATAAATACATTATGCTGTGTCAGTTCACCCAAATTATAAAAAAATACAGCAGATATATTTTCCCTCTTAGTGGTATCTAGTGACAAATATAGCTGTGGTTTAATTTGGCCTGGCTTTTAAATATCTATCTCAGAGATTTCTCTATACCCTTGAAAAATGTAGTTAAATAAATTTTGTTTGTGGAGCTTGAAACATTAAAATATTACAGTTTTACTTTCAGTTAGGGTCACTCTCTATAAGGGATTTATACATTTTATAATGAATAAATCTTTACCTGCTTTTAAAATTAAGATCTCTTCTATCTGTTCTATTTCACCTATATTTAGCACTAAATTAATCTTGTTGAGAAACTGTGGAAATAACTGACCTGTAAAATCAAACTTCATCATAAAACTTATCTGTATGAAGAGATACTACAAGAAGTCTGTCAGAAAATATGTTTTTTTAATAATTTGGGTGAATCGACCTTCAAATAAGAATCATGTGATTCAGCCATAGATGTCTGTAAGCAACAACAAATGACTCACACTTTCTAGGTGTTTAAAGCTGCTCTCTAAAGTCTGCTGGGCCTTCTTGGCATCAGACAGGTGCTGGGGAAGGAAGAGGTTGCAGTAAATGCGTTGTGGTTTGACATGACGACACAGCGTACCACGCCAATTTGCAATCTGCCAAATTTCCCCGTTCCTTCTGTCTTCCCTTCTCTGCCCTCCCTTGCTGTCTCCCTCCCCTGCGTGCTCCTCCTCCCTCTCTCACTGTTTTCCGTTCCTGTTTGAGATCCTGAAGGTACTTGGTAAGCTCCACGCAGATGCCCGTCATCATGTTTTCAGCGATGAGCTCCCGCTGGCCAGCGTAATCGTTCAGCTCATTCAGGATCTCCTGGAATGATGCATGATTGCTGAATCTGCAGAAGGGGGAAGGGACCATTAGGCAAATCGTCACAGCTGGAGAGACCAACATTTAACTGACCGTTCACCAAACCAAACCCCTGAACTGTGACTTTCCAATCGATGGAATAAACTGTCTGTCTTTGCTCTAAAGTAAGCTGCAAAGCATCAGAGCTATTATTAAAAATCACTCACAGATTTCTATTGTTTTTAAGTTTAAAGGTCCCAAATTTTACACTTTTCCAGTGTTTTACTTTGAAGTTTTGATAACCATAAGAAGATATATTTGTGGTTTTTAGTACCAAAAATCATCTCAATGTAGTTTTACATCTCTTCTCTAAGGCTTTTCTCTGGAGCTGTAGCAACAACAGATCAGTCAGCCAATCAGCAGATAGCCAATAGCATGATTCTTATTTGAAGGTTGATTCACAAAAATGATTAAAAAAACATATTTTCTGATACGTTCTTCTGATTGGCTGACTGTGTTCTGAGTGATCTAATAACAATATAGTAGATTTCAGGTAAAGACTCAGAGAAACCAAATCCTACAAGGTTAGATGGTGGGTCCAGGTGGGCTGGGCTTGGAGCATGGCTGAGAGTGGTGAGTGCTTTGTTGTGACATCACAAAGTTACAGAAGTCCTGACGGCTCGTTTTAAGGCACAGCTTCTGAATACAGGCAGCGTGCACCTGTGGACTGATACTTTCACAGTATTGATATAGCACCTAGACCTGCTTTATAATAAATAAAAAAACATGGAAATCCCACTTTATACAATATGGGACCTTTAAGTTAGATATCATTACATTCTCTGAGCTCATCAATTACTTCTCAGTAAGTGTCCAACCATCCTAAGATTATGTTCAAATAAAGAACATTTCATTTACAATTAAAATGAAATGAATTTATTCAGCTCCATTATTTCCATGTCTTCTCCAAGGCTCATCAGCTGACAAGAATGCTGTTTTTTTTTTTTTCCTTTTTGCCCATAACATGCAACTTGAGCCTGAGTCCTCAGTTTTAGAAACAGCCAGCAAGATCTGCTTGTAACGGTCAAGTAATTTCAGCCAACAAAAACCATAGTCAGCAGGTTTTTGTTTAGAAGCCTGCTTCTGTTCACCTCTGTCTGAAATCTAAGACCTGTTTTGAGTGGTCCAGTAAATCTGCCACCATTATCTTTTAACTACACACAAGAATGGAAAGCTAAGTGTTACAGTGTTATCTGTGTAAAATAAGAGAAATGAGTGAGGAGGGATGGAAACTGGTAATTTCATTGGCTTCTCACTTGCAGTCTTGCTCTTCCTTGCTCCCTCGTTTGGCGTATTTCTTTGTTAGACTCCTGTTAAACAGCATAAAGGAAGCATTGTGACTCTCTATTGCACACATAAATACACAATGACATTTATGATCCCATTTCATGTAGAAACCACTGGGCTCACCTGAGTTGCTTGGCGTAGCTCTGTTCTATCTCCGTCCGCTCCTTCACAAACTTTATGTAACGCTCCACCAGGTCGAGGCCAGACTGCGTGTGCTTGTCAATGACATCATATTGGTCCTAAAAGAGGAACACACTTTTACACACATGTATAATATGTGCAGACAAACATCGGCTGAGAAACAGCTCGAGCCTGACACGTGGCGACACATTCTTCATTGTTTTGCTCTGTATTGAATCACTTCTACTACTTCTTCTGAGGACCAGACTGAAATCAAAAAGCCCCAAGAAACAAGTGGTAAACAAGAAGAGAAGCTGGCTGCAGCAGGAAACCGCAACAAGTGTCTGCTGATGTCTGCGGGTCAGAGACTTCAGAGTAAAACCGAAAAGCTCAGTTGACTAATCAATTAGTCAATTGCAACTGTTTTGATCCATGGTTTAGGTAAAAAAAAAAAAAAACATTCTCTAGGTCCAGCTGCATAAATGTGAAGACGAGTCACTTTACTTTTACTCCATATTTTTGGGTTTGCTTGAAGACCGTTTTTTAAAGATGTTGCAATGGTTTTTTCATATTTTTTCACTATTTCACTTCACTATTTGCTGATTACCAAAAATCAGCAAATTAATCAATAATGACACCACTGTTCATTGCTGACCTATGTCTGACAGTTACTGCATGCACTATACTTTATTTCTTTTTTTCTATACATTTTGTCCCCTGAAATTGGAGACCTATGTATGAAAAAAGGCACACGCTTTATTTACATTTATTTTCTAATTGTAGCTTTTAAACATTTCTTTTTTTCTCTGTTTATACTCCTGGTTTTGTGTGATGGACATTTTTCACTATTTTTATGATACTGACATAAAAATGGATTCAATATTTTGCCAGCAAAGATGGATACATGTGCAGTCACTGCTTCCACCATATCTGATTTTCTTACCATGGTATCTCCTCAGTGAATGACAGAAAATAAGATTCCATAGCAAACTGTTTAGATGAAGATGGCTACTTTGATCAAATAAGGCTGTGGCATTTTGCAGGGCCGCAGATTATCTGCTGACTACTGTCTTGATTAATCCTCTTGTCTGTATAATGTCAAAACTGTTTTTATTATCTGAAGAAGCAATGTGATGCAGTCAAATTTCTTCTTCAGTCAATTTATCAGTTCTGCCTGAAAAGTGACTTAAATGATTCATTTATCATGAGTAGTAATCACCGCCTAAATTTCTGTTGATCAGCTCAACTAGTTGTATTGATTATTGCGCATCCCACTACATTCAGGCTCTGCACTGACATCCAAACATCCACAGACATTGAGAGTAGTCCTGGATAGGTCTGCAATTAACAATTAAGATCATTAAAATAGTGAAAGATGTCCAACACATGTCAACAGAGTGATGTCTTTAAATGTGTTGTTTTGTACGACCAACAGGCCCCAAAATAGAAGATAATATAAGAGTACCAACACCAGGAAGTATTTACATTTGTGGAGCAGGAACCAGTGGATATTTGACTTGCTCAAATAAATAAATAAATAAATAAATAAATAAATAATGTATTGGTTAATATTTTAGAAACAATTAATGTTGATCAACTAATTTACAAACTGTAGAGTGTATTTGCAGTTATGTATGTATATGCAGGCTGTGGATTTAAAACTACAAGCCTACAAATAACCCAACACACACCTAAACAAATACACACACCCACACACCACACACACACACACACACACACACACACACACACACACACACACACACACACACACAGTATCCTCCCTTCTTTCAGTTTCTTACATACACACATAATGTACAAAGGTGTAGAAATAAAAGCGCACACTGGTCCTACTCTTCTTTCAACATTCTTCTTTACACACATCCATGCCTTTGACACACACACACACACACACACACACACACACAAAAGCACGTATACACACTCACAAACCTGTTGGACAGGTAACATTTGTCCTCTCTGTCCCCACTGCCTTACAGCTACACAGTGCCATGACAGAGAGTAAAGAGCTCGCTGTACAGTGTGAATACATGAATACATAAGAATCACTAATGACAGGGTGGTTCTGTTGTTGTGTCTCTTGTGAAATATAAAGAAAGACTCAACCTTTTTGTTGTGTGTGTGTATGTGTGTGTGTGTGTGTGTGTGTGTGTGTGTGTGTGTGTGTGTGTGTGTGTGTGTGTGTGTGTGTGTGTGTGTGTGTGCAGAGACTGCAGGGTCTTTTGGAGCAGAGACATAGATATTGAGTCCTCAGAGGAGGAGGAAGCTAAATGCAGATCAAACTGTAACACAGTTAGCAATGTCCTGGATACAAAAGAGCTGGGAGAAGAAAGGGAAGGAGGAAGGAACAGGATTAGAAAACATAAAAAGACAATGTGAGTGAAATAGACACTTTGCCAAAAGAAACCTGCACCAGGAAGGAGTGTGATCGGGGGAAATCAGAGGGACGATAAACAAACTCTTGATCTTGATGGAAAGACTCAAAAGTCTGTGAAGAATCTTTAGAGATATATCCCTGCATGTATTTCCCGATTGTGTTGCTACGCCCCATTACTCTACTGAAATACATCTGCATGTTTGTGTGCGAGGAGGAAATACTGATAGTGAGACGGAGAGGGTTCAGGAATGAGATAATCATTAGCTCAGTGTGAACCTCCGCCCTGTGACTGACGGTCCCGGGGGCCTCTCCAAACCCTGGAGCCAGTTGGACTAGTCCCACCCTTCTCTGTGACGAAACACAGCAGCGTTTCCTTATCCAGGCTGATCTGAGGTCAGACTCTCACTCATATCAATCTTAGTGTAAGCTACCAAACAACAGTACTGGCCCCACCAGCTACTTGTAAATCAATTTCTTAATAACTACAAGCTGCTTTTCTAAGAAATAATTTACTGAAAGGGGTTGCACCATTAAATCTTAAATACCCCCTTCAGACATATTTTAAGATATAAAAACACTTTGTTTGCAATAATAATTTGTACTTGATGAGTTTCTGTCACAAAAAAAGTTCAATTACCTTGATAAGAATTCTTAAAACGACATCTACTCTCTTTTCTTCATTCTTCAAAATACAGAATATAGGAATATGCAAATATTTCAAAATGTTAAAAATGTTTAACTGCTGGACACAAGATGTCTTCTGTCTCACTGTAATGTCCACTCTCAGTGTATGTGCACTGGAGGCTTCAGGTTTCCACACAGTCACAGGAGTGACTTCAAAACAAGTTGTGAAGTCACAGAAACGTGATCGTGTGTACAATCCTTGGTGTTCTCAGACAGGGAGCAGTTTCCACCAATTGACAGTTGGCAATCTAGAGAAATACAGGAAACCAGCATCAAATGCAACAAACATCCCCCGGCCAGGATTTGAACCGTGGATGTTGTGCTTTAACCATTTGACCACTTGCCATTGTTGCCAGCACAAGCAAGGAGAGGGCAGCTGCCGCCCTCATAAATGCACATTGCAACTGATGATGGTTGAACGTTTTCAACTTGCCGCCGTGGCTCGCTGTGTGACCATGGCAACCACAGAAACTACAGCACGGGAAACGATACAAGAGCGGATTTAATCCTGAGCTCCCTGAATCACAGTTTATACCTCCTCTCCCGCAAACAGATCAATGAAGAGAAACATTACTGGAGAAAAATTAGCTTCAAAGTCTGATTATCCACTCTGGGCCTACACTTACAGTGTAAATTAATCATGTTGTCTTGCAAACCTTTTTCTTTATTTTGAGCTACAACCTGCTTCTTTTAGCTGCGTGATGAGATTACAGTCGGGAGCTAGCAGCCTGCGGTGTATGGCCTCTTGATTCAAAACACAGAACACTGATGGCTGCAACCACTCACTGTCTGAAAGCAACTTAAAAGGTGACCACCGAGAAACTTTCCTCCTTTGGCTGATGGAGTGCAAACTGCACTTAGCCCACATTAATTTGCACAGTGAAGGTCAAACCAAGAGAAGTGACAATAAGCACAACACATGCTCGACACATGCTGGAACCTTTCCTCCCAGCATATTTCAAAAATGAAGGGGCAAACGACTGCTGAGGATGTGGCCCTGTGGCTACATAGTATGTGGCAAGACTAACTGACTGCAAACTAAAAATTCAAATTAATTGAATTCAATGAATTAGGTTGCACCACACAAACTTCTTACATAGAGGTTATTGTTGTTAGGTATTTACTCCCACTAACTGCCAGGTTGAACTGCAGTGTAGCTAACTGAAGTAACTAACGATAGCTTGGTGACATTTGACCTGTGTAGAGTGAAGAGTATAGAGATAATATGGAATATGACCGGACACTTGTATATAATAAAATGCTGTTTAAATCATGTAACATGTAACCTGAGAATAAATTACATAATATACCTCAAATTTCAAAATGTTACATCAATAACTTTACTTTAAATGTCCTAACAACAACAGGCTGCCTCAGAGTTTCAACTCCACTTTGTCCTTCTGCCCAATTCAGTGTGTTTTTGTGTGAAATGTGATCAAAACCTTGGTGTGTTTGGATTGTTTAAACAGCTCCTACGCTATGCCATGTTTAATAACAGCTGGTGATCGTGGTGGTTTTACCCTCTTATACCCCACTGACCGCCTGGTGGGTCAGTCACTGCAAACTCATGCTCTGACACTATGCAGTGCTCAAACCCACTGAACTGGAAATCCCAAAATGTGTCTTCAGCTGATATATAAGACATTTAAAACATTGCCATCTTATGAAGGGCTACAGCTGTAAAGAGCATGAGGTCTTTGATTTCTAACTTTAATGAAGAGGCGCTGGTACTGGCTGACACAGAATATACTGGATGTACTGTCAGACAGTGAGGAATAAGATGATTTTTCCAGCTTAAAATCTACTTGTGAGGGGGGAAAAAAAGCATATTTCATCATGCTTTTCAATGCATTCATTTGTTTTCAGTTTGTGTGTGTGTGTGTACATGTAATCTCTTTGCAGGAAACATCTAATTTTTCATTGGGTCATATTAAGTACAGATCAAATTAGGGCTGCAACTAATGGTAATTACCTACTGATAAATGTTTAGATTATTTTTTACTATTAATTGATTAATTTGCTCCATTGAAATGTTAGAAAATAGTGAGTGTCTTAGGATGGCTTGTTCTGTTGACAACAGTCTACAACCCAAGGACAGGTTACTATCATGTATGACAAAGAAAATCAGCAGCTCAACCCACTATGTTCAGGCTCTGAGCATGAACACACTAACATTTGACATCCACAGACACTGAGAGTAGTCCTGTGTTGAATTTAGGTCTGCAATTACTAATTCATTTCATTATCAATTAAACCACTGATTATGTTCGTAATTAAATATTTGGTCTAGAAAATGGTGAAAAACCAGTACAAAACCAGTACAAAACCAGTACAAAACCAGTACAAAACCCAGAAAATATTTACAAAACATTGAGCCTTCTCGTTGAGCAACTAATCATTTCAACTCTAATTGTTGTAGACTGTTTGCATTTGCATTACATTTCATCAGGCTGTGGAGCTGCCACAAATATTAACTAGAAGCCTATATAACCCAACACTCAAACACACTCATATACAGACACACACAAACACACACACACTGTAGTTGAGAATAAAGGTGAATAGCAGCTCATCACATCTGAGAAGCTGGAAGTAGACCCTAGATAATGTTTGATTCATTATCAAAACAGCTGCTAAAAGAGCTGAAACGATTAGTTGTTCAAACCGAAAATGAATAGTTGACTGATCATCGATGACTCACTTGATACCAAACCTCAATTGCTTACAGCCTTACAGTGGTCTGACAAAACAAGCAGTTTTAAGACGTCACCTTGGGCTTTTGGGGAAAGTGTGATGGGCTTTTCATGTTTTGGTTTTATCACAGTGAGGTCTGATAAAGTTCACATCCACAAACAGCAACGGCTTCTGAACAATTTTGAATGTCAACTCTTTATTAACAAATGCAGCATTAAAAAAAAAAACAGCCCAACAGCCTCACCCACTCCGTGTGTAACTGCTGAATAATCTCAGAGGCATGTAGTCAGAGTCCGACCACAATCACAGCAGCATCACCAGCGATTGAACCAACTACAACAAACTATCCCAGAGAACATAAACTGTTCTGTACACAACATCAGCCCGACTGTGATCAGCGTAGAGCTAAAAATGATTAGTGACTCGACATAAAGTTAATCAACAACTATTTTTATAATCGATTAATTGTTTATCAAGCAAAAATGCTGAATATTCTCCACTTCCAGCTTCTGAAAATGGAGGATTTCCTGCCTTTCTGTGTCATAAATAGAATATCTTTTGGTTCTGGGCTGGTGGTCAGACAAAACAAGCAATTAGAAGGCTTCACCTCGGGATTTAGAAAACTGTGATGGCCCTTTTTCCCCCTAATTTCTGACAATTAATTGACAATGATTTTATGAGCAGCCCTGACTCAGTGGCTGGGGCTCTTTACTGTACTGCTCAGAGACTCTACAGAGGACAGTGATGTTGTGATGTTGGAGGTTTTCTGACCTGATGTTTGGGATTCACAGCTGGGACACTGACCAGACCCAGTGACAAGGTATTTTCACAAATCAACCTCTGTCTGTGGACAATCGGGTCAACAGCTCAACACCTCATGAGAGGCGCTGGCACGAAACAAAGCTGAGGTTCAAGCATGCTAAAAGTAAAAAGGTGGTGGAGTGTGGCTTTTAACCTACACTGCTGAGAAGATAAGAATGCACAGCCTTCCTGTGTCCACAAAGAGCCATAAACCTCTCTTCTTTCCCCTCTGCTTATGATAAGGTATGCAGCAGGAGTTGCGAAATCCTGTGGCTGCAAGCTTTACAGACAGACTGCTGAACCCAGGCCTACCGTGGAAAAACAAGATCCCCCTGTACATATTGTGTCGACGAAAACAATAGCAGGACAGCCTGCTCTAAAGGGATGTTGGGGGTATTCGGCGTAAATGACTTCTCCCAGTGGGCTCCGCTTCTTCTGAGTCAGCTGTCAACTTACCCACAGATCTGTTCCCCAGTCCATGTCTGCAAAAGTTCAGCCGCCTGAGCAGAAGGGAGGAATCCTCTCCCGTGTTGTTTCAGGGGGAAGAGAGAGGCGCCCAGGTGCTGGAGGAGGAGAGAAGGGGGAAGACTCCTCTCCTTACTGGGATTCCACAAAACTTCTGCGCCTCGACAGCGGAGATGGCGGAGGAAACGCTTGGAGGAAGTCTACGCCTTCTCCTTGGCACGGACGCGGCTGCTGTCCTGTTTCTCCAGCCAGAGAAAAATATGTTCAGGCGCTTTTCCTGAAACAAGTTTGGGTCCCTGAGAGAGAGAGAGAGAGAGAGAGAGAGAGAGAGAGAGAGGGGTGGGGGCGGGGGGCGGGGTGGGAAACCCTTCCAGCTGTGTTTCTGACCGCATTATCTTAAAGATGTAGCTTGAGGTTATTTGTCATAAATGCGAATGAGAGCCGGGAACCGCTGGATGAACACAAACTTTCTCTGAGTGTGAAACAGGAACAGTTTGAGTTAAAACATCGCAGCTGAGAGATCAGACATCAGTCCTGACCATAGCCCTCACACATGGCATTCTTTTAACGCTTTAAATCCCAGTTTGTTTACATGAAACCACTGTTTGCTTTGTTGTCATGGACATGCAATCACATACATTTGCATGTAGACACACACACACACACACACACACACACACACACACACACACACTTCTAAGCTCGAAAGCCTACTGTAACTCATATACAGAAATGTACTCCACCTATACATTTTTATGTTTTATATTCTCTTGAGTTTGTGTGCATGTGTGTGTGTGTGTGTGTGTGTGAGAGAGAGTGAGTGGATGAAAGTGTGCGTGTGTGTGTGTGTGTGTGTGTGAGAGAGAGAGAGAGAGGGAGAGGAGAGGGACAGGGACAGAGACAAGGGGGGCAGGGGATTGTGATCTGCAGTACAATATAATTTAACTTCACATATTCACACTCATTTCTCAGTATCCATACCAACACACACACACCATTTCAGTTGCATGCATATGTTTCAGTGCCCTATGGTGCCCCATTATAGAGCAGCAATACCCCAAGTGGAAACCAGGAAAATGTATGTGTTCGCTCCATAGACCAACTATGGCTTCATCTACTGGAAATGTTGGAGCCAGGACTTTAGAATGAAAGCCTAATAAAATAGATTTTATGTTGCACTGGCAGAGGGGTCAGTAATTGCACTTTAATTTAATTAATGGGTTTCAAGTGGGACATTTTTGTCCTCGATGACCTAAGTGAAACTATTTTGTGTATTATAGACGTGTCACAGGAGCTGAGGTTGAAATTCCAAATTTCCCCTCGAAATACACACCTTTGCAAAAATGTATGCCTTTTACAACACAGCCAAAATTATCCAAAAAATTACATTTGAAAAGGACCAAAATGTCCCTTAGGAGGCACAAGAGTAATATCGGTATCAGGAAAATATTCATTATGCAGCAGAATGCCTCCTTTTACATTTATATTAGGTTATTGATGATATAGACCTATGTAGCTGGCAGTGTTAAGAAGTAATGGAATATATGTGATGATGTTTTGAATATAAAATATGAGTAACTGTATTTAGTTACACCTAGAATTTCAATATGTAGTAATCACAATACAGTTACATTCTCAAATGTAGGTTACATACTTTTTGCCAGACAAACCATCACCATCAGAGTGACCCATCTTAAGGCAGCAGTATTTCATTGATTCACTGCGTTACATGCATTTCCTGTTTGCAACACAGAAGTCCAACAGATGGTGCCAGTGGGCAAAATATACAGCAGGATAATGTGAAGTAATCCAAAGAATTTAAAATACATTCCTCACTTTGAGTAATCTAAGAGAATACGTTACAAAATACATTATGACTTATGGCTCCTTGTCCCACTATGTGTTCCACAAAAGAGTGATTTTCTCTGTTAATGGGGCTGAAACATTTGAAAGTACTGTCTTTGTGTGAAGTAATATGAAATGGAAATATAATAATATTTAAGTGCAGTGGTTCAGACTGAAATATCTCAACAACTACTGGATGAATTGATGTGAAGTTTTGTACAGACATGCATGGTCCTCAGGGGATAAATCCCACTGGCAGCAGGCTGATATTTGTAGCTTCTCCTCTTTAAGCATTGTTTTGGAGTCACAGAGCTAATGTGTCCTATTTTCTGAAAAGAAATATTTGATAATCTTTGAAAAAACAAGACAAATCATGGAGTAATTTAAAAATGGAATAATTGAAAATGAGAATATGTACTGATGTCCGATTTGAACACTTTTGGTGCTTTGTGTTTTCTGTTATGTTGTTTTTGTACTAATGCTGCATGTTACTGGTTTCAATTAGTATTAAAAGTTATATATTGATATATTGGTCTAGTAGTTCTAGTTCTAGTTCTAGTATAGTAGTATGTCTTATTCTGCATCGAGCACCACAGCACACCTTCATGTTTTGACTACTGTTTGCATGTGTGAGATTACATCAGCCTACCTGCTGAGACCACACCTCATAAAATCTGATGAGGTTCTGCAGCACCAGGGCAGCACCATGAGTCCTGCCAATGTGCAGCTCGTCTGTTCTTAACTTGCACATCTCAGGAAAACTAGTTTTAATGTCTTAATGTCTCACACAGCCTCAACATTTGATCCTCCTACTTGGATGAATTTCTGAAGTACTGGCTAGTTTGAAATTTTCATATGTTAATAGCAAACTTAGTCTTTGTGCATCATGCTGTGGAATATCTCAACACCTATGCTATGGACTGACACGGACATTCGTGGTTCCCAGGCGGTGAATCTTAATAACTTTTCCTCTAGTGCCACCATGAGGTTGACAGTTGTGATTATGGATTTCTGTGAACGTTCCCAGCAGGATGAACTGGAATAACTTTGGTGATCCCTTAACTTTTCCTCCAGCGCCGTCATCATTTTTTCAATCTATCCAACACTTTGATTCATGACCCACTACTACCTGCAAAACAAATGACATTCCCATTAGCCTCAGCTCTAATTTCTATTCAGTGCTATTTAGCATGTATGGCTGGGATCCCAGTTGAAAACAATAGGGAATATAATTAAGCTCATTATATTTATCAATGTGATGGCACAATGAACAAATCTAATTTCTTCTTCCAGAACAAGACGTCCAATTTCTACACTGAGGAACGAAATTGATCCTATTACTGCTATGACTAATAAAAACAACAACAACAATAATTATAACAATAACAGTAATAACGCTGTTAAATCAATCAAATTTATTTATTTAATACTCACTCAAATCAACATCAATCAAAAGTAATAACCACAAAATTCTGCATAAAAAGCAATGAAACTGAATGAGCAATGAAAGTTATCATCAAAAAGAACATAGGGAGTAAATGCATGCAACCAATTCATCTAAAACATTATGCCTGCCTGTATTTTTGAGACAATCAATGATTAAGAAAGAGAAAACATATTGTTGGTATTGAGTTCAGTAGGACAAGAGATGATGTTCCCCCACCTCCCAACTCTCCTAGCCTGATGGAGGGTAAAGTAATGTAATTAATCTCCAGTTAATCAGGTTAAAATGTGCATGAACACTTAGCGACCGATCTAATTTTCATGTCAACAGTCTTAAGGGAGTAGTTCCAGCCTTTCCACGTTTGCCAAATGACGTGGACGTTTTCAAAGCCAATGGCACCGTGAGGTGCGTACATGCCGTTGGGGTTTGCCATGTGGCAGGCGTTGTACCAGAATGAACCCAGAAAATGCTGAGCGCAGTTTTTATCCCACTGATCCTGGTCTTTGTCATAGGTGGTGAACTTCATGGACTTGTGATTTGTTAAACTGTCTCCTAGAAATACAGAAAGAACAATGTGAGCAGAGTTTAAATATAATTGGTATTTTGAACACAGAAAAAATGCTTGCTGTTCATTCAGGGTTTTTTGCCACTGGAGGAAATTTAAAAGAATTTATGGATGGTGTGCCCCAATAATTTTCATACAGTCCCTTACCCACCAAATATAATTTACCTTCACAGACTGGATCCTGTACTGCATAAATGCTGAAGATGAGCCAGGTTTCTCTTAAAGCATTAGCATAGTTCATTTTGGTTAACTAATATCTTTATTTATTTACATAAATAACAACAAAGTGTGTTGACTACCATGGGGTTTGGAGCGTTCAGCCGTGTTGCCCCTCGACTCTGGAGCTCACATCCACAAGACATCTGTAATATTGATTCTCTTCCTATCTACAAATTCCACCTCAAAATACATCTCTTCAAAATTGCCTATTGTGTTAAACTCCAACACTAGCATCCAATACAATCAGATTTCTTTTTATGCAATTATATTTATTAAAATGTATTTTGTATTTTATGACTTGTTGTTGTTATTTTATTTATTTTACAGTGTATTGTAAGGTGTCCTTGAATGTCTTGAAAGGCATATATAAATAAAATGTATTATTATTATGATTATTATCATTATTATTAACACTAGAGGTGTTTTAGGTAGGTAGACAGGTTTTGGACCGGCATGCACCTGGGTGGGCAGCAGGAACCACAGTCCCTTTGTTCTTCTGTTTGCTTGCTTGTTTGGATAAATAAATCAAAAGAAGAATGCAATGGCTTTGTTTGGACAGTTGATTTTTCTTTTTTTTTTGCCTGCACAAACCACATCCCCATGGTGCATCAGTGGCATTTTGATTTTATGTTCGATTTCAATTTGTTTGAAGACAAATAGCCACTACACTATTATTCTGAAAAAACTTTTTTGCTGTTGAAAGAGGATTAATGCTTCATTTTTTATTAATCTGACAGCAGTTTAATTTATCTCTGAAGAGCCACATTTTTACTGAATTCACAAAAATCAATATATAGTTTTTTATATATCAAGATGTAGTTTTTTAGTGTGATAAATTCAGTCTTCACCTGTCTCATTGTTGAAAACCTAGAAGTCCAAAAAAAGGAAACATTTTCATTTAAAAATCGACAAAGAGACGCTCACCTGCTTCTCCCCCAGTGAAGCTGCCCAGGTGTAGCTGATATCCAGCATTCTCAGAGTCGATGGAGAAAGAGGAGTACTGGGCAGAGGCCTTCCCTCCCTCCCAGTCTTCCATATCCACCCGCAGCTCATTCTTCTTCCTCAGAGTCAGCAGGAAGATGTTATCCAGGCCTGAAAAGACACATAAAGCTCTGTTTCATTTCATTTCACCTCTTGCACCAAGGCTCTATATTATTTCTCAACTTTCAATTTCACTGCTAAATGCTCCGCTGTGTTCACCTGCCAGTCAACTAACTGTCTGTCTGCCACGTGCTCCAGGTGCAGGTGGTATACTGGATTTTCGGAGCCTTTTTTGCTGAAAACAGCTGCCTGCTGTGACTGAATTCAATCGATTGTAGCTGCTTTACTATATTTCTTCCTCCAGAACTCACCCAGCCAATATTCTCCAGCTACATTCCCAAATCCGGCCTTATATTGGTCCCAGGGCCTGTAGAAGTTCTCACTCCCGTCCAACCTCCTCTGAAATACCTGAAAGGGAAATTAGAAGATTTTACCAAAATAAAATTGTGTAGATTTAATTAGCAGGACTTAAGATGACTAAATAGCACTTTAATAGAAAATATCAGAAAATATTTTAGACTCAACCAGGTGAGCACTACTTTTATGACTGTCTGTGAACCAGTTACATCTACAAGAACACAAATACAGTATTTCCATAAATGACAGGTCTTCACAACACTTGCTACACATACATTTAAATTTCAAGCTGCATCAATTGAATTTAATTGAGGCAACAGAGCAAGTTGAAAGTACATCATGTAAAATATTATTGATTACCATACAGCATAGAGTTTGTAAACAGTTACTTATTAGCATTCATTCAGAGTCATGTTTCTCTGCTGCTAAAGTCTGGCCCTGAAATCAGACCAGTCAGCAAGCTCATGTTTATATGCTCTTGCAGATGGATCTGTCGTCCGTCCCATTCAGACAGATTTCCATCTGTCCTGAAATCACAGCCATTTATCTGAAATGGGTTTGAAGTGGGTTTGATACAGTGACTAACACAGCTGTTGAATCCGCTATCGTGGCTGTATTAAACAAACTTGATGGCATATCTGCACTTTTGCTGGAGCCCGTTTTTCTGTCAGCCTGTGCTACGTCACATGATTTGCTGGTTGGTCTGGTAACTGTTGATAACGCCCCCCCCAAAATGAACCGACAGGTTAGAGACCGATTCACAAATGTAAACTGGTCTGGTGATGCCAGACTAGTTAAATTCTGCAACAGTTTCACCTGGTTTTCCCATTTTCATTCGGTGTTGGGCATGCAGCGTACAGTAGATTTATTGGAGCTTTTTTGGCAAAACTCAGGTGCTTGCTGCTACTGGAGAGATTTTGAAAAACCAAAACAATTAGCTTAAAGGGATTAAAATGCTCCTTAGATCTGAGCAGAAGTCAGATAATTCTCAGTTGGTTTGAGACTCTCAAATCAAATCCTTAAGCAATCAAGTCTCAAATAAGTCATGTCCTCATATTTGTAATTAATGTTGTGTCCAGTTTTTAGAATTACTTTTTCAATTCAAGGTTTAAATGAGGCTCACAATAAATGTTTAAAAATATAAAATCAGATAAAATATGTATAATATGTAATACGTTTACTGACAGTCCATCGGCCTCCGTCAGTCTTCATGTCACAGTAAACACGCAGGGGTGTGGTGGGACCTCCTGGGTAGATGGTGTATACCCCACTGGAGCTGGTGTTGTCATGGCGATAGATGTCATCACAGTCAATGGGCAGGGAAAACTGGGAGTCGGAGTGAACCGAGGCCACCAAAACCAGCAGCACTACAAATAATGTTACCTGGGTAATAATGGAAAGAGATTTATAATACTGAATGCATCTTCTACAGTGTTTACCTGCACACACATACACAGTATTAAAAGGTTCGTCAGCTGCTCTGTTTTGTTGAGGATCTTCTGGTTCTGTGGTGAAAGGGGAGTGGTTGAGCCATTAAAGGACAAACAGCTCTTAGCACTGCAACATTCGATGATCTCTCAAATCCTTATCAAAGCATCTGATCTTTAATTACAAAAAATTGCCTGAATGTACTTCCTTTCTTTTTCGTTCTGTCTGTTCATCTAAAATATAAAATGTCTCACTTCTAGTGGAACCTAGCCATGCAGATGGCTGCTTTCCTGGGATTTTGGGATATTAAATAGTCATTACAATTTGCTGGCCTCACAATAGCTTTTGTAATTTCTTTTTTTTCATGGATGGTAATACACATTTTCAGCAGCAGCTATCATTAAATGTTGCTGTGGACCTATACAGATGCTTCATTCCCAAATGTACTCTATATATTTGTTGATTAGCTTCAACAAATAGGTACACATTATAATAACAGAGAAAAATAAATTAGTGCTGAGGATTTTTTTAATTATCAATTGGCCTTAATTTTTTTTGTCTTTACTGACAAATTTAAGCAACAATATGAAAATTAAATGGTTTAGATGAGCTATTAGAAAATCAAAGACAAACATTTGCTTCACTGATTAAGGTTAGTATTAGTTAATTCTTTCCAACATGGAATTGTTAAATCTGCATTTCCACTTATGATTGCTGTAGTCCTGGTTTTCTAAATTTCGACTACATATAACTGCTCCCATAGACAGTACTACCTGTTACTGCTAATAACTGAGCTTACCTGAGCTCTTACCTGCATCATCATCATCATGGAGAGGAAGGGTCACAGCTGAGTTGGACTCAGAACTTGGTGGGAAACAGAGCAGTTTTAAACAGTCCGTTCAGGGCGTGTCTGCAGAAGCATTTGACATGTGCACGATTTGCTTGCACAGCATAAACAGAGTTAATTATCATTAACCCCCTGAGCTTTACAGAAGTGAAACTCACATTGGGAATTTGTGGTTTCACAGAATTGCACAATTCCCTAAAGCTGTTTTTTATAATGCTGATTGTGATATTTCTAGAGTCAGTATTTTTCCATTTTTAGACATAGAAAGAAAGAAAGAAAGAAAGAAAGAAAGAAAGAAAGAAAGAAAGGGGGATAAAACATAAAATTTTAAACTGTGTGGATGAAATATGGACTCAAGGACTTAAAGAACTTCCTAAGTTCCTAAGAAAATTATTCATTTTATAGCGAAATTTAAAAGAAAAACAAAGATGAAAAATGTACTTAATTTAACAAGCATCCACCCAGTGTTCTGCAGTGTCTAAAAACAGTCACAATTACAAACAGCAAAAGTAAGCTACTTTTAACACGTGCAATGTTTGGGAAATTCCAAGTTTTAAGTTATGGTTCTTTGTAGTAGATTCTGTCCTGTTAGGAAATCCCTCTACTGACATGACCTCTGTGTCCAAGAAGTCAAAGGCATAAAAAGATGTAGCAATGTTGGGGAAGTCAACCTATCTCATTTCCTCAGTTGAGCAGTAAGGGATACACACCCTAAATACCGATATAAACTCTAACATAATATAGTACATATGTTGTACTTGCTTTTCCGATCAACCTCTGAGTGAACTCCCTGTTATCTTCCTCCTGTATCTCTCCTTTTTTTTTTTTTATAACTCTTATCTCTGCACGTTTATGAAGCAGGATCATAAATCCCTGAGATGAGTGCAAATTCTTTTTCTCAGGGTGAAACATTTACTGGAAGGTGGAGTGAAAAGCTGTTATGACATGGTTTAAAAACAGTGATAACAACACACATTTTCAGACAGTCTCACCAAGGAAACATTTATGACGTTGCACTTGGTTTTCGTCTGAATGTCGGGTCAAACACAGATCCACATAATCCAGTCATGGAGAGGTGTGCGGGGAGGGGGGTCTTCAAAGCTAACCAACCATCTGACACGCAGTTCAGAAGGAGTATAAAGCCCATTTAATTGCGCCACCACTACAATTTGCTTTGTGCTCTGTCTCAACACAGTCAGTTTCACTGTGGCCACAACAGAACTGATAGGCTTGTTACAACTTTTTCATAAAACAATGCAAAATTTACCTTGATCACATCTTGCATTTTCCTTATCACTCAAGGTCAAACACATTTTAAGATTTTGAAGGAGATGCTCTACATCCTCACAATGAATTCCTCCATATGTTACAACCGGACTGTGGGTCCACATTCTTGGCTGATTAAGTGAAGCACTTTCTCAGAGGCTGTTGGACTCAACCCGGCTGCACTTTGTCACAGTTTTTTCTGCTTGCAATTTTCATGGAGAAGATCTGAAGCGCAGCCGAGATGTGGAGTGTGTGGTGTAGTGGCCTCGGGACTGAATCTCCTTTTGCGCTTGCGCTTTTTGCAGATGATGTGGTTCCGTTGGCTTCACCAGACCATGAAACACAGTGAGCACCTTTCAGCCTGAGGCCATGGTTCCCTGCTGGAAAACAGCAAATTGCTCACTCTGTGTTGGAAGTGAGTCACTGCCCCAAGTAAAGCAGTTCAAATATCTTGGGGTCTTATTAATGAGTGAAGATAAAATGGAATGCCACATCGACCAGATTAATGCCATGTCAGCAGTAATGTTGGGACTGAGCTCTCAGCTCAGTTGCTCACTGTTCTTTCCAACCTTCACCTATAATCATGAGCTTTGGGTATTGGCCGAAACAACGAGATTGTGGATACTGTGGCTGACTTTTCAGAGTGGCAGGGTTTAGAGTTCAAAGGAGACTCGCTGCTCCAAAAGGGGAAGGCGGTTCAGGCATCTGATAAGGACGCCTCCTTTTCCCATAACTCAGGGAAGTTTATTATAAATTATAGTGCACATCCCATCAGGCTCAATGGCTTAGAGAGGATTTGGTTGGAAAGGTGTCTGGGCAACCTTCAGACCCAGACCTGGATAAGCGGTTGAAAATGGATGGATTGCAAAAGTGGGATCACCAAAATCATGACAATTTATCTGTACTAAATTCGATGGCAATCCATCCAATAATTGTTGGGATGATATTTCAGCCTGACACCAAAGTGGTGGACTGACACTACCAATACAGGGTTGATTGTACAATAAAGACACAACATTTTTGACTATTCATTTCCTACATTGATTTAAATATGTTAGGTTATAATTTGATTTGAAACCATCTGTTTGTTCCAGTGACTGATGTATCTTGATGTTTTGGTCTTGGCACTGACTATAGAAGCCACTCGTGTTGCGCGGGGAATGGATAAGTAAAACACATTTATCTGACAATATCTGACAATGATACAAAAGGAAAAGTCAAGAGATCACCAAAGGTATTACAGTCAATCCTGTGAGGAACATAAATATCTGTGTCATGATAATCCATCCAGTAGGTTTTGAGACATTTCACGTCAAACCATAAATGTCAACCTCATAGTGAGGACAAGAAGAAAATTCAGGGGATCTCAGAGGTCATTAGGGCGCATTGTCTGAGAACCAGGACTGTCTGAACAAAATGTTGTGGCAAGTAGATGCTTTATTATTTGCTTTATAGTTCACTGTTGGAGGGAAAACCTTGATTGTCACAGGAATCATCCTCACGAACTTGTGCGCAAAATTTCATGGCAATCCATCAAATTGTTGTTGAGATATTTCAGCCTGAATTAAAAGCAGTGAACCGCCTGACCAACAGTGCCATCCCAGTAAACACGCCACAAGCAAAGGAAACAATATTATCGTATTATTTACTTAACATAAAGTGGTGTATTTTAATTCAATATCCTGAGGGATTGGATGTGCGTATTCTCTCTTCAGTTTTTGGCTAATTGGTTGTCGATTTGGACAGAGACAGAGTTACTTGTCCTCTCCTTTTCGCTTTCCCCTCCTCTGATCTTCCTGCCTGAGTCACTGCAGACTTAGTAGCAGCTTGACACTAACAGCACAGTTATTGATGGCTCATCTCAAACACAGAGAGAAAATCAAACCCAGGGGCTTCTGAATGATGAACCAGGGAAAGGTCAATGAAAAAAGCAGATTCTTTCTTCCATTCTCATATATCTCTCAGTCTCTCTCGCGATCTCTCTATCTGTCTTTCAGTCCTTTTATCTCAATCTCTCTGTCAGGCTTCTGGTGGTGTACTGGTTCAGAGGAAGCAAGAGAGAGGGAGAGGGAGAGAGAGAGAGGTGCGACTGCTGGTTTTCTGCCAGGTTTTGATCCTGTCGACATATAATCCATGTTAATAAATGACTCTTGAGGTCATCACTGTGTAGCCAGAGGGGGAGTAGGAGAAAAAGAAAGGCAGGCAGAAAATGGATTTCTGTCTGAGTGTATGAGAGAGCTAGGAACAGGGTATATGGCCAGAAATATATGGACACCTGAACGTTTCACCCATTTGTGATGGCTGAACATTAATCCGCTGCTAAAATACCCTTCACTCTTTTGATTTCAGGCTTTCCACAATATTTTAGCTCCTGGCTGCAAGAATTCCCATAACCTCACCTCTTCAAAACCCTTGTGAGGCTTGGGTGCTTTGTTCTTCCTCGCGTTCCCGCTGTACTTTACAAACAGTGATGTTTCACTCTGCTATTTTGTAGCGGAGTGAAGTAAGTGGTTGTGAGACAAACAAGTCATTTTCAATGAGGGAAGTAATTTTCTTTCACTTAGGAAGATCATGCAAACCTGTCGCAGGGAAATTATGTTTATATATTACTAATTTGTTTTGCCCGATTGAGAGAAAACATAATTGCTGCCTGGATCAGTGGATGGTTAGCATGGGAAGTGCAGGACATTGACAGCAAAGACTAAGCAGGCTCGTATCCCCGGTGTAGTTAGGATGAGATTTGGGAAAAGATCATGGCACAATGTTAGTGAACACATCTTGTCTTGTTCCTAACTTGTCCTTCATAATAATGTTGTCTATCACAGTCTGTCCCTAACATTAACCAAGTGTTGTAAAGACCTAAACAAAACCATAAAAACCAATACCTGGTTTTAGATGCTACAAGCAGATATTGTATTACAAGAGTGGATACTGTAAGAAAACAAATCAAAAGCATCGTCAGTGAATATTTTGCCAATACTGATGCTGATCAGAATATTTGGCAATAAGTTCATTAAAATTGTTGCTGTTGCAAATGCTGTTGCAAATTTAACCTCTTTGTAGTTTCTCAGTTTGCTTCACGACTCACACAGTGATTCTTTATTTTTCTATAATCTTCTTTCATCTTTTTTCCCTGCATTGTTTGTGTGGTTGTCAGTATTGGTAATCAAGGTTGATGTAGATACAGTAGTGAAATGGTGGTTTCTGCTTTTTGTTGTAGTTTTCCCTGTTTTAATGTGAGCAACCATGATCCACAGCATTAACATCAACTAGTAAAAGTACCTGGAACTTGTAATTAGTGCTGAAATTTAGTTCCAGGAACTTTATTACACCTGCATTAAGTGATTTCTGTTGGTCACTTGGAGGAGGCAGAAACAAGCTGTAAAAAAACACATCATGGCATAAAAATATTATAGTGAACACATTAGCAAACAGTTGTCTATTTATGCAGCCAGAAGACCGCTAGCACCATTATCATTCATTTAGAGAGGTGTTTCTAGTGCCCAATAAAAGTCCAATATTTACTCTCCTTTAGGTGTTTTTGGTCTCTACCTTTAGCTGCTAAATGCCTCTCTTGTCTGCTTTTTGGTACTGAGCGGGTGGTGTACAGTGTCAAACAGCTGCTACCTCTGGGAACAATGCTACGAGAGTGGACCAAAACAGTAACATTATTTGCCAGAAAACCAAAACAATGAGCTAAAAGATGCTAAAACAATCTGCGCTCAGGGGAACTGTAAAGTGATAATTCACTATGTGTTCATTACTATGGGACCTTCCACATACACACGATCTGTTGTTGAGATAAAAATATTGATGATAGCATCTTTAAGTTCTGGGTGCGGGGGTCAAGACATAAAAGACAGACACATACTTTTGCCCATATACTGTAGTGTAATGTAATAGTTATATGATTAATGTATTATTTTTTATAACATTTAAATAATTATCATATTTAAAATACAGATAAAGAATAATCATCTGCATATTATTTTAAAGGACTTGGAAATCAGCATTTCATGTTGAGTGTGTATAAATGTGTGTTTGCGTGTACTACACTCCCAAAATATCACACTCAAGGTCAGAGTGTGTCACAGGGACCATATGCTCCCTGTTTTTAGCTCTGCTTCTCCTGCACCAAAGACCCAGGGCTGAAAGGAGCTGACGTCTTGTGCTTTTGGTTTGTGTAGTTATGAATGAGCAGCTATCATTGTTCACACACAAACCAACACAAATGAGCACAAATTAACAGATGTTTATTAGTGAAACGATACGTTGCAGCATTTCTCTGCACCACTGGATGGCACTGCTCCTCCTCTCTCTGCATGCCGTCCTCCACTCCCTCCTCACATGCACTCCCTTTCTCTCCTGCCCTTTCAATGCGTCTCCTCATCTTGTGTAGGAGGGAGATTAGAATCGCCAGAGAGCACAATGAGGATTACCAGATCGATATCGGAGACAATCTCTTTCTTCCATCTCTTTTACATGGTCAATCCCTCCATTTCCATCTCTTTTCTGCCTCTGTCACTCACTTGCTCTCTGTGGTTAATTTGTGTTTTCATCCTCTGCCCTTCAAGTCACTCATAGCTCCTGGGTGTATAAGGGAAAATAGGAGAGAGAAAGGGTCTGTATAAATGTGTGTGTGTGTGTGTGTGTGGGGGGGGGGGGGGGGGGGGGGGGGGGGGACAAACATGTAGACATGCACAAATAATTAATGGAAATAGATAGAAACAGCTCTGAGACTGAGGCAGAGATGACAGATTTTGTTTCCTTTCACTCCAAAGATAGTATTGATTCACCATGACCCTCTTGCACACACAGTCATAATATGCTGTGCTGTTAATTCATTACACAACGTCAGACAGGCTGAGCTGAGGCTCGCGGAGAGGCAGCATAACCCATTTCATACACGAGCACAGATTCATAGCTGAGCGCCGATGATAAAAACACCTAGAGGGATTTCTCTGTCCTCTCAGACAGACTGAGGCCTGAGGAGAGGAGTGGAGAGCAGAGGAGAGGAGAGGTGTGGAGTGAAGAGGAGAAGAGAAGAGAGGAGAGGAGAGGAGAGGAGAGGAGAGGTGTGGAGTGAAGAGGAGAGGAGAGGAGAGGAGAGGAGAGGAGAGGAGTGGAGTGGAGAGGAGAGAGAGGAGAGGAAGACAGAAATAAACACAGGTGCACAGATCCATACAGGTTTAAAATAACAAGGAGAACCGTTGAGCCTTGTTTGTCCAGGTCGTAGGAACACAGAGAGGTGGTAAATGAAATCCTACAAAAAGAAGATTAGTCAATAAACTCAGGTAAACACTTATAGATATAGTGGCGTGTGTGTGTGTGTGTGTGTGTGTGTGTGTGTGTGTGTGTGTGTGTGGGTGTGAGAGAGAGGGGTGGGGGGGACTCATCTTTTATGTATGAGTGTTTGTTTAGCTGCACTTGCAGCTGTGCCTGGGTTACTTCCCATCTCAGTCACACACAGTTGACTAATAAACCCTCTCACTATGTTTAAATTCATCACTCAACACACTCCAATTAAAACTGTCTGAGTGTTATATATGTGTGTGTTATATTTACTATATATCATGTTCAAAATATTACCTTAGAAACATTAAGACAAACATGATATTTGGTGACTCTATTGGTGACTGAATTTATAAAAACATGAAAAAATCTCATTAGGTTTGGTACGGCTGGGAATACTTGTTTTGTTTGTGCATGGATTTTTGTGTGAGAACAGTGTGTGTGTGTGTGTGTGTGTGTGTATGTGTAATGCCCACCTCCTGGTACAGAGTTCTGCCTAGGACAATGTGCCTCACAATCATCTGTTCCTGACCAAACACCCACTTCCTGTGTCCAACTGAGATACAAGCTGGCCACACACACACACACACACACACACACACACACACACACACACACACACACACACACACACTTTCCTTCTCTCTTGCATAATCAACCAAAATAAAGTCTGCCAAAACTCATGGCTGTATTAGCAAATTCAAATACCAATGCTCGCACACACATACACATGAATGAGACATGACTTTACAGATGTGTGTGTGTGTGAATCTCATTGATATGTGTGAGCAAAGGCGTGTTATTGGTTCCTATGGGCACGTTAGGGGCTAATTAGTGAGAGTAATGAGATAAGAGGAGTGGGAGAGGGAGGTGATGCTCTGATGGATGTGGGGAAGGGGATGGCATCTCAATGAAGACAGGCTCCAAGGGAGGGAGCAAGATCAAATTAGAGGATGAAAGGGAACAAGAGGGAAGGTAGCGAGGATGGGATAACACTGGGAATCAATAATGTGGGCTGAAAGGGAACCTCAGCGTTTGTGAGCAAACGCTGACAACAAAGTAGATCATCTCGACTCTGCTGGAGACATGTTTCTGCTCACTTAAACTTCAGCCGTGTGTTTAATCACATCATTTATTTTCAAACCTGATTTCTGATTGAGCTCTTCTGAGGCTGCCTGTGTGTGGACTTCTTCTAGTAGATCGATAATCACAACATTCATGTCCGGAAAACAAAAGTAAATTCAGGGGAACAGAGTGACATTTAGTGGTCAGCAGCCTATTTTAAGTTTAGCATAAAGATAAGAAACTGCACCCAGCCAAGAAATAGTCTAACATATAATCCTCCACACAAAATCTTGTTTTTACTGTGTGCTCATACAGGGCGCGAAGCACTTTTCTTTAGGTCATAGTCTTAAAGATGCAAAATTAATGCAAAGATATACGTCTGCCTGTGTTGAAAATATGTCAAAAAATGTACATGGGTCCCAAGGATTTTGAAAAAAAAGGGAAAGAGCAGGAGTTTCTGGTGAGTTCAGTCAGATGTTGAACTTTCAGACACACAGTCAGTGGGTCGGTTGCCATTTAGCTGAAGGCTAACGTCTGTGTTACAGCTAACGTTTGTACAGTTGATCCATTGGCTGTTTGGGGTGAATATATCACATGGACGGCATAAATGGTCGCTCAACAAATTTCAATGAAGTGAAACTTTGCTTTCTGTCTGAGACAAATGAGATACAACATGTTAATTAGTGAGCTTCAGAGAGGCTGCTTCTGTTACCCTGCTGGTGATAGCCTTACAGTATATTTAGTGCCCAGACATGAAAGTTGTACCAGTCTTCTCTGGTAACTCATAAAAAAGCAAATAGCATATTTCCCAAAGGGTCAAACTACTATAAAACAATATCACTGAGTCAAAGATCTTAAATTGCAAAAATTAGAACTGGTATCTGTCCTCTACATATTTAGGTTGGGACATTAGAAGATATTCACAGGGGAAATACACTTACATTTACATTTACTCATTTGGCAAACGCCTTTATCCAAAGCGACTCACAGGTGAGGGACATCACTAAAGCTTCACTGCAATAGGAAACCTACTATTGATAGATGTGTAGAAATAGATTAGCTGTGTGATTTGGGGGAACTAGAAATTGAGTCCCATTTTCCTCTGTGTTGTACAAACTACTGAGTGTTAATCTTTAATGAGGAAGTGTGACAACGAGCAAAAATATTACCAGCAGATCAAAAATTCGAAAGGCTGTTATACACTGATGAGTTTAAAGTGTTAAAAATAAGGTATGATGCATTATTTTCTAGTGTAATTAATACTGACTTTGAGTTGATCCTGTATATTAGTATTTTACTGTTTAAGGTTTATTGCACAGATGAAGGTCTGTGAATCAGATTATGTAAGCTATGTGAAGTGGTATTCTTTATTTTTTTTTTAATTTTGATGGTCTCATATGAAATGCAGACTACAAGCTGGTGAAGTGTTCCATTAATTTGTGGTGTCCTCTAAGCCAATGCAGGCTGAATGTATTTGTATGCAAGACACAACAATAAAACCCCAAGTTTATGTTTCCCCAGTGATTCTGCAGCGCAAGCTGTGTGTAGTTTCTTTTATGTATGCATACCATTTACATTGTCATTTAGGTTTTATTGGTTTTAAAGTATATGCTTTGCTGACGGTTAATGTTTGAATAGCTTTTATCACAGCGAACGGATTCTCTAAATGAGGCCTCACATATTCAAGAGAAAACTTTTTTCTTTTAATCGATTGAGCTGAAGTCAGTGTGAAGGCACAACAAAGTCAACCTAAACCTGAGAAAACCTTGACATTCACCCAGGTGGCTTTTACATTCATATTTGCACACTTTTGTTCCCCTTTATACAGACTATTGTGTATAGTGAGTATATAATAAATTCTCTTGGTTTTAGGCCTTTCATTCTCCACTGGTGTTCTGTGTGGTATTACCCACCTCCAGCTCAGACAGCTGACTGAGGGTATTCACACTGAACCCATCATCATGTTACTGTCACTCTTTCACCAACACCAATGTCTAGGCAACATTAGGGAGATATTTCTATATGGCTTCTGGTTCTGTCCTAATAATTGTCAGAACACCGTTTCCTCTCGTACACAGTAAATGGTGCATGGACTGCATTTATATAGAGCTTTTATCCAAAGCACTTCACAATTTGCCTCTCATTCACACATAAACACACATACACACACACACACACACTCACACGCTGAAGGCGGCATTGCAAGGTGCTGGCCTAAACAGTTGTGGCCCCCACCGTCTGAAACCATCTTCCACTAGTCATAAAAAATGCCATCTCAGTTGACAGTTTTAAGAATCTGCTAAAAATTGTTTCATATGTGCACAGATTCATTCTCATGGTGCATGAAAGAGTGATTTAAGAGAATTTCTTACTAATTCGTACTTATAATTTTGTTTTGAGTCCTCCGATATGACTTGTGACATTGCGAAAGTTGTTATATTTTTGTCTGCATCTGATTTGAAGCTCCACAGTGTGGAATTCATCGTTTTACTCTTGAAATGAGAGATTTAAATTTGTGTAGATCAGAGATATTGATGAATCTGACTCTGACAATATTCATATGAACAAACCTCAAAGGTCCTAACTGCAGCGACCGGTGTTCGATTGCCCTTTGCTGCATGTCATCACCTCTCTCTCTCTCTCCCAGACTTTCCTGCCTCTTTCTCACTATGGCTATCTAAATTTAAAAAATGTCCAAAAAACATAATTGAACTGTAGATATCATCAGGTCCTGAACTCATAGGTGAGAAACAAGCGTAATCTGCAACTTCCATCCATTGTTGGTTGTTTGCCTCTGAACTGCAAAAGCGGTTACACAGGAACATTTAAAGCAGATTTCTTGTGTTCCAGTTTGTTATTTAGCGGCTGCTGCGTTGCTGAATTACATCACCCCCACCACAAGATGCACCACAAAACTCAGCCCCTCAGGCTCAAACATCAGCTAGGGTTGTTATTAGTGGTCTGGGTTGGAGAGCTTCCCACAGAGGTCCCTGAAGAGAAGATCCAGGTGACAATGAGCGACAAAGACCACAAGTCCAACAGCTCTGTCTGTATGTGTGTGTCTGTGTGTGTATATATATACATATGTGTGTATGACTGACTGAGAGTTTACCATTGGCAGTGCAGCTTGACTCTAATTGGTTGGTTTCCTGTCCCTGATGTGCTTTGACTTCTAATAATAGAACGGCAGACGAGCCGGGGTGGAACCTGACGCCTCTCTTTTCTCTCTCAGACCCCCACATCCTCTCTGTTGCTCGTTTACACCCCTCTTTCCATTCCCACGTTCAACAGGGGAACCAATCTTCCACCCGCCTGACCCCCTCCTCCTGCCATCCGCCTGTGTTTCCCTCCCAGGCTAATCTTTCAGACTGTGTCCATTTACTGTTTAATAGGCTGATCTCTGCATCATTAATTAAACATGATCACAGGCCATGTGTCTCAGCGCTGCATTGATGTGCGTTTAGTTTGTGTATCCTTCTCTGCCTTTCTGCCATAAGGGGAATTTATTTCTCTTTTTTCTTTCCTCACTCTACTTCTCCATATTCTGTTTCCTCCTTCCCTCCTCTGCGCCCCTCAGGTGGTCTCTTTTAACAGGAGTAAATAATTCATCAGTCTGATATCCGCCCAGGAGACAAAAGCCAATGGATAGATGGACAGATAGCGATGAATAAATAAAAAGCTAAAAATGATATATCCGGCATCTATTCCATGCCAAGAAGCATTTTGTCCAAGGCTGTGTGTTTGTGTGTGTGTGTGCACGACTGTGAATCCCTGTGTGGAATTCCGGCGGCTCTTCCGGAGAAGCACCTCCACGATGCAGAAAAATCGGAGCCAATGATGGTGATAGATGGAGAGAAGGGAACCTTGCAGCAGGAACCGTGCCAGAGCGACTGCGGCCTCGCCAAAGCCAGCAGGGAGGTGGGCGAATAAAGAGGACAGAGAGACGGAGAGGTGGCGGTGGTGGGGGGGCAGGGAAGCTCAAAGGGATGGAAGGAAATCGAAGTAAATTCTCAGGGAGTCTATATACAGTCTGTCACTGCAATGTGAATCCAACAATATGCTCACTTGTGCCAGGAAGCAGAGTGAAAATGTGTGCCAGCTTGTTATGTAACATGTCTGCAAGACTAACATCCCAAACTGCAACACTAGACATGGACTTGTGCTTTACTGCGTGAAACAGGCTGCAACGAGACAATACTGAGAGAAGAATCAATCCATCGCAATTATGGGCAGATTTTTTAGTTGGATTTTTAGATAACATAAAATTAGAGGTCAGTAATTTCCTTATAATTTCCTGTGAAGTTTCCTGGAAATGTAACATGATAGTAATTAAAGTGAAAATGCAGGCAGTGTTCAAATGGTACACTTAGCTCCTAATCTAAAGACGATTTTAGTCAGTGCAGGGCTAATCATGCTAAAATATCTACAGGAAAGCATAAAATTAAACATATATGAAGAATAAAGTTTATAATAATACAAACAATAAGTACTTCTTCAAACGGAATTCCTCTGGAAATCACGAACAAAACAAAATGTCTCTATTTTCCTATATTTTCTACAATCAGAAGAAATTGTTTTTTTGAAAATGACAACGATAAGGATTAGGTAACAGTTCAGTGAACAGTGATCTACATGGTTCACAGTTCCACAAAAAACAGTCTCAGCTAAATGGACAAGTTTGTTTTGAAAATGAAAAAGTGACTCCAGTAGGCAGGAGTTTAATAAATCAATGCTGGAACATTGTTGTTTATCGTTTTTCTCACTAATGATAAATTGCAGTTTTGAAAGTTGAAAGCTGTTTCAATTGTGCATCAAAAATGCATTTGCCAAATTTGCAACAACACTAGACAATGTCGAGTTAAAGCGTCTATAATGGACATTTTTATCTGTATCATATGATTACTTGTAGTGATGAAGTGTTCTCGTGTCTTTCAGCTCATTGTCTTAAACTTAAAAACCAGTAATAGAAACAAAATTATGAATTTTGAATGTTAAAAAAAAAAAATAAAACCTCTCATGAGGTGGTTTTTCAGACTACTCAACAAAGCAGTGCTTTGCTAAATGAAATGGACACCTTTTTCGCATCCAAGTCATGGCGCCTGCCATATCATGCCCCAGGGAGCCAATTCCAACCGAGAGGCAGACCGCTGGGGGTCCATCGTCACGTTTCATTGGAATGATATTGAGAGAGGAGAAAACGCCACTTTATTCGCATAATATCACTCAGTGGAAACACAGATCATTCACTTTTCAAAAAAAACAAAAAAAAACTTGCTTCTATATTGCACAGAACTGTAATGGAAGCCTGGCTTCTGTCTCCCATTTAATTCAACTGAATCCTGTCCAACTGAACTGACAAATTCAAGCACAGGTTTCCTGTTTCTCCACCATCCAGCCAGCTATGGGGGACTTGCTTGTCAGCTGTGTTCAACTTTCAGCTGCAAATTTGTATGGAGGGCCAATAAAAACAGTTAGTCCTTATTGTAGCAGGATGTCATCATCTTGTTTTGTACAATTTCGCTGGCAACCAGCCTATGAACTGCAGCATTGCTCTCACACACTTATTATTGCCTGCGATCACTCTGCTCAATATTTATTTACACATCACATCTTTTTCCTCGGGGCTGAGCATGAAGCTGTTTTGTCAAACAGAAAACTAATGTGACTGTACCTTGGTGCCAAAATTCGTTAAATAACCCAGTTCTGGGTCATTTAACTGTTGTAATCATCAGCTCGTCCCTTGCTCTGTGTAGGAGAGGAAATGAACGGATGCATCAGGTTCACACCTGTTCCCTCTGGAGGCTGTTGCTTGAAATTCTGGAAATGAAGAAACCAATGACTCAGGCAGAGGAAATCTCCTAAACTGTTGTGAACTTCACAGTTTATTGATACATGAGATTGGATTTTCCCCTTCCATATTAGGATTACTAACGCATCTGTATGAAAACGTTTTGATTTATTTTCTGGGGCTGGTTAAAGTAAGATCTACATACTTAATCACTGCGTTAATTAAAAGTCTCAAATTAAATAATTAGGTAGGAGAAAATAAGTCAGTGACCCATACTCAAGGCAGTTAGACACATCATCAGAGTCACCATGGCAACCATGGCCAATGGTGATGTGTTCACAATTTAGATCCACATATAGAATCAGAATCAGAATCAGAATCAGAATCAGTTTTATTGCCAAGTATGTTTTCACATACAAGGAATTTTTTCTGGTGATTGGTGCAATTGATCAGCAACAGTGGGGCTCTCTAGCCTTGTTGATGAGGCTAATAGCAGATGGGAAGAAGCTATTTTTGTGGCGAGAGGTTTTGGTCCTGAAGGACTGCAGCCTCCTGCCAGAGGGGAGTGACTCAAAGAGTTTGTGTCCAGGGTGGGAGGAGTCAGCTACAATCTTCCCTGCACGCCTCAGAGCCCTTGAGGCGTACAGGTCCTGGAGGGACGGAAGATTGCAGCCAATCACCTTCTCAGCAGAGTGGATGATACGCTGCAGTCTGTTATTGTCCCTCTCCGTGGCAGCAGCGTACCAGATGGTGATGGAGGAGGTGAGGATGGACTCGATGATGGAGGTGTAGAAGTTCACCATCATAGTCCTTGGCAGGTTGAACTTCTTCAATTGCCTCAGGAAATACATCCTCTGCTGAGCTTTTTTGATGAGGGAGCTGATGTTTAGCTCCCATTTGAGATCCTGTGTGATGGTGGTTCCCAAGAAGCGAAAATGCTCCACGGTAGCCACGGGGGAGTCGCACAGGGAGATGGGGGTGGGTGGGGCTGGGCTCTTCCTGAAGTCCACTATCATTTCCACTGTCTTCAGAGCGTTTAGCTCTAGGTTGTTCTGCCTGCACCAGGTCACCAGACGCTCAGTCTCCCACCTGTAGGCAGACTCATCGCCATCAGAGATGAGTCCAATGAGAGTGGTGTCGTCTGCAAACTTCAGGAGCTTGACAGACTGATGGCAGGAGGTGCAGGTGTTGGTGTACAGGGAGAAGAGCAGAGGAGAAAGAACGCAGCCTTGCGGGGATCCAGTGCTGATGGTCTGGGAGTCAGACACGTGCTTTCCTAGCTTCACGTGCTGCCTCCTGTCAGACAGGAAGTCGGTGATCCACCTGCAGGTGGAGTCAGGCACGCTCAGCTGGGAGAGCTTGTCCTGCAGCAGAGCCGGGATGATGGTGTTGAAGGCAGAGCTGAAGTCCACAAACAGGATCCTGGCATAGGTCCCTGAGGAGTCCAGGTGCTGGAGGATGAAGTGGAGAGCCATGTTGACGGCGTCGTCTACATGGGCGAACTGCAGGGGGTCCAGGAGTGGGTCAGTGATGGATTTGAGGTGGGACAGGACAAGACGCTCAAATGATTTCATGACCACAGAGGTCAGGGCAATGGGTCTATAGTCATTTAGTCCTGTGGGCCTTGGTTTTTTGGGGACAGGGATGATGGTGGAGGATTTGAAGCAGGCTGGCACGTGGCAGATCTCCAGTGAGGTGTTGAAGATGTCTGTGAACACTGGAGACAACTGATCAGCACAGTGCTTCAGGGATGATGGAGAGACAGAGTCAGGACCGGCTGCTTTGCGGGGGTTCTGCTTCTTAAAAAGCCTGTTGACATCTCTCTCCAGGATAGAGAGAGACGTTCCTTTGGTAGAGGAGGAGGAGGGGGGTTCTGATGTGGCTCTGATGTGGAGGTTAGTGTCAGGCTTGTCCCACTGTCTTTCAAAGCGGCAGTAGAACTCATTCAGATTGTTGGCCAGACGGAAGTCATTAATGGAGTGGGGGGGTTTAGGTTTGTAGTTAGTGATCTGTCTGAGCCCTTTCCAGACAGAAGCAGAGTCATTGGCTGAGAACTGGAGCTGAAGTTTCTCAGAGTACAGTCGTTTAGCTTCTCTCACCGCTTTGCTAAACCTGTACTTGGACTCTTTAAACTTGTCCCTGTCCCCACTCCTGAAAGCTTCCTCCTTTTGCCTCCTGAGCTGACTAAGCTTAGCTGTGAACCAGGGTTTGTCATTGTTATAACTCACCCTGGTGCGTGATGGGATACAGCAGTCCTCACAGAAGCTGATGTATGTATGTATGTATGTATGTATGTAGCATCTTTATTATCCCCCTTCGCTTTCTATTGATCCAATGTTTTGTTCATCTGATCATCCATGAGACTGGCGCCTCTTTCACCTGCCTCCTCTTCTTTCTCTCTACACTGTGTATAGTGCGTAGTTTACCTCTGACCTTATATATTAGCATACGATTGTGTGTGTGTGCGTTTTTATGAGTTTGCTGGTCTCAGCAAACAGTACTGTGTAATCTCTGCGGATACCCCCCCCCCCCCCTTTTCAGCTCATAATAGTCACTTAAATAATAATGAGCAGGTTAACCTTTGCAGCTGTGCTTGACCCAAACTCACAACAACACTCACATCATCCATAACACTACTGGGATCAATTAGAGCTGATGAAAAACATCACCACAAAAGGAAAACTCACAATTAACGCTGAATATTGCTTCAAAGAGAGTGCCTTTTGTGTACTGGTTTGTGTGACATTTCTAGGTCCATTGAAACGTTATTGTCAGGAGCAATTAGCTCCACATGTGAAAGGGCTCTTTATCTTTGTGGCTCCACTTGTCAGCAGTTGCTTAACACTGTTCTACCTACAGCACTAAAATGTTTATGAAGCACTTGTCTAAGGTTTAGTCTAGCATTAAATTTGGACTCTGTCACCTGTTCAGCCAGAGTTGCTGTTTGCTCGCCGGTCGGGGACAATTGAAGCCATCTGTCCTCTCGCTTCCTGCTCCTACAGCCAGGTGCAGGCTGTAGTGTTTTTTTGGGAATGGCAGGTAACTACAGAATTTTCTGTACAAAACATTTGAGTTATTTCAGTGGTCTCCTGCCTGCCAGTGCACTTTTTGTCTACGCCTGCGCTCCTAACTAATGTGCCTGGGTTTGAAAAACATGTGTTTGCTCTATTTAAATTGGTTGTTGACAGTAGTGAGGTGGGCGTGGGTCCAGATCTCCTGCAGATGGAGTGGAGCACCCAGTGTCATATTTCTCGTGCCATCAGTGAGCATACACCACAATTTAACAAGAGGCCCTTGCTCTTGAATTGGCTCTTACAGCTTTGCCCACATGGCAATGCCATGGCTGTGTAGCATATGATGATGGTTTCTCTGGTTATCTACACCAATAACAGTCCTCTTGTTTCCATTATGAAATTTCCAAATATGAAACACCTATCTGAGAAGAATGCATATTTTTTTCTCCAAGACTTCAACAACAGACTTCAATATGTTTGATTGAAACGTAGTAGCTCTGTTAAAACTGTGTATGAGTAATGTGAATAGAGTGTAGACATTCCAAACTTTCCCCATTGTTCATTATAGAAAAGTGGGAGTCTGTGTTATAGTGGTAAAGTGTGGCCACCACCACAGCTGTCGTCGCTGTACATCAGTTAACAAATGTGATGTCCTTCTCATCACCTCCTACAGTCTGTGAGGGGGTTCTGACATCAGTGTCAGTGACGTTATTGTCAGACAGTTTTTTTGTGCCTTGGTGTGTTCACTTCATATTTATAATCATGTGTGGCCGATTAGCCATGAGTCATGTAACTCACAGGTTATAGCACCACATTAAAGGAAGGGTCTCTTGGAGGCGGCAGGGAAAACAAATTATGTTTTTTTTTTACGCTGATGACATTTTGGTTATGAGTCAAGACCCTGCCCACTCTGTATCAGTGCTGTTACAAGTTTTTGAAGCATATTCCAAAGTATCTGGTTACAAATTTACTGCCATAAATTAGAAGCTATGTCAGTGTCTCAAACAAACCTACCATCTACATTTAATTTGAAATGGCTGCCAAAAGGTGTGAAATATTTCTGGATAGAAATGAACCCAAATAGAGGAGAAATTGTTACCACCAATATTATAAAACACTTTCTTGGGGATGGAGGAAAAGCCTAGAATTCATATGGACAAGCTCTGACAGCTACAGAAGGGAGGAGGCCTATCAATACCAAACATAAAATATTACATAATTAATTTTGAAATGGCTGAGCTGGTGAGACATTGAGAGGAATCCTGACTGAACTGGGACTTATTAAGATTCCAGCAAAAATATCAAAAAAGGGAGAAAATAACATTCACAGATAGTTTGGCAAGAAGTACATAAAAAATGATCTCTCATTATAATCAAAAATATGCATCCATATATTTCAACCCAAAAATAAAATGGGTAAACAAACAATTCATTGGGCTCAGTGGATAAGAAAATGTATCAGAATACTAAATGACTTATTCAAAGAAGGCGATTTACTGTCAGAATGAGGGAAAAGTTCAATCTGCTGGGACATGGTCATAAAGAGACACTTCCATCAATAAAAAAAAAAATGCAACAGAGAACTACCTACAACTACCACCAATGTTTCATCAAGCGTAAAAGTGGTATGAGACATGCTCCTGGGTAAATAACGATGGTTGTAAAGGCTAATATGAGAAAAAGACTCGGGTTATACATCTGATGGAGAAACACTGGACAGGATCCTTTCCAACAATGGTGAATATATTCAGAGAAGCCAGGTGCAAATTTATTCAATATGAAATACTCCATTGATATTATTCTGTCCCAAGAGTCAATAAAATTGATCTAATTAAAGATGGGCCACATGCATGCATTATGGGAATGTCCCATGCTTTCTTTAAATTTGCATTTAGAGTATTAACAACTGGGTCAATCGACCTGCACCCAGTTAATTCTTAGATGTAGGAAGGAGCCTAAAACTCTGAAAATGTGGGATAGTGATGGAAATTGTTGCATGTGAAAAGATGCTGGAAAGATCGAATTAGAAAATGAATATGGTTAAAGAACGATGGGACAGCTTAAGTGGATATATGTCCGCAGGAGGACAACCTAACCTTGACAAGAATCAGATGGTTGTGTACAGTATATCCATGATTGTTTCCAGGGACGAATGCCAACCAAATAACTGCCTTATATCAGTATGTGTTTGGTTACCTGTCAGTTGCATTTTATTTATTTTTGTTGTTCTGTTTTTGAAAATGAAAACAAAATAGGGACTTTTGTTCACAGAGTTTGTCCTTCAGGCAGTGCTTCTCCGCAGGGTTACCAGCGTTGCCTGAGAGGAGGTACTGCCTTTAAGACTGAACTCAGGGAATAAAAATCTCCAATTTTCGGTAAATGCTGCAGATGAAATGAAATGCGTGTACGGATGAGCGTCTGTGGCTAATTTTAAGTAGGTGTATTGTGAATTCCCCTGTCCGGAGGTGAGAATGTTGTGTTTGACGCAGGCCCTCTGTGGGTGTTTCTTCACCCTTATTCTCCCCTCTCCAGACCCTGATTAAGGCTGGACGCCTGCAAAGCACAGAGGCAGAGTGGAGAGAGGGAGAGAGAGACCATCTCCCTGCCAGAAGGAAAACCTTTTGTTATGTTGTCATTATTTCATTCTTGATTTGTTGTGAAGGTCACTGGCAGCCCTATTTTCAGATTTCTTTCAGTGAGGTGAGCTTAATATATTGTTCTCGGAGGCCTTCTGTCTGGCTGGGACTGGCATTTACCTTCTTATTTAGATTTTGGATAAGGTTTTCAAACCCCCTTAGTTACTCTTGTTTATTTAGTTAGATATATTGTTCAATTATTATTGTGTGAAAGGTTGTAACACAAACCAAACCTACATTGTCCATTTTCAACCCACGTGATGAGATGTGCAGGTTTGTATTAAAAACCAGGTAAAAACTGAAGACTCATTTCACCACTCCTCCTGCTCCAAAAACAGAGAAAACAACAGTCTCGGCCACATTTGACAGTAATGTTTATTGAATGAACAACCATGCTGACTGAATACGTCCACGATCACATCACAAACCCAGAATATCTCCATCAGGGCCGTCGTCATAGCTTGAGGTCTGTAACAAGCTGAAATTCAGTTAACCAGCTTGATGATTTCTTTTCTTTTTTGTTTGTTTTTTTTGTTTTTTTCCCCATGAATTTGACCTCAACTTCCAAAATCACTTCTTGAGACACAAGTGGGATGAAACGCAACAGAATATGGATGAGCTCAAACTGTCTGACTTCCCTCTTTCTATCAGCACAGGCACAGTTAATTTTCATCTCCACTGTGATGAATACTCTTGTCTGTGACCTTTAGACTGGTGTTCGACAACCGTGTATTGTATCTAGTTATTAGCTCAGTGAGCTTTTGCAGTCTCAAAGTCATTCAAATTCAAACACAGATAGTACTCATTGTCCTGTTGACATGAATGGCCGTTGCATATGTATGTGTGTGTCTGTATGTGTGTTGTAATTTGCAGTACCCTTCAACAACCCAACTCCTCCATCTCTACTATATTTGTATTTTCTATCATTTCCTATGTGTGGATCTATCCGTCGCTCCGGATGACGTGAAACAGTGTGACGTTGTAGAGGACCTGGTGTCCGTTGTTCCAGGTGTACAGCGCTCTCTCTCTGGGGTTGTAGTCCATCATGCTGATGTGGGAGTACTGGTTGTGGAAGGGGATGTCAGTGTACTCGTATGTGGAGGAGTTGGTGTGGTAGGCGAAGTGGACCTTGGCCCCAGCCAGGTGGGAGTTGGTGACGTACAGGGTGCCGCAGATCATGAAGGCCTCTCCTGCACTGCGCTTAGGAAACCCCGTGTCCCAGCTCTGGAGCACATCCAGTGAGCGAGGGTCCAGACGACTCACCTGGAGAGAGAGAGAGAGAGAGAGAGAGAGAGAGACTGTACATCAGTTTGCACAGTTTTAACAAAATCCATCCTAAATGTATTGCAGAGGTGAGCTGCTGTCATATAAGACGACTGCAGTGATATTTCCTGTTTTTACATGGCATGTTTGTCGAGTGTAATGAGAAGAGGCCTTGTGCTTGTGTCCAGCTTTTTGTTGTGTACTACACAATCACATACTGTGAACAAATACAATTTAAAAAATCAGTTATCAATGATTTCATCTGTTTTAAGTCATATTTTCAAGTTGCATATAAAAATAACTGGATGTCGTGATAAAGGCAAAATGCGACAAAGCAACAGAAACAGACCTACTGAATAAAACATGTCGTACAGGAAGCATGTGACTTAAATGTCCAGTGCTCTGCTGCAGAATCTAAGCTGCAGCAGGCAGAAACATCACATCTGTGTGGAGCAGTGAGGAGACTATAATGTCCCATGTTTCCTTTATAATTTCAACATCGTTGTTGTTCGCTTGAGGTTTGACTGGAGCTCTTAATTTATCACGTTGTTGCAGCCTCTTCTTCTGCAGTGGTTTATTGACATCTCAGAGGAGATTTATTGCCATCAGTTCCTAATACTTGCACAACAGTAGTGGGTAGAAATGCAAATTAATTCACATTTTCTTTTGCTGATTTTCTGGTGTAAATTTGAGCTAAATTTGGATGGAACCCTGTTGAGTGGCTGAACATCACTGTTCTGGGAGGGGTTTAATGAACAGTCCATTACGGTATATTCTATCTGTTGTATCTTAAGTGAAAGGAGTGGGTTGCAATTTTATTTCATCCTGCAATTTCAATATTTTTACTTTTCTTTGGGATGTAATTTAATATTTGGAGATGGAAGATTGTATTTTGTTGTTATTTTGCTCTTTGTGAACCCTAAGACTTTTATTAAAACCTGTCAATCAATCTTTAGATTTATGTCTCACTCACTCCATTTTTCTGTCCCCACAACAAAGACAAGACCCCATAATGTGACTGTGTAAACAGATTTAGGTCCCCACAATATGAGTAATACCTGGATCACACACACATACATACACACACAAACACATGCACTGTTTTTATATCCCCCAGCTATATGCAGGGGGTTGTAACAAGAGCACAGTAATAGAGAAAATTAGCTGTATATTAAAATCATGTTTGGTGAAACTGCCATATGCATGCTGTTCATTATGTTAGATGACATTAGTCAATGCAACAATGTCTCTGTCAGCTTTTTTAATGGATTTTTAAAAACCGTGGGGGTTTCTAACTTCTGGAAGGTAAGGCAAACCTGCTGACAGCGGTACTCTCAATTTTAAATTACACTGAGAAAACACCCTCAAGTTCTTTGCCTTTTATTTTGTTTGGTTATCACAAGAATGCAGGAACACACACGAGGGCAACCTGTACCATAATGTTTCCAGCATTTGGGATGGTGGTGTAGACGGCCCAGAGCCCTGTCTCATCAGCCATGAGGTCGATGTCAGAGGATCCTCCCCAGCTGTAGGGGAAGGTGTTGTTGTATCCGGCTCCACTCAGGCTGCGCTGGAGCAACACGCTGCGAGAGCGGAAATGGTATTGAACCTGGAAAGACAGAGGCATCCATCTCTCACTCTGGTCATCTGATTATCAAATTAATTCACACCTTCTCATAATGCAGCCAGTCTCTCACCAAGATGTTGCTCTGGTGCTTGTTGTAATAGAGGGACCCGTTGTAGACCACGTGACCGGTTCCTGCCCAAGGGTGTGGCAACAAATGCTGCACAAAGTTTTGACCCTTGGTGAAGTCCCCCATGGTGCGGTACTCCAACACACGCCTTCCCTTATAGTAGCCGTCCATCGACCACACCTGAGGGAGGACGGAGGAAGGAGTTAAGGAGTCTTACCAGCCTACTCAGGATGCAAAATCAACTCCCACCAATCATTAAGTAACATTACATTTTTAGAGCCCACCATAATGGACACCTGCCATGCTCACCAGAAAGTTGATTAGATAATGATATGGTGTATAGCTTTCAGCTGTCTGCTAAAGTCCTCAACTGAACAGCGGCTGTCCAATCAGAGCTTAGCAACCGTAACTAGGCACAGCAGGCCTGTCAAGCTTTGGATTTCTCAACATGCACCAGCGGTGTGGATGGAGCTGCAGTATGAATTGTTACTGAATATGCAAGGAGTTTGGAGAGCAGCGCTTTTTAAAATGTCCAAAACCAAAAGCACATGTTTGTTCTTACGTGAGCTGCACACGTTAGCATGTCAGAAGGTGCAGCGCCTGTCAGACTAATGTGCTGGTTGTCATCTTCAAAGATTTTCCTCTTGTAAAAGTAAAACATACGGTGTGGAAAAAATAAGCACTGAAGCATAAATCTAACATCTGTGTTGCTTCTCTGATGTTTTTTGTATAATAAGGAACTGAACAGGGTTATGTTCATATTTCTTCATATGTCTTCTACATGAATCATCAACTGGTGAGGGTGTTTTTTTTGCCTTGAACATGCAGCATTAGCCTCTGCCTTTTAGCACTACATCATGGATGTACAGCATGCAGCTATTAAGTGCCTATTGAAGACCCTTTTACAGGGTTTACAGTAAAACTGATGGCTGCCAGATAAAAAAGATCTTTTTTTTTTTTTAAGTTATCTGTATCTGAAATCAAGGACACAATATTAAATAAAAAGATGGAAGTAAGGCTTGACTTGCTATATATCTTTATATATATTATTTTCCAACATGTCAAACATTTTAACTTTAGTTATCTCTCTTGTGATGACAATACTGATGATGGTAATAGTGGAAGAGAACTTCTGCAGTTTATAAAATTCTTACAGATAATTAGGGATGATAAATGATAAATGATAGATTCTAATTTATCCTAGGTATGGAGAATTGATGTCCACCCTCCCATTACTCCTCAGTAATAAGAAGAGATGTAAATATAGGACAGAGGAGAAAGGAGAAAACCATCAGCGATCACTGGTGAGAAAAACAGAGAAAAAGATGAGGGGGAAGAAGGACTGAGATGGGAAGAAAATTGAGCGTCGACAGCATGGAGGATTAATTACCCAAAGAGGGACGAGAGGTGAAACAGATGAAGGAGCAGAGAGAGCTGGGAAGAGAGAGAGCATTGTTGGTGAAAAAGATGTTCGTTATTCCCTCCGCAAATAGAGAAAAATAGAGAGAGCAGGAAAGAGCGGGCAGATGAAAGGGATCTTTCTTTCATGGGTCTAAAAAAAAAAAGGACATTTCTCCAGCAGTGGCAGCACCATTTTTTAAATTAGCTAATTTGTAGTCACAATATTTAACTGATTGCAGTGATTCTGCCGTCCTTCAATAACGGTGTTTAATTGAGACTTAGCTTGTGCTTTGGAAAGACAATTTAACAAACTCACTGCTCTTTCTCTCTACCACCACCAACGCTCTCTCTTCTCTCTTTTCTCTCCTGTAAATACTTCCCATTCAACCATTTTTTTCTTCCTGCTTCACCAGCACATCTGATGAAAACTTCTGTGTTTTAATTCCTAGCAACACAGTGTTTCAAAGGAACAAGAGTCCCTTTGTTTTCCAGCAGCTGTAATCTTCTCGCATTTGAATGCACCATTTGGTTTATATAAACAAGCTCCAGACGCTTATTATACAATAAACGGTGCGTGCGAAAAAAAAAGTGAGAGGGGAGTTTTTTTGATGTTTCTTGAACTCACACCTTAGTTTTAGAGACTGATCTTCTTTCAGCTCCTCACCTGTCGGCCCAGTCCCATATTCCCCCAAAATATAGCTTTGGATTTTACCCTAATAATCACATGCCATGATGTAATCCTTTCCTGTTAAACATGAGGGAAGAAAATCCACAGTCCTCCCTTTGTGCAAATATTTATTACTTACATTGTTACTGTGGTTACAATGTGATTTTTTTGCATACATCATGCTAAAATTATATATAAGTTTTTTCCTGCAACACAATGAAACATCCTCTGACAACACAACTTGTTGGCTTCTCAAATTCAAATACACTGTCCCGGTTGATCAATTTGTAAACATGAAATGATGTTTCTGTGTAGGAACATCCTGTCCTGTGTTTCTGTCACAGAGGAGCCTCAGGTAGCCACACCTTCCTGACTGCAATATGCAGACCTCTGTGCCAAGCAAGCTGATTGGTTAATCCAACTCTTGTTAGTAAGCAGGTTTGAAATGGAGATGAAAAAACATGCAAACACTGAACTAAAAACCATATAAGCATAATTTATAATGCTTGCATCTTCTATTTTACATGCAGCTCTTAATTGCGTAAAATATTATTATTATTCATTGTGTAATGCATCTGCTGTGCTGCTGACAGTGTGTACTGACTGTTGGTTTCCATTCTCTACCAAAACCAAATTCCACTGACTCTGCTCCCATGGCCATTAAAGTGAAGTGAAGTGAAATGAAGTATGAAATACTGGCCACAGATGTCCCCTAATGACCTTGTGTTCATTCTCCTAGCCCAGAGAGGCACGCTCAAGACTTAATGCAAACACAGTAATTACTCCACTGTTTACCTCATGATCACTGAGACGGAGAATAAAGTGATTGTGGTTGTGATAAGTTTTCAGAACAGTCAAATCCTCCCTAATATTACATCAATCCAATGTGCAGTGTTTAGTCATCTGATAAACACATGGATCTACAGTATTTACTCAAGCTGGACCTTTGGAGTTTACTTCTTTATCTCACTGAACAACACATCCCCACCAAAGCAGCATTTAACACAGAGCTGTTTCTGCTCTTAAATTCCAGTAACCCAGAACATTTCACAACAAGAAATGCCACTCACTACTGTACCAACCTTCACCAAGGCCAAACAATCCTGTCACCAAACTCTACAAAGTCATAGATCTCAATACCATAAATATGTCTGATCTTTTCCATCAAGGTCCATTATTTCCTGAGAAACTGACAAGTCCAAAAATGCCCCCAGTGTCAAGGAAGGTGATAAAAAAACCCCCCAAAAAAACAGATTGGTACTGAAACTGAATGGGTTGTTTGGCCCATCCCTCATCCCTCCAACAAGTTTGGTCCAAATCAGTTCAGCACTTTTTGCGTAATCCTGCTGACAAACAAACAAACAAACACAGATACACATAACCTCCCTGGGGAAGGTAATAACCCATAAAAAATTGAAACATATCTTTAGTGTCTACCATAACCTGTCTTGACTTTCCTCTTTTCTGTTTTTTTTTCTTTTTCATCACCCCCCTTGTTTCTTTCATCCCATCCTGCTCGTCGGTCCTGACTGTTGTTCTTTTGATCAACCTTCTCCCACCCTTTGTTTCGTCCTCTTTCTGTCCGCCCCCTCTTTCGTTTTCCTGTCTCCTGTCCCTGCTTCACACCTCTTCACCAGCCCCAGTTCCCATTCTCTCTCTTATGTTTCTCTCACCCTCTCTCTCCCTCTCACACCATCAGCAAAGACATCTTGACAGATCAGGGGATATCCACACCTCAGCAGCTGTTCTCAAATACGGTGACAGGTGTGTGTGCAGGCGTGTGTGTGTGTGTGTTTGAGTGTAAAAAGTATAAGTATGTGTGTGCGGGCACATATTCACACACTGATAGGCTAATGAAGAATTCATAAATGCCAAACGGGGACCCTGTGCAGACACTGTAGTCATGGATACCAAAGGATGTATGAGAATGACTTTACTTATTTTCACTCACTGTTTGTGTGTGCGTGTGTGTGTGTCTGTGTGTGTGGGCTTGTTTTTATATCCTGGTGGGGACTTGACCCTGAATGCACACTAACCAATGGGGGGTCAGGTCACTGTGGGGCCAAAAATTGAGGTCTGCTTTTTGGTTTCAGGTTAGTTTTAGAATTAGGTTCAGGTTAGTGTGTGTGTGTGTGTGTGTGTGTGTGTGTGTGTGTGTGTGTGTGTGTGTGTGTGTGTCAACTGATAAGATAAAGGTTGTCTAGCCAGGAATTTAATTGATGGCTTTATATGACTTTATCTGATATGATTTTATTTCAGAAGCCAAAATAAAAAACAATACATCATTATGTTTGCCAGTTGGTAGTTTCTGATGCTCACTATCAGCAACCTTATAATAATGACCTTATGAAATATCAAAGGCCGCCAAGGTTATCGCTACATAAAGGACATTGAGCAGTGTTCGCAGTCATCACTATTTGGATTATAAGAGGTCAACAAACACTATTGTGCGCTTTGGAAAGAAGAAGCAGGAACGAAAATGACATTTAGACCATGTTTGTAAAATGGTAAAATATGCAACAACAGCAATTGTAAGAAATTTCCATAGGACTGAATAGGGCACCATCTTTGAATGTATCTAGTGCACCTTCATATGTCCAACAATGGTAAATGGCTGCATTTATGTAATTAAGTCCTTTACAGTTTGGTGCTCATTCAATTATTCACACACACGCTTACAAACCCATGGCAGAGAGCTACCATGCAAGGTGCTGGCTGGTCAATTTGCAATTTGGGGCTCCAAGTCATGCCCAAAGACCCTTCAACTTCTGTACAGGGATCGAACTGCCTACCCCATGATTAATGGACAACCTCCTGAGCCACAGTGGCCACAATGGAGGTTTGAAATTATCCTAAAAATCAGCTCTGCAAATGTTTTATGAGGAAGGAGATGCGTCCAACTTGTTTGTTGAGCCCCAGGGATACACACAGTGTATTTTGGTTAGAGACGCTCAATGTAAACATAACTGTTTGTTTACAAGAAAACGCCACAGGACTCCTTTAAAAAAGCAAGATAAAAGTTACTTCAGTAAATTACAGATTTTTTTTTTTATATAATACAAATCCAGAAGGAGCATAAACTGTATATTTGTATAAACTGAACTTCTTGTGCACTGCTGAACGTCATACACAGATTTAGAAACACAGAAGACGGAGACAGACAAAAACATTCCTGTTCTAATAACGACAGTCAGACTGGCTACTGGGAAACACGAGGCAATAACTGGGATACTGCTACTGTGTATAGCTCCTTCTCATCACCAGGGAGAAGCTCTAATAGGGAACAGGCAAGGGTCACCATGACGATATAAATCACACCTGGCAACTGGGAGACAGTCGCCTTGACAACTAGCTTAATATGCGCTCCCTGAACAGAGTGTGTGTGTATGTAGGAAATGGGTGAAGCTTGTAGTGAGCGGAGGCAGAGTGCACACAGGAGTCATGTTAAAAGTAAGGTAGAAAGAGACAGAAGAAACACATTAAGAAAAATATGGCACGTGGCTGGATTGAGGCCATGTTTACAACAGCTGCTTCACTTGATACACACATACACCTAAATACACACACACACACAAACACACACACTGTACACTTACCCTGCTGTCAGAGCTGGGAATCATGGCGTCAGTCATCCAGGAGCCAAAGCGGGATCCCGAGGCTCTCACGGTGATTGGGCCACTAACTGCAGTCAAACGACCACAACCTGTTCACAAATGATGAATGTATCTTATTAAATCTACATTGAAGAGTTTTGTACATACAGTACCCAAATGGAGAAGATAAACAGTGTTCAGAGTGATGTTGCCTGTCAAGGTCACCTGGCCAGCTTGTTTATGACATTTATGTAATCAACTGCCGCCTCAACTCAGTTTACCAGCATTTCATGAACTACATTAACATAAAAATATGTTTGTGCCTCAAGCATGAGAAAAAGAAATATGTTTCCCCACCACGAAACAATGAAATAGAAGAGACATGACTGGCAAGACGAGGATGTTTGAGATGGAAACGTGTCAGAGCAGTTGGTTATGCATGTTTGTATGTAACACTCTTTTCCTGGTTATACTGTTACTTCACTGTTAATCTGTTTTTTCTTTGAAATCTATTGATTTTATTGACTATTTTTTCCGCCTTTGTCAAGTAATTTTGTAATGTAGTTTTTGAAAAGTGCTCCATAAATAAATAAATAAAGATGATATACCAACCTAAGGCTACGTACACACTACTACGTTTTCATTTTAAAACGCATCAGTTCTGCTACGTTTTTGCTTCCCATCCATACTACTAGTGTTTGAGCCATGAAAATTGAGCGTTTTGGAATCATTGCTGGCCCTGTTTTAGTCTGAAAACTGGGGCTGCGTTGTAGTATGGATGGGCAAAAATGGAGACCTTTGGAAACGATGACTTAGACACACCAGGCCACTCCCTGATTGGCTCTTATCAGCCTCAGCAACCATTACTGAGAACAAGACTTACAAGTGTTACTGACCTTGTTGCATTTGCTAGCAGCTGTTGTTCATTGAAATCCTTCATGTTAATGCCACAACTGCCTTTGCTTTCCTTGTTCGTAATATTTTCTGCACCTAATCAGCTGAGTACACATGAGAGTAGACAACAGGCTTCCTGTTTACACCGCCTCGTGCATGCTCAGTGTCAGTGAATGGTCACACATGTATTTTCAGGTGTTGTAGTATGGACACAGATTGTTTCTGATACGGAGCTAAAACACTAGTCTGGACGGAGATCGTTTTCATTTTAAAACACCATTTTCAAATGACAACGATGGATAGACATGGCCTAAATCTGTCCTGTGTGTGTAAAACACTCACCCACAGAATTTGAGTGGCTGTGGTAAGCTTGGATTCACAGCAGTTTATAATGGATTTTAAAAGTGACCAAAAACGGTAACATGCAAAGAAATATCTCCAACCACTTAAAACCTCTTGAATACATTTTATGTACTTTCCATGTTGAAAATACAACCTCATGGGTTCCATTTAAAGGCATCATAAGTAATACTGTGTACGAGAGAGTGTTATTTTTGTTACACACCCAGTTTGTTCATGCAGCTGTGTAGCCTGGTCTCGAGGAGTAAAACCCTCTGCTGTAGCTCCTCGTAGTCGTACGCTCCGATCTCTTCCTGAATGGCTGTCAGGATGATTGACAGGTTGAGGAGCTCCAGTCGCAGGGTCGCCAGTGTCTGCAGGTCCAATCTGTACTGCTCCACCACTGACAGAAGGGGCCGTAACTGAGACATCTGGCCCTTTAACTCCTGTGGGTGCATGAAAGACAGGGAAGAGAATAAGTTAGAGAGAGGCTGGGGTACACAGTAATGTGGTTAAATCTGACATAGCATCTATAATTCTCTCTATTTTTGGTGCCACTGCCACAGTAGAGCCACTGCTCCTTCACCAGTTGATGGAGTTTATGGGTCTGGTCAGGACGTCCTCAGAGTGTGACTACTTCCCTGTCAATGAAGTCTGGGCTTGTCTAACTGAGAGGAGACCCCAGAGTAGACTCAGGGTGCTTTTCATCCACCTAATTATCTGCTTCTTCCTGTCCTCACTCCTCCATCCCCCAGCCTGTGACCTGGAAATTGATTGAGCGAGGAAAGAGGAGGACTCTGCGGGAGCATTGAGCGAGGAACCACAGGTGTATTATATAAAGACATTTTTAACCAGAAAGCAGCACGCCTTCGGGGTGAGTGTGTTTTCAATGTAATAGATATGAATATTAATTTAATTGCATGATTGTAATACTGTAGATTAGAAACAAACTACCCATGGAAACAAGAACAACAGTTCCATCAGCAGATTTATTGTTATTCATTATTCATAAAATCATAATGATTAGAAATGATGAACTGTACAATGAATAAATCATAAAACCTCTCTTGCAACTTTTTTATCCATCAGCCATTTTTATTCCTTTTTTCATTTTCTGTCCGAGTTCATATTGGCTCACTGACCAAAAATATACGGCTCCACAGTCACTCTTATTAATATTATTATAATAAGCTTGAGCCTGAAATGTATCAGAGCTATTGTCCCTGTGGTTGTTCACAGACAAATTATAGAATTAATTCTGTACTGGTGTTTTTCCTCTCACTCCCAATCTATCATGGCCTCAGAATATAATAGAGCCATAATCAACATTGGAGCAGCACTCATCAGGTGTCAGGTGTTTTTACTTGATTATTTCTCAGTACTCAGTACAAAAAGGGTCAATACACCCAATTCAATTAGATCAATCAATCAGTTTTCAATGTCAAAATGTAAAAAAAAGGAAAAAAATGCAAAGTGGAAAGATTTCTTTTTTTCTTTTTAAAGTAATTTTATTGGGCTTTTAATTCCTTTATTAGATAGGTATAGTGAGAGAGTGCACCAAAGGGTCGCGGGTCGGATTCAAACCCCCAGGGTGCTGCAGTTAGGACTAAGCCTTAATGATACGCGCTATACCAGGTGAGCCACCGAGGCGCCCGCAGTGGTAAGACTTCTTTAGTGTGCTTCTGTGAGGCAGGTGCCCTCATGGTGTACCTGTTGGTGATCAATTTGTTGGTGAAAAGTTAAAAGGATCCAGTCATGGAGTTGAAAGACGACTACACAGTAAAGAAGGCATAACCAGAACATCTGTGAATTTCCCCTGTGTTTTAGTTTCACTTTGAAAACTGAATAAAAGGAAGAGTCTAATTGATTTCGGAGTGTAAAGTCTTTTTGTACTTTTTGGACAGTTACATGCACTCAGCTCTCTTTTCTTTTTTTTTGGTTGAGCACGATGCTGTTTGTTCTTCTGCTCAATTATTTCTACATATTTAACATTAAAGATGCTGCTTGTCATGAGTAATTGCCATCTCCATCCTTGCGTCTCTTCCTCACATCTCTCTAAGGAGCTAAGATGCAAGGAAGAGAAGTGAGGGAAGCAACGAGCCACGTTTACCGAATGGAGAGCCCCACCCCCCGGAACATGCTGGAGGGCCTACATATCCCATCTGGCCAGGGAACGCCTCACAGTCCCACAGGAGGAGATGGAGGATGTGGCTGGAGGAATGCGTATCTGGGCTGCTCTGCGCCGTTTGCTGGCACTGCACCCAGATAAGCAGCATAAACTGGAGAGATGAATAATTTTTTTGGCATTATGGCCTCGTATCCACAGTTAAACACTGAAAATTGATCTTTCTGAAATGCTCTCACATTGAATATATTTGATCCAGTGTGGATGGAGACAACAGGGCTGTTTCTGCAATCAGCTTGAAGAAAGATAAACATTTACTGTATGAACTGTGTGTATGACACAGCTGTGTGCTGTTGCAGCAGTACACCCCTGTTTTAGCTGCGACACTTCGATTCTCTTCACCTTTAAATCCCCCTAAAAACTGTTTGCTGTGTAGAGAGAGGAGCTGGATTTTATATGAAAAAAAAGGATTTAAAACAGTGTCAAATAACAAAGACAAAAATCTTATCCTCCCCTCAGAACATCTCACACCCCCGCACACAAACACAACCAGGAAAGAGGCTTGGCAGTCAGTCAGTCACTTTGTGTGTCTAATCCCTCCCGTTGCTATCTTAAAATCAGGACCTAAATACTTTTCTGACATCACTTCAAAACGTTTTCTGAAGCTGCGGCACCAGTTTTTACATGTCGTAACAGCACAGCATGACAATACTGTCATAGCTTGGGTTGATCTTTAATTTGGCCACTTCGTCCTCGCTGACTGGTATTGGCATCGTTATTTACATATAATTCCAGGTTCATTAAATATGCATTAAAATTGATCCTGACAAAATGCTGTAAATGTCATTGCCTGTTAGATAGTAAACACTTTTACCTGGTTAATCCCTCCCCTGCCATGACTCCCCCTTCATCTTCATCTCTCTAATCTCTCCCCTCCAGTTTCACTCTTTTATCCCTCCCCCTCTCTCTGCCTGACCTTTACCTCCCCACTTACTTCACTTACTTCACTTTGCTCATTCCTCTCATCCTCCCTCCCACAGGGAAAAATGGTAATACGCAATGAAACACCTTTTTTTCTCTCTATTCCTGCCTTTTCTCCTTCATCTCTCTCAAGCCCTTAATCAATCCATCTCTCATTCTGTCTTAATCTTTCTGTTTGAAATCCCTTTCTCCATCTCCCTTGTTTCCTTCCTTCCCTGGGATAAAAATACTGTTTAGTTATTGATAAACATACTGTAGTTGCACATAAATATTCACTAGTTCTGCCTCTCAGTGCAAAGGCAAAAGCTTATGACTGTGAAAACCCCTGAGGAGCAACAAGCGCATACACTCACACGCGCAAACACACACACACACACACACACACACACACACACACACACACACACATAAAAGCTAACTGTATAAAAACTTAAAAACAGACCCCAGAGCCCCGTGATGTTGTTAAGAAGATGCTCGGCACAAGATGAAAGGCAGAATGGATTTATGGTAAGGCGGCAATGCATCTCTATTTGGGAAAGTAGGGGGTCATGTGTGTGTGTGTGTGTGTGTGTGTGTGTGTGTGTGTGTGTGTGTGTGTGTGTGTGTGTGTGTGTGGACCTCCTATGCAGCCTCCCTCAGGTTCATATAGCATCTCATGCTAATTGTTGGGTTTATGAGCTTCTAATTATATTTTTACATGAATCTGTGATATGTTTGTTGTTCAGTATTTTAAAGTAATGATTTGACATTTTCGGACATACACTTATTCACTTTCTTGCACAGAAGCCAAGAAGTGCCTGCATGGTACATACAGTATGTAGCTAAAGTCAGAAGCTAGTTAGCTTAGCAGCTGTAGGGCAAACAGCGGAGATTCAAGGGAGTTACTGCTCCCTGCCAAGGAGTAGTCTGACACATAACCAAAGAGCAGCAATTTGTTGTTTTTACACCTGTTTTGTCTATGGATTAAACAAATAAAATATAATATAATAAACTGTGAGTTTTAGAGGTGTTTATAGATGGATTTTTCTACTTTTAAAAAGATCCAGAACAGTTGTTACCCTGTTGTCAGTGTATATGCTACGCTTCTGGTCTGTACTCATATCCAGCAATTCTGTTATGTGTTATTTTTGTTTAATAAAATATTTTCAAGGGGCAATGTGTAAGGACCAACTGTCAAATTCATACCCAGAATAAACAGGGGTAGCATATTACCAGAAACTCTTTGCTCCCTCCTTCCCTTCCCCTGTGCTATAGTCGTACTGGTCATCGGGCAAATCTGGAAAAATCCCGTCAGACCGGCAGACCTCTCTCTGTACCTGCGATTCGGCGTGCACAGGAGACAAGGCCACTCACAACCAAGTTTCAACCGTCAACCTCAGGCTGAGCTAACGTTGACTCATTTTTTCATTTTTTGACATTCTGCTGATAATCTCAGTTAATTTTTGAATGTTTTAAATTTAAATAATTATATGTTGCCCCTTTAACCCAGTAAGCCATGGTTTGGTGATTTGCAAATCAAAAGGCAGACAGCCAGGCTAAAACTGGGTTGAAAATGACCATACCTAAATGTGAAGCATGCCCTAACTACAGAATGAAATATAGACAGTGATGCTGTAGGAACAGCTGTTAAATATGACCGACATATCTAAAAAACTTCTACTTTTCTGCCATATTTTGCCCAGTTTTCACCCATCTTTGCATCAAAACACAACTCCCAATGGTGATGTTTTCAGGGACAGTTACTAGCAGGTATAAACAGTGCATGGGGGTTTACAACCTTTTACTTCACTATCATTAAGAATGCAAAGCTGCCAGCTGCAGACATTACGCCAGTGGTTTCACAGCTTATTTAACTGTTAAGATCATTTATCCTTCATTCGTCAGATCCACAGATTCTCATTCTCTGCAGCTCCTCAGATAATCTTCCACTACCCTGCTGTTTTCTTATTGGTGCAGATACCTGCCAGCAGCATCACGGCAGAAAGCACCGAGCCTGACGAGATTAGTACTCCTAAATTAAGAAATGAAAACATTTAGAAGAATTCCCGCAATAAAAGGGAATACTTATCCTACAAAGTAATCTTATCTTTTCTCCTGCAAACATAAAGCACTGACAACAAACTGAAAAAAAATGTACATTATCGATAAACTCCCTCTGCTTGTATGTATATTTCGTCATTACAATTAAAATTTCAGACTCGATCCAGTGAGATTTTTTCTTTGGACAGCTCCAAGTCTTAATGTGTGCACTGATGCTGCAGTTTTGCTGGTACCTACTGTACGAGACTTTTATACAGCAAGCCTTGAGGCCAGTAAATTGACAGCTTCAAGACAAATTTTGTCCCTTTCATGAACGATGATCGCGTGTCTGAGTGCAAGCAGGAAACTTCAGCTTGGCATGCGTGAAATCAATGTTTTCACACCAAAGGTTATGTGTTCCCTACAGCGCCCGTCTTACACTGTGTGTGTGTGTGTGTCTGAGTGTCTCACTCTGTGTTGTGTGTGTGTGTGTGTATGTGCGTATACCTGCAGGCCCTTTGCTGTCAGAGTGCGGGGGTTGGCCACGTAAGTGTGTAAGCGTCCGTCCACTCCTCTCAGCAGCGGCTCAGAGTCTCGGACGTACTGCAGGTCCCTGGATGTCCGCAGGTCCACCACCTCCATGGATTGGCTCACATTCTGAACCTAACACCCATACATGGTTGATATGAGTGATTATTGTTAGCAACCCACATGCCCAGAAATGCTTATGATTGGCTTTGGCTGCTGTCTGACTGACTGCCACCTGTTATTTGCTTCCAAACACCTGTTGTGTGCCTAACATCATGCCTGTGTGGTGATGTGATGGAATACTTGAAGCGTTAGTGCACTGCATCCACAAAATAAATAAATAAAAACATGTTTTCTTAGATACCTCTCATGGTATTCAGCCATGCAGGTAGTTTTGGTTTTTATCTACCCAGGAGATATCCATCTATGAGATTTCTGCTTCCACCCCATCACAATTGCGATAAAAATTGAATTTCTTTTGTGCTACGAATAGCATTGAAAACAGAAGCACTGTCCGTGTAGAGCATAGGCACTATTTATTTTTTAGGGTTAGGTCATTTCTAATATGTTTTTACAGTGTGTGCATCCAGTCAGTTTCATTACTGCATCATTGTGACCATGTTGACTTAATAACATGAGGATACTGTATTAGGTATCCTATAACTCAACAAGATTAAGTGTCTACAGCTGACTAAACACCTCTGTGCGGCTTTACATTGGCAATGCAGTGCTTTGAGCTAAATGCTAACATCGGCATGCTAACAGCATCAAACTGATGATGCTAACATGCTGATGTTTAGCGGGTATTAAATGCACCATCTTCACCATTTCAGTTTAGCCTGTTAGCATGCTAACATTTGCTAGTTAGCACCAAATGCAAACTAGAGCTGAGACTAATGGGAATGTCATCAGCTTTAAATGATAGTTCAGGTTATTTGACGTGGGGTTGTATGAGGTAGTTAGCAATAGTCAGTGTATTGCCTGCAGTAGATTCAGATTTGCGCGCTCTCAGTGTAGAGAAGCAGCAGAGGTACGAGCACAGAAACTGAGAGATGTGCTGCTGTGGACGGGGGCAGCAGCAAAATGTGTTTTGGCCCATAGAAAAAAGATAATGTCAGTTTAAGTGTACGCTTTATTTTCAATATTTTCACTGCTTTCTGTTGCTGTCAAACAGCACTTTCCTTTGGAATGACAGTTTTCAAACCATCAGCACATCACTCAGCTTCTGTGCTGGTGCTCCAGGCTGCTTCTCTAAACTGAAAGGGCACCAATCCAAACCTACTGCAGGTAATACACTGATTATAGAACAAATCTCACACAACTCCATGTCAAATAACCCAAACTATCACTTTAAGGTGTTCAGTGAAGTATTGGACAAACGAAAAATTTGACATGATGATAGAGCTAGGCGATAATTGAAGGAATGGCCAAAGTTAAAGTTTTCAGAGTTTAACCCCTGGGGTCCTTGAATACATATTTCACTGTCTAATAGTTGGCCAGATATTGCACTGTGAACGAAAATGATGAAGAGGGAGAAAAAGCCATGGCAGAAAGTGGTTCCAGTTTAAACCTTTTACAGTGAGGACCGTGGATCATCCAAAATAAGGGAGAAGCTGGTTCTGGAAAGACACATTGCTTCTGAATTTTTTAAATGTAATTTTGTAAAGCTGTGAGCCCCACAGACAAAATCCCTCTCACCTCAGTTTTAAAGAGGAAATGGCAGAAATCTCATGGACAGATGACAAATAAGACCAAAAGTGTGAGAAAATATGTTTCTGGGGTTTTATACAGACTGTGTTTAAGGTGAACTGACCCTGCAGTATTCCATGTACCTCGGCACAACCACATGATGCAAAGACACACAGATCATATTTCTCTTTGAAGTAGCATCGCATTAGATCCATTTAAACATGAGGTTCTCACCTACAGTATGTTGTGTTCTAAAGAAACAAACACTCCCACGATTCTTCTCATTAACCATCCTGAGGTGCAACAAGATCCTTCAAATTTCTTTTGATATTGAATGGGAAAAACAAGCGTGGAAAAAAATGAACTATTATAAAAATGACCCAGATATCCAAAAACGACATGAAAACAAACAAACAAACACTCGTGGAAAAACCCACCCACACATCTTGCTGAGAACTTACTGGGGAGGCCAGAGACGAGTGGAAAAATCTGAGCACAACACACAACACACACAATTCACACTCCCAGCAGGATCTAGGTGTCACTTCCAGAGACATGCTGAGCTAATTAAGATTCATAAATACAAAACCTCCCAACAGGAACAGAGTGAAGAGGGTGGGGGGTGGGGGTGGGGGTGTACCTTTCTTATTTCTCAGTCTTTTTTGTACTGGATGTAACACCAGCAGTAAAAAAAAGTTATAATCAGGATGTTGTCTGTTGTGTGCTGTGCTGTGCTCACTCTTACTTTGGTGGGAATACAGGATATACAGATATACAGATATAATATATATCGCTATGTGTGAGGTTTGCAGTGGTGCATGCTTTGAGAAATGTTAGCTGGCCTGATGGTGTTCAATAATTCATCAACTTCTGTCACAAATCACTTTTATTCCTCTCTCAGGACACAGATACTGTATACATCAACACGCAGTCACATCCATATCCTCACATGAATACACACATATATGAACACATGAATGTCTATGTGTAGCATATGAATACTCATCTACAGAGCTCCTCCCTGCAATATAGAACAAAGTGTGTCTTTCCCACCCATCTGTCAGTGTTTGTTTTGAGTTTAAACTCTTTTGGCATGTTGAGTGACTAGGAGTCTGTAGAGGATACAGCTACTGATGTATCAGGGATACATCTGTCAGTGAAACCTGAGTGTGTGTGTGGGTGTGTGTGTGTTCATGTGTGTGTGTTCATGTGTGTTTCTGCAAGTGTCAAAACAAAGAGACAGTCCAGTGAATATTTCATTCCAGAACGCTGCCTTTCGCCGGTGCTGCATTGCAATGCTGACCACTGAAACATGCAAGAACACACTCAGAGACAGACAAACACACACACATGAATACACACACACACACCTGTTCAGTCAACAGGCGTAGTTGTCGACTCCGAGGGTCTCGTTTGCAGAGGTTTCGTGCCGGAGCGACCACTGTGCACACACATCTGCCATCAGGATCTGAGGCCGTGCTGTACACCTGCCAGCCCTCCTCTGAGCCCGGGTACAAACCCTGCAAACAAACAGTCTGTGTTAATGAATAATCACAAGCTGTGCATTCAACAGAGGAGACTGTCAAAGTAAAACACAAAGTAAATCATTCAGGTTTTTTGTTTGTTTGTTTTTTTACTGTTTTAATAGTTCAAATTTTCTGAGGATACCAATGTGATTTCTTTTAAGGCTTAATGTCTAACAGTGCTAAGACAATTAATAGAGTTCCTTCTTTTTTGATAGATAAATCAAAGGCAAAAAAAAAAAACTGTACATGAGAAACCATTTCTCCAATTTAAAGTCATTTAAAATGAAATATCTTTGGGTGCTAGATTGTCACCATGAAGCCTGGCAAATTGTGATGGGCATGTTTGATATTTTATAGAGTAAATAATTATGTGATTAACTGAAAAAACAATCAAGAGATCAATAGATGATAAAATATTATCATATCTTGTAGCCGTACTGAATATAAAATTCACTCATTTAAATATACCTTATGAAGTATTTTAAAAAAGTGGCGCTTGACTGAATCTGAACTGTTCCCCCCTCCATCCAGTCATTGTAAAGCAAATAAGACAATGCACTCCGATCTTATCATATTCATCATATGCAAACACCATAAGCTCCCTCCATGAACACTGGCAAGAGTGTCATGTATTATTTTGCCCTGAATCACATCCCTCAGGAGCTGCTTCCCTTCATGCTGCATACAAATACCTTCTATACTGTCGTGTTCAATATCGTGTTCATATTACGTATATTGTGACATACAGTAAGGTATAGGGGTAGAGTGTATACCAAATGCGCAGTAATGACTGTCAAAATGTCCATAATTTGATATGGTGTCAGTATAAAAAGTGAATAATTTAATATTACTAAGGCAGTGAGGCAGCTGTGCTTCTTTGATACACAAATATATTCACACCTAAGACTGGATTTTGTAACCTTTGACGTGTTTTGTGTTTATCTGTTTTTGTGTAAAAGTGTGTTTCGAAATGACAAAATGAGTCATACCACTGAAGCACTTTCTTCTATGCATCTTCTAACCAAACATGCATTTGCTCAGCATCTCAGCGTGTTATTCGGGTCAGGCTGTAATCAGAAGGGTGGACAAAAACTTTCCTTTAAAAGGTTTCTGTCTAATTCTATCTTGTTGGTAAATCTCAGTAGGGTTTCAGGAGCTCTCCATTAAACACGTATTGTGATTTAAATGAGTGCATACTCTTTGCACTTTATTGTATTTGACTGCACCACAGACATCCATTCGCAAATTGGATATTTCTCATTTGCAGCTAAAATCAGCTGTGACATCTTCCACATGTCTGTGTCCAGGAATGCTAGCAGCATAACTGGATACTTTCCACCCTCTGCCTCCACAGCCAGAGCTGCTGTTCTCCCTGGCAAAAAGTCACAGGCTCCCCAGAGCTCCCAGAAATCTGCACAAAAAATATTTCTAACCTCCTCACAGTCCACGCTAATGCAGGGCTTTGCCTCTACTCTTGCTATTTCATTCACATATCTAATACATATTTAATGGACATCTTTTCTTGAGACAGTTGTTTTCTTGAGTTTTTTTTTTTTTTTACCCACAACATTGAACTTAAATATTTAATTTTGGTACTTCAATACACTTTCAGTGCAATATTTCTATATTCAGAATATTATAATATTCAAGAGAGATTCTGAATGATATGGAAGCAAATTACAGAGGTGTTAATTTAGGTTGCAACTGTATACTTTGTTTTGTTACATTGTTATTATCCTTTTATAATTAATAGTATTGGAAAAATTCAAACATCACTGCTATCAAGGATGCACTTAGATCCCTTTTTAATATTGGTGTCTGAGTGAAACTGATCCAGTTTGAGTAACCTGTGTTTTCCATGTATGAAATATATGTAAATAAAAAACATATATGTAAAAATCACATATGAACCCTGATAGAAATTGGAACAATTTCATATATTGCCATATACTGTATGTCTAGCCCATTCAAACATGTATGTTTATGTATGTATGCTTGTACTGTAGACATGTAAAAATATATATCCATCCCAAAGCCTGTCAATATACTGTATATTGATAATATACATAGTAGGATCCAAATATCAGAGACCTCTTTCCCAGAATGGGAAGACAGTTAAAATGAATGAGATATTAATCAAAAAAACATATATAAGCATATAGAATTTTAATATGTTTTCATAAATGTGCATATATAAATTAAATATATATTGTGAGCATACATGTTTTATTTATTTATTTATGTTATACTGTATAAAAATTCATCATATGGATATTTGTTCATATATGTACATATACAAATTATATACTATATTATATACATTTATGATATTTCATATGTCATAAACCTATATCTTCTTCTATCCAGAGGATGTATATATGTGATAATAATATATCCCCTTATGTGGGACATATATGGTAAAATCACTCTTGATATAGGGGTATATATGTCATATATTTCACTTCTGTATGAGCGGTAGGCAGACATTTTCCTCAGGAGTTTGTGGAGACCAAAAACAGAGGTAAAAGGAGAGTGAATACTGGCCTTACATTCATCAGGTGAGAACTACTAATGACTCCAAATGAATGTTACTGGTGCTGTATCTGCAGATGTGTATATAGACAATGCTTTGCTAATTAGTTTGCCTTATCATCGCCACACAAATTCAGAAATTCTGTTCAAGAAGTACTTGAATAGCAACACTCAGTATTCAGTAACTTCTAGGATTTAAACTGTTATTGCCATTATTTGCTTCCACAGAATAAATTATTTTTGTAAATCTTTTGTACCATCAAGACAAATGGAAATAGTTTTTGAATAAGAACAACATGCATTTGCTGAGGTGATTTTCAAGGCTGCAGTACCCAGTAAGACACACAGACTTATTAGTAGTTCCAAAATACCACCTTGGTTGTTACAATGACACTTTCTTTTTTTTAATTTTTTGGGGTTATTTGAGACCTCATTAGGTAGTACTGAGGTGACAGCAATTGTTCCCTGGGGTCTGAATGTTTGGACTCAAGTCACCACACACTGCGTTAGGGAACACGTGAAATCATGAGCTCATTTGAGTGAGATTTAACCAGGTTTTGAGTTTGACCCACTTAGTGTTAACATTTCAGAACAATGTAAAAGCACAGCTGAGCTCAACCTGACACACACCAGCTTGTCAGAGTAATCTGGCGGAGAAGCTGCCCTACAAACCCTGAAAAAGAATAACGACAAAGGAAGAATCTGGGAGGATGGAGGCGTGTGAGGAGGTATGGGAAGGGGAGGTGGAGGCCTGGAAGGAAAAATCTGATAAATCAATCAGCAGGGTTTGGTGCGGTAACCTTGAAGTGCAGTTTACAATGGGGGGGTGGGGGTTAAAAGAGGAGGACGTGGATGGGATAAGAATTGTGAACATCGGTTGTGCCTACCGCTCGATGTAATTAAACAAAGGACAACATACGGCACCTAAGGGTTCATTTCACACAAGGGAAACATGATAAAAATCTACTCAGGCAGCTCATCTGATTGTGATCAGTACAAATAAAGAGAGAGTACAGAGCTAATAAAGCTGAATTCCTGCAAGAATTCAACCGAGGAGGTAGAAGTAGGTAGCAAGGTAACAAACAATACTGAGAGAAATGAGTGTAACAGCTTACTTTACTCACAAAAATCTAAATATCTATGTTGTCATCTAGCTCAGTTATTCCAACCTGAGGTACGTGTACCCTAGGGGTACTTTTTCAGTTGCCAGGGGTTATGTGGGAAGACTGTGGAGTAGCTCAGCTCATTTGAAAAACAATTGGATTTAAAATATATACCTACATATTGAGACAGCTGTAACACCTGAGCACTATGTGTTGCAATTGAAAATCCATGAAAACTAGAGAGCAATCGAGCAGAGAAGTTTCAGGAGTAAGCAACAAGTAATGACTAAACAGTTCAAACTGTTTGCTAAAAGTAATACATAAAACAGTTGAAATACTTAACTAAAAGCAATGGATCATGGTAAAAGGTTTGCTAAAAATAATTTCTAACCAGTTAACAAGGTTAGCTAAAAGTAATTGAAAATGGTTTCAATAGTTAGCTAAAAGTATTGGATATACAATTAAAGTGATTAGGTAAAAGTAATGAATAAATGATTTGAATACTTAGCTAAGAGTAATGAATAACTGGTTTGAATGGTTAGGTAAAAGTATTAGATATACAGCTGACACAGCTAACAGTAATGAATAAGCAATTCATATAGCTAAAAATGATGGATAAAAATTGTTAGCTACAACGAAAAACTAATGGATAAATATTTTTTATTGAGATAATTAGATAAAGTAATACAAATATGGTTAAAATACTGAACTAAATGTAATGGATAATGGTTAAAATGGACAGATGAGTGTATTTTCAAAATGCATACAAGTAATGAATAAACTGTTCAAACAGCTAAAAGCATTGGATGAATAGTTAAAATTAATAAAAGAAATGGATGAACTGTTGAAAATGTTAGATAAAAGTATCGGATAAATGGCCCTGATCTTGCTCACAATCATATTCACACATCATCAAACTGATTTACAGCGACATACCAGTTTAAGATTTCAGGACTTTTCTCTCTATTGTCTCCTGAAGTAGCATGAAGTAACATCACTGCACCTCTAACATCTCCATCTGTTCACACAGCCAGTGTGTGTGTGTGTGTGTGTGTGTGTGTGTGTGTGTGTGTGTGTGTGTATTTGTGTGTGGTTGTGTGTAGGCGTCTACTTGCATGAAACCACATACACTTTGCTGAACTTGCAAAGTCCCGTCACATAACAGCTGTGAGGTGCCTCTCTAGCCAGAAAACTAAATCATGCAAAGCTCAGCCGCACACAAACACACAAACACACACACGTGCACACTATACATACAGAGCTAAGAAACCTACATGTGCAGTGGTTCAGCATATACATGTCTGGAGTTGCCAGGGTGTTGCTAGGGCAACAAATTACTCGCTGTCCCACGAGTGAGTCAGCCTTCCCCAGGAGAAATATCACCCCAGTAAGTCAGAGAAAGAGCAATCCTATTACCCCTCTGTGTGTGTGTGTGTGTGTGTGTGTGTGTGTGTGTGTATGTAGCAGTGGGTGCATATTGTACACGCGTTCTTTATGACTCACAGTAACAGAAAAGGTTATTTATTTATTAGTGCTATTTATTCTTCACATTTGCAACCCACTGTGCTTTTTTTCAAATTTTTTTTCAAAGCATCTTTTCTTTTCTATTTCTGTACCTTCTTTGCTCTATTTTCTGCACTAATTAACAGATCAAATATCTGCTGCATGCAGCCTTAATCTTCCTCATTGATTTGACTTTTCTTAACCCTCTAATTTTAGATATTCTTGGCATTTTGATGATGAAATACAAAACATGTCACATCAGGGTGATTACTATCATAGTTAATGGGAGGGTTAATATGTACAAAATGGTTGACTGAAACATGTGAGGGTACATTTAGAGAACACAAGATAACAAGTTGAAGACTGATTAAATAAATCTTCAGTACTGTTTAACTGACTGACTATAGATTTGTGTGAGAGTGAAATATTAACTTCTGGTGACAATTATTAAAAATATGTTTTGATAAAATAACATCATACAGTATGTTCATGTGTGTGCATAAAATGTATATGTGCATTATACATACACTGACGATCCGCTCATGTGTACCCTCAGACGAGATGATGGTTCCATTGAGTCCGACCAGCGACGGCAGAGTCTGGGACATCCAGTTAGTTACCATAGCCATGGTGCTGAGCACCGCACCGATCTTTAACATGGGAACACTCATCCTGACACACACACATTCACACACTCCACACACACAAACTGAAACTCTGGCTGGCTCTCACACGCAGTCCAAACTGCTGACAGCAGTCATGCTAAAAACAGCCGGTACACAACATGATGCTACAGGTAAAACACTGTGGACACACTCAACAGTTCTCAGCTTAAGAATCCCAACAGTGTTTTTCTGGTAAAACCAGGATTGTCCCACTGCTGAAGCCTCCGCTCCAACACTGCCACAGGTTAGAGAATAGATCCGGCAGTACAAGCCACTCCAGATGCCTCCATGTGAAGATGCATCCAAAGTCCAAACATCCAAACATCCAGCTCAGGCTGCAGGAGATGCTCCTGGGAGCAGCTGGCTTGTCCTACTGAGCAGTGTGTGTGTGTGTTTCCTGGACCCCTTCCCTCGCCTGGCAGTAAGACACTGTGGCTGAGCCAGAGCCGCTCTCTCATTTATCCACTAACTCTCTGCCTCTCCCTCCCTCCATCCACCCTCCCTCTCTCTCTCTCTCTCTCTCTCTCTCTCTCTCAGACACACTTCTTCATCTCTCACTCGCTCTCATACTCTCCCTTATTCTCTCAACTTCTTCATCAAAAGAGCATGTTCTATTCTTGAACAATACCTGCTTAAATGAACAAGCAGATTAACATAAAATATTAAGTAAGGTAGCAAAGGTCCATTCAACATTCATCCTCTTTTCTTGTTTTGTTGTTTCTTTTCCTACCAACTCTATTCTTGTTTCCCTCTCCTAATTGTGCATTTGCGTCATCACTGCAATCAACACATTCTCTTATTTTCCTCTCTCTTCATTCTCTCCCTCTTCTCCTTTATATTGATTAAATGCATACGCCTACATGAAAGCACAATGCTCTGGATTGACCTCTCTCTGGTCTGTGTGTGTGTGTGTGTGTTTGAGCTTCATGTGCATTGCAAACTAATGCAACACTGCCACCATGTGGTCAGCGACCCGCCCACCCCTGCCCCCCAACATCGAACTCTGTATGCAAGCTGCTTCACACCACCTTTGATTAAAACTTGAGAGGAAGTACAAGATGTTTAGAAGATGCTTTACTTGATCTGTCTGCAGCGTTTCCATGGAAGCAACAAACTCCCAAAATAAAAACCAGCCAGTGTGATACTTGTGTATTTGTGTGTGCCAGCAGAGGGACTGCAGATCAAAGGAGCTTGTTAATAAAATTTGGTCTAAAGCAGAAGACTGTCCCAAATCCATACTACATTCTAATTAGATACAATATTGTTTACTAATTGTCTTAGCATAATTTTCCTCACAGGGATACAAAAAAATCAACACACTTTGCCGTTTTTTTCCCAGCTGTGACTAAGTCCACTTTTTCCTTTGTGCATCACATTGTGGGGGAATAGTTTTCATCGACAGCACACTGGGATTTTTAAGACAAAAATGTGAACCATTCCCTGGTTCCAGCAACTCCATGTTACTGTTTTCTTTCTCTTATGTAATGATAATAAACAGAACACCTTTGAGTTTGGTGTTGCCTGCACTATACATAACAAGTGATGATCACCTTGGGCTTTATCATGATGACCATTTTCACTAGTTTTTAACATTTTGTAAAAAAATAAAAAAATAAAATATATATATATATATGTTACAAAAAATCAAAACAATCAAGTAAAAGGCATCTGGTGAAATGTTTGATCAACACTTATGTTTAGTTGACACTGCGTACATCTCAATTCTCTTAACTGTATCCAAGTTTCCCTCATTGGCCTATTTTCCTCACGTCCTACTCCCTTCCACTGAAGGCGCGAGGAGAGATGCAAAGAAAAGATGTGAGACAACCTTTTCTCAGAACCATCATCTCAAACGACGTCTGCTTCTGACGATGGCGGCTAAGCTGGATCAGCTGTCAGTCGGATTTTACAGTTCTGTGGCGACGTTTGTTGGTTGGGAGTTCGTATTTGCCCATTTAGCCACTATCTCAATAAAAATGAGGACGCACAGTTACCACCTTGGCACAGCAGGGTTTTCTCCTTCGTCTGCACATTTACATTCATTCAGTAGATCTGGAAGATAAAAGTCTTTCTAAAGAAAAAGATCAGAGTTATTTATGGTTCTTTTGTAAAACTAGAATCAAAAATTTGGGAGGTTGGTTCAGTCGTTTCTCTGTGTACTTCGGTTTCAAACTCAGGTGATGTTGTGATGTAGTATCATATAAGTCGGATCAGCTGCAGTGTCCCAGCTCAGAGGTCATCTCCTGGCTCCTCAGAGCAGATATAAGAACTTTAGGACAGCCTTTAAGATCGAGGACCAGAACGACTTCTGGGTCAAGCGAGGTTTGAAGACCAAGGAACAATCAAATAAGGGAATTGGGATGTACATGTCCAACACACCCCGCTGCTTTTTCCTTTGAACTCCTTTGAGTATACTTTTTCTTTTGCTCAGATCTCATTAAAACCCATCACTTATAAAAACACTGAAGCAGTAACCGTTCCTTTTGCCAAAAACTGAGCTTGCCTACTTGATGAAGGTGGCAAAACATGAACAACACCACAATGAACTGTTATTATGCCAAATAAGAAAATATTTCATGTTTAATATGTCATATAGACTGTGTATATAGTGTATATATTTTGTTTGCCTAATGTCATTCACAGAAAATGAAATCTACAGTATGTCATCCGACATAGTTACCTCTCTTGTTTTGGGGTAGAGCAGAGACCTACTATATGAACGGATGTCCAGACAGACTTACTTTGGATTTTGGAGCGTAGTACTGTGTAAAAGTACTGGGAGGAAATGTTAAATATGTTTTTTGAGCTGTTAAAGAAGGCCTGGGGTGTCCAAGACCCCCTACAGAGAACTGCTGTTAATAGCTGATGTGTGAGTGTTTCTCATGACTATATCAAGAGGAGCATCTCTGCAGTGCAACACAACTACAAAAGAACATGGCTGGTTTGTGTTTCATGCCTGGAGGGATTTTGTATCGACAATTTAACTAACCAACACTAAATGTTTTATTGTGCCTTTGTTCTCATCAGCAGTTACATGATCATGCTTTCCTATCTTTGTAAAGAGCCCTGAGGATACACATGGATTATACATAAAACACCCCTCAGCGAATACGCAGAACTAACATGAATATTTCAATCAGCAGCACTTAGGGGTAACACAGCTGTCGGGAGATGCAAGAGCACAATAGCACTGACATGACAACTGACTGGTGTGAAACACCCTCAGGGTATTTATGGTCACAGGCCAAGGTAGCTCCCTCTATGCATTTCTAGGAAATATAATAGTAATATGTTTTCTTACAGAACAAGTGCAAAGCAAAGTTGCAAAACACATCACAGAACAACAGATAAGAAAAAGATTAAATCCCTAAATAATCAGCTGAAACAATGAGTCAGAGGAAGGCTCCAGTCCAACAGTTAAAAGTACAGATGATAGGGATTTCTCTAAATGTGAAACTCAGTAAAATAAATTTATAATACTGTGATTTTAGGAGTAACTGGAGGGCACACTCTAGTCTGTTTTATGCATGAATTTAATTTCTTTGGACATGGTGTAGAAAAGATTTAGAAAGATCCAGGTTGAAAGACATTTATGTTTTGGATATGAAAATTAAAAGATTCAAAAAGTAAGTGCTACAGTCTATTTGCCCAAATCCACTATCCTCAACTTCACTTTTTCTGTGCTTTGAGGTCCAGCACAGATAATCCAGTTAACAGACAGGACTTTATCTCTCCATATGACAAGATTATAAATTACATTCGATCAACTTTCTCCCTCCACATCTGATGTGAAGTTGGAAAACTTTAATCATTTTGGCTTGTCTGACAATGACACACTCCATGTTCCAACACTGAGATAAAGAGTCGAGGGGGGCACAGTGTCTTCTTACCTTACACGAGTAGACTGTAAACAGAAGCTGCAGCCCCCAGAGGACTTCAGGCCGACCCATCACTATCCTTTTCTATCAGTTCTCCCTCGTCTTGACCCAGGTTTGGCTTAGCTCAGGCATAAAAAAATCAAAACACGCACAGTGACCCTACAGAGCACTTAGGAGACTCTGACATCTACTTCAGGTAACACTGAGGACAGTACACTTTCTTAGCCTCAGATTTATGAACTACTGTAGTGGCAGGGCTGGAGTGACCGAATCCCCTCTGGCTGTGGAAAAGGAGAACAGTCCTGTTGTTGGCTGCATGCTGAGGAAAGCCACACAAGCACCAACTGGAAAGGGCAACTGCCTTGAAGAAGGTGAGAGAGGAGGCATAAGGAAGGAGGAGCCAGAGAAAAGGATGATTATCTATTACATCCACCCAGGCAGTAGATACATAGTTAATGGGTTTGTGGGTGTGACTGAAAGATTGGATGTAAGATAGTACTGTTGCTTTTTAAACAGACTATAGCTTCTCTGGGTTATTGTAGTCCATATTTGACAAAACAGCTACCAGCAGTTCTTGATCTTTTGTGAATTTGTGAAAACTTTATTTTATTTATGAAAGAACTCATATCCAGACAACACTGGACCAGATCCAGATCAAGAAACACTACACTTAGAGCTGTCAAATCTGGACTAGATAATCTCACACGAGCCAAAGCCACTTTACAGCCACAAACATTGGAAATATTTGTGAACATCAACTCAACTCAAAATCTTACCGGCCCTTATTTGAACCCATAGTTTTTTGCTTGTCTGGGATAATCTAGTCCAGATAGTATAATGGTGTTTGATCTAGACCTGGTCCAGTGTGTCCAACAAATAACATTTCAAAAATTTGAAAGTGGGTTTTAAATAGGATTTAAGCTTTAACTTAAATGTCTAACATTCTTTCACAACAGTAATAGGTGTAAAAATTGTGAGTTGTAAGTTTTCTCTGTCACCTAACAAGGTTTCTTGCCAAGAGGAGGTGGTGATGGTCTATCCAACATTTACAACACGGACTGGCTTGGGCTAGCTAGTTAGCATGCTAACTTCAATAGAAGAAAGCAAGTAATAGAAATATAAGCAAAGTTAAGTTAGAAGCTAAACTTGAAATGTTTTTTTCTAACCCGGTAAATAAACAACTGTTAATGCTAACAATGGCTATATAGCAATGACAAAACATTAATAAAGCTCCTTTAACTTTCTCCTCCGAATCAGAAGCTAACTTCTTTCCCCTTAGCTAACTGTCGAATGGGAAGCTAACTTCAACGTCGTAAATTTTGCTGCTAACATGCTAGCTAGTATGTAGCTAGCATGTTCAACATGTTAGTATGTAAAGTTGATGTACTGTTGGCACCTGCTTTAAGTCAGATAATTGACAAAGTTATTCTTTCATTCTCTAAGAACCATAAATGCCTGCACCGTTTTTTTTTTCATCAAATTGTTGACATATTTCATCAATTTGGACCAACGGCCGCAACAGAAGAAAAGATTAAACTTCTTTTTTTTTTTTTTTTTTTACCTTCTCCTTGACTTTCTCATTTTCTCTGTGGACACTGGTCTCTTTCTTCAGTACACAAACTGAACCGACATGCAATATTAAGAGGCTGGACTTCAACTTTCCTCATGAAATGTCGTACTTCAAAGAGAACAAATGCGCAGATCTGAAACTAGGTCCCAATCCGGATGTAGTCAAACGCGATGTGGCTGACTTTCAAGTCTTGTCATTTATATTTCATCGCTGAAAATTAGCAGCTAAACTCTCCTGGATGAGCTGTGTTCATCTGCCTCCTCTCATCAAAGTTTCAGCATCACTGGAAACGTCCCCATTAGCTGTGCCGAAGATGTCAGGGTGGATAGTGGAGCACGGATGGATGCTGGCGGCCACCGTAATGGCGGACTAGAGGAAAACTAGGCCTGGGAGAGAAATATGAATCATGTATGCTCAAGCCGCGGCCCGCCATGAATACAAAATGCAACCACATCAATACAACATTTTACTTGTGAGTGTAAGTTAATGAAAAGTCTGGCTTCATGCCATCCAAAAGTGAGGCCCCTGCCAGAAATTAAGGACTGGTCTTCAGCTGAATTTGATGTTTTAAAAGCAAGTAAATCGAGTTATTAGTTTACTAATAATTAAATAAAACTGAATAAATTTCAGATTTTACTCATCAATTAAAGGGCATTTAATGGATTGGCCTTAATTGATTTTTCTGACCTTCCAGAATAAGGGTGCTGAAGGGGCCATTGCTATTTTTAATGTACTTCTTTCAAATGCATTATATGTGGACATCAAGCACACATAACTGTCTTTAAAATGTTATATGAATAGTAGGAATCAAATGCAAATCTAATAGGTCAAGTCTACTGCCATGCTTGTGGCTCAGTGATAAAGTGCTTAGGTAATGCGTGCTCACAATATGAAATTAAAAGGAAATTAAAAATGAAATTTAAGGGACCATCAGAGCTCATCCTGAGGGGGACAAGAGTGTCTGCACCAAATATCATGTCAATCAACTCAATAGCTGTTGAGACTTCTTACTAAAAACCACAGAGATCAGCTCGTTAACGGTGCTAGATGAAAAGTCATAGGATCACCAAAGAGGATTTATTGTCTGGGAACCATGTATGTCTGTACAAGATGTAGTTCCAGTCTGGTATACTGTGTTGAGATCTTTCACTGGGTATCTGAAAGCTTCGACCTGCTGGTGGTGCTAGAAGAAAAGTCAGAGGATCACAAAATCTACAATTCATCATTCGTTCTTGAGACTAAAAACCAAAAACATCATTCTCGTGGTGGCCTGAGAGGAAGAGAGAGGGCATCACCAATATCAGTCTGTTTCATCGTTGGGGACCATGAACATATGTACAAAATATCATGACAATCTCTACAAAAGTTGTTGAGATATTTCAATCTGGAGTAAAGTGGTGGATCATCTGACCAACCAACACTGCAATCCCTTAAAATAGTTTTGACATACATTACGTAATGTTCATCAAGCAATCTGGAACAACACAAAATCCAGACCTAAGCAGAGTATACCTACGAGGGGCTTTCCTGGTTGGAAAGCAGCAGCAGGTGTGTCTGCATCTTTCATCTTTATTCTGTTGGCTTTGCTCAACAAATGCATTCAATAAAACTAAATGTCATCATATTAACTTAAATGTACATTATGTACTTTTATTAAAATATGTTACTCAGTCACGTCCCCACACAACTATGCATAGAAAGACCTTGAGGCAATCATGTACCACAGTTTGGTTTGTTATGTTAAAAAAATATAAAACATGGCTTCACAATATTTAAAAAAATGCACTGCCCCAGTTCCCCTTTACAAAGACATGTACTCCACGGGGAGCTACATAATAGCACCATGATGACTTACACTCCAATATACATTACATAATAGATAATTATAACAACAAAATTACAACAACAAACAAAAACTACACAACAAATTGAGGTTTGATGATGACAGAACTACAGGGTGGGTGAATTTTGCTGCATTTTGGTATTTTTGTAAATGACTGATAATAATGAGACTTGATTAAAAGGCTTGTATGTGAAGATAGATAAGAATTGAGTGCATAGATCAATAATTGTATGAGAGCACCACTCACTCCTGCAAAGAGGAGAAAAATCTGCAGAACTGAAGATACTGAGGTTGACAGTCAATACATGTTTGAAATTAAAAACACAATATATGAGTCAGCTGTGAGAAGGTATGTGATAAATGTATGAATTAATGAGAGTCTGAGTGAATGGATGTTTGTATAAAAGAATTCATGTTTAGTTGAAGGAACACTGTTGTAGGTAAACTGACATATAAATATGTGGCACCAGAAGTCTTGAATGTAGTTTTCTCCCTGCATGTAGAAAGTGTCCATGGCTCTTTTTCCTATTAAATTACTTTTGCTGTAAGCTCCACTGGCTCGGTTAACCGTTGTAGCAGACCGGGCCAACTTGGAAACCGAATTTTTGGTTCCCATTCCCAAAGTCAGACACAGACACGTCAATGATGGGGAGCGTGTTGGACAGTGGAGCGTCAAATTCCAACACAGTCCTCTCCTGCCCTGAGCGTGTCTGCAGGAGAGAAACACAGTCATAAAACATGAGTAGGAGTATGTGCATGTGTTCACGCTCAAATTTATGTCTGTGTTACTCACCTGACACCCGTCGTACAGTGCAGTGATGTAATGTGCGTTCTCATGTGTCAGCTCCTCCCCATTGCTGCCTCTGAAGCGCAGCGCGTGTTCGTGGCCGTAGGTGGCGGTGTGCAGCCACGCGGCGGAGTTGAGGCAGTGGTAGATGAAGGTCTGCTTGGCCGTCGCACTCAGCAGCTTCAGGAAGTTCAACTGGACAATGTGGATTGGAACGCCATCTGACCCAGAGTAGGAAAACTGGAGCAGAACAACAGAATCACACACACACACATAAACACCATACCAATGTCAAAGATAAATACAGTAAACAAAATGAAATATACAGAAGTGCACACTGAGTCCTATAATTGCAACTTACCATTATGACTAAATTTTATTATACTAAAGAGTCAGGACTTCATCAAGCTAACATGACAAAGGGAGAGGTGTATATGGGTACAACATTGATGATATCATCCAAGCAACATCATGGTTAACTAAGAAAATTACAGGATTTAGATAAACACCTGGGGTGTGCTGGTCTTATTATGCTGACTGTGACATGAAAAATTTAGAGATCATCAAAGTTATTACAATTTAGCCTGAGGGAAATGTGTTTGTATCATATTTCATGGTAATCCATCCAATATTGACAAGTTTCACTGAAAAACAAAAATGTCAAAAATGCCATGTGGTGGTGCTACAGGAAGAGTCAGGGGATTACCAAAGGCTTGAGGATCCATTCTCTGAAAACCATGGATATATGTTCTAAATGAAATGAAATTTGATCCTACAATTGTGACGACAATTTACTAAGAGATAAAAATGTCAACCTGCTGTTGGTCCTAGAGGTCTGGAATCACCAGAGTCAGTGGGATTCTTACTTTAGGGATCATGAATATCATAAAAACTCACGGCAATATTTCAGTCTGTGGTAAAGTGGTAGACAAAATTGATGGGTACAAATATTAAAATATTTTTCAACATAATTTTAAAAGGAGCTGCAGCTTAAAAGTCCAATCCCCATGAAAAGGGGATATTTGCATCACTGCTGCAACACTGCTACAAATGTGAGTAATAAAAGATTCTACACCAATTAGCAGTTTTTGTCAACTCTCTCTTAGACAGTATTAAACATGTCCATCATATCACTGTCGGTTGGGATTTACTTGTAAATTCTGCTCCTTGCACTCCTCACTAAGCTACCACTTAACGCTTAAAATTCACTTAATTGGCAGCGGAGCAGCAAGGACAAGAACCCTTGCAGGCTTCCTTTCCTTTGAACACAGCCAAATTTGTTCATTAGACCAACAGGCCAAGCTGAATGTACCAACCTGAGTCTCTGCTATAATAGAAAGAAACTTCAGCCTTGTGGCATAAATGCACCCCTTGTTGTTTATCACTGCAGTAAGCAGGGTTGTCTGGTCTATAACACAGAAAATTAGCTGAAGCTTGTTAGTAAATCAGAAAACAGCTCCTGGTGTGTTCATCACTAATATGATCTGATTGCTGCCAAACATTTAACTTCAGTTCAGCTGATGTGATGGTTTTGTCTTACTCATAAAAACTGAGCAGAACTTTTTTTAGACACAGTGATGACAGTGTGTGCCAAACGCTGCTTTGAAAATGAAGTGCTCTTCAGAGCTGGCAAAAAATGTGTCCTACATTTGCAGCAGTGTTTACACATGTGATTAAACTCTTTCACATTCAAAGTCCTTTACCATGAAGTGCTGTAGCTACATTGAGAGGATGCAAAATTATCACACCATACCTGTTTTCCTTTCCTGAATTTACTGTACCACGTGCCGTGCTTTTCCCCTTTCCAGGCAGCTAATTTCACCTGATGGCAAACAAACAAAAAAAAATCTGGTTCATGTTCAACAAACAGATGATGACTAAATAATGTTTAATCTCTCTCTAAGTCATACAGCTTTTGGCAAAGGCTCCTGTTAGCTTTGAACAGTTTATCAAATGCCTAAAAATAAATAAATTAATAACTACCATTGTGTGTTTGTGTGTGTGTGTGTGTGTGTGTGTGTGTGTGTGTGTGTGTGTGTGTGTGTGTGTGTGTGTGTGTGTGTGTGTGTGTGTGTTCTGCATGTAAACTAACCGACTGGAACTTCTTGTCAGGGTACAGACATGTCTCTCCCTGTGCAGTGAAGTTACAAAACACTTTGAAGGAGTCTCTATGGCAACCCTGGTTGGGATCTATCCAGTACTCACCTGGATAGAGAGAAAGAGGGAGGTGGGGGCAGAGGGGTCAAAAAAATTCAAGGCTAATACCACTGTCAACAACAAAAAAAACTAAAGTGTGACGAATCCTGCAGAGACAGGAGATATTGAATGGAGAAGAAAACACACAGTCACAGAGAGTGAGAAAGAGAAAGACAGGGGGAGAAAATGAGTCTAGACATGCAGGCAAACAGCTGTGATAAACAGATGGCCAGAAACACAAACTGATAAAGTACCATTGGGGAGCTCTGGGTGGAGGAGCCAGAGCTCCTTGCAGGTGCGGGCTGGGCTGTGATATGTCCCTTGTGGGTTACGCAGACCCTCCACGTCCACTTTCATAGAGGACAGAGATGCAAACACTTCCTCCATGCCTTGGCCCTCCTTCTCCTTCATCAAACCGTCCTGATCCGCCTGGTCCCCCTGCATCCAGTCCTCCTGTCCTCCATCGAATTCCTCCTCCTCTTGTTCAAGTGCAGCACCATCCACCAAGGCGTGAGTTCTCCTTCTCCGTCCTCGCTCTGGCATAGGGGCTGTTCTTGCTGCTGGCAGTCCCTGAGGAGAGGAGAGGAGAGGAGAGGAAAGGAGAGGAGAAGAGAAGAGGGGAGAGGAGAGGAGAGGAGAGGAGAGGAGAGGAGAGGAGAGGAAAGGAGAGGAGAAGAGAAGAGGGGAGAGGAGAGGAGAGGAGAGGAGAGGAGAGGAGAGGAGAGGAGAGGAGAGGAAAGAGAAGGGCAAAGAAAGGAAATAAGTGAAGGGAGAAGGGGAGAGTAGAGGTGAAGTCACGCAGATAAGTACATGAAGTCTGTAAAGTTGCTGAATGTACTAAATGTCTGGAAGCAGAACTCACTGGTGGTCCTGGAGGTCCTGCAGGACCATTGTCTCCTCTGGGGCCAATTGGACCCTAAATACACACACACACAAACAGCAAAATGATCAGTTTTGACCAGTAGTGTAATGTAATAGCACTGATTATTGTAATAAAACAATGAGCATCACAATTACCTGGTTTCCTTTAGAGCCCTTTAGACCAATAGCACCCTGTGAGAGAGATAAGGAGTTGAAAGAGGAGAGACATGGAGATGGGATGAATGATGTTCCAGCAAACTCTACACTAACAATCATGCGTGTTCGTAAGTCATGTAATGTCCATATAATCATGTGTACTCACAGACAGGCCTGTGGGGCCAGGAGGACCAGGGGGACCTAATGGGCCAACTGGACCCTGTCAGATAAAGAGAATACCTACTGTAGATGCTTGAACCACTTACAACAAGGCATTACTTTGTAGAGGGAGAATTATTGTAGAGAACCCATGAAAAGATCAACACCAACAATGCATTAATCTGTCTCTCAAACTCTCTGACCATCATGCCCTGCCTGTTGCTCTCGTCAAGATCAAGGGACATATTTGTTAGGAAAATGCTCTTTTTCATCTTTTCTAATGACAATCAAAGAAATAGAGAATATCGCCAGCCTTATCTTTTAAACACAGATTAACCTGCTGCCAAAGACAACATTCAGTAGCCTTATGGTGAACATTAGAGTGAATTTGAATTAATAAAAGAAATTATATTTTATGTTTCTGCTGTGGTATATAGTGAATTGAGTTTTGCATACAGGAACATAACAGTCCTCAAAAAAGCATGAAATAAAACTACCACAAACCAACTTACATGAGACAAACCTGCGGACAGGTTGCCTACATCGCCTGGTTTTTAATCCAGGCTTGTGTGTGTGTATGTTTGTCGCACCTCATCTCCTTTTGGACCTTGTAGTCCTTGGTTTCCTGGCAGTCCTCTGTCACCCTTTTCTCCAATGTCTCCTGGCGGTCCTATCAGACCTATTAGACCACCATGACCCTGCACGGATATCACAAATTAGATCATAGTCAAAGTCACAGTTAAGGGCAGAGTAAATATTTATGTGTATACAGTATGCACGTACCTTATCTCCCTTCTTGCCAGGGTCTCCCTTTAGTCCTGGTAATCCCGGTGGACCCTGAGAAGATGAAGTTGTGATGAGGTCAGACACAAGCTGTGCATATAAAACCCATTAGTTCACTTCTCTGACAGAGATATAACTGATGGTAAAGGGTCATAAGCCTCTAATTTAAAGGCAAAAGAAATCAACTGAGCCTTATCAGTAAACTCGTTCTTTATCTTTTCTCTTAGAGGAATAATTCTTTTTGTGAAATATACTTATTTGTTTTCTTAGTGAGAGGTAGATAGAAAAATCAACACTCTTGTGTCTGTTCTCTAAATATAAGCATTCCCAGTCTTTGTGCTAAGCTAAGCTAACAGGATGCTGGCTGGAGATTTATATTTACCATACAGACATGGGAGTTATATTGATCTTTTTATTTAACTCTCAGCAAAAAGGCAAATGAGCATATTTCCAAAAAAGCCAAACTGCTTGATGCATGTAATTTGGAATTGTGATTTTTCTCTTCATTATGTAATGAAAAACCTTTGAAAACTGATATTTGACATCATCTTACCATGGGACCCGGTGGTCCTGTTTGGCCAGGTGGTCCATTTAAACCCTGCTCACCCTGAGAGAAAGACACAGTGGCAGAAATGATTTCTTAACTTGATCTTTTTCTGTGATTCTCTGATTCATTCAGTGTTTTTGTTAAATTAACTTACTGCAGGGCCAGGAATCCCTCTTAGACCCTGGGGGCCAGGCTTGCCAGGATGCCCCTGGGCACCCACAGGCCCTTTTTTCCCTATGGGACCCTCCAAGCCGGAAGCACCCTGAAACAAACAGGGAACAGGGTGACCTTCAGAAACTGTTAGGACTCAGAAGTTATGATTCAGAGAGTTTTTTCTAACACTCACCTTCGCTCCTTTCAGGCCTGCCTTTCCTTCCTTCCCTGGTTTCCCCAAGTGGCCCTGATGAACAACATTTTAAAACATTTTAACCTGAATTTGTCATAAACACACACACATGCACACACACTGTGATAATGCATTAAGAAAAAAACCTCATACAACCAGGGGAAGAGGGTTTCATTTTATACTTAATCTATCAGGAAATAATAAATGAAGAGTCTGAGTGCATCAAAGGTGTATGGAGGAACTGACAAACACAGAAATACACACCCTTCGCCCAGGAGGTCCAGATGGTCCAGGTTCCCCTGGTGCTCCTGGTGGTCCCTGAGAAATTTAACAAACAGGTTATATAGCCAGTCATTATGTTTGCTGACAGCATATTTAATGCTTAAAGAATATAGGTCATAGTGTATGGTGTATGACGTAGAGCTCACAGATTTTCCAGGATCTCCTGTGTCTCCTTTAGACCCAGGCAGACCATCCACACCCTGATGAGAAAAAAATGGTGGGCAGAGGAAACTACACAAATTTTGAACAGAAATTAAAGTTGAGGATGTTTTAAAGGCAAAACGAGCAGAGGTAAAGGATTGCCTGATTAATTGATCTGTTTTAAGTATTCTCCACCACATGGTGCTCAACCTGTTTGGACTTACAAGATACTAGAAAACAACAACCGAGATATTATGGAGCATCATGTAAGTCAAGAGTACCTTGTAGCTCCACTGTAAGGCACTCCATGATTTTTGTACATATCTTGCCAAAACAAAAACCTTCTTTTTAAAAAGTCTTCTCAACATATTATCACCTCAGGCACAGATTAAACCAAATCAGGATGCTTTAACTAAACCCTTCCAAATACTCACACATTAAGCTGTTGTACATGTCCTAGTGAAATGAAAAATTTCTACCTCAATTGCCAGCGGTAAAGGTACCCAGTCTTGGGGTGAGCACACAAGGTTTGCACAAGACTTCTCTTCTTCTTTCCAAATTATGTTTAATATATGGTAGTTCTGTGTGTAAATCTTTGATTTATTTAAAGTCTGGCTTGTTCCTCATTTTCTCATACCAGTGTTCCTTATATTACACACCAAACTGTTCCTGCAAATATGGTGCAAATCAAAGACATATCAAAAAGCAATATTGCTGTGACATCTTTGGATGAAGGAAATTCATGTGTTCTTTCCCAGTTAAAGATCTTTTTGATCTGGCAATTGGAAAAGACAGCCCCATAACTACCAAAGGGATGTCAGTTAGAATAAAAGGATGAAGAGGACGAAGGGAAAAAGGAGGACAAAGAGCATGGCAAGGCACTCACGTTGGGTCCAGCCTCTCCCTGCTGTCCAAGGTCCCCATTGAGGCCTATAGGACCCTGAGAGAGCGAGAGAACTTGAGCTGGTGATATTGTATATAACAGAGTGTCATAAATGCGTTTTGAATCATGCACTGCCCTACAAAGGCAGAGAGCAGTAACTACAGCAGCAGTAAACTGGAGAAGTTTGGTTGACAAACTGTAACAGAAAATTTGTAACTTCATGTTAGGCCTTTTTAGACAGATTATTTTCTCTGGATAATCTTCATGGGATGCAAAAGGAAAAATCATCTACTAAGAAAATGTATTCTTTCAGCTTAATGTACAACTGAATATTTTGAAATAATATGTGATTTAAAGGTAACTTAAACTCACCAAATTACATGAATTTCACTTTAATCAAAAGTTGAGATGGCAGTCATTGAATCTGCCAGTGAGCTAGCTTCAGCATGAGTTTAGTTTAGTTCTCCATTACTGCCTCATTGAATTATACGTGTGCAAAGCGGTCAGTTCAACAAAATGGATATTTTTCATTTACATAAATTTAGATTTTATTTATATAAATTTAAAAAACCTGTTTTTACAGAATTTATACATTCGTTTGAGAGATATATATATATATATATATATATATATATATATATATATATATATATATATATATATATATACACAAAATATATATATATATATTTTTTTTTTTTTTAAATAATAAAACAGGTCAATTCGGTCTTTACTCACTTGGTCGAATATTTCCTCACTATGTTTTACCTTTTCTGAGCCAGTGCAGAGTAAAGTATCTTATCTTACCACACACTGTACTAAAGTTTACTGAACATCATATAGATTCATACTGTATTACAGTGCTTTGCGTTGCATTGTATCGTATAGCACATAACAGCAGAGTAATGAAGACTGTTATAGCTTTGGTGTGAGTGGTTCTCACAGCATTGCCCTTGGCTCCATCCTCCCCTGGGGGGCCCCTGGCTCCTGGAGGACCAGCTGCACCTGGAGGCCCTGTATCTCCCTTCTCACCCTGGTCTCCTTTTCCTCCCTAAAGTAATGACGGAGCAGAGTCAGCCATAAAGAAGGGTGAGGCACAGGAGAATGGTCGACGATGTCTTTGATCACAAAGAGGCCCAAAAAAAAAGCAAACAAACTCACGAGTCTTCCTGAAACACCAACTGGCCCAGGGTCACCTGCCTCGCCATCCTCCCCCTGATAAAGAAACAAATTAAGTGCAACAGATCTAGAAAGAGACCAATTATTTGAACATTGTAATGTGCAACTAAAATGTGCTCTTGTCAGTTTTTTTTACCTTCTCTCCAACAACACCTGGCTGTCCTATCATTCCTACTCGACCACTCGGACCCTGAGTAGCACAGAGATCATATTATTTCGTCCAATTTCAAAACAAGTGCTTGACTAAATGAAGATGCATAAATATGTCTGTCAGACTTACCTGTCCCCCAATAGGTCCTTGAGGGCCAGTGGGGCCTTGTTGCCCAGGTGGACCCTAAAACCAGGTATGTGATGTTGGAGAAATAATATAAGAATTACTCATTACCAGCTGCAAATGTGATATTGTTGTCACCTTCTAAGTCCATGGTCTCTAATTAATTTGTGTAAATGAAAGAAAATGTAATGTGAAAAAAATATGACCCTTTACACAGGATGTAAACTCACCATTAGTCCCACATGTCCACTCTCACCCTTTTCTCCTGGTAGGCCTGGCATGCCCTTGGAAAACACACATGGGATTAAAGGATTAGTGTAGAGCTCCAAGGTCACTCCATATTTTCAGAAAACATCACTTCAGTGGTCTGCAGCCTGACTTGTGAACAAATCTCACCTGTAATCCTGTTGGTCCTCTAGAGCCTTTAAACCCACGGAGTCCCTCATCTCCTTTTGGACCATACATGCCCTGCTGGCCCCGGGGACCTGGCTCTCCATCCAAACCCTATGACACAGTGGAAAAAAAAATGTGTAACTTTGAAATGACTGAAGGTTAAATGTCTTTACTTATATGGTAATAATATTGGTGAAAGGCCAGCAGGCTCTCAGTTAATGAGGGAAAGACGTTGAAGAAGTTGTTATGGGCATCTTGCAGATCTGTCTCTACAGAAGTAGAGACATAAAACAAAAACTTGACTTGGTCATATGATGTAACTCAGTGTAAATCTGTGGTTTATCAGTGAAACTTTTTGAACTACAGTGCAGACTTGAGTCTCTGCAAACAGTGACCAGACTCACAGCTGTCACCTATAAGTGGACCAGATGTGGGTCAAAAGCTGATCGGTGTCATGCATTCTTCTTGTATAAAATGCCTTTATTCTTGCTGTGCTGCATTTTTAAAAACTATATCATCCATCTTCCTCAAGCGAGCACACTTGCTGTCTACTCCTATTTCTCTCCTGGCAACTTTCACAGTTGAGTTCATTGTTCTTGCTGGTGTAGTTGCTGTGGCTGCTTTGACATTTTATGCTTTATGTTGCAGCATTTCTTAAGCGTCATGTTTCTGTAATTGGAGTAGGGCATTTGAGAAACCTGATTTCATCATGGTTGATATCATGGCCATGTTTTTGCTTTTTTCCTCAGTACACAGGTGCATCATAAAAACTTCAGACAGGGAAAGTATTGTGGTGACAGAAGAGCGGCAGGATGAAAGAGTAAAAATAGTGATGTATTCTCTCATCTAAAATAATTCCACACCAAATCCACTTAATACTGAAACGAAAACAAAATAGCCTCGACTAAGTTTTTTGCCTGTAAAATGTTTGTTAAATTCAGACTCAAAGGAAGAAGTTCTCTTCTAACACTGATACAGTTAAAAAAGAAAGACATTGGGGGATAGGGGTGAAATCTGCAGGTTAGGTTAATTGATGACCTATGGACATGAATGTGAGTGTGAATGGTTGTGTATCTCATATGTCAGAGCTGTGTGTACACGTGTACACCGCTTTTGCCCAGTGTCAGCTGGGATTGGCCCCCAGGCCTCCCGCAACCCTCAAAGGATAAGTGGTATAGCTAATGGATAGATGGGTGGATGAAGCCGCTGAAAAAAATAGACAGAAATAACAGCAGACTCACTGGGAGTCCTGGCTGACCGATGGGCCCTTGTGTGCCGGTGGGGCCTGGAGGACCCTGTGGAAAGAGACCGAGAGAGAGAGATATTCAGGCAAAATGAGAGCTATTCTGATTATGAAGTATAATTTCTCCAGTTGTACACTCACTGCTTCCCCTTTGTCTCCTTTGCTGCCTTTCTGCCCGGGGCCTCCCTGCTCTCCCTGTGGACATACACACAGAGGACACACACTTTATTACCACAGCACAAACACACACACTCTCTCTTTGCCTCTCAGACTCACAGAGACACACAGAATACCTTATCCCCATCATCTCCTGGAGGTCCTGCAGGACCCGTGGCTCCAGGCATCCCTACAGTTCCCTGATCTCCATCCTGACCTGCTGGTCCAATAGGACCCTTCTCTCCCTGGAACACAAACATACACATTTTACATGTTATTCTGCAGGCAAATTGTAAACACAATCACTCATAAAAACAGTTGATCCAAGGCAGATTTATCTTTCCATCCATACTGATATGTATCATGTGCAGAAAACATAAAAGAGAGTCAATTAAATACACTCTCACTGAAAAAGAAGTCTGGGGGGAAGACATAATTTTAAAAAGCACAAAATACAGTAAAATGGAAAAAAAGAGACAGATGTAATTACAGGCTCCCCCTTCTCTCCCATTGGTCCAGGTCCTCCTATTGCCCCGGCCCGACCAGGCTGTCCGATGGCACCAGCTGATCCTGGAGGGCCCCTCTCACCTGTTGCACCCTATGGACAGAAAGTATCACATGCTGCTCCTTGCAATTCTTGGTCTTGATCATGAAATAAAAGTTTCTGTTCAGAAATCAAGTGATCATCGTCTAATTTAACTTAACTAATATTACACTGAAAAAAATGCACAACTTCTTTTATTTCATAAATGAAAAACAGATTTTGGAAGGTACACTGAACATGACTTGTAGAAATTAAAGAGATGGACTCTAACTCACTATGGCTCCTGGGGATCCTGTAGGTCCTGCTCCTCCTTTCAGACCAGGAGGTCCCTGGAAAGATCACTTATATTATTTACAATATTAAGAAATCAAGTAATTTCTTCGGATTGTGGTCTGTGTTTCTGTGTGTTACCATAATTCCAGGCACTCCTCGGCTCCCCCTGAACCCTTTCAGTCCTGTAGGACCGTTCTTCCCAGATGTCCCAGGTAATCCTGGGTCACCCTGAGAAAAAAAAAAAAAACATTGTTAAATCAAAACACAAATAATGACTCTACTGTATGATATGATAATAATCAGTGTGACACAACTGTGTGGACCCACCTTTCCACCTTCCTTCCCAGCAGCCCCGGGCAAACCATGCTCTCCAGGTACCCCTGGTGCCCCTGGGTGACCTCGGTCCCCTGTTGGACCGGACTCTCCTGATTTGCCCTGAAACACACACAAGTGGTTGGGTCAGTTACACTAATACAGACATAAACCACAAGGAAAGAGATATATCACATATTACATAACCAAAGTGATTCCCACTGTTGAACTCACCTGTGGCCCCACAACACCTGATGGTCCAGGAGGTCCTGTCTTCCCTTGGAATCCCTGCAGTCACAAAACGGCCACAGTCAAAGAAAAACATATTTTTGTGTGTGTGTGTGTGTGTGGTGAAGACCATTTCCCAGAGAAAAAGTGAAGTAACTGATGACCTCTCATGACCTCACTCACCGGCTCTCCTCTTTGACCTGGGTGACCTGGAAGTCCATCCTTCCCAGCTGGACCCTACACACACATAAATGCGTGCACACAAAACCACACACACACACAAATGCATGCACACAACACAGACAGACAGACACACACACACATATATGCCAAGGCCAAGGCGAGAAATTAATTAGTGCTCAGAACAAAACTTGGCTCCCACAGTTCATGTAATGTCTCTGAAGTTAAAGATGAATGACGAAAGACAGATGAAAGATGAAAACTGGTCTGAATAATCAGAGGTACCTTTGCTGCATTTCACCCTGCTTGCTTTTTATTCACTGAGCTGTCAAATATTCAAATATAAAACCAAGAACTGTCCCCTGTTCCCTGGAGGCCACTGTAGATGATTCATAGCATATGACTCAGGTTTCTATCCAGTGCAACCTTAGAAAAATTGAACAAGTCTAATTAGAAAGTGACTTGAAGCAGTATGAAATGTTGGTATCATGCAGCCTGCGCCACAATGAAATGCCCTCAAAGCCTCAATAAAACAATTACAAAAATTTTTTTAGGGACCAAATCATGTTTTTGGGACTGGAGAAAATAAGATACTCACTTACAAACTCATCTGTTTGCTAATGTTTAGGACCTAAATTAGTTTTTGGGAGACTGTGAAGGCTTGTAGATGATTTTAGATTGATTTATGGACTTGATTTGTTCCTGTTTTGGTCTTAAATAAAAATGAATTAATCAAATTTAATATTGTTTTTATTCTTTTAATTAACCAGAAAAAAAACCTTAACATAAAGTATCATAGGTGTTTTCAATTTTATTGATCTTTCCAATAATCAGAATGTGTGTAGTGGTGGAGTTAATCTTTATCATGATAGATAAAGATAATGACTAATGAATCAAGTCTAAATTTGTTTTTGTGTGTTATTTTGTGTAGGGCTGGCCTCGAATTTCAATACTTTTATGGACCAACTGAATTGTTTTGATACTATGGCGGATCAAGGAACAAGGATCAAGGATCGTCATTCGATACCTCGCAAGGAAATGGCGTCTAAAAAAATAAAACAAAAATTTGTACCTTAACGTATACTGTAATTTTCTTTTTGTTAAAACTGATTTAATAACATTGTTATTGTGTCAGTACCGACACTGAACATTTTTTAACCGTCCCCTGCCAATATTTTATGTATAAATGTTTTTTTTTTTTGTCACTCACACTTGATCCTTTAGGTCCTGGCTCTCCATTCCTTCCTTGCGGCCCTTGAGGTCCCTAAAAAACATAATGCGGCCAATATAACAGGCAATCAATCAGTTAATCAATCAATGTCATATATTAACAATGTTTTTCTTACCCTCTCTCCAGGAGATCCTGGGGGCCCATCGTGTCCTGAGGCACCCTGTGAACATGTAAGCAGGAAGCAAGATTGAGACGATGGAGGGAGAGAATAGAGTAAATCTATTCATCGATCTGTACAGAAGGATGGGGTGTCTCTACTGACTGCAAAGAGAGTCATCTGACCTTTTCTCCTGATTTCCCTGTGGGTCCTCTTGCCCCTCTGGAACCACGTGCACCCTGTGGAAGAAGAAACAAGAGTGAGATCAAAGTCAGGATGTTCCCAGACTTTTACTGACATGAGACGAAAGTTGTGGTTGAAAATAATCCAAACCCAATTCACTAAGTAGTGAGCCTCCATAAAGTGCATGTTCAGGTGTTCATTGTGTTGTGAGTGTGGTGTGGTGTGGTGTGAATTGGTTAATTAGAGGCACCCTGTAAAAGCACAGTAAGTGATCTGCAACAAAAAGACATTAGTGTGGTAATCCATCTAATAGTTTGAGGACATTTAACTCAAACATGTTAACCATACTGGCCATATATATATATATATATATATATATATATGTTTGTGTAGCTATCATATTATGGGTGTATGGAAGCAGATGTGCATTGAGGCTACTCCATAATCTTCAAAAATGTTCATATCTAATCTAAATGAGGCTGTAATGCCTCTTCCTAAACACATTTTAACCAAGATAAAAGGCAATTAGCATTCAACAACATGTCCCATAAGTATTTGTTACACTGTCAAATCCTGGAAGCTCCAGCTCAAAGCTCACAAGATAATCCTTTTATCTATGTTGAAATGACAGGATGTGGACACCAGTGAAGTATAAGAGATAAGAGCAATGTAGCTCAAAACATGGAGGAAAAATGTTTCAGAAAACTAAAAAGACTGTCTTCTAATGGAAGAGAGGATTGCTACAAGAGGGGGCCAGGATGTTGGCCCTCAATTCCTAGTCACCTGTCGGACCTTATTTTAGAAGTGCCATTCATTACCTACTGGACTGGGGAATGTTTTGAGACACAGCACTCACATTTGGACCCCTCTGGCCTGCACTTCCTGGTTGTCCTGCAGGACCCTGGGCAATAGCACAAAAGATAGAACATGAATGGACAAAGTCTGATTTCCTGACAGATCATCATCATGATTTGAAACCCTCTACTCACTTTTTTCCCTTTCTCTCCTGCGTCTCCCAGTGAACCAGGGAAACCATCAGAACCCTGGGGAGGTGGAATCGACAATCACTCACTTTGTATGAATGATACCCACTAAATGTTTCACTGTAACATTAATTTACCGGTAAGTGTTGATTATTGTATTTATTTTACCTTTGGCCCCTGACGTCCTGGATATCCTGGCAGCCCAGGAACTCCCAGTTTCCCCTAAAAAAGAGACAGTGTGACTCATCCTGTACAAGTTTTTTGTACAAGATGACTTGGGAACATTTTTATCAATTATGATTAGCATTACACTTGCTAACATAGCTTTATACCTTCTCTCCAGAAGTACCAAGAAGGCCAGGTTCTCCTTGAGGACCCATCAGGCCTTTGGGCCCCTCCGGCCCATCTTCTCCTCGGGCACCTGGAAGTCCATTGTCTCCAGTGTCCCCCTTTGCTCCCATCTCCCCCTTGGCGCCTGGGAAACCGTCTTCTCCCTGCAGACAGAGCCAAATGGAGGAGACAGCAGGACACACACTTTAACAAACAACATAAAATCACAGATGGGAGTACAAAAAGCATGCATAAAACGTTACACAGTGGGGGTAATGTGATATTTTTACACAACAAGACATCCTGAATGAGCACAGATTGTTTCCTGTATCGCTCACCTTCTCGCCTTTGCTTCCCTTTAATCCTCTGATTCCATCTGCTCCCTGTTAAACAGGAAAAGATACACCAAAACTGGAATCAACACAAAAGTAGAAAACACATGACATAATGTTGCTGGTTGTTTGTGACATTAGCATGTGGTTGCAAGCATCTAAAACTGCTAGCATGCTGACATTTATCTTCATATTCAGTTTATTTCCATCAGCATCCAGCTAATTGAAAGTTAAACATTTGAGTCAGGCCACTATGACCTTGACCTCGATATTGTCACCCTGTCCTCTCAGGTTACCAATTTAAAGTCTGGGATTTTTGTACTCAATGCTTGTAAAACTTCTCTCCACCTGGCTTCAAATTGGGTAAACTTTTTTTTCTATATTAAAAAACACAATATTTTCTTGCTATTGTCATAGTGTTGGCAGGGATATAGATTTCTAGGGTTTATAAAAACAAATGATGAAAAACAAATAATCCTACTCCTTGGATATTGTACTGTGTCCTGTAATATGTGCAAATGAATGTATTGAAATTAAGTTTCACTCCCAATATCCCTGGTAACCAGTGTTCAGTGTCAGATCTTCTGATTTGCATATCTACCTTAACTCCTCGTTGTCCAGGGTATCCAACAGGCCCCTGCACCCCTGGAGGACCCTATAAATGAAAACACATACACATTAAGATGACTGACACCTTGTCTTCAACTGTAACTACAGCAGCACAACATGCATGTTTTGTACACAAACACAGACAGATGCATAATGTACAACAGACTTACTGGCAGTCCTTTTTCACCTCCAGTTCCTTCCCTTCCAGGATGACCCTGTTGACGAGAGGGCAATACTGCAGTTAAGCATGTAGTTGTGATTTTAAGGTTAGGATTAGGGGCTAGGGAATGCATTATGTCAATAAGAGTTCCCCTGAGGTATGAACCTGAAAAGTATACATGTACTTACTGGGGGCCCATCGTTTCCAGGTAAGCCCTGCATCCCTTTCTTCCCTTGAGGCCCCTGCAGACAAAAAAGACCAGACAATTAATCATGACTTCTGAAGTCCAGATCTAAAATCCAACTAAAAGTGTCTTACCTTCTCTCCTGGCAGCCCCACTAACCCCTGTGGACCAGGAAATCCCTGTAGGAGAGGTGCAGCATTAGTATCTCTGTGTATGCATTCATGTGGTCGATTTATTTTTGTGAGTATCTGTGCTCTGCTCGTACCACGATTCCGGGGTTGCCTTGCTGACCAGGTGCTCCGACATCTCCTGGTGGTCCCTGTTACAAACAGGAAATTATGTTATAGCAAGTAATTTGTCATCAGGCTCTTCTACCTACTACCTTCATTATACTCACCATGTTTCCCTTTGAGCCTTGAACCCCATCAATTCCTCGAATTCCCTGCGAGGAGATAAAAAAATGACGGTTAATAAAAGAGACTCATTTTTACTTCTGCATCCTTGAGTGCACTTGTTTGGCCTCCATATAAAAACACTGATGAAATGAGAGCAGCTTTTTATTACAAAAATAACAGGACAGTGGAGGTGGATGAATAGGTTTTAATAGCAAACAATGAAGCTGTCAGCTCTATAATGCATGTATTAAATTCCCTGTATGGGGTTTGTTTTCTGGCTGTGTCTTTTTCTGTCACATGAAAAATGTTTTCCGAAAACATTTTTTTCCTGTCTGACTAAAGATAGAAGACATGACTTCTATCTTCAACAGAAATTTCCCTGAGGCTGGTTACATGAGCCTCCTGGGACTAAAACTAAATGAAATGAAAAATTATCAGCCACCTGACTGATGTGGCTCTACCACCTCCTTGCTCCTTGGTGTTTAATGCTTAATCAACCAACAGCAGGTATTAATGTGTTATTCAAACAAATGAAAAAACATTTCCTCAATGTGTTATCAGATGCTAACAAGTGCAAACTTGTGTTGCCACAAGTGCAAACATAAATTATGCAAACTAGAAAGAATCTGCTTCAGGTGTTTGGAAATGTGATGTATTTGGCAGAGAGACAGTAGAGATAAGAATTACATAACATCATGTTTAACATTATGATTAAGCATTATTATGGGTAGAGATTAATGTGTGTGACTGTGAATGTTGTGTGTGTGCAGAGGTGGTTGTGTAACAAAGTGTAAAGTTCACACTCACAGCCTGGCCAGGGGGACCAGGACGACCTCTGGGGCCAGTCATACCTCTGGAGCCCTGAAATACACATCACAGTTACATATAATGGAATATAATCACGTTTGTGTGTGTGTGTGTGTGTGTGTGTGTTTGTGTGTGTGTGCTCTCTTACTTCTATCTCTGTAAAGACCAATTTAAGTTTTTGATCCTAGAGTGACATTTTTGGAAGAGTTTCTTGAGTTGATCATCTGAGGATCAAAGACTTGGTTTTGGGATTAAGGTTGGAATTAGGCTTCAATTAAAGTAAGTGGGTCAGTGAGAGACCTTTTCAGTACAAAAGTGTAGTGCAAGGATATATATTTGTCTGTGATAGGATAACAGGCTTTATTAAACAGAAATGCATGTGTGTTTTGGAGTGTTGGTATATTAGAAGAGAAATTAGCTACATAATCTTAAATTTCACTTGTTTCTTACCATGACATAATTGGGTATTCATTATTTGGGAATTGTAAGTGGTACTTTAGTGATTCAGTATTGTGAATACTTAAAGTTGGGGGATACAAAAGAGACTGCAGCAGGTGCAGACATATCCCGACACTGAGTCTCTAGGATGGGTCGCACTCCAAAACCACTGGACCCTACATTTCCTATTATTTATTTTGAAAGCATCTTTCATTGGATTTAGATGAATTGTAAACACCAATGTCTCTCAAACTCCATGACCCAAGTTTATAAAGCAGGCTCTCTGTTATGAATTTGAAGTATCAATCCAAGATAAGATAACTACAACAACATCACGAGGGTTATTTTCTTCCTCCAGAGCCACAACAGACATTATACAACTGTTTTATCAGACTGAGTAGTACTAAGCATGATAAGTACACTGATATGTAAAATCTGTGGAGTGCCTATTTAACAAGTCATATTAATACATGTGTCTTTGGGTGTAAACACTCACAGCATCACCTGGTTGTCCTCTTGGCCCAGGCGGCCCCTCAGAGCCCTGTGAAAGACTTGAGCATTAATAATTACATACAGAGACACAGGCCTGCAGAAACTTGAATACCTAGTACCGCCATGACCTCTCACCTTTTCTCCTGGCTCTCCCGGAGGACCTACAGGACCTGGTTTCCCCCTGTCCCCCTGAGAAAATACACACATAGAAGTAGTAATTGGTTTCATGAACTGTCAGCTTAACTGTCAGCTTAACAGTACTGACTACCTAAAGGTATAAGCTAACTTACTTTATGTCCTTTGTCTCCAGGGAGACCAGGCAAGCCATCAAACCCTCGATCCCCCTGAAATTTGTATAAACAGACAGATGGGGTCATATTTTCGAAAGACAGAGCAGTGAGTAAGTGAAAAGTGTGACATCAGGTCTTCTTCACCTTTGCTCCAGCCTCTCCTATTGCACCACGGCCCCCATCAGTACCAGGTCGACCCTAATGACACACACACACAGACACACACGTTAAGACATACATACACAAGTTAGACATGGCAGATTCTTCACTGACATCCTGTAAATGTTTTAGTTATTGAGAAAAGTCTATTTCACGGTTGTTCTATGAAATGAGAACATAAGATGCTATTGACTGAGAAAAGACAGCAGTAATCAGTCTCACCCTTTTCCCGAGTCGTCCGTTCTGACCTGGGATACCTGGCAGTCCTGGAGGACCCTAGGGAGAAAAGGTGGAAAGGTAGCAGGTGACAGTCAAGCTAGTTCTCTAATGAGTTTCACTGAAGTGCTGCTGAGTGTGTTGCCATGACAACCAGCTAACTCACCGGATGCCCCATCTCTCCGCTGGTGCCCTTCAGCCCAGAGGGACCTGGTAAACCCTGGGAAAAACATTAACAACATTCAGTTGTCTAAAGAAGTCTGCACTCCACTGTCTGCACGTGTCTGAGTGTGTGTGTGTGTGTGTGTGTGTGTGTGTGTTTGCTACTACAGGAACTTCATGTCTTGTACTCCATGTCCACTGCCCTCCACCTGCTGTGGGTGTGAGTTCCTGAACCAAAATTTTGGCACTGCAAAGATGTATTTTAAACCTGATGATACTCTGATTCAGAATATCCAACGTGTGTTCTGCTGCTTTGTGATGCACTTGTTGGTCTGAACTGCTAATTGTTTTCACAGTAACATTCAGGTTGCGTAGGTTTTTTTAAATTCACTATTTGTAGTAATGTATTATTCCCACTAAGTATTAGAATAAAATGACCAAACACTATATCACTTTATTGTACTTAGTTTTGAAAAAAAAAACAAAACCCTCAGCAGTCTGTTCTCCAGCAGATTATTCACCCTTCACCTGCACCCCCTGTCCTCTGAATCAGGATTCAAACCGCACACTAAAATGACGACGTGATGTAGCCTCACTCACCAGTGGTCCAGGTCTCCCCCTGAGGCCGAGTGGTCCTGGAGGCCCCTTCATAGCCAGCTAGAAGAGGAGGGAGGAGGACGAGTCAGACAGTGACACACAAACTGCAGTAGTTCTACATCAGCTTTTTTATGTGTTTAAGATGTAAAGTAATGTTTCAGGAGTTTGAGTACCTTGGTCTGCTGCAGGATGGCCTGGGCCTGCGCCTCCTGTGCAGAAACCACAGCGCCTGTCTTTGGATGACCGCCAGACTGGAACTGCATACATAATCACACAGACAAGCACACAAACACACACAAACACACACACACACACACACACACAAAAGATGTTCTTAAGTCAAACTCAATACTCCACCCAGTGGCCAGTATGTAGCACTGCTATTCAAGTCTCTACAGATGGGTGAAATTAAGATAAAAGTCCAAATAGATAACTGAAGAAGCATAACACACGCAGATGCTTCCACGCAGAGCATGAGCAGTCACTGGTTTTAGTATGAAAATGATGTGAATCATAAGCTGCGGCCTTCAGATTCATCAGCTCTCAACCCAAGTCAACATCTTATTCAGGATGTCAGTAAACAAAGAATCGTGTTCACACATAAATTGGAGCAGACAAATATATTTTGAAGCAGACTGAAGAAGTACACTTGATTGTCAGCTGTATAGAATACATGCTGTAGATGGTTTCTGGAGGGTTAAGGGAAGAGGGGGGCATACTAGCAAAGACAAACAAATGGTTAATTTGTGTAATTTGAGCTATTTCTCTGTTACAGCATACAAACATTCCCATTTGCCCTGAGGCTCTGTTAAGGGTTAATAGGGCCAAATAACTTCCACGGCAACAACACTACAGTTTGTTAGGCCTCGGGCAACACAGATGTGTTTTCATGTTACCGGTATGAGCATGATGTTGCCTGGAGGACCTGGTATCCCATCAGCTCCATTAAGTCCTGGCCGCCCTGGAGGGCCCTGACAGGAGACAAAGGAGGACAGTTATATAGAGACACCAGCATGTGGTGGAATCAGTCACTTACACATTAATCAGAGGACAGTCCTCACCAGCTCCCCGGGGTCTCCTCGAGGTCCTACTGGTCCTGTGATTCCAGGAGACCCTGCCTCTCCCTGCAAACACACAGACAATAATGCAAACAGTCAACTGAGAGTGGTGGAAACAATTTCCAAAAAAAAACATGAAACTTTGTCATTTCAGCTCCACTTATTTCCATCTCTCCCACGTGCAACACAGTCTTCTTACCTGAAGATTAAGGTAAAATGTGTTTCAAGGTAGATAAGTAATCATTCACTAACCTCAGGTCCTGGAGGCCCATGTGGTCCTGTAATCTGTGTTCCCTGCAGACATTTAGGTTGAGGTTTAGGGTTAGGTTTTGTTTTAACATTTTAATATCAGTGCTCCTTAAACACCAGACAAAAACTTCTAGGTCAATGTCAGTATTTTAGTTAAAAAAATATCAATATCAATATATTAGATTTCACATAGACATAACATATGAACATTTTGGATGAAGATGCTTTTAATTTGGTTTACTGAACAATCATGTACAGGTCAGGACATTTAACAATTGAACAATTAACTAGTCTGTAGGTTTGGGAAATATGGATAAAATTCTTAACACAACCAGGAATTTTTTTTCATCATATGAAAAGCACTAGTGGCATTTTAATGCATATAAAAATATATTATTTCATTAAATATTCTGGAAAATCAATGGAGGATTGTTTATGGATTAAATAATCAGATAGGTTTGGCCTATTCAGCAAATTAAACACCTGCAAAACCAAAGTACTTAATCACATTAATGCAAAAACCAGTTCCAACACCGCCATAAAATTGTCCACATCACTGATTTGCATTATTTCCTACAATATTAAAGAGACAGTTACCACGGTATATGCAACATAACAAAATCACTGATGGAAAACACATTCATCTGTTTTCACGTTGCATATTGTTTGTCATCATATTACCCACCTATATTTGTCAGTGCTTTGTGGTGAACAGAATATGTCACTGCTTCTCACACGTTTCTGATACTTCTCTACTGCAGTTTCCTCTTTCTTATCAGCTGAAATCTAGGCCAAGATTTATACGTCTGCAATATCTGTTAGACGCCAATATTAGCTGACAATATCTTCAAGCTGATGTATCAGAATTTATTGGACTTAAACTGTACCTTTTCAGTACTTTATGTTAAGAAATGCAGACAGTGTACAGGAACTTTACCTAAACAACTATGGCATTAAACTGTTTTCCTGGTTGACATCAGGAAATATCTGCATAGTAACTCAAAATATTTTGAGGTTCAATATCAAGCCCTTGTGTGGTTATATGTGTGTGTGTTTTTCAACCTGTGTGTATTTTTCTCACCACTCCCAAGGAGCCCGGTTCTCCTTTCTGTCCTTTCTCTGGTATATCCTAATGAGAGGACATGGGTAGACACATATGCAGCATTAATTTAGATGAATAAGAGACATAGAAGACTAATTCTCTATTCTCCACACAGGATTCCTTTCATTTAAAGTGGAGTAAATTCTTAGTTTTTAATGGTTTGGTTTGTACCTGTGTGTTAAGAGAGTACTCCCGTTCTCTCTCAGCTGGTCCGTAACGCTCGTCGTATTCTTCCTCATATTCATATTCATTCACATGGTAGTAATCTGTGGTGTTGTCATAGTCTTCATACTCTACAATCTGTCCAACAAACAAAATGATAAGGGTCAGAAAAAGACAGTGGAAATGCAAACGCACACAGCCACGAAGCTGAGCTGTTGAGTCTCACCTCATACTCTGTGACATTAGGACCTGCGGTCACCGTGGAGACAGAGATGTCATCGTAGAGATCGCTGTAATCAAACTCCTCAAACTCTTCAACCACGTGTTTCCTGGGTGCTCTCTCCACCTAAAAACCATGAAAGAATGAAAACAGATGATAACGTACCCACCAACAGGTGAAGCATGATGTCAGCACATGTAAGTCTTTGCTTATATACACAAACAACATGGAAATGGAAACAGACAGATAACTTTTAGGACATAAAGAATGCCCACTGAGATATCAGAAACACAAAATGAAGAATATCATCAAAACTCCAAGAAAAGTGTGGCATGGGTTCTTCGTAGTACAGCAACAGCTGGAATGGGCTCAATATTTTTTATTTTGGTTTCTTTGAGGCATGCACATTTCAGCATGACAGCTTCATCAGTGCCTCAGTCCTATGTTTTCCATTAACTTCTTCCAACTGAATGCACTTCTGGTGATGTTACAAAAACATTCTTATATCTGAACACAATAAACCAGGAATCCTGGAGTGTTTTGCGCTGTAAGCCAGATGATGAATCAAACAGAAGCAGCGGAAGAGGATTTGAAACCTTTCCCAGGAGTGCAGAGCACTGGCACACAGAACCTGGCAAAGGATACTGGAACAAGAAGCCATGTAGTATTATCTCACTACGAAGAGAGAGGGATGCAGAGAAAGTCAGGATGAGAGCTCAGTGGGCACTAGCAGCTCTTTATGTTTCATAACTAACAGCTAGTGATAAGATATTTAAGTGTGTATGTATTTGTCTGAATTTGAAAGAAAAAAAACTGATATAGATATAATCTGCACATGCAAATGCTGTATTTACAGTATACTAGAAACAAAATGGTGTTAAGCTAAATATCTGAGTAACTCTCCATGAAGCAGATGTTTCTTCACAGCCCACTGTGACCTTTTAATTCAGTTTACCCAGAGGATTTCTTAGTGTAAATGTATGACAGAAAATAATCGCTCATCTTTTTGTCATATCTACCTTCTAAACTGTACATAAATACCTGTAATAGTTTCCCTCTTACAAATGAAACCTTCAGGGCTCCTTCACTTCACAACAACAGTCTGGATTTATAACATTCAACACGTGAAATGCCTTCCAGTGTGTGTTGTGTAAGGAATGGGCCCGCTAACCAAATGACTTTATCCCAGGTGGCTGATATGATCTCTGACCATTTGCTGTTCAAATCTTCAAGTTGACATGTGGTGCAAGTCTCTCTCTGTCTTCTCTGACTGGCTGTTAGAAGGGGACTTACCTCCTCGGCCTCTGATAATATGCTGTCGTAGGGCAAAGGTGCGTCACAGTCTGGGATGTAGTCCTGGCAGTACGTCTCTGCTGCTCTGGGGTCATCGACGATCAGGAGCTGCTGGATGTCTCCCTGCGTCACAATAACACACCCAAACAAGACTGAGTGTTAGTGAAACCATATGAGCATCACTGACAAACATAAAGTGTCACTTCACATTATGTCATTAATGACATGAATGACATGTGATATCCATGTGTCCCCCATGTCTTTATCTTTGGCTGGATTTGTTAATTTAGCCAGATCAAAGTGACAAAACAGGCTGACTGGATTGTTGACGTGCAGTTAATCATCTTAAGACGTTCAGTCTCAAGTGGTGCCAGCACATTAAATCCACAGACAGACACAAGCTCTTTCTCCTATTCTACACATGCACACACACACACACATGATCCGCACACATGGAAGGGAGTCCAAGCCAAACACTGTCTGGGAGTTGTTCAGTTAAACAGATGGACCACCTGACACTGAAAACAAAGGTCAGAGTTCACACTTGAAATCCATCAAAATGACTTCACACTGATGAGGATGCAGCAGAAACAGAACTCATAAAAGTCTACAAAGATTTTACACAGCTACAGATTTGGGAAGGATTTTTCCAGTGCTTATTGTGAATAATGTACAGGGTTTTGTGGGTTTAAGCAGTTAGTAGGTGTTGAAAAGCCAAAAAAGCTAAACTACTGATGAGCTCAAAGAATAAACACTTATATTAAACTGCAGCTCTTTAATTTTTAATGTTTTATCTGTTTTACATTTAAAAACTTTGCAGTTTTACTGCAGGGTTCTGGCACTCACGTTTTGGAGCAGTGGTGAAAGTGCAGTACATCCAAATAACCACTGGACGGCAGTGTAAGGAGAAAAGCTTTCATCCACTTGTCACAATTTGATGGATAAATCAAACAAGCCACAGCAGGCAGAGACACTTCCTTACCACACAAAAAACGTGTTGTGTGTTTTCTTTCTTTGTAGTTTTTGCCAAGTTTTTTTGGTTTTTATGAAAGCCAAACTTTACACTTAACAAGGTAAATGATCTGGAGATGATGATCTTCCCTTTATTATGTGAAACAGTGTTGCAGTTTCAACTCTACTCACTATACTCTTTGCCTCCATATCACATTACATAACATACTGAGACAAATGCACACATTCCTACTTCAAACACATCTTCGTCCAGCAGTCGAGTTCCAAACACGGTAACTCCGTCTGTGCTGACGTGGGCATCACGACCTCTGAGCAGGTCCAGGGTGTCCAGCTTGTCACAGTCCAGGTAGAGAGTCACAGACTGGCCCTCCACACTGTATGCTACTCTGTGCCATCTGGTAGGAAAGAGAGTGTTTTTAGAATCCTGCAGCAGCCATGATGAGGGAAATTTTGTAGCATGTGTTTTAATATATGTGATTTAAGTGATTTAAATAGTACCTGAGAATGTCGTATAATGGTTTCCTGCATGTTGTTTAATTAACATTCTTTTCTCTTTTTATTATGGCTCTGCATGCCTTTAAATGATCTTAATAACTTCTACACAAGGCAAACACAAAAGTGTGTGTGTGAGTGCTGGTGTGTGCGCAGTTACCCACTTGCCATCAGCCAGGTTGATCTTCCTAAAGGTGGGATAAAGTTCGGGAGGTGGCTGCCCCTCATGGTCCTCATACAGGAAGACAGGAGAACGGCCGACCTCAAGACCCAGCTGCTGTGTGCCCTGAGAGACATGGAGACACAGAGGAGGGAAGGAAAGATAGATGATGGGATAGAATGAAAATGGCAATTTTTTGTTAGTGTGCTCAGGCTCTTTATGTTTGGCTATATCCCGTTTAGACTGAGATAATGTAGTGTGTATGATGCATACCTGCATGTCATACAGGGAGAGGAGAAAGACCTGTGAGCCTTTTGCAGCTCTAACTGTTGTCATCACTGAGAAGTTCATTGGGAATGGTGAATCTAGTGGGGATGGATGCACAGACACACACACACAGACATACAAACAAACACATTAGGACACAGGATCTTAATGACCAAATACATCCATACCTACATTTAGCTTAATTAGTTTCTGTATCAAAGAAACCCACGATATTTAAACCTACCAGGGAAGAGTTGCTTGGTGGGCGCGCTCAGTTGAATCTTCTTGTCGATTTTAAAGGAGAGGTCTGTCTCTTCTCTGCCCTTCCTGCTGGTGCACAGACCAGCCTCCAACGACACACCCTCCATGTCCTCTGACAGCTCCAGGACCTTCAGGACATCAATGGGATTGGCTGCAAAAACACAAGCAACACTTTGACTGAGAGGAAGGTTGGGTTTGATTGAAGCTGTTCATCAAGGCGTTCACCTAGCGAGCATCTTCATTCAAGGTTGAAGCTGCTGAAAGAAAAAGGCTGCTTAAACCTTATTTTTGGGTAAAACACTTGGCTTTTTTTTAAATTTTCAGCATTCTAAACTTGAATGAAGGTGTTGGCATTCGCCTAGCCAGCACCTTCATTCAATGTTTAAACTACTGGAAGAAAAACATTTTTTTACCCTTTTCTTGGCCAAAAGGAACCTGCACAGGTCTGTCCAAGAATCATGCATTGGCAAGCACAACGATTTGTTCTGCTTCCCACAGCAAGTGGCAGACATTCAACACAGTTAAACTCTAGCTGCAGCAGCAAAAACAGGGAGTATCTGTGCTTGTTCATGAGTAAGTGGCAACTACATCCTCCTTCATTTTCTGCTGCTGCCACTTCACAGTCTGACAGAGACATTAAAAGGCGCTGCCTCTGTGGAGAATTGGAAGCTGTGACCTTTTGTCACGAAGCAGAAAACAAAGACTGACGCACTCACTCAACACACTCACTGTCACACCTCAAACTGCCTGCATATAAGAAATAAGATACAGTGAAAAGCCAATCATTACAAGTATGTTTTAAGTTGCTCTTTAACAATATTGTTGAACTGATACAACTGGATAAAATTTGATTCATAACTTTGGTTACTGACAAAGTTTTTTTTTTTATGTCTAGTCTGTGTGGAATTATTGAGAAAATATAAAGGCTGGGATAGGATACCTCTAGGTAACTGTGTGGGTGATGAATATCACTTTGTTTTGTACTAACAATGTGGGAAAGTACTTGCCAAAGTATTATCTAAACCATTCATCCATCTCTGAATTAATTTCGTTATTACATTTATATAATACAGAAGTGAAGACAGTTGTACTTTTGTTTTGATACATTCGTGCCAGATATTGTTCTCACCACAGGATGAGGTCCACATCCCCACTGAGAGTTAGGTGGTGAGCAGCACTGAAACTGTTGACCAAAACTATGTTTGAGGTGTCCTGTTTTTAAAGCTGCTCTAATCACTATTGTTTATATTAACAATGGATCAAACACTCTGCATTTACTTTTAGCCAGTTTTTGCTTATTTATGACTCAAAACCTTCTCATATCGACCTTTTTTACAGGCACAGCAAACAGCTGTTTTTGGCAAACAACCTCTGAGGAACTCGCTGAGCATTTCCCACCCAGCATTAAAAGACAGAGTAATTGCCCAGCTGATGAGCATCAAAAAAGGGTTTTCCTTAGCAATGATTTAAATACATAAACTGACAACCTTCTCTAAATGTACACAAGTGTTTGCTGTCGTATGATGTTACATCTAAGATGTGTACTTCATCAGTAAGACCATGCGTTCTCCGTCAGTCTCTCTTTCTGGGACACATAACTTGTTGCAGAAGCTTTGTGTAATCACATGATAACGCCCATCTTGGCACCGATGCAAGCAACAGTTGGCATCACACAACAAAGACAAATACAAGAGGGCTATAAAGGATACATGTGTTCTGACAATGATTTGGCCCAACGGCGCGCGTACACACACACACACACACACACACACACACACACACACACACACACACACACACACACACACACACACACACACACACACACACACACACACACACACACACACACACACACACACACACACACACACACACAAGAAAACACAAAAGGTAGTGAAATTTGGAACTCTACAGATGCAGATCATAGTTTAGGCAGAAATGCTCAACATATGCACCACACATGAGATTTCTTTCACACACACATTTCTCTGAGGACTGTGGACACAGTGGTCACAGAGCTCTGAGATGGCCTAAGCAGTACAAGATGGGATGTGAAAGAGGAAAGTGGGGGGAGAGACAGGAGAGAAATGTGCAATATACTGAAAGGGAAAAGAGAGAGAAGGGGGTAAAGAGGGAAAATAGAAGAAATAATAGATGGTAGGGGAGAGGAGGGCATGCCTCTACTGGTGTTGCTTCTTTTCACACGTATTTCTGAGGCTTACGTAAACCCTCCATCTGCCTTGCACCTTTCAACACACACACACGCAGTCTCACACACGCAGTCTCACACACACACACAAACGTGCATGTGTAAGCACACATGAGGTTGGCATAATGTCTGAGTCTGACCACCAGATGTATTTGTTGCCCATTTTTTTCAGTTTGTCCATCTGCTTGTCCATCTGTCCACATGTCTGTCTGTCTGCCAGCCTGCCTGCCTGCTGGCACTGTCAGCATGTAACTCTGTCTTTCATGAGCTCGCCATCACATTAGTTAGTAAAACTTCCAGTGATATGGTGGCCCACTCATGCAGTAAAAATCTCACGAGTGCCTTTTTTTTTTTATGGTCTGAGAAACATCTGTAAAAAAAAAAAAAAAAAAAGCTGACATTAAGGAGAATATTGTTTTCAATGATTTCTGCACTGAGTTGATGTCATACATGACACAAAATGTACTGCTTGACCAGAAAAATAGAAACACCTGTGTCATGTAATGCAATGCAATACAACAGTCCTATAATACGACTGCTTTGTTCAGAGTAAAATGTTTGTTTTAATGTGAGTTCAAGATAAGGTGCTAATAAAGTATTGAGTTCTTTTTAGGGGAATTTTGGAGGCAAAACTCAGAATAAGCATCGGGCCTTCAGAATAAAAGTGGGGAATTATACTTCTGTAAAATAAGTATTAAAGCATCATACCTGCTCAAATCAGATTGATATTTTGGGAATATATATATATATATATATATATATATAAAGTAAATATATATATATATGTTTCAGGACCACTTACTCTCATTTATATATATATATATTTACTTTCTTAAAAAGCGTTTTTAAGTGTTAAGATTTATATCACTCTTACATTTGTCCTTAAAAATATGAAGTTACTGCCAGCAGACGGTTAACTTAGCTTACCACAAAGACTGGAAAGAGGAAGAAACATTTAACCTGGCTCTGTCCAGATGGAACAAAATCTGACTACCAGCACCTCTAAAGCTCCATAACATAACATGTTGTATATATCTTGTTTGTTTAATTCCTGGAGTTTGTCCTTGTTGCCAGGCAGTCACTGCAACCGACCAAGAAATAGTGCAGCATGTAACCTGCCATAAAACCATAAATAAGTGTTTCTACACTTATGCTAAGCTAACCATCTCCTAGTTGTAGTATAGTGTTTTATTTTGTCAGATTTTAGCATGAGAAGCTGCTAACATGCTTATCTTAAAGCCATAAGCAGGCTATAAGGCAGCTCCTGGTGTTCACACATTAGAGAACATGGTTAGATGTAAGAGAACCTGACACACAAGAAATGTGTGCAAGAAGAGGGGCTTCATTCATACATACCAAGAGATGATCGGCAGCACTGACATCTGAATGCAGCAGAGGACAAGACGAGACATGGAAAGTCTATGTGCACTTAAACACATCAGGTAACGTTTCGCTGTGCCGTTGATGCATGTGCATGTACAAGCACAAAACAACATCAGCATAATGTGGATATGAGCGCGCACACACCAACACACACACACTGTACATATACTGTGTTGTACATACACAAGGGGGTGTTCTGGTCTCCATCAGTTCTTGCTGTTATCCTGAGGCTCCAAACTTCAACGTGAGGGGCACCATGATCAACATGCACACACATGCAGAGTATGTCAGATGTAAGCCTCAGCATAAAGCGGACCAACTGTAGTTTGAACAGAAGGACCCACAACAACAGTGAACTATTCAACAATCACACATAGATAGATGTTTTTAGAGTTTATCTTTGCTGTGGGAACAGTGACATTGAACAGACAGGTTTTTAATTTATTGGCTAACTGGTGAAATTATGACCCCAAGTGTCCATTGTAAACATCCATCACAGTTCGCTTCCAGGCTTCCTGGTTCAACTCTTACTTTGAGGGATTAGTACAGATGTTTCAGGACCACTTACTCTCAGTTTTACCTCCAAATAAAGCAGGTTAGTTAATCTGACAGGACTGCTGCCTTGTTTATAACCTGTCTGAGGAGGCCACTGTCTTCCATTAGAGATCCATTTATGCTACATCTGTTCTTATTGGGTTAAGGTTCCACACTAATGTACACGGGACACACAAGTAAGTGGAGCAACACATTAACAAACACAGACAGACAACTTAATAGCCGTCATATTGGAATGACTATGGACTTTCTGGAAACCAGATGTGTGTCTGTGTTTGTGTGTTTCTGTATATGTGTGTGTGTGTGTGTGTGTGTGTGAGAGACCAAAGACTGGGTAAGGTCTCTTTTGTGTACATGAGTGTTTGTATGTGTGTGTTTGTGATGAGTCTGTCATTATCTCGGTGATGGCGAAGAATGCAATAACACTCCCCTTGCAGAAACAAGAACTAATGTTTAGTCGAGCCTCCTACACCCCTGCACACACACACACACACACACACACACACGCACACACGCACACACACACACACACACACACACAAACACACACATAAAACAGCCACCACACAGGGGTTCAAATCCCCCACAGAAGATTTCCCCCAGGAGCCTGTCATTACAGTCCTTTACCTCTTTTACTCTCTCTCCTTTTCACTCTCTCTGTCTGCTGCTTTTCTCAAACGTCCTTCTCAAACATCTGACATGGCTCCTCAGAGACTCAACCCGACGAATAATAAAGAGAGGGAGATGAAAACCAGAGAGAAGAAGAGGCTAGGAGGACAGAGACAGAGGGAAGACTAGGATGGTGGGACCATATGTTTTCTTTCCTCCTTGTTCAGCTGGCTATGATCAAAGAACCGCACTGGATAGTCTCTCCTGCTGTCTGATACACACACACAGACACACACTAGTCTGTGCATACAGCGCACACACATGCATTCACTTAGATGAATCCTTAATATCTGCTACAGAAAAAGGGAATAAGAAGCCTGCAGACAGTCAGACATGTGCTTCCTATCTCCTTCGAGGAAACTGTGGCACTTGTGTTCATCTCTAGTCTCAACATCTCAGTTATAATCACTTCTCTCACTCCAAATGAAAAACGATGGGTGTCACATACATTCATTCCAACAAAGTCCGTCCTCCTCTCAAACACAGATCAAAGACTGCATCAATATTTGTCAGGCACAGGGCTCCAGCACTTCTCAGACAGCTACACATAGCTTTATGTGGCTCTGTGCTTTATTATTGTTGGATGTTGCATCATACGGAGACTTTGATTTTGGAGAACAAAGAGTGAGGCTATTTTTCAACATAGGAAAGATTTATAACACTTGCTATGCCAGAGGGCAAAGTGTATGATACAATGCTATAAATGATGATCATCAGCCTTTGGTTTTTTAATTTTTTTACACCAAAACATGATTGACAAAACAAAATAACCTATATATGGAGAACTGATATACTAGAAGTTACTGTGCGCCACAAATAATGCCTTTATTTGATCAGAGAAATTAATTTAGAGATCAAATTTATCACAAAGACTTTATTGCAAACTCAAACACCCAATCACATACTGGAAAAATGCTGCCGCGATTACGACACTCATCTGGAGCGTGTGTGATCAGGTGTGTTTTGTGGCTGATTAAGAAAACTGAATGCCTTGTTTGCTCCAAGGTAGCAGCCTCAAGGTTCTTTACATAATTGACCAAATATTCCAAAATAAAAGCATGTCATGTTTAATGATAATGTGAAATACTGACCATCACTAGCAATAAATGTTCTGTTTCTGGACTCCAAACCTGATGGATCTTTGGGTTCCTTGTAGAAACATACAAAGAAAGAACCAAAGAACCCATTACAATCCGGCTCATATTGCTGAGCAGTGCAGTTAAATGACTTGCTCCATACATCAAGTTGCAGCTGCTGCTCTTCAAACTGATATTTTTTCTGCCAGTTGTTGGTCACTGTCACTGAGTTATAAGTTGAAAAAACATCCAGGTGTCACCTTTGATTTAACAGCTTGTGGACAAATTCAAGTCAATTCTGTCTCTTATTTATACAGTGTTAAACCTGGTTCCAATTATTTACACAGACAGTGTTAAACCTGGCTTCAATCATTCTATTCTCACTGGTGGGTCTTGTTTTTGCCCTTTACAAATCAGACTGTTTTCTGACTGGGACTGGAAAAGGCTGAATGCAGACATTACAAACCAGAGTCAACTGTATTTGTTGAAAACTAGGACAAATCTGCCTTGAATTTTAGCTGGGCATAATAAGAAAAAATGGTTTAATAAATGGCACTAACTGTAGTTTCTAATGTCTAGATGTCTAGTCTAAGTCTAAGTCTAAGTCTATATCCATGCTAGCAGCACTGCAAGGCTGAACTTAGGTACAGCAGTGCATTGAGCTGAATGCTAATGTCAGTATGCTAACATTTTGGCATTTTAGCAGGTATAATGTTTACCATGTTCACCATCTTAGCATTTATGGCATGTTAGCATCCCAACATTTGCAGCTGAGGCTGATGATATGTCACTATTTATGTCACTATTCTATGCAATAGTTGTTGATATATTTCAGTCTGGACCAAAGTGGTGGACCTAAGTGGACCAACAGATGTGCAATCCTTAGAAGTATGCCTCTAGTGTCGCACTAACTCTACAGGTGTCTAATGTGTCCAAAAAAATAATAATAAAAAAACCACCATGGTTGTACACCTCCACCAAACAGTTAAGTTGCAGAAACTATGGTCACAGCTCCCCTTCTACTCCTGAGTTAGGCTACAGCATTGAATAACAGCCAGATGTATTTTTGCAAAACATCATGATGTCACAGAGAAGTTGACCTTTGACCATCTGGATATAAAATGTCATCACTTCATTATTTTATCATATAAGACATTTGTGTTAAATTGTGTCACAATTAGTGTATGGATTTTGGAGTTATGGCCAAAAATGTGTTTTGTGAGGTCACAGTGACCTAGAACTTTGACCTTTAACCACTTGAGTCCAAGTGGATGTTTGTACCAAATTTGAAGAATTTCCCTCAAGGCGTTATGGAGATAGCACTTCCTGAAAATGGGATGGCCAGATGGACAACCTGAAAACATAATAACTTCAGCCACAGCTGTTGTCAGCACTGACTGGACAAAAAAGACATCTGTCAACTTGGTGAAATTTTGAAGCCCAAACGGTAACTGTTTCATCAAGAAAACTGACAGATTAATAAATAAAGAAAAAAATTGTTAGTTGCACCTCTAATCTTATCATAGCTAATATAAGAATCATCAGAAGAAATCAGGCTGTTTGTGCTCATAGATTACAAACAAACAGTGCAAAATACAGGCCGAGTTCTTCTCCATCCAAATGCTTTTAGCATCCTGAAATTAAACACACTCTGGACTAAAACATTGCTGTCACTCAATCATAACAGTACAATGACAAGAGCATCCAACTGCACCAATGCGAACATATTGGAGCTCAGTTGTCTTCATGTCATTATCAGTTTGTCATGTCTGTTGTGAAGAAAGCCTTCAGACATTCCACACTGCTCTAACTGACCGCAAAACCTGATTTAAACAATTCTGCTCAAACAGTCAATTACAAGAGCATCAATCATCGCACAAAACCTTTTCCAAATCTATCATTTGAGCAGGCAACTCCACACATGTTGTTTAGCTAAGTTGGGGGAACTATCCCATCTGCTACAGTTCAACCTAGCAAGAAATCAAACATAAACAGCTGCTTTGTATGTTCTTTCCCAAACACACAGACAAAACAGACACATTTTCTTTGTCAATCCCAATGCTTCTAGACTGACCTGGATGCATGTATTAACACAGTGATACGTGAACTGCAAGAAAAACCACTCCTTCAATTATTGAGTTATATGCAGCTTTGGACTTACTGTTGATGTTTTCATGTCTTTGTTTCATTTTAATCTCTCTCAAGAAAATCTCCAATTCAGATTCTTCCTTCATTGTGTGCTTGCAGTTGTTTAAAACCCCTCCAACGTATCTTGGATTGAACAGAAACTTGAATCAGCTGTGGCTTGGCTTCAACTCTGGTAATTCTGGCTTGTTGGAAAACAGTAAAAGAAGTTAAACATATGGACCATAAACACCGAGCCTTGACTTGACTCAACAGGAATTTCACTAATATTTATCTTAACCTAACCTGTATGGAAACTCATGAACCTCTGCACACATTATGGCCTTTTGGTGAAGCTCTTGTGAAAAAATTACAGATGCATGACTTTCTGCAGCCTCCCCAGTTTGAGAGTGACATTATCAGTGACAAAGGTGGGACGTAAAGGGGAAATGGCCATAGCAAAGTGGGGAGAAAATGGCTACAAATGTAGAAAAAAAGAGTTCAGCATCTTAGTTTAGTTTATCACGCTGCTCATTTGCTCATGAGTAAACACAAAGCAGCTAAAGCATAGTTGGGGTTGTTGTGAATGTCATTCAATCTGATGATAGCACAGGACATTAAGATTTAAGGGATCACATTAAGTTATTACAATTAATCTTGAGGGAAACATGAATGTACAAAAATTTCGTGGCAATCCATTCAACAGACGGTGACGAACTGATACACCGACATTACCATCCCTAGAGCCATGCTGCTAGCGTGGCTAAAAATATCTAAAAAGATGATTTTCACATAGTCACATGTGGTAGAAAGCTACTAGTCTGTTAAAAGTTTCAACCGTGTTGCACCTCTGGCCATTTCCCATCTGTGATGTCACAGCAGGTGTTTCCCATCACCTGTCAAATCAAAAACACCCGCTGTTACATCACTGATTGAAGTGTGACCAGAAGAGAATTTTTCTGAATTTCCAATGTTTGCAGACCCATACAGCAACTGATTTTATTAAACTTTAGTCTTTTTGTTGTCCTAAGGTTAAAATGGAAAGTTTAGTTGACAGTGACAGTGAAATATAAGCAACGCACAATGGAAAGGTGAAGTATCTTATACTTAGTAACATGAGCCTACCTGGCTGATTTTCTCGCAGGGCACTGATATTATGTTTATATTCTGCTATCTAAACCTCACACCATGTCTTGTATTATCATACTGCATAAGACATAAATGGTTTATTTACACTGGGGAAAGGACTTGATTTCATCTTAACTGCAGACCTAGAAGCAACTTGTTCGGAATGTAGCAGGAAGGCTTTAAAATAACCAAATTTGGGTTTAGCTACTTTAAATTGGCATCGGACAATTTTTGAGTACTAAATACTCTGAACACTTGAAAAGCAATAAATAGCTCAGGTCAGCTTTTAGCTACCTGAACACACAAGTTACATACAGACAGTGAGCCAGGTAAGTGACTGAAATACCTAAGGCCAGTCTATAACAGCCTTGACCGTAACTTGACCACATTGCTCAGATGTCTATGATCATAATTCACACCCAACTACTGACAACTTGCTGACAGCCAGGTGTGTTACTGCATTTGACAGTAAGTTAAAAAAAATCGAGAGAGACATGTAACTGAAGACAGTTTAATGACAGGTGTTATGAAAGAGTTTGTCCGGGAGCTGAAGAGGACCAGGATGCATGAGGGTTTATGTGTGAATGTGTCTTGTTTTTACTCTTTGTCAATCTGTGTTTCTCGTTACCTGGAGGGTTATTCACAAATAAATTCTTATTTTCAAGAATGCGCTCTCTGCCCACCAGGTGTGAGATGCTACAGGGTTCACACCCTGACCTAGGTTGACCCCAGATGACCTTAAAGGTCCAGAGGTCACATCAGTCACTTCAGTAATGACCTTCACAGACGAAATGAGGATTGACCCAGAATGTGAGTGTTACTACTTTTTATATGTTGGGATAATAATACTGAGAAAGAGGCTAACAACCTCTCAAAGGCTTTTTAAAGCTAATTTTTAACACATCATTGACTCTGGATAACATGAACAATAATTGTTAGCTGGCAGGCAAATTTTTCCTTAATCCCCAGTACAAAGGCAGGTAGTTCATAATGGCTTAAAGGTTACTAGGACATGATATAAATACTTTTCAGCTTTCTCAGCATCTTCTCAGACGGAGCAGGTGGAGGCAACATGGTGGACTCTCTGCCAATTCACCTGCCTTCTGACTCTTTCACAGTGATTACTGATGTAGCCCTGCCCAAAGCTGGTGGATGCTGACTTGTAAATAAAACAGCCATCAAATGAGGAAAACAACAGATGTAATGCAGTTAAGATGGAGTGTGGTTCAGTAATTAGTTTCTTTGAAGAGTTCCTTTCTTGCTTTTGTGTGTTTGTTTGGACTTTTATGGGCACTAATATGTGACTGAAAAAATAACCTCAGCTCAAGGTTCTTTTAATAGTTGTTCTCGACCTTTCAATCATATCGCATGATCTTCAGTAGATCTCATATTGAATTGACATTGTTTTGCTGCTGTTTTGACTTGAAGTTTGACATTGTGGGACACATGCTTATTTGCCTTCTTGCTGAGAGTTACTCTAGAGCTAGTTTACTAACAACCTCACAATGATGCCAAGACTGCAGGAATTTACTGTGCCTGGCCAAGAAATTGTTTGGTATATAAACCCCCGAAACAAAGTGTAATTTTTACCTGTTTCTCATCACCTTAAACAAACAAGATATGACATGTTAATAGAGAGATTCAGAGATGCTTATTTTCCTTCCTTTCAATCAATCAGCTGCTGGTTCCGTCTTCATATTGATCTTTTCTTCTAATTCTCAGTAGTAAAAACAAAGACGCATAATTCCCAGAATGCTGAACTATTCCTTTAAGATAACATGAACCAGGAGTCCTTCAAGTTCCCAGAGAAAATGAAAATTTTAACATCTACAACTCCAGGTCAATTAGCAAACTTCATTTGCTGGTGAAGATCCTGGAATATGAGTGAAAGCTCAATTACAGCCACTAAATAGTCCCTGAGGTGTTGTTTCCACGGTCAATAATTATCTGTTGAAGATCAACAGTATGTGGGATATGAAATGAAAAATTGTTTTAAATTAGTTTGAAAAACCATTGAGTACCAGACAGTCACAAGGTAGTATTTGAAAGTCAATTTAATATCAAAGAATGACCTGGCTCATCTGATCTGTCTTAAGATCTGGCCCACCTGGTGCAAGCAGGTTTCAAACAAACTGACACTTGATAGTATTTCACCAGGATTACTCAGTGGAGCTGAATTAAGTTCTGACCCCACAATGAACTACTGTGAGATTATCTGTAGTTTTGTCATTCTCTAAAATGATAAGACTAGACAACTTGCCTACTGAAATACAGTGATGCACACATGCACTTATCTTCATGAACATCAATAACACCTGGCTCTAAAAGCCCCCAAATAATTAAGTCTTCTCAGATGGTTCCACGGCAGCTCCAGGGGTTGCTGTACATAACCATGCATCCCCAGTACAGTTCAGCACAGCTCACTTTAATTTGCCTCAGTCTGTTCTCCATTACCCAGCTGTTAAATATCCTGTATACTGCTGTATGAGAGCACAGACTGATGCAGCAGGTATGGCAGAACAAGTCTAGACATATAGGCCTATGTCTTTCCACTGTCTAGCAAATGTGCAGTGGGCTCAAGGAGCCCAGAACGAGGCAGTTCAGTTCAGTAAGCTTTAGGCCTGCATGACCTGGCATGACAAAATCATCTGTCATTTTTCTGGAAGTTAAATGGAAAATGACTTGGGTTTTTTTTTGTTTTTTTTTTTGGGTGGGGTGGGGGGGGGGGGGGTTAAGGAATTGACCTGTTCTTGACAAATGAAGTTCATATCAACAACAAAATCTGGGCAGATGCACAAATGACCGACAATGAGTGTGTTTTCTGGAAGTAATTAAAATGATGTTAAGGATGGGTTATGGGTGACATTTAAACTTGGCTTTCATCAGCTCATAAAGGCCTAGAGGGCAGGTGGTGACAACTGAAGTGACACAAGTAGGGGAGGAGAGACAGAGAGAGGGAGGAACCATAGACTAATTAAATTTAAACTCTCTACAACCACTAAAAATAATTACTTAATTGAATTTAGAGAGTCAATTACTGGTAACACTTTATTCGGATAGTCAGCCTACAGATACTTTACAGAGTCTTTGGAACATTTCTAAATGTTATTGCTAACCACCATAACCTTTAAAGTGTTTACTAGTTGTTGGTTGAACATTTGTATTATTCTATATAATTGAAAATTACACTGTTCACCAAAGATTAGTGAAATGTCACAAATACTCTGTGACCTCTCTGTGGGTGGACTATCTAAATAAAGGGTAGGACAATTACTTGCTCTGAGATAAACAAATAAGGAATCGTGGGAAACGTCAGCCTACCTGCTCCTGAGGTGTGAAACACCGCGACAAGCATCACCAGCAGACATGTTTCGCGCACTGGGCTCCATCGATCCGTCATTATCGCATCTGAAGCTAATCGATGCGGCGGCCAATAATTCCCTCGTGGCTCCTCTGGGCTCCGCGGGACACCTGCAGCTCTGCACGCGAGGACGTTACCGGTCTAGAAGCTGTCTCGAGCCCGTGCGTGTTAATCGAGAGCGCGCATGTGCTGATTGAATTGATGGGGTGATCATGTGCTCCTGTCCTCACTGTTTTTCCTCTGGGTGGACGGATGAAGAGAAGAACCTTAATGTTGGATGGTCTCTTTACTTCACCCACAGAGAACTTTCTTCACTTTCTCTCCCCTCCTCCCCACCTCCTTCCCTGCCTCCCCTCTCCTCCTCCCCGGGGTGACCCCTCCCTCCCCGGAGACTCCTGAGGCCCGTGGAGCTGCGCAGAAACAGAAGTACTGCGCATGTCATCATTTGCATCATTATTGTCTGGATGATTTAAGGAACTGTGTGTCTCTCTCTCCTCTCTCTCTCCATGTGCCCGGACATTTGCTTTAAGTTTCAATGGCTTGAATATCAACCTGCCTGCACATTTTCTCTCTGTATGACCTCACACAAAACATCCAACATGAACAATGAAGGCTTGTGGCGCATTTCATTTACTGCTCTCTCTCTCAGGAGCACACACACACACACACACACACACACACACACACACACACACACACACACACACACAGACACACACACACACACACACACACACACACACAAAGCATGCTAGGACAGGACAACGTTGCTGCCCAACTAATAAAAATATGCTGCTGCAGATTCCAAATTCCAGTGCCTGTCTGTCTTTGCCCACTCCAGTCTCTTCAAACACACACCATATTCGTCCTATAGGCACAATAAAAAGCAAGATGTACTCCTCGTCCTCTAGTTCAAGGCTTTATCATTCTTTATTTCTAATGTGGAAAAGTCAAAAGAGGCCAGCAGCTCACTGAGAAGCATCAGCAACTGTTAAGGAGTTTACAGAGGAGTAACGTTTATGGCAGAAAAAGGATGAGAAACTGAGCTCAGTACATGCACACACATGCACACATGTACATGAATGAGCCTAAGGTCTCCCCTGTCCTGCCTCACTTTCCATTTGCATTAGTCTGTATGTCTAGACATTTAGATCACTTGTTGCGTAAAATAAAAGGATTGTATGAGCGGGTGACTCGGGACCAAATAAAATTGTAAATTTGAATCAAATCCCAAAATATTTACATAGACCAGCAGCATGTTTTATCCATTAAAATGTAACAAAATGCATTTGACAATAATGCACTATAGAGCAAATTAGGCTCTTTCTAATCAAAAAAAAGAAAATTGATTTAAGACAACTAAAAAGGAATGTCTATGATGACCCAAAAATTTAAAGATAAAACAAACTGTGCCATGTCACTGTGTATGTGTATATAACTGTTATAAATACAGTGTTGGCACATTTTGCTGTGTATGATTACTGACAAAGTGTGATGTTTGCACATAAAGGAGTGGGCTACATTAAAGATGTAGTTTTTTGGTACACTTAACATTGTTGTTTAATGTGGAGGTTAGGAAGCTACAACTGTTCCTGGTGCAATTTGGTGCCGTCTTGCTGCGGCATTTTGTAAAAATTACCAATGCCCTGCTTCCTCTTTATGTGAGGGTGATCTTAAAAGCATAAGTGCTTACCAGCCTGTAACTAATGAACAGATTCACAAACTATTCCATGTTTTTGTGAATCCACTGTAGAGAAACTGTCTAACATTTGGAAACATTTGACATATTCTTCAGGTGGTAAAATGTAGATATGATTTAAGATAAATGTACATGTGCAATAATTATATGAAAGTTATATCTTTAACAGATGTACTACTATTAACTATTAACAGAAGTAAATTTAATCCAGGAACACACACATACTTACATACTGACTTTTTTTTTTTTGAAGGACAAGATGAAAATAGATTCCAGGCATATTTCCAATGGCCCTACCTCCAGCTTCTGGTAGGATGTCTTGACCAGCAGCTTTACTCTTGCTTTCAAGTGTGTGTATGTGTGTGTGTGTGTGTGCAAATGAGAGAGATTTTGTACTTGTGTGTATTATTGTGTGTAGTGTTTGTTTCATCGATTCTATTACTCATAATTAGACCTTTTCTGACTCTGACAAAAATGAAATAATAAAAAAAAAAAACATCCTCAAGTATCAGCCAGATTCTTCTTGGCTTTGAACATTAGTCTAAGGCAGCTCACTCACAGTTACAGTGGACTAATTTGAAGGAATAATCATATTGACCACTGGGTGGCTCCAAACCTCTTTGACTTAACAACATATCAACATATTGATATGTAATTTCAAATAGTTTCTTAATCATTTGGTCTTTACACTTTGAAGTTCACTGTTGCTCAGAAAACAAATGTCCCTGAGAGTCAGAAGGTTTTCTGTTCTTCAGTGATACCTGATGGGCATTTTTCTGTTATGGAAGAAAATGAGTTGACCACATTGACTGATCTGTTAGATAATCTGATCTGAGCTGTGGCTGTGCACTCTGTCCATGTGACTCTCTTTCTCTCTTATCCTCTTACAGTGGCTCTCACCTTAGATCAGCACTCATCCCACAGAGCTGGTTGTCTGCTGGGATTTCAGTTTGCCAACTGAGAAGAGCCGCACCGGAGCCATGGCGAGTCCCGGACAGAAAGTGGTGCTTATCACCGGCTGCTCCTCCGGCATCGGCCTGAGGATGGCTGTGATGCTGGCAAAGGATGAACAGCAGCGTTATCACGGTAGGTCCACTGTGTGTGTGTCTGTGAGAGAGAGAGAGAGAGAGAGAGAGAGAGAGAGTGAGAATTACAATTTGGCATTGGCAAGGCAAGTAAATAGGTTACATTTGAGTTATTAAAGCATACAGAGAAGGAAAATAGTTTAATAGTAGACAAAAATAAATAAATAGCCAATTAATTGCTGAATAAAATTCCTGTACCTACAATTTCTAACTACCCAGAACTTTATTTGTATGGAATTCCACATAATTTGTTAAACTCTAAATGAACATACTTTCACCATCACACCCTACTGCAGCTATACTGTTTACACATAAGATGCTTACATCAGGACCGAAGAGTATCTGACATAAGAGTATTACATAGTCCACATGGTTATGCATGTTAAAGCCTCCGTTTCCATCAACTACTGACTGAAATTACAGCGGTTTAGATATGAACCACATTAGAGATGAACCACATTACAGTAAATGAGGAATATATTTAGACACAACCTAGAATCAATAGCAAAACTCTCAGATCCTAGAAAATGAACTGGAGCAAATTGATTCATGGAAACTGGAACAAATTCAAGGCTGTGTTCTCTACTGAATCCTGAAGCTCTTTTTTATGCTTTACTGTTGTTTATCTTCATATACTTCAAGATAAATATAGAACCTGAACATCCGATCAACATCCAATCAGGGACTTTCAACCTATATCATGTTCATAGGAATGGGTTAGATCCTAAATGCATCATAATCAAGAAAACGTTTTTTACTTTCTGCAACTACTGCATCACTTCTCTCAGCCATAAAGTGAGACTGGGAGGATGTGGATCTTTGTAGTTTAGGAGAATTGGCCAAGACACTAAGAGAGTCACAAAAGTTTAGACAAGTACAATCAATTAATCCGGTTGTGTCACTTACACAAACATTTCTCATGTCTGGGAAACAGATCTCTAATACTCAATACTTTATGAAAGGCAAGACGTGGTAAGAAGGCAGGAAGCAGTTTACATCATTCACAAACAGTGTCAATATTAAATACAGCTTGCCATGTTTTACCACAGATTAATTAAGTCAATGCAGCATCAGACAATGAGTAATCCAAAATTAGGCCTCTTCCCACAACCCATCCATCACGACCAAATTTAAATCCTCCTCCAAAGCAGATTTAAGGCACACATAGTCTCTCTTTAGTCTAAAAAGACTAAATAAGACTTATATAAATTGTATTTCTTCATCTTAACAACATTTACACATATTTTATTTTTTCCAACACAAAGTAAATAATAAAGGTGGTGAAAAAAGGCAGGAGCCCTAACAGGCAAATGTGGGCTTATCTATTTTCATACTGAGATATTTTTTTGCCTAGTTTTTGCAATTGCTCATGGTCCACTTAAATCACTTATACACTTCACGTCACTACTGTGTTTTGGAAATTGAATGCATATCTTCTACTGTTCTACATATCCATTAATTTCAATTTGTTTTCATATTGTATTAGTCAGCTACATTATCGTTATGAGGAAAAGGAATTTTAAAAATCAATCTACTGCATTATCATACAATGATAATATAATTTTGATGAAAAAACATTAAAGCAGACTTAAAAACTCAAGCAAGTTTCACTTGTCTGCTGACTGACTTCCATGCCATATGTAAACTAATGGGAAATAACGGGTCAAACAATGGCCTCCTCTATCATTAAAATACATGAAGAAATCTCAAACTCTTTTGCATGTATTTGAAAATGGTCAGCAGAAATTTTAAGTACACATAATCTTTATTTAAGGAGCTGAAACTTGCAAACACACAGTTGAAGGATCCCCATGTGCAGCTCTAGGTGGAGGGCATGTTGGTTATGCTTAAAATACTGGGTTTTGATATCATTAAGGTCTGAACTGAACTTTTCCATCTTAAAATAAGATTAAGATTAAGATAGCCTTTATTAGTCCCACAGTGAGGAAACAGTGTTACAGCAGCAAGTGGCAGTGCAGAGAAGAGGAACCTCTGACTTCACTATACCTCCCAACAGAAAGTTATGTCTCTGATCCCAACTTAACCTTAAGATGCTCTTAAGACACCAGACAATAGGTAAAGCCACGGCACAGCCTCAGTAAGTCTTATTATGGCCTGGCTCGTAGAGCTGCATCGTGGATGACAGGCTGGCATGGGCTATTCCTGGAGCAGGCACCTGACAGGAACACCACAGCAAGACGTTAATGCTGAAGTGTAAACTGGTTGCTGTAACAGGACTGGTTATGACCAGAGAGTCTTTGTTAAGGCTATTTAAGGTTGTCTTTACTTGAATTACTATCTTAAGTGCTGCTTTTTCTACTGTTGCGTACTTTGAGCAATTTACTCAAACAGTGCATTCAGGAAAAACAGCCCATAGTTTGATATTAACAGTGTCCCTAGAGTGTGCCTCCATTCTTTCCCTTGTTGGCAATATTTTTGTCACACCTCCCTCCCAGTTCTCCATGACCTTTCCTCCTTTCTTTCCGTTCATTCCTATGACAAGAATTGAAAACAAAGACAGGAAGACTCAGGAGGGAATCTCACTCCTAAAACCTCCACAAATACACCAGTGTGCACACAGAGAGAACATGTATTGATGCTGCAGTCTGCAACAAAAGACCATTTCACACTTTACTTAACTCTTTAAAACATGCAACACACACATAGCACGACATGGGAGTCTACTCAAAATAACACAATATTTGCCTGCATGTGTGTATCTTGTGTATCGTATGAGCCTCCAATGATATTGCAGATATTTTCTTTTTATAACTGGATTAACCTGGGCAGGATGCCTAATCACATAATCATTTACAGCAGTAGCCTTAAGGCATAATTGAGTTGTATGTAGAGAGGGAGTGTTACATCCATTCACATACTCACACTTGGAAGCTGCCCATGGAAACAGAGGAAGCACAATTATACACAGGGCTATTGGCAAACAGCAGTGATGAAAAGAGTAGCGCCTGCACACAGGTAAAGATGACTTGGAGAAAATATGATTGGGATTGAAACATTGAAAAAATTTTGCGGTTTCAAGTCATTGTCGAGGTGCCACTCTTTTCACCGAGGCTGCCTTCCACTATGCTCAAGGTGATTTTGTTTGGCAGTAGTTGCTGAGCAAGTGTTCTGATTCATTCACTGCCCACACACAGTGAACATCCCCTGTTGGAATTTGTTGGAACAGGAATTTGGTCTGAGTGGAGAGTAGCTGACGTAAGAGTGTTATATACAACCTTGAGCTAAATGTTAATTACAACATCCTAACATAATTTTACTCAACCACAATGTCAACCTTGTGTGGTGCTAAAGGAAAAGTCATGTGATCACTAAAGTCATTAGAATATATCGCCTGGCACCATGAACATCTCTACAAAATTTCAGGTCAGTCCATTTGTTGAGATATTTCAGTCTGGATCAAAGTGTTGGATGACCCAAAGACCATCTGACAGACAGACATTGCCACCCATAGAATCATGTCACTACTGTGGCTAAAAAGATAGAGATTTGGCTGAAAACATGTTAAACAACTGATGTCAAGTATAACCAGCCACTGCTGTAGATACCCATTTAGGTTACAATGTGGAAATAAAACCACAACATTTTTTCAGCTTTTCAGAAAGAGTGATTACAGAAGTCCTCTAAGAAAACTCTGAGTGGAGTTATAACATTAGTGGAAAAGACTGTGGGACTTCAGCTTCCCTTCTACAGAAACAGAACAAGCGCTGCCAAAGAAAATCAAAGCATAAGTCAAAACAATAAAATACATAAATATTAAATGATCTATATCTGTAACATCAAACTTGTTAGCTCCATTATTTGTTTTTCCTTGTCATCCATTTGTCCACAGTCATAGCCACGATGCGTGATCTGAAACGTAAAGATAAACTGGTAGAAGCTGCCGGGGATGCGTACGGAAAAACTCTTTCTCTAGCTGTACTCGACGTCTGCAGCGATGAGTCTGTCAAACAGTGTATCAATGGCATCAAAGATCGACACGTGGATGTCCTTAGTAAGTAAAAGTCCTCAACATGCTTAGCCTTGGATTGTTACAATCACTAAAATTTATACTGATTACAGCCTGTCTTCCTTGTCTTCTTTTTTTCCCCTTCTTCCTCTCCCAACCAGTCAATAACGCAGGTATCGGCCTGGTGGGTCCTGTGGAGAGCATCCCCATTGAAGAGATGAAGAAAGTGTTTGAGACCAATGTGTTTGGAGTGATCCGCATGATAAAGGAGGTGATGCCTGATATGAAGAAAAGAAGGGGAGGACACATCATTGTGGTCAGCAGCGTGATGGGACTGCAAGGTGAACAGAGACAGAGGTGTGAAGAGATGAGTGAGGGGAGGCGGGGTAGGGCGTTAAATAATACAGGGAGAAATAACAGGTTTGTCTGCTTCAGTTGGACAAATGGATGGGTGGGTGATGGACAGATGGAAGAGTGGGTGGAGGTGAGGGAAGACTAATGGAGAACAACTGCATGTCTCTATTCATGTTGTCAGGAAGTAGAATTCAGTTTTTTTCCTTTTGTCTCTGCAGGTGTGGTGTTTAATGACGTGTATGCAGCTTCCAAGTTTGCCATGGAGGGCTTCTGTGAGAGTTTGGCTGTGCAGCTCTTGAAGTTTAATGTCATGTGAGTGTCACTCATGCTATTCCCATCAATATTGGCAAAGCAATAACATCTACAACCATGCTAGCTAGCTCTGCTAGGCTGTACTTAAGCACAGCTAGCTAAACTAAATGCTAGTGTTAGCATGCTAACATGCTGATGTTTAGCATGTAGAATGTTTATTCTGGTAACCATTAACCAAGGTCATTAGTTTTTCAGGTATTTGGTCATAAATGACATTTAAATTTTGACCTAATGAATGGTTATTGCTTTTATCTAGCTACAACCTATGAAATACAACCACCAACACTTGCAGCCTGCCTACACCTCCTATATATTCTGGAGGTGGAAACAAAATGGCAGTTACTTTCAGACTGATCAACAGGCTACTTGAGTATTGCCATTTCTACATAGTGTGCCAGTAGCACCATGTTGCTGAGCTCCAGTGTCTCTTTCCTCAGACTGTCGATGATTGAGCCGGGTCCGGTACACACAGAATTTGAGGCAAAGATGATTCAGGAAGTGAAACAGAGGGAGTGTCCTGGAGCTGACCCTGACACAGTGAATTATTTCAAGAATGTCTACCTTCCTTCCTCTATTGACATCTTTGAGCTACTGGGACAAACACCTGATGATATTGCCAAAGTAAGTTCTCGAGCAGAACGTGACTCAGCCTCACTCTCTTTTCTGTTTGTCTGGTGATTAATCCTCTAAGTCTGGCTGCAAATTCTGTGTCTCTTCTGTCCATCTTCTCCCTTTCCGCAGTGCACCAAGAAAGTGATTGAAGCAAGCCACCCACGTTTCCGTAATCTGACCAACCCCATGTACACACCTATTGTAGCACTGAAATACGCTGATGAAACTGGAGGCCTGTCTGTCCATGCCTTCTACCACATGCTCTTCAGCCTCGGCCCTCTCATGCACATCAGCATGACTGCCATGAAGTACCTCACCTGTGGATGTCTGAGGAGCAGAACTGTTTCACCTAACTGAAAACCCATATTCTGTACGCCAGTGTGAATAACACAAACTCTGTTTGTAGACCAGGTTAAAGGCCACACGGTACCTCTGGTTAGGCTGTCAGAGGATCACAAAACACATTACACTAACATACAGTAATAGTACCAAGGTCAAGTAGCAAAAGTCACTTTGTTGCAATACAAAAAAAATGCATTAACAAATCCATCCAACAGTTTCAAAGAGTTTTGTGACCTGCCATATTTCCTGCTTCATATATGCAGTCTCTAATGTAATGAACAGTCTTCTCTATATTTTTATTTCTGTATAAAACTGTAGCATATGCATGTATAGAATACAACACCTGTGTCCAGATGAGTTAATACAATAACAGTTTTAGTAAAACTGAACTAAATTTATTGTAGCCTATCCAGAGTGCCAAATAAGGTTTGCACCAATAAGACAAGATACTGTAGCCTGATTTCATTATTTTTCCAGATCAGTCTGATCACACTGTTTTGGTTCAGAGTGATAGGCGTACAGCTTGTTTAATTTGTAGCCTATGTATCTGCATCTATTTACACATTTTTCAAATACTGTTAATGTGTTGGTACAACTACCTTGGCATTAAAATGGTAATTTATACCTTTCAGGAGTTGTCTCGGTGTGTCTAATAGTTTTCATTAAATTTGGTTGCATACACATTATTTATGATTATGATAACTGTCTCATTTGTTACATGCACACAAGTGCCCTCACTTTTCTTTCTGTAGAAAAGACTCTTACTTGACAATGTCTCAGGTTAACAATACAGCCTGAGCAATACTCAATTTGTGAGGCTCATACCTGTGAAGGAATCTTTCCTCCTTTAGGTTTACAGATAGTATTAGGCTTATAAGACTTACAAGACAATAGTTCACTTTCTGTCTCAGAAAGTGAACTAAAGTCAAAAGTTAAAGTCAAACTATCCCAGCCGCTGATGGCAGTTGCTTTGGTAATCAAGGTTGTAATGATATCATGAACTGACAAGTCTAATGGGGGTCTAGTCATAGATATAGACTCAAGTCTTCCCATGAGATTCCTTATATAATTTGATTTAGGGGAGTTTCTGCTTAAGACATCGACATCTACTGAAAACTCCTACATCCAGCCAACGAGATTTCCACCTTAATACTCAGTCTCAGTCCCAGTCAGATAAATTTGCGTTTAAAAATTCTGATAACAATAAATTGGCCATTTTTTCACGCAAGCATTTGACACAAACAAACATTTCTAATAAGGATCCCATGAATTTCTGTAAAGTTTAAATAATTTTAACGACAGTAGGACTTGTTAGTGATATCCAGAAAACAAAGTGTGTAATGACACGAGGCTTTAGCTGACACACACACCACCAACCAACTGAGATATTACCTGAAGCTCCTGGCCTGTATCTGCATGTTTTCATGATCCTATACACTCCACTGCTGCCAGGTGTACAGGTGTTTTCAATGAAGTGTTCAGTGAATGTATATTGTCAAACAATTGTTGGGTTTATCATTCCCAAAAGTAACAAACATCATATATAAAAGTATCTACATAAGATTTCCAGATAGTTTTTAAAATGTATTTATGATATCTTCAAGGCAGCCATGGGTGAGCTAGAAATTAAAATATTAAGCTAACGTTTGCTCGTTTGAATTTATGCTAAAGTTTTAACGGTTAATATCGGCTTGAAACGATGAAATAGTCAAATATCACCATTATAAATGGACATTTCCGATACGTTTTATGCGTGGAAGTAATATAGGAGTGAATACGAAATTTGTAGTGAATAAGAAAAAATAAAAGGCATTTCAGTAGTAAAAACAAACTAATTTACCTCCTTCCCCCGGCTGATCGAGTCCTCGGAGCTCCACTGCTCAGGTCTGCTGAAGGAGTCGCGGGAAATTAGAACTAAATCGATACCCGTGTGATCGAGCATCAAAATAAACTTTCCATGGATAAACCAGCGGAGTTAGCGTAAGTCTGCCTTAAACATTAACATTAACCTACATTATTATCATCAGTATCATTTTAACAAAGTGGCAGAATTTGTGTGTAGACGACGTTAACTTTTGCTGTCGATCCTTAACGTTAACGTGTTATTTAGCTTATTTTACGGTAGTGTCGAACTGTACCGTTAGCCCTGTGGTTTCGGTAAACTAGCCTGTTTTGAAGAATTACGCCATAAATTAATTACATTTATGATTAAGATTTAATATAGCTAAGCTAATGCCAAATTAGCTATGATAACTTATATACGTGTGTCAGGGCCGAGTGAGCAGGATGGAGAGCAATGTGGAGGAGCAGCTGAGGACGACACTGCACTATGATGACAAGGAGAAGGTAACTTCCAGTCAGTGGTAGAGACATGTTTTATTTAAGTGGCTAAAGTAAAAACACTCATTATGCAGAAAAGCCAGAGAAATAAATATTCACATAAAGTCATGTAAACCCTTTTAAAAGTACAGAACCTGAAGATGTAGTTACTTTTCACTACTGTCTACGTGTGTCTACACACTTGAGGCACATGAAGTGTTAACATGAACCTTGATCATAACACTTTCATCATTCAGCTTCGTAGGAAGTTGGCACTGTTAAAAAGGGAATATCTCAGAACCGCCCAGAGACTACAGGTAAGACGTGTCCCCGTTCACTTTTTCCTTCTCAAAGTCAAAAGCAGAAAATCTTTAGTCTCGTACACATGTTGATCTGATCACAGCGTGCTGAGCGTTTGGAAGCAGTGCGTAGTCATGTGAGGAGCAGGGTCACAGAGCAGGACCACCAGGACCAGGTGGACCCAGAGGTGACATCCAGTCCACGTCTCAACCCATCTTCGTTGACAGTGAACAACACCAGTGCAACAGCCCAAGGTGCACTTCAGCAGCAGGGACACACTGAATGTGAGTCTATGGTTATGATTTATCTCTTCTGCAGTATATAACTGCTATGAAAGAAACAATATATTTGTTACTGGATTTAAATGTGTACATAGGTATGCATATAGATATGTAACTGTATGTGTTTCAGTCAGGTTTTTTTCCTCTATCCTGAGCAGTGTTGATACATACATTGCCTCCATGCCTCTCCATCCAAAAACATTAGTTACGCAGTCATGGCTCTGAGAAGCAGACTATGTTTTGCCTGCAGGTTAAAATTCACAGATTTCCCAATATTTTACCAGATCCAGCAGATTCTGATAACTTCAAGAAGAGCCAGGTGATCAGGTTCCTGCTCCCCTCTGATGCTGCCTGCCCGCAAACCCCAGATCTCAGCCATGACGCAGCTAGAGGTCCCAGACCCAGTCCTGCCCTGCGCCTCAGGTCTCGCCGCAGCCGCCTGCGCTGGGAAAGGAGGAGTGCTGAGGCTGGCAGGATCACGGACAACAGTCAGGAAGGACAGGAGCAGAGTGAAAAGATGGAGGGTGCTAGAAGAGAAGGAGAGGAGGAGAAAATCAAGTCTGAAGGAACAGAGGTTGTGAATGAAAGCGAAGAGACATTTTCTGCCTCAGAGTCTGAGTCTCCCTCTCTGCTGCTTACACACTGGAACACACATGCACACACTGAAACAGGAGATATGCTAGGAAAGGAGATGCAAGGAGATTATGAACAAAGGGAAAAAGAGAGTGAGTCGAGAGCTGAAGGGAAAAAAGAATCAGAGTCGACCTCTTTGCTGCTTAGTTGTTGTAACTCTACTGTACACACTGAAGAAAGGAGACAAGAGTGCACACCAAATGGAAGAAGAGAGGAGACAGAGGGAGGAGACGATGGCAAGAATGGAAGAGGACAGAGAGAAATAACGCTCTGTGAAGAGAGCTGTAATAAAGAAGTGGAACAAAAAGCAGCAGAGGAAATAGAAAATGAAAAAAGTCATGAAAACACTACAGAAATAAAAGAAGAAGAAAAGAGTGGGATTGAAGAAGATGGAAAGAGCGCGGGTCTCCTGGACTCCTGTACCCTAGTGGAGGGGCTGCTTTTCCCAGTGGAGTACTACGTCCGAACCACGAGGCGTATGACCTTTTCCCAGAGCCAGCCTGATATGCAGGCCGTCATACTGTCCCAGCTGAGCACGGGACGGCATCGCAGGAGCCGGGGCCGTGGCAGAGGGTTGAACAGACACACACACGCCAATGAATGTTCAGTTCAACACTCTCAGACAGATTTCTCCTCTCTGACTGCTGCATCCGGAGATCCTCATAAATCATCGCATGTGCGGACTGCTGATGCATCTGCCGAGTTCACTGGCAACAGTCAGAGCTCCAGCGAGATTGCAACTAAAACCTCTCCTTGTCAGACCAATGCGGACGCTTTTCCATCCCCTGCAGTCAGCACGACTCGTCCAGGGAGAGGCAGGAGGAGAAAAAGAGGCAGGGGCAGAGGAAGAACTCAAACCCCACGATCCCCTCTTAGTGTAGACACCCGTCAAGTCTTTGAACAAGGTGATCACCAGCCCATTAGCACCCCGGTCTCTTCCTCCATGTCTCTCCATGGAGCTGATGGACCAAACCCTTGTCTCACTCCTGGGGAACCTGTTCCTGTGCCAGATGACCCCCAGCCTGTGTCCACCCACAGCACAGATACCCAGCATTCCTCTGGGGTTAATGGAGTTCAGTGCAGCCCTGCCCCTGGACACGTGGAGAAGGTCTATCCCATCTTTCTGAAGAGCAGCGGCATGACGAACACATCCACACAGATGAGCAGAAGTAAGTCTTGTATGGTGACTGTATATGTGTGTGTGTCAATGTTAGAGACAGAGATTGAAAAGAAGGTTTGCAGGTTGGTCTTGATAAAATTAAAATATTAATTTACCACAATTCCAGTTTGGGATACAGTAATATGTTATTATACGTAATTAATTAAAGGATTAAAGGATGATCTTTACATGATTAACAACAAATCCCATGCTGAGGATACAGTGAGATACAGTCTCACTGTATCCTCAGCATGATATATTTTATGGCTCTGGGCCATAGAACACTATTGTTGTCCAAAAGCTACAGAAAACACATAGGAGTTATACTGTTGTGCTGAATGACAAATTCTGACACTGGGATCAGTTTTCCAGCTCGTCACCTTCAGTTCAGTTCATTGTCATCATAGTTGTGTGCAACAAAACAGTTATTCTAAAATAGTGCAGCCTTCTCAAAATAATTAAGAAGACAATAGACAAGATAATGACCGTGCAAAGTCATACCTCTTCAAGAGGCACAAATAATTTAACTGCTGTAGACTATAGTCAACACTGTGCTACTGTACACAAGATGTAAACAAGATGTCGACTGAACAACAGCCTGGTGAAAAAGGCTGTTTCTGATCTGCAGACTCTTAGACACCTATACCACCTAACGGGCGTGCAGTCCCACATCCCATAATAAAGCCACGCTCACGTGGAAATGTTTGACAATAAACCACACCAGCCACGTTCAGCGTCGCGAACAACGTCATCCAGTGTGATGGTTTTTCTGTGTTTGACAAAGAACGGAGTTCTACAGCACAGACGCATAAGTAAAAGCATAACATCAGGTTGTGGCACAGTAGTTAAAATAAATCAGGCCTTATCCTTTAAGTTGGGTCTCTTCTGATTTAAGTCACAGTCACGTTTCTGCTTCACCTCACATTATGTGTTTTGTGTCCTACAGGTTCACTGAGCTGGCAATTTCTTCTCCTGCCTTCCTCTCAACCTGCCCAGACTTCTCTTCTTCCTCTTCCATCTCCGTCCCCTGGCCCACTGGTCAGCAACCTGATGAATTTTGACATCCACCAAGATTTTCATCTCCCTGATGACCAGTTTGCCTCCCTGAAGCTACACAAGCTTCGCCAAGTCGCTGTGGAAGGAGTTGAACATTACACGCCCCCCTGCTATAACACTCGTAGAAGCAACCGTCACTCTCACCCTCACGACAGCACCAGTGACTCAGCGATGCCGCATCCTCTCCCACTCAGCCTCACGCCCACGATTGCAAATTCACCGCAACCAACTGCAGAAAATCAAGTCGCTACACAGTCTGTAGATGTCCAAAACATGTCTATAAACCACAAGCCTGCAAGCCAGTCCTTAGCTGAAGAGCCATCCAACCGAGATATTAGAGAAACCTGTGGAGAGCAGCAGACTGAAAACCTCCATGCAAAGACTCACACCAGCTCAGCACAACCTGTGTCAGTGGAATGTGCTGCTGACTGTGCAGATCAAACTGAAGAGCAGGATGCTGTGGCTCTGAATGTTGATGGCCAGAGCAGCATCTCAGCCGCACACACATCTGTAGATCCCTGTGTCAAACCTCAGCCTCACATGAACACACCTGCAGGCAAAGTGAACGATGACGTCGTTGGGCAGTCAAATGAAGTTAAACAGCTTGCATCAGAGAAGCACACAGATTGTGCTGGTGTAGTCCATCCTGTGGAGGATCAGACGTCTGCAAACCACCAAGGAGAAGACAAAGCTGTCATCAAGACTCTTTCCTTTGATTGCTCTCTGCAGGAAACACCTGAGGAGCCCTCTAACAGCTGCACTCCTGTACAGACGTGTGATGACAGGGAAGCTCCAGGAGAGTCTCCTGTGAAGCATCAGAATGTGAAATCTGCCAAAGATTCAAAGGAACCCTCTGAACCCACCACACATCCCCCAAGAGACACATCAGTGGAAAATAAAAACCACCACAACATCCACTCTCAGCTCCTGTTGAGTCCTCCTCTGGCCTCAGCACCCTGCCCCTTCATCACCCCACACCTGCCCTCCTCTGCTCTCCTCTCCAGCCCCACCCTACCCTCCCTAGGACCTACCCCCCACCCTGTTGCTACCAGCCTCCCCCTGACCTCCTCTCCTTCTGCCCCAGCTCTCACCCTGCCTCCTCCTCACAGCCCGTCAACCCAAGCCCTCTCTCCTCCGGCTCTCTCTCCCTGTCCGTCCATCATCTCCCTCCCTCCCAGCCAGCCTCTAGCCTCCCCCTCCAGTCAGAAGCAGGCTCCATCAGAACCGTCAGATACAGCTGATCAGTGCCACAGGGTTGAACTGACTACGTGTCCAACTGCATCCAGCATCCAGTCGCAGGGCACGAGAGGGCAGGAGGGCCTGAGAACAGAGGAGACTGCAGAGCAACACGCGATGAGATGCACACACACGTTGAAGGTAGAAAGTTTGACTTGTCTTTCAGCTAAGAGTAAATACTTCACTTCAGTGTGCAATTTTGAAAGTAAACAATTATTTTCTGAGGAAATGTGTGCGCATCTGTAACGTGTGTGTGTGTGTGTGTGTGTGTGTGTGTGTGTGTGTGTGTGTGTGTGTGTGTGTGTGTGTGTGTGTGTGTGTGTGTGTGTGTGTGTGTGTTCAGGCTCCAGCAGGAGGCTGTCTGGTGGACACATGCTGTCTGCCTGGACCCTCAGGTGGTTTGTATGTAGCAGCAGCAGGGAAATGGGCAGTGTGTCTGTGGAGTCTGACTCCAGCATCTGATTGGAGCTTAACACACACCTGGACCTTCAATGACGTGAGTGTTCTGTGTGTAGGGCTGCACGATATTGCAAAACAAATTATATTGCAATTATTTTGGCAGATATTGCGATTGCAATATGAGTCATGAGTCAGTTGGAATAGTCGTTTTTTGTTTTTTTTTTTCATTTCATATTCACTGAAAATTCTTCGAAATGATGGTTATGTGATTTTTGTTGGGGCTTGTACCAAACCAGCGTGTTCCCTTACATCTGGAGAATATGATTTGTAGGCTGGGACATCTCTGTGGCACCACAACACTTGGTGGTGCTAACAGTGCATAACAATGTTGCTAAACATTTTACATTTATCAAAAAACATTGCACTTGACCATATTGCGATTTCAATTACATTTTGATTCATTGTGCAGCCCTATTTGTGTGTGTCTTAAAGGTGGTAAGTTGTCTATGCTAAAAGACTCTTCGAGCTTGTAAGGAGGCACATGGTAGATGTTATAGAGTCATGCCACTGGTGTCGTGCTATTCCACTCATCAACACTTGGTGGCGGTAATGTGCCAAGAAATATAGCAATATGGAAATGACAATAATGAAGAAAACGTCTTTTAAATAAACATAGATGTCAATGGTGTAGGTTTCAGTTTTTTCCAAAATGTGGCTCTGAAAAGGTTTCATGAGAAACACAATGCACACAACTGATAGGATTTATTTATTTTTGTGTTTGTTTACAGCCAGTGATCAACGTGTCTCCTGTCCCGGATGCTGCTGGCCTGATGTTTGTGACTCTGGGTCAGCTGGAAATCAGAGAAGTGAGGTGAATACAGCGCAGGCAGCCAGACTCTCTGATGTGTACTGCAGCACTCTGCGTTAACTGTCTGCAGGAATTAAACCTCCTGCTAGGTTACAGTATTTGTCAGTGGACATGGGATTAATCGTTCCTGGGAAAACCAGCTGTTGCAGTTTGCAGTTCGTCTATGTTTCAGAAATTCAAGTTAACTGTGTGTTTGTGTGTTGTCCACAGGATGCTGTCGTGCTCCAGCCTTATGCAAGTGCTGCTGTGTGAGGGGGTCGTTCAGGCTGTTGTAGGTGTGTCCAAGTCCAGAGTGGTTACCTCCTCCCACTCAGCAACAGGTTCCACCCTGCAGCTGTTCAACATGTCAGACAGCAGCAGGTAACACAGACTTGTTGTGTTTATTCTCTCCCAGTTGTTTTCCCATTGCAGAGCTGTCTCAGTGTCTAATTTCTCTCTCCCAGCACGCCAAGCTCTCAGCCTCTTGTGTCTCCTGGTGTTTGTGTTGGGGCCCTCGCGCCAGTGGATGGACTTCCCCATGCTCTGATTGGCACAGATGAGTGTGGAAGTGTCTTTGTCTGGTAAGCCAGAATGGGATGGCCCAAGTCATTGCCATGCTGTTGGTCTCCTGATCTTTATATACAGCGTCTACATGTTCACGCATTGATGGACTGATAAAGAAGTTTATTCCAGTGCAGAACTGATGTCAGTAACGGCCATGTGCTCCCTTGTGGCCATTGAAACAGCAGATGATAGATTCTTCTTAGCATTTTTGCTTTTACTGGAAAGTTCAGAGTAAAGATACAGGCAGAAAAAGTAGAGAGGGAGCAAGAGAGAAGAGCAGACATGGAACTAAGAATCCTGACTAATACTGAAGTGGAGATACTGTGATTAATGAAGAACTAGGAAGAATTAGGAAGAACCTTCATACAAAGATTACCTCTTAAATTAGACAAAGGCAAGAAGTTTAATATTAGTTTATACTAACAATATGTGATGTGTATAGTCCCATAAACTATAGTTGATCTGTTTAGCTTTACACAATACAACATACATACAACACAGGCAACATTTTCACCACATATTGAGGGTCTAATTTAGCCAACAGCTTTGTTGGGATGAATGTGTTTGTCTGTACATGTGTGTTCACCTCTCCAATATGTTTCTTTGTCTTTTGCCTGTGCATGCTGGGATATGATCAGAAAATTAACAAATTTGATCCACGTGGCCCTACTCTGATCAGGGGTTAGTGATGAATATCTACTTTAACTGTCCCTAGAACTCAAACGTTGAATAATATCCTTTATTTTTAATGTCGACTATATCAACAGAAGCACTCTATGGTTCCTCTTTGAGAGAAATAACTTGTGATTTCAGGCATTTTAATCCTTTGAGAAGAGATTCCGACTTTCATCAGAACTGGAACTGGCAAAACTAATTGGAATGCGGTCGTTTTTAATGTTATTAATCACACATGCTTTTCCTGCTGTGATGTGCCAGAGGGTGTGGTGTGTAAAAGGTCTTTAATATCCAAGTATGGCATTCACATGCTCCGCTGCTGTTTACTGTTAAATGTGTTTGTTCATTAAAGGAATTTGAAGAGCGGGCAGCTGCTGCGTAGAATCATCCTGGGAGATGGTTTTACACACACGGCCTGTCTCAGAGGATACTCCTACCATGTAAGTCTGTTTGCTTTGCATGTGTTTTTGCCTGTGCCACTGTAAATGTCTGACTCCTCAGATTGCCTCACTCCTGTGTGTTTTTTGTGTTTGTGCACAGGGAGTGTTATTTGTCCTGCTGCAGCATCAGTTGCTCAGCTCCCTGGAGGAAGAAGAAAAAGAGGCCAAAGCAAAAGATGAGATATTTTCAGAGCAGGAGAGAGAAGAGGAAAGGAAGAAGACTGCCTTGTTCTCCTTGGTCGCTGTTAACCCTCTGAGTAGCAAATCTGTCCTGGCTACTCGACTGTATCCACCCACAGCCTGGTCCGGCAGGTGAGATGAGGACTGAAGAAGGGCAAGGTGTGTGTTTCTGTACATATACATTCATGAACCTAACACTCCCATCTGCCTCTGTGGGTTGTGCAGACTGTGCGAGGCCGATGTCAACAGCTCCAGCGTGGTCGGCCTGAGTCAGAGCGGCTGTGTGTGCGTGTGGGAGCTCAGTCGTCGGGGAGCCTCGAGGATGGTGTGGGCTCCTGAGAGCGAAGGCTGGCAGCTGGCTCGCTGGGGGGGACGGGACACGCTGGTGACTGGTCATCACAATGGAGATGTTTCTTTACACTGCTACAGTCTGAGTTCACTGTGCCACTCAAATATCGACTCTTAGATTACTTTTATCAAACATAAAGGTCTTTCTGTCACTGTATGAATGTTTACATAAAGATTTTAACAAGGCCTCTGTTCAGACTCGGTTAACATTTTAACATCTTTTCTACCTGGTCCTGAAGGCTTCACAAAGAGTTTCTGTGGCTTCCCTTACCGACATTTCAGTTTGACAGAATATAACTTTCAATCTCTGAGCCACAGGACTGCTAAAATGTGGGGATTAAAACTCTGTAAACTAAATATATCCCATAAGTCAGTGGGCCACTTTATCTAACAGAACCTTAGCAAGACTGAACTGTTAAAGGTGGAATGCTGCTGAATTATATGAGTTTTCCTTTGGACATATTGTTTTTAGAACACCAGTCTCACAAACTGGATATCTCTTAACTGGACAATGTCTACTTGATGGTGAATTTTCACATTTTAGACCACTGTAACCCCACTCTGAAAACCAACTTGTGTTTTATCACCTTTGCTCTTTTGACTGTTCTTTGCTTACTTGACTATGTGTTATATTTGTTATATTTAAAGAAAAATAAGTGTTGCCAAAGTTTTCTTTTTTAATTTACATTAAACGTTTGTGATTTCAGTGATTTTTATTTTCCTTAAAAAACATTTTTATACATATCTGCATTTACACTGCTGTTGTTGACCGACATTGGCTATTTTCCATTTAAGTGTTGACAGTTTGGAAATGCTTTTTTTCTTATTTGTCAAAGGCATAAACAGTTTTGACAGAGTAGATATGCTCATGCAGGCTTCCTGTCCTGGATCCTCTCCCACTCTGCAGTAGAGTGTGAACATGAGGTGTAGGTTTGTACGAGCCTGTTGGGTACGTGGTTAAGTGTAATCATCACTTCATAATTAAAGGAAACTATTTTGCCCTAAGTAAGAAAGGAAGCTTGTCATACACTTATTTTAAGCCAAACACACATGACAACATCAGCATAGTAGAACCTTGTAGTATTTTTTTACAGCTGGTTAATACTGGATTCTCTTTTTCTAAAGTCTTCACACAATAGACCTTTCAACTTTCCACAGCAGGAAAATCACAGGAGAAAGAAATGTTTTTAACAATGACTCAGTTTCATCAACATGCACAGCACCAGGTTAGCTCACCTCAATGGAATGCACTTTTATTGTTATCAATTCAAATCCTGTGCTTTTCCTGCCACGACAAGCCAGCAGGTCTGCTGTGAAACAGGTCTATCAGCACAGCGGTTGATGTGGACTGAACCAGATGACTCATGGATTTGACATAAAAATGCGTTCAGAGACCACATCTTCTGTGTCTGCAGTCACTTCTGAACACATTCACATACTGTTTTTTTTTTTTTTAAACCCGTGGTTTAAACCTTTAAACCACAACAAATTAGATGAGGTTAACTATATTTTTCAATATTTACATCTGGAAAAACTACAAAGACCAAACCACAGCTGATTCTTTCTCCACTGTCAACAAAGTGAAGCTTTTATGATTTATTTCTAGAAACACTAAAGTTACACAGTCAAACAGTAGAGGCACCATTCTTGTTTTATAATATGGAATTATTGTTTTTGTTTATGCAAATTAACAAAAGTGATAATACTACCTGATGTTTGTTTTTTTAGATTTCACTTATGTGACAAAATAAGCTGATCCTGAAACATGAGGTATTTTGGGAGTTAGGAGTTAACTGATGTGCTGAGTGAGCTCCATGTTGGAGTACATAACCAAAATCCTATGAATTAAGCTGTAATGGTTGTTTGTCTCCACCAGGAGGTGCTGAAAGATTCTGATTTACTCTCAGAGCTTTGGTTGACTGGAAACCTGTGTCAGAGGACACCTCAGTTTTCTTCCAGTTGACATTACTAAAGAAAGCATGGCAGGGTAAGTGAATCCTGAGCTTTCACCAGTTGTCCCAGTTGAGAAATGTCAGTCTTAAATGTAGATCTTGTTTATGTGTGCAGACGAAACTCAAACAAATGTCCTCTTAGCAGTAAAAGATTGAAACATTAAAACCATTGGATTGTCTTGTTCAAGAGAATCTTTATTTAAACTTGTGTAAAATTAAACCATCTTTACAACACGTATACATGTTCAGCAGTCTGTACAAGTTTGTACATCTTGTTGAAAGACATCTAAAATAGACTTTTATAAAAGAGTAAAACTACAGGAAGAATGTACATGATGAAGACTTATTGACATGGTCCATTTCTCTACACACAACACAGATAAAACAGACAAAAGCAGACCAGAGAAGCTTTTTCCATCCACACAACCCATCCAATCTCAAGTCCCCCACCACATATATGTCTGCTCGGCTTTAGGGTTTCAAGTGTGACACAGATACATGAACAAAAGCAAATACACCAGAAGCAGAGGGAACCGCGGAGGAACATTACAACTTCAAGATGATGAGTTTGAACACAGGGAAAGACTGAACATTCATCATCTCTTCCCAGACTCATTTGGACACAGTCAAATCTGAGATGACGTCAGCAGGAACGTGTTTGTCAAGAGTAAGCTTCATCAAGAAAGTTAAGATAAGAGTTGGAGTGAGTTTCTATTAACAACAGGGGAGAAAAGAAAAAAAAAAAAAGAGTAAATGTCATGGTACATGTCAAAGCCTCAAAGATGACAGAAATCATTACACTGCAACCCCTCAATAAAATAAAAGTTAAATGACTGTCCCATCCGTCCTCCGAGAGGCTGACAGACAGGGAGAAATGGCCGGTGATTAAAGACAGGCGGTGATTGAAGACGTCAGGAAAAGATGGCCTAGTGTGCAGCGGTGGTGGGTTTGCTGTCCAGCAGTTTCTCCACCATGAGCTTGGCGTAGCGGATGCGGCTGGCCAGCTCCTTACAGCAGCCAAACTCCTCCAGCAGAGAGAGCTTGTAGGTGCGGAATTCTCGCTTCTCGTCGATGTAGGTCACCGCGCCCATCAGCGGACACAGGATCAGCTTGGTGTGGTCCTGCCAGAGGAGGGTTAATGAAAACAGAGGTTCAGGGTTTGCGCATCATGAAATGAGGGGAAAAAAAAAAAAAAAAAAATCGAAATTATATTGAACAGCTAATGTTAGAAATATAAAAAGACGCGGATGAAAAGATGCAGTGTGCGTCTCACCTGGAAGAAGTTGATCTGAACGGTGCCGTTGGTGAGGTGCAGGACGATGGCGCTCTTTGTTCTGAACCAGAGGGAGAGGTAAGGCAGCCTGGCAAGCTCATCTCCTTCCCGCCGTGCCATGTTTGCGCCGGCCTTCAGCAGGTGCTCACTCATGTAGTTGCGGAAATATTTCAGCAGTGTTATCTATAGGGAAGCAGAACAAGTACATGAGAATCAGGACTGTAATAAGTAATAACAGTGTTTAACCAAGTAAGCAGGACATTAAGTCATTTGCAGCATCATCCCTGTAAACACACACACACACTCAATGAAATGTTTAGAAATCATCTTTGCAGACATAATTAAGCTCCTGACCTTCTTGTTGAGAGTAGCAGGGTAAGAGCGCACGCTGAGGTAGGATTCAGCCGCCGTCTTGTCGATGTACTGCAGACTGTCTCCGTCGGCGTACATGATCAGCCGCGTGTAATCATTGAACAGCACGCCCACGCTGTTGTCACAGAGCTGGTAGCCTGAAACGCAACAAGCATTAAATTATTGTAAAAATAAAACATGAAATATTCAACAGTGCTGCATATTTCACAGCCAACATCCATGCATAACACCACAAGTCATAACTGAGATGGTGATGAATACTCTGATGGTGATCAAGAGGCTGATGGTACATAAATTCTATTTCATTGCAAACTCTAACTAAAGGCCAAGAGATATCAGTTTTGTTTCCTACAGAAAATTCTTAAACCAAGGTATGCACTGTGTGTGTGACATTTTATAGTTAAAAAAAAAAAAAAAAAAAAAAAAGTGTTATTGCTCTCCAGCGGGCAAACAATGACATCACATTACCTTACCAATACATCAACTTCTGCATTTTTAATACTGTAATTAATTTTTATTGGCTTGGCCAATTTATCCACTGGGCTCAGACTGCAACATAAAATAGTCCAACTTTTATCCATTCAGACCAAACTGTAAGATCTATGTCTGCTAGTGTAACAGAAGGTTGGTTCATGGACCAACTGGGCCTTTGCAAAGGCTGTTAAGTCAGTGATCCCCCCCCACACACACATTTAAGCCAACATTTTCACTTTTATCCGTTTCCTACAGACAACTGTACAATAAAATCAAATTTTCTTAAGTTCTCTTTTCCAAATTAGTCTTCATTGATGTCCACGAGAACCAGAATGACTAAAAATGGTTATTCTTGTCAAATCTGACTTGAATGACAGTAGAAAAGTATGAGCCCCGCTGGGAGATGGATGTGGAATCACTAATTCTTACCTAATCCATATTTGTCAGAGTAGTCCACCCATTTGCTGATCCAGAAGATGGGGATACACGCAGGATCCTCTGCCTCTTCTGTAAACACACAAACGGAACAAATGCTTTGAATGTGGTGTCGACACAGGCAAAAAAGATCGCACAACCACTAAAACGTGCAACATTGAATTGAGAGGCAGTTGTCAGACAAACCAGAGAGTCCACACTCACCCTGGCGTATGACCGCCTTGTCAGAGGGCTTGGCAGCAATGATACTGTTGAGCTGCTGCAGCATGTCTTTCAGGTGGCATTCTGACGGCTCAACCTCCCTACACACAAATAAAAACGTTCATTATCTACAAAGAAAATTCTGCATAATTATGGTACACTCACAAATGTATCTTTTCATTTAATTTCTACAAAGCAAAAGTTTTGGAGCGAATAACAGCCCAACAAATCAAAAACAGAAAGGGTAGAGAAAACATCTTCCATCTTAAACATTGTACAAACATCTCACTTTTGTACAGGCTCGTCCTTAACGTCCACCTTCTCTGTTCCAGCTGGAAAGAGGGGGGAAAAAAAAAACAAGTCATTAACACCCAGACCCCTACATTGGGATACTGATTACCACTGGTCATGAGACCTGTGCAACCAAACATTTCAGCATGCTTTAATCTGTAGACTGGAGGCTCCTTTGGTAATTTGTAGTCAGTCAAGTACTGCTGGGACCTTACCCTTGTTGTTAATAGCAGTCAGGGGGCGTCTCTGGTTGAGCTCCATAGCTGTGGAGGGTGCGATGGAGAACCGCGGGGGCACAGTGAGGCAAGTAGTGGGCAGACGTAAGGGGATGTAGCCAGATGTTAAGAACTCGTCCGCTATCAGCTCAGCGATGGTGGGCCTCTGGGCGGGATCAGCGTGCAGCATCCGCTTGATGAGAGAGGACGCGGCCGGGTTGATGTGCTGCAGAGAGAGTTGTGAAATCAGGTCATGAGGAGTGTGGGGTACAAAATATGTGAAAAAACAAACACACATTATGTACACACTATACTTTGAAGGAAATCTGAAAAGAAATTGTGCACTTTGTTAGTTCATCTTACCCAGGGGATGGTGTAGTTGTTTTTCTTGATGCGGTTGTAGGTCTCCTTCAGACAGGAGGTCTCGAATGGGGGCTTACCCACCAACAAAGTGTACCTGAGAAAACATAGATGGGGAGGAGGTTGAAGTGACTGGGCTGAATCATGTGGAATAGTGTCTGTTCCCAGGAGTGCTTGTGTTTCCACACTTACAATATACACCCAAGCGACCAGACGTCCACTTCATAGCTGTGGCCTTTCTTGCAAAGCACTTCTGGTGCAATGTAGTTGGGCGTTCCACACAAGGTCTTCTTCCTCTCACCATCAAACTCGATCTTAGTAGCCAGGCCAAAGTCCCCTAGAGAGGAAAAGCAGACAAGCTTTTGTAAAGCAGCAGATGAAAGAGTATTGTTTTTGTGTGAAGTTAAGGGACACATTAATGTTTTTAAAAGTGCTTCCTTTATTCTCATTAAGGGCTCATTTGTGTGTTTGGTCCTCATGAGAAATTTCTCCACCCGTCAGTGTAAACAACTCATCCAGGAAGTGTGATAAATGTCTAACACGAGGGCACGGGTGTGTCATATCCTTTGTTACTGGGCCGGAGGTTTGTTTTTTGAGTGTTGTAAATGGTACTGGTATTTATTACCATCATTATTGTAAGAGAACTGAAGTTTACTTATAACATTTGCAAACTAACTGTGGAAATTACCTATCTTGACCTCCATGTCATCATTGAGGAAGATGTTGCCCAGTTTCAGGTCTCTGTGGATGACTCTGTTGTTGTGCAGGTACTGGACACCCTTGAGCAGCTGTGTCATGTAGTAACGGGCCTCTGGCTCAGTCACGGCCTTACGACGCTTGTGCAGCTCCAACAAGGACTGAAATAGAAAAGAAAACGATTGGATTAGTAAGCATGTTATCGAAGCAATGAAAACTATGAAGAAACACTTAAGACCAAGTTTGTGACTCAGTTTTTTTGCTGTGAGACTTGAAAAGGCCACTATGGCCATAATACACAGGGATGTGTTGTGAAATTGTTTGATTTAAAGTAAAGTTAAAAATGTTAGTGAACGGACTGGACAAAGGATCCAAAGCAGATATTTGTGAGGTGACCAGCTCAGCACAAAAAGGGGTGAAATTCGGCAACAATAAAGCATTATTGTCTATAATTATTGAATTAATGGCAATGAATGGCACATAGTGCACCAGTTCAAATTTTCATTGACTTTTCCCATAAGTTAAGCTGCCTCCACTAGGGCAACGGAAGACACCGCCGTGATAACCGTTGGCCCTGAGAAGTGTGGTCAGTGGAGAGAAAGCTCGTATTTTCCACATAGACTCACCCTTCTCCTGCAGATTTCCAGGACAACAAAGACAAAGTCGTCGTCTTCGAAAAACCCGTGGAACCCCACGATGTTCGGGTGGTTGAGGCTCTTGTGAATGGCGATTTCCGAGGTCATCTTCTCCCTCTGGTGCTGCTTCAGGATGAGGGACTTGGGCACGATTTTTCCGGCGAAAACCTGCTTCGTCTCTACATCTGTGATTTCATAACATTTGGCGAAGCCACCTTTTCCGAGGAACCTTCCCCTCGAGTATCTCCTCATGGTGCGTGGGTCCACCAGAACATCTGGGATTTCTTTGAGCGGAGCTGATTTCGGGTCGACATGGACCGACGGATTCGCCGGCTTCGCAATACCTGCACTCATTTTGGACTAAAGTGCTCTTCGGCGTCTTTAAAAGAAATGTTTAAAAAAACAAAAAAAAAAAAAAAAAAACTCTTCAACAGTCGAAGTATCGATAATAGCCCAACCGATGTTTGTTCAGTCCTGGAAGCTAGCTTGCTCCCATAAACTTCTGAATTCAAATCAAAACTAACGTTAACCACCTTTGAACGCGAACGTTATTCAAACATTTGATTCAACAGTAAAATATATGACATATAAATCTCAAAATTAAAAAAAAAAAACCTGAGGCAGAGGTGAAATTAATCGCCAGACTCGTCCCTCGGTGGCCGCAGCGTTACCCCGTCCTGGCTTTTGACAACAGCTTCTGGTACAAGTTTAAAATGCTGCCTCGGTCGTTACGGCGCTCTCTGATTGGTCCCCTCGATTTGAATTCCAAGGCGGTACAGCAAAGCATCTTGGGAAGATTAGTGCAAAAATAGCCAATCACAGACCGAGAAGGTCCCATTCTGCGATGTGATTGGTCGAATGGCTGTTGATTGTTGCTCATGGGTTCCTGAAACACAGTGCTGACGGGAAATGTGGTCCTAGTGGGATTTAATCAAACAGTTGTTGAGCACAAGTTATTGCGGATTTCGTGGTTATTTACAAGGTTTTTAAAGTCTTTACTCAAATAAATATCGCAATGGCGCCGTGTAAAATCCTCAGTGTAAATCTGACTAAAACATCTGCCTTTAACATTTTGGTCAAGACATTTTTTTAAATTGCAAAGGGTCAAAAGTGAAAGTATGTATCTCTTTCTGAGGAGCAGACATGAGTTTCTAGCTCACTGGTTATCAGTGTTGGATAGTAACTGAACTCAGATTGTCTGATCAGCCACATCCCCATTTTTGCCTGCAAATGGTGTACCTAAAATGTTATTTTTATAAAGTCATGATGGGTGTTTTTTACTATTTACATCACTTGTTAAGATGAAGATACTGTTTAATTGAAGCTTTACAGTTCTTATGTGATGGATTAATATTACCTTGCCTGTGGTTTTCTGTGTGTTAACAGAAAACCACAGGCCACAGAGAAAAAAATGAAAGTGAATTTACAATATACAACTTCAAAACAAATGACCAATAAACTAAAATAAACTAAAACTTAAACAATTAAAGTCTGAAGGCTAGAGTTTTGACCAGGGCCACAATATGATGGATGGAGCGCTCGTCATAAAGGGCTATATAGTTGACATACTTCAGAGTTGCAAATTTCTAACAAATTTGTTGTTAATCAGGTTATGGAGACAGAAATGCTATGCAGTAAACATGGAGCTTTGGGGGGCCCTGGGCAGCTTGCACAGTGGGCAATCCCGCCCTGGTTATACGCCAATAATAGGAATACATTTTGGGGTGCTCGGCTGTGTATGTGTCTTATGTTTTTATATTATGTATAACTTCCTTCCTTAAAAGAATGAAAACAATGCAAGAAATCCAATGTGCTTACATGTTATACTTCTGCACTTCTGTAATTTGATTTCTTTTCTGCAACTCATATGGAAGCACCAAATTCCTTTTCATTTAGCTCACTCCTTTTGATGAATAACACAGGGTGCAGTCCAACAGCATTATATTTTTAAGCAACATCCATGCCACGTCAAACAAATCTATTTGTGTATTTTGTTTCATCTTTTCTTATAGTCATTTTGTGGCCCTGGAAACAGTAGCCTACTCCTCTTCCTTACTGATCCTTTTGTGCCCATGAGTGTTCTGTCTGTTCTCAGCAGCAGATTATAGAACTGACATGGGGATTAGTAGAGAAAGATAAGAGGAGAACAAGTGGATGAGGAGAGGATGGATGAATGAAAAAACCATGAGATTCGTGGGTTTGTTTAGGATCCTTGTTCCACTTGAAAGTGTGTGTGTGTGTGTGTGTGTGTGTGTGTGTGTGTGTGTGTGTGTGTGTGTGTGTGTGTGTGCGCTTTATGCAGAGAGGAGCTATTTTTATGAAGCACTGACTGATCTAAATATTCCCTCCATGCATCCGCTGAAGATAACAATTGAAGGTGACGTTCATGATGAAGTGGGTTGTCCTGATTTATTCACTGACCCACAGTGACAAGTTTAAATTACAAATTCTAATATCTAAATGTTTGTATGTTGTAGGACTAATGGAGCAGTAGTGTGAGAATGACTAGGCCCTGGGAACTTTCACATGAAATTCAACTTCGAAGTCAGGAAAACTATTTAGTATAAGTATAAAATTAAAGATGAATGTTGGTTAGGAGGTTCTTTACACCAAATGAGCAGGAGTGAGAGCCTACTTATACAAAATCATCTGCAATGGATTTAGAAGAAGGCAACTCAAGTAGTGTTAGTCCAGTTTTGAGGTAGCCACATGTAATCATCTGAGCATTTCTATTTTTTGTTATTTCATATGTGTACTCTGCTACATATCAGAGTCAATTGTTGTAATTTTCCCATTTACATTTATTTGACAGCAGTTACTAGTTACTTTGAAGATCAGGTTTTTACATATCAGTATGTAAAATCTTGTAATTAAGATTAAGACACCTTTTATTAGTCCCACAATGGGGAAATGTGTAATGTTCTAGATTATATTGAGCAGTTAACATAGCTTTTCTTCAGCTACAATATAAAATGCTGCACATAAAGACAATGTTTACTTGATACTTACAGTACATTTTTGCTGCTACTACTTTTATCATTTGTCATATGTAAGGTTGTAAATGCAGAATCTCTACTTTCATACTGGGGTATTTTCTACTTCTATTTAAATAAAACGTTCACTGTTTCGTTGGACAAAGTAAACTCTGTTAATATGTGGTAATTAAGACTGAGGTGTATTGAACTTAAAAAAAAAAAAAAAATGTATGAAACAGCAGACAAAATCACAAAAGCTATTTTATTGGCATTTCATAAAAAATGTCTACACAAAACACATATAAAGTGCATGGCATGTAAGCCGGGCTTCCCTTTAAACCATCATAACGACCATTATTGTCCAGATTCAGGATTGGTAAAGTCTCATAGCTGCAGTTCACTGGGGGCGTGTCCACCTCTGCATCACCCGGGGGGAGCCACACCTGAGCCGGACCTGCTCCGGCTCCGGTGTCCGCAGCTCCTACGACAGGACGCAGCTGCTGTTCTTCTTCAGCGGCGGCCTCTTCTTGGCTGCGGGTCTGGGCACCGTGTCTCTGCGCCTGCGCAGTGCGGGGCTCGGCAGGTGATGCGGGTCCACCTGCCGGAGCAGCGCGCGGAAGACCCCGACCGCGTTCCCACCTGTGCGCGCGGACGACTCAACGAAGTCGGCGTCCCACTCGCGCTCCACCGTGGCCATGACGTCACTGGCCAGCAGCACGCGCCCCTCGGCCTCGCCGAGATCCGCCTTGTTGCCCACCACGATGAGGGGCGCGCTCTTCCCGCCCCTCAGCCGCAGGATCTCGTCGCGCAGCCGCCGCACCGCCTCGAAGGAGCCCGCGTCGTCCACCGCGTACACCAGCGCGAAGGCGTCGCTGTGCCGGATGCACAGCTCCCGCATGGCCGGGAACGAGTAGCTGCCGCTCGTGTCCAGGATCTCCAGGCGCGTCCTTCCGGTCCCCGCGCGCTCGTACTCCAGCACGTGGAGCTCCTCCACCGTGCGCGTGTGCTTGTGCTCGAAGCGGTCGTGCAGGAAGCGGCGGATGAGCGCGCTCTTCCCGACCCCCGCCGCTCCCAGGAACACCAGCCGCACCGCGTCGGGACGCCCGGGCGGAGGCATGCTGCTCCGAGGGTGTGTGTGTGTGTGTGTGTGTGTGTGTGTGTGTGTGTGTGTGTGTGTGTGTGTGTGTGTGTGTGTGTGTGTGTGGCCCCGGAGCGAACAGCTGTGTCTTCCCGAGGATAGGCAACCGCTGGCGGCGGACTGACCGCTGTGTGCTGCGCTGATGCCACAGGCTCTGATCTCTCCTCCGCAAGCTTTTATAGGCGGGAGTCGCCTCTGCTCTGCACCAATAAGATCCCTCCCTCCCGCCCTCCCTCCATCCATCCCTCCATCCCTCCCTCTATCCCTAACCCAGAGGTTAAGCACGATTCAAAATATACAGGGGTAAGGGTGGGAACTCTGTAGTTAAAGACCAGGCGCACTGACATTTAGTTGCATGGACCTATAAACGAATCTAATGTCCCTTTATTAAATGTCAACAGCCATATACTCATATTAGAGGGAGACACACCTTACCACGCCGTATAACCATGCAACTTCAGCCACAAGCAGCTCTCTTACAAACTTGGAAATCATGGGAACAAAGCAAACACACTCCCACACTCTGTTTATGTGGTGTAAATGTGCTTATGTGATTGCACGTTTATTTATTGAAAGTAACTTTCGTCAAGAGACCTGATCGAGGAGGCAGCGTGGCATTTGTACAACATGGATACAAAATGTGAAATCATGGATGTAAATGGATTTTCAGCCATGGTGAACTAGACCTCAACACGTGTCACCAGTCAAACTCACCATCCCAAGTAAACACGAGCCCATACTTGGTGACCTCTCCTTTGTTTTGCATTTTTTGGTCCATTTCCTTTATTGGTTTTGCTGTCGGTCCATTATCCCCACGTGGTTTTGTTATTGGCTTCCCTGGAACTCCAGACCTGATGTCTGGCAGTCATAAAGCAATGGTCATTCATGCACACACACACCCAAGATACGGACACACGTGCAGACATATTTACACCAGGTGTGACTCACCTCTCTTTCACCCCCCCCACAAAGATCTGCTGTTTGACACAAACACACATATTGTTTAAGTTATAAAAACATGTACTGCACACTTCCTGTTATTAAAAATATTGGAACTGTGTTTGAGTATGGTGCAGTTTTGGTTGTGGTCTAATCATTCATGAGTAGATTTAATCTTTTGGATGATTTCGACAGCCTAATGATTACCAGTAAATGGAGCACACCTACTTAGTGCACTTAGCGGTGTGGTAAAGTCAAACAGACTGATAGCACAACAGATGTGCACCAAGAGTGGGATTTTGCAGTGCCAGTCAGATCTGTGTGGGGCCATCAATCGGATGTTAGACAGCCTCCTAATATTCTCCTGAGGCGCGTCATTATTGTCACAAGATACGGAACAAAACTCTCCCTCTCCGTGTCTTGCTGACTCACACCGTCTGGCTGGACATGGCTATCAGTGGGCAAACAGATACAGATACTGTGATAAATTGTCAATGTGTGCGTACATTTTTTATCTCTGCCCTTGAAGAAGGTCAGTGTTTTCTGTTTAATATAAGGGAGCAAATAAGACAAGAGCGAATTAAACAAAAAAAGAACAAATCTGCTGACAAACTCCCTCGAGCCACTCTTTGCAACAGCACTTTCACTGGCTGCAGCTGTCCGGCCTCTTTTAACCTAAACCTGTCCACAGTTTATGGAACTTTTTTTTTTTTTTTTGAACATTTTATTCATGGTGGTTGTACAATGAATAAATGAAATAAAGTTAGGATGCTGAGTGATATTTCAACATCTTCACTGCTAACATTGAGGTATAAGGTTATGTGGTATATAGGGGATAGGTCAACTGGTCCTTGATAAGCTCCAGGTTCAGTTATATTTATATTTATTTATATAAAGTTCAATAATTTGGCAAAATTTGCAGCATTTTTGCACAGCAATCACTCGTCATACATTTGTTTGTCAGTAGGTAATATCTAATCAATACTATCAGGAGTGGTTAAAAACTGGTGAATGTGCACTTCATGGCCAAAAGTGTGTAGACAGCTGAACATCACACACATATGCAATTGGTGAACATCTCATTATTCTAAAACTATGGGATGTAACGCTGCTACATCGGCCTCCTCTAACCTCTGAGAAGCCTTTCAACAACATTTTGTCACCTTGCCGCAGGCATTTCCTCCCATTCAGGTCATTATTGGGGTTGGCCACTGACGATAGGTGAATACAGGCCTGACTCATAGTTGTTGTTTCAGTTCATAGAAAAGATGTTGGATGGAGTTGAGGTCTGGGCTTCGGGCTTTGTGCAAGAAGTCAAGTTCTTCAACAGCAAAGTGGGAAAAACATTTCTTCATGGACCATGTTTTGAAGGTGGTCTTCCCCAAACAAAGTTGCCAATTCTGTAAAGTTGGAGGCACACTGTGGTTTAAAATATTATTATAGCCTATGCTGTAGTATTAATATGCCCCTTAACTGGAGCTGGTCCACATCATATAGAAACAGATACCTCACACACTTACAGCCATATAGTGTGCAAAAGTCATCTTCATATTATCTACACTAGATGGCAGCAGTGGGCATATTAAAACCACATTACACGGCAATGGGGTTAGATCAGATAAGTGGTTCAACTATACACTGGAAAATTACTGGTGCTAGAAATATGTGCTAGATGTAGAAGAAGCAGCGCTACAGATCACACAACAAGATACAATCCTGAGACTCAAAGGAATGAAACTACACAGAAAATATGAGCTGACATGTCAGTGCAGGAAAGCACAGGTGTGAATATTCAAATCAACGATGACTATTATAACGAACACCTGTGCATTCCCAACTATGACAGGTCAAAAATTTAACAAAAAAAACTTAAAGTTCACATATTGTAGAAAGTGAGATTTTCATGTCTTTTTTGATTAGTAAGCAGGTCGAGGTGCTATACAAATACTGTGAAAGCATCAATCCACAGAGAAATGCATAACACCCACAAGCAGTCTGTAATTTTGCAGTGTCACAACTATACAGTCGCCGCCCTCAGCCATGACCCCAGCACAGCCCACCTGGGCCCACCTGCTGAAATATTGGACCTTTCAGCGCCTTTCATACATAATGTGTGTGAGTTCCTGTCTCATAAATCCACGAGATGTGGTCTTTATCAGCAGTGAAGATGCATCAAGGATTACACTTTCCTTTATGGGTTTCACTGGCTCTAGAGATGCCAATGTTGGTCACTCAGTTGGTCCACCATGTTGACTAAGACTGAAATATTGTTCGGCACTTACATGTTACTTCATGCACCTGCAGCCTTGTGGCACTTGTGGCACTACCTCTTGGGGCAAAATTGTCCCAGAAATGAATAAATATAAATGTAAATATTGTATAAATATTAGCATGTTAGCATTGTCATCGTGAACATGTTAGGATACTGGTCTACTGTGTCAGAGCAGAGCCTCAGAGAGCTGCTGGCGTGGCTGTAGAATACGTTTAGACTGCGAAGAAGGAGACTTTTCTGAACACACGAAGAAACATTTAATCCCTCAATTTATCTGCAAAATTCAGAACCACCCAAACTGTAGATTCATGCACGGTTTTCACTGAACATTGACAATATCCTCTTGCAAGAAGACTGTGAGTAAGCTCTTCTCTCCCTGTTTAAGCTCTGTCACAGACTCATAACCCTGACTGACTCAGGTTTCTCCTCTCTTATGCATAAATGCAGGAGAAAATCTGCTCTGCTTCTCATGGTCGGCAAAAAACCCTTCTTTGCTGCTCATCTTTTATTTTCATCTTCCACTTCTTTCATTTCCAGCTTTGTCTCCCCTGTGCTTGTTCTTCTCTGCCATATTAGCGTTTTCTGGCAGGCAGATTTGGCGAGAGCCTGCCGTGTTTTCTCTTACAGATGATTTTGCACACAACACACAAACACAGACTGGCTGAAAAGACATGGGAATGGGGGTATTATTGTATCAGTGTGAGCAGAGTAGAAGCTCCAATTTGATTAGGGACTATCACATGTCTGTGTTATCATGAGGTTTTTATTTACTAAGCCTCCTTTCACTCACTTAGTGTCAAAGAAACTGTATCTTCAGTTATGTGATGGATTGACTTTGAGTAACCTATTACAAGGTTTACTGAGATTATTGATCAATATGTGTCTGTTACCTCTCCGAACATTCATCCTCCTCGAGCCCCATCCCTGCCACTACCTGTTCCCATGGCAACATGCAGAGCTCCTGTACTGGACGATGAGGGATGTCTGTTGGTCTGTTCCGGTCTGTGTCTGTATCAGAACACACAAGTGGAGTTTGGCACACGTTAGAGCGACTGAGTGATTTTCTGAAGAGGAATAAAGCTGCGTTTCCTCTGCAGGAGGACGGAGAATGTGGAGCAGGTTACCTCCCTCTGCCCTTGCCTTCCTTTCTCTGCTACAGTTTTGGCTCAGTGAAATCTCAAGGGGACATGATTCAGGCGAATTTCTTCCTTCTCCCACACACAACAGCATTTGCAGAAATCATGACAGTGGATTTTTTTTCTTTGCATGACAAGATGGTCGCCAAGTTGCTAAAAACTAGAACTAAAGCCATGACATGGCCCCACCCATTATCTCTTCATGCTTAAAGGGAAGGAAATTGACACCCAGTGCAGCACTGTGGCTCATTGGTGTGTTTTTAACAGTTCAAAACTGAAGCTCCTGGGCACAGAGGAAGAATCTATTGTATAACGGGCTTTGGCTACACAGACAGTACTTGTAGAAGTTCATTACTGAATATGGGATTTATTGGCAATAAAACAGTTTTAGCCCGGTGGTCATTGTCGCATGACGAGAGCTTCAGCCATTGTTGTGTTAATACAGGGAGTTATGATCTGCTCTGAGGAGCGCTACATCTTCAGGGCAGATTGGAGGCCACAGTGAGTCGCTATCGGAAAGTGATGAGACGTGGCTAGCTGGTTAGCGTGCTAATGTCAGTGGAAAAAAAGGCGTGATAGACAAGAGTTAGCATTGGCCTTTCTTTCCACCTCTGGAGACAACTGTTGGTGAGTAAAGGAATGAAGTTTGATGCTGAACTCAGAATCTTTCCTCTAGACTGATGAGTAAAGCTGTTAAGATAAGATCGAATAAGAAATACTTTATTTATCCCAAATGATGCTAACGTTGGCTATGTAGCAATAGCAAAACTTACAAATAGCTCCTCTGAACAATTATGATTATTTATTTATTGCAGCTGAGGCTGATGGGAAAGTCATTAGCTTTGCAGGTATTTGGTCATAAACCAAAGTACTGGACAAATGAAAAATCTGACCCGATGATGGTGCTATGTGAAAAGTTAAGGGATCACCAAAGTTATTACTGTTCATGGGATCAGCAAAGACCGTTGGCTTTGTCTTGTGGGGACCATGAATGTCTTTTTTGTTTTTTTTGTCAATCCATCTTTTCGTTGTTGAACTATTACAGTCTTGAATTAAGTTTTGAGATATTAGACTCTCTGATTTTTGCCAACACCCCAGTATATGGAGGTGAATTGAATTTTGTTTGTGCAAACCACAGCTATGTAAAATTACATTTCTGGAAACAATGGCCCCCGTTATTCCACAGTTTTCTATCTTTGGAAGAAACTACAACCGAAGTGTGCAGTGTTGTCCATAAAGTAAACCGGTATCAAAACCTGGACAAACAAAATCACAGCGATGTGCACAGAGGTAACAGAAAGTCTGTTAACAATATTTTGATTGAAAAAAAAAAAGAAAGATTAAAGGAGAAAGTCCACTGTTAGGAGGGAAAACTTTATTGGGGTTTTTATTCAGTTCAGTTCAAATGTAAGAACATGAAAAAAGAAAAGGCTGTAAAGACAGATGCTCTATGAAAGGCACAGCCACAATAATAGCCAGAGAGATGACTGACTGTATCATTGTGTTTACACACCAGCAGCAGCACCCAATCTAAGGCAGACATTTCATCACAACAGACATGTGCTTTTAACTTCTCTCAAATCAAATTATTGTGCAGATTTTGAGTCACTGGCTTTTCACAGTTGGAATTATTGTATCTATTACTGCATATTGTATGTAGTCTTTATGTGCATTTGAGCGTGTAGTGTGCAGTAACTAGGCCCTTTCCACCACCACCTTTCATTTCTTTCTTTTTTTAACTAAGAAGGCTCCGTCAGTCAGTCAATGCTTCAAAGCTCCTTTAACTCATCCTCCTTTCACTTAGCTCTTCATGACATAAATTAAACCCTTAGGAGGAACCAGAAAGAATTGAGTGGATCTTGTCTTGGAGGAAAACCTTTGACCACTGACTTCTTTCTAAACATGTACAGTTTTTCTCTACCTGCACATTGAAGACTGAGGAAGGAAAACTGGAGACTGCACAGGTGAAAAACTTGTTAGATCTGCCAGCCATGTCCCATTTCTCTTTTTACAGCCTCAACACATTTATGCATGTAAAGTTTCCATGGTTACTATGTTTTTGAAGCGTTCATCAGTGACAAATAAAGCACTATTTACAGCAGAAACATGTTAATCAGTTTCATCCCTTTATCTAATGTGCTTTATGCTTTATAGTTTGAAAAAAGAGCAGGAGATGAAAGCAGCACAACAGAGCCAGCAGGACATTTAACAGGAGAAGGTTAGATATTGTAACTTATGAGTTATAGCATTCTACATGTTCGTTATACCAGTAGTCACCACAGAGAGGCACGACTAATAACAGTAATCGTCCTGACATTTATCAGGTGTAGCTTGTGTAAGTTTGACTGGAACTGAAACATTTCATGTGCAACGACACTATGATTCATTCATTAAACACATCAGAACAGCAAGTATTTCTAAATTCAAATCTCCAGTAAAAAGCCCAGTAAGAAGAGATAATGACCAAGAAGGAAAAAATAATAAAAAATAAAACACCTGTAGTGCTTTGGTGCGACAACTTCCAGTTTATCAGCTTCACTTTCAACCACGCATCCAGACAAATTCACAATTACACACACACACACAGGCGCACACACACATATGCAAAAAAACAAACAAAAAAACAGCTACCTACAGTATCTATCAATAGTTTGAAGCATTGTGTCAGATAGTGGTGAAGTCCGGCTGTGCTTTCTCAGTACTCCCAGAGGGTGGCGCTGTCCAGGGAGTCGACACTGGCCTTTAGACTCCCAGCGTGGTCTCCTTTAAGGTACTTCCCTCCCAGCACACGAATAGCCATCTTGTTGAGGTCACAGAACTCAAGCAGGAACTGGACAGGTGTGGAGCTGCTGCATACCACCGCTGTGTCGTCTCCAACGCACCAGTACTTCCCCTGGGAGTCTGCACAAACAACACACACTTGATGTAGCCTGACGCACACACAGTGCCTACAGTGCTGGGTGATGTATGTTCATCTATGTAGAATCATTTATTAAAGCAAAGAGTGATATGAAAATATTTTTCACATAATCTTCATTTAAATGTTAAATTTTTTTTGGATAAAACAGCATTACAACATCCCAATTTCATCACAGAAATGAAAGTGAATAGATAAAATAGATGGATAGAAAGATTGAGCTGGCTGAAATGTTAAAAGGTTTCAGATAGCTGAAAGTGGAGCTATCCAGCCAGAAGATCATATGACAATCTTTTTGGCTAGAATCGCAGACCTGCAATCACGCTCTTCATCTTGTTTCCACTCTGATTTTATTGTGAAAGTCCTGACTGGAAGTTGTGATTCGTAACTTTCTGCCGCTTTGATGCTTCTGTCCAATATTTGTCTGCTTGCGACTATTCTTCACCCACAATGCTGTCTTTTGTTTACAAACTGTGTGACAGCCAATCACACTTTCTGCTTAGTTAATATGGAGTATTTGTTATTTATTCACGTGGTGCTATATGTAAGTGTTTTCATTCAAAATTTGATTTTTCATTGTGTGGACAGATTGCAATGCCCACATCTTGGACTACAGCTGGTGATGGTGGTTCTTATTGTGCTGAGGTGGAGAACCCATACATGTGGCGCTACACCAAGCTCGCCAAGCCTGCGGAGCAAATCATGGACCGCCATCACCATCTGCAGTTAGCGGGATCACTTTCTATCAGTAAACGATGGGCTGGTTAGCAGTGACACTTTGAAAATTAAATATCTGAATATAGCATCTTTTAATGACACAATCTGTAGGGTTCATCTGAAAAGTAGATCTCATTCCAAAGTCAGATTGCCTACCCCGAACTGACAGTGGATGACCCATATACCAATGCTATTATTCTGATTATGTTTTAAATATTGATTTTCCAGTTAAACAGGTGAGCACTATTTTAAAAGCCCACAACAAACATCATAAAATCTAAAGGAAACCCACAGGATTTATGTGTACAGAATAATGTAACCTGATGCAATTTCTTGCATTAAACTAGAATTACTGCTGGAATGAGCTATGGTGAGAATCTCCCCTTTAGTTCCCGAGTTACAGCAATGAATAATGGCCAGAAGTGTTTTTGCAGAAAATGATGATGTCACAGTGAAGTTGACTTTGACCATTTTGGTATAAAATGTCATCTCGTCATCATTTCATCCTATTAGACGTCTGTGTTAAATTGTGTCATAATTAGTGTGTGAATTCTTGTTTTTGAGGTCACAGGTGTTCTTGATATATCACGTTTACAAGAATGGGATGGACATGAAGTCACAGTGACCTTGACCTTTGACCTTTGACGACCAAAATCTAATCAGTTTTTTTTTTCACATTTACTAAATTTTTTTAATTCCCTCAAGAGCTTGTGAGAAGTTGCATTTATGAGAACGGAACGGCCGGACGGACTGTTTCCCTCAAGTGGCCAAAAAAATCAATTAATGCAGGTTTAAAGTCAAATGTGTCGGATGAAAACGTTTATGAATGTGGCACGCCCAAGTGCTAGTATCAAAAAAGACTCTGTGGCACTGCGTCAAAAACAGCAGGAAGCCGTCAGGAAGCTAAAACATATTTTATACACACTGGGCTTTATTTTAAGCCTTTAGGTCAGTAGTCATTTGAACTCTTAGACTTGCAGTAAAACATGCAAGGAAACCACATCAGTTCTGTGAACTGATTATTCTTGTATTTTAAAATGATGGCTCACCTTTAAGGGAATAAGCTCCATCTTTGAACTCCAGCTGGAAAACGTCGTAGGATGCTCGGTTAGAGTCCAGGGTCGGCATTCCAGCCTTACGAGCCCCGATGAAACCATGCTCACCACGAAGGACGATGATTGGACGGTTGATCAGCTTCATCAAGAACTGTTCGGCCTCTCCTGAAGAGACAGACTGATAAGGGTTGTGTCAAACTGATAAGGGCCTTGTTTCCTAAAAGCATCTTCAAGCTAAGATCATCATATCCCATGGACATACAAAGGTACAGAGATTGTCTAAACTTGAAGATGCTTCTGGGAAACGGGGTCCCTGGTCTGTTATTTCTCCCCTTTAGGGGGGGACAGTGGACTGAGATAGTGTAGCCGAGAACAAGCTCCGACTCTGGACAGAATCCTGATTTTGCTCAAACCTAAAAGAAAATTAACAATTTTACAACGCACTCAAAAGGTACGTGTATGTGAAAACAACTCGTTATCAGTTCTTGCTCCTTTTTTACAACTTCCTATCAGAAACGTCACTGACCTGTGTTGTCAACAGTAGCAGCCAGCTGCCCGTTCTTCTTGGCGATCACATACTTGCCATTAGCCGCACGCACACACACGCGACCGTCACGCCACTCCAGTTCAAAGTAGCTGTTGGCCGATCTGTGACACACACACATTGACAAACCCGATGAACAGACTGTGGGGGATTGTCATGTGGGAACTAAAAGCATGTGACATACAACGTGTGTGTTTACTTGGTGGAGGCAGTGCACTGCAGTCCTCCAGTGGCTGTCAGGGTCCAGTATTTCCCGGCAGCGGTTCTGAAGGCACACTTCCTGTCCTCACGACTCATCTCCAACTGGAAGACTTCCTGGTCCCCTTCCTCGTCCTGATTGGCTGACAGGTCCATGCCTAGAAAAGTGGGGCAGTCTGTTGTCAGCTTTCATTTGTCTCCAGAGGTTTTCCTCCTTGTCTGAAACTCTAATTCGTTCAATTCAATTCATTTCATGCAGCTAATTCATGAAGTCACCCAGACAGACTCTTAAAGAGACAGGACATCTGAGCCTGCAGTGCCTGGCTGCCAAAGGTGTGGCCTCACTGATTTGTTGTATTATCCCACCCACACGGGTGATGTGTCAATCCTGAATGGGCTAATGTGACAGGAGCCAAAGAGCATGGTGATGATTACAGAGTGAGCAGCAACGAAGCAAATGAGAAAATACAAGAGTTTCACTTGTTAATCAAAAAGGCTGTGGCTGCATTGCATTCTGGTCTGAAAAGGAGAGTGTGTCGAAACGCTTTTTCTATGGTGATTTTCCAAAGCTTCACACTTGAGACACACATTCTTAAAGTCCCCTGTGTTAACAAATAGTTGCCTATTTACACATCCAGCAGACAGGGAGCAATGTTAGCGTTCATCTGGACTCTTGTTTCTGGCCTCCTGAGTCCAATAACACTGGGGAACAATTTGAAAAAAAAATTCTGTTGAGTTAGATTTTTATGCTGATTAAAACTAAAATTGGCATGCGGATTCCAAAATTGCAGTCAGTTTTTTTCGAGCGCGTCAAGTTTTTTCTCCACAGCCTACCCTCCAGATAAGCAAAATTCCACCGATTAGCTGTAGTAAGACTTGCCATCTGATTACGATTGGACTCATCAGCGGCTACGTGGCAACTTGTGTGTGCAGTCACAATAAGACAGTGCGGTGAGAGGAGTGTGCAGCTCCCAATAGGTCAGTACTCTCAATATCTGCAAACAGAAAGCTAGCATAGTAGGAATTAAGAGGATTTGTGCTGGCTTTTCTCTTAACCTTGTAACCATGGGCATACCGTTGTAAGTTCTATTTCGTTTTATGCTGTTTTTTAAGTTTTCAAAGCTTGTAACTATTCCATCTTAGTACAGTATTTTTCATATGTTTTAAGAAAACGGGGATCCTATAGTTCAAAAACTTGACGTGACAGAGAAAAACTGACCCAAAAATGGATTAAAAACAGCTGTCAGACCTAACTCAACAAAAATTGTGCTCCCCAGTGTAATCACTCTTCTCACCAGGTAACTGCTGCCTTTACCTGTATGGTGGGTTCACTGAGCATTTTTTGCTGAAAGCAGCTGGCACTGATGCTGAAAATGAAGTTGGCGAAAGTAAATCAGAACGGTGAAGCTGAGGACTGCAAAACCAAAGCAATGAGCTTAAAGACACTGAAACCATCTGTAGAGCTGAGGGGCACTGCAGAGCTCAGTGATAATTCTCTGTGGGTTTGTCACTATAAGTGGCACCTCTTACATTACAAGTAGTCAAACAAGCAGTTATTATGTAATGATATAAACTGGTGCAGCTTTAACACTTTCAAAATTAAGACGTTCAAATTAGAGATCTGAAAGACTTTTATCTGGACCTGCAATTTGCTTTTAAAGACTTTCCTTTAAGTAAGGACATGAGGCTGTATTTCACTCCTCTTGAATGACTTAAAACAGCTGCGAATTTCATCACCATAAAGTTCACAAAAAAACCCCCACCTTGCTCCTAAATAAAGGACTGACATCAAAACCTAATTTTTACTGTCGAGCTCCCGGTTGACGAAAATGCCTGCACATGCCAACATCGTGCCTACGCTCCATTTGGATTTATTGGACTAAAGAGTCAAAAGCGCACAAGATACTTTAGAAAGAAAGATTTGTTAAGGTTCAACGTCGGTTCGACACCATATCTTTGCATGGCCACTTCAGTGAAAGACCAGGTCACAAGTCAGCGCCCTACACTGCCCTTATTCAAACAAAGGTTATCTGCCGTCTTCCACAGTCCATCTCCCCTGGAATGCACACACACACACACACACACACACTATTTCTGCATCCATTAAAGTAAATTGACTGCATGGATAAACTGCTGTCAAAGATCAGTCCCATGTTCCTGGAATGAGACTGAGTGGCAACAAGACAAAGAGGTTGCGTGCGGCATCAAAACCCACATTCAGCAGGACTGTCTGAGTCCCACCTCCCTCCTTTGTGGCCTGTTTTCTCTGCTTCTCCTCCATTTTATCCCTTTTGTCTCCTCAACAAATCCCTCCTCGTTGTCTGTCTGTTCTCGGTCTATTCTGAGGTAAAGAATGATGGATAACTGTGGACTGGAGCTGACCCTGAACCAGCAGCCACAATGCAGGGGTAGAATTACTGCAGAAAAATGTCAAGCTAGGCAGAGACTGGCCAAAAGGAGGGAGGGAGGGAGGGAGGGGGGAGAAAGTGAGAGCATGATAATGAAAAACACATGGTGTGAGGAAAAATGAAGAAGTCTACAGTTCTCTCTCTCACACACACACACACACACACACACACACACACACACACACACACACACACACACACACACACACACACCAGAATGATGCAACAGCTGCTCCTGGTGTGTGCCCAGTTATGCAGTGGCTTCATCAGTATGCTGGCATCTGGTGTCTCTCTCTGTGGGTCCGTGGGGCCGCACAGCCTCACCTTGCCTGGTGGAGACGTTTCTCTCGTTGCCCGCGGTCAGCACCACCTGTGCGTGGCTGCGCTCCAGGCCGAACAGCTCGTCCTTCCCCACCCGGCTGCTCCTCCCGGACTTCATTGTGCCGGTGGGGCCCACGGGGGCCAGGTAGCGCCCGTTGCAGTCGCGGAACGCCACTTTTCCGGAGCGGAACTCCAGCATGTAGCCGGTGTCCTTGTCCGTTTTGGCGGACAGGGCGCCGTCGTTGCGGAGGAAGCGGTTGTCGGAGGTCTCCAGGTGGTAGCGCTGGTCCCGGTACACCAGCGTCACAAGCGAGTCGACCCCCCACGGGACGTCCCGGTCTATCGACACCTCCTGCGGCTGCCCCTGCGCGCTCAGGTGGGCGAAGCGTTTGCGCGCAAAGCTGTAGAGGTTGACCTGCGGGTGCACGGCCAGGTGCACGCTCCACCTCTCCGCCGGGGAGGCCGTCTGCGCAAAACACGTGATCCGGTCCTCGGCGCCGCCGAGGAAGCGGCCGTGAGGCTCGGACTGCAGCGACCACCGCCCGTCCTCATGCGCGGTGATAACGAAGCGGCAGTCCCGGCCGCGCGTCTCGCTGTCCGCGGTGACGTTGCCGTCTTTGTCCGTGGCGAGATAGCGGCCCAGGTGTGAGAGGAGGAACACGGCGCTGCCGTCCTCCCCGGTCTGCTCCAGGGTCCACGTCTGCTTCTTCTTCAGGCTGCTGGCCGAGGCGTTGATCTTGAAGCCGAACATCTCCGCCGTCAGATACTTGCCGTCGCTGTTGATGAGCCCCAGCGGGATCTGCAGCAGGTCCCCGGCGGCGCCGTTTGCGGACATGATTGTCTTGTGTCAAGAAGAGGGAAGAAAAGAGATGCTGTGCTTGAGAGGGACAGGGCGAGAAAGAGAGAGTGAGTGTGGGGGCGTCTGAGGGAGGGACGGAGAGAGGCAGAGGGAGAGAGAGCTGCTCTGTGCAGACTGATGATGAGTGTCCTCTGACTGGAAATCAAGACTGCCTCTCCAGAGCTGCAGGAGTTGCAGGACTGGGAGTTTTCTGTTTTTTTCTAACGGCAGTACACGCCCCAGATGCAGACAGAGGAGCTGCAGGGAGACTACTGCAATTTTGGCAAACCACCCCACCCCAACTCCCTGCAACCCCACTGTATACACACACATACACACACACACACACACATACACAGTATATCCCACTGAGGCTGTCATCCAAACCATTGCCATTAACTAATTCCCTTCATATCCATATTTCCCCCCAACTTTCCCTCTCTCTAATTGAGATCTGCTCACCCTCAGTTCCACATGGATAGAGCCATTCACCAACTGACAGACCACTGTTTGTCTTCAGGGCCCTGTGTGTGTGTGTGTGTGTGTTGGCTATGAAACAGAGACAGATGATCAGTGGGGAACTATGAGAACACATCTATCTATCTGTCTATCTGTGTGGCCAAAGGTCTGTTCATACTTTGTGTACTTTCTGCTTGGGGCTGTTTTCACGGTCTCCCTGTTAGGGAAACCTCAATGTTGTAGCATACACAATAATATTTTAGACAATAGTCTGCTTCAGACTTTGTATGAACAGTTTGGGCAAGGTCCTTTCCTGTTTCAACATGAAAATGTCCTTGTCCATAAAACCAGGTCCATAAAGAAATATTTTGGTTGGCTTGCACAGAGCACTGACTTCAGTCCCATCCACCACTTTCTGGATGAGTCAGAAGAGAAGCTATAAGCTCTCCCTCCTGTCTCTCCCTCTCTGCCCTCTCTGCCTTTAATTGCCCCTGGTGACATTCTGTCATGGTAACGTATATGTGCTGCAGGGTGAGAGGTTATGTCTGTTATAACGTTCTCTCCCCACCCCGCTCTTTCTCTCTTTGTCTCACACACAAACTCTACACTGTATGATCTGAAAATGCTCTGCTTTGCAGGCCTGTGGTGAGCGGACCTGTGTGCAGCAGTGCATGCAGGGAAAATCAGATGACAAAAAGCAAATGAAAAGTGATTACTGCTTCAGTTGTTTCCTGACCTTGTTCTCCGTTTCCATCTGCTGGTCTGGTCAGCCCTGCCTGCCTCTTCCGTCCAGCTCCCCTGGGCTCTGTCATGACTCCTGCCCGCATGTCCGCCTTTATTTAGACTGGAGAGACTGTTGACGGGCGTGTGTGCTTATCTTTTCCTCACACCTAATACAATAATATCACCAAAACCTCATTAAACTGTATCCAGTTGTTTTGACTGTGTGTTTGTGACTGTGTTCACAAAGTTCACAGTGAGGAGTCCTGTTGTCCCCAGATTGCCTTTGTAAAACTGAAATAACTTGCACTTACACTTTTGAATGTAATAGGAGGAAACTTGACACACTGTCTTCCTCCTGTTTTCCACAAGTGAAAAATCTGCACTAAAGGTGGGAAGATGGGAAAAGTTCATGAGTAGCTCACAGCTGCCGCTGCTGCTGTTGTGTCGTTCAGTGTTTATGTAAATTACTGAGCTGCAAAGCCTGTAAGGCATGTGTGTGTGTGTGTGTGTGTGTGTGTGTGTGTGTGCGCCTCTGTGTTGATGTGCATGTTGTTGTGCCAATCAAATGAAAAATAATCAGGGACAATTGTGATAATCAATAAACTGTATCAGTGCCTGGTAAGAGCTCACTCAGTTTTGAGGTTTTGCTTTCAGATCACTGTAAATTGAATATTTTTGGGTGTTTTGACTATTATCTAGACACAGTGAGCAGTTTTGCCTTATTGCTTTGGTTTCTGGGAACACTGAGTGGGTATTTTTCATTAGTTTTGACATTTTATAAATAAAAGGATTGCTTACTTATTCTCACTTGGCAACCGGATAGCCTGAAGCATAAAATGCTGTGCCCGAAATAAAAGTGGCATTTTGTTCAGTCGCTTGCTTCTCATGATTTACATATGAGGTGATAGTTTAACAAACTGTGTATTTTACTGATTTAGAATTATTTTTTTGTTTGTGTGTTGTTACAATTTTTGAAACATTTCTCTCTTGCTGCTGTTATGAAATGTAACTGTATTATTGTAAACTGCCTGGTGCCTCTGTAAGTAACGGTTCATAAAATGATTTCACCAACAATGAACTGACTGTGTTTGTAGTTGTCTTATAGATCAGCGTATAGACAGAATATGGAAGAGCTGCAGGATATGAAACATATAGGTGCCTATAATCCTATAATTTGCAGGTGAAGTGATGGGGAATTAAACACTGGGATGAAGGATGGAGAGATAATGAAAAGTGTAGAAGAAATGTACAATCAAACACTCATTACTCTATTTGAGAGAAGGAAACACTGAGTGTGGACAAATAATGCAAAAGGTCTGTGCTGTGGAATGAAGACTGGTGGGGGTGTGGCCTCTGCCTGGAGAGTCTAAAGGACATGAAGACTGGGCTGCGTCCAGGTTTCGGAAGAGAATCTGAAGGTGGGTCATTTAGAAAAAGTGTGGCCTGACTGCTTGATGCTGGATGCAGCTCAGCTCAGATTACATCGCCCCCATGTGGCCATTCAGAGAACAACAGGTAGATGTAATATTAAAAACCTGTTACTGCTCTTGAGCAAAGCACTGTCATCAGGACTGGAGCTGCTCACTAGGTGCTGCCTACTGCCTGCCTGCCTATATTTTTGGAACTGCTCAAACAGAGAAGGTGAATTTCATCTGGATGCAATCAATCATAAAACATTTATTAATCAATAATTATTCCCAAAAACATATCAATAACTGTTTGGAAGCTGCAGAAAAGATCTGTGTTGTAGTTTAAAGATCACATATTTCACTTGTGTGATGTTTGCAACACAACATAGTCCTCGTTCACAGCAGACATTTTCACCTGTCATAGTAGGAACAGCGCAGGTGTTACTAACAGCATTACCAATGACTCTGGTATATCTGAGTATCAGTGTCACAGTGACCCCGAAACTGCAGCAGCTAATTAATGTTATATAATATTCACACTTGTACTCTTCCAATGTAAATTTATGGTGTCATGGTTTATTTACTTTATTCAAGGACACGGGCATTTGAATAGTGTTTTACATAACTTTAACTGTTGGAGTTATATTATTGTATGATATCATTAAATCAGTGGGTAATCAATAGAAATATGTAGAGAAACCAGCAGGTGACAACAGTAAAAAGTAGCCTCAAATTCATTGTGTTTCTTGTGTTAAATGTTCAGCAATTCAGTCACAAGCAATTAATTTGTACCAAATGGGCTAAAATAGCAAAAATGTATAAATTGTAAAATGTTTAGAATTGGATTTATATGTGATTCTACATCGACATTCCTATAAATTAAAAAAAAAAAGTGTGTTTAAATGACCAAAATCATGAACCTGGTGATGATTAAAAGAGCTGGTTGATTTTACAGTGATGACTGGGGACACAAGTGTTGATTGGAGTGTGGTTTGCTTACTGACACCACTGATAAGGTGACTATCCTCCAGTAGCTGTGGACTTTTAGACTGTCAGACAACAACTATGATGCACATGATAATAACTTAGTTTTGTTTTATGCTATGTTATATGATGAAATCATTCTTGTTTGATGTTATATACGCAGCATCTCCGCAGATAAGGTCAAAAGAGGTGATGGGTTTTATTCTAAAGTTCAAGACGAGTAAAACTGGGGTTCTGCAGAGCCCCCAGTCAAATAGCATGCTTTTTTAAATTACATGTCGAGTAAATGAAATGCCTCAAGTTACAGCATATGGTCTGCTGGTTTGTTAACTCACGGTTGGAGGGTTGTCTCGGTTTTTCTGGGCTCACAACAACATTTTATTGGACTGGTTTAACTCTTTTGTAAGAAAACGGATCTGCAACGGGTTTATTTGCTCTGGCTGTGTGGATCTGGGGGTCCACCACCTGTATAAACAGTGTGTGTGAATATGATACAGTAACAAGAGGTCACCGTCTTCTCTCCAGAGTTTGCAGGGAGGAGGACAGTGTGAGCAACGATGCAAAAGGAGTGGTGGGCAGTGTACATGTGAGAATAGTAGAGGTTTACCACCTTTTCTCCTCATCCATGAATTCAGAACATGAGCAAATTTATGCCGTAATCCAGACCTTCCACATCTTTCTACCACTAGAGGCTGGTTCGTGAGTATAGTGAATACAATCATGACAGAGTAAAAGAAATATAACCTTTCTCAACCATTCTTTGAACTTATTCTATCAGTTGTACAGTGCTGTTGTCTGTTGCAGAGGACCAAGGGAATTAAGATTTTGGAAGGAGAAATGAATGAGAATTGAATGCTTACAGACGGTAGTGCACAATGAGGAGCAAGAACTGAGACACATGGGAATGTCCAATAAGAAGAGAGAGAAAAAACATAGCTGTAAAGACGAAATACTTGGACTGACAGGTTGCTGCTGGAAGTTTGGTTGCACACCAAAGTTTTGCTAAACTATTAGTGCTATTTCAGTATTACAAATCAGACGCTCCAGAATATATTTAGTATTCTTATTTATGCAAAAAAAAAAAAAAGTTACTGTAAAGTTACTGTGAGCGTATGGTCTGCGATTTGGTAAAGATGATATATATCATTTATATTATACATCTATATGTTGCATGATATTATGTTTGTATTTAAAATATTTTAATATAGGAGTCCCATGTGGTCAAGGCTAACAAGCACTGAGCAGGGAGCATTGGATTAGTCTTAAAAGTCTCCTTTACTTTCCCTTTTCCTCATCAGCTTCTCTCATGTTATTGGAGAAAATACTTTAATGCCCTCCTCTCAGCACCTCTCCACCAATGGGCAACGTAAGGAAATGAGTGAGGAGGAAGGAGAGATAGAAAAAGTATTAACATTTAACCCTGAGCTGTGGTTTAGTTGTGAGCTCTGTAAAGGTAAACAAAGCTGCAGATGTACAACTGTCTTGAATTTTCAAAATAAACGTCATTGAAAATTGCGTTGGCATGTTCTTTAAATTTTAACGATATTTACTTAAGTCCAAAGCACATTTGGGTAATACACCATATTAAATTTAAATCTATGAAGCTACTTGATACGAACTTGCGATGGTTTAGTTTGGTTTAGTTCAGGTTTATTGCTGTATTTTGAAGGCATGCTCACCCAGTTTCCGGTACCGCTCTGACTTTGTGTCGCCAGCTTGTCGCGGCTCGTTAACGGCCGCCTGGTTGCTAGACGACTCAATCTCCAACAGTGATGTGAAAACAGTAACGTCTGCCCGGAAAGAGGACAACATTTTGACGGATTTCGGGAAGCTATGGTTAACTGTGCCTGTCACCTCATCACCGGCTCGGTACCTGAAGGGTCCGCAGTGTTGTGGACGCGAATTTCGAGTTGTAGCATAGCTAACGTCCCTTTTGTTGCCCCGTGTTGTTTTTACTACTACTACTAGCAAGAGGGGAAACGTGAAGTGAGCTGCTCGACTTGGGAAAAAAAAAAAATGAGAGGATTACACACGGAGAAAGTCAAGTTTTCCGACTTAACGTGACGTTTGTTTTACTGCGATGTTTGGAGCAACTGGGAAAATGTCTGTGGAGGCGAGTGATGTTCAAACAGATGAGGACTGCGAGGAGCTGGTGAGGTCAAGACTCAGACTGAAGACAGAAAACTGACTTTGACCCTGAGCAGAAAGTGTTTCCTTCTCATTTCTAACACCATCACACCTGTGTTTGTTTTATCTGTGTAGTCATCTGGGTAGTCCTAAACATGAACATGTCACTCACTTGCCTCCCTCCTCTGTCTGACCTAGGTTGAGGATGGCTTCTCTTTTTCTGCTGATATTCTGGAAAAGGTAAACAAATCTGCTCCCATGATCAGTGATGTGTCTGTAATTTTGTCTTTCTGTTAATGTACATGGCTGTTCGTAGTATTTTAGTTAAATACACTTTTCCTCTGCTTCAACACCTTGCTGTTGTCTTCTATCAGAAAACGAGGAGGAAAAGATCTTCTGGGAAGCCTCCTCCTTCTCCAAGTAAGACCTGCTCAGCTGCTCTGTGGGGAGTTTTTGCAGATTTTATAACGAACCCCCTTTCCCATTTCCATGATTGTTTATATACGGTTGGTATACATGTAGGGTCTCCATACCTCTCCAGCCTGAGTGTGAACCCCAGAAGAGCAGCAGTGGCAGCCTGGAGACTACCGAGGGCGTCCCTGGGGGACGCCAGAGGGGAAACTACTGGAGAGAGTGGCTCAGCTCGTCTTACATCCCTCAGCAACGGCCATGGTAGGCACCATATAAACACAACCTTAGCCGTGTCTCTCCTCAGGAGGGATGGCTGGAGGCGTGGCTGCTGGAGAGAAAGATGGATAGAAATGAGAGACTCAGACTGTTTGTTCAGCTGATAACTGCTTTGCTGACTTTATAGGTGCTCCGCCCAGGACTGATGTCTGATGATAAGCGACTACTCAAGAGTTATTAATATAAATATTCCATTTGCCTTGATTTTTTTGGATTGTGTTAAGTTGACATGTTAACAAATAGCTGACACTGAGTAACATTAGCATCCAGTCGGGGTGGTGTTTTTGTCCACCTGTGAAATTTCAGTGCAGTTTCAAGTCTTCCTTCAGTTCTGTTTTGGTTTCCACTCACTACTAAATTAAAGATCTGTGTCTATAACTTTCCAGATGCTCCAGTGGGTTGATTTGCTAGTCACTAATTTCGTCTGTCAGCTATACAGAGCAGGACAGGTAGTTTTTTTTTTTTTTTTTTTTGCTGAAAACATGTACCTTCTGTTGGAACTTGGAATTTGCAGGCTGCACAACCAAAACAAGGAGGTATACACTTCTGTAAAGTTGCATTATACACACCAGTCATTTGAAGAACTGTTATAAAGAAAAACCGGATCGGTGAAGCTATAAAATGTTCCCAAAACGAGTTGAATGCACAAGTGGGATGCAACATTGAGGTGTGTTGTAGAATATCATTATTCACTTCGAAACAACTTTATTTATCACTTGTATGCAACAGCTCATCATCCAGGTCTATAAATACAGTATATAAGAGTAGAAATAAAAAACACAGCTGATAACAATTAAAGGTTATACATTTTAATTGATCAACAATAATAATAAAGAAAAGTAAATATCTATTAGAAAAGCTGTTTAAAAAACACACACACACACAAAGTAATGGAATTGCACAGAAGCATAAAAATTGATAAACAGACCCTCTCTTCGTCTCCAGATCTCTCCCAGACGCTGAGATCCGAGTTTGACGTCACACCAGAAATTCTCAAACAGACCTTGAGCATGAGGAAACACAAACATCTTCACTCTGCATCCAATGGTGAGAGAACGTGTAGGTGTGACAGTGGTGAGGCTAAAGGTCAGTTTTTTTTTGTGACAAACAGAGCAGTTTACTGAGGATGGGACAAAGTAGCAGAAATTGACATGGTCCAATGGCCATCAGTTGTTTCGTAACTGCAACGTGAGAATATACTTGACGTGTTTTTGTGCGACTGTGTTCTGTTTCCCTGTTTGGACCTACGTGTTGCAGGCTTCACCCTCGGCACAGGCGACTACAGAGAGAAGGAGGACATGTATGATGAGATTATTCGCCTCAAGAAGGTAAAGTTGAGTTATAAAACTCATTTAGTGTATTCAGAAAAAAACATGCTGATAGAACACATTGTGCATCAGGGTGGTGTTGTCAGCAGAAGTGGGAGATTTTTCTTCTGCAGGAGAATTCAGCATCAAGCGTCACTGTACATCTCTAGTCTGCTGAAATGTCCTTGAGCAGGGCATTGACTGCAGTTCCAGCGTGCTTGTTCTGTAGCTGACTCAAACCTTTATTGCTCTGCAAAAATATAAAGGCCTTGAAGATAGATTTCCTCATATGCATATGCACTCTTTTATCTACTCTGTCCTTTTATGCCTTTCTTAATGTGTGATTCGTCTCTGGTGCTGTTCTCTGCAGAGTCTCCAGGCACAGAAGTCTGACAACCAGCAAATGAAAGTAAAACTACGCCGCCTAGAGGAAGACAACGCTAAAAGAGAAAAACAGATAGAAGAACTGTTGGATCCCTCTAAAGTATGATCATTGAATTGCTTCAGATTTTTGTTATAGTAACATTAAAACTTTAAAAACTGTATGATCTTTCTGTATAGGGATCTGACTACACTCGTAGTTTGGTGGATAAGAAAAAAGAAGGGAGTGTGGTGAGTACGTCTAGTTGGTTGGTGCAGATACTGGAGATGCTTCCTAAACAGGCTCATAAAACTGACTCTGTCTGTCAAGGTTCTCAACGGACTGAAGCAGAGAATCCTGAAGTTGGAGCAGCAGTGTAGAGAGAAAGAAAATGTCCTGAGGTAAAAACGTCTGCCCGTCTATACATCAGCCCACTTGGTGCATTAGTGAAGCAGCACGATGTTTACTTTATTCCCTCTTATTCTCCAGTAAACTGCAAAGTGAGCTGAGGACTACCAACTTGGAGGAGCTGAAGATCACAGTAGAAACCTACTCTGAGGAGGTAGCGTCAAAGTTCAGCGTTTTGTAATTTTCTTCCACCAGAATGTGGAAGTAAAAAGTCTTTTGGCTTGTTACCACATACAGATTTTCCACAGCAGAACACCTGAAACAACAACACTGAAAATGGCGTTTGGTAGAAAGAGTTGTTCCTTGTCCTCGCGCTGTGTTTCTGCTTCTGCTGTGGAAGCTGATGTTATCATCACATTTACTGTGCGAGCTCAGCTGTGGAAAAGGAAGCCTCACCTAATGTGTGCGCTTGTGTGCCTCGTCTTTCAGATCCAGAGACTGAGGGTGCTTCTAGAAGCTGCAGAGAAAAGGTATACATGACTGAAAACCCCAGGATCATGCTGAAGCATCGTGTAGTGGACCTTTTGTGTCACGGGAAGTTGTAACGGCTCACAGTAATGCTCCTTACAGCCTGATACAGGGACCCTGAATAAATGGGTCACCTCGCATGGGTCTGACAGTGGTTTGGTATAAGGTTTCAGCATTGGCTTCTATCTTATAATAACCACAGGATTACTGTGCAATTGTTTTAGGGTCACTGGAACCCTATAGTTGAGGTTGGTTGTGACTTGAATATGATTGTAGGTTTTTGAGTTATTGTTGGTATCAACACTAACTTTTTGTAACAACCGGTCAACAAATAAGGAAAAGTCCTAAAAATAACACCTGAGTGTCTTTTAAAATCTGCAGTATGAATAATATATACTCCACTTTTACTGAAGTGAAATTTGACACTTTTGTTTTTTTTAAGTTATTTATAAGGTCTGTCACTTTCCTCCTCCTTCATCAACATAGGAAGGTAGAAATGAACTGAGAGGTCACAACAAGAGGTCATGGGGTGGTGGGATCACACCAGCTGCGACGCTCTCAAATGGTTAATATTCTGACAGACGAGTACTTGGTAGTCATTACTAAATTATTAGATGAGCACCAAGTACTCATGGGTCGGACCACACCCAACTTTGAACTCAGTCTTCATTTTGATCTCAACTACACAACTGTAAAGTTTTGTGAGTGTATCTTGCACGGTTGTGACATTATCATGGTGACAAAATCTGCTTACACACACATATAAACCTGCCAAAGCACCTAAAACTGCCTTTTGGCCTCATGACACACACACACACACACACACACAAACTAACAAGGTGAAAACAATACCAGCCATGCTGTCGTGGCTGGTAAATACTGTCATCCGCCTGTTTATTAAATCTGTCTTTCTCATGAAATCTTGCCCTCCCTCTGTCTCTTTCTGTGTGCAGCAGTCGAGCAGAGAGCAAATGCTCCCAGAGGCAGCAGAAAGCTTTAAGCTCCATGGTTCATCGTTTGTCTGAGAACCTGAAGCAGCTTCAACAGGAGAACACAACACTCAGAGAAGAACTCAACACTGACAGTCCTGCTGGAGGAATCAAAGGTTTTTTTTTTTCTCACAAAAATACCACACTGACATGTCAGTCCCAGAGCTTGCAGAGCCAACCAGACTGAAGACATTTACTTTATTTATTCCTTTTACCAGCTTCTAGCTTCACTCTTGGTGCTCTGCCTTTAAATGTGACACCTTTGACTCAGTTCATTCTGGCTTTGTCGGTGTTTCCTCCCCTGCTCTGTTCTGTGTGAGAATGTAAGGTGCAGAGTGTGTCAGGTCAGGGTAACACTGGGGAAACTTGCTGTGCTGTGTGCCTACAATTTTGTGATGTGTGAACAATTTTGAAAGCTAGAGTCACTTTATGACATTTTGAAAAGTGAACTCCACACATTTTGGGAAATTTTTGGGTTAGTGTTCATACATCATCTTACTTAGAGGAATATACTCAAATGTGTTTTACACATTGAATATACTATAGTAATTTTTATTTACTGAAAAACGTCTTTATCAGGAAGAAATAAAAAATGAGCTCATGAATTCAGGGAATACAAAACAATATCTGTTCATTCATTTGTAACATTGGTCACAAACTCTTAATATCAACCAGAAATACTAACGAGGGCATAACTATCTTGGTAAAAACATAGTATATACTAATATTTGTGGATGAGAAATATAAGATATATAATAGAATTAATGCAAATATAGTAAAACCTAAAATCAATGAATAAATTATAAAATAAATAAGATATTAGGAAACAGATACATACATAAAATAATTAATTAACAAAAGTAGAAAATATTAGGTTATTTGATGTGTTCAAGGACCCATAAAAGTTCTATGTAGTTAACTGTGTTGTTAAGATAGAGTTGGTACGGAATCATATCTGATTAAAATCTTATTGGTTGTAGAGCTGAAATGATTTGTCCATTAATTGACTAGGTGGGTGATAGAACATTAGTCGACAACAATTGTAATAATCAGGTTATTTCTTAAAAAAACAAATCCAAATATTCAATGGTTTTGGCTTCACAAATGTGAGTATTCGCTGCCTTTCATAGACCTCCATAGTAATAAACTGAATATTTTTGGGATTTGTTGTGTTGATCAGACAAAACAAGCAATTACAAGTTGTCCACATGGGCTTTGTGGAATTGTTATGGGCTCTTTCCACAATTCTTCTGACATAATATGGAAATAATAAACTGACTACTGGAGATAATCATTGGCAGATTAATCCACTATGAAAACTAATCTTTAAATGCGGACCTAATCAATTCTCAACCCTGAAGTAAAGTATGTAACACCATTGTGGTGTTGCATTTGTTCTGTGATGCAGATGAAAAAATGTGTCTGTCTGTGTGCGACTGTGTTCTCTAGGTTACAGAGAGTGGAGTAAACAGAGACTGTTGCGGAGGCTGCTGGAAGTGGAGAAGGTGAGAGGAAACTGTAACTAGTTTTAACCATATGTGACTTGCATCTCAGCTAACAAGTAATGTAAACACATAGAGATAACAGCTCCATCACACCCTGACTCCTCTGTCCTCCTATCAGAGGCCGGAGGACAGCAGAAGACACGCCCAGTCAGCGAAGAGCAGCGGCCGATTGGATCAGGAGGTCCAGGCCACACCCACTGAAATTCTGAGGTTTACCATGGCAACAGAGGCAGTGGTCTCCGTGGGAACGATCACTGAAGGAGGGGAGGAAGATTCAGACCTGAGAAAACGCCTCAGCCAATTGGAGAAGGAGAAGGTGGAGCTTCAAGAGATGCTGTCAAGTAAAGAGTGAGTGAGCAGCAACATGATGTACAATACATACATCTTCTCAAACCATTGTAAATCTTTCTGATTCATATTTATAGAATATACCAGTGGAGGGAAAGGGTTTAACATGGTTTACCAGACTACTTCACCTCAGTGTGCTAATGCTATTGTCCTCTTTTGAATTGTGTATTTTGTGTATCTCGACATCATTGCAAATCAGGGAAACCTCAATGATTTTTGACGCTTAGATAAATAAATAAATGAATGAATGAATGCATTCATTCATTCATATCAGTGTGTGGAAATTGTTTAACATTGTTTGATAGACCATGAGGAGCCTGGACCATGTTATTACATCACTAACAGTGGCTATGAGCAGAAAGCTACTTAGTTTTGTTTGTGGGACTAAATCTGCGTTGTGTTTGTGTTTTTTAGTGATGAATTGAGACAGGTGAGGACAGAAAAGGAGGAACTGGAGAAAGAAACAGAACGATGGAAGGCTGAACAAATGAATGAACGGGACAAAGAGAGACAGCAGCATAAGTATGTTTTACTTACATTTTTATATCTCTGCTATTTGTGAGCATGAAATGTGTAAGGTTCAGAGAGGTTGTGTGTGTTTGTATGATCAAAGTCATCCATATGCTCATTATCTTTAAGTGTTATGTTGCTGTTTTTCTATCAAGAACTTTCTTAAACCATTGATGGACTGTTGATTTACATTTGAAACAGTAGTTTTAACGGGGAATTTTTACTTATGCCCATTGTAGAGATCATAGCTGATGCGTTTGTCATACAGAAGCTTTGTAGTTACATCAAAAATGTCCCTGGCATTATCATAGAGATCCACCTGAGAATTGTCTTTATGTAAATAATGGTTAAATATATAACAGAGATGACTGAAAGAGATGGGGCAGTGGCAGAGATGTGGGTGATGGTTCAATCTATATTATAAAAAAAAAATCATAAAGAACTGTTTACAAATGTAGTTTGCTCTACATACTAAAGTATGGTCAGCTGGAAAAAGTCACTTGTACGGTTTCTTTAACCTAAACAAACTAGCTAACTAACAAGTCCACAGGCTGTTAGCAAACAAACTGATATTAATGACAACATGCAGCTGCTAGCCAGTGCTAATGCTGGCTAATACTAAACTTATTAGGTGTGCATGTCTGGACCCATAAAACCATAACTTATTGGTTAAACAGTCTCAGCATATGATATGTGCTTGCTGCCATCATGCAGTCGCCTAAAATCAAATCTCATCAAATGCACATGCAAAGCTCTCAGAGAATAAATTGTATAATTAGCTCAAAACCAAAGAAAGCCTCAGCTAACTAACTGCTAACTGTCAGAGGACATCCACTATGGCTGCTGGTTGTGTTTGGTCATCTGTTTATGTGTTGTTTATGTAAGCGTGTGTTACTCAGACAGGAGTTGGAGCAGTTGTGGGTGAGGATCCGAACTCTGGAGGACGAGAAACTCAAACCTGCACAAGCTGAACCCTCCTCTCCCTCTGCGACACCGGCCGGGGCCCATGAGGACAGTCCAAGCAGATCAGGTCAGAAGGAGGGAGAGCAGAGGGACACTGGAGAGACGGAAGGGGAAAGAGTTGAGGATTTGGATAGAGAAGAAGAGAAGAAGAAGAGTGAGAGAAGACAACATAAAGAAAGAGAGAAAGCAGCAAGGATCATCCAAACAAACTGGAGGGAGCACAGAGACAGGGTATGTAACACACCACAGTTATGTAAAAGCGGTTATTTATGTGTGAGAGAAATATTATATAAAAATGTCCAGACACTCTGTCCCAGATTTTTCTTTCAATCTCCATTTCTCCACATTCCATCTGAAGGACATTGTGATGTTGCAGTCAGCATTAAGAGGCCATCTCCTCAGAGAGTCGCAGCTCAGTGACCTGCTGAAAGACACACAAAATAAGGTTTCAGCCACACACACACACACACACACACACACACACACACAGTAACACCTCCACACTCATTGCATAGCAGGAAAGCCGCAAAAACCCTGTTACACATTAGAATGCTCACATTCAATCATCAGGGTCTCTTTTAGTAATAATATCTCAAGAACTAATAAAGAAAAATGTTATTTATGTATATTTAAATTATTCTTCAGACTTTCACCAGTATGTCATTCTTGTATCCACAGAATTATCATTTCTTTGTGCTATTTTGTTGGACATTTTTAGCATTTCTTTGAAGTGGTGTTAAGAGTGAAGAATTGGAACTAAAATTTCTCAGCCCTCCAGAATAGATTACAGGATGTGCAGACTAAACTGGAGATGTTATGTATGCCCTTGTCTAAGACTGAGGCTGTTCTACAAGTGATTATTATGGTCAGAGCTGCTTAGTTAAATAACCAATAAATGGCTCTAAAGGCATTTTCTGTGAGCTTACTGTTATCTCCCACTGTCTCCTCACACATGTTTGTCCCTCTCTGTCTCACCTACTGAACCTCCCTTTTCTCCTGTGCTCCTGCTTGTTTCTGTCTTTTGCTCTATCTCGTCCTCATCTAAACTTTTCAGGCTGTAGAAGCAACAAACCGCAGTGATGTAGCTTCTTCTGTAGGTGGAGAGATGGATGTGGCTGCCTTGACGATGGTACAGTCTGCTTTCAGGGGACACCTGGCCCGCTGTAGTCCTGCAATAGAGAGGTAACTCATTTTATATATATATAAAAAAAACCCCAAATACATTTAAACATACAGAACATAATGCAGTACTGTGTGTGTGTGTGTGTTTGCACATTAGCTCAGGGTTCTCTGTGCCTTCTCCAATGGGAAACAGTTTGCCCAAACTGGTACCAAGAAGAGCTCGCTCAACACCCAGCAGAACAGGTAAGGTTCACACATTTCTTTCTGTGATTAAATATTTAGTGTATATCAGGCAACCCAATATCCGAGTGGTTAGGGTGCATGCCATGTGGGCACAGGTGCCGTGACCAGCAAGTTCCTGGTTCGGCTTCTGGCTGGCCGGTCTCTATGCTGCATGTCATTCCCCTGCTTTCAAATAAAGGCAAAAAAATATTTATATTTAAGAATGTATTTATTGTATGAATGAGCAAACACACAGAACAACGCTAAAACAAACAAATATGGTACATACACATGGTACACAACCCACAAAAAAAAATCCTGCTCCTCTGCACAGCTGAATCTGGAGGAGCCTCTGCAGTCGATTCTGATGATTCTTACTCCATCCCATGATCATGTAGTTCAAACACAAAGTGTTACAATTGTGTTTTTGTGTTTATAGCATACAGCTTCTGTGTTCAGTTAATGCATTTAACGCCTCTGTGCCATATATGTGTGAGTTCCCCCTTAAAGTCATGATCAACTGTCTTTGTTTAATAATATGGGACTTCTTGATGTTGGAGATGTGGAAGGGCACGTAACTTTGACAGGGAACACTGCATCAATACAGCCACTCAAGACTGTCACTCATGGTTCTGGCCTGATGTTTGTTGAGTATGCAACACCATGACATCACCCTGCTCTCAACCTCAGAATTGCACATCACGTCTTCCCTGACACGTTTATGAGTAGTTATGGATATCGCTGGCACACTGATCTAATTCCAGGGTGCCTGTCTCCTCTGCACCAGGCAGAGCTCTGATAGCTTCTTATTAAAGACTGGTGAGGGCACTCAGCAGCCCTGTGGGCCAGTAATGTTGTTGCCTCACATGACCCCCTAAAACTTTAAAGTTGCAACTGCTCAGGAGTTCTGTCCTAAGCTTCAGTCTGACCTAATTGACCCTACCAGACTCCACTGCTTTCCCCATCAACCCCCCTCACCCTCATTTCCCTGACTTTCTAATAGTTTGACAGCAGATGGGTGCATAGAGCAGAGCAGTGATGTCAGCAGTTTCCCCCTGCATGTTTATAGACTTCCCCTCTGTTGATGCGCTGCGAGCTTTGCTGAAAGATTTTGTACTGCACTATCTTCACTTGTGCTCCTGAAAAAGTTATTTTATCTTGTAGTTTTTTTGCAAGGAGAAGTAGGGGGTTGTCATAACTGTAGTTGTGTTGCATTTTGGTTAAGACCATTCATTGCTTTGCAGGGTATGTGTTATTATGTGCGTAATGTGATTTAAGCATGACGTGGCAAGCTCCATATATTTATATGCGTCTGCAGCTGCATCATCTACACAGACATGTTTGAGGATGTGTCTGAATTGTGCCATAATGGCTGGTTATGTGTCGTTTTGTTTGTAAGGTGCTGCGTCCCTCCATAACCACAAGACAAAGCGGGGTGATGAAGAAGACCCATGGCCTGTCTATAGCACTAATTCCTCCAGAATGACACCCACAACAGGTTAGAAAGCGAGAGGACATATGTTTTACTGTGTTTTTACTGTTAAAAGCACATAAAATCTTGGAGTCATCCCCTATTTTATATGTGCTGATATATCTGTATTTAGAGTTAAAACGTATTTGATTTTCTGACACTGTTTGCTGCAGGGGAAGTATGCTGAAACCAGACAAATCTTTATAAAATCTTAAATATTAATGTAGAAATATGCATATTGTAAATTGCAGACTACTTAAAAGTCTACTTTTCAGGGCTCCTTAGGTTCAATGTAGTTAATTAAGGTGATGCCCAGGCTAGTAATCACAAGTATACCTGTGTATCTCCTGCAGACCCGACAGAGCTCCGTTGCACAGCTGAGTCTGGAGGAGCCTCTGCAGTCGATTCTGATGATTCGGATGATATCATCGTGTCTCCCTCACGTCCTCTGAGAAGCAGAGAAGTCTTAATCTTATAAACCTCCTGAGCTGTGTGAGTTAATGTGTGTGTGTGTGTGTGTGTGAGTGTGTGTGTGTGAGAGAGAGAGAGAGAGAGAGAGAGAGAGAGAGAGAGTAGGCAGGAAGAATTTCTGCCTGTGTGTTCTAATGAGAGCCTAAATGTCAGGGGCTTAAATGGCCATGTTTTTTTCCAGGTTCCTATCGAACCTGCAAATGATAGCTGGGATGTTCCAATATAATTCAGGATAATATGGAACATACACAATATTTGCCTGTTTCGTTGTTTGTAAGAGCTTCTCCCTCAGTAATAAGGAGAATATTCTGGGAAGTCAGGGGCAGGGTCTTTTATGACATGGAAATAATGGCACATCAACACCTCACTTTGATCATGCTCTTATTTAGGATACTGTCACAACATATAGACGCGTCCAGAGTCTTGACTGAGTCTTGCCTGACTGATCATCCAGTGTTTAAATACTTGGACCTGAGGTTTAGGGAATTTGTTGTCAAAGTGGAGGAAAAAGCACTTGTGTGAACAAGAAATGAACATCCCCATTCATTTTGATCTGTTATATCTGAGCAAAATATTCTCAGTGGTTTGCCAAAGTGCCTCCTGCATGGATATTCAAATTTAAATTTCAGTGGTAAATGCATTTATTTCTGTTAAGATGACTTGTCTAAGTGAGGCACATCACTGTAAATTCCTTTGTATTTCACAGGCTTGAAACTATTAATGAATCATATTTTGACATGCCAGGTGTGTAACACATGTATGTCCTCACATTAATCTATCATGTTCGCTTATTAAATTATGACTGATTCTGAGGTATGATTGAGGGAATGATTCTCAACCGATGCACTATTGAGCGAAACTGTGAATTAATTATAGATCAGCCTGCTGCAATACTCAACACACAATCAGTACAATGGAGGACACACAGGGAGTATGTCTCATGCCAACGTGTTGTTCTCTAAAATGGACTAATGATAACCCGTAGGGAGGTCAACAAAAACAGAGCACGAGTTTCCACATTATGTATGTAACTTAATTTCTGAGACACTCAATAAATTTTTTTATGATAATACCTCCTGTGGTCTGATGTGGTTCTCTACTCATGTACTGTTCAGTCTTGAGTTACCTGTAATTGCTTTTTGGATTAATGATTTATGTGAAATATATTGTATGCAAAGATTATAGAATACAAATCATTAAACAAGCAATTATCAAACAAAAACACAGTGTCCAGTTGGGGCTTACTGTCACATTTCAGACTGCAGAGTCGTTGGTAGTTTTGCACCTTAGGGTCCCCGGAACTGTCACTGAAAAATCTGAACGCATCTTTCAGCTCTGCAAAAAGGGTCCTTACTGTAACATGTACTACCGCGGTGTCGACGTGAGGGGGCGGTATCTGCGCAGTGGCTCACTCACACACACACACACACACACACACACACACACTCGGAGTCGGAGCTGCCGCAAAGCCCCCGTCCTCCAGGGCTTTTTAAACACCGTGTTTGCTTCACGCTCCGACAACATCATCCAATTGAAGAGCCGCGGCGCTCAACGCACTGAGCCGACGGTCATCGTGGGAACAGCGCCGACGAGCACCCGTCATGGTTTAGGAGAAAGACAACCACGGTATCGTCAAGTTTTGTTTAAAAAAAAAAAAAGATACTGGATTGCTGGTCAACGAGTTTAACCCCTTAACCTCCCGTAGCATTGTTGTTGACGGGTAAGGTACCGTAAACGGGAAGGCGTCTCGGTGAAATGTGAGCGGCCCGGCTCCGTGACCGTTATTCCTGTGTTTTCAATGCGGTTGGGACCGCAGCCGACTCGCCCGTTGCAGCTAGCTAGGTACGGCCGCGTTGATGCAGCAGCGCACGGCTGTGGGGTTCAAATCCACCACCGGATCTGGGAAGACAATAGGTGAAATATACGCCGGCCTGGACCCCCGAGACTACACAAAACGAGAGTCTGCATCCGCTTGGGCTTCGCTGGGTAAGTCGTAAACACGGTTCCTATCTCTCAGCACACGGGCTTTGATGTCCGCAGACACGGAGCCCTGAAGCCCGCTTCCTGGCTTTTCTCCTCCTCGTTGCCTTGACGACTCCGTGAGACTGCGGTAGTTTTAACGGACAAAGCGGGATGAAGCTAGCTAATCCGGGTTTCTGCTAACATTTTATCGACTCGACGTGAAAGACACAACAAGGCTCGCAGCAGGAATTTGAGTTGAGTGAGTTGACCTGCATGTGTTTGTACAGTAAATTCAGTTTAATGGAGAGAGTCGTGCCTGTGTGTCCGGTTTGATGTAACGGCCATTTCGCCGTTTATCTCACGGAGCTCCGTCCCTTTATAGCAGGGGCGTAAATCGGGTGATGCGAGGTAGCTGTCAGCCATGCTATTGTCATGTCATAATTCATGTACAGTATGTCTAAATACAGTATGACCTCATCGGTTTAATATTTGCTTACAGCGGGCTATTAAAAAAAACAAAACAAAACACGTTTTAGGACATAAGCTTCCCTCTATTCGATATTAAAAGGTTTATTGGTGATAAGAACGGGAATGGGAAGCGAGCTGTTTATGACATTAATATACTGGCCGCGATTATCATGATAGAGACACATCACAAGGCAGTAAACCACAATACACCGGGGACTCTAAAGGAAAACAGCCTTTAAATGCCAAAATAATCAAAGCCATTCAGTTCGTCATGAAGCACACAGTTTGACAAAGATAACTGAAATGAATGCAGTATGTCATATTGCAGTATTTTTAGCCCTTTTAACCACACACTCCACAGCAGCATGTGCAGGAATGTCATTGATAGGTAAGGACATGCACCTAGTGAAGAAGGGATGCCCTGTTTTTCACAACTGAAGTCTATTCATTTGATGCAAATCTGAAATAATAAGCAAATTGTCTTGTGAAATTTACTAAACAGTAATACCTAAAGTGGTTTCCTAACTAATGGCAAGGGGATGTATCCAATACTTTGGCATGTTAATGCTGATTGACATGTTTGTTCCACCCTGTTTGTGACTAATAACTGATAACTCATTACAAGGCTTTAATAATGTCAATCATCAGTAATTACTTGATTGACTGAAGCAGGTTTTGAGGGTTCGGTGGTAGACAATATTAGCAGTACGGACTGTGGATACTGTACCTTCATCTTGCTTAATATGTTTGGTAAAAAAAACTACATCAATACTTGTTGTTTCCCAGCTTTGCCACAGCCACATCAGGAGGTGTGAATTACACATGAAGTCATTTTTGTGCCCAGTTAACTTGCAGCGGTCGTGACTTTCTTTACAGTGTCTGTGTGAGGAATCGGGTTATTGAGGGAAGCGACAGGCGGCAGGTAGCTGCATCAGAATGGCAGCTGTAGTGAACTACTCCCCACCTTGGTGGGTGAACCTACTGCACCGGTTGCCTCATTTCAACATCGAATTCCAGCTGGTGAGCAGTGACTTCAGACCAGAGGACTCTGAGTACCAGAAGGTAAGACAAGTGGGGGAATAATTACCTCCCACTCAGAATTCATCATCCCCTTCATCATGAAGTCTCACCTTATCATCCTACCTCCTGCCATCTACCCACACTGTAATTTCATAGCAGAGTGGCCAAGTAGTGACTGAGGCTGTCCTGCAACCAGAGTTGTGGGTTCCCTCCCTGCATCGATCAATGCTGTGTGAGTGTGTGTGTGAGTGAGTGAGTGTGAGACACACAGAGATGCGTCCTTGATCAATGCACTGACCCTTTACCTGCTCCATTGTTGTTATTAGTCGATTAGTCAGGTGATTCCCAACCTGGGGGTCACTAGCCATAACAGTTGAAATATAAATCTGAAGGGTTGTGAGGTTATTAGTAAGATTGGTAAGAAAAAAACAAAACATTTCTTCTACACCAAATAATGTTGTTTTTTTTTTTCATATTTTTGCCTTTCATTTTGAAAGGATTCATAAAACTGTTAAAATGAGGCGGTTTCCAAGGGAACGTCACCCTTTAGATGAAATACTTGCAGCTCATAGAACATAGACCTGCAAGCTGTGATTAGGTTTAGTGAGTAGGCACCTGCCTACCTCTGAAAGGTCACAAAACAAAAAGTGTGGGTACTAATGGATTACTCAACAGACAAAACACTAACAATTCTGATAATCGATGAACAGTTTAAATGATTTATGAAACTGAAAGGTCAAATGTGGTCTAGTTCTAGTTTCTTGATTGTGAGGATTTGCTGCTTAAATATTGTTGTTAATTCAAAATCTAGGGGCTCTGGATTTTTAGCTGTATAAAACAAGACATTTGAGGACAACATCTTGGGAACTTGTGGTGGGGATGTATTATTATATTCTGACATTTTATTGGATAAACAGTTCATTAATTGAAAAAATAATCTGGGAGGAAAAACAATCATTAGCATAAGTTAAAAGCAGAAAACTAATTCCAGTCTGTCTTCGATAAAACACTCTCTGAGTCGGCAGCACTGCCTTAGAGAGCAGCTCCATCCAAGAGGGGCTTTGGCCCAGTTTTGCTACATTTCATTAGAATCCACAAACAAGGTGACTTCCAGGTCTCTGCAGCAGAAAAGACAGTCTTCGGAGCCTGCATGAAGCCAAGACACATCATTAAGAGTCCTACATTTCATGCGCTGCAGTCACCGCTCGACATAGTTTGCTGACATGTATGGGGAGTGGAGGGAGGGCGTGCAAGTTCAAGAGCTGAGCGTGGGAAGGCACCCACGGCCATGAACAAGAGAGGGAGATGAGAACTGGAGAGAGAAGCAGGAGAGAGGAGGAGGAGGAGGAGGAGTGAGAAAGATAAAAAGAGACTGATTGGAGGCGAGAGGAGAGAGAGAAGGCTCGATGAGCCATGGGAGGTGCTTCTAAATTGCCAAATAGCCACTTCCTGCGAGCTATTCAATGTTTAACTAAGGGCTTTTGTGTGTGTGTGTGTGTCAGTGTGTGTGACCACTGGAATTTTAAGGACCTCTTTTTAGACTAATTACATCCTGACATATTTCAGCAGACGGTGCTGTTTCTATGTCACTGATCATTCTGCACCATGATCATATGTTTTTTTGCACGATATTTGTACGTACAGTTGTGCATATCATATGTGCTGTATTGTATTTATGTCATATACTGTATGTTCAGTTTCTGTGTCAGTGCGTATTTAGCACTTAGTGTTGTTTGTTGAGGTGAGGTCACAGATCTCCCTCAGGGGTTGTGTGTGTGCGAGTGAATATAGGGGTTCTATTCAGGGTGAAATCATTAATTCTGGCTAGACGAGGGGGAGGGAGAGGGCGAGATAGAGGGTGAGAAGAACAAGAAGAAGGGGGCTGAATTGGGTTGGGGGAGGGAGGGAGTGAGGGGGGAGGGAAGGGGGGAGAGAGTGGGAAGGGGAGGGCTGTAGACTGTTGTGAAAGAATGCTCTCTTTCTTTCTTTCACTCTTTCACTGAAGCCTGTCTTTAGATTGGCTCAGTGTATCTGTCTCAAAGGCTTTCATGCATCCACTCATCCAGCTGAGAAACACACAAACACACACACACACAAACAAGGTCCTACACAGTGTCCTTCAGTGCACTGAGTCCGTCACCACACCGCAACGTTACACACACACACACACACACACACACACACACACGCACGCACTCTCTCACACAATAGAGAGAGATTCTTCTGTGTAGTGTTTTTCTTTCTGATGTGATTTGGCTCAGGTTCATTTGTATTCAGCTCTTGAGCTCTGAAGCTGCTCAAAACTTTATTCTCACACAATCTCACTCACTCACTCACTCACTCACTCACTCACTCACTCACTCACTCACTTACTCATGGAGTGTTTCTCTTAAACAAACAAACTGTTTAGTATTCATTCACTGGAGCAGTTGGTCTCTGATGACTTTGACTTTACTGGGGATGCTGACTCTGTGGCTTTTTGCAAGAAAACTGTTCTACTTTTTTTTCCTGAAGAGCTGAAATCGGAGCTCTTATCCTGAGGTTCTGCAAGGCATTGGAATAGCATGTGTGCCTATCCTTATGTGTGTGTGTTTTTGTGTGTGTGTGTGTGTGTTCATCTGTTTGTATTGCGGTAGAATCGCAGAGTCAGCTACCAGCCACAGTTTAACAGCTGCAGAACATTACAGAGGAATCATGTGACCTGTAATAACACACACATATTCCCAGCTGTGGAAAGTAAGTCAGTAATTGGTATTTCTTGAATAGCTTGCTACAGTTTGCACAGTGGAAGACATTATCTCATGGTATTTTGAAAAGGATCAGAGAGGACAAAAGGTGCCACTCTTGAATCTTTATTTGTGTTTAAAGATAGAGTCTTTGTTTGAATACAGAGCTTGCCGTTAGAGTTTTGGTTGCACTTTGACCCAGTAGTACAGGTGAATATAAGCTGGATGAACTCGAGGTCAGTCAGCGCCTCCGGAGAGAAGTTGAGAGGGTAGCAGGCAAGGCCAGGCTACAGAGTAACACACAGGCAGGGAGAGTGCAAGGACAGCCCGCTGAAGTGGAAGTGATTGATCCTGTCAGCTCAATCATACACACACACACAGGCGTGCACATACACACACTTAAACGGACAGATTGAAAGTAGATCACTGTGCCTGGGTGTTTAACATTTAGCCCCTCCTCCAGCCTGCAAGCTGATCTCTGAGCATAGATGCACGCACACACACACACACACACACACACAAACACACACAAGCAGACGCACACACGGAAATCTAAGTACATACACACATGCACAGCCAAGCTCACCATGCTTATTAGTAGCTAATTGATCCACTCTTAATCTGCTCTGATGGTTTGTCAGCCTGACCGTTAATCTAGTGGCCATCTACACTGTGGGAGGAGAGTGAGGTGGCTGCAGAGACCTCGGCCACAGTCAGATTATACATTTTAACATTAAGACCATACACCAATAGTCCTGGATCAGTTTTTATACTTCATATGAGATGATTAGTTGAGTAGATAATTAGTTTACTAATTTTTGATTATCAATTAAAAGTTTAAATTAAATAGTCAAGTAAAAATGCTCAACATGCCGTGGTTGCAAGCATTGGCTGTGTGTTTTTGTTTTATATCATTGCATACTGAGTGCTTTTGGGTTTTGGACTAAAAACGAGTCATTTGAAGAGATCACCTTGGGCTTTTTGAAATTGTGTTGGGGATTTTGCATTATTTTTAACAGTTATTCCATTAATTAAAAAAAGTTTTAATTAGGGGACTGAATGGTTTTTGAGGCTGGAACCAATGATTATTTTCATTATTGGGAAGTCTGCTGATTATTTTCTCGATAATCCATTTTTTCATAGAATGTGGAAAAAAATGCACATTAAAATTTTTGGAGCCCAAGGTTATTTATCCAAATTGCTTTGTTTTATGAAGTTTACATGACCAAAATAAAGCAGTCTTCACATGTGAGATTCTGGAGCATGATTTCTAAGTGATACGCCATGAAAACATCCCTTGTTATATACTGTAGTGTGAAGTTTCATTCTCATTCTGCAATGCTTAATGCATGTTACTATATGGTATTAAGCCCTAATGTTGATTTTAAAGTCACAAGAGATCAAACAATGCATTAGTGGAGCGCAGTCTGTCTTTACCTCATCACAATGTCTCTATCACCCGCTAAGCTTCTAGATAATAACAGAGGATAATACCAGAGACTACGAATCTGCAGAGCTTAGCTCCCCCTTCTCTCCCATCATGACCCCCTCCCTCCCCCCCACCATCCTCCACTCATCTTCTTTAACCTGTTGGAGAAAAGCAGTTAGGGAAAAAGCAATCAACTCATTTCCTCTGGCTCAGCCATAGCTTGCCAACTGCTCTCCCACCAGAAAGTAAGAATGTGGAAACAAAAGAAACACAGAATTATTGATACATAAATGCACAGAATTCCTGACTGATATTTGTCCAAGTTGAAAGTTACTTTGTAATAGTGTAGAGCTTCAATGACTTTATAATATTCAAACCAACATTGTCACCACCATCCAAGGACTGTAATTATTTTCAATGGATTATAATGCTTAAAATTAATATCTCCTACCTGTAGGCTCAAATGTAAAGACCTCAGAAAATATAGTTGTATTGATGCTTTTAATAGGGACTGAGACTTGCGGTTAGAGTCCTATTTAAAAATTAGCACTCCGCTCTCCCTTTGTATGTCATATTAGACAACTGCATGTCACTTCCTGTCATGTATCGTAATGTGTCCTATAGTGATCTAGCTTAGTGACCCACTAGCCTTGCTGGATTGGCTGAAGCCCTCCAGATATGATACATTACCCTTTGTTGGCCTAGTTATACATGTGCCACAGGTCACAGTTAATGCTGACCTTATTGGGCTGCATTGTTTTTCAATGAGCAAGAGATTTGTGTCTCCGGAGACAAGTTAGTGACAGCATATCAGCTGGCTCTTGTGTGACTGCTCAGTGTGAACAGTTATGTCTGTTTAGGAATTTCCCAGGAAAAACAGTATCAAGACCACAGGGAACAGAAGAATATTTCACATAAACAATAAATCACATTTTGCACCAACAATCTAAAGACTTAATGGGGATCACAGTGTTTTTAGTGATCTCCACTTTGATCCAGATTAAAATAGCTAATACAGCTATTTTACAGATCGTCATGGCATTTTGCACAGACTAGGGATGTGCGGTTCGGCTCTAATGAAATCCAAATCCTCATGCATTCATAAATCATCCACCCGCCTGGTATAATTATTTTCCCAAATTTAGAGACCTGCATCCGATCCCACATTGCCATTATTTGTCAGTAGGATATTATACATGGGATATGGTGATATAACACTGATGTTTTAAACAAACAAACATTTATTTAAAGTATAAGTTGTCATATTTTGTTAAAATGAAAATGGCATCAGGTATTTGTACAATAGCCTGAACACGGTCTGACATTTAAATTCTGAATGTCACCACTACTCCCAGAACACAAACAGTTTAAAGACCCTCTCCGAAGAAAATCAAGTTTTTAACCTTGTTAACATGTTCATATGATGTTTTTCAAAGAAAACATTTCATGAGGAAAATAAAAACAGATTCAGACAGCCAGGGATTTATACGTAACATTTAAGGAACCAGTCCTGTCAACTTTTGGGGACAATGGCATTTCTCTTAAAGAACCACTGTGTACAGTCTCACAGATCTGCTAGCATGACTGTGGACTCTCAAAAACGCCCAAAAAAAACCATGGGTTTACCAACTGCTTTGGTTCGTAACCGTAATAATGTCTGCATAAGCAGTTGTATATGTCTGTGGGTTGGGACCAGTTCAGTTTAATTTTGTATCCTTGTTTATTTGAATAAATAAAAATAAATGAATAAATAAAATAGAATTAAAAAAAATTTATTTTTCCCATCTTGTTAATCATCTTGTCACCCTGTCTTATGTTTGGAACCGCTCCATTGACAATTAAGCTTCACGTTGCCAATATCCCATTATTGATGTATTTTAAGAAAAAACATTTTTAATTCATGTTTGAATATAATGTCTATTTTGACACGTATATGCTCATTCAATACATGTGCATGTTTACAGTAGAGGTGCATAAATTGCTGCAGGGTGAGGAAACTGCTGGCTGGCAGTGAGGAAAGAATGAGGTCAGTAGAAAAATCGGCTGTTTAGAAGTCTTGGAAGCCAGGAAGCCTGTGAGTATCTTGGAGGAGGAGTCAGACTGTGTTATCATCTACAGAGGACTCCCCTGAATTACAATGTTGCTGTATCTGAATGAGCACAACCGTGGCTGGATTCCTTAGTCTAAAGTGGTCTTGCAGGTGGAGGTTTGGTTTACCAGAAACATGCCTTTGTCTCTGCATGGTCCAGCAGTAGAATGACTTTTCCAGACAACTCCAGAGGGGAAAGAAAAGCTAACATTGCAGTGTGCGTGTGTGATAAAAAAAGATTTCATCCGTTCCAGGCAAATTGCTGTAACAGCCCTCGTCCCTGTCTTTGTACATTTCTCCCTTTTTAGTGTTCAGTTCAGTCATCTTCTTTCACATCTTCTTTCTGTTCTGTCTTTCCAGCCTGTCTCTTTTTTTGTTCCAAATTTACACCCCCCCACACTTCTCCGTCTGTCTGCCCCCACCACCCCTTCCTTCTTTTACACTTCAAAGCTTTTAGAAGGTATGTGATCTGTGTGGTGGGTCTCTAGCGCACACAGCTCCCCAACAGCATCTCTTCCGCTCACACTGTGGAGGTGTGCGTGTTTGATGGTGTGCAAATGTGTTTTTCGTGGTATCCATCAAACGCCCATTGAACAGCCACGATTTTCTAATCTCAAATAGCTGGAGAGAGAAGTACAAAGTGTGTGTGTGTGTGTGTGTGTGTGTGTGTGTGTGTGTGTGTGTGTGTGTGTGTGTGTGTGTGTGTGTGTGTGTGTGTGTATATGTATGTGTATCTGTCTACACAGGAAAATCTAAATCATGTGGTCTCTCTATGTATCTGGTTTCTGCTCATATCAGCTAATTCGCTTCCTGTATCCTTAACCCACTTCCCAAATTGTCCCTTTCTCTGTGATAAGGAAACTATCAAACATGATACATTTGTGTACTGAATGGATCAAACATAAAGTTTGACTGAAAGAGTTTATAAATAAACATAAACTGTATCATGAAATCATACATTTCTTGCTGCCACTAACTGTTTCTTTCTCACGCTCTCTTCTCTTTAGTCTGTTTTGCTGCTCGGCGCTGTGGCGCTGGTATGTTTGGGCCTGGACCTCCTCTTTCTTCTCTTCTACTCCTTCTGGCTTTGCTGCCGGCGACGCAAGAGTGATGAATCCTCACACTCCCATACGCACTCTCAGCAGCCTAGTGCTGACTGCTGCTGTACGGCCTGGTGCGTCATCATCGCCACACTCGTCTGCAGGTGAGAGGTTATTCCCATAAGAGTGACACCTTCATACCGCATGCTATCAGATTTGTTTTATTGAAGGGGATATTCTTTTTTTCTGATGGCAAACATGGTTTCTTGCAGAAAGCATGTGGCGCTGGTGGTGCTGATTGTAAAGCTAGGAGCTTCAGCCATTGTTGTGTTTAACATTACAAGAGGTTATAAGACCCCTTCAGAGCAGCGCAACTTCCTCAGGGCAGCCTTGATGCTACAACGACTCACTATCAGAACGTGACGAGACTGTCCAACCAGACCGAGGGTTAGCTGGTTAGCGCACTAACTTCATTAGAAGAAAAGGTGTGATAGAAATAGAAGCGAAGCAAGAGCTAAGATATTGCTCTCTATCACTGAAGACAGCTCTTGGCGAGTAAACAAATGTAATGCAAATGTTGGCTATGTAGCAATAGCAAAACTTACAAATAGCTCCTTTCAGGATACTTGAGTGAGTAAGAGTTGATATAGTTAATCATCCTACACGTTTAAAGGAATTGCCCAGTAGCCTTAAGTGGGGACTAACTTCTCTCTAGGGATTTACAGGGGAGGGTTTCCACTGATTTTCTGGCTCTGCATACCACAGCCTGTTGGGGTGCAGCTGTACTGAGAATGCCCTAAGACGGCACAGGACAGACACTATGTCTCAGTCACACAGTTAGCCATACTAACTGGTATTGTAAATGTCCTGGGTAGTATAAATAGTTATATTTCCTTCCACCAACTTTATGCACATTTTTAATCTGCACATTAAAAACTCTTCCAGAAATGCAAAGTGTCAATATCAGAAAGCTTTATGATTGGCTGAGGTTGAAAAGTTGGCATGTCAAAAAAGAGATGATGTGATTGATGTCACAGTACAGTGCCTGTTTATGCTTCTTCTACCTCAATGATTTATCTGTTACATGCTTCCACTTCACCAGCAAGCCATGGAAATAGAAGCTAAAACAGTGACGAAGATAGGGATCTACATGTGTAGTAACTGCAGTGTCCCAAGTTTGAGTCTAGACAGGGTCCAGTGTCACATGTCACCCCCCTCTCTATCACCATAGCAGCTGATTAAAGACTGAAGAGTGAAGGTGGATTACAGCAGACAAATGTGTGCCTGTGAAGAAAGGCACAAATGCCATCTGAACTTGTTGTAGTGCGCTGATTCACGTGTCTTTTGCAGAAATTTCAGAAATGTGTTTATCTTGTCTGCCAGACTTACTGTACACTGTGTATTGCACTTGTGGTATATTCAATATGCTCTTCTGTGAACTTGGAGAGAAGAAGGGATAAATAAACAGAAGTAGGGGGAGGGCAGTCTGATGAAACCCTTTAAAGACAAACATACCATTGTTATCTAAAAATTCCCATCAAGCATAAAACATGGCCACTTCTCTCACCTCTTTCAAAGTTGATATTTTGGAGATATAAGGTTTTCAGTCAACAGCAGCCATATGTGCATTATGACTGCACATTCCACCAGTCAAGCTCACTCAGTCTTGTTTAAGCCTGAAAGCCCATGTGGTGTAACAGGGAGCCAGCCAGGTGGTTACAGTCCTCTGTTTGTGTTTATCTGACTCTGAAGGTTGTGTGTAGACACTGAGGTCTTTGACCTAAGTGACCCAGCTGCAGTGTGGAGTGTATTTTAACCACAGAGACTGAGCTGTGTGGACTCTGCTCTTCTGATGCACATTCAGACATACTGTACAAACTGTTCCTCTTTCCTTTACCCTCTCATCCCTTTTCTCCTTCCCCTCCTCTGACTTTTTCCTCATCCTCCTTCCCCTTTTCTTCATCTCCGTCAGTCCCCCTCCGTTATTTATTATTTCTCTCTCTGTTCGGCCTTCTTCCTGGCCTAGAAAGGTTGCTATGGAGACAGAAGCGAATTTGATGCAGAGACTAGAAATGAATTATACAGTCAGGGGGAGCTATGTATCTTTCTCTCTCTCTCTCTCTCTCTCTCTCTCTCTCTTTCTGTGTGTGTGTGTGTGTGTGTTCGCGTGACTCAGTGCTGAGGAGTGTTTTTGCAGGCTTTAATATTTTATGATTAGCTATAATATTTCTTTTTGAATATTTGATATGGATCAGAGCATGTGCATACACATTGTGTGTGCTTTTGTGTGTTCTTTTGTGTGTGCTTTTGTGTGCGCTTTTGAGTGTGCATGTTATTCTTTGTCCACAATTTAATATGACATCATATCTTATTTTTGGCATAACACCAACTACACGTGGACTTCCTCCATTTGTGTGCAGATGCAGTGTGTTTAGATAGAAGCTGCATCTTGTATCAGGCTGTTTACTGTTGTTTTTTTTTTATTCTCATTGTCTTTGGGTTTTACATTGTTGGCCACAAATAATTTATTTTAAGATGTCACATTGTGCATGTTTGTCTATTTTATAGACAGACTGATAGGCAGATTATTATTAATCATTAAAAAAGATTGAGAGATTATTTATAACAAAAATTTATGGGGACACATCAATACTGATACAGTTCCCTTCATTCAGTGTGTCTACCAATGCACAGTACTGATGTGATTCCAGTGCTCTCTTTGCCAAAATTTTATAAACTATATCTCACATTGCTTAGGACTCATTGCAATCATATTTATGTGAGGTAACGTGAGGCCAGGAATGCTGTTGTTCTAAAAACTGACTCTGCAGCAGGTTGTCACTGAATAAAACTGACACCTGTAACACAGAATTTTATCATCACATTGACACAGAAACTGTGTTTAAAATGATAATTTTTAAGATTTCTGTCCTGGTTGATTTGGTGATATAATCAAATGGTAGTTTTGATAATAGTAGAATGTGTATCGGTTATGATGATACCCAGTCCACTAATGAATGTCATTATGGGTGCCAGTCCAGATTGGATTAGTGTATTTCTAAAAATAATCATTGGTTGCCACCCTTCTCTAATATTACTTTACACTGCGCATAATAACTTCTCATTGTGTTTGGCGATTGGTAGTGGGATTAGGTGTCTGTATGTAGCCTCACTTCGTGTACATGTAAGTTTATTTATTCTGGATTCATTCAGTTTGTTTTGGACTTGAACTCATCGTGAACCCACTTTTGCCTGAATACAACATTTACTATCTCATCAACTGAGCTGGGTTCATTTTAGTTTAGCTTTATGATGTCAGTACATTTCAGCTGAAAATGGACTGAAGCAGAGACTAAAGCTGCGTTCTGTCCCTCTGAGTTACCATCATTCAGAACAGGTTGCTGTTGCTCAAAGGCAAAATGATGTCGCACTAATGTATGTGCGTTTTCCTTTGTGGGGGCTTTTTATCAGAGCTAAGCTGGCCAGTGTTTGCTATCATCTATTTGACTTCTGAACTTCTGTCTCGCTGCAGCGTCTCATTTATGTCTCATGTCCTAAGCTGTTGGTTAATAAAGTCATGAAATCCCTTGATAGGAGCAGCAGGTATTAAACCAGCGAGAACAGTCATAGAGAGAGGAGGACAGAGTGGAAGAGGGATGAAGGAAAGAGGAGAGAGAAAGCAGTGGGAGAGGGAATGGGTAGTTAAGGAGAAGAAGGGATGGGTAAACGGGAGTGGAGGGAGATGATTTCCTCTTAAAACTGAGATGACATGGAGGATAGAGTAAAATGGTGGGAGGCAGGGATGGGTGGGGAAACGGACTGGTGAAAGAGAAGATATTTACATCAACATACAGAGCACATTAATGTGTCTTCATGACTGCATTCATCCTTATTCTCTTGTCAAGCCTGTTTCCCTCTGTATTTGTTATTTTATGTTACATAAAGTCCATCATAAAGCACTGAAACACAATGTGTATTTACACAAACGCACACACACACACACACACACACACACACACACACACACACACACACACACACACACACACACACACACACACACACACACACACACACCATTGTGTGTAACACTGGGCTACTCAACACGGGGCTACTCAGGATCTAATGGGCTAGAATGAATTGCCTTAACAATGGCCATAAATTTCCCTCTACAAATCTGTCTGGCGTTAGTGTGCAGACAGACATCATGAATGCAAAGAGCACAGTCATACACACACATGCACACATGCACACATACAGTACACAAAGGGAAAGGAGGGGGCTGCTCGAGCTTTACAGGGTGGATGGGAAAATAAAAGCGTAGTGGGGAGGGGGTATGTGAGGAAAAAGGGTTAGATGTGACAAAATAGGGATTTCTGCGGTGGTGGTGGTGGTGGTGGTGGGTAGTTGGGTGGGTGGGTGGGCGAAAGGTTGGTTTGTGGTGTGAACACAGTGAACATAGGACTGAGGTTTGGAAGAGAGGGAGCTGTGGCCAGGAACCTAAGATAAGCATGTGTCATGTGTGAATGTCAGTACAGAGCTGCAGAGGGACCATATTATGTGCAGTCTGGTGACCCAATTATTGTGTAGACTTTGTGTGTGTGTGTGTGTGTGTGTGTGTGTGTGTGTGTGTGTGTGTGTGTGTGTGTGTGTGTGTGTGTGTGTGCGTGTGTGTGAGAGAGAGAGAATCATTCCTGGTAGTCCTATGCTTGCCCGAGGCCCAAGGGTGACACCAAAGCAAATAACTAAGAGCTTAGTGCTGCCTGTTGCTGGTTAACAGAGGAACTGCACTGAAAAACTTAATTGATTTTGCTGCAGTTTGTGTGTGTGTGTGTGTGTGTGTGTGTGTGTGTGTGTGTGTGTGTGTGTGTGTGTGTGTGTGTGTGTGTGTGTGTGTGTGTGTGTGAGAAAAAGAGTAAAAGAGGACATGGTTCACCCATATTGATGAATTCGATGTTATCCAATGGTTGAACTAGTCTTTGTGTTAACACTTGGCGCTTCCTGTTTTCTGCCTCCCAGCGCTGGCATCGCTGTAGGATTCTATGGAAACGGAGAGTCGAGTGATGGAGCCAGTCGTTTGGCGTACTCCCTCCGTCATGCCAACCGCACCGTATCTGGGGTGGAGAAACTGGTCAGTAATATCTACTGTGTTCTTTGACTTAAAAAAAAAAATCCTCAAAATTACCTCATAAACCAATTTAAAAAAATAATCAAAATGTGACTGACGCCAGTTGTTATTTTTGGTTTATGTCTGAGTCCAGGTGTCTGACAGCGCCCTCGCCTTAAACCAGACAGTGGAGGAGAGCCTGGTCCAGTTGGAGACAGCCTTCCAGGAGCAGACAGACTACGTGTCCATCGTCCAAAAGCTGCAGGGCCAGCTGGACGAGCTGGTGAGGCTGATGGTGGATGTCCCCTTCTGGTCCAATACTGATATTTCCCTGGAGGATCTGGCCCGCAAGACAGAGGCCTTTGACTTTTACAGGTCAGTACTAAGAAGTACTGTTATGTGTCTCATGCATTTCAGCTATTTTCTGCATCAAATTGAAAACTGGTCTTACATTCTCTCTGTCATGCAGTCTATTGAAATAACCCTGCATGTAAAAACCATTACAAACAACCACTCTGGTTGTCAACCAACCATGGCTTTAATTCTGAAATATAGAAATCCCAGTGAATGAACAAACGGCAAACTTCTGTTATATACTGTTGTGATCTGAGTCCAAACTTTTAACATCAATTTATTAGTGATCTGATTGTGACCCTGGTATATTTGAAATGTCTGTAGTCATGTATGTTAAAGGATTCATTTGCTCAGTCTCCAAAGATGAGCACCATCTCCTTCGAGGCCATGTTCTGCCTCTGTGTTGTCCGTTGAAATCCTTGTCATGGAGAAGTGTATGAGACACTGTGGTGAATTTGTATATTTACAGGTGGTTGGGGTACCTGGGCCTGCTGCTGTTTGATGTACTCATTTGTCTTCTGGTGCTCTTTGGCCTGATACGCAACTCTAGAGGCACTCTGATTGGGTACGTTACTTCACATCATACCCCAAATGTTGCTTCTGTTTGACAGGTGAAATCCTGCTGAGACTCAGTGTCAGTGTGTGTGTGGGAGCTGTGTAATACAGGGTATGTCGGTATCTTGACTTAATAAATATGCATTTGTTTTGTCCTTCAGAGTGTGTCTGCTGGGGGTTCTGACTCTGATAATCAGCTGGGGGTCTCTTGGCCTGGAACTGGCTGTTGCTGCTGTAAGTGTAACCATGGCAACATCGCCGAGCTCTCTGGCTCTGCAATGATGTAATCTCTACCCACTGCTCGAGCGAGTGTGTTCAAAGAGGATGGTACTGTAGCCTGATGTGTCATGTGTGCTTACCCTCTTACAGTCCGCCAGTGACTTCTGCGTTTCCCCAGATACCTACATCACCAGGGTAACCAAGGAAAACGCTGTCATCAACCAAGGTATGCAGACAAGAAAATACAGGGCCGGTCAACTGGTAGCAGCCATTTTTAAGGTTTTTCTGCTATAAATCAGTAGTTTAAGCCAAGGGTCATTCTCTCTTTTCAGATAGTTTTTTTATTTGAATATTTTAGAGGCCTGAAGAGATAAAACAATCCATCATTTCATAAGAAAAAGCAAAGATTGTGTTATTGTTTATCTTGACCCATGCGGATGAGGAGGCTCCCTACTGCTTAGGAAGAATGCAGCAAATTCTGATCTGTGAATAGTGTTCTCAGTTCATAAATGGTTAAGTGATGTAGGGAGGAATAGGAGGAGATTGTTCATTGCACTGTTATATAGATGCTCTAGGTTGACAAATAAGCAGAAACATCCAGAATAGACTCCAGTTTTCACACTGACAGTTGAATCTCACCCTGACATGTTGCTTCTATTTTAAGAAACAAGTGTGTGCGTTTATGTGTGTGTATGAGTGAGTGCATCCAAGGGGATTGTGTTTGATTGACACTCTGGTATCTTAAAAGCTCTTACTCTCTCTCTGCTGACTGCAATGCATCAGCAACCCTGCACACTCCCCACTCTCTCTCTTCCTCCTGCTTGTCCCAGATGTAAAAAGAAAAAAAAATATTCAGAGCACATTTTTGCTTTTTCACTTTGGATCATTATCTGATTTGTTCTCCCTCTTCATCCGTTTATATCCCTCTTTACTTCTCAATTGCTCCCTTTCTTCCTCTCCCTCCCTCACTTTCCTCTTTGCACTCATCTAATGAGTTCTATTGTCTGTCAGTTGTTTCCGCTCTGTCTGTCTGCTGTAGAGCACAGATGTTGCCTCTGTAACACACATAAAAACACACACATACACACATAATTATGCTTGAGTGTTACTGCTGTCACACTTCTATGGACACATACTGCTCGTCTTTTCATTAAACTGTATATTTTAAATGCATGTATTATTATATTCCCAGATATCCTGCAGTATTACCTGAGGTGCAGCTCTGGCCAAATTAACCCCTTCCAGCAGGTAACTTCACCGTCCTCAGTCGTGTTGAAGTTACTGTTCCTTTGGTCAAACAACTCAATTGCTTGTAAACTGTAGAATTTATTTCCTTTGTTCACCTTTTTCAGGTGATTTACCTGCTTCAGCCTGTAAAAGGATGTGATAACCAAGAGATACATTTGTTTGTCTTTTTGTTTGTGTGTCTTGTGTGTCTCTGTATGTTTTGTAGAGGCTGTCCGGGAGTCACAAAGCATTGGTGGAGATGCAGGATGATGTGGCAGAGCTACTGAGATCAGCAACACGTGATTATGCCAACACCAAGGTGCGTGCGCTTGTGTGTGCAATGATCTGTGGGTCTTTCTTTTCATGCATGAGTGGATTTGCGTTAGCTGGGAGCGTGATGAAAGTGGCATTTACAAAAGTGTCAGCACACGTGTTTATCTGGCGTGTGTGTGTGTGTGTGTGTGTGAGTATGTGGATGTACATGAAGGCGGATGTCTATATTTGAGCATGAACGTGTAACCTTTGCTCTGCGTGTGCAGGGGAGTCTCGAGCAAATCCAGTCTGTGCTGAATTCCACGGAGGTTGGTCTTCACCAGCTGACTGCTCTGGTTGACTGTCGCAGCCTACACATGGTGAGTCACTTTGTTGTGTTAGGAGATGAGAGAAGTCCTCAAATCCCAGATCTTCCTTAACAACTGACTTCTCTCCTCTCCTCTCCTCTCCTCTCCTCTCCTCTCCTCTCCTCTCTCCTCTGTAGGACTATGTTCAAGCATTAACAGGCCTGTGTTATGATGGAGTTGAGGGTCTCATCTACCTGGTTCTCTTCTCCTTTGTCACTGCTCTGATGTTCTCCTCCATTGTGTGCAGTGTGCCACATACCTGGCCTGGCAAGAGGTAACACACACGCACACACAGTCTCTCTCACACGAACACAAGCTACACACAAGCCTTTACAGCCCTGAATTAGCCTCTCCAGCTAATCTGTACACTAACAGCTAACATGTTACTAGCTCTAACTTCTTACTTGTCTTACTGAATTCAGCTGATGGACTTGAAAACAGGGGAAAGACCCATACAGAATCTACTCGGTGCCCATGCATGTCATACTTTAAGTGTGTTTGCCTCCTGAGCTGTTGTATCCTTCTGTACGTCTTTCCTGCTTGTCTTTGCATCCATCAAGTTTTCTCTGCAAGTTTTGTTGTTTATTTTATTGTTTGCCGTTAGCACTGCCAGTCTGGCTGATTGTTTGTTTCTATGTTTGTACATCTCTCTCATTTTCTTTTCTCCACCGTGGACTTGGAGCACCAGTGTTGTGTTAGATTGTGTATCACTACGTTGTTTTTTTTTTTTTTCCTATGCCCCACTTCTTCCTTCTGTTCCTTCCCTTCCTCCTCTCTCCCTGTCCTGATTTGGAAATGCTTTGGGCTTCAGCGAATGATGATGGACATTGAGGAAACTTGACGACCCTTTGGTCCGATAAACGGCCCTTTCAAATAGTCATTCAAACAAGCAAATAAGTCTGTGGTTAAAATCAGCGCAAAGAACTCTAGACTATACATCATACTATACGTGATGGGTGAATGATTTGAATTATCAATCACAGCTGTGCCATAATAGTGGTGTTTTGTGCTTGTTGGTGGGTGTGAATTACCAGCAATGCTACCGTATGGCTCGGCGGGTGTAAAACAAAATTCCATTATGTCCCTGAATTAAGCAAGAATGACTGCTCAACGGATTGGTTGCTTTTTTAGGCTGACTGTGCTGCAGCTGCTGAGTCTTTTTGATGGGCTGCACAGTTTAACTCCATTTTGGTTGAAAGAGTGAAACGCCTCCATCTGGTGGCCAATCAGGGTAGTAACATCTCCTCTACCTTTTTGTCTCTGTTAACACAGGGCCCTGCTAAAATATTCTTCATCCGGCTCCCTCCCTCTTTGAAACATTTCCAGCCTGATGTGACTTTGTTAGTATGAGAGCAGTTGGTATAGACTGCCATAAAAACAGCAAAGAAGGGAAAAAAAATAGTCTTAATGGTCAGGTCCACATATGCACATGTATATATGTATTTTGTGATTGATCATATATTGTTGAACCCAGTACAATTCTGTAGCCAGAGATCCAACTTCCAAATCAGCACATATCTTATTTGATGCCTCATTCTGTTACGTTGCTGGCCGTTTTACATTTTTGACCATTTTATGTCTGAAAATGGTTTGCCCAAACCAGCCATATTATCTCCTTTTTTCCTGACGTTTTTGCTTTAATTTCCATGTAGCACTCAGAGATGCATGAATTTTATCCAAGAAAATGGATTCTTGACATTTGACTCTGTTTTGGCAATTTGAAATGGACAGTAAACACCAGAAATCCTCTGTGTCAATGGAGGATGACTGCATGAAGAAAATGACTGCATGTTTCTGCGTATTAAGAGAACTTTGAGAATATCGAAGAGTCTTCTATCTTAATACAGTTGAATATTATGTGACCACACACAGCAACAAAAAAAAACAGCTCCACACTTTGAGCCGTGTAGTAATATTAGAGACCCTACTGTACTTGCTGTGGACCTGTATTGTAGATGAATGCTACCCCGTGTTCCTTTTCTTCTTATTCAGCTGCTTTGGGGCTGAAGGCATGGTCTTAACCAGTCTTTTGTATCAGGGGACTCCTCATAGCACAAGAACGCCTTCCCCTCACCTAACCTCCTCTTCAACCACTTGTTTACACTCTGTTGTCTCTCTCGGATCTCCCTCCCCTCTACCTTCTCCCCTCCTATCCATCATGCCCTCTCGTGCCCTGCCCTTACGCTGAATTGAAGGACGGATGAGGAAGACGGAGAGGACGAGTCGGGCGCCTCACGGGGCGGTGTGCACGATAACCTGTACCGCGTTCACATGCCCAGTCTCTACAGCTGTGGCTCCAGCTACGGTAGCGAAGCTAGCCTGCCCGCTACAGCCCACACTGTCAGCAATGCCCCCGTCACTGAATACATGTGAGTTAGCACCCACCGCTAGCTAGAGGCTAGCAGGATCAATACACTGCCTGCTGTAGGTAGCTGATGCTTGCCCCCTGTGACCCAGATTAGCAGCATAGCAACGCTCACTGCCTGTAATATAAGTTAGAATAGCTAGTGTTTTGCTATGTATGGCTCGCATGTCCTTTGTGACACACTGTCAGAAATCTTTGTCACGTAATGAGTTACAGCCCTTCACTAGCTTTCCCTTTGAAGCTGATAGAAAATTAGATGCTTGCTGTATCAGCCAGCCTGCCTGTTTCAGCCCACAGTGTTAGCAAAAACCTGATTTAAAAAAGTCAATTCAGATTTGCACTCGCCACAGCACAAGTTAATAATTACACCCTGCTTGCTACGTGTCACAGTTTGGCACAGGACTGCAATTGCTTGCTCTGAATACATTAAAAAAAAAACAGAAGTGAACTAAGCACATCTTTAGTCTGCCACTGCTTGCTTCTGTTTCAGCTGTGCGCTAATCAAGGATAATATGGTAAAGAACTGTAACTTTTAAAATAAGAAAATTAAAAAGTGAAATAGCTCAGTTGTCTGTATTCTGAAAGTCATATATTATTTTGAGTTTTGGGACCATTAAAGGACCATGTCTGTCATGTTTTGGGCCATTGACAAATCCTGTGTATGTAAGAATAGTGATGACTATATTCCAAAGCAGGCATCTACATTTTTCGTTGTCATGTTTGTGGAACAAGACTCAGCTGTCAGCAGCAACACTATCAGCTGCCAAAGGACCAGATTTACATAACTCAAGGAAATCAGTTCAGTAACTTACATAGACAGTTAATGAATGTGTGTTGACTTATGTTTGTTTATATCAAACCACCTAGGTAAAAACGGGAGTATTTCAGGTACTGTTTTCTGTGTTAGAACTTTGTATTAACAAGATGAACCATATTTGTTAGTGTTTTTCAGACATTCATAATATCGACCCAAGGTTTGTAGGTCTGTGACTATCAACATCAGTGATCAGATGCACTGTCGTATTTAAAATAAAGATAAAAGAAGTAGCCCTAACTTGGCTTTATACTAAATTGTGCTTACGAAGGACATTTGAAGCTCTATAAATTAATATTTTTGAAACCAAATAGCTGAAATTTTAGAATACAAATGACCAAAATATGCTTTTTATTTAAAAATTGTGTGCCAACAGCCAGTTACCTTTAGACCCCCACAGTGATAAAGCAGGATTTTACTGAGCATGTCTCTCATTGTGAGGCTCAATGTTTTTTTTGTGCATTGTTAAGAAAGAATGTTAACTATGTTGGACTGTGGCAGAGGTGTTTAACCCCTGGCTATAAGGTACCAGGCTTAAGTCCCTGACTTGTAATTACTACTGAGGCCATTTGTCAGAGGCCATTTGTCAGAGGGTCATTAAGTTGTAATCAGGAGCAGACCACAACAGCTCAACACCAGTGGCAGGGTGACCACATGCAGTAACCTCTTATTCTATAATGCAGGAGCCAGAACGCAAACTTTCAGAACCCTCGGTGTGAGAACACCCCCCTGATTGGCAGGGAGTCCCCTCCACCCTCTGTAAGTGCACACTTTCTAGAACACACTCTCCCTCCACTATCTTCCAATACCCACAGTGCTGCTGGGAAATACTCAAAACCACAGAACCCACAGAAATGGCATTTTGTAATTTCAGGATGAAATGAAGGAAGCATGGTGTTGACAAATGTACTTGTATCTTATTTATGACTTAAAGCACATGCTAGTGTGGATATTGGAAGGTAGTGCCCTATCCCCACACCACTGCAAGTGTCCTCTGTGCTAAAACTAGAGCGTGATAATGGATCGCCCTCATGAAGGTCATTTTGGCAGCCTGGGAATACCTGGAGGTTTTCAAAGAAGCCTGTTGATCTGCAGTTGGATCTGCACTTGCATCAAAAGAGAAGCTTGACTCTTTTGATAAGTGTAATTGTTGGGTCAGTCTAAAACATGGTAGTTACAAAGTTGTTCTCTATTTCTGATGTAAAACGTCTGGTTGGTTTCACTGTGGCCGTCAGTGAAGCGTGAGAGGACTTGCAGATCATGAAACAACAGATTTTTTTTTTTGTCGGGGGTTGAGAGAACCTCAAACACTTTCAGAGTATTTCTTAATATTTAGTGCTGTAGTGTATGAAGCTCTTTCTTCAATACAAAAAGACAGCAGTCTGCCAGGCTTGCAGGTGTCTGAATTGCACCTTGTTTTAACAGGTTGACTATTCTGGCTTTGACAAGATGCTGCTGAGCCTGTAGTTGTGGATGTTGCTCCATACACCATCAACTGTACACATTTGGGGCTACAACACCGTTGACTGACAAAATTTAGTCAACACATGTAGCATTATTCATGACTTCTGCACACCTTCTAGGATTCATGTCTTGCTCCATGCCACCTGGTCATAACCTGCAGTGAAGCTGAAAACTTTTCGACAGTTCAGCCCTTGAGTAAACTTGAGCCCAAACCTCTAAAATTCCTGCTCCCCCTCCCCCCTATTCCCACAGTGTGTCTATGTGTGCATTCTCTGGTCGAGGTGTGTGTGTCCTCTGTTTCTGTGCCCCCCCTCACTCCTTCACCATTTAACAGTCACAGGAGCACATGTTTCCCACCTCCACCGCTGAACTGTAGCAGCCACCCAAATGGCCACGATTCATCATTCTTAGGCAGGGCTGTCGACCGGGCCGGCGTCCTGTGCAGAACTGCTCTCCTGTTGTCTGCAGTGATGTGGAAACCACAGACCTCCAACTGTAACTAGCTAGCCGCTCACACGAGACCACTAACTCATACCAGGCTAACCTACTACATCAGAACTAGAGCACTAACTACAATCCACTGACAAAAATAAACCACATCTGCTAATTTACAATAACATCATCCAGACGTAATCAGCTGTTATATAATGAATGACTGTTGTAATCAAACACCCCCGGCTGTCCAAATGACTGGTCAAAGTACTTCTGCTGTACCTGTGTGTTCGTGTTTGCCTCACATGTTGTCACCCTTTCTATCTATCTATCTATCTATCTATCTATCTATCTATCTATCTATCTATCTATCTATCTATCTATCTATCTGTGAAACCATATAGATCGCTTGATCTAATGTACATTACTTAACTGTGAGACAATTTCTACAGTTCTTTTTACTTTTTTATTCTTCAGTCTAAATAATGGTTGATCATAATCCGTCCATCTTTTTCCTTTTTCTTCTTGTCTTGTTTGTCCTCTCTTTCCCTCTCGCTTCTCATCGTTTCCCGCTCTTATCTCAAATTGTCCCTCTGGTTGTGTCCCTTCCCCACATCCTCGTCTCTCCTTCCTCTGTCACCCAACTGTCTTCACTCTTCAATCTTTTTCCTCACTGTCTTCCAATCTCTTCAGTACACCTCCAGTATGAGAGCAAAGTACCTGGCCACCAACCGACCAGACCAGAACCGACGCTCCGTTCCAAACGACCAACTGGACCCGGCTAGCCGGCCTCACCCTGCTGCCCGACCGCAATCCTCAGTCCACTAGATACCAGAGCCGCATCAGTCCACCCCAGTACTGCCTGAATCCAGTTCTCACAGCCAATAGCGACACCCAACACAGCGCTCACCAGAGCTCAACCAGAGCTGAGCGCTTAAAGCACCAACCGGACCCCAGGTTGTCAAGGTCCACTGAGTTTCACCATCACCAGTTCACCAGAAACAACACAGCAAGCCAGAACTCATCAACCAAGCACCTCAGTAAAGGACTGCACTTTGAAGGTCAACTTATACTCCTCACCCACAACTGTCCAGTCAAAGCCCATCCTAAAAGATCACGACTTCTACTACCACATCCCGAGCTGCTCATTCCACCACTACTGTGACGGACCAGCCCACATACCCACAATGCACAGCAACTAAAGCCTCGCCTCCGTCGCCACAGTTTCTTCTTCTACTCTCCAAATATCTCCTCCTCCTCCTCCTCCACTGGGATCTGTACACTGCCCCCCAGTGGAAACAGCTACGCCACTCTAACCGTTCAACCCCCTGACACCTCTCTTCAGATCGCACACTCACACAGAGACAAGCACAGACATGCAAACACACACACACACTCACACACACACACACACACACACACACTGTACAGAGCTGTAAATAGTGAACATGTGCTTTATTCTGATTTCATGAAAAGTCGACTGTTGAATCATTACTGGTAACGTGGTGTGATGCGTGTTTATCATGGAAATTTTTGCTGTATCTCTAATACAAACACACGCGCACACACACGCACACAAAAATAGGCGGATAGTTTAACACTCATCTGTATAAACAATAAGCCAGTGAATCAGAAAGCCATGTTTAGATAGAAACTCTCACGCCACATCCATATTCTCTCCTTAGCTTAACATTGTCGTCTAACTAAGACTTGAATAGTGAACTCAAGAAGTTTGTCCACGTCTCTCTCCGTACTTGTTTACGTGCACATACACTATGCGCGTGAGTTAATGCATTCTTGAATATGAGCCAGGAATCCGGTTGTGGAATAACTGCTTTCAAGCCTTTGGGAAATGGAGCGAGAGACAAGGGACATAAGAAGGCTCAACCTGTGCCAAAAAACTATAATATAACAATGAGGGATGCCTGATTCTGTCTTCTTCTCTTACTGCCTCCAGATGTGGGAATGTTCTCCCCGTGGCTGTAAATAAAAAGGGAACAGGAAAGACATTTGAAAAGACAGATTATTGTGACTACACATTTGCCAGGTGCTATGTAAGCCAGTCAGGGTCCCAGAAGACGATCAGCACTGAGACGGGACGGAAAATGTTTTGTTATTATAATGTTTTGTTTTCGTTCGGGGATGTGATCAGGAATATAAACAGCAGAGAAAAAAAAGAACGGCTTTCCATCATTAGCGAATGGAGGCTGTGTCGCAAAACCTGAAAAAAATCATGTCCCTGACAAATAATGTTACGTAAGTGTTTCAGAATAAAGGTCAGTGGGTGTTTTTTTATGTTTTATTATAAGCTGACATTCAGGATGTAATACTGTGACCAACTGTAGTATTCTGTTTCTTCTTCTTCTATACTGTTGTTTCTTTCTTCCTGTGCTTTTATTTTGTTAGCTGGTGACCTTGGATTGACCTTCAACGACCAGTAGTGAGTCTTTTTTTTTTTTTTTTTTTTTTTTTTTTTTTTTTGAAACCCACAAGCACAAATTCTCTTCAAGGTGACTTTGCGAGATGGAGAAGTAAAACACACTGCCTGGAAGACTGCCAGTGGGTTTTCCTCCTGCTCTGAAACTCTGTGTACAGTGTATAAAAACTGTAGTCGTGAACCTGTGTGTGTGACATCACTGCAGTGTGATTGGCTATCGCTCTATCTCAGTGTTACTGTGTGTAAGTTCAGTGATCAGTGTGTCTGACTGGCTGCAAGCAAGGGCCAGCCTATCTAGCCTGAGTCATTTCTACACAAACGCTGCATATGCCCTCATACACACACACACATGTTAACACACACACACACACACACACACACACACACACTGTACAGACACATACATATTCAATGAACACTGCAGTATCATATAAAATCCATCTTTCCCTACTTTTGTCCTGTTTACATCTAGAGCTGTAGTAACTGCACGCCCTCCCACAGCTGTGACATCGCACTGATAACCATTTGCATTATGGGTGATGTAGTAGGTAGTAGCTGCATTTCAGAGAAGCCTGGAATCTTGTAGTTAGTTGAGTGAGCAGAGCCCTAACTTTCAAACACCTGTCAGCCACCATTCCTGTACAGCATTTTAATATTTTATTATTAATTAATGACCACTTCTCGTATTAGCGAGACAATCTTACATGTGTGATTTTACTAGAAAGAAAATGTCCATGTTATGGTAACAATGCTACCTATGGTCTAGTACTTTACAGTGTTTTTTGCACCATTGATGCAAACAATGTTAAGATCTGTGGGACTAGTCACTGATTAATGGCCTTTCATAATGTTTTTAAACTCTTACAACACTCTTCATATCACAACATGTTTTTCTTTTTTATTTTTCTCTGTCTTGTAAAAATCAAAGTTTAAAGATAAAACAATAGCTAGCTGTTTTGTAGGAGAATAAAGGCAAGAGCAGCGTTTTTCCTCTCTTATTAATGGTGAATGACTCTCTGTCTTGCAATGTTTTAATAAAACTATTCCAGTGTAGTCTGCATACCTGACTTAAAGCTGTATTTGAATTCCTGTGCAATGCGTTCTGGGATTTACCTGACCTGGTATAGAATGATTTGTTGAAAAAAAAAAGAAGAGCCCTGCTCATGTTCAAAAGTCAGCAATGTGTGTGTATGTGTGGTATTTACAGGATTTCAAATACACCTCTGCACAGATGTGACAGACGAGCAATGTTTTCTATGGCTGTTTTTATTTTCTGATGGTTTAACTAAGATATTAATGATGTACATGTCAAAACTGTGGTAATGATATCATTCAGCCTGGAATAAATGTTTTAAAAAAAGAAATTAAAGCAACTTTAACGTACTGATCAAGACTGTGCCTTCTTTTTAACCACCTTGATTGAGCAGATCAGAAGCACAAAACACAAGCTGACCGTAAGTCGTCGAGGACTCGGTCAGGCCAATGGTGTCTGTAGTCAGAAACCGTTTCCTGTTCGAAAACTAGAATTAAAAAAACTGAAATATAAAGCTGTGTGGGTTTTATAGCCGCTTCATTTTGTACCCTTGTTGTAACCCACTTTACTACCTTACAGACTCAGCTTCCATCATTTGTATTATTGATGTGATTATCATTTAAAACTGCCTCCTCTTGCCTAATGTCAATCAATAACCATGCATTATAAATGACATCAAGAGAAGAATAAAAGGAAGTCATGATTGATGGTGATAAAACGAGAGAAAATACTTCCCTCAGTGTTGACTAATGATGAATGCTTTTAATGTGATATTTTAAACTTGTTACAGCCTCTTCCATTTGTTTACAGCAGCTGTTGGATGTAAAGTTTCTTTACAAGAGGGAAACAAAATCATATGTATTCATTTCACCTTGAGGTAAATAGCTTTAACAGCAATAGGTCATGGTCATTAGTCACACACAGTACGCTTTTACATCTTCTAATCATCTTATAATAAAGTTGTCAGTGTGTGTTCTGTGTTTCACGTAGTTGAAGTATGAGATTTTAGAAAAATAAAAGCCCTGTAGGAACTCGTTCAAATGCATTTCCTGGTTTGTGGAAAGTTGTTGCAGTATGATCAACGAACACTGCGCATTCCTGAAACAGCTGTTTGTGTATTTACTGATGTAAAATGACAAAATGTATTAGTCTATGACGGTCTACTTTTTTAACCTTTGCTATCTCCACCCAGTGGTCTTTTAGTACATCATTCAAGAACCAACATCTAATGCATCTTCTAAAATAATCAGTGAGAATGTGTGTGCAGTAAAAAATAAGACTCTCTGTGACGCAGGTTACTGCCCACGTCATTTTCACATTTTCCCAGACAGTAATTACACAGGCAAGGCCTCAAGAAGAGTGAAGACACAGTGAAGACACAGTGAAGAGTGTGATAACAAACCTGTCACCTAAACATTCAACCTACAGTCTGAACAAACCCGTTGGCGGATGTGTGAAATGTCAAACTGTCAACAGAGTTTGCTGATCAAAAGTGCGCACACTCAAACTGATCTTGAGCTTCAATCTAATAATTACTCAGTGAAATTCAGATCGAGCCTGTGCAGAGAGTCGGATGACATCCTGTTACTCTTCAGATTCTGAGTTGCTCTCCTTGTGCACCGTGAGGCAGCATCCAAAGCTTTTCACAGAGGTGATCCTGCCTGATGGGCTATTTCTAGTGGCGCTAACCTACTTCTGAAAGGCAGAAACAAAGTCAGGGAAAAGAAGGCAGGTGCTTAAACTATATATGATCTGCAGTTAGTGGACCACTGTGACCAATTTCATCTAAAACTCTACTAAGATGACAAATGGAAATACAGAAGTAGAAACTTTAGCCATGAGGGATTTGATTTGTTGATTTGTCTGATTTATTGACAAGATACGTACTAAAATAAGATATCAAAGCTTATTAGGGCTAGAATGATACATGCCTGGGCTGATTTCCATCATTGACCCGGGTGTCTCCACTGCACATAAACAAGACATCAAACCTGAGAGAAATGATGAAACGCTTTTCTTTGGACAAGCATAATCATATTTTGTGGCAAACAGTTGAATATAGAAATCAAACAAGTGGCCCGGGACAAGCAGCTCAAGCAGCAGTGGACCAGACCTACTTGACAAGACTTTTTAGTTTTAGCTTAATGCAGTAACACATGCAGCCAGCAGGTGTCAGTGTCTGCTCAGCAGTATGTACAACGGAGCAATTTCACAAATTCACTGGTGTGTTTGAGTGTTTGTCTGAGCGCTCCCCATGGTCCACTCAGTCCGACCCCTCGGAGTATCCAGTGGGAAAAAGGCCATAACACACGCACACACAGTGGCATGCAGGCCGCTAATCTTCTGGTTCTGACTTTATCTCTGCAGGGCCGTGTGTATGGCTCCATCAGATAAGGGGACTACTGTTGTTTCAGTGTGTTTGTGAGTGGGTGGGTGGGTTTGTTGGTGGAATTCTGGGGGGGGGGGGGGTCTCCAAACGGGAACCCAACAGCTCGTAAACAAGGTCAGAGTTGAAAAGTTGAAACTGTGTCCCTTGTAACCCCATTTAAAACCCCCCTAAGTCTCCTAGCACGCAGTCTCACGCACAAAAAACAAGAAGCAAGTATTTGACCAATAAAGGTTTTTATTCACTTCAGCCATAACGTCTACAGACAGTCCAGATACTGGAGAGAGCGTGTACGCTTCAGAAGCAACGGTTCGTCATATACATTCATTTAAAAAGGGACAGAGTTTAACTTAATAACTTTCATTCAGTCACAACAACTGCTTTCAATGCACAGAAAGATAGAAGACGACCCAACATGAGTCATTTCTCAATAAAACCTCAAAGGGGATAATATCTGTATGACACTGCTATAACATCTGAGAAGCAGTCTCACATCATCAACCATAATCCACCCATTTAAGATGAGCGATGAGTGATATCCACCGGTTTTTGGAAGAGTATTTTGTAACAGAGGCCTCCATCGTTCATCGAGTTGTTAAAGGGATAGTTTGACATTTTACCGTCTTTCTTGATAAGAGTTAGATGAGAAGACTGATACCAAACTCATGTCTGCACAACAGATATGAAGCTACCACCAGCGGCCGGTTAGCATAGCTTAGCTTAGCATAAAGATTGGAAACAGGAGCCAAGCAGCCAGCCTGGCTCTGTCCAAAGGGGGAAAAAAATGATCTCACTAATTAACATGTAATATCTTATTTGTTTAATCTTTACAAAAACCAAAGGGTATAAAAATGTATTTTTGTAAGTTTTGAAGGGAGCTGTTCTGGACGGCCACAGATGTGAGTGGTATCGATCTTTTTGTCTAACTCTCTCAAAGTGTCAAACAATGACTCGCAATCAGCAGAGATAAAACAGCAAAGTGCTCAGTCGCACGGTCATGATAACTTCAGAGAGAGAGGATAATACTGAACAATGATGAAATTACACTTCAGTTAAGGAGTCTGGATTCTTTAAAAACATCGATTTTTTTTTTTTCATTATTATGCTAAAAATCGATGATTTGGTTGATCCTTCCCTGTGTTTACGTAACAGTCAAAAGAATGATGTTTCACAGCTGAGGACGGAGGGAGAGAGGGGCCAGCGAGGGGGCTCAATGTGAAAAAAGGAAGAGAAGCCAGAGGGGACAGTGGGATTACCAACATTTACACCAGTGCTCTCAGCTGCAGGGTGATGGTGTTGGTCCTGCTGGCTCACCGGATGGATTACACTGAATTTGGTACAAATGTTTATGGTGTGAAGAGGCTGATTTGGTCACTGTGGTTATATCCCCTGACCTGTCCTCTAGGCCACTGACTGATCCAATTTAACACCTATTTGAATAATTTCCGTTCACCACAACTTCTGTCTCATTTTAGTTGTACATCAGTAATTGTTAGTTAATAGCAGAGATGTAAATGCTTTAACTTCCCTGAAGGAAGGTGGTGGACCAAGAAACACGAGTGAGTCAAAGGGAAAATAAAGGTGAACTATATGTTTACAGACGAGTTCTTGGTTCAACTTTGACCTTCTCTGCTTCAAACAGTTGTCTGCACACACCTGGTCAGGATTATTACAACATTTCACACATGCTCACTTTCAGTTCTACCTCCAAATTAAAAGGATTCCATAAAGAAAAAAATCCAACTTTTTGAGAAGTGACCATGACGTAGATGAGGAGACTGATACCACTTCATGCCTTTGCAGTAAACATGAAACTGGAGCCTGCAGCTGATTAGCTTAGCTTAGCACAAAGTCTGTGAACAGGGGGAAAGTGCGAGCCTACAGGTAACAAATTTACCTACAATGTTGGGCTTTGTTCCGGGTTCTCTGTGGTTAATCTATTATGACCAAAATAAAATAAAAAAACAAGCTGCAACAGACCAATAGTTACCCTCTAAGCCTCAATATCACATGCTAACATTAGCATTAAGCTCAATGCACAGCTGAGCCAGAGTAAAGCTGAAGCTAACAAACAAGAGCTGAAAGTGAAGCTGAATGTCGAGATCAGACGGAGGAAAGTGAGGCAGGTGTGACAGGCTCAGCTCTGCGTTTGCAGCTGAGACGTCCACCGTTCCTCCAAAGTTTACATGTTCTTTTCTTCAGGATCTAAGAATACCAAAGTGGTTTCTCTATTTTTCATCCCTCCCAGAATTTTGACTTTGCGTCTTCTTCTCTTGCAGCAGTTTTTGTCCTTTTGACACCACACAACAATTCACAGGGTCAGAGTTCAGGTGCCACACGAATGCAGTGGTGCTCGTTCCTAAAGAGTCAGTCTGCTGCGCAGACGGCTGTGGGAGTGTTGTGGCCGTTCTTCAGGAGTCAAGAGGAGGGCAGCGGTGGGGCTGTATCTTTTTTCAGACATTTACTTTTCCTCCCCGTCAGTCCATCCCTCCCTCTTTGTCTCTAGAAGGCTGTTAAAGTCGCTGGGGGCTGGGGCACCAAGGAGTGTCTGGGTACAACAGACAATGGACAGACCTGAACCTGAGAACGAGAGGGAAATGAGTGTCACAATGCCTGGAAGCCACCAACTGGGGATTTCAAAATAAAACAGTGAATACAATTAGTTGTACACACACGCGCGCGCACACACACACACACACACGCACACACACAATGAACAAAGCCAGGAAACTTGTCATCGTAGTAAAACATACACAATCAGAAGTGCTTACATAAAGAGGAATTGTAGTACACAACTAAAGCTTTTCCTGGAACAGCCTGAGCAGCTGTAACCCTGTGTTGAAAATATATTATATACTGTACGTAATGACTGCTTTTTTTCCATGAACCCATCCACCAGTAGGTCAGCAAACTTATTTCATTATCTGCAGCCCTCCCTCCCACCCTGTAGGCACACTGCCATCAGTGTCTGTTTACGTGGTACAATAATGAGAATTAGCTCAATTCAATACACAATGATACAATTACTGACCAGAGGATCAAGAAGAAAAGAAGGGAAGGGGAACGAAAAAAAAAAAAGTCCCCTTAATGTCAGGAAGAGCTAAGATAAGATCAGTTTGTGTTTTATCCTTTGTGTTGTTTTGTGCACTTGTAATTTCCGAATGAATGCTGTTCCTCTCAGTGATGCTTTATAGCCGCTGTGCTGTAGATATTCACAGTGAATGTGACCTTTGTGTTAGACTGAGGCCTCTGGGTCTGCATAAATCAAACTTTCACCTTTTTTAAATGTAACATGTGACATAGGACTGTTCAAAGAGTCAAAATAAAAGTTGTACACGAGAGAGGAGAATCAACATAAACCTGCCACTTTGACATATCTCTGATTATACAAGTTGGAAAAAAGCATGTATACCCCAAACAGTTTTTTTTATCTTTGCTGCAAAACAAGTGATAACTGAATGAAAACACAACCTGGTCTCCAGCAGAAATCATCAACAGAGAACAGAATAATAATCAAAATAAATCCAAAATTGTCAAACAAAAAGTGAAAAAAAACAACTCTGAACTGATTTTACACATTAAGTCTGTATACGGGTTTTAGGCAGGAACACTTCATATGAATTAAAAGTTCTGTTAAGCCTTTTGTGGCTCCAGAGGGGAGGAATTGTAGTACACAATGTAAGACTGATAAATTGTCTCAGGTAATGTCACATGGCAGGGGTTAAGCTGCATTGTGGGTAATGTAGGCACCAAATTAAAGAATGCAGGGAAAAAAAAAAAGATGATTTCTCTGGTTCTGCTTGAGTCTGATGACTTTTTCTTAACTGTGCATCTTCAGATCAAGATAGAATTGGTGCTGCACTTTAACCACTGAAGAAAATATACAAGGACTCCAGATATTCCTCAGAGTTAGTGATGTATTGTGTGTGTTGGAGAGGCGAGTCAGCACGGTAAATGACTGTCACAGGAGCTTTGGTTAAAGCCATTTTCCCTTTTGTGCATTTCCAATACTCTGCTCGTTCTCGTCTTCATTATCACATGTTACAGATGTTTCAAGCTTTGTATCAGCTTCCTCACTGCATAATAAAGCAACACAATGGCCTGACTCTACACATTGTCATTCAGCGACACACACACACACACACACACATTTTACCTTGTAGGATCTTCATTCACTGAGAATGGGCCTTTCACATTGACAGTGTTCCTGCTGTTTTCCACGGTGCCGTAGCTCAGAGTAACCTGACAGGAGAACAACAGCAAAAAAATAAAAAAAAGTTTCAGATGGGTTTTACTACCTGCAGAAGCAGAGAGATGATTGCGGTGGTGTTCTGTCTGTGTGTGAGCGTGTGTGTGTGTCTACCTGCTTGTGTATGTCTGACACCAGCGCCAGGTTCTCCAGGTGGGAGTGGAACAAAGCTGAGCGGGTGAGGCTCACACCGAGCAGCGCCTCCACGATGTAACCGACGGTGCAGTCGTCGGGGAGGCGAATGTGCTCAGCTGTCGCCATGAAAGTGCCGTCGCTGGACAGAGAGAGAGAGAGAGAGAGAGAGAGAGAGGAGCGGAGAGAGCATGAGGAAGAGGAGATTTGATTATATAGCTGAAAGGAAGAAAAAAAACATCTCATTATATATCTAAATGAGGGTTTACCTCGCCCAGGGTTTCATCTTGAGAGCGAGGCCACGGCTCAGACAGAAGCCTGCTCCTCCTGTGGCGAACCAGAAACGCACCTGCTTCTGCACACAGACACACACACATATGCACCATGAATACAAGTGTATGTTGTCAGTCATCTCTCACTAGATCTGTGGGTAGTTGAGGCCATGAGATGTTTCTTTAATCACTTTTTACATTCAAGACACATGTAGAATATTTCAGTTACAGAACAAGGACAAGTCTGAGAACCTGATTGGCAGATTTTGGTGTTAAGGTGAAGCGGTCTGGGTGGGTTCAAGGAGAATCGTATCGAGTTACCATTTCAGCTGTGCCGAGCTTCTCCGTGGCCTCTATCGGTCGTTCGAGGCTGGGCCGGCCGAGGTAAACATCCTGGGTGTGACTGTACTGAGAGAGGAGCTTCAGGAGGGAGCCGACGTTCACGTAGTTATCATCATCGACGTGACAGAACCACCTGCGACACGTGACACATGCTTAGACTTAATGAGTATGTTTCTGACAGTGTGCGTGGGTTACTGTTTGTGTGGACTGTGTCTTACTTCTTGCCAGAGTTAATAAAAGCGTCGTACTCCAGAGCCATTTTACAGGAGAGGGCCTGACGATTGTGGGCCGCTGAGCAGTTGGTGTTGATCAGGTGAGCTCCTGATGACCGACAACAGAAAGAAAGGACCAGTCATGATGCAGTAATTATAAGAATTGTACAAGAAAATAAAGAAAAAGACAAAATAATTTGTCCAGAAGTAAGAAAGCTGTTTGGAAAAGTTGGATTCTATTATAACACAACTGCTTGAAAATATAATAGGAATAAGGAAACAATAAATTTCACTGTTGTGCATTTTTCTGCATTGAGTGGTACAATGTGTCTGATAGTGAAAAGAATACCTCATTGAAAGTAAAACAATTCCATGAGTAAGATGAGGAAAGGCCTGTTGATTGAACTGAAGTGACTTCCTGCACTTCATGGAAACATAATATTGCCCAGTCAGCAGCCTGGTTCCTGCTTTCCTGCCTCGCACACTGCAGATAACGCTGCTGCTACTCAGCGAAACTGCTGAGTGTGTGTGTGTGTGTGTGTGTGTGGGTGTGTGTGTGTGTGTGTGCGTGCGCGCTCACCCATCCTTTTCCTCAGCTCCTTGTCCTCTCCATCAGTGAACACGTACGTCTGTGGAAAAACAAAAAAATAAAAACGCGTTCATGTTATTACAGGCAACTTTTCACTGACCAGCAGGGAAACAAAAACACCACCACGCAGACGCTCCTGCTGCTCCACCATCATTGTTCGGGGGTGACTGTTTCTAATCTCAGGTGATGCTCCACCTGCTTCCTCAGTGACACGCGGCACACGGCAGCAACGAGCAGCAGTGCTGATCCTGGATGAAAGCCAGGACAGAGGTAAAGCTCCAGTCTCTCAGCAGCAGAGCAGCTGGTCGCACTCCTGTAGCTGTGTGTGTGTGTGTGTGTGTGTGTATGAGTATTTGTGTGATGAGTGACGGGGTTGAGGGTCACTGCGCACTCAGGAAGCCATGTAGACCCTATAACTTTCCACAGGAAGTAAACACACACCCTGGGTGCACATACGGAGCGGCCTGTAAATAGTCTGTTGCTCTGAGCTTAAAGCGCTGACTCTCAGTTTACATCTAGACTGAGTGAGAAGTGGACAGCTTGCAGTCTTCTTCACACACAATCCCCCAGTGTTAGGCCAATGCATCAGAGCACTACAGACAAGGTCTCCAAAGAGATTCTGTGGCCAAAGTCAGCCACATGACCCCAGTCCCAGTCAGTCACATGACCTCAGTCCAGTTTGTTTCACTTGCTTCACGTGGTGATGCACAGTAAACATGATCTGTAGCCATGCTAGCAGCTCTCTGAGGTTCAGTGGTGCTTCGAGCTAAATGCTAACGTCAGCGTGCTAACATGCTGATGTTTACCAATCAGTCAGTCAGTCCTAAAGTTGTTGAGAGAGTTCAGTTTTACACCAAAGTGGAACAGACTGTCGTGGCTATCCTGGGCTTCTCGCTGAACACTGGGCTACATTTGGCTGAAGAGTGAAGATTGTTTCTTCAGCATTTCTATCACTATATTCAAATATTTAGTTCAGACCTGCTTAACAATAAAATCTAGATATTTAAGAGTTGTGGCTTTATGTGTCCTTTGAGTCCATGACATTCACTTTTAATCGCAACGTTCGATCTTTGAATAATCAGATCAATAATGGGCTGCTGCAGTCCAGGTCTGGCGGTGCGTCATCAGGGAAGGTCTGCTGATGTTTGTGTCCTGAAGCCTTCAGGCAGTAACTGACTATGAAAGAGCTGATGCCAAATAATTTAAATAATGATTAAATTCTCAGTTGGTGTTACTTTTCTTTTACTTTCCGTCCCCTAAAAGATCTATAATTCATTTATTGTTCATCTGATGTGGTTGTAAACACACTGACGTTACAGCGAAAAGGCTTCAAAGTTTCATCTCATTTCAGATCCACAGTGTTGCGGTACAGAAACATCAGAGGAAAAAAAAAAAAAGCCCCGACACTCTGTGACTTCACTGCCCCAGTGAAAGAACCAGGCTCAGAGGGTTTCCACTTTGCAACCCGCTTGCCATGCAGCACAAATTCAATAATAAATCTTTGCTCCAAGTACTGTGTGATCACATCGCTGCCTGTGGTAGAGGCTGAAAAACACAGGGGGAGAGTCCAGCCAGCTGTGAGTTTTTGTCAGTCTTCTTTTTTTTCCCACTCTGAGCCTCTTAAGCCTCTTGAGAGCAGTCAGCTTCTGCAGCGTATGAATGTTTGAGTGTGTGTCTGTGACACCAGTGTATGCTAAGCTGGGAGGGCGGTGGGGGGAAGCACAGGCAGGGAGGGAAAATGTGTGTTTTTTTTTTTTTTGTTTTTTTTCTTTAGGGGGGGTTGGTGGAGTTGAGCTTTACAACACAGGAAACGGCAGCAACAACAACCTCCATGGAGGCAGGAGAAAGTGATGTGGGTGGGTGGGTGTGGGTGCAAGAGCGTGCGCATGTTTACTCTTGTGATCAGACACATTTTTAACTTCCCATGAGAAATCTGGTGAGTTCCCAGGGCATCTGTGTTTGTGAAGGTAACACTGTGAGAATGTGTGTGTGTGTGTAGCTGTATTTCCATTACTCAGCACAGTATAGAGGTGTGTCTGGGAAACAGGTAGGGTTACACACACCTGACCGTGAGAGCAGATGCAGGAATGCGTCACACACTCCCTCACCAGCTGATTTCCCCTACACAAGCTGTATTTACACGGCAACAGTCTGGGTGCAGCAGGAGATGAGACTTGAATGAGTCTTTCCCCAAACACTGAGGTTTAAGTGGAAATCAGAGCGACCGCTGTACGATCCACTCTCACGTCTGCCTTCGATTATGAGCTTTGAAGATGCTGGGTGCAGTTTACCACGGTCCCATGTGTTTCATAGCAACAGATTCATCTTTGACTCACTCACCACTGTGATCCAGACCAAAAAGCCGTCTCTTCAGCTCCTTTGATCTCAAATATTTATCTGTGAGGCTCTAGGACTGAAACTCGCCCTGCACCAACATCTCCAGCAGTCATGTTGTAACTCCTCCAGATCACAGAACCGATGTTTTGATCCTCGCTCTGGAAACAATGGTTTCCAATATGACCGGTGGTGGAAGAAGAATTCAGGTTTACAGTTGCAATTTTTCAAGCAAAAATCACAAATATTCAGCTTCCAGCTTCTAAAATATGGACATTTTCTGGTTTTCTTATTGTTCCATGATGGTAAGCTGAATATCTTTGGGGTTTGGACTGCTGGCCGGATGAAAAAGGACAGACATCACCTCAGGCCCTAAAACTGAAATATGGGCAAAAATCTCGATCTGCACTTTGCAACTATCATCGTCAAATAAATCTAGTGGCATAAAAGATCAAACATTTAATTTTAAATGTATTGGAGTAGTAGTAGAGTGTTGTAGGAAATGGAAATACTCAAGTAATGTACAAGCAGATGTAGAAAGTAAATGTACTTTGTCACTTTCACCTCTGAAACAGACCACAAAGCACTTTGATATTCAACTTCTGCGAGTTAAAAGCCTTGGCATGTCAGTTCGAATGATGCTTGAAGCTGCTTTTTATGATGCAGAGCACGGAGCGCCTCCGCACGCTGATGCCAGTCTCAACTACAACTGAACAACTGTTTTTCTCTTGAATCAAATCTGCGTGCATCTCACCGAGACAACTTGATGAAATCCAGGGTCGATTCATCCATCTCAGTCCTACAGTAAGGTCTTTCCTCTTGTGTCCCCTGCTTGTATCATGTCACCACGTTAGCAGCAGTGTGGTCGGCCTGTTAACCCTCAGATCTCCCTCTCATACATTACAAAGGCCTCAATCTGTGTTTTACAATGCACTGGCTGGCTGGATCAAAGAGTCGCTGGACCCGGTCACATTACAGGGGGTTTACAACTTGCTTGCAATTGCAGTAGAGGATGAAGGAAACATTTAGGATGCTACTTCCCTTATATAGGAACTATTAACACAGGATAATACCTTGCTATAATGTGCATTTGGCCTCTGATCTTCAATGATCAGCTCTGGGCTGCCATGAAACACTGGGAAGCATTTTCCTTCATGTGACCCCTTAACCAGCTGACACATCACATTAACACAAGATGTACTATATAGCTGTCTGTTTATTCTTTTATTTTGTGACCAGTAGTTGAATAAAATAACATAGTATAAAGATAATGATTATTCACTTCCTGAATGGTTTATACCCCAGAATGAAGCTTGCACTAGTGCATTTCTAACAGCTGCAAAAGTCATGTTCAAGTCATGTTTTTTTAAATTTTTTATAATTAAGTTAATAATAAAGTAATCTCTGTGATTTTAATTGAACAAAGGCCTAATTAATGTCGCCTGATCTCTTCAGTTTACATATAAGATTTTTATTTTGCTTATTTCCCAGTATCCAACAGCACGTCTTAACTCACCTGTTGGATGTTTCTGGAGATCCAGGTGTCCAGCAGCAGCTCCAGTCTCTCCCGGTGATACCTCCCTGTGGTCTTCACCGCTATGAACAGGTCAGCGGGGGCGAGAAGCTCCACGGGCCCGGCAGGAGCGCTGCTCCGCAGGGGGCCGCCGGTCGCTCTCCTCTCCCGTGTTAGTCTCCTGAAGTACGCCGAGAAAACTTTTCCGCTCGATGCTGCAGCTGGAGGCTGCCCCGGCTCTCCGCTGCTCGGGTGTCCCACAGTGACGACGAGCATCCCGGTCATGAGCAGACAGGTGACCGCGGCGGCGGCAGCTCGGGGTCCCGCCGCTGAGGAGAAGCTGCTCTTTGATTCCCCGCTGGGTTTCCACATTGTGACCGTGAGGACGGGTTTACAGCAAGTAAAAAGTGCTTCCTCCAGCTCACAACATTTCCACGACGCAGACACAAGTCATGACTGTCCTGCGGTCTCCTCCCGTGGGTGACCTCCCACTATTTGACTCGCTGCTTTATTTTACAGTGGAGATATGAACTCCACCGGTGGGCGGGGCGGCCCGGCGTTGATCCAATAGCCGGTTTAAGCGCTCCATGTGGGCGGGGTTAACCAGCAAAGAGACGGCCATGTGGATCTCCACATGGCAGTGTGAGTTTGAGGGTTAAACTTTCTCTTTTTTGGTGGTTGATCATCCCACTAATTAAACATGTTTGGATGCTTCTGGTCCTGCATAAACACGAATAAACATACAGGGGAAGTAGTTGTAAGAAGTTGGTTCAGCACTTGACCATCTCTGAAAAGACCATCAACAACTGTAATTTCCTATTATATGTAATAAAACAAATGTGTACATAGAGGCTTATAGGAATAGAGACCAAGTGCAGTAAGTTTACATGAGCCCAGACATTCATTCACTCACTGTAGCATTTTGATATTCATGCAATAGACAATGACAATAAAGCTCTTGAATCTCATGGACAGATGATGGATGACCTACATTCTCCCAAAAGATATTCCCTTATAAATCATTCAGTGGTCCCTTGTGCCCTGTATGGAAACTTCTGCATTACTAATGTTTGTGACTAATTTATCCAGTCTTTTCCTTTAGTTTATCATCTGTGAGTACTTGTGTGTGTATGTGTGTGTGTGTGTGTTTTCAAGAAATGTTTAAAGGCCTGATCCTGATAAAAAAAATGAGTCACAGTGAATTGGACAAAATCTCAAAAAAACTGAAATCTCTGGTTCTTAAAGGGGACACATGCATAATATTAGCCTTTACTTCACAGTAACCTTCCCAATGGGATTAAAATATGGTTTTCATAATGTGTAAGATAAATCAGACCATTACAGGCATTTTGAGCTACTGAGGATGGAAGCAGCAGTTCTCTTTGCTGGAAAGCAACGTGCCTGAGTTCCTATGTGTGGAAGCCTGGTGGGTCATTCTCCAAGAAGACAGATGTTGAAAAAGACCGTGACATTGGAGTGTGTGTTGTCCTGCCAACTGCACACACACACACACACACACACACACACACACACACACACACACACAGGAGACTGATGTGCCAAGCTGCCAGGTTGCCAGATCCACCAACCATCTGAGGAATGTCTCCTCTAATAATGTGTGGTGTGTCTGTGCTGCATATCTGTGCTGCTCCCTCGAGCAAAGTCAGTATAATATTACATTTTAGAAAATATACAAATGCCTCAACCAGAATATGCGTCCATTTAGTAGGTTTGGAGAGAAAGATTAGTGCCATCAAGCCTGATTATGATATTATAGAACAGCACAGCATAGGTTGAGACTCTGACACCGGGAAAACGAGTTCAATCAACTGAAAAATGTTTAATTTCACAAAACAAATCAGACTCAAGGTTCCCTCTCCAGCTTTTTTCAGGGCTTTTAAAGGTATCTCACAATCTTCATCAGCAGATTTTGCTTGCTCAGTTCTCATAGTGAGGGAATTGTTCAGCTCTGAAAAAGCGAGTAAGTGGACCTTGAGGTGGACTGGATGAACTCATAACGGCTACTGAGCTCGTATGTCAACAGCTCCGTGTACTGTAGATAAACCCTTTGTTTCTTCTCACTGAGCACTTAATTAGGAACCCATTCATTCATTCGTTCATTCATTCATTATCTTTAATCAGCCGGCATCAGTACATTGTATAAAATCCTGCAGACACAGGTCAGGATCTTCAGAAATGGGACAAAATATGTCAGTCTCAGGGACTGTGGCATGATTGTTGGTGTCAGACAGGCTGGTTTGAGTATTTCTGAAACTGCTGATCTCCTGGGATTTTCACACACAACAGTCTCTCCTCAGAGTGGTGCAAAAAAAACCCTGAAAACCCTAAGCAAACAGCAGTTCTGCAGACAGTAATGTGGAGGTGGCAGAAAGGCTATAGTAACTCAGATAACCACACTTCACAACTGTGGTTAGCAGAAAAACATCTCAGATGAATAACATGTCAAATTTTCAGGCAGATGGGCTAAAACAGCAGACGACCACATCCACTCCTGTCAGCCAAGAACAGAAATCTGAGGCTGCAGTGGGTACAGGATCTCCAAAACTGGACAGTTGAGGACTGGAAATACACAGCCTGGTTTGATGAATCTTGCAGATGGCAAGGTCAGAATTTGGCATCAAACAGCATGAATTCATGGACCAAACCTGCCTTATTTCAACAGTCAAGGCTGCTGCTGCTGGTGTGATGGTGTGGGAAATATGTTTTTGGCACATTTTGGGCCCCTTAATACCAATAAGTCATGGTTTGAATGCTACAGCCTATCTGTGTATTGTTGCTGACCATGTGGCCACGATTTGTCCATCTCCTAATGACTATGTCCAGCACGATAATGAACAATGAAATCAGTGTACTTAAGTTGCCTCCCCAGTCACCAGATCTGAGGAACAGATCCAGATCCAGATCCAATAGAACACCTCTGGGATGTGGTAGAACAGCCTGAATGTGCAGCTGACAAATCTGCACGAATGATGTGATGCAATCCTGTCAACATGAAGAAGAATCTCAGAGGGATGTTCCCAACATCTTGCAGAATCAGGCTGTCTCGAGAGCACAGGGAGGCCTTACCAAGTATTAGTATGATGTTCCTAATAAAGTGCTTGGTGAGTGTAGTTCAAAGCTCTGGAAAAATCAGTATCTACGGTCTAGACTATGTGTTGCTAATGTATTGCAACATGCTTTAAAATGACATGTACAAGCATCATAACTTACAATTTTTTTACTTCACATCATGTGTTTTAATGCCGCTAACAATAACAACATCTTACCAGGAACTGGAAACTGATGGTTAACATTTGGTAAAAACCACAGTTTATCTGTGTACTCTCTATTTTATGTCACAAATAGACACAATACTGAAAGTTAGCACCTGCAAATGTGACTAAACCTTTGATGGCCTTTGACACTTCTTTGCTGCAAGGAAACCTTTTTTTACAGTGTTCAAGATGTTTAAGTGGTCTCATATTTGCAAGATGTAGGGGAAAATATTGCTTTTTTTAAACTCTGAATCTCACACCACCAGTTGTATCTCACACAACTGAATCATCAGTTGCAGGTTTCAGATATGATTCTCGGAAACATTTGGCTATCATGCAATGGAATGTATGGATATCGGTTAGAAGTGTTTTTCCCGTCAGACTTTTTCATAAAATGGGTGGGCAGATGTGTTACTTTCTGTTTTATATCTTTGAGTGCAGAGACACTTCTTCTGTTTTCCAAATGCAATTTTCCGAGTCAAAGTCTGTGCAAAGCCTGACATCAGTCTGACGCCAAATAAATCCTCAGAAACATGAATGTGTGTATAAATTTCACTGCATTCCATCTAATAGTTGTTGAGACATACATAAAAACTACAAATGTCAACCTCATGGTGGCGCTAAGGGTAAAAACAGGGGATAACCACAGTCACTGGCATACACCCTCTGGGAACCATCAATGTCTGTACAAAATTTTGTCCACCCAGTAGTATTTCAGTCTGGATCAAAATGGTGGACAGACCAACTGACTGATATTGCCATCCATAAAGCCACACTGCTAACATGACGAGTAATGAAAAGTTCCATCCAACCATCCATAAATCTTCTTTCTAGGTTGGGTTGTGGTGGCAGCAGGTCAAGCCAAGTAGTTCAGACATCCCCAGCAACGTTTTCCAGCTCTTCCTTGGGGATCCTGAGGCATTCCCTGGCTAGATTTATGATCTCTCCAGTGTGTTCTGGGTCTGCCTCAAGGCCTCCTACCACTTGGTCGTACCTGGAAGGCTTCCAGTGGTAGGCACCCACGAGGCAGACGGACCAGATGCCTGAACCACCCCAGCTGACTCCTTTCGAAAGGAGCAGCGGAATGACAAGTTTCAGGTTATAATCTACTGGCCTGGGTGCCACTAATAGATGTGATTTAGCATTTCATTAACATAGACAGTGTAACTACCTCATCGTTAACTGCAGCACCTTCCATTGTAAATGCTCCCAATGTTACAGAATGCATAATCATTTCGCACAATGGTAAATGATTGTAAAGAATCTATTTGTAAGTTTTGCTATTGCTAAATAGCAAGCATTAGCATTGACAGCTGTTTACTTACCAGTCTAGGAGAAATGTTCAAGTTCAGCATCAAACTTCATTTCTTTACTCACTAAGAGCTGTCTGCAGCGGTGGAAAGCAACAGCAGTGTTAACTCTTGCCTCTATCACTTCCTTTCCACTGAAGTTAGCATGCCAACCAGCTAGCCCCGGCCGGTCTCGTCACTTTCTGATAGTGACTCACCTTAGCCTCCAGTCTGCCCTGAAGACGCAGCGCTGCTCAGAGGCCGTGTTATTACCTCTTGTCTTCTAGTCTCCTCTTCAACACAATCATGGCTGATGGTCTTGTTAAGCAACAATCACCACCACCTGCTTTCAGCAAGAAACCACATTTGAAAAACAGAGAAAACGTACAAATAGCCACTTTAATGCGTAATATATCTGAATATTGCTCTCAGTCGTGCTGTGGCTCTTACTTTTCTTCTATTTGACCACATGTCGAGTACAAACAGTGGTAAAAGTAAGAAAAGGATGTGATTTTTGGCCGAAAAGGGGTTTTGTTATGGCATTTCTTATCACCGGGGAGGCAGATTTCCTGCGCTGCATGACATGAAGAGGAAACACCGCCGATAACTTAAACAGACACATATCGAGAGAATCAAAGGTGAAGGGCAAAGCCATATCTCTCATTATTTCTTCTTCTGTCTGTCTTTGTCATGAAAAACTCCTCATCCCTTTCCTTCAAAGATAAGAGCAGCTCACTGCAAATGCACGCGCACGGTTACACACAAGTTCCCCCTTCTTTATGATGGCTTTCATTTCCTCTCAAACCATATCAGGGCAGCCACAGTGTGAGCATGAAGTGTGTATCTGGAGAGTGTTGTGGTTGTATGAATGGATGTGGACTGAAGAATCTCTATTTATAGTCTTGTCAGGAGCTTTGTGTATGTGTGCACTGCTCTCCTTTCCCTTTTGTCTGTGTGTTTGGAAGAAAATAGTGGTGCTCTATGGCTCAGTGTGTGTTTGGTACTTACAACCGAAACATACAAGGACAGTTGAGCTTCATACTGTTCCTCCCTCTCCTTCTCTTTCATCTGTAGAAATCCCCTCTGCCTCCCCCCCCCACACCCCAACACACACACCCCAGCATAATCCCCTTGTCTTTGATTTCTGCTCCTAAAATCTCCCTCTCCTCTCCCCTTCTCTCCCAGTTTACCCTCTCTCCTTGCCTTCTCCTCTCTCGTTTCATCTTGTCAACATGTTGCAGGATTCAGAGTGCAAGGTCACAGTTTTCCAAGCCTCAAGTTGGGACTTTTCCCCCCGTTTCCTCTCACTCTACAAACTTCCCGCACTCACATAAAGAAAAAAAACAAAACATTCTTGAGCTTTTAAAGTCACTTTCATCTCCACGTTAAGATTCATTGAAGATAAACCCCTGCTTAAATGTGGTTACTCCTGTGAAAAAAAAAAGAAACTGGGGAGCTTTGTGATTGCGAGTGGGAAGGAGAACAAACAACAAGGATGTTTTGCTCCTTTTTTCTTGCCAGAGCGAGGGATTGCTCTCAGACCACATCTAGAGGAGGACGAGGAGGAGGAGGGGGGGAGGAGTTGATCGGGGTTGGGGGGAGAAGAGAGGAGCTTTGCGGCCATCATGGCGTCAGTCACGGTTTCAGGGGATTCTGGTTCACAATGTGATATTGATTAAAGCTTTTCTCTCCTCTGAAAAAAAAGACAGGAGGATCAGGAAACAATTCATCTGCTTGTGTATTTGTGCCTGTGTGTGTGTGTTTAAAGAAATGCTTCACTGAAAATCTGCCTTTTGAGTAGATTTGAAAAGGTGGCTTTGTAGCCTCCTTGCTTGTGCACAACTGCTGTAGTCACCTTGGATTCACAGCAGCTATTACAGCCTCTAATCAAGACCCAGAATTACATCAAAAAAAAAAAAACTTGTCAAAGAGCCCATTTGATTTTCTCAAACCGCTCCTGCAGCATAATCCAACTCTCTGCTCTCAGTCCATTGGTTCAGTGTGCACCAATGGAGTAAAGTGGAAAACTGCCAGAGCCTTCAGCCCCTAGAGACACAAAAGCCTTAGGTGTACTGTGTGTGTCAGTTGGCTTTTAGCCATGCCACCATGCTGGCTTCATGGTTGGCAATGTCAGTTTGTCCTTTCCCCAACTCTAAAATCTCCACAAACGGAAACTCACTTTAAATGAATCACTTAAATCTGGTTTCTGTTCATTGATTATGTGGATCTGCAGCATTTTGATTGCTAATATCAATCATAAGTAGACATGCTGAGCTTTTTCTCTGTCTTCCTTTAACAATGATAATAACCTGCATTTTCCTGTCATTAAATTATTGTTGGTTTAATTTTATTTTTACTGGTGGATACTGGTTTAGTTGTAATTTAGTTATGTTTATTTTTGCCTTGATGCTTGAATTTCTGTGGTACACTCCCACATCCACTTATTTATCATATAAAGCATCCACTGCAACATGACAGGCTTATTCTGCTACTAGGCTAAAATATATGAATGGATGTCATGTTACGTTCAATATGGGGAGTCTACAATTATCTAACTGTATTGTATCTTTTGTTTTTTATCTTAATACTGGTTTGGTGAATCAGAAAAAGTCTAAATAAACTATTGGATGGATTGCTATTCACACATTCATGACCACTCAGGATGAACTGTGATAACTTTGGTTATCACAGATGGTGCTGACTTTTCCTCAAGCACCATCAGCAGTTATCAATACTTTGGTTTATGACCAAATACAAAACTAATGGCATTCCCACCAGCTTCAGCTGCAGCAAATGTTAGCATGCTAAACTAAGCTGGTGAATATGGTAACCATTCCACCTGCTAAATATCAGCACGTTAGCGTTAGCATTCAGCTCAAAGCGCACACGGTGCATCGAAGTGCAGCCACACAGAGTGGCTAACAGGGATGTGGACTCTCGGTCACCACTAGATTTAATTATAGCTGCCGTGAATCCGAGCTGCCGTCTTCCGCAAAAAGCAACCTACAGACTTTTCCAAGCCAGATTTCAGCCTAAAGGATTTCAGTATTTGATACTAAAAGAAAGATTTTTGGTGGAGGTTTCTTTTAGGACTTGACTTCTTTAAATCTGCACAATCATGGAACAAGGCAGCGTGGATTGAGCCAACCAGACACTCATCAGACCTAGATGACTATCATTTTGTTATTTTGATGATGGAAAAACCTGCACAGCCTCAGTGCACTCTGCGTGCGTAAGTGCGTGCGTAAGTGTGTGTGTGTGTGTGTGTGTGTGTGTGTGTGTGTGTGTGAGAGAGAACAAAATTACCATTTAAGAGAAAACAATGTGTTTTGGACTCAAGGACAGGCAATGAGAAACAGACAGATCGTTTATAGAAAACAATGTGGATGGAGCACACAGGGCTTTAGCTGGCTCCGCTCACATCACTTTTATTTTGTTCTCTCATTTCTCTATTTTTATCCATCCTGCTCTCTCGCTTTCTTGATTCTCTACATCCACACACTTTTGTTCAGAACATACATTATCTCATTTTTGTGTGTGCTTCACCTTCTCGGTGATTTGCTGCCGTGATGTAGGTACTTTCCACTGTGAACCACTGAACAGAGAAGGGATGCAGACAATTGCGTGTGTGTGTGTGTGTGGTCGTGCCAAAAGCTCCCTGTTCACTGCTTGTGTTTCACATCATATGCCTCTTTTCATACTTAAATGCAATTACAACCACATTAAGGATGAAATATGTGAGTGTTTTTAATTAGAGACCTTCTGTTTCTTCTCCTAAAAAAATAAACCTGCAGACAAGAGAAATTTCCTTTCAATAAATGGGATGTTTGACATTTTCCAGTATGCATGTGGTGGTGTCTGTGCATGCTATGTGTGTGTGTGTGTGTGTGTGTGTGTGTGTGTGTGTGTGTGTGCAGCTACAACAAGAGGTCTTGTCATCTTAACCAGGATTGTACAGTCATGTGTTTCTCATTAAAATACTTCCCTGCGTTTTGGATGAAAGGACTGATACTGCACAGTCAATATGTTAATAGAAAAAATGGGCTCCGTGCGTGTGTATGTGCGTGTGTGTGTGTGCGTGTGTGGTCTTATATCTTATTTACTGATACTGTTTCAGCTCACCTGCAGTAATGAACTGTGTCACAAAGACTCCAGTCTGACATGCTGTTATATGGTAGATAATATTGTGGTAAGACTACTGCTGCTGCTGCTGCTGCTGCTGATGATGATGATGATGCTGCTGATGATAATAATGATGATGAAAACAAAATGCTCAGAGCACCAGAAATTCCCAGACTAAAGAAGCAGCAAGTCATAATCATATGATTAATCGAAAACTGAAATAAATCTTCATGGATGACCTGGCAGCTACTTACGTAAAGCTGATTAGCTTGGACCATGTGAACTCATTAAATGATATCGCAACTGCACATACCACCCAACGTGGGAGTGTGTTTCTGTGTTTCTGTGTGTGTGTGTGTGTGTGTGTGTGTGGGTCAAAGGCGCCTCCAGGAGCGCTTGGAGTTAATGTATGATCTGCAGGGAATTGAAGCGCAGAATCCCTGATCACAAGATTTCACAGCAGTTAACTTAATGACTCTGCTGTGTACATTGTGTGCATGTTACTCGGCGTGTTACACTGTTTGTCTGCCTTTGTGTGCGTGTATGTGTGTGTGTGTGTTTGTGTCTCAGATGCAAAGTGAAGCAGAGACAGGCAGATGAAGTCTGAGATTGACAGATGTGACTTTCAAAGGCCGGTTGATGTGTTAAAAAGTCTGTGGAGCTTTGATTAATTATTGAAGACAGGATATTAGATGTAGTGATGGATCGAGATGGAGAAAAAAAGAGGAAAGAAAGAGAGCCACGGTTTAAAGGTCTTAAGATAAAAATCCCCAATCCTTGGTTTCATTTGTCCATGTTTTTAAGTATCAATCTGAGATTTACATAACTGAACACATTGGAGGTGAAAGGAATTTTGTTTCTGGCAGATTTTAAAAGCAACATCTCTTTCCAGAAACAGAGTGTGTTTACATTCACACGAGTAAACATTATTTCCTGGTTTCAGAGGCCTGGAGAAGCTCTCACCTCAGATTTAAAGCTGCAGATATTCAGCTTTTTGGCCATTTGGGAGCAGGAGAAAAAAGAAACTGTGAACACAACACTGACACTTTATGAAGCTGATGTGATAAAAATGTTAACAAACATCTACATATCCAGCAGTTAAAGAGCAACATTAGCCTTCAGTTGGAGTCGTGTTGTATCTGAGAAAGCAAGTCCAACGTTCACTCTCCTTTTAGCTCTGTTTTGGTCGCCACCAACTCCTGATGGAAATATCTGAATGTCTATCTGCTAAATGCTCCACTATGTTCACCAGCTAACTGCTAATTTTGTCTGTCTGCTGTTCGATGCCGAGCAGGGAGCGTACAGTGGGTTTGTGGAATAAACGGCTGCATTCGGAAATGACAGTGATGAGTTGCCAAATAAACCTGAACAAAAATACTCACACAGTCTTTTGACCTACTGTTAGATGGAATGGACGGCATTCATGTAGTGCTTTTCTAGTCTTAATGACCATGCAAAGCACTTTACACTACGAGTCACATTCACCCATTCACACACACACTTATACAGCACTTGCTATGAACACAGCACATCTCTATCACACACATGCATACACCGATGGCACATTGGGGGCAATACTATATGAGGACAGTCCAGTGCAGACTGGAGGAGATGGGGATCGAACCGCCAACCTTCTGATTAGTTGGTGAGTCGGAACAACAGTAATGAGTATAACGGCTGTAAACCCAAAACTTGGGTTTGGTCTCATATGGTTTGCCTAAAGACACGAGTGTCTGCATGTGTGTATGATGTTAAGTGAACAGTGTGTGTGTGTGTGTGTGTGTGTGTGTGTGTGATCTAATAAAACAAGCATGTGAGAGACTCTGGACTTGTGAGAATGGACGTGCTGAGTGAGAAATGCAGTAGAGGAGAGGAGTTGTGAAGGGCGACGGGGCTGTTATGAAGACAAGTCTGATTCACTGAGCGCTGCAGTAACAGTAAGTTACTGTGATGCAGAACATGACACCAGAGAAAAGAAGAATCAAACGTGGAGGCAGAGCAGTGTTTGCTCGTCTCCTATCACCTTCTTCACTTCCTGCCATCACCTCTCCCACGATCGCACCACATGCTGCACAGCACTCCCCCTTGCACACCAACTCTGCTTTATCGCTCACATCAAAGGCATCGCCATGATGATAAAGCCCACTGTGTGTATCTGTGTGTGTGTGTTTGAGTCTTACAGTGAGGGCTGCGGAAAACAAATAATGAAGAGGAAGAGCTGTTTCATTTGGGTCTAAGCCAACAGACATGTAATCAGTCTGGATTAATATCGCCCCACAAACGTGTGCCGAAACACACATACACATGAGGGGGGAAAGGGTGAAGGGAAAATAACAGATGATGAAAAGAAAACAGAGGAATATGAAGGCGAGAGATTCATGTATCTGGCGGCAAACACATACACTTTCCCAGGACTCAGACAGCTAGCCACAGATCGATGAGTAGATCTCACAGTATACATCATCATATCAGTATCAAGGGAGCCAACCTATATCTATAACAATTTTTATTTCTCAAAGAAAGTGAGATGACTTCATCTGCTTTAAAAATGTTTAAAAAGACCTTGGTTTTCTATTATCATCTGTCACAGTCAGTGAAGACTGTGTTTTTATGGCTTGTCGGCAGAATTTAAGACATTAAACTTTTTTTTTTGTTACCTTTAACTAAAAGCTTCGAGCCTGTTGCTGCTACCTCAGCCAGCTGCTGCCTTCAGTGTTTTCCCTCCAACCCCTGAAATCTAACGGCTGATTTGTTCCCCCCTCCCCTGGTGATTCACCCTTGACCCCTGCTTCCCTTGGTCCCTGAAATTCATACCGTCTGCCCTGACCTCCTGCAACACACACACTGATTTTCACACACATTTAGCAACTTTAACCCCATCTTTGAGGCTCTGTGAAATTTAACCAACCAACTCTAAGCCATGACAAATGCAGGGGAGCCTCTGGTCTGCGTGTGGAGCCTCAGCTCAGTCATGATGTCACGATCGTCGTCTGAGGCTGGAAAGTGAATCTGTTAAACTGATATGAACTTGAAACATGCCCCATTTAGGGTCCGTGGTGATGACTGTGAAGGTGGCGTGTCTCTGCTGTGCTTTCTTACACTGTCAGTTTAACTGAATATGTCTTATAGCTGAATACTGAATGGAGCGAGCAGACAGGAGGAAGATGGAGGATAAGAAAGGAAAATGAAGAAGCAGATCAGGTTTTGTTTGTCTCCACAGAGTGATAAAGCTACAGCTGCTATTCAATCTTAAACATACGTATCTGGTTAAACTGTCTGCTGGCCCACAGTGTGTGAGAACTGGATTTTACTTGCTGAAAGAGACTTTCCATTTTACAACACATGACACTTATAACAACTGGTGACCTCCCTGTGAGCGCGTGTGTGTTGTAAATGTGACTGCATGGGAAAATGGATTCATATGCATCGATAGTATGTAATGCTGTAAGAATGTAAAAAAACAAAAAACTCCCCCCACAGATCACATAACTCTATGTAAAAGCAGAGACAAAAAAAATCAGACAAAACTATGCATCTGCAAACAAAACATCTGTACTCTGCCAGGAAGCCTCATACATTTTTATTACTGAATAACTAAAATGTGTTCGGTGTCACAGTCAGTAATAAATCACATGTGCAATGTGACCTATATTTAAGACTCAGATATTGTGTTAATATTGCTGCTAAGGCTGGAATAATGTAAAATAAAACGAGCCCACAGGTCGTTTGCGCAGCGCCTTATTTTGACCCACAATTACGTTTCAGGCGACATCTAGTGGCCGAAGTAATTATGACAGTGATGTAGTATATAGACTCTATATTATAGAGCAATATTGTATCATCCATGACTGTTGCACAAGCACTTTATTGTTGTAACCATGACAACAAAGATAGTATAATATTGAGGAAGAATGCTTATTTTAACCTAAATCACTATTTTTTATTTATTTATTTATTTTTTTAGTCATAACAGTCATTATAGTAACCATGGTGACGAAGGCAGGTACGTCACTCTAGGTATAGATATGTTTATTATTACAACCGTAACAACTAAAGTTTGGTGTGTTTGCTGCTGTTTTTTCCAGAGAGATGGCCAGCATTTCCCAAAACTGTATGTTTTCTGAAAAAAAAAAAAAAAAAAAAATTATATTTAATTTGGTTAATTGCTTCTCCAAAGTGAAAAAGTAGGGCCTGCTGGGAAATCCTAATCTGACCAATGAGCTTGCTCCCTGTCATTTACGATAATTTGCCTGAGGGGATGATGGAAGTTTTTTTTATTTTCTCAAATTTTTTTTTTTTTAGCAAGAAGCGAGTTTTTCAGCAAATTCGCGATTGACGACAAACAAGCAGTGCTCAGGAGATTAAGGACAGAAGACTACAAGAGGAGTTTACTGCTGAAATGAAGACATTAAGTTTTTACTTCAAGTTCATCGATTGTTAGTATTGTTGATGAGCAGCCGGAGGCTAATGTTAGCAGGTTGGCTAAACTCTCAGTGGACAACAACAGAGCAGGAATCTGGACTTGAGCTGTGTTGTTATTGACTTTGCTAAGCGAGAACAATGGGTTAGTACAGGTTTCTCTTCATGGAGCAGTATCAGGGATTTAGATCAATAGCAAGGTAATTGTTACCTCTCATATGTTGGGACAAATGTGCAGCTACACAATGTGTGTGCTAACATGTGGCCGCTGTGCCATTGATGATGAATGATAAAGTCTATAAATGCACACTGTCTAAGCTACCTTTGTGTTGATTTGTTAGTGTTGGCTGGATAAAGTTATTTCAGATATTTGGTGGTTTGAGTCACGGACAGACTGTTAGAGTAGAGTTGATAAAGTTGACATTAAGACTGCTGTCTGATGTGCTGATCAAAGACTAGTTTGCAGGATGGGAGTAACATGGCGAGCATCTCCATGGTGACATAACCATTGTCTGCAGTGGTTGTATGCACCGGTTACTGATGGGCAGCATCACAACACTTCCATATATGTTGCTCAGACCCATGGATGTATTATAAGACCTTATAATATAATCTTATAATATGTCAATGCTCAGACCGCACGAATTAAATGGCAAACCAACATAAAATGTCTTCGTAAGGTGTTGGGCCAGAACAACTTAAATGCTCTTTAGTCTTGATTCTACAAGTCTCTGAATGCTGCTGAAGGGATGAACACCATTCTTCTAAAATACATACCTGAGATCTGATGACTGTGAAGGCCGCAGCACATGATTCACTTCATTTTCATAGTTATCAAATCATTCAGTGACCCCTCGTTCCCTGCGGATGGTGGCACTGTCATTGCGTTTCTTCCTCTCATCTTTCAGGTTTCTCCTTTTATTTGTCACCTGTCTGGGAGCTGCCACAATTATCCAATCATCCAGTCCGAGGACTAGAGAGATTAGTTTGACTGATGATCACCTTGAACTTAGGGAGAGCGTATGAATCACCAGTCAGAAAATGACATTAAAACGGTTAGAAACATACAAACTGAGTCAGTGTAACACTTGGCAATAAATTTGAAGCAACATCCATTTAACCTGAAAACTCTCAAGGTCATAAAATTGAAGATCAAACATACAGATATATCAATAATCCTACAGTCTTATAAAACATAATTTATGAAATCCCTTCTATAAAAAAGTCAGAAAAGGAGGGAATCTGCCAAAAAGCGTTTTCCCATGAAAAGACCAGTATCAATATAAAACTGTGATGAATTAAACACGTTGCCTCATTACAATGAACATGTGATTTATTTTGCCAGAAATGCTGTATGTTAATCTGTAGCTTAAAAAACTCTCCAATAAATGCACTATATGCTCTAGTTTGACTTAAATTTGCTTTAAAACGACAGTGCCTAGCTGTTTTAAGAAATTACTGAGCCTTAAAAAAGATTTAAACTATCCACTTGTGACCTCTTTTTAATTAATTTCATATTGAGGAAGAATGAATTGGCACAGACAGGCTGGGGAAGTCATGAGAGACAGACAAATGCACTGTTGGTCTTTTTTATAAGATTTGGTGACAATAACAAAAATGTATAACACCAGACTTGTTATCCTTAACAAAGAGCTCTGGTCAGTACCCACAATGCAACACTGGCATCAGTAAAAAGACATTTTAAATTACACAGTCCATTGTTCCTTGGTTCCTTGATGCAAAGTGAATACTGATGAAAGAAAATGATGTTATGAAAAAAAACCAACAAACCCTTCTTGTACTAATGGCTATTTAATCCAGATAATTAACAGTGACAATCAGTGAATTCAGGGGTGTGTTTCGCTCTGTTCAATCAGTTAATCAGCAAATCAATTTCATACAAGTGTTAATTTACCATCCTGTTTCCACTCCACTGAGCCTACAGCACTCTGATGAAGCTGCCCTTTAGACAAAACCAGGTAAAAACCCAAAGTTAGAAACAAATCAGCAGTAATGTCTTCACAAGCATAGTCAAACAACGCTGCGTTCGAGTCTGGTCCGAACGAGGTGTGTGAGTGATAACGCTTCAAATATGGCAACGTATGAATCAGTCAGGATGAAAGGAGCTGACACCTTTCAGTTTGTGTGAACGTGATAGTGACAGACACAGAGTCTAATCTTATCAGCGAGGTACTAACAGGCCTGCAGCAGAGGTGTGTCGCATCAGTCTGACACCTGCAAATCTCCACTCACACGCTGCCAATTACATCCTCCTTATGGACTGATCTGTCACACACTCACACACACACACACACACACACACGCGCGCCCACACATAACACATACACATCAGACTGTATTACATACTCCTGCTTTTTATTTCAATTTTGTTAAATCTTTATGCATCAGACTGTACATTTCTCTATTTTCTACTGTGTTGTGCCAGTACCAGTACCAAATTAGACATAATTTACTTCCTCTTTAAAGTTATGCCAAATGCAAAATCAATATTTTGAGTATCAAAAATGGCGGTAAAAGGTTAAAGGAACAGTAGGTTGTCAACAAAGCATCAAGTCTGAAGAGTAAATATGAAGCTGGAGCCAGGAGTCAGTTTGCTTAAAACGTCGGCTAGCTGAAATGCCAGCGCCTCTAAAGCTCACAAATGATCTGAGCAAAAACTGATGCGTAAAAATGAAACACTGTGATTTTTCTGGGCTTTATGTGTTGGTGGTATAGACCTGATTCTTGTCTACAAACGAATGCATTCAGGCAGAAAACTGCTTAGATAGCTGGTCACAGTGATGTTGTCGACTGCTCTACTCAATGTTGGGTAGATTTCACATTGTTTGTAGATTGTCCTTGACTCTAATAAAATGCCATTGGCAGAGCTGTAGCTTATGTAAATTGTTAGCTAACATCAGTGAAGTCAGGTTTCCCCTTTACAAACAACTGAGTGCACAGCATCGGGACAGAAAACACATCTCAGCTGGGTCACATCACCTGATCATTGTCACTATTTAGAAATAAAGCAGCTGTCTGGAAACCTGTGAAATGACCGTTTGGAGTTAATTTGTAAGCAACACACGTCCATTGCATAGATTTTTTTTTTAACCACACGTCTCCTTTGAAAGACAACTCTGGCAGCTAAGCTCCAGTGAGAAACAGCAGCTAGCAGCAGTGATCACAGAGTGCTGCGGTGGATATATGCCACATATATGTGTTAAATTCATGCAGTGTAAACAGGCAGAGCATCACTCCTGACAAACTGTGTCAAAACGACACTTAATCACTATTATTGATCAGCCACACAGGATCTTAAAGAGAGACTCGCTACACCTGTTTGTAATTTTCTGGAAAATTAAAAGCATGACACAATTTCAAAAGCCATCAGTCTGCTGCTCTGTCAGCTGTCACAGAGACGTTGCAATATTCATTAATCAGCCTTAAACATACACAGTAACAGTGCGAGCTGACTGAGCTGAAACTGGAGGGTATTCCTGCAGTTTCAATATAAAACCATCCACAGACTTCAGCTCTTTTAAGCTCTGACCAGATCACTGGAACTAGGTTTCCTTCTTAACACATTAAACATTTTCCACTCATTATTTTTGTGATTCACGCAGTTTAGGCACAAAAACAACTTTTCATGTTGATCTCCATGTTGGCTCTCAGTCATTTTGGGAGGTTCTCTGCCCCCTACCTGCGCACTCCTCTCACTCATAACGTCGCCTCTTTAGAGTTGAGAAGTGGAAAGAGCTATTTTGGGCGCCCCGTATTTAGAAATAAAAGTTCGGTTTATTTGTCCCACCATGATGTTGATGACTCACAGTTGGAGAACTTCTTTGGCTGAGGTTGGTATGAAACTCCTGTGGTTCAATCATCAGTCCAAAATTATTAACAAATTGTGTTAAACAGAATACCTGGGTCTTAAATAAAAAGTCAAAAGTACAAGATTGTGTCCGTGAAAACTTTGGGGGAGAAGCTAACTGTGATTCCCAAGGTGCATTTCAGATTCAATAGTATATTAGATTTATGTAGTATTAACAGACAACCACACTGTCAAAATGATGGATGAAACATGATTTAACGTGATTACAACTGGTGGTTTTATGGTAAACCCACCTGTTGATTACATTATACATGAGAGTCCTTCTTATTGAGGATGGTGTTGAAAGAAAAAACTGAATCTCAGTGGCTCCTCCCACTTCATAACTTGGATATCTTGGATTTCTTGGATAATCATCATTTCACTATAATACTGCGAAGTACACTTGCCTTTCTTTTCTCCCTCCATATCATGCTACTCGTCTTCTTGGAGCCCTGGAGCTCCTCTGAAAGCTGTGTAATCCATGACAATATGAATGTTCAGAAACTATTAAACACATGACTGTCCAGTGGAGAAGTTTTTATGATTCATAAAATCATAAAAACTCTGTATTTTTCATTATGTCCTTTTCTTTTTGTGTGGCACTAAAAGGGAAGGTGGTGCACTCTGTAAATGTGCTTAATTCCCTGAATCAAGATCTTAAACTATAATGTTTCATCGTTACTGCGACGTGTTTTTGTTGAATTTTTAGCAGACTAAAAGGTGCAGTTGGTTATTTACGCTGAGTGTCTTAAATGTCGTCTAAGCAAGAGGGAGTGAATATGAGTGTGTGTGTGTTTGTGTTTGTGTGTGTGTGTGTGTGTGTGTGTGTGTGTGTGTGTGTGTGTGTGTGTGTGTGTGTGTGTGTGTGTGTGTGATCTCCTAGAGAGACCAAATCAAATCAAGGATAAGTGATACCAAAATAAATCAGAACAGTGTCTGTTGTCACCCATGAGTCATCATAGCGTGAGAAGAACAGCTCTTTCTCACACACACACACACACACACACACACACACACACACATGCACGCACAGGATCACACATGTGAACAAAATCAGCTGCCCTTACAGTGCAACACTTTCCACTGACACCGATAAGCAAACAACCCGAGGGACGCGTAGAATCATTTTTAGCACTGCTTTAGCATTCTGTGCGTGTTTGCATGTTTGATTTGATTTACTATCTGTTGTTTTTCACATACAAGCGTAAGTGTGTGTGTTTGTAGGCGTGTGTACATTAAACCCTAAAATTCTTAATAGCACGAGGGCAAAGTTTCTCCCAAACCCCTGCTCGTCTCAGACCCGGAGCCCACCAAATGTGGCCATCTAGGGGTCTAATTCTCCTCTGGACTTGAACATGACAAGAGGAATTAGTGGGAACCAATCAAAGGATGACTTGGAGCTTCAGAACAGATCCAGAGGCGGATCTCTGGTCAGATGAAACTAATCCACGCTGTCCCTGAGACCATATCTGGAGTTTGCTCCAGGCTCTTCACAGTCCTGTAGACAAAAGCCCCTCCAATCCTCTGAGATACTTTGAATGTTTTATTATTTGAGCTCGCCCCAGAGGGCAGCACGCTTTGAAGCTGAGCACGAGCTCAGTGTACTGATTAACTCTACAAGACAAGCAGCGTTATTTGTAAGGATTTTCTGCTGAATTGGCCCAGTTCAGATGGATTTACTGATCATAGCATGCAAAGTGTCAGCTAACCTGTTAACCCGCTGTTAGCTTTTACTGAAGAATCCACTTGTTGGTCAAGTGTCAGTTATCGTCGCTTAAGTGTCCGATCACTCCCGATCACTACAGCAAGAGGTACAGTGAAATTTATTTTCACACAGCAGCAAAACAGCAGGTGCTAAGCACAGTTGTGCACTAACAACTGGGATTCATTGTTGTTCATTGCAGTTTCATTAAAGGGATGTAACACCATTCACCTCAGTCTCACACCTGGTTGCTAACCACTTTTTTAAAAAATTTTTTTTTTAATTTTGACCATTAGAATTGAACCCCACATGAAAGCTCTGCTTGGATTGACTATTTATACTAATGCAATTTAAATGGTGTAAAATTTGTGTCACCGGTTGTGCAGGATTGTGGCAGGACAGACAGGGTGTGAACTCCTCTCTCAAGCCTATTCTTCATTCTCCTTTTCATTCCATACCCTTACTTCATGTAATTATTTGATTTGTCACATCTCGCCCCTCTCTCTCTGACAGCAGGCTTTTCACCCTGCCCTCTAGTGTGTCAACCCAGAACAGGTATTAATAGTTTTCCTTTAGATGGGGCTGGATGACAGATTGTACGAATGAGTGCGTCTGAAGCATACTCAGACTTTTAATGTTGAATTCCTCTTCTGAACTAATTCAGAAACCACCTGCTACCATATTTAAATACTTAACACGACGACTGCTTGCTTTCTCATTATGTACATATAATGTGACTGTGTCAAACAGAATGAGAAACAGCAGCTGACACAGCTGTTCCCATTGGTGGTCAAACACACATACTAACACTGTTGCATTATTGTCCTCAGTACGTGGACATATTTCATCCACAAGTATTATTTATCTCAAATCTTCCAACCAAACTGGACGTAATCCACTTCTTGTTTTCAGCTTTGAAACTTGTAGCTCCCTGAAGACAATCCTAGCTGGTCCATAAAAATTTAACAGGCCACAAGTCTCTCACGCTTTGGCATTTTTTTGGGGCTTGCGCCGCTGCAGCTTGACACATGCAGAGGTTTAAATGTGACAGAGCCTTTCTCACCACTAGGTGGAGCTGTAGCCTCTTCCTGCACCACATCGCCCTCATGCACATGCAGTAAATCCTCAGGGGCGTGTTAAGTTGTTTTTAGTTCCCACACACGCTACACAAAAAAAAACACACACACACATGCACAGATGAATGTATGTTTGGGGGGAGGGGGAGCGTTTTTGTGATCCAATTTTATTCCTCTGAAAATTTGAACGAGAGACACACTTAACTGCACCTCCTCAGGCTCCTGCCATCTTCAGCCCACCACTGTTGGGATGGATGGTTTACACAGGCTGAGCGGGGTGGGGGGTGGGGTTGGGGGGTGGGGGCTACTCATCATGCAACTCATACATCTTCCTCATGAAATGGACGGGGATGCATCGACGTGTCAGTGCATAACAGAAAATCACAAGTGAAAAATTAATCTCGTGGTGCCATGGGGGAATTAGACTGACATAGTTTGTCTGTTCTGCCCCCCCCCCCCCAATCCTTCTTGCCCACACACATGCATGTACATCTACATTCCCCTCCCTCCCTTTCTCCATCCTTTCTCTTGCGACTACGCCCCCTGGGTGTTTGTGCCAGTGTTCTTCCAGAAACCGCCTGGTAGAAACCAGGGTGGAAAAACCTACAGCCCGGAGCCAACAGATGAAAGAGGCCTGAGCTTCTCCTGTGGAGTCACTGGTAACTTATCGTATGTACTGCAGGACAGGACGAGGTTTAGAGTTCAAAGATGAGTTAGAGAGCAGTGTCTCTCCATATCGCCCTCATTATTGCACAGCAAGTGTCTGCACAGTGTGAGAAAGGATGGTGACGCATTTAGAAGGATCACCTGGAGAATGTGGTCCTCGGTCAAGGCCTAATTATAGTATCTGCTTTTAATACATGGTTCAACTTCATATTTTTAGAACTTGCAAATTCATATATATATATATATATGTTCACGTAACACTGAATCAAGAGGTACAACCCATTCTGCTTCAAACTGTGCTATAGTGTTATTTCATGTTTATTACAGAAAGCTTATTATTTGAGGATTTCATTCTCTTGGTCAGATTTGCTCTTCTTTAAGCTCTCTTTACTGGTCCTCTGAAGCAGTCAGTTCAAAGACTTCAGTTTATTCAGAACTGTGTTGTTAGACTTTTCACTGAAACAAGGAAGAGAGGGTTTAACTACACTTCCCTGGCTCCCAGCATCTTTTCAAATAGATTTCAAGAAGAAACAGATTAACAAACAATTAAAAGCTTTAATGGTTTGGGACCAGCTTACATTGCAGATTCTCTGTCGTTTTATAATCCCTCACAAGATCTTAGATCTTCTATTGCCAGGCTTTTAAATACACATAGAAAGGAAAATAGGCAGCACAGCTTTTTTTTTTTTAAATTATGCCCCAAAACTATGGAATAATCTATCAAAAGCTATGAGTGATGTGGGCTCTATGTACTATTTCATTTTTTAATTTTAATTTTTTATTTTAAAGCACTTTGAGCTACATCTCTTGTATGAAAAGTGCTCTATAAATAAGTTTGTCATTATCATTAACTTTGCTGATGAAAAGACCTGACTAAAGACTTCTTTAAAAACAAGATCAAGCGTATGACATAAAAAGTAACAAAGCTGTAGTAAAATTAAATTAAGAGGTGCTATGAGTATTGGATAAAAAAAGACAGCAGTCTTCCTGCAAGCAGTTTTTTTTGTCTTTATAAAACCTTAAATAACAAAATGAAGAGGGGGAAAAGAGAGAAAGAAGACAGTTGAGTCGATTGGGATTCCCTGATGGATCTGGAATTAGATCTGTTTTCAGACCCCACTCTTCCAAAATCAATAAGTTCACAGGATGATTGATCACCAAAACGTTATTCAATAAACAAGTCAGCTGTGTGTCCATTTACATTTTATTAACAAGTGCTGGTTTGCTTGCCCCTGTGCTGTGAGCAGTTAATAGACTAAAATGCAAGTAAAGGCTTTTCCTGTTTTAGTGCACTGGCCGACGTGATTGTTGTCAGTGACTGTTCATCACCTTCTAACTTCTACTGAAGCACATGAGAATGAGCTCTACAGGCTGCAGCTCCTCCAGCGTCACAGGTCAGAGTTTACACTTCCACACATCTGGATAATCCATCACATCCTCTTATCATTTAGGCAGCACCTGGAATTTATTGGACGGCTTCTCATGTCAATATTTTGTTATTAACGTTCTGTGATATTCTGACCCTAACACTGTATTATTATCGTTATCTTTTTTTTTCATCTGGATTTGGCATCCAAGCAGGAGTTCAGACTGAAAACAGACCTGTGTTAAAACAGTGTAAGAAAGGCTGTGTTTGTGTTGGTACGTGTTTTGCTTCAGGCGCTGGAGAGATAATGAAATATGATCCAGAAAATCCAGTTTAAGTAACAGTACAGTGAATTTGGAGGCTTCTCAGTTGCTGAAACACTGGGCAACAGTTTGTAAATACTCTCTCACCCTCTGGAAATATCATCGCTGCAATTGTAGAAACAGTAGAAATACAAGACTCATGTCACAGATTTACCAAAAATGTTTGCTTGCACATGTATAATTGGCCAAATCAGTGCATTGCTGGACAGACTTATTCGAATGAACGATGAGACCACTGTAGGTGGTGATGATCACTCCCATTGAGGCAAATTTGTAACTTGTGATTTTGACCGATAACTAAAATGTTAAGGCTCCACCCCCTGATGTTTTCCCAAAAGCCCAGAATCTTTTACAAAGTTATTAACTTCAATTTGGTGTCATTTCCCCTTCAGCAAATCAATGGAGCTCTTTTATGTATTGGGGAAATGTCGCCATCTATAGGTCAACCAACAACTAGCGGGGGCCACACACAAACCACACGATTCTTTCATTCAAGCCCAGAGTGTTTCCAATGTCTGGCACCGCTCGTGCCACCCACATGCTGTAAAGTCAAGTTCAGTCAGTTTAATGTCAGTCTGTGTGACTGAACCCTACAGGTCTGTACAACACACCCTGTATCCTTAGAATCGTGATGCATTGGCCCATAAATGCAGAAGAAGCACTGAAGAATCATCTGATTAGGGTGCCATTCATTTGTCTTAATACGTCCATGTTGCTGACAAGAAGTGAACATACCCGCTCCACAGAGAACGACCCCGGCCTGCTGATGGATTGCTGTGAGCCGCCATATGTGACTAACTGAGACACAGTTTTTGTTAATATCTTGTTGCTCATTGATTCCAGCAGCCTCACATCTCAATATTTTATATTACACTGTGTTAGAAACTACACAGTGCAGCATAAAAAAGCCTGGCTCAGTGACTTGCAAAAAAAAAAAAAAAAAAAAAAAAATTTCCATTATCACACTGTGACCTCTTCTGTGCTTACTATCAGCCGTTTCACCACCTTCGCTCAATTTCTCCTGAATATCTTTGTCAAAGACTTCAGACCACATCCTGTTTTTGTGGCTTGAACTGAACTCAGATGTGACCGCAAGAGCGGAAAGTTAGAGGAAGGAGATCAGGGAACATAACTCACGGTGTGAGGAGGATGTGTAGGGTTGCTTGAGGAGATGAGGTTTACGGCTGCTGAAGTAGCGAGTGACTCTTGGAGAGAAGGGTAAAGGTCAAACTGAGGAATGACCGAGTCACCACAGTGAGGACACAGCAACGCCAGCATGTGTAGCGCACAGCGCCAGGTTTCAGGCTGGATGTATGAGAGACACTTCGCGGCCTTGTATGTCAGCCGTGGGGGTTTTGAATCTGATATGAGCAGCTCTGTCATCTCACGTTTGTCGTCTCTTTTCTTGCAGTGTGCTGAGTGCAAAAGATGTCAGTTCAGTGTTCCTTCATACCAATTGCAGAGGAAAAAAATGATTTAAACATGAATATTTCTCAACTGTGGTCCAATTAGTACATGCAAAAGGTAATCCAGGGGAGTCATACTCTCACACTTGCTCTCAGAAACACACACACACACACACACACACACACAAGAGCAGAGGGGGCCAGAACAAAGGTGACTGAAGAAAAAATGAAATATTTATGATGCAAAGAAGAGGGTTTGGAGAGAGGAATTGCCCCAGGCTCATTGAGTGGCTGTGCCTCATTTCAAAAGCATCAGTTTCCTCTGTAAGACACACACAAACACACACCCACGGTCATGAGGACAGGTGCACCCACATGCGCACAGGTACACTAACTTGGACTAACACCTCCACCAGTCAACAAGGTGTCTCTGCAGGAGACTGGATTCGCGACGAGGAGGACAGATCGCTGTGCTCGCTCGTGAGGCAGAAAATGAGACTGAATGTAAAGTCACAGGTTGCTGAGCACAAGGGGGGACATCAACTACAAAATTCAAAACCCTAGCATATCAAGTCATAGAACATGCATTTTTATGCTGCTATAAATATTCAATCTGTTATAAGTACTTTGAACATGATAAACTAAGTCATGAGGCTCCTACACAGCAGAATCTCTCTGAGCCATGTGTGTCCCATGAACAGAGCTAAGACCTGAGCCTTGCAGCGGCGCCACCTTGGATGTTGCAAACCATTCACATCCCATTTATGTCCCGCTGGTGTGCGCAAAGATCACTCAGTTTCAGCTTTGATCCTGTTTATCAGTGAACCTTCAATGACCAACCGATGAAATGACAGCAGCCAGTTATGTACCCTGGAAATGAACTGTGATGAATGATGCCCAAACTGTGTTTGATCGTTGTTTCCTAACCTGCAGTCTGTCTTCTCCAAAGGATGATAACACATCATTGTATTTTTTTTTTTTTTTTTTTTTCCTGATGCGTTATGTCTGGCTCCAACAGACAAAAGAACAACACAACAAATAGTACAATGGGGGAACATCTTGACAACAATAATACCCACAATGCCACCACCCTTCACCTGCTCACTTCATTATGAAAACTAGAATTGCCGCCTCGTGGTTGTATACCTCCGCCAATCAGACTAGTCTCAGATAACATTCCTGTTTTTTTTTTTTTTTGTTTTTTTTTTTGTGATTGCTGTGTGAAGTCTTGAGTAATGGCTAAAAAGTGTTTTGTTAGGTCTCACTGACCTTTGACCTTTGACCACCAAAGTCTGAGCAGTTCATCCTTGAGTCCAGGTGAACGTTGAAGAAGTTCCATCCAGGTATCGTTGAAATATTGTGTCCACCAGCATGGGATGGATGATGGACAACCTGAAGACCATATGGTGCATGTCGTCCCCTGACTCTCCTGTCTCGCTCTCACTGTGGCTATCAAAATAAAGACAAAAAAATTACTTGGAAAACTTAACTTGGAAAAAAAGTTAATTCTCACATAAAGTCTTTTCTCTTCAGGGAGTCTGTTTAGCCTGCCAGTTTCTCCACAGTAGATCATGTTAATGTGCATGAATGTTACTGTGCACAAAGTGATCAAACCATCTTTCCTTTTACATCAGGAAAAATTTGATCTGAGACTAGTTAATATCAAAAAAAAAGAACCAATAAAACTAAATAAATATTTCAGCTCACTAATTCAGTAACATCCATTCAAAACATCCCAGTCGAAGACCCTTCTAGTGACCTGCTAAGTCAAATCATCTCCGATAATAGTATTTTCTTTTCAGTTTTTTCTAAGATACAAAACATTTGAGCACCAGGCCTCAAATGTAGAAATGTATCATTTAGCATTTTCTGTATTTAGTTATTGTTTCCGTGGCAGCACATGCTAAAGGTCATAAAAATGTTGTAGCTGCCACATTACTTTTATTAAACAGGCTGTGGATAAGAGAAGCAGAACAGGAATGTGCTGTTCCATGGATTTTCAGGGAACCTGCTGTCCCTCTCTGTGTGTTGCTGGTAAAATTGATGATTCTGGTTTTATGCAAATTGTAAGTTTGCATTTCGTGTAGTGTAAATAGTCCTGGAAAAATGTGTGACATTAGTCAAGATAAGGGGTTCATAAGCAACTGTGAAAGGTCATTATGAGGCAGAAAGATCGGGGAATGAAACTGAATGAACAGCGGAGAGAGTGAGAGAGAGAGAGAGAGAGGGAGGCAGGGTGTGTGTGTGTGCTTCTTATATGTATGTGTGTGTGTGTGGAGCAGGGTGAGCAGTGCCTCAGGAAATTGATTGTCCTCATACACACATCTTGATGCCTGAGATGGTTCGTTAAACGCTTTCAGAGATTCAATTAATAGCAGAAATTAGATCAGTCTGTGTGCATGTGCATATATGTGTTTGTGTGTGCCTGTGTGCACGTGTGTGGTTGTGTGACTGCAGAACATGATTCATATGTGCCTTCAGCAGGGATCCCAGCATTACCAAAGAGGGGGAAGCTCTAATGATTTATGATAATCACTTCCTGTCCCCAAAGGAAGTACAACATAAAATATGATGTCAGAAAGAGAAAAGGAGAGAACGAGGAAGTGTTGTTGTATTATACACAAAGAACTTCTACTCTTTTTTTCCCCTCATCTCGTAGTTGAATTGTATTAACCTTGATGCTTTGGCAATTTTGTTCACCTGATGTTCATGCCAATAGAGCAGACCGAATTGAATTGTAATAGAGAGAGAGGGAGAGAGAGAGGGAGCTGAGGTTGTGTCACTGGGTCTGGATAATCTTCGTGGCGGGGGCACATCGACCTGTCACACAGAACAAGAGCAAAAGACAAAGACGTTTTCATAATTAAAATACAGTTGCCCTCAATCTCTCTGTCTGAGGACAGCGCTGCAGAGTGAGATGTGACGTTGTGCTTCTACCAACCTCTGTCTTACCCATTTTATTTTCTTTGTGGCAAAATCAATTCATTTAAATTTACATTTATTCACCATAACCAAAGGACTGTATGAACCTATCTTTCAGCTGTGTTAACAAGGTGGGTAGCAATCACTGCAATCCGGCAACAAGACACGTTTGGCGGCAAAAAAAACCTTACAAATAGCCCCTTTTAAACTGGCTGTTTGGTTTTAGGATTTAGTTAAGAATTGTTATGGTTAAGAAAGTAGTTCAGGAAGTAGTTGTAATTGTTAAGAATAGGAAATACATTCCCTGAGAGAACCTTTTGAAAATATAATAATACAAATATGTGCATGTGTATGAACTGACACACTCCAGTTATGATGGACCTCGAGGTGAAGTTGCTGTCAAGTTTAAGCCAGCGTGGAAAAGAAAACCTCACCAAAGAATTTAATTAAAACATCTGCAGTTTCATGAAAACTCCACCTGCTGATGAGGGTCATGTGATATGATTGAAAGCTCCGCAACAGCTACTAAATGGACTGTGAAGATTGTTTTCTCAAATGTGCATGTGTTTAACCTCCTGCTGTTTTGGGTAAAAAAACAAAAAACAAAAAAAAAACAACAGACTGGGGTTTCAGCTGTTGTTTGAATCATTAGACTTGTAGATTTTCACCCTCCCCACTCAGATTTAGCCTCAGAGTAATGGTGTGCACTGAGGGCTGACTCTGTGTGTTTTGCATCCAACAGTGAGAGTTCAGAGAAGTCTGAGTGATATGTCTCCCCTGCATCTATTATCACGGCTCTGACCACATGTCGACAACTCAGTGTTTGAGGCTTTCTGCCGGCATTTTCAACAAACACTCTCTAATCCACAATCCACGAAGTGATGTGGAGTTTGTGCTGTGTGACAGTGGTTCAGTGTATAGATTCTTTGGAGAGAAGCAGTGAACGATAAACTGGCAGCGGGAAGAAACGTCCCTTTATTCTCTTTTTCTTTAATCATTTCATTTTTCCAACCAATTTAGTATTTCCAACACAGTCTAAGAGTGTGTGTGTGTCTATGTGTGCGCACATCTAGGTCCTTTATTATGAGAACCTTCAAAAGCATGTATTTATATTGACTGGTGGGTTACTGCACAGTATCAAAAGGATTCATGTCATCACACACGTGTAAAGGAACAATGTTTCACCCACCCACACACACACACACACACACACACACACACACACACTGGCCTCAGAAGTCCTCCCAGAATGAAAATTTGTCACTTAAAGGACTATATTTTATTCTTTTGCCTCATTTAAGTAAACACGTCTTTGTTCCAGTAAATCCACAGGGCAATAAAGTGAATCTATGGCTCTAAAAAACCCATTTACCACTTTGTAGCTGCACCACAGGCCCAAGCCAGCCTCTTTCAAACTCTATTTCTGCTGCTTGTTTTCAAGTCACATCACACTTTTTCAGGAACTTGTTGTTAGGCTAAAAGTTATTGACTGAAACAATCAGCTTGTTTCAGCTGAGCAGAGAATGAACACTGTGTCGCTCTCAGTGATGGATGATGCTTGTAGACCGATCAGGAGTCCTGTCAGCAGGATTTTGACTTTGAGACTGAGTGGACATTTATCTGGGTTACAATTACTGTTCCTGTCAGGAAGTGATGTTTTTCTCCCACAATCTGCAAGTTTGCTCAAATGTCACATCTGTTTCACTTCACATCAAATTACAGATATAGCCTACAGGAGTTTTTGGTCCATGTCACTGTAGATTGAACTGTGAATTTTTCACTCTCGCACAACAACAAGATCTAGTCCTGGACAGAAATTAACAATCAAATACTCTCTGGTATGTTTGGGGCTTACTGTTGCTGTACACCCTCGCTACTGAGACTGTTCAGTACTACAAACCAAACCCAAACACTGAACTCAACTCTCAGTAGCTGTTAACAGCTCTGGTACATAGTCACTGCCCTTGACACTTCCTGTACATGCTGAACTGCAAATCGAGGAATGCTGAAGTGAGAGGCGCTGCTTTGTTCGTGCGGTCACTGTAGTGTAGACTCAGTGCCTGTGGATATTACTCCTGATCCCTGCTGCTTGTGGACTTTGGTTAAGTTTCTTAACACATCTTTCAGTGTCTGTTAGTGTCAATAATTAGTAAAAGGTTTGCATCTCGACTCAAATACTTTTATTGTCTCCAGGTTATTTGTTATTTCTGCTGCTGTCATGATATACTGTTGCTAACATACACTGGAGTCGGTGGAGTTCTAGATAATGGTACTTTCTGTGGGAAAACAGTGAACATGCAGTTGTGTTGTGAGAAAAGTTGCAGCAAAAATGAGTTTTCATGAGTTTCTTCACTTTATAGTTTTTAGAGTGAAAAACAATGGGGACAGTCTTTCTATATAGGGCAGTTCCTGCTGATCTTGTGAAAAATGTCATTTTTCATTTATGTGAGCACTAAAAACAATTACAGGGGTGTATGAAGGAATCACAGAGGTGGATAGATTGCTAGATGTGATTTCTTTTTTTGGTAAAGCACCTATGTATACTAATATATATATATATAGATATGGACATATAAAAGTATATACTATATTATATATTCTGTGTTTTATTTTGTCTCAGATTCATCCTGATATATGAAAGTGTGCATCATGACATGTAGTAGAATGCTGCTGCCCTTTTGTTTTGCTGCCCTTTTCAGCTCGAAACACAGAGACAGAGTTTTTAAACAAGGAACAGCTAACACGCATCACCAGGGGAGCTACAAAGGGACCAAATGGCATTCTCCCACCAATTCTGCAGCACTCCCACAAATGAAGTTTATTGTACCCATTTGGCAAAGTTATCTCCTCCACATTAAACATCAGTCAGCACTGAGCATTCAAGGCTGCATGACTATTTTCATCGACTTAATAAAAGCAGACACTTCTTTTTTCTACTCTTATCGAAAAGACATCTGCAGTTCATTCAAAAGGGAAAAAAAACTGCCATGATTTTGAAACATTAACCTGCACAGAAAAGGCAGAAAACACAATATTGTTGGATTTACTTCACTTCTTTTAATTTAGTGCATGATTATTTGTACAATCACACAATATTTGGTCTTCATATCAGCCAAAATTTGCATTAATTAAAAACATTATTTTTTGAGATGAGAAATCTCACCCTGCTCCAGAGGACCTGACTCTCGACTCAGGTGGATAACTGTGGAAACAACAACGTTTTTAAACCATGCGGATGAAAGAAAAATCTGAAACAGGGGGGTTAATTGCAAAATGTTGGATGGGCCTGTCTGTTTTTGACACAAACCTGAGATTCACCAGGGTGATATGGGGAAGAAACATAAATGATTCAGTCTTTAAAATGGAACTAAATAATAAATATCTTGAGCTGACTCATAACTTCAACACTAACTTTCACTGCCGCTCACAATATTGCAGTGAGACTCTTTTTCTGTTTCATTTTCTTTTTTTTTTTTTTAAATAATTTTTATAGTGGTTGTCTATTTTAGAGCTAAACTCCTTGAATCGTTTCTTTATTATTTTGAATGAGATGACTTTTGCTTACTGTGAGGGTTGGTAATTGCTTGCAACTTGCATAAAATGTAGGCTTTATTAAAAGTTTCCTAAATGGTATTTAAAATAATCTAATATTTCATAGTTTCAGACAAGCCCAGAAACACCAGTATGTTGCATTAAAGTTAAATTTACCATCTTTGTTGCTCAAACGTGCCAAAGAAAATGTGTTGCTTGGTTTAGCCCACATTACAAATGTGAGAACTGGATAGTTTGCCACCAGCCATGAACTCGCTGTTTATAAATAGACAAGAGACACAACCTGTTGACCTGAGACAAAATAAATTCATCCACTGTGGAGAGGATGACAGCAGGGTATGCATAAATTGGAGCGCAAGCAATGTGATCAAAACGCTGCGACAGGGAATTAATAATTCACTGATACTGGGCTGAAAGGAGGAGGCCCAGTGATCCGGGTCCACAACACTTTAATTGAACCTTCCAGGTTAATTAGGTGAAAATATTTTCCTCTATATAATCTCACACTTAACAGGGGAAGGCTTTTCTTCCAAGGTCTGTGCATGTGGTACTGCAGTCATCAGAGTGATCTCTGAGCTCAGTGGTTATCAATATTAACAGACAGAGGGTGTGGTAAGGTCAATACTAGCTCTCTATCCAATTATTCCCTCCAATTTGATTAATTTAAATACGTTTTCTCTCTTACTGACAGCAGTGATTAGCATGTGGCTGGTGTGAGAATGCTTTAGTCTTTTACCTCCGGGTTATTACAAATTTCAGTTTTCATACTCAAATGATAAATAAAACACAAAAGACATCAAGCAAAGTGCTCTACATGCTCATATAGTGTACTTTAAATCCGTTAAGGATGGAGTTTTATTATGCTGGTAATTTTCTTATTTCATCACATTGCATCTCTTACAGCCTATGTGTATTTTCTTCATCTACATGTTTTATGAACCACATTGCGTTGCAGCTTTGTGTATGAAATGCATGTAAATCACATCTGAATGAGGAGCACTCAGCCTGTTGGGTAATTACAATGGCACCCAGTGAGGCGCATACCTTCACCAAGGCCAAACATTTGATTCCACCAGAAGAAACCAGTTTTGTTGTCTGGATCTGCACCACAGAAAGATGGAGAGCAAGAGGAGATAACTGGCTTAAATTTATGTATGGACAGTAGGGACATGTCCCTACCAATATATTTACATGTCTCAAATGATGTTGCCATATTAACTCCCCTCTGTTGTACCGGTAAGATGCAGCGACTACAAGATGCCAGATTTGTGTGTTTTCTGTAAAATGTTGGTTATCATGATAAAGAATGAAAGATTGGAATATGGTGGAATATGGTGGATACTGCATCGCTGACCAGCTGCAGTGGCAGTCGCTCATATAAAACATTTCAAATGTTACTGACTTGAAACTGTTGTCACTGGCCAGAATTAACATAAACTGATATTATATCTGAATTTCAGTGGTCAAGTGTTCAGTAATTTCATCTGAGCCATAAATGTGTTCTGTTAATCCAACAGACAGGTGAGCTGCAGCCAATCAGGTAACAAGCTCAGGAACTGAATGAAAAATGAGATTGAACATCACTTTCACTGTCATGAAACTTTTGCTCTTGTGTTTTCTCTGCTTATCAGCAGTTTAACCTAGAAGAATGCATCCTGTTTATGAAATTGCATTGATTGCATGTTTTGGTATGTAAAATCCTAATCTGAAAATTAACCAGTAACTAAAAGTGCAGTGCAGCGAAAAGTGGAATATTTCCCTCTGGCAAACCTGGCAACCCTAAAATCCCCAGGTCCACTCCATATCAAATAGCCTAATTTTAGACATTGCACTTTTTGCAAACTTAGGAAAGGCAGTGGGCTATCACTCCAGCAGGAGAGCCCTGCTTGTTTTCTGGGGCTGTGGGAAATAATGAAACTGTCATGATTGATGGCTCCATGAGGACCTGACAAAGTTTTGCTCTAATGCTGACTGGCAGCTCAATCTGAACGGAAGTGTCGGGGGGGAACATAGTCAAATGAAGTTGATACAGTTTGTTTTCTTTCATACAAAACATTTACAATGTGCATATAACCGAACACACAGTCTGCTGTTTTATATTCTTATTCCAGGCATGTTTCTGTTCCTGGCCGTGGCAACGAAGTCATTTGTTTTGAGAGTCCTGTGGTTACTGGAGTCTGATAGAAAAACGGCTAAATAATAATCAATGTGTTCGATTGATTTAGTCAGAGAGCCTATCGGTCGTTGTTGGCAAAACGATGACGGGGCAATAAGCTGGCTCCAAGTCGATTGGCAATTTGGCTCCAATAATCAATCAGAGCAGAGAGACTCCAGTTGTCCCTAGTTCCGAGAGTCGGAGTTGCATCGGAAATCTGAAGTTGTGGAGAAGTGTAAAGTGGCGGATGACGGGGTTTCTGCAGCGACATAGGTGCCGTGCGGTTGATTGCGCGGCGCTGCGTGTGCGTGTGCGTGTGCGTGTGCGTGTGCAGCAGCTGCTCCCTCCCTGACTTTGTTCCTCTCCCATGTTCAGTCCTGCAGCGGCGGACGGGCTCGGCGCTCCCGTCGGCAGGAGCTCTCCAGACAACAAATCCCTCCGCGGCCCCGGGACTCAAAGGACTGGGATTATAAAGCGCGCATACCGACCGGAAGCCATCCAGGAGCAACTTTGCCACCGTCTCCGTGTTTTTTCCTCTCCATCAGTCGGCACCTGGCCGCCTCTGTAACAGCTCCAGGCTCTCAGCAGGAAAGAGGATCCGCACACGGTCAGTGGACGATAACTGAAATTTGACTGGATTTTCTGCTCCCTGAGGGTGAGCTCATTATTTTTGCAATCAGCTGCTCCTCCTCGCCTCTTATCCACTTAGGAGTAAAACATGTCATTTCTAGGCTGCGGCTTAGGTGGAAGTTTCTACAGTGCAACACTTGACTTCTGCCCCCTTTTTAATGGCAGTAATATGATGGTGGTGGTGAACTAACTCTGCAGGTTCATACATCAAAGAAATCTGTCTACAAAAGCAGAAAAAGGCCATTTGTAGGGAGTGACATCCTGCTACATCCATTTAATCAGTGAATATTTCATATTATTGCTTTAGCCTACTACAGGCATTTTTCTTTACCATTGTTAAAACTCAGATTGTTTCCCAAGCAGAAACCTTCCTTACTTTGCTCCTTGTTTGTGTTTCCAGGACTGAACTGGGGGCAGCTCTGATCCAAACACAGTGTGAGGAGACGTTAAAAGCTTTTCGGGGGTTTTCCATCCAGGAATGTCTTATTTGCTGTTGTTTGGTTTACTACAGAGCTGTTAACACAGCTGCAGGTGGAATCAGCCTCTGATACCTTTGTTTCTCAAAGCAGATCTGATTGCATCCCTGTGATGGACTAAAAGGTGTGAGGAGGTGGAGGAGGAGAGGGGGCGAGGGTGTCTGCATGAGGTTTACCTTCCTTGAAGGTGAGGAAGTCTATTAACAGCAGGTGCTGGATTATCAGGTTCAGACAGCCGCTCCCTGGAGGGATGAATGTACATATGTTACATAAGGACTGCACTGGGACCAGTGCTGAGCAGCAGCACGACCACAGCTGAATCATAAGATGTGAGGCCATGATTTACATTTGTCTCCAGAAATTCTTACCCACACAGAACACGAGGACCTACAGAGCACGAGACTGAAACATACAACTGATGTGATGTCTTTGATTCAGGATTTCACACCTTTTTGGCGTCTGGTTTTTTGGTGTTTTGCTTTTTTTTAACAAGCCGTGTCTTTGAATGGATCTTAATGAGGACCAAGGGAAACCTGTACAGTGAGCCTTACCACGGAGAGATTTTCATTCTCCTCTTGAGCCCCTCCTGTGGTGCGACTGCTCAGCATGGATCAGTCCCAGGACCAGCCGTTGGACTGGGGCTCAGTGGACCCCAGCTTCTCTCCACTGCGGCAGTATGACGGCTCTCAGGAAAGTCTCAACCACACCTACAGCCTCCACAGCTCTCTGATGCTGCCCTCCACCTTAAGCTCCCCAACTGCCTCCCTCAGTCAACCTCTGCCATCTCTGCTTCCCTCCTCCCTCACTGCACTCTCCTCCCTGCTTCCCTCCCCTCTTCTCTCCACCACCTCCTCCTTATCCTATCAACAAACATCCACTTCTGTCTACCAACCCGCCTCCTCCTTTCCTTTGTCCCTGCCCACCCTCTCCTCTAATGACTTGGCAGATCTGGAGAGCATGCTGCTGTGGACCGTCCATGAGCCCAGCACCATCGCTCTGACCATCATGTACTGCCTCTCCTTCATTTTGGGATTCATTGGGAATTTAATGTCCCTGCGTGTCCTCACCAACAGGCGCAGCCGGCGGCTGGCCAGCGTCAGTGCCACACGCAATCTGCTGGTGAACCTGGCGGTGTGTGACCTGGCCGTGGTGTGTGTGTGCATGCCCATCACTCTGGGAAGCCAGATCTACACGGCCTGGGTTTACGGTGACCTCCTCTGTCGAGCCGTGCCCTTCACGCAGGCCGTCTCTGTCTCAGCCAGCGTGTTAACGCTGACGGTGATCAGCGTGAATCGTTACTACAGCGTCAAGTCACCTCTGCAAGCTCGCTCCATGTTTACCCGCCGCCGAATCTTGGCAACTGTCGCCGTGGTGTGGACGGTGTCCTCGATCATGTGTGCTCCTATTGCGGTGATGAACCGGCGGCGGGAGATCAGCTTTGGGACTTTCGCCATCTTGGTCTGTCAGGAAGAGTGGCCTCAGCATCGCCTTAAACAGGGGTAGGTGCCCCAATAGACTGCGGTGTATATATATGTATGTGCATGACCCAGTCTGTATTACAGGATTCAGACTCATGAATGATCATCATCACTGGAAACAGGGCTTGAGGGTCCTGACACACCAAGCTGAGAGTCAGCTGTGAGTGCTCTTGGCCTGTGGTTGAGTATGGACGTCCATCGCTTTTCGTTCTGGTGTTGTCCAGCCCCAGGTGGTAGTAACCGGCTCTTAGTGACCAGCTGAGCGTGTTGACTCAGAGGAGGTTGTCAATGAAAGCGAGAGAGTGAATTAAACTTTACTGTGCCAGACATATTTCCATTTTATGTTTTACAGTGGCATAAAGATGCAGGCTTAGGTTGCTGTTTTTGTCTTTCTGTGATACATTTTGAATCACAAACACAAATCAAAATAGTTACTAGTTATGACATCGCTCGCAGGCACAGAACATATATGCAGGTGGGCTGTCAGCTAGTTGTCATCTGTAGTCTTTGCATTGTGTGTGTAAGAGCAAGACGTGAGGCAACATATAGCAAGTGTCTGATCAGTCCTCATTTGTCCCAGCTACCTCTCACAGTCTGGTTTGCTGCACCAAGGCCCTGAGATTCCTAAATGGGGATGGATTTGCCTCTCAAACCTGAGAGGTTTTTAAAAAGCTGTGCTGTCAAAACGAGCTCTGTTTTGCACTTCAAGCACAGGTTTAGAGACAGTTTTTTGTTTCCTTTTTTTAATCCCTGTCCCTTTTTCCTTAATCACGCCTTGGCAAGTGGCTCAGAATGACTTCGGTTGTGTACAGTCTGTGCTTTAATCTTTTTAGCTGTTGCACCATTATAGCTTTATTGTCCGTGAATCACTTTGCAACTGTGTGCTGCAAAGTGTGAAGTAGTGTTGATTGTCTACAGATACGCTCCAATCTAATTCTCTTGGGAGGTCAAAGACAGTGCTGCCGGGGATGGTATTGTCATAGGGAGCCTTGTATGTTGAAAATGCAGATCCTGAGCACTGCATCAGATGCACAGATTCCACTGTGTCAACAAGATAAAGATTAGTTTTTATTGAATATTAAGACTATTCACCTGTGAGCGCAGGCATTTTCCTCATCTTGTCAGCCTTGTATGTTATTGACAAAAACAGAAGCAAATTAAATATTCTTGTAAAGAGCCCATTGTGTTCCCGATAATTGTACCCAGGCAGCAGTTCTTTACTTCAAATAGAGCATTTTGTTGCTGTGATAAAAGGGCATTTCTACACAGTATGAGTATGGAGTGTGTAATCTTTACTGTTTCAACACCTACAAATGGATATAATAGAGATATTTTTCATATATGTTTATCTTTTTAGGAAGGAAAGTAATCAGTATCTCACCCTAAATATTCCCCTTGTCTTCTACAGATACAATGTGCTACTGTTCGTCATGCTCTACTGCCTGCCGGTGACCTTTAACCTCACCATAGGCTTCCTAACAGGCAGGCGGCTTTGGGGAGGGAAAAAATCCACTTTTGCTGATCTGGATCCTCGCAGCCAAGCTCTGCACACCTCGCGCCTCAAGACCCGTCAGAAGATCGCCAAGATGGTGGTGTGCCTGGTGCTGCTGTTCGCGGTGTCCTGGCTGCCGCTGTACTTGGTTGACCTTTGGATCGACTGCGAGCAAAGGCCACCGTCTTGGCTGCTGCAGACGAGGCCGTTTGCCCAGTGGCTGGGCCTGACAAACTCCAGCCTTAACCCCATCTGTTACTGTTTCATAGGGGATCTGTACCGCTCAGCGAAGGTGATACGGACGCGATACTACCAGAAAGTCGCGGCTCTCTTCGGCTCCTCCTCATTCTCCAGCTCGGCTGCGGTGGCGTCTCCTGCCGCAGTGATTGCAGACACCAAAGTGACTGATGGTGAGCGCCGCCACATTGCTACTGGTGCTGTGGTAGCGTCTGCATCCATGGTTACAATCCCCAAGCTGCTGAGCCTGGCTTGTAGCCAGGGACTGGGACCGAAGGTCAGAGACAGTTCAGACAGCCGAGCGGGATCCGATCACAGCATCTCAGACTGGTGTCGGTCCAGTCCCAGTGTGTGTGACACCTCTTTGCTGCCCTGCCAGCTCCACACACTCCAGCACTCCATACAAAGAGCAGATGTCCTACCAACAAGAAGACACTCTGTGAATGAGAATGCTGGATCATTACCTGTAAGAATAGAGTCTGTGGAAATAGATGTGCTGCCTTTGAGGAGGCACTCAGGGGACAGAAAATATGGTCTGTCAGCTGATAAGAGAGACATTGCCATGGGCAGACACGTTCTCTGTTCCACCGGGCAGCATAGAAGCAAAACATCACAAGCCTACTGTCTGGTAGGAGACAGGGAGGATGAAACAACCGATATGACCAGCCTGTGAAAGCTGCAGATTATCTGAAGTATCAGCAGGGAGGAATTTCTTTCTTTTTGTCCTACAGGCAGCAAAAACACACGCAACTCCAGGTGCACAGTTTGCAGTTGACAGTGTGGGTTAATCCCTTGCAAATACCATTGTTTGTGTTGAGGATAAACTGATCTGGTCTACACTCTCATTTCCGCGTGTAGTAGTGTCTCTGTACCATCTGAAGCACAGGGGATCCAGGAATGATGTTTGCACCGATGCGTTCAGGTTCAGGCAGGTAGAGGCAGCAGTGATGGAGTGAACCCTGCAGGGGAGAAGTTACAGTGTTATTTAGCCGTGGGCTACAAAGACAGTTAATATTAAGAAGGATGCATTGATATTATATGCAAGTCATATAATAGGCGATACAGCTGCTAGTCACAGTTGTGTCCTACATCTGCTTAAGACATTAACCCAGCAGGACGTACAGTGAGATGAGTTCTGTCTTCATTTTCTTGTTGCTTGGCTCATGGTTAGAATTGTATTTGTTGCTCACAGAAAGGTTAAAGCCCTTTATCTTAACAATTCAGTGTCTGTGTTTCTGACAGCTTCACAGGTTAACATCACTATCAGTGTCTGCAGTCTGTGAGATATGCAGTACCAGTTGCTCGTGTGTGTGCAGTCACACAGATGATTCACAGGGAATATGAGACAGATATGTGATATGTGAAGCAGAAAATGGAAAAATTCAAAACATGGTGAACAGTTTTGATTTGCATGTAATAGCTGTGGTATTGCTCTTTCAACTTTTCAGGTTTATGTCAGTTCTATACCTGGCCCAGCTTTCAAAAAAATGAGCCCAAGATAAGCAGGGTTACTTCATCCAAAGGGAGTTTAAAGAGCCAGTTCACCCAAAACACCCAAAACAAACAAAAAATCTTTAAGTGGTTTCTAATAATAAACGTTCAGTTTGCTCTTGATTTGTGTCGCTGATGTTTCTGATGCATCTGGCAATATGTGATTTTGGTGAATGTAATTTTGTCACAGGATTTAATAATTACATTTAAGATGAAACAACAATAAGCTGACAGAATTGCCATTTCACCTCAGTCTGACACTGTGTTTATGTTAGCTGTTTTCTATTTGGTGGTGGGGGTGGTGGCTCTGGGGGTGGTGGGTATTTTGCCCCATCAGTATAACATCATTTACAGTCAACAGCGGAGTTGTGGTTGTTGGTGAGGGAACATGCCACTTAAATGTGCCCTGTGGAGTTTTTTCTATTTACAAAATCGTGTTTATATTTAGTGTATTTGTCACCAAAGCAATGCGCTGCATGCATTTGCTTCCACGCAAGACATTTACAAAACTTGTTTTGAAAATTTGTTTGAATCCTGCATCCAGGTTGTCAATGTTTTTGCTACTTTGAATAATACATGGACCCTTTTCTGCAGTTTTATTAGGGGTTATTTCCTGAGTTGAAGGCAGCTCCAGTGAAGATTTACCTTCCATTTACCTTTGAATGGCGGAAATCTCAGAGACGGATATCTCAAAACCTGAACGAATCACCCCAAAGTATCTTTCTAGTTACGTCTGGATACCACTAAAGGGGAGAGGGGAATTATTTGTTTTCAATTTGGGTGACGTGACCCTTTAAAAAAATGTCTTTTATTGCAAATATTACACTGACTGTGCCGTGACGAGCAACAGAACAACACAAGAGTACATCCGTTTTGGTATTTGATCACAGGAGCGCACTGGTCCAACCAGAGACGCTGCCTGTTAAACCAGCACATGCCTCGTTGAGTAAAGTACTGAAACTGGGTGCCAAAATAGCTTTAAAGGTTGAAGAACTAAAACACACACACACAGACACACACACACACACACTTGAGCATGCACAGATGCATGCACACAGTCGACAAAATCTAATTTACCCTCAGGCTGCTTCCAGTTGTGTCCAAGACAGAGGTGGTGAATAGCATGAGCTGCTGTGACATCAAGCTGCTAATCACACTCTTGTCCTCGCAGCGAACGGAGAAGTGATGCAGCACTCAAGGCATCAAACTGTGTTGAAACTGTCCAATTTATGTCATTGGATATGGTCGCTTTGTAGAATATCTCAGTGCCATTATGCTGTGACTCTGTCTGTCATCTCTCCTCCTTTCTTTACTTTCATCTACCTCTCTCTCCCTCTCTTTCTCAGTTTTGCACTGTGTCAGTGGAGGGCATGTGTACTCGATTATGTGCATTTGGTGTTCCATTAAAAAAAAGCAAAAAAAAAAAAAAAAAAAAAGCAGGAGTTTTGTCTGTGGTCACCTGTAACTGCGATTGAAACGTCACAGGATTTATTTTAAAAGAACTTTCAACACAGCTGTTCTTAGAAGAACTTTGTCTTAAGCTAATAGAGATGTAAAAAGCGGCGGGAGGCTTGAAAGAGACAGATAAAAGGCTTCTGCGCAGTCTTCACATCCTTTGTCCAATCTTCTCTTGTTCGCCTTAGGCCTGATGAAATCTTAAAGGGATCTGAATTTGGTTGTGGGAAGCTCCCGTTCCTCTATTAAATGAGTTAACAGAGAAGCTGAAGGAGGGAGTCACTCAAAGACAGTTTCCCCAAGTTTGGGAAATGGACATCGCTCTTCCATGAGTTTGATTAGTGACTGCAGAACAACTCGGGCATTTTCATTTTATAATTGTACTTGCTCACCATGTGGGAAAATTAGCAAACAGATTTCAGAGAATGAAACCACTTTGTTGAAGCCTTGGGTGAGGTTCAGGCTTATATTCAGACATTGAAGTTTCAGGGATGGTTTTCTCCCAGAGGTACCCTGTGGAGTTTACCTCTGAACAAAGATCTGTTAATGTTCTTAAAACAATTACATCCCTTCTTGCAAGCCTGCAGTCCTCTTCCTCTCTCACTGGCCAAAATGTGCATCCAGAAACATCATTATCAACATTCAGATTTGTGACAAATTCAAGGAAAAACCCGAATTAATGAGGGAACACATGTAACAAATGAAGACACTTGCATGATATAATTATCATCATAAACCTGATTTTGGATCAAAGTGGTAAGAGTCACCCAGAAAGGTGGTCTATAATTAAGGCGCAGATGGGTGGAGCTTCAGCTACAAAGAAAAAAAGTCATATGGTCAGATGAGTCATCCTCCACTATCTTCTTGACAAGTGGCTGAGTGCTTGTGAGGCTAACGAGCCGTCCAGCTTAAATGATAAATTATGTAGTTAGTTTGCAGTGTCCCTCCAGGATGAGACTGTACGAGGGTTTTCTGATTCAGCGGTATGACATAACACCCCTTTACAAACAGCAGCTGCAAAAATGACGATCATTTGGATAAGTTAAGGAATTGGTCACGGTCGTGATGAAAAGAAATCGGCACGGACCATCAGTAGGAGGTGTGAAGCAAACTGTGGTAATGCTGTTGACGCATCCAGCCGCCTTGACCTCCTGCCTCTGTGGACTTGATGGCCGTTTATACAGTGTCACACCACTTCCTGTGTTTGCTTGAGACGGACTAGAGTCACTCCTCCACACTGGAGGACTTTGTGACTTAAATGTTGACGTATTCTTTATGGATCGAAGAATAGCCAATGCTGTTTATCGGTCATTAGCTTCATTCCAGTTCAAGGGCAGCATCGTTCAATCAATCGTGGACTGTGAAGGCCGAACTGAAATAAAAAGGTCTGGCTTACAGAGGAAGTCCGCTTTGCATCACCAGTTGAGCCTGTCGCCTAGCAACTTTGACACACAACTTTTTTCTTTTACAAAAACTTGTGGTTTTAAGGCCCTTGGTTTTTTAACAGTTGTAGCATCAATTGTTGAACTGAACTGAAACCAAATACTAATTAAAACTTAATCCTCAGGCTCTCTGCTGGCATTATTTGCTGCCATGTTATTTTCATTACCAGCACGCAATTAATTTTGGAATAGGTTGGGCCACGAAGGATCCACTCATCAGATCCTTCGCCCCAAGAAAAGAAGGTTGCATTTCTCAGCTGCATTTGAAGGAGCCTTTGAAATGGGACAGCCTAGTGCCGCCGCTGTGATGCAGTCGGTCTTCAAATGCAGCCTCTGAAGGATGCCGCCCCTGAATTGGGTCACAGCTATAGTCACCAGTCAACAGGACGGACACACATGCTGGTAATCTCCCATAGTTTGAGTAGATTTGTCTCATCAGAGGGAAGAATCGCTACAAATCAAATCAAAGTTTTTATGAATGTTTACTTTTATATTATGTTTAAATGTTTCATCCTTTCTTCAAGTGCTTGTTTAATCGGGTTGTATTCCTTCCCCCTCAGTTGCACGTTCTCAGCATAACCATGGTCACAAAAACACTTGCCTGAAGCAGCATGAAGGATCACAGTGATGTGACTGCAGGTGGCTCTATGTGCTCTCTCTCTCTCTAAGCTGTTGACCCAGGCTAATGATTAAATGTTTCTATGCTGATGAGAGTGGTCTCCTCTTGTTTTTGTGAGCTCACCTCCCTCGTTTCAGCATCAAAATACCACCTGGTTCTAGCTGTGCCTCCCTCCGTATAAACTTTATTGCAAATTTGTCACGTTATCCTCATACACATGTAAGACGAAATAAATGTATTTCACTTCAAGAGAAAATGACTGATGAAATTTTCGGCAGAGCCAGTTTGCAGCTGCATGAAATGTACAACCTGCAGGGACCAGAGTTCGCAGCAGGGCATCTCTGGAAATTGTCAATAGTCTCTTGAACCACTCACAAGGATGTGAACGGGCGGGCGTGCACACACACACACACACACACAAAATTTCATTCCACAATTTCAGATATCCCGAGGACTCATAATGAGGCACTTCAACTCATGATTGCGTTCATTTCTTCAGACATCCGGTCTTGTTGATCTGCTCATATCTTTCCTCCACATCATTTCATCATTCTATGTTTCTCTCTGTTCACTCTGCCGCCCCCCCCACCTCTCTGCCATTCCTTCTTTTCTTTCTTCTTTCTTCTTTCCGTTTCAGTCATCTCTCCTTGCGTCATTGCTGTACCAGTGTTAGAAACCATGCCAACAATAGCCTGTTTCCCTTCCTCGTCCTCCTCCTCCTTGTTTCCCCTTTAGCGGGAAACAGTGTTCCGCCGTTGACAACATGTCAAGTTGCTTTTGCCTAAAAAATTTATCAACCATAGTTCAAAATGAAACATTGATAGCAGACTGTGTCTTGCTAGTGTTGACATCAATTTTTTAATGTTTTTAATGTCTGTGTTTTTTTTTTATCAATGTTTCTGTCTGTTTGTTAAAGGCCGCACCCATCTGCTCATTATTGCACTGCAACCCCTCCCACACACAAAGGAGTTTGTTTTTTCTTTGTTTTGCACACGTTTTGAACTCTGATTGACACATACTACAGTGTGACACATCACATATTAACAGACATTAGCTTTGTTGTGTAAACTTTTGTAAGTCTCTTGAGCTCGGTAGATTAGGTTGCGTGACAGCAGACATTTTGACTGGCAAAGCACAGACTAATCACATAAAGGATGGCTCTGGTCTATTCAGTTGTCGCAGTTAGTCATAACAGTGTGACAGTGAGCCAGCATGCTGAATACCAGGACCTTGAAACTGTATCAGCTACAGTAAATGGAATTCAGCCATTATTGATTTTATTTTGTGCTCTCCCTACTCTAATGTAACTCATCCATCAGATGCCAGTGGAACTCTTCAATTCACAATTTTACCCACAATAAAACCTGAACCGCAGACAAGCCGAAGCCAGACCAGCTGTTATCACCACCAGATCGCAGGAGGATGTTGTGTCCCGTGGGTGTGCATCACAGTCTTGCAGCTAAGGGTGAGTCAAACCTGTTTCCTCAGGCCAGGCGAAGAAAATAAACTCACAAAATTACAACATAAGGGGTCAGACTCTCGGGCTGCAGGCATGTGAGGTAGAAATTATGACATATTTTGAAATTTTCCACATTTTCCACAATTAACTGAGTATCAATTTGGCATGGTGCAAGCCAACCAACCATTAGGCTCACCAACCTGCATTATGGCCACACATTACAATTCATGTACCTGTAATCCTGGCAGAACATGGGAGTTGCTGGGTAACCACTTCCTGAACTCGTGACTTTCAGTGGTGGATTCAGACACTTTACTTCAGTAAAGCTGAAGCAGTGGTATTACATCGACTCTGCTGTTCCGTGAGGTTAAATTACCGTGTTTGGTAGCTGTAAAACAGTTGTCTCTGGTTAAACAAAAAGGATCTTACTCTGTAGGAATCCTATCTGTAATGTTTTTAGAAACATATAATGACAACCTGCTCCTGTAGTTTAATGGACTGTTCCCTCCGCGCTGACGACAACTCCTCGAGGGAATTGCTTGAAATTTGGCACAAACAATCATTTTGAACACAAAGAACAATGAACTGATTAGATGTTGATGGACAAAGGTTAAATGTCAAGATCACTTTAACCTCACAAAACATGTTTTTGGCCATAACACACCAAGTCTTATGCTAATTATGACACAGTTTAACTCAAATCTTTACAAGGATAAAATTAAGTGATGAGATTTTATACCCAGGTGGTCAAAGGTCAACTTCACTGTGACATCATGATGTTCTGCAAAAACACTTCTAGCCATTAGTGAACTCAGGAAGGGGAGATTGTGACCATAGTTCCTGCAACCTGGCTGGATGGCGGAGGCAGATAATAGTTTACATTACAGCAACAGTGTTGTGGTTGCCAGGTGTTCTGATCCTGCTCAATACTGCACCATTTCAAACTATTTTGTTCACCCAAAAACATGGGGAAATAAGATGCAAAAATCCTTTACGTGTTAAAACATTTAAAGTGTAAAGTACTTTTTTATAACAACAAATATTCAAATATCTGTGTTTTGCCAAAGCAGGAGTGACTGCTCCCCTCGGACGCCTCATGACTGCTGCATGGTTTTTCATTGCTCAACAGCAATGAGTGCTCAGTTGCTGTGGGCAAATAGATATGAACAACTGTCAATCATTTGGTTGGTTCTGTTGTCCCTGATGGTTTTAGTTGCTTTTGTGTTTTAATAAACTCTTCACCCTCGGTCTCACACCAACGCAAATGCTGCTGTGATATTGATTCACTCCAGTGGAAAAAGCTGAACTAAAACATCAGTGTGGATATTGAGTGAGACAGTGGAAGCACCAGATTTAAAGAGAACTTCCTCAGATGTGGATTACCCTGGCAGGACGGTGAAAAAGTCTCAGCAGGTATAAAAAAGCAGGAGCCGGATGAACTTACTAACACTGTGTAATTCCTTCTCTAAAGATTCCTGCTCGGCCTTTCTTCAATCACATCATCTCCAAAAACCAGATTCATTCAGCCTCAACTGAGACATTAGAGGTATGACCAGACGAGCAGAAGGTCATCGTCCGCCAAATGTAATTTAGCCAAATAAACAGACGACATTACCCTGCTAAATTTTGGATACCAACATAAGTCTGTCTGAGTTTAAATCTTAAATTCTTCCTTTAACAAATTTATTTTACGTAATTGTTGAATCCAAGCCAACTGTGAAATCCCTGTATGTGTGACTGTGTGTGTTTTTGGTTGCCAAGTGTGGGAGGCAGAAAAAGTGTTGAATAAAGAGTGTGTAATCATATAGATATCACTTTGTGCATTACTGAAACGGGACTGTTATCTCCGTAATTATAAACAATTAAAATATGGGAAGCCTTCTGTCAGCTTTGGCAGGACGTCAGCAGTGCAGCGAGCTCTTAAATGCTGGCCTCTGTTGCAGCTTGTTGTAATGACTTCAGTCATTTGGCAGCTTTGTGTGTAATCCGTCATTCTCAGTAATTGGATTCTTATAGCTGATGCTGTCCATCAACTGTCAGCACTGTTCGCTGCTCCTTTCACTTTTTTAACTTTAACTTTAACTCTTATCTTTATTTCCTTATTCAAACAGACTCAAGCTCAACACACACACACACACAAACTCACAAGTTCATCATTTAGCTAGTTCATCTTTTGCTCGCTGTCTTTTGCTCACTACAACTGTGGTGCCAGCTGTGGTAAGACGAAGCTGAGCCAAAACACTCGTGTTAGCGTCCCTGTGTGAATGTAAACAAACGTGAATTGGCAAACTTTAAAACTTTTGGAGCTAATGAGCTGTGATGGGATTAAACTGAATGGACTTGACAGGTCGAGATGGAAACGAAGTTGAACTCTTACAGAGTCAGTGCTGTGCACTAAGATGAGGATGCATGAGGCATTTAGTAATGAACCAAGGCACTAGGAAGTTATCAGGGCAAAGCATCTAATAGTTGTTATATTTCTCTAAAACCCAAATGTCAACCTCAAATCACCAAATCACCAAAGTCAGTGCATTTCATCCTTCGGGCACCGTGGATATCTGTATAACGGATTTCATGGTAATTCATCCTCTAGCTGTTGTTGCTGTCTGGCTATGCCATCACACCTGCAGGCATAGAATAAAGCATATAGAATAAAATTCCTCCTCTGGTATTTCTGCAGCACAGTCTGTATGCTTCTGGTTTAGGTGTTTTACTTTGAGTCCCTGAGGAAACTGGGTGATGGGAAAACAATTATAGAGCCACTACCAGATGTCCTGGATTTATGAACCTTCAACTAAATGGAGTTCATTGTCCCCTCTTAACATTTTATGGATTTGTCTGGTTTTAGGCCCAAGAGGGTAACCTCTCTAGTTTTTTGGGGTTTTTTTCAGTGTGAGGAAAAGTGATTCAAAAGCTCCTTAAAGTTTGCTGGGTCTTGCACCTTTCTGCTCCAGTTCTAAAGCATGTTTGCAAATGTCCTGCACATCAGCATTTAAGAAGAGCTGTGTATACAGGGTATTAATTAAACAGCAAACGCACACAGTCTGCATTTGCATCACTCATCTCTTGATTCTCTTCTTCCAACTGACAAATGCGTTCACAGTCTGTGGCACACACTGAGTACTGTCACTAACCACAGTCAAATACAGAAATACTACAGTAAGAACCATTTTCATTGAAAATGACCTAATTTAAGCCTTAAAAGAACAAACTTTAAAATTACTTCTACATATTACTAATGGTTTTTAGTAATTGTTTTTGTGGATAATGTAACTGGCAAAGAGCAGGACTCTGAAATAACTTCCTGCATACGGTCTATGGCAAGGTTTAAGCTTCAACACTTTGGTCATGGGAAAATTTGGGTTTTGGTTAAATATTGAAAAAGTAAACATGTTTTGCGTCATCACTGACTTCTTATTATTTAACCAAGACAACAATCTTTCCCCCATAGACTTCACATGGCTGTAATAGACACAGTAGAAGAAGTAGAGGTCGCTAACCAGAAAAAAACAAGTTGTTTGACAACCACCAAAAAAACTTGAAGGAGAAGAGACAAAAGCAGTCACCTTGGCTCATCTATGACGGGTTTTTTTCAATTGGGTGACTTGTAATTATTCATTCGTGTCAGCTGGTATTGGCTATGGGAAGACACTGGTAACAGCCTCTTCTTCTTCTCTAGAAACATAAACAGCTGATCAGTCATGCTACGTCAGTACTTCTTCAGAAAAGGTGTTTTCATGACTCTTTTTTGAAAAGGGCAAAAAGCACCTCAAGTGAGCGTAAAAACTTTTTGCTGTTTTCACCAACCTTTACAGCTAATGAATATTTTTTGGATGTGTTTCATGTGAACATTTTGTGACTTTGCAGATGTGTTCATCACAAACATCTTTATCTGTTGATTAAAAAACATGTAATCAGTGTGGTATTCATTTTTTTTAAAAACATGTTGCTGTTTCAGGTTAGTGGTGTATAAATTTTATAATCAGGAGACATGGCTGCTTTGCAAATATTCACTCAGCTTTTCTTTCACTTCTGCTGAACAGACTCCATCTGGCTGCGGTAGACTTGCAGGTCAGAGTTCACCTGCTAAATCACATGATCTGCCAATAGAAACAACGTTGTCCTGATGCGTCTTTAGTTTGAAAATGGAGTAACTATTGATTCTAGAGATGTTCAGTTTGCTGTGTTTTGCACAGTGCCAGTATTTTCTGATCACCTACTGAGATGAAACTCTGTTTGAGGTGAGAATTGCTGAGGCTATTTCCGATGGTCTGGACCTCTCTGGCAATCAACCAGAGCGCCAACTGAGTGATATTGCTATTGTCCATACTCTACTGTTGTATGAAAGGAGGCAAGACCTAGCATAAAGCTAAAGACTGGAAACTGGAAACAGGAATTTAGAAATAATTCAGAGGTGCTCATGAGCAAAACACTGGAAATTCCTTGCAACTTTTGACCATGAAAAAAGCTTTTTTTTAAATTTTTTTTTTAACTGAACTAGTGGACATATCTGCGCCCTTATTAAAATCTCTACACACACACACAATGCTTCTGCAATCTTCACATGTGTAGCCCATTAACAGCTCCACACACACATTCACACATATTTTACCTCAGGTGTTACGCAAATCTGCATCATCACATAATTATTCTCTTTCTCACTTAATTTTCACACTTCCACTCGCACTATCAGACCGTCATTCCCTTCATTCAGAACTGAGCTGGCCGTCAGACCATATGAGAGCTGACAGTCAACCTTTAAGCTCTCCGTTTGTTGCTCTGTCTCATTTATAGTCTGAACAAAGGCACACGAGCTCCCAAGTGGATCTTGGGAGTGTGAAATGAGTACATCAAGTGGACTGAACAGGCTTGTATACAGAGAACGTAAGTGGTCAGCAAAGCAAACCCTGCCAACGCTTGCATCAGCACAAACAGACACACACACAAACACACAAACACACATTCATTCAAGCAGAAATGAAGCTGAGAGTTGCAGATAAGACTTCCTTATTTTCCCAAATGCATCAACTGTGATGGAAACTGTGCATTTGCCAGTGATTTGCCTTCCTATTTGATGATCCGGTGGATACTGAGAGCGATAAAAAAATCGAACGTTTTTTTGCTTTCAAACATTTGACAGTTTCTCCTCATTGATGGACTCACCGTACCCTGAAGTGAAGGGCAGTGCTCCCCAGATGGCGGAGACTCTGCCACCACTCTGGTGTGTCACCTCTGTCACCGATTTCCAATATGCAACATCTGAATCAAGTGAAGCAGAAACAACAATTTCTTTTTTTTCTGACTTGGCGCCAAAAGAAAGAGACGACCTGGTGAGATTTGCTCGGTGATTGAGCTGCAGCCAATCCCTATAATACTCTAATGGAGACTAACGAGCTCCAGAAATAGCTGTTTCCTGTTTTTCAGCTAAAAAGCCAGTAATTCAGCCACAGTAACTCTATTGTAAAAATCCCTCTGAATTTGATTCAGGGACTGTAATGGTGAATTAAATTAGCATATTTTACTTTAAGCTGCACCATAAGATAATTTTCTGATTTGGAAATGTGGGGATCATACACATATTGTGTCTTTCAATAAAAAGCTGGAGCCCACATTGTATTGAATCTCAAATTATGATACTACAAGTGTTTTAACAAAATAAAGGCATAGATACAAAAATGTACTTGCACATTTTGCAGGGGAGTGAGATGTGATGAGCAAGACATTTTGCAGTCTAGTCTTCTGCTGTTTATCTGTATGTGGTCTGTGAATGAGTACAGGTTTACATAGATGAAAGTGCATGAGTGAGTAAGTTCAGCTCAATATGTGGGAATTCAGCTCACACACTGTATTCTATGATCTCTCTCCATTGTGCCATGAGCAGATCTGAGTTGAGTTGACAGGATTGAATGTATAGAAACCTAACACACCTCTCCCACTGGGCTCAAAGAGTAACTTAACAGCAGACTGAAGAGCAATGTTTCACGTCAGACCAGCACCCAAGCACACACACCAAGATGGGGTGCGTGGTGCATGGTTGGGTAAGGTCGGGTGTGCGATCTGTTGCACCTGTAACCACGCCCTACAGTGACATCACAGTGTACACCTGTACATCAAGTTTAACCACTGGAGGTCAGCAAAGACTGATCTGTCACTCTTTAAGCCCATTAGCAGAACACTGTGGACACTTTATGCCAAAACAATGCTTATGCTTGCTACTGTTTAAAAAGTAATTGATATAAAAGGCAACAAGAGTTTATGATGAGCTGCTCACATTGTCGACTGTGGAGATATTCCAAGCACAAGGGTCCACTTCCATAGCATTGAAGCTTTTAACCCATTTACAACCACTTGTTCATGCACACACATTAATTATAACATGCCTGAGTCACCTCTGTTTGCTGTAAGAAGACCTGTAAGGTGCGGCTGAAAGCTTTGGAAGTGGACCCTTGTGTTAGATCATATCCGCCAAGCATGTTTCTAGTCTCTAAGAGCTGGTTTCCATAATACTGAGAAAAAAAGTGAAAGTCTGAAGGGTAGGAATGAGATGCATTAGTATGTAATATATGGTTGGATGTTATCTTATGTATATATGATGTACAGTTTTGTAGCAGTCCTCCTATACATCGACTAAGCAGACATGTCAGACTCTGCTCAGTTTGTTCTGACTCAGTGATGTGATACAGTGGAGGTTTACATCATCAGTTCAATACAAAGACTGAACACACACACTGGTGATTAAAAAAAAGATTACACACAAGTCAATCATGGGTCTCTAAGTGTGCATTTATGTGTGGGCTTCCATGTCAGTGTTTGTGTGTGTGTGCATCTTTGTTCACTGTCCTGCAAAATGTTGCTGTATGAACTCACCACTGAGTCACAGAATGTAATACAATGGGATGAAACAACATGTGCGTCACAGTCTGTGTGTGTGTGTGTTTGTGTGTGTGGTAGGTTAAACACGTTTTAGGATTGTAGGATTTTCTTTTAATTTGAATTAGGTGAATGCAAAACAAAACAGTGTCATCACAAGTGACAAAACACTTCCATCCTCATTATTTGCACAAATGAAGTGAGATTAAAATTTAAAATTATAAATTAGAGATTCAAATTTACTGATTATAAAAGATTTCTAAACTGCTGACAGGACAGTGACAGTTGTTCTTGGATCAAAGCTCCCTGTGAATCTGAACAACACAAGCATTTTAAAAGGTGGATGAATGGATGTAAAAGGAGGGAACCTGAGGGTGGACATGCAATAAGTAGATCACTTGTACTGTAGATCTGGGGTTTACTGTGTAGGTCTTCTTCACTTGCCAAAAAAACACATTCCAAGTGTCCGGCCAAGTATCTGGAAAAATAGAAGGAAATGTCTGTTAGCTTAAATCACCCCTCTGCTTTATGGGAGACTCACATTATCATGAACGTGCAGTAACAGGGTGCAGATCATCAGTCATCTGTCTTCTCTACTCTTCCTACAGAAAATGAGACTGGTGGAAAATGTCAAAGTGGTCATTTCTGGGAAAGCACAGTTTTCTAGCACAGCTACTAGCAGGATTTAATTCCTTTACAAGGTAGGTGTAGTCAGCTTTTTAAAAGGGTAAGGAGAGCATTAACAAGGTGGTCTGGAATGGCCCTGGTCTGGTTTTAGAGTCACCAGCCCCCTGACTCGGCTGCAGCAGTGACCCTAGCAGAGAGATATCCATCCCAACAACACACTGCTGCTCTCAAAACTGATGACAGCTGCTGCCTGGTTGTGTGTCTCCCCTCTAGTCTTCCACTCCTCCTCCCCGAGGCTGCATTCAGACCAAAAATAGCACTATTAAAAGTCACAACAGCATGTGCAGGTGTGTGTGTGTGTGTGTTTGTGTGTTTGTGTGTTGCTATGGGTGAGAAAAAAAAAAAGAAATACAGTGCAAATTAGAAGGTCCAGTTTAAAAACTTACCAGAGGCGGAGACGGTGCATAACAATTTGTCCTCTTTTGTTGTAGGATTTAACAACTGTAGAGAACTCACAGCAGGAATAATTTGCTCCATCATCCTGATGCTTGCAAGGAAGCCCACAAAAGAGGTAGTCAAATTGCGCATGGTACATACTAGAAGGTAATCTGACTAACTGTGTGTGTAGCTGGCTGATATTTGACTGGACTGTTGCAAAAGTTAAGGCAGGTTTAACTGTTCAGCTCTCTGTGACAGCGCTCCTGCTGTGCCAGCACAGCGGGTTTTGTCAGCTGCATTTTCTGAATCAGTCCTAATGTTTGTCTGAGCTCAACCTGAATTCCTCTCTTCCTTCTTGTTGTTGTTTCATATTCACACTGGCCATGCACAAGCCTGGAAAGGAGAGCTGGCAACACGTCCAGGTAGCCGGGTTATTTGTTTGGCCTGTACATCATCACTTTTTCTTAATGCATCTTAGCCATTGTGTATTCAGAGATGTACACCCCCTATCTGTGGTATTCAGACTGTGTCATCTTACCCTGAGCTCAGTGTTCCTGACTAGATACTGGCTTCCTAAGATATTTTATTGCCCTTTTCAAGCTTATTGCACCCGTTGCTTTTTAATTTTTAATTTTTCGTTCTTCTCCTAATATATTCCCTTTCATCTGTTGTTGCAGTGTACCTTGCTTTTATTATCAAAATATTCATAACAAACAGCTTATCATTGTCTTATTATAAACTCGTACAAAACTACTCTCAATTATCCTCCCATTTCCTCTAGTCACTGCCACTGGGTACATGTGATCTGTGTACGCAAATCTGAAGGTGTAAACATCCTTGGTGTGAGAGATATTGGCCCATATCTCAACATTAAGAGCTTCAACACAATAAACAAAAGAGCGTAATAAACACAGATCATGGGATGTAGCGGGAGTAATGTGTTTTTCTCTTCAGGGATTATGCTTCAAGCCACACCTTATTGTTCACCCCTGATGTATGTTTGATTACATGATGTCCATGACCTCTGCTGTCCAGCCGCTCCATATGAATAGCAGAGTGTATTGAAGTGGAAATGAGATGTGACAGTTTTGACTTTGAAGCAGGATTGTGTAACTTTGAAAAGAAGAAATTAAAAAAAAAAAAAAAGAAATGCATGCACTACTGCTCAGTTAAATACACTCTAGGGTTTTGCTGCTACAGTCTTAATGGGCCTGGTGCAACCAGAAGCTTATGGTGGCTAATGTTAGCTAATATTAGCAGTGTGTAGGTAGCTGTTGATAGTGTTTGACATTACTAAGTAAGTTTGTTGACATGACTCTTCTTCACTTGTGCCACTGTTAAAATACTTCATCATTGTAGTCAAAAGCCAAATATCACTTTAGCTAAATAGTAATTTAGCATTAAAGGAGCTACTTGTAAATTTTGCTATCGCTACATAGCGAACATTAGCATTAAGCTAGTTAGCTAGTAAGCTAGCAAGCGAGTTCAGCATCAAACTTAATTTCCTTACCAGCGATGAGCTGTCTCCAGCAGAGGAAAGCAACACCAGTGCTAACCCTAGTCTCTATCACGTCTTTTATTCTACTGAAGTTAGCATGCTAACCAGCTAACCCTGGCCCGTCTCATCACTTTAGCCTCCAATCTGCCCTGAAAACGCGGCGCAATCACAACCACCTGCTGCAAGAAATCACATTTGGCAGCGGAGAAAATGTACAAATAGCTCCTTCAAACATTATTTCATAACTACGACTTGAACTCAAAATTGCTGAAATGCAGCAAAAATTACACAGTGTTGCTTTAAAGTGATCCACTTGTACAAATGTAGTGATTTAGATCACAAATCTTGTACCTTTTAACACTCTTTTAGTTTAATTTTATCTCAATACAAATTCTTATTTGTGCAGGTTTTATTTTTTTCCATGACATTCAGTGAAAATGTGTTTGGTCAGCTGCTTCCACCAGTTTGTTATTAGTGAAGAATCATATGTAACTCACTGTGAATTTCGTTTTTACGTTTCTGTTTGTGGATTACGGATTAAACAGACAAGATTAATGTTAATTATTAAGGTTTAGAGGTGCTGGTCGGTGGATTTTTAAACTTTGGAGAGTCAGGCTAACTGATGCCTTTTGTTTTCAGTCTTGGTGCAAAGCTAAACTAATCATCTCTTTGTTGAAACCTCCTTTAAGTTTGAATGAAGTTTTAATTAAAGAGCCTTGTGATAAGTCACCTCATTACACAGGATTCTTTAAGGTAGTAAAGTTCTGTACAATATGTGTCAGTGCCAGATAAGAAAGAGTGGTGTAAGAGAAGGAATAGCAACACGCTTTCCACCCCTGATTTAAGCCTGCATCACATAAATATCTTTGACCGCCGATTCATTTGGATGTTCTAACAATAGCTAATTATATTTGAACTCTGGGATCTAATTAAAGACTCAAGTAAAAGTATATGCATTAATTCACAATGAGGTAATTTCACACCTCAGTGACCTTGTGCATGTGTTTTCTATTGGTATGAGAGAAACTGTGATTTATTTTAAAGTTATATTGGAATATTACACAGCTTTTGAAGTGAGAGGAGAAAGTAGAAACAGTCAGCAACAAGCAGAACAGATCTCATGGTAGAATGAACCAATTTAGACATTGACCATCTTGAACTGGAATCTTCAAAGAGATTCGTTTGGATTGAATTGGCTTCCATTCAAACCAGTCTTCTAAAGCTTTTTGTGGCTGGCAACATGCCTGTTTGCTCACCATTTGTTAATAGCCTCTTAAAACAATCACTTGAATACAATATTGTAAGTCTAATAAAGTCACAGTGTAAGTCATCAATAAACTGGTAATTGTAATTATCATGTTTATATCATTATTATTAGCTTATCTATAGCAGATCATTATTAATTATTTGGTCATGATTGACTGGTGGCTAATAAATGAATTTTTAAAACAGTGCAAATTTTTATAATAATTTAAACCAACATTCTTTTATTTTGCCAACTTGGAGGCAGCAGAACAAGCGGTAAACATACACTGACATATTATTACCCTATGAAGTTGATAAAGCTAATATATTAACAAACAGTTGCCTATTTAGACATCTAACATTTGCATTTGCTTGTCTGATGAAATCTATGTCTAATATTGTTGATTAGTGAAGCTTAAGTTTAAGCACCTCTGATTACATCCTTAAACAAAGACATAAAGGCCTGCTAAGTAAACTGGAGACCAGTTTATTCCTCAGTTCAACTTATCATGGTGACCATTTCATGATTGTGTTTTATGGATGGACTATTTTGCAGAAAAAGCTAAAATGCGTCAGTGTTGGTCATCCAAAAAGTTATAGAGGTACTGTTGGTACACAAGACTGTGAGGATTATGAAGTCTATAAAGATCACTGTGTTTCAGCTGCCTGCCGTTATGGTTTTTCTGTCTGCTTCCATCTAAATTAAGCTGCTGCCACATTTCACCAGGTGGGACGCATCTGCTGTACCAAGCTTGAGCTCGCTGTGACTGCTCACTGTCGGGTAAATAGAACTATGTTCTTCGCCACAGGCTTGATGTAGTGGGCAACTTCATAAATCCTAAAATTTACCACTGAAAACTGCCAAAGTAATACAGCTTCTCTCCACAGCTGTACCCAGGAAATCAGATTTGTCCTTGGGATCTGAGACGATGAACCTGCCTTTATGTAGTACACTGTGTAAGTGTAATAAGAATGTAATACTCTTGTTCTGACGTTCTAGACATCTAGATGTTGGTGAATCTAAGCTTTGTACCAATTAACTCTAACCAGGTTTTGTACATGTATTGCCAGGGGCCTGTCTAAAGGGTGGGCACGGGGTGGCACTGCCCGCCCTAAATATGATTACCCCCCTTTTCTGGAGTACTAGTGCTTGAAAATCAAGCCCAATGTTTTCTAAGACATTTTTAAACATATATAAAATATTATTTCTGATTTCTGTTCTTGGTCGCCTCCATTGCCACACCATTTAAAAAATTCTGGAGTCCCCCCTGTTCATTGCTTCCACTCTGGAAGAGTGACAAAATACTGCAAGATGTCATTATGCAGAGTAAAATTTATTTACCACTAACCGTGATATTGACTGACAATACTGTCTCTTAATGCAAAACACAAGAGCTGCAGGGAGGTAAATTGACAATAACTGAAATACCTTTAAAAAACATATCAGAAAACAAAAAATTGAAGTAGTTAATCTCTGGAAAAACATCTTTCTTTCTCTTTGTTAAGCAGATTGTAAGTCCAAAACAGTTCATCAATTATGTTCTATCCTGTACAGAATTAGTAGCGTACTTAAGAAAGTCAGTGATTGTTTGGTTTTAATTTGAAGGTTGGATGGAGAGGAGTCGGTCACAAACAGTCCATGTTGTGAGTCACTGGAGCCTTGCACTCTGGGGAAGATGATAGAGTGGGCTTAGATACGCTGTCTTCTTTGGGGCCTTGAGCTCTGAGGAAGGTGATTTGGTCACCTCAGGGGTAGCAGGAGACGAGTAGTTGGAGAGGGTGGTGGAAGAGGTGACCTTCTGTAATAGAGACTAAATTCTTCTGGTATAGGGACTGTTTCCATCAACTGGGAGTAGGTTTGACTGTACTCCAGACTTGAAATGCAACCCTTTTAGTTTACTGTGCCCTCAGAGATCTCTCCTACACAAGCTTCCCATGCAGCATCCAACTCCACACTCACAATGGCTGGTGACCTCTGGGAGAAGCTCATTTTCTTGCTGCACTCATGCTGTTTTTTCAGGTGGCTGACAGACAAAGCTGGATTACCAACCAGGCAAAGCGCCTACAACTCCTGCTTTACTCTGTGCCGTATGGCTTTTGGTAATTTGATTAAATTTCCATTTTACATTTACTCATTTGACAGATGCTTTTATCCAAAGTGACTTACAAGTGAGGCACCTTGGGGTTCAGTGTCTTGTCCAAGGACATTTCAGCTCGCGGACAGGACGATTTGGGAATCAGAGCTCCAACCCTGCCATCAATGGACAACCTGCTCTACAACTGCTCACAGCTGCCCGGTACAAATTCGTATCACGTAATACATATATTACATTAAAGAAGGTGAGTCCTGCACTATTACTAAATCTTAAAACCCTGTCTTGTACTTGGCCACTGTGTCAATATCAAGTTTTAACACATGCATTAACTGTTCTTTTTTTCTTTTGGTCACTTGGCAGCAGTGGAACAAAGTAATTTAAGTTGATGCTGAGGGTGAATATGTTAGCAAACAGTGGTTAATTTACACATTCATTAACATGGAGCAACATTAGCATTCATTTGGAGTGGTGTTTGTGTCTACTTGATGAATTTAAGTCCAATTTTCACTCTCTATTTGTCAATGTTTCAGTCTCCACTAACTTCTGTGGCTAAATGCTCCACTATATTCACCAGCTTGTCACTAACTTTTTTGCAGAAAACAGCTGCAATGCTCGAGGAAAACAGAGGAGCAACGTGCAGGTTGATTGACCCTAATTGATTGACCCAAAAATTAAGTATATAATCTTTTGGCAATACTTGTTTCCCTTAAATTTTATTGGCAGGTGCAAGACAGTTCATTAATTTCTTTCTATCCTGTACAGTATTAGCATTGACGAGAGTCAGTGACTGTTTCCTGTTAATTTGAAGTCAGTCACAAACCAACTAGTCACTAACTTTTCAGTTTATGTTTGGAGCGGAACAGGTAGTATTTTTCACTGAAAACAGCTGACTGGATTGTTGTTGATTAGAACCAAAACAGCAAATTTCTCTTTTAAAAATGTGCATACATACAACGACAAAGCATACATTCAAGTTTGTATGTAAAAATCCTTAAATCCTTAATAATAAAGTCACCACAAACAGGCATACAAAAACCTGGGGCCTGGTGGTTTTCCAGTACAGGAACTGTTTGGTCTTTGGGTCTCTGTGCAAATATTAAAGGTCCCATATTGTATAGAGTGAGATTTCCATGTTTTTTTTTTTATTATAAAGCAGGTCTAGGTTCCATATTATGACTGTGAAAGTATGAAAGCTCTCACTCCATGGAGAAATGCACATAGTCCATATCCAGAAGCTGTGCCTTAAAACGAGCAATCGGGATTTCTGTAGCTTTGTGATGTCACAACAAAGCGGTCACCACTGTCAGCCATGCCCTAAGCCTGACCTTTCTGGACCCACCATCCAGCCTTGTAGGATTTGGTTTCTCCGAGTGTTTGCCTGAAATCTGCTGTGTTTTTATTTGAGCAATCAGAAAACAGTCAGCCAATCAGAAGAGAGACTCAGAGCCTCTCTTCTGATTGGCTCACCTGAGGAGATGTAAAACTACACTGCGATGGTTTTTGGTACTTATAACCACTTATATATCTTCTTATGGACATCAACACTTCAAATGCAACACAGGAGGAGTGTAAAATATGGGACCTTTAAATCTGCGATGCTGCTGTGTGCAGTCTACTGTTTTAATGGGCACTTGGAGGTGACAGGGTACATCCGCAATACACAGTGTTTGGGAGGAGGTGGTCAGGGGTCAAAAAGAGCCAAGCAGCAAATTTTATGCCCCAGGGACTCATAACAGATTAATCCAGCCATATCTTCCATTAAACTCTCCAAGCCTGTGTTACACAGGCATAAATGGGATCAACATTGTTAGTGCAGGTTGCATTGATGTCCACTTGTGATAGAAGGATCAAAGACAAAGAAAGAAAGACAGTGGGAGAACAGTAGTGGGTAAAAAACTGAGGTGTCTGACTGTTTTGTTGACTGGGTTTTACTTACGGTCTGAGAAAGGCATCACATCTCAATCTTTCATGCAAACACCTCTAAACCAGAATTGATTATTTTTACTTTCATTATAAATTTTATATTGAAATATCTTCATTGCAAATAAAACGGAAGATTGCCTTGCTGTGCATGTGCTGACTTGCTCATGGGCAGCAACACTTTACAGCAGAGCCAGAATAGAGACAGCACACATGCACGTACAGTAGATCGAGTGACAGCATTTAGTGCCTGTGCGTGCGTGGCACTATTTATTCCTGCTGAGACAAGAACCTGTTGTTGTTTTTGCAAGTAATGTCATCAGCCTGACAAAAATGAAGATGAATCTGAAATTAAACAATGTACAGATGATACAGTTCAACAAGCCATCGCAGCTCATAGGAAAATAACACAGGAAATAAGGACATTAAACACATTTATACATTGTGGTCATCCTACCACGGAGCTATTGTTGGAAATGGTTTTTGACTGCAGGTGAATGTGACAAAAGGATGCTGGGAATAATTAAGAGATCCATATCCTTTACCCTTCTCTGCCTCTCAAAATAGATTTTCTAGTTTAACCACATAAAGTACATGTTTCAGCGCTCTGCGTGACCTTTCAGTCTGCCAGTGGAATGCACCACATAAGCCTCTGTCGGCCAAGACGGCATGAAGTAACACACCAATGCTGAGTGATTAGATGCCTTGGTGTGATGTGAGAAGGTTGCGGCGATGAACTGACATAAAATTAATATTAAACCATGCAAGTCTTCTCAGCTCTACAGAGATATTTAACCACTTTCAGCTAATTGTTGTGGTTTCCTGACCTGGAATTGTACTGTTTTAGTTGATTGGCTGCTCTCCTCAACCTCATATGCAGCCACGGAGGGCAGTTGTTTTAGCAAACAAACTCTGACAAACCCACTGTGCACTACCTATCCAGCACCAGACAGGTTACAGATGAAGTTAGCCATTAGCTGGTGAACATAGCGGAGCACAAAAAAACCCCATATATTTCCTTCAGGAGTGAGTGGAAACCATGCAAAACACAGATAAAAGGAGAGTAGACCTTTCATTTCCATTCACCAGTTGACAGCTCCAAATAAAGGCTACAGTTGTTCTGTATATAATAAATAAGTAATATATTAAATAAGTATAAAGTAATAACTATAGCTGCCTTTTTTGTCAGAAATGTAGTGGTGGAGATGCAGAAAGTGGCATGAAATAGAAGTGCTTAAATTTTGTACTTGAGTATAGTGCTTGGGTGAAGGCCCTTAGTTTCATTCAGTGTTTTATACTCCTGGGGAACTAAATCAGTGTCCAGTGTATGAAATATTATTCCAGTTAGCTCTATTAACTCAGAATGGACAGCTTGGACAGACTTCAAACAGACACACAGAATACATCACAGATTCCCTTTCCAGGGAAAATATTGTGATGTTAATAATTTCTCACCTCATCATTCGCACCTTCACCACCTGTCTTTGTTGACTGACCAGCTCCCTTTGTGTATTATTGTTTCAAGTGCAGAGAGCTGACAGGACCATAGGGGACAGATTTCAAGCGCTAGCTGCCAGAAATAATCACTGATGAACTTTTGACGAAAGAGAACAGACACGGGTTCATGTGCGAATCAGTGCGTGTTTGATAACGAGAGAGAATAATTGAAACGGAATGAACTCAAATCACAAAAAAGAAAAGGAAAAAAATAAACTGTCATAACATTTTACAGGAGACATTTGCAGGAGATAAAATCCACATTTAGACAGGAAATTCATGAAGCTCTGTTTCACACACACACAGACACGCACACACCCCTCTACTAATGTTAGAGGCCTTTTATGTGAGATAGGTCAATCTATCAGGCAAGGTTTTTTTTTCATATTTCTCTGATTTATTTTTCCCTTTTCTCTGTCACTTCCCGTAATCACATTCAGGATGGAGCATTCAAAGCAACAAAACCAATACTGATGCTTTGTATTTCCAGTCTACGGTAAATACGGTAGCACTACTAAAAACATGAACTGTAAATATAGACGGAAATAAAATTGCTTTCTAGATTAGTTTGTAAAACTGTGACCTAAAAATCTTCTCAAAACTGTGAAATATAATATACAGTTCTAATGTCATAATACCATACTGTGACAATTTTGTGCCATTTATTTCTCTTCACCTAATTGGAAAAAAGTGAAGCAAAAATCACCATATATTACACCTTAATTTCTAGCCACAGGCCATTGGCTTCGATAATGTGCCATCCTGCTGTGATGTCCTGATATGTAATAATTAATGCTCAGCAGGGACGACTGCTGTGTATGAATTCATGGTGAGTGAGGTGAAATGCGAAGGTGAAAATACACAAACAAATCAATGTCAGACATGAAATGTGGAAAAAAAAAAAAACACTAAAACAAAATCTAAACATTTTTTGTTCTTACTAGCTTTTACTGCTGGAGAAGATTTGAGGCTTGTGCAAATATTTTTGACACAGTTCATCATAAAAATGTGATTGACTCATTGCTATAATTTTAAAGGAAAAGTGATGGGTGATGGATTGGTTCCACGGCTCAGGCTTTCACAGATGACCATGGTGTTGACATTGTGTACTTCATAATAGCTTTGTTGTTATGAAGTACATACTGACAGCATCAGAGTTTTATTGTCTGTAGTCTTATTATTACATGACAAGACACTACAGCCTCATAGTCTATGGAGAGAAACCGGAAATCTTTATATTGTGAATAAAACATTTTCACACTCAGAGTGCAGATCTCAGTCAAGGCCAATGTCAAACAACATACACCAGACTCCAGAGAAAAAAATTCAAATTCATAGTAAATCATCTGGATCTAACCCAAACTTTAATGGGTTTTTCCCTGGCCCATGCCGCATCCCTGCACCAAGTCTGATGCGAAACACTTCAGTATTTTTTGAGCAATCCTGCTGACAAACAAACAAACAGACAAGATGTAACTTTAGAGACCTCTAAAGTTACATTTGAAAAAGAGAAAAGAGAAGATGAGTGATTCAGTTTCTTCGCAGGATAAAATTAAAACTTAAGTAGGTTTCATCCTCTGGAGACCATCAATGTCTGTACAAAATTTCATGGTCTGTCTGTCATGTCTGTCCACTGGTTGTTGACTGACTTCTCAAGTGTCACGCCGCAAACAGTCAGAAAAGCAGACAGTGACCGACCGATAATTGTTCATGCTGTGTTTGAAAGTCTGACCCATATTTTTAAAAAAGGATTTCCAAACTTCAGAAAATGCAGAACTATCACCACTAATCCTCGCGTCCAGTCTCTCCCTCTTTCACTGACAAGAAGGAAATTAGTGAAATTATCATCATTGTGTTGAGAGAAAAAGAGGAGAGGACACAAAAAGGACACAGGTTTCAGATAATATCTCTAGGTGTTTCTTTCACCTTGGTGTGTGTAGATGAGTCTGAAGAGATGAAGAGAAACTGTCCTTCTCTGAAGCCTTCAACAGTCCTCCAGTGCTGGAGTGGGCTGGTGATGAATGAACTCGCTGTTGGCTAGCTAAAGTGGAGACATCACTCAAAAATAAAGCAACACACACCCACACACACACACACACACACACATACACACACGGATTAATAGAAAAATAGAATTTCCTTTGAGACTTCTTAAAGCTGCACTAATCAATATGTTTATATTAATGGTGGGTCAAATGACTATGTAATATGAAAGGGGGTCGCTCAAAGTGATGAACTCACAGTGAATAATGGTCCATCCCTGCAGTTCCCCTCAGTGCTTTTAGTGTCTAAGAGTCTTTTAACATCCCTCAGCTCAGTGTTTTGGTTTTATGATCTGCAGTTTTCCTGTTTTGGTTCACTCTCTGCTCTCATCGACTCCGTCTCCAGCTGCAGCAGGCAGCCCGGCACCGTACAGCAGGCAGACGACATCAGCAACTACCCAGTGAAGAAAATGGAGCTTTTAGCTGCTAAAATACACAGACATTTCCCTCCAGAGTCAGTTGAAACCAAAACAAAGCTAAAAGGAGAGTGAATATTGAACTTAATTTGTCGAGTATTCAGACAGTTTTAAGAATCTTCCCTCCTCTATAATTCTGGCACAACAACCTGAAAAATAATTTATTTTGTAGTGATGTCAAAATTCAAATGGGTTGTTTTCTGGTTTAGATTCTGATTATTGCTAATTTTTACAACAGCTTAAAGGGGTTACTTGTAAGTTTTCTCTGCCACCGTACATGGCTTCTTGCCAGGAGCGGGTGGTGGTGACTGTTGCTTGACAAATGCTTCGGCCATTGTTGTGTTTACAAGACGAGAGGTTATAATATGCCCTCTGAGCAGCGCTATGTCTTCAGGGTAGATTGGAGGCTACAGCGAGTCGCTATCACATAGTGATGAGACAAGCTAGCTTGTTAGCGTGCTAACCTCAATAGAGGAAAAGATGGGATAAAACAGTAGCGCTGCTTTCCCCTGCTGGAGACAGCTGTTGGCGAGTTTGATGCTGAACTCACAACGTTTCCTCTGGACTGGTAAACAGCTGCTAACGTTAGCTATGTAGCAACAGGAAAACTTATAAATAGCTCCTTTAATATTTGGATGTGTGGGCAACATCAAGCAGGCGAAAATATCGAGTTAGTTTCAAGGTGGGTCTCTTTCAGAAGATTTAATGCCTCAGGTTTATATTTGAGGAGATGCAATGTGACAAAAAGGGCTTAAAGGATTTTACTGATTTTAGTTTTTACAGGCCTCATGACTGTCTCATGATGCTTCACCCATCTACTTGTGCTTTTGTTAATCCCCTTCCTTTAAAACCTGGAAAGCCTTTTCCTCCAGGCCTCAATCCAAAATGTTTAATTCTTTACAAAATGTAAGTGGAAGGGCGTATTGTATAACCGTATTTTACTTGGTTCACTATTCATCAGTTGATTAATTCATCTTGTACCCTGCCGTCATCAGATCTGTGTGCATGTCAGCACACAAGAAATCACAGAGCCAATAACAGAATTAATATTGATGTAAGTTGGAGGAATACAACAATATTAATTTCTCTTTTTGATTTACTCCTTTGTTTTCTGTGTGCTGTGATGTGTAATATATTATTTTAACTATCCAGACACATATTGATTCCATTCTAATAAACAGTTGAAACAGTGGCTGGATCCTCCTGTTTTTATGTGCATCCAATTCCAGATGTTCTGTGAACCAGTGGAGTCACAATTTTTCACTCATGAAAGCTTTTTCATTGCCTTTGCAAGTACAGTGACTGCAGCAGCTGCCTCTGCTACATGCAAGTAAAGCTGTGCTCCCCCACATGCGATGAAGTTTCACCACCAAGCCAAATGTGCTGAAGGTCTTCATCATGAATGAAGGAGGAGTAAGAAAGAGAAAATCAATAGGGCAAAAACGTTGATCGATGAAAGTGACTGCCTGAGGTATGAAGGGGCTCATTTCTACAGAAGCTGGTCCCTCCCACATTTACTTCCTGCTCTTCCCTGTTGCGAGAGATGTTGGCCTCTATCTGATTAGCGTATAAGCCGACCAAAGCTATCAGATCTGCAAAGGTCATGGACGAAAGAGTCATTTTCAATGTAGAACACAGCGGAAGCAATGTTTGAGGCTTCACTGATCACCAAAGTCCTGGCAAGTCTGTGTTTTAAGTGCAGGAACATTAATCATTAATCACGTTGTATCAGTGTATTACATCTTGTAGTAAAAAAAACAACCTAATACAACACAGCCTCTGCTAGTGTTGGACTGATATCAGTTTGCCAGCATGCCTTGTCAGTATAAGTGGTTATCCTCACAGATGAAAGTTGAACATTAAACAAGAAGTGCATTCAGAAGCAGTGACTTAAATTGCTAATAGCTCCACAGTTGTGGATAAGCACTTAACATTACCACAGCAGCCGCACCACACATGCCACCAGATTGTGGCTGCAAACACTTAGATCTGTGATACCAGGAGACAAATAAAGCAATATCCTGAAAAAGTAAAAGCCATAAATCAACAATGAGGATGTGGCCAGAAATTCCTGACACATAGTATATACATGTGTGAACCCTGACATTTGGTTACACCGAACAAAACATTAAACCATGTAAACATGTGGTGTTATATGGCAGGATTTGTCAGTCTGATCAAAATCAAGAGGACCGCAGGCAGGTTTGTAACAAAGTCTTCATTTCATTGTGTTTCCATCAGAGATGTGTGTGAGCCGAGTTAACATTACACAGCCTTAGAAAGAATCTCCTCATGTTTCTTCTCTCTGATAGTCTGTAAGTGTCTGCCTGAATTCTTTCTAAATCTGTCTGTGCCCTCGATTGCACAACAGCTCTTTGTTATTTTTCCACTACTGTTTTCAGTGTATTTTTCTTGTCCACGTCAGCCAAGGCTTCACCCTGTTGCCCAAAATTAGGTTTTCTTGACCCGACAACAATAATGTGCTGGTTCGGTCTCTGGTTCGGTCTTTGTTGCATGTTATACCCTTCACCTCCTGTCTGTCTCAATACTTTTCAATACCATCCAACATCTGATTAATGTTACTGAACTCTGTGCGGGATTCTTCAGTAAAGATGTGTGTGTAACTCTGGAAAACACATGACTTTAGCTTTAATTATTTTCCTGCTGAATAAGCAGGGAAACATAGTTATGACTGAAGCGAGGTGGATCACTACACCATATACAGTCGCTACCTTACCCTAAAGAATTTCATTACCCTGGGGTTACTGATGAGCATATCATCCATTATTGATTCTGTAGATATTGGCATTCGTATCAGCCTTTAAAAATCCAATATGAGGGGAACTGCAGTATCAGCATGCAACATTCACGACACACATCACTCCATATGGAATGAACTCAGTAATGCTGCTGAGTGTTGTAGCTCTTTTTCCTCAGCTTGCTCTCAGCCTTTGCCACTTCCCTGCATTTTCTTACCTCCACAGCTCCCCCACCTCTGTCTCCTTCCCACCATCTTAGCACCACCATCACACCTTACTTCTCCTCCAACTGTGTGTGTGTGTGTGTGTGTGTGTGTGTGTGTGTGTGTGTGTGTATTTTTTTAATTCTTATTCTCCCTCCATTCACCTGACTCACACCGATGCCTTGATGCTTCTTATTTTCCTGCGCCAATCAAGCCAATCAAGCCTGAAAAAACACATCTGCGCAACTGGTCCCATGATGACAGACAACTACACACAAACAACCACACACAACAACGCACAGCTTCTACCTTTCATAACATAGCAAGTGTTTCCCAATGGAATACTCTCGGGTAGATTATTGATCGCAAGGTGAGTGACAGCAGCACGGAAAAATAAAACAGACAACACACAATCTCATAACACACACTTTTGTAACATGACTGTGTATCACACATTACTTATATACATTTAGGACCATGCAGAAGAAAGCTAATAGTTTTGTGATGTGTTCTGTGATGACAGTATTTCTGCTCTCTCGAGGGTCGCCCTGCAGACTGTTGGGGGTGGGGGGGTGAAGGGGGTTGGGTGGGGGGTCTCTCTTCCCCATCTTGCCTGCTCCACTGAGTTTGCTTATTTCATTAATTAGTAAGCACAATTTATTTTTCATTTCTTCTATCTTTATGGATCGTCACGTGCCCGTGCATCCATCGGTCTCGATCCCTCTGCATGTGTATGTATGTGCGCACGAGCGTGCACGTCACCCATAAACTGATATTGTTAAAGTATTCCCCGGGGCACAGGAGCACTGGAAGCCTGAATCAGCTATTGACTCTGTCCTCGTTCATTAGAAGGGTATAAAATCACTACTTTATTGATTCCTCTCTTTAACCTTTACCTCATTTGATCTCTAACGTGGTTTTCAGCCCCTCTCTCCACTTTTTTTTCCCCCAATTATCTTCTCTATTTGGTCTCCCTCATTTCTCTCCCTTTTTCCCCATCCTTCCCTGCTTTTCACTTTATGGACCCATGATGACTACAAATTCTCATTTGTCTGTCCTCACCTTCTGCTCTCTTTTATCAATTTAATATCCTTTTTTCTTCTTATTGTGCCTGTTCCTCCTTTGTCTTTACAATAGTTTCTGAGGCACCACCTTGTATCTGGCTGACCTTGAAGTGACCTCCCTCCATCTACTGTGAGTGACTGTGTTGACCGAGTGAATGATCAGAGCCATGATGTGACTGACTTCATTTCTATTTCAGGTCCCTCACACAGCAGTCCCCCAAGAGGGGTGCTCTCTGCATCACGAAGACATCTGTCGCTCAGAAATCAAGAATAATATTAAGAAATGTGAATCCACAGTTAGGAGATAGATAGATAGATAGATAGATAGATAGATAGATAGATAGATAGATTCTTTATTAATCCCAAAGGAGATTTGAGTAGTCAGCTGCTCACCACATGCATTCATTATCATATGAATGTGAGCCTAGTCTGGAAATAAAAAAGACCATTCAAATGCACTGACACAATGAGAAAATGTGTAAAAAAGCTTAATAGTCTGTAGTAATTATGTGTTTCATAGGTTTAATAACTTAATTACACTGCCTCAGATGACCTTTTTTTTTAATGTCTATCTGAATCACAATTATTAGTCCACACCATTCTGCAGTTAATTGTAAAGATGCAAAGGTCGAACAACACAAAGTAACAAAATATAGGTATAGATGCCAACTGCCAGCCCTTTATGATCTACATAGAAGTGGAGTATTTATGTTTGTGGTGATGTTTACACGCTGTGATTGGAAGAGCCACTGAATGTAAGACAGCTTCCTGTGAACTGCTCTTAGATTTTTCACAACAGATGGCAATGAAGGGCACATCTGCAGGCACTTCTGCTGATTTACTTCTGTGCACTGTGTGTCTACATGTGTATGCGAATCTGAATGTGTGTGTGTGTGTGTGTGTATGTGTGTGTGTGTTTACGTCATCTTCCAGAGATCACTGCGTTCAGGCCAACCTTAGGAGGGCAAGGGCAGGTGGAGACGGCGAGGAGAGCCACAGAATACCCAAGAGAGAAAGAGGGGGAGCGACTGAGTCACACTATGACAGATAAAAAAGGACAGTGAGGAAAAAAGTGTTATTAGTCAGTAAGCAAGGGAGGTACAGGGGTTCCAAGAAAAGGAGACAAGGAGGAGAGAGGGGCTGGGGATGTGAGGACAGTGGAGCGAAACAGGCAGAATACTCTTGGGGGTGAAAGGATTAGAAAGAAAGAGACAGTGACAGAGAGGAAGGGGACTCTTGTGTCATTCTGAAGAGGACATGTCTTCTGTCTGACCTTTTCAGACGAATTCACACCCCTCCTTTCTCCTCCCCTCTTCTCCCTCTTGGATCTCACCTAACCATTAAAGAAAATATCCTCACGTGGCTCCCTCTAGCTTTTATTTTATGTTTTAAATATTAGTGAGCAAGGGCAAATGCTCTGACCCCTCACACTGCCACTCTCCACTGGGAACTCGGTGCGGTAAATTAGTAATTAAAGCTCATTCGACTGTTGCTGTGAATTGGCTTGGCCAAAACCTCAGCTTATGACCAAGAGGAGACAGCAAGACAATCAGTACAGTAGGCAAAAACAAGAATATAACATACCCCAATCTTGCTGGATGTCATGTCCATTCTGTGTTTTCTCTGTTTATTTGCCTGACACAACCACTCAGTGGTTAGCACTCTCATCTTGCAGGTGAGGCTTTGGTCCTTCCCGAGCCTCCTCTCTCCCTGTGTTTACATGTTTCCTCAGAGTCTCCCATTTTCCTCCCATTTCAAAAGACACAAATGCAAATCAGGTATGAGGAATAATCTGGCCGTTGTCATAAGATCACAACACTTGCAGAGGATGACTTTCCTTATGGGACACAGTGAAGTATTTATGCAGAAGCACACTGAATGCATAAGAATAAGAGTCCTCTTGTTTGTTATATTGGCTGTGTATTGCTAAATTACATCCAGTTGCCAGTTGCCAGTTGGTCAATTTAACATGGACTGTAATGCTTCTGGCTACAGCATTGTGTCCCAAATGGTTTCATTTCATGTCACCAGTGGCAATGCCGCAATAAATAATCAGCACATACCTTGTTTGCCATCTTTAAAACTGTTCCATCATGGGCTCATTTGCTTTGTGCTCATGCCAAATGAATGCCATCAGTGTCAGATTAGTTTGCTATGTAGGTACAACATCCATATCTGCCTCTTCACATTTAAAAATAAGCATGTGCTATTTAATAATGAAGAGCCAGTCACAGCCTGCCGTTGGACAGTAGGCCTGTCCCCACATCTTAAATGTTAAAGAAAAAATACAAAACAGATTTAAGTTAGATTTCTGCTTTTGAGCTGAATGTTTGAGCAGTCCTCTTGTGTCCCCCAATAGACCATTTTCCCTCACCATGCTGTGTAAAAGGTAGACTGATCAATGTAGCGATGGTGTCCTCTGTGGGACAAACTATGCAACTACACTTTTTTTTTAATGTCGACCAAGTTAGAGTCCAAGTACATACAAATACCAGACTGATGGAAAATGTGATAAAAATTGAATAATATACTAGGATGTCTGAGGCTAGACTTTTAACTGAAATGATTTTATTCATCCATTATCGGAGAAACGTGTGTTTAGCTTTGTATAACAACATGCTCACCCCGCAGCGACAGTCGGCTACTGACACTCTCGCGAGATGCCCGGAAATCTCGCGTTAACACACGCATCTCATTCGAGCTAAACTGGAGGGATTTCTGTGTGTGTACAGTGTTGCGACCGAGCCGAGCTAACAGGCTAGCTGAGCAAAGATAACTCATCTGAAACTAACCGGCTCCACCTCAAAACAAGTCTTCTCTGAGGTGAGGACTTCACTACCGAGCGAGACTCTATTCAGCAAAGACAAGCTGTTTTTAAAAAAAAAATATTATTAGCTTGATAGCACCTCCGAGTCGCTGCAGAAAGTAATGCACACAAGTAAAATTTAACTGATCCTTAGCTTGTAACTTAGTTTCACGGGGGCGCTGAACGACAGTTTAAACGACTAAACACAGAAACGTAAACGAAGTTGAGCCAAAATAGTTGGTTGACGCAACTAAGCGACTTAATATTAGCTTTTGTTAGCTGTGGCTATCTGGTATTTAACATTAACTTCTGGCCGTTTGGCGTTTTGTAACGTGAATCCGGCGAATCTGACGTAGGTCAAGTCATATGAGTTATAAACATACAATTTGCATTTGCATTTTTAATAATTCTACCTGTCTTAGGCACTTACATTTCTTAACTTAAACGTACTGTTGTTCCTTTTGATTGAACATTAGCAAGTGCAATTTTACTGGCTCTTGATCTCACTCTGAACCTTCTTTTGTGCACTGCATCTCCAGTGACTCTCAAAATGGATTTAGAGGACGACACCACTGTATTAACAACCTTGAAGTCCTTCAATTCCTTCATCAGCCGCCCTGAACATCCACAGCGGCTGTCAGATCCCTCAGCAGGGACTGGAAACCTGCAGAGTCAGTACAAACGCAGTATGGAGGTATACAGAAGCTGAGTGCATCATCAGTAATCTGGCAGTATTAGCATTCCCCCTTTGCACTGACTAACTTGCTTTCCCATATAGCTGTTGGAAGCAGCAGAGAGGGTTCACTCAAAGAATCGCTACCTTCAGTTGGACCAGGAGAAGAAGCAGATGGAGCTGAGTCACAAGCGAGCTCGATTTGAACTGGAGAAGGCTGCTTCTGACAGTGCACGAAATTTTGAGGTACAGGTCACACATTGTTGCATGTTTATATAGTAGAGTACATGGTGATGATTAACTTATGTTAAGTTACTGCACAGATTTAGTATACAGGATTTTTTTTTTAAGTTGAGTAAAACCTCTTTGTCAAACTCTTATGTTAAAGCATGAGGTTGACCGGAACCAGGAACTCTTGGGACGAATTAAAAAGTTGGAGGAGAGAGAGACTGAGGCAGCTAAGAACCTATCGGAGCAGGTGGAGGCAAATCATGCTCTACGTAAGAACCTGGGGGGCCTGAATAAGAAACTGGAGGAGCGAGATTCCAGACTTAGCACTGCTAACCAGGTACAAACCCACATAGACCGGTACATACACTTATTTTACTATTCTGGTCATGTGTCTTATCTTATGTTGGCTCACTTTCGTAATCCATCCCCAGACCATCAGTTCTTTGAAGGATGAGATCAGAGAGCTGAAGCAGAATATTCAAAACAAAGACTCTGCAATTTCTACTCAAACCCTGGAAAACCAGGAATTGCAGGAACAGCTCGAATTACAACGCAGGTACAGACACACACACACACACACACACACACACACACACAGACTACCACTTACCTAGCTCTGTTTCATGCTAATACACAGTGAACTGTACTGCATAAGATAAATACTGAGCATACACTCCTCTCTGATTGTTATTATAATCAGGAAGTATCAGGAAGTCTCTCAGCTTTGCCAAAGTCTCCAAGCTGCCCAGTCCTCCTGCTCAGAGCACATCATCAAGATTAAGGTATGTTGCACTTTTACTTTGGCCACTCTGTTATCTCAGAGTTTGTGCATGGAGGAGTAACTTTTTCACCATGGACAAACTGAGATCACAAGCCTGTGTCCATGATTGAGAGATGCACTAGTTGAAATAGTTAATCAGTAAAGCAAAAATATGATTATGATAATCAATGCATTTATTGTATATATGCTGAAAACACTAAATGAGGGAATGTCTTTTGGAAAAATGGTGTTCATCAGTACCTCAGTACAGTTCAGACTTGTAGACTCAATGACAAGAAGCATTGAAGCTGTTCTGGTGGAACGTGGTGGCCCAACACCTTACTAAGAGATTTCTCATAGGTTTTTCCTTTAATTGGTCTCCTGTAGGTCATTTTACATGAATAACATTGATGTTCGTAAACTTGAAATAATATCATCCTTTAAAGATTGTCACATATGTGTAACAAAGGCAAGAGCACGAAATGTTTTTGGCCTGCGCTGAATACACATGCACTGTTGTAATTTATTTTTTAATTTTTTGATGATTTCTCTTTTAACTTTTGCCAGGAGCTGGAGACGCGTCTTGCCTTCCAGGAGCAAGACATCGCCATTGTGAAGACTGTTAAGTCGGAGGTGGCCAAGGTTCCAGATCTGGAGAAGGAGTTGAAACGCCTCAGAGATGATAATGCCTTTCTCAGGTGAACTCCATTTTTAAGTTTTAAGTACTTTCCAGAAGGTTTTACCTTTCAGTAGAATAGACAGACCTACAGCTTAGTGCAATTCCACTGTGCTTAAAAAAAGTTTGATTTCAACTTCTTAACATTTCAGCATGAGTTTGGGTCATGAAGACCACAGGCATTAGGTGACAGGTGTCTTTTCTGGTATTGTTTTTGGATTCTCCAAAAGAGAAGTAGTCCCAACAGTGAAGACAGATCAATTGCAGAAATACAGCAACTGCTGTATTGGCAGAATCCTGATATCAGAGACAGGCAGATACCTGACTGCTTGGTCATGTAGACCAGTTTTAAGTTTTTATAGTACACAAAAGTGCATTGAAAAGAACCAGAATGGTAAAAGTAATGGCATGCCTGAAGGTAACATCATTGACACCATCCATCATGAGGATAACATCTATGGGCAAACCTCTGTAATAATAAAAGCTTGTAATTCATCTGAAATAGAGGAAATTGAGAGACACCTTCTGTGCCCTCTGTCACTTCAGCACATCTGATCCCTTTTTAGACAGAACCTGTGTAATCTGGGGTTTTAGTGTAATCAGATTAATGCAACACATTTTAATTTGTTATCCAATTTCCTGCTTGAACCTTATCGTTTACAATCTATTTTTTTGCATGCAAATAGATGGAGTCACTGTCATCCCAGTACATCTGAAATCAAGTTTTAAAAATCGTGTCAGAGTGTGAAGATTGCCAGGAATCACAAGTATGCCATTTCTACATCAGACACTGAATCTCAGGCTTTGAAGTTAATTTTGTGTGTTTTTGTCTCCGCTCTGTTTGCTCTGTCCAGGGAGAGCAGAGAGAATTGCAGTCTGCTGAAAGAGGAGGTAGAAGGGCTGAGGAGGAAGCTGGAGAGGATGGAGAAAACCAAAGAAGAACTGGTCAATATGGAACTGGAGAAAGAGGTATGGTGTGTGTAGCCTTGAGATTGTATTGTGCATTTCACCTTGTAGCCTATCAATGTTGACTTTGTTGTAACGTTTCACTACTGTAAACATGAAACAGAGAGATTAAAAGTGCATCGTGCTTATTTCAGAACCTGAATGAAGCTGCACTTTTTGTATTTCTTACTGACTTTTCCCAAGTCAAGTTTTAATTCTTTTTGGTCCAGTTGTATGTTTTTAGAATTTATTTAATTTTGAAATTAAATAAATTCTTTTAAATTAAATTAAATTTTGAAATCTACTTTTCAAAATGTACTGTCACTCTGCCTAACTACATATCTTTTTCACTACTTTTTAGCAAGACTAGGTCAAAACCTAGTGTGCGGCTGTGTTCATTCTATGCCTGGAGAAGCACAGTAGTTAGGTCCTTGGACCAAACTAGACCTTGTCCACCAGTTTTGCTGCTGTTACCAGCGACCATGGTTCAGTCTATATGTTTTTGCAGGCGTTCCAGTGCAATTGCATGAGATCTGTTTGGCAGGGCTAAAATACAACGGCAAAAGGCGAAGTGAACCTGGTGCGCTTTGTGATTGCAGACTGGAAGCTCACTTTGGAGTCTCTCTGAGACTCCAGCTCCGTCATGTGGCATTCAGCTGACCACTGGTGGAATATTTGATCAGTCAGTCAGTCAACGACAGTTGTGATTATAGGGCTTGCCCTCCTGTTGCATTGAAGCCAAAAAAGACATTTCAGTGATCTTTGCTTAAAACATTTATGTTAAGTTTAAGTATAGCATGTTGCCTGATATAATCTGTTTGTTTTCAAGTCTACGTATCAATATTGGTGACAGCCTTAAAAATCACATTAGTCAGGATTTCTTCTTTCTCTGCACTGTTGAGATGGTTGTAATTACATCATCTACTTCCTGTACATTGGATAAACACGTATCCTGATGTCTCTTCAATCTTTAGAGGCTGGCTGAGAAGCTTCAAGCCTGGGAGAACCTGGGGCAATCCACTGGACTCAACATAAGGTCAGATGTTGTTTAAGGGTGTGTATGAATGTGTGAGTGTGAGACAGGAAAAGAAAGAGAGGTAGATGAATGTGTGTGTTTTTTTTTTTTTTAAGAAATATGACTGAAATATGAAAAAGTGCCACTTGGTGGAGCTGTGGTCACTTCAAATGAATGTGTCTCATTACTGTGGATCAATTCCACCAGCGTTGTATAGGTGTGTGTGTTTGTTTTATACCTGTGCACACAATATGAGTGCGTCTCAATGCATGCGGTCAAAACTGGTAATGAGAGAATGATTGCATGTTTCCTGTTGAGCAGTGAAGCAGATCTGACAGATTATAAACACTGCAGCCTTGTCCATTGCATGCATGCAAGCACACATACACCCACACATGCATACACACACAAAGACACACACGACATTTTCTCTACGATTAACTCCGGCTGTGATGTAAACAGAATGTTTAATCGAACACATCCACGCAGCACATCTGATTTGTTTTACATCCTGCGTGTGTGTGTTAGTGAAGTGTTTGTTCCACCTTCCTACAGGGCAAAAAGAAAAAGGTGGACACACTTAAATTACAAAATGAAATCTTTCCTCTTGCAAGGCTTCAGTTTAGTCTTATGTAATGTTTTATGGGATCTGACAGTATTTGTTAAATTTAGTTATTAAAAGACATGGGAGGATCATGGGGATGTAAGGATAAGCAATATGCAACCATTTGGTTGGGCTGTCCAACATTTCTCTGAATATTAAAGCCTGATAAGCCTGTCATCCTGGGCAGAGGGAGGTAAAGTCTGAAATTCCTCTTAAAAGTCAGGTGTGCCATGTCATTGGAAAAAAACAGTTGCACGTAAAGTTGCTAAAGGGCAGCTATATGTGTGATGGTCATACTGATGAAAAGTAAAGGTTAATGCTGGTTGCAAACCAACACTTGTCCAAGTTAATTTTCAGGTGTTTCAGGATGTTTTTTTTCCCTGGCACAGACCTGTGATGCAGAGCTAAACAGAAAGTAAGAGCAGCTCAACCAGCAGCCTGTTCACTCAGTTCATTAGTGATGTGTGGAAATTAGTATTAACATGGATTTGTCTATTAGTGGGACATTTTCATTGACTTAAAAGGCTGTTAATCTGTCATTATTTTTTCAGGTATATAATTGTCAAATCTTTTTATTAAGAAGTTTAAGAATGATGAAATAAGTGAAAGTGACTCTGGATTTATACCATTACAGAGTTTTCTTTGTAGTTGAAAACGATCAGCAAGGTCCAAAAGAAAATAAAATGGATGGCACCGCAGCGACACAATGTTGATATCATCAGTAATGTAAACGTGTCTGAATTGATGTTGTTTAGAGTGTTTCTCGTTCTGTCATTAAATATGAAATATCTCAGCTACAGTGTTTTGGCACACTAGTGTGTATTTGTGGTATTGATTTGTTAACTTTGCTGGCCACTAAGTCATTTCTCATAACTACAGGCTCCTCATACTTTATACATTGTTTTGCTTTAGTTGACATATTGGAACTTTTTCTGTCACTAGACATTTTGGGGTGGTCTAGAGTGTTGGGGAAATAATATGCGGTGGAGCAGTTGTTAATGAGCAGTAAAACACAATGGTGCTGTTAGTTGAGGAGTTTGTTTCCTGCAGCCCAGGATTTGATTTCTTACCAACCATTACTCAGACAAAAATAACTTTAGGACAGATGTTAACCCTGCCCGTCAAGAGTCTGTGTGGCTGCCTGGTGGAGGAGACAAGCCTCACAGCTGCAGCTTGAATTCACCAGCAGTTGGCTGGTTGCTGGTGTTTATTTCCTTTCCCTCTGTTTCATAGTCTGATAAGATTGTGCTCGCTCGTGTGTGCACCCATGTGGTTGACAATTGAAAATTGACAGAATGAAAATATTTTTCTTAAAATTAGGCTGTTATGTGGGACAATATTGAAGGGACAATATGTGGGGAGATTTTCTGGGAATGGGTTTCCTTTTCACTCAACCTTCCTCCAGCTAAAGACAAGACTGAGACCGTTTTACATGTGTCTCAGGTGTTTTCTCTGCTCAAAGAACAGTTTTTTTTTTTTTTTTTTTTTAAGATATTATTTGGGCATTTTTTGCCTTTATTAGACAGGACAGTAGAGAGTGAAAGGAAAGGGGCAGAGAGAGGGGGAATGACATGCAGGAAAGAGTCAGGTCAGTCAGGAGTTCAACCAGCAACTCGCCTGATGAGAGCATCTGCGGTCATGTAGTACGCGCCCTAAACACTCGGCTATCAGGTGGCTGAGGAAGAATAGTTTTGATGCAAAGATGGAGTTAACTGGGATCACGCTAGCTAGTTAGTGCAGTCTGTTTTGAGATACAGTTTGAGGTGTTAATGTGTATGTTTCTGTGGTTTCTGGCTTTTCTTTTTGTATCTTACAACCTGCTCCAAGTTAAGAAGTCTGATATTCATGCACAAAGTAACACAAGTGATCATAAAATGTAGTGTTGACATCTCTGTCTGAGCTCTGCATATCGTTTGCTAAAACACCAAGACAAGAATGTTAATTTTCAACAATTTTGATGATAAATCACCAATGTGGGTAATTTATCAAGCAAAAATACCAAGAAGTGATTGGTTTCAACCTCTACATTGCGAGAATTTACTGTTTTTTCTCTATTACATATCATTGTATTAAATATCTTTGGTTTTAAACACTTGAGTGGTAAAAACAAGCAATTTAAAAATGTCGCTTTGGGTTCTGACAAACTGTGATGAGCATTTTCCACTTTTTGCGATATTTTGTGCTCCAAATAATCAATAAAGTAATTGATAATGAAAAAAATTAGTTGCAGCCTTAGTTTTGTACAGGTTTTGCATCAGCAGAGTTTAACTGTGTTTAACTGCTCAGATTTTGTATTCAAGTCATTGCTTAAATTACAGCTCAGAGTTTTAGTAATTGTGCCTTTTCCCCTTTCTCTACAAGATGTTGTCTAAATGGTTGTTTGAGTAGCGGATGAATTAATATTTTATAAAACATTAACATTGGATGTAACATGAGATTCACTCACAGATGGATGACTTTGGATTTAAACTTTCAAATGGAAAAGAATTGTCGCTTTTTTGGTCTGAAAACACAAACGGCATTAAAACAGCCTGTGTTTAGGTTTCTGAGTGGGCGACATATGTTTTCCAAAGTTGAACTCCCAGCACTTTAACAACTCTGGGTTACCTCCCTCTACTCACTGAAGTGTGTGCTCAAAACTAGAGTCACAGCAGATTTACACTACTTTGTCAGTGTATTTACTCTTGACAGGGTCTCACCGCAAGAGTTGTCCATGACATCTCAATCAATAATATACACCCGTTATTTACAACGTCAACAGAAAATGGCTGATCCATGGTCTGCAAAAAAAAAAACCAAACAAAAAAAACCCCAAAAACAGCAGAACAAAGGCAGAACAGCCTCTTATACAAACTCAGGAGAAGGCTAATCCCTGTGTGCTCAGGGCAGTGTGGAATTACCTACTTTGGGTGCCATAGTTATTCCATCATATGATTCATGAACTCATATTTTAGTCATGAGATTATTTCCATACCTGAGGCACCACCTAGCTAAGAGGAAGTGATGGTAAATCCACGCCACCCAACTTTCACATAGCACACTCTGGTTTTCCAACCTTGACGTTAACCTTGACTGCTCAGCGCTTTCCCTCCATACACCTAATTCGTCATAAGACTCAGTAGACTGTCGAACATCGGAGCGAAATACCAGCTCAGCTCTCCCGTTACTGCTGACCGTTTCTAGTGAAAGCTGAAGTTTGATCATAGGCTTTGTTTTCAGTGGAAGTCAGTAATGCTGAGCTAACCCCCTCATGTTGAGTTGTGCTACAGACCAAGCTGCATCATTTTTCAGGTTTATCATTTTAGCTGCTAGGTGGCAGCAGAATTCTTCCGGATCCAAACTTCCACACAGGATTTAGAGTTTGGAGGTCATGTGGTGCATTTCTGTCTGAGTATGTGACCGTCTGCGTTGCGGCCTTGCCATTGTGTGTTTGTGCGTTTTTTAATCAATCTCTCCCATGGAGTGAGTTTGTTTTGTAGGACCGTGACCAGTATTTAACCCACTACCTTCCTCTCTCTCCCTCTGCTGCTTGTGTCGTTTTATTTCCCAGCTCCCCACTGGCCAAGTAACAAAAGAATATGTAAACCTCCGTCCTTTTCATCTATTCTCTGTCCTTTTGGCTTTCTAAGTCATATTGATTTTTTTTTAATTGCGTGTGTGTGTGCATGTGTGTAAACATGTGTGTATGCTAACTGCTCTGTGGTATGTCTGTCGGTAGGAAACCAGAGGATCTGTCCAGGGAGGTGATTCAGATCCAGCAGAGAGAAATTGCTCTGAAAGAGCAGAACTACACACTCAACAGCCGGTAACACACACACACACACACACACACTTCCTCACACACACACAAAATCCCTCTCTCCCTCTCTTTCTCTCTCTCTCTCTGCCTTCAAACCTTTTTTCTCTCAGTCTGTCTGCCCGCATGCCTCTTTCCCCCCATGTATCTATTAGAGCGTATCTCTGAGAAGTCCTTAATTGTCACAAAGTTAATTAAACTGGTCCTGATTCTGATAGCACTCCTGACAGTAACCAGTGGTGTGTGTGTGTGTGTGTGTGAGAGAGAGAGATTGAGAGTGAGAGAGAGGGAATGCACTAATTAAACTTGTCCTGTTTAGGCAGAGGTGATGTCTGTAAGGAGAGCTGCGTGCATGCTCTGGTATATTCATGCTGCGGCTCAAGTCCTGCTAAGAAAGCTTTCATTAGCTAACAAGCGTCTCTCTTCTGCTGAGCGTATTGGGCTCATTATGAAATATTAGAAACAGCAGAACGGCAGAGGGTTGGGTGTGGGAGGGGAAGGTGAAGGCAGCTCGTGGTGTAATTATTGTCTTTGGGTATAATTATTGTCCTATTGATCAGCCCTGGTACAAGTCACTGCTGCAAATAATTTCTGGACACTTGTCTGGGAATTATTTGGTGTTAGTCAGGTAAGATGTGAGGGAGTATTACTCTAAATTAACTACGAATTGTCAGATTGTCTGAACATTTGGCACTAATCAGACTGTTTCTGTCATTCCCTGCCCTCTCTCTGCCCTGCTTTTAACCTACACCCATCTGTCTTGCTTTGCACCTTGTCATTTGTCCTGGTCTGACAGCGTGAGGAGTGTGGAGCGCTTACAGGCCGAGCTCCGTGCAGAGGTGTCCCAGCAGCGCGGCAGGACTCTGGAAGAGCAGAAGAAGAGGGAGATGCAGGACGCTCTTGTCCGTCGACTACAGAAGAGAGTATTGTTATTAACAAAGGTGCCTGACCACCGAAGACACTTACACAACAACACACATGAGCAGCTTTTTACACCTTCACGACACATCCTTCCCAGAGTTTTACAGTAAATACTCAGGGAGCACAGTAAACACCTGAATCTCAAGGCAATCACAGAATTCCTGATCTCCCCTTTGCCCCCCTCTCTCCCTCTGTTTGGTCGATGAATGTCATGTGACTGCTCTGTCTGTCTGTCTTGCTTCCCCCTGCTCTGCAGTTCCTGACTAGACCTCCCTGTGATATTGATTTCTCAGTGTGTGTAATTCCCTAGGTCAACATGCTCAGTCTCTTAGTACACAAATCACACACACACACACACACACACACTCAGCCACCACCATAACTAAGCAGAGCTAAAGGCATGATGGAAATATGACTTGGCCCAAGACTGTTTTGGCAGAGAATGCACTCAACCATTTGCACTTAACCAAGCATTCAGAGGATGTGAAAAATAGTTTTTATCATCCAGTCGCAATGTGTTAAAAAAACGTCCATTCTAGTTGTTTGCTTTTTGCTTTTAAAAAATCCTTTTATTTGATTTTCGAACCAGCCAAATATTCCTAAAATTAAAGGAGCTATTTGTCAGTTTTGCTGTTGCTACATAGTCAACATTAGCATTAACAGCTGTTTACTCACCAGTCTAAAATAAACATGACTTCAGCATCAAACTTCATTCCTTTACTCACCAGAAGCCATCTCCAAAAGTAAAAACCACCTGCTCCTGGCAAGAAACCACGTTCAGTGGCAAAGACAACTCACAAATAGCTCATTTAAACTTAAAGAGTATATTAATACCTCTCTCCCAACCATATCTACAACTGCCCGAGTATATTTAGTATTTTCTTTATTATTTTTCTTTTGCAGGTTTTGTATATTTACAGGAGAAATCAGCTTGGTAATGTAATAGATATGGTAGGACTGCAACCAATCAATGTTTTTACTAGTTATTATTGTAAAGCCTTGACAGCAGTTCTTAAAGAAGTGGAGAGGGGCATACACTTAATTTCACACACACACACACACACACACACACACACACACACACACACACACACACACACACACACACACACACACACACACACACACACACACACACACACACACCCCGGGTTCTTCCAGCCTTTACAGAAAAACGAATCCTTCCGTCTCTGCCACGAGGCTGTGTCTCCTTTATTCTACTGTTGCCCTGCTCAGATGTTTTGTTTCTCATACACTTTAGTGGGAGAGACTCGCTGGTCCATTAGAGGCACAGTCACATCTTCATGCACTAGATAAAACGGTTGACATAAAAGCAATTTAAAAAAAATAGATGATGAAAACAGTAATGATAGTTTTATCACTCTGTCCTCCTGCTCCCTGTTTGTTTGTGTGTTTTTTAAAATGAGAGTTTTTATCAGAGACGAGCCGACAGATTTTTGATTTAGATTGAGTGAATCTCATTGCACAGTAATAGACAGTAAATAGCCAAAGGGCCTGCTGTTTTGGACTGGTCGTAAACACACACACACACCGACACACACTGACCTCTAAACGTGTTTGTACCTTTTCTGTTTTTACTTCTGTTCCCCCTGTCTTCCTGTTCTGTCTTCTTCTTGTCGCCTTTTTAAAGGTTCTCACAGGTTATAGGTATTTGGCAGTTGTGTAATGCTAAATAACAGGACGTCGCTTCAAGGCCAAAACAAATACAGTTGAGTTTTGCATATATTGTTTTTAAAGACCCCAACTCAGTCATCTTTAAATGGATTATGTTGCTTTTGATCTGGCTAATCGCGGGCTGAATCTGATTTGGGTAATCATGGTTTATTTTCTGATACTACCCTACGAGCGAATCTGACAGAGCAATAGCAGCCGATTATTCACAGAATTGTACATCCGGGAATTACAACCTGAATGTCATGCTATGCATTACCCAAATTAGCCCTGTTAATAATAGACTATTGAGCTTTTAATGACCTTCAAAAAGGATACTCCTAAGTAGCCTGTTTGTTTGTGAGGTGTTTATTAAAAGCCTGATTCCCACAAAATGCCGCCTGCTTAGCTTCATAATACAGAGTGGACCAGCGCAGTGAAAGGAGAGGAGGAGACGCATCATTTTAACTGTCTTGACTGACAGTGAATTTGCATTAATAAATGGGCTGTTTGCCAGTTTTTAAACAGATTAGATTGTTCTTATTCATCATGTTACCTGGCAACCGGTACAGATTTACTTTGTAACACATGAATTAAATGTGGTAATCATTCATGACTTGGAAGATTTTCTAATATGATATAGATATTTTGCTTGACAGAAAAAGCTCTCCTTCCTGTGCTTTCACATGAATGTGTCACTTTATTAGTTCACACATGGACAGGAAATGCAGATTAATCTTTCAAAGTTGAGTTGAAGTTGCTGAAATGGACCAATAGTTAAAAAATGCGACACGATTTAGAGGTATTTACATAATTAAGATGTTTACTTTTTTCTTGCTCCGTCACCCTCAATCTTACACGCATGCACGCACGCACGCACGCACGCACGCACGCACGCACGCACGCACGCACGTACGCACGTCTGACTCGTGTGTTTGTTTGTTTTTCCTGGAACCATTCCAGTCCATGCATGTTTCTGTGTGTGAGAATGAACACTCAAACGTCAAGCAGAAAGACACAGACTGACAGAGACTCGTGAGCTATTCAGAGACGGCGTGTCAGTCTGAGTGACACTTGTGAAGATGTCGGCTTTAAGAGGTTTTGAGTCTCCCTTCTCTAAGAGAAACAACCACTTGGTGGTGTGTTGATTTACTGGACAGAGAACAGTGTTGAGGGAATTTCATTCAACTATTACAGAGGAGAAATAAATGTGAATTTTTAAATGATCTCATCACATCTCGGAGAAGAGAGATGAAGCAGCATAATAATATTAGCTTTGTTTGCAAAGACATTTCTCTGTCGTGACTCTGATTTAATGTTTTGATTTATTCTTTATTCTTTGTCTACAAAGACATTTGGCTTTGATTTGATTATTACATGAGAAATGCAAATGAGCATGACCACAACCCTGAGCTTCTCTTGTCACAGCTTGGATGTGAAACGTGCAGCTGCTTCATACTTTGTTCCTCATTTACAAAGGCATTTGCCTGTCATATTAACACACCAAACAGTCATACATAAGCAACACAGAGGAATCAGAAAAAAACATCAAAGAGCTTTAAAACTCCCAATTTATTCACGCACATAAACACAAACATTGCACATCTGATAGCACAGAATTCTGTAATGTCATGACTTTCTTCTGTCTTCGTGACATAAAAATGTGTGTACATATGTGTGTATACAGCAGGATTTCCATTTTGTGGGGTTATGTTAATGTGTATGTGTGTGTGTGTGTTACAGGAGCGTGATGGAATGCGGGCTATACTAGAGTCCTATGACAGTGAGCTGGCGCCTACCGAGTACTCTCCTCAACTCAGCAAACGCCTCAGAGAGGCAGAGGACGTCCTGCAGAAGACACAGACCCACAATGCAGAGATGGAGGTTCGTGTGCAGACCTGTGACACATACACAAATACCTTTATTTATAGGCCCCTACTTTGTCCTCCACATTACTACGTTTATTTTTATAGAAATAAACTTGAATTCAGTTATATTTTTAATTGAATATAAAGTACTGATTTACACTATTTTAAGCTGCTGAACAGTTTAATGTGCAAGTTGTTGACTGGTACTTTGCACATAGCTAATGACACTGTAAATGTGTGCTGCTCAGCTGCTCCCTGTCCACACAATCAGTGCATTTAATTAGTGGGTGAGTTAACAGATATCTGCACTTAGAACTGATAGAGCGATAAAAGTGCTCTTGTGGTGCACAGGGGCATTGTGAATAACACTAGAATGAAAGGAAGAAGGCTGGAGTGTCTGTGTTTCAAAACTGAATGAACTGCACACTTTGGTTAATATATGGTCGCGCCTGCTTCTGCCTCTGTGCACCTGCTCTGTTTCTGTCAATACTGTAAATCAGAAGGAAAAGGACAGAGAGACATTTTTCATTATATTTCGAACCTATAACGCTCCCCTTTTATCTTGTCTGTCAACTCAGGCCCAGCTCACCAAAGCACAAGAGGAGACGGGGACGCTCAAACTGCAGCTGCAAACAGTTAGTACACATTTACACACAAACTCCAACTTATTTGTCTGTGACATACAGACAAATAGATATTGTTTTCTCACATACTTGACATATTTGACCCTAATTAAAGGCGCTATTTGTAAATTTTGCTATTGCTACATAGCCAGCGTTAACATTAACAGCTGTTAACTTACCAGTGTAGAAGAAATGTTGTGAGTTCAGCATCAAACTTCATTCCTTTACTCATCAAGAGCTGTCTCCAGGAGCGGAAAGCAACACCGGTGTTAACTTGTGTCTCTGTCACGTCTTTTATTCTGCTGAAATTAGCATGCTAATAGCGTTCCAAAAGCGACTCACTGTAGCCTCCAATCTGCCCTCAAGACGTAGTGCTGCTCAAAAGGAACATGTTTGGCAGCAGAGAAAACTCTAGGTGCTATATGTAAGTTTTTGCTATTGCTAAAAGTTAGCATTCATACTTACTTACCAGTATAGAAGAGTTCACCATCACACTTCATTCCTTTACTCATCAAGACCTGTCTTCAGCGGTGGAAAGCGACGCCAGTGTTGACTCTTGTTTTGCTTCTAGGTTTGTCACTTCTTTTCTTCTACTGAAGTTATCGTTCTCAAGAACCTTTTTAGTTGTGACTGTTATCTCTGCAGGTGTGCTGTGCCTTCCTGTGAGTCAGATACTTTAATGCCTCTGTGACTAACATAACGACCAACATCATTTTTTACACTGATAGTCCTGCAGACCTTTTCAAAGAGACAGTGTTATTTAGCAGCTAGATAGATATTTACAGTACAAGCACATTCAGCTTCCCTGTGTTGTGTACTGTCTCTGTCCTCTTACATCCCGACTGATGTGACACTAATTGAAAGGTGACAGGATAGATACTACTAACACTTTAAATTATTATAGCAACCTGAGTGGTTGCCAGGTTGCAGTGACATTATAGTGTGACCTGGGAGTATCATTTAACAGTTTAGGATGTGAACTTTTCCAGATTAAATAGGCCAGTTCATCTGTTAAGTTTGTTGTGTGTTTTTGTCCTTAAAGTTCTTAAAAGTTACAATAAAAGTTGACTGCTTTAAAAGATGATATAAAACCAGGATAAAGTACCGAGTTGGCAGGCGTGACCTAGACTCTCTCACATACTCTGGGACTCTGTTTTTGTGTCTTCACTCATTCTACGATCTGTCTCTTTTCATGGCTCCTTGTTGCCAAGGAGACATCAACATAGCCACGGCAATGAGTATTGACGTGTGAAATCCACCTGTCTGGTATAGCAGTAATTACTTATTCGTCGTGGGAAGACTGGGAGTGAGGATGAGCTGAGAGACAGACAGATGCAGTCAGACAGAGGGGGAAATGGGTGTGCAAATGGAAATGAGGGATAATTGCTGAGAGGAGAGCGAGTTCAGAGAGAAACTAACTAAGACACAGACGGACTAAAAACAAGTACTGGAGGGAAAAAAGCCAGAGCACTCTGAAATTGAAATGGAAAATGAGTCAGTGTATGGTGTAATGGTGTATAAAGGATATATCTGTTTGTCTAGATATCTGTCTGGAAAAGATAGCAGCACACTGGAATAGAGTCTTCAGGATTTATCTACAGGCAAAAGGTTTCAGCCAGGCACGTGGCCAAAGGTGGTCCAACGTTAGTGCAACAGGCCCATTTTCCTCTCTGTCTGTCCCAGGTGGAGCTGGAGATGGAGTCTCTGAAGAAGCAGCAGGCCTCTGCTGCTGACAGCAGCTCTTTAGCTACCAGGGAAGAGGTCAGCATACTCAGGTAGTTGGCACACACATCACATACACACACTCTGTTGCAGAGACCACCAAGTCAAAACATGGCACATGCAAGATTCATGTCTATACCTGGGATGGATTAACTCACCCAGACCTCACATTCTTGTGTGTGAGCAGCGCCATACCTCAAAGATTAACCTATGGTGTCAACAATATGTGTAGTGGCTTTTTAGCATGGTAGATATAAATTACAAGCAAATGAGTGCGTGTGCATGCATTTTTTTTTTTTCCAGACAAAAAATTGAAGATTTAGAGGCAGAGCGGCAGCGTTTGGCGGAGCAGAACAACAACCTGGAGATGAGACTGGAGAGACACAACCTACAGGTAGGCACCAAAACTTCCCTCCAACTGTTTTCTGTGACGGATTTACTCGCCTGGCACAAAAGAACCAATTTAATAACCCCAAGGGCAGGAGCCTAGCCAGTATGACACTGCAGATTGATTCACACAAACGCTGCCCACATCTGACAGTTTTTCAAGCACAATTGGACCCAGGTGTGATTCTGGCAGCGTCCAATGGAAAGGTTGTAGAACCTGTGGCTGTTTAAAGTGCTCCTTTATTTGTTGAAGGGATTAGGATGGACAGAGCAGTTGGAGGGAAGGGGGCGGGGATCATGAAAATAAATGTAGACCTTCCCCAGTGTTGGGTCTGTTTTTGTGTGTGTGTGTGTGTGTGTGTGTGTGTGTGTGTGTGTGTGTGTTCGTGCGTTTGTGTGTTTCATCTCAGTCAGGTCCTCTAACTCCCCTGACTCATTCTGTGCCAAACCAAGTCTACCAGGGCACTTTAATGAAACGTGTGTGGGCAAGCGTGTTGGTTCCATTTAGCTGTGGGGTGAATGAAATCCATGTGCTCTCAAGCATGACCACCACTTTTAAGGCAATTGACAACCCAGTGCGCGCAGGTATGTGTGTGTGCGTGCGTGGGTTTCAAGGTTGCACGGTCAATGGATCAGGTCAGTTTGTAGGAGTTAATTTTTATGACTCCTCTATGGTCTAATGCACACCAAGAGACCTCTGCATCAGGCCGAGTGCAGAGATGAGTGACTGAACGGAGGAGCATTTGTAAGGAGAATGAATGGCTGAGTGAATGGGCTTGAGTGACTTACAGAATTGAATGCTTGAATAAATTGACAATAGGATTTTCATCATATCAACTTGCACTTTAGATTCCTGTGGCAGAACCCATCATTTCCACCCTGTCTTTATATTTAGATCATACTGACTAGTGTGACTGTCAACCACTCAGATTACCAGTGTAATGAGACTGCTTTCTGTGGAGCTCAATCATGCCCACCAGCAGTCTGTCAGGAGGCACTCCTGGGAAATTCAGATTTTCATACCTCAGTATTTCAAGTCTATGTATGTATTTACAATTGACATTTTTAAATGCTAATAAAAAAAAAAGTGCCCAGTCAAGTATTACAATAACTCAATTTTATCATATTGTTAGCAACTGTATTTTTTTCCCCACCACCTTGGTTGTACAGATCTGTAAATATAGAGGCTTTAAGTATTGGTTATAGGTATTACCAGTTATCATTTGGCAACAGAGAGAAGTAAAATTAAAGCTTTGCAGGTTCAACAGCAACAAGGTAGATTTGAACAGAATGTGCTGGATGATGGTTTTATTGAAATTTTGAGAGTGGTTTTAGTAAGGATATTTGTTCCAAATTTGTCTTGACAAGGCCACCTCCAAGAGCCTGCAGTGTTCAACTCAGTCTTATTATCAAGAATAATAATGTTTTTTTGCAGACAGGCTTTCAGAACCTGTCAAGAACTCTTCTGCTCTCCTCCATGTGTGTTCTGTCTTATCTAAAGTAGCCCCTCTGTGGTTTGGACCCTGTGTTCTTTCTGGTGAGACATGACATGATCATCATGTCATCATAAAATACAGTTGAAATGAAGCAATTTTGAATTTGGCTTGCAAAAATAAGAATCAGTTGTCTCTTATCAATCCCATACAACCTCCCCTTTGGATTTTGCTTTTTTTTTGTTGCACTGCACCATAACAGCTACAATGATAGACTTAATACTGCTGTACTTTGTCTTTGCCGTCATGTCAGTGTCTAGACAGAGATAATTATTGCCGTTGCAAGAGGTTGCATCAACATAGTCTCTCTGTTGTGTATATGCTTACATGGGCAAGCCCAACTGTATATACACGGCCATGGCAACATTATGTTTAGATATTATTTTAAGACATAATGTTATTAATCTTTTATCTTGAGTAAATCATGTTTCTATTCCAAGTAAGGTTCTTTTTTTCAGGTCTTCATCTAGGTCTGAAGCTGTGGGGTAAGCATATGAGGGTTTGCATGTTTGTGGCACTTTGACCTATATGCAGCTGTGATAAAATTTTTGTGTATTAATAGTCTTGAAATCCTGATAACAATTTAAGCAGTGAAAAAATCTGAAGGCATGACTAAGTGTTAAAGGCCTGCAATGTTGACTTTTTTTTTTTTTTTTTTTTTTTTTTTTTTTTTTTGCTTTTCCAGCATTGTGGCTAAAAATATAAAGCTCATAGTAAATATGGGTTTTTTTGAGCAGATGTACACATCAGGTTATTGCCACCAGTCGACAACAAAGCCAACACAATAGCAAAACAACAATCCCTTGTGACATCAACCCGCACCACTTTGATTACCAATTTCCTTGAGGGAGCCCTGTCCATTCTTCTATTTTACTGTGTAAACTGGACACAATAGTGTTCAATATTTTTAATGAGATGTCGAAGACCAGGCTATTTACTTGGCTGTCCTGATCAAGTCTTTTTTGGGATGTGCACAGTGGATGTTGCTCAGTAGAGCCGGGCTATTTTTAAAGAAGAGGAGCTGCAACACCAGCAGTCTGAGGTGGACGAAACACAGCAGAGCACAGTAATGAAAGGACTGGATTTTGATTTGTGTTATTGTAGCTAATATGATCTATTGAAATATTCCAGGACTGGCTCTGATACTAATCTTTTTTTTATCGTCTTGGGACATCTCCACCATTTACCAATGACATCTCATGACTTTTTCAACAAAAGTAGCTAAAAATCTTTTTAAAATGAGGATATTTTGTCATACAAAAAAAGCATAACCCTCTCCCCTCTATACCTGTACTTCTTTTTAGTCACTTTATTGTTTTGAAATTTATGTCACAGGCCCAAGGTGTTTAGGACTCAAGTGTTTAAGTCTGCCAAATCAAAAAAGACACGAGTGAAGCTCAGGCTGGTCTTGATATTGGCTGAAGGATGGCTGCAGCAGTTGAGGGTAAAAGGCCACAGTCTCCTCCACCAGGTTTGGTCGTTGAATTGTTTTACACAACATCAAGCGTAAACATGCCACTCCTAGTATTCAATTGGCCTAAACTTGTGAGAACCTTCCTGTTATCACCATGACACTTGTGTTTCAGTGTTGTTACTTTATATTATTGACTGAGGTTCAGACTGTGTCTCTTCCCATCACACCCCACGTACGGCATCTAGGGAGTTGTGTTCATTGGTAGCAGGAAAAAAATCATGGCGTCTCTGTATAAAATTGGTGACAGCTTTCTGACTTTTGAGCAGAGGAGATGATGGCCATGCCGCTCGGTTTTTATCTTATAAATCAGTGAAATGATTCAAGACAGCAGAGAAGAGCGCCTCATCCCCCTTCAGACTGCTCAGTATAAGATGCAATTTGAGAGAGAAATGTCAGTAATGACAGTTATGGTGAAACACATTTTGATTGAACATAGAGTATTTTTTAGCTTCTTTCAAAAGGGGGATCTTAGCTGTTTTTTTTCTGGAAGATACTTTGTTGAATATTCTAAAATCTCCCCTTTACAACCTTTAAAGTCGTCATCTGTTTTTCAGCATATTAATTACATCTGTTTCCTGTTGAGCTGTAAAATGTAGAAAACCCATCATTCTCGTGGCCGGCAAACTACAACAAGCTCATGGTAGTCCAATTACCAGCCCAAAGACTCAAGAAAGATCACCACAATGCAGGTGAGATGGTTCAGTGTGAGAGACTTGTCTGAAGAGGAAGAGAATTTTTCAGTTTTCACGTTCCAGTCGGTTCCTGAGGGAATCTTCAGCACTGCTGTTGTCTCCACGTTGAAATGATGTGATAGTAAGAGGGAAGGAGGAGACCTTGGAGCTCAGTGGTCCATGAAAGATGCTGCCGCGATGCAGACCTTTTGCCTTCATGCTTTCTGGGCACAACCTCACCACCCTCTTGTGTATCCATTAAAACCCCCAGAGACTCAGGTCTCTGTGAATGAGCCTACCAGAAATACTGATGCTAATACTACATGGTCTGAAAAGCTCTGCATCTCTACCAGCTAGCCCAGGACCACAGTTGACTTGCAAGGAGGAGGATGTCATCTTAGCAGTCCATCCAAATTAGGTCATAGTCTTGCAAAGAGACTCTGACCTGTCTCCAGACCCTTTTGTACTTTTTGGGATTCAGCAATTGCTCCGTGAAGCCCTCACAAAACCAACTGAAGACGTGGACATGAGGGTACTCAGCAAAGATATGCTGTAGGACATTGTTGCTGTTGGTTCCAAACACGGTGACATGTTAGTGATATTTAAGCCCTGTCCGTACAGCTTGCCCGTTTGCAGTTTGCACCAGCGAATCTGAAGGTGACCTTGCAGCCCTTTGCAGCTTTTGTCCCAGATGTGATCAACCCATGCTGGCCCGTGGATCTTGATGTCTTCTTAGTGCACTTCAGAAAAACATATCCTTCTTCTTAGCTAAGCTTAGATGCACATGTACTTTGCATGTGTATCTAAGCTTAACTAAGGATTTTTTCAAAGGATACCAGATATTTGTGTCCTGAACTAAGCTGTACGGGGATAAGCCCATTACCAAACAATACTTTGTCAGCGCAGTGTGGATGCTGTTACACTACAGCTCCTACTCCTGCCTCCATCTTGGTCTTCCATCAGGGACCTGCCTGGGTTTTTTTTAGTGACTCTCTCTCATCAGATTGTACCCATGCAGGTAAAGACACGTGAGTGTAACTACTCAGATTAATTCATGGTTGCTTTAGGGAAAGAGATACACTGCCTGCTCAGCAACTGCTCTGTGTTCAGTGTAGCCAGCCCATATCACAAAAGGCCTCAGTGGGGTTTCTGCTTATTGTGAATATTTTCTGATTAATGTCATACTGTTGTCGCATAGTGGTTATCAGTGACTACTTTGTTTATCCTTGTGGCACAGTGCTTGATGCACATTTGCTTCAGGAAGAGCCACAGACGATATGGACCAAATATGAGAACAAAGGTGTTGCTGTAATGTTGATATACACTACAGTGTTTATACAGTTTTTTGTACAGTTTTTACCCAAAGAATGGGTTTCTGTATGTTCAAAATTTTGTTATCATTAATTTAATTTTGTTTTTGTTGCTCACAACATTATTGTTTTTTTGTTTTTTTTTTAGTTTATGGGATCTCTAAGGACAACCAGTCTTATGTTTAATGACTGAAGTGGAGGTAGCAGAGGTAGTGGTAGTAATAAGAAGCAACCTGTAAAAACTCACTGGTGGTCTACAAAAAGTAAGAAAAAAAAGCTACGTTTCTTAGGGCTGCAACTAACGACTATTTTAATAGTCGACTAGTCACCGACTATTGAAACGATTAGTCAACTAATCGGATAATTATTAATTTTTTCTTAAATTTGGCATGAAGTTGCTTTAATTATGTGGCAAATGATAATAAACACAAGAAAGATGGATGTCCAGGCTAAAATGCTCCCAAACTTTAGAAGTTTTGGTACGCGTAGCTGATGTGTTGGATGCCGCCATTTCTGTGTACGTTACCGCGACTCTCGGCAGAGATTGTAATTAAGTGAGATGCCTCACTCTGTTGGAAAAACACGTCTGGCGACAATAGTCGACAATGGAATTCATTGTCGACTATTTCTATTATTGATTTTTGTCGACACCGTCGACGAATCATTGCAGCCCTAACGTTTCTTTATGTGAAACACTGTACCTCAATACCAGATAACTCTTCTTGATCATCTGTAGACCTTGCTGCCAGAGAACTACACTTTGGTTAAACAAAAAGTCATTTCAGTGAAAACTGTTGACAACGAGGTCTTTGCATTATCTAGAGTAACCTAGACACTTTTCTATGGAACGCTGATGATTTATTTTTTTCAGTCATTTGAGCTTTTTTCACCCCCGGCTGTGTCGGCTAATGCCTCAGACCTCAGAGATGAATATCAATATCTGTATAGGCATGCAGTACCATGTAATTGTAATTTGTGTGAACAGATCCTTTAAATGCATCTGCAATTTTCCTCAGGACAGATCTCAACAACATGTAAAAGCTAAAGGCTAAAAAAAAAAAAAAAAGCGAAGAAATGAGCTGTAGTCTGTTGCTGATAATATTCCTCAGTGAAAGGTTTCTCTTCTGTCTCTCCATGCAGCCTCCCGTTATCAGTTGATGTGGTTCTAAGGGTGCGTGCGTGTGTTTTTTCACTTTATCTTTTCAGAGTGACCCTCTGCTCTCACACTCATGCACACTCGCTCACCAATGGTGTGTCACCTGTTCCATCAGTGACTCATGTGTCCCCTGTGGTCAGTGCTGTGTAGAGTATATAAATGGATGTTTCGGAGCGATTTGTTCAGCTGTGTTAAAAACAGACATTGTTCCCTGGACTTCGACCCCCCAACCCCCCTTTTTTTTCTCTCTCTCTCTCTCTCTCTCTCTCTCTCTCTCTCTCTCTCTCTCTCTCTCTCTCTCTCTCTCTCTCTCTCTCTCTCTCTCTCTCTCTCTCTCTCTCTCTCTCTCTCTCTCTCTCTCTCTCTCTCTCTCTCTCTCTCACTCTCATATGCTCTTGATCTCTTCCTCTGTTGCTCTCTTTCCCTGCTTCTTGCTCTTTTTTAAAACAGTCTCTGCTCCCTGGTATTAGATGTGTTGTTATTGTTGTTCTATGAATAAGAGATATGTAGCCTCAGGCTCTTAGAACGGCACTCCACCTTGCTGCACTGTAAATACTGTGTTGAATAGTAGGCTGTATATATGCATGTACACACACAAACACACACACACACACACACACACACGCAGACAAAATAGGCCAACTACGATACTGTAATATTAAGCAGTTTGCTTACATCCACTTTGAAACTCAGGCAGTTTGGCATTTCTCTGTTGTTGCAGCAGTGAACTAAATTCTGATTTATAACCACATAGTGCACCACTGTATCTTCTCACATGCATACGTACATATGCAGTGAAAGATAATTATACCTCTCTCCATGTTATAGACATTCATCCCTGTTTGTGTGAATCTTTAGGTTTTATGTTCTGTATTTCAGTGGATCATTCATATTCAATTCACCTGATTACTTTTTTTTGCCTGTTGTGCGTCCTTTTCTGCACATAAGGTAAAATACATGTAGAATAGGAATGAGTATCATTAGGATTTTAGCAGTTCTACTACTCTCACTGTTACCACTTATCAAAAAGAAGTGAAGAACAGAATTAATGATGCTTTATTTCTCATGTGCTGTGTATAAATTACCATTCTTGAGTAGCAAACTACAACAGTTTTGAACTAAGCACTAATGGGAACTTCCAATACACATGTTTGTGTAGCATACATAACATACAGATGAACTTTGGTTGTAAACTGCATTCCTCTGTTTGGACGTGATGGACTTTCGCTGGATGTTTCCACAGATGGCTCGTGTTTCCAACGTCACATGCAAAAGACTTGTTGCACTTGTGGCAACGAGCGTAACGGCACATTTGAAGGTTAGGCTCCCGATTGTGACTAATAGCAGGGTCTCTGTAGTGTTTGTGTGTGTGCGTTCTCAGGCTCTGAGAGAATCTCGGCTCTCTCCTCTGGATTGGGAATAGTGAAAATACACCACAGACTCTTGTATTAATCAGAAACAGAGTTGGTTGAGAGAAAATGTTTGAGATAAATTTTATGTAGCAGTAATAAATTGGAAATCTATTTTCTTAATTTCTCCAATACAAACAGCAGAACTGATAACATTGGAGCTTATTGATCCTACTGTCTTTCATAATTTAGCACCAGGGCCTGTTTAATACTGGGTTTTGTTACCTGTCCCTAATGGAGAAGATGGCCTTTTTTTCCCCCATACTATCATTTCAGTTCGGTGAGGAGGGTTCAACCAATTAAAAAAATATGATGCTACTTCTTGGCTTGCTATGAAAATGATGTGCTGTAAGAGAAATAAATTTCCTTTGTTTTTGCCATTGAGCAGTCAATTAAATCTTTGCCCCTCGGCTCAGTCCAGGCATCCAAAAAGTGAAATATGAATTCCACGGCCAAATCATTTTAATTTTCGTTAGCTTGACCTAATTTTCAGGAAGTGTGTTTGAGAGAGTTTTCACTGTCTGACAGAATGTAGCTGTTGGCTGCATTTTGAGGACCTTCCTCTTTTTTTTTTTGTGCTTAGTTTACAGCTCTAATCTACATATCTGTCTCATGCTATCTGGCTCTTCCTCCCATTTTCTCTCGCTGTTTATCACAACACACATACAGACGCATCCTTGAATAAACTCTCCATACACTGACATGGAACTTCAAAAGACGTACGCAGGAAGAAAATAAACCAGGACTTTTTATTTGGCTGTGACGTATGTGCAGTCCAGTTGAAATGGTTTGATATAAATATACACATCCTCCGTTCCTCGTTTTGGAAAGCTCAATCCCTCTGTTCCTTTTGAATTATACAAAGCGTTATTTATAAGCGTGTGAGGCTTTTTTTCCCCCCTCCATCCATGTTGCTTTTTCCCTACACTGAAGGCAATGATCGCCCATCCACCCTTTGTTTCACTGTATTCTTTTCTGTGTCCTTCACCATTTCCCATCTTCATATCCCCTTTCTCCTCGTCTGCCTCTTGCTCTCCCCCACACCTGTAGTTTATTTGGCAACCGTTGCTTGGGGGCATATGGAATCTAATTTAGCCAGTAATCAAGAGCACAGATTGGTGTGTGTGTGCTTGTGTGTGTGTCTCTTCTTATATTGGCATTAAGTCAGAGTCAGAAGAAAACAATCACACAAAAATCATGTTTTCAGGAAACATTTTATTTTTGCTTTAGTATAAGCTTCCAATTCAGAATTTGCTCTTGTTGCTGACATCCGTCTGTATTCACTACTTATTATATCTTATGTAACGTTTTTGTGAGTCTGTGACGTATACACTGCTGCCTTTAAATCTTGTTAGACTCAGCTAAGCTGTCATAATGGCATCAATATAATGAAGCATTTACTAAAACTTTCTTTTCTTAATTTTATTTTATTACTTGCATTTATTATGGTATTTTATATGACATTTGTTTAACTTGACATCATGTTTCCAAGGTTTAAAGACTAGATAGATACTTTATTGATTCCTTGGGACAGCAGCTAATGAATACATGCTTCAAATAGTGAAGTGAAATTATTTATGTTCGCTCCCAAAGAGAATTTCAACTTATCAGTCCTACTCTGACAGATGTGTTTACATTAAAGAACACAAAAAAAGCTATGTTCACTGACCTATCAGATGTCCTTCATGAGCTGCGTACAGTGTATCAGTGCAAAGAGAGCACACTGGGAAATAAAGCAGGTAGGCAGTCCAATGCTCATAACTTCACTTTATCATCCTTCAGCCTCTGTAGAGAAGATTTTGGCAGAGCAGCCATAAGTTACACAGAAAAAAAAATATCTGTAGATATAGAAAGTTGAAAATCAAGCTACTTGTTTGAATTTCTAATTCCCTGTCTCCCATACAAGCCTGTAGCAGCAGATCCGCTTCATCCACACATGCACTGTTGAATAAATGTGAATGATCCATTAAATTGTTGCGATATCCTCTGAGAGTCAAGATGTTTTTATTAATCCTTCAGTGCTTTTCCATTCACCCGTTTTTACGCCCATATCCCCAGAAAAAGTGGAAGTTTGACGTCAGATCTCGCAAAAAACTTTTTATGCTTGGCTCAGGAACAAAAGTTGGTGTATTGACAACAACAAAATGGAAACAAACTTGGCTTTTGAATAATGATGTGGATGAAGCATGTGACATGTTTGTATCTTTTGTTGTCTTAATTGCATCATTTCGTTGTGCCTCCTTCCTCTCTGATGGTTTAATGGAACCTGACTGGAGCATTAGCGTCATCAGCTGTTTATCTGGATGTGCTTGACTCCTAACATTCATATAAATGTAGAATTCAGAAATAAGCATTAATTAGAATTGTCATTTGCTGATTTTTAATTTATTATTATTTTTTTTTAATTTGGACATTTGCACAACACGTGGATGGAAACCTTACTTGTGCTGTGCATCTACTCGTCAGAAATGACGTGTACGTATGTACATGCTGTATATTTTTTAAACACACTCTGAAGCTGCGTTATTATTCAGTATGACTAATAATTGGAACATTGTTGGATATTTCTCTGCTAAAATTAGTCAGAAGATAACCTGTGTGCACTGTGCAGGATACATGTTAATTCTTATAAATTTCATCTTTTTTTAATCACATAACCAAGAAAGGTCAGACTTTTTCAACTAAGTCTAGATATTACAAACTACACAGTTGTTGCAAAAAAACCTGAAGTACAACATACAATACTGTAAAACTTTTACATTAAAAAAGCCACTCTGTTTGTGTTCCATTATCTAAAATCGAATAGCGCCAAGCAAAGAGACTGGAGACATGGATATCTATTACACCCAAAGTCTTCAGCAGCACTTGAATCGACATAATGGAAAAAGAAATACGCTGTTAAATGGCAACAAAGTGTGTAATATTTAAAATGTACAAGTCATTGTGATTGAAAGCAAGGACTCATTTCTTGGAAAGCACTTTGATGCCTGTACTTCCTCTCTCATCTCCTCCCTGTTTATTCCCTCTGAATCAAAGCCAACACACACACACACACACACACACTCTCTCTCTCTCTCTCTAATGGTTTCCATAAAACTCTTCTCTGCTTTGAGAAAGTCTGTTCAAGCTTTTCTTCTATGTCCATGTTTTTTGCCACACACTTCACAGAAGTGCATCAGCACAATGATTGGTTTCAGTTGTTGCTCAGATGTGTCCTGTGTTTCATTTGTTGTAGCTCTGCACACATATTCTGAAGGACTGTGACTTATTTTGTGTGAAAACTTGAAATGCTGTTGATCAATAGGAAAAGAAAAGTCCATGGGGAAGGACAGATAGAGGCGCTTTCTCCTGGATACCAATAATTTACAGGCCTCTGTTATTTTTCATCCAGACTTAAATTGACTACATGATCTGACTATTCTATAAAGTTGACATCCCAAAGCTGCAATATACAGGTTATTGGTAATCAAGCTAGCTCTAGCATGAGACTCGAGGGTTAACCACTCCACTCCTCCCACCTCCCCAACCCATCCCTTCACCTACACCGTCATTATGTTGCCATCTCAGCTAATGCAGGAAACGGAAACCTGCTAGCTTGAACATCAGCCATGTCCACGTCTTCCAGCAGCTAATAGCCTGAAGCCTTGAGAGGAGTGGTGGGCCAGAAGTGTGTTCACGTACTGTCTGACAGCTTGAGCTTCCACCCCTGACTTAGGGTTTCTCTGATTGGTTGTTAAATGAGGCTGGATCACAGAAGCCTTTGGCAGCATTAAGATGTGTGTATGAGAATATTTCAACTAAAAAAATATTAGAAGGAAGTTCCACACTGTAGTTAATGTGACTGAAGATGCATCCCAATGTGAAATAATGAGAGCTGAACAAAGACTGACCTTGTGTAGTCATTTACAGCTGATACACCTGATCTGAAGTTGAGCAAGAGAACATTAATCTGCAACTGTTTTTATCATATGTACAAACCAAAATTTCAACCGATCTCTGGTTTTCTCTGGTGCTTTTCTCAGTTTTGCATCATTGTAAAACTGGAATTTGCCTAGCAGAAGGACATGTTTTTGGCAGATGAAAACATAAGAGCTTTTGGTGGAGGACTCACACTTTTAGACCCTGCATTGTAGAAGCAAACGCTATTCTGTTATTTTAGAGGTTTGATGATTTTTGAATAAGCATCTGGACAAGAAGATTGTATTTTGAGTCCATTCAAGAACTCAGAAGAAACTATACGACTGTGTGGACGTCTGATCTTTGCCTTTGTCTCTTTTTGTCACAGGGAGACTATGATCCAGTCAAAACCAGAGTTCTTCACCTCAAAATGAACCCCACCTCTGTTGCCAAGCAACAGCGCCAGCAGGAAGTGGAGGCTCTTCGGGAGGAAGTGACACATCTCAGGGAGCTTGTGCGCTCATTGCAGGAAGGAGGCGCTCTGGTCCACTCTCAAGACGACTCCAGTATGCACAGCTCCAGCCTCGGCCTCAGTTTGCCGCCATCAAAGGAGGTGCTAGGTAAGGTCCACAACACAGACGCACATCAACAGACTATGTTTTACTCAATTGGCACATTGGCTTGTAGTAGCTTCATAGCAGTTGGGCAGCTGCATCAACTTTCCCCATTGTCCATCACATTTTTATTACTATTAATTTTTGAATGGAGCTGGACATAGGTGCCTCAGCTGAGTTTAGCTGCAGAGGGATTATTTTGGCGGATATAATGGTTGCAATATGAGTCACAATTTCATTCAGAATGATCGTTTTTGCATTTTGTATTCATTGAAAAAAAATTTAAATGATACTGATGTGGTTTTTGTTGTGGCTTGTACCAAACAAGCGTATTTCCTTACGTCTGGAGAATGTGATTTTATAGGCCAGGGCATCTCTGGTTATCCGAACATTTATGGTGCTAACATGCGCAACAATGTTATGACACATTTTACCTTTATGAAAAAAACTGGAGCTCCTGTGATTTGGATATTGCACTCAGTCATATTGTGCAGCCCGTGTTAGAAGGATGTCATAGTGTGCATAACGGAAGTAATACGATGTTTTTCTACTTTTTTTTTTTCACTTTATTTCACAAGAAAAATGTGTGAACCCTCTGGAATGACCCGGTTTTCTGCATTGACTGGTCATGAAATGTGATCTGATCTTCATTGAAGTCACAAACGTAGACAAACAACGTGTCCCTAAGCTAATACCACACAAGCAATTATAATATTTTGTGTCTTTATTGAACACACCCATTAAACATGCACAGTGCTGATGGAAAAAGGACGTGAAACCTTGGATTTAATAACTGGTTGAGGCTCCTTTGGCACCACTTACCTCAAACAAGCTCTTCCAGTAGCTGCTGATCCGAGCTGCACAATGTTCAGGAGGAATTATGGCCCCATTCCCAGGATTTCTGGTGTGAGCGGCTTTCTCCAGGTCATTCCACAGCATCTCTACTGGGTTAAGGTCTGGGCCACTTCAACAGGTGGATTTTCTGTTTGAAGTCATTCTGTAGTGGAGTTACTTTGATGTTTAGGGTCATTGTCCTGCTGCAGGTTCTACTTCCTAGTTTCTCCTGAGGGTCTTTGTTACATTATTAAATATTCTGCCTTGTGCTTTTGGAGTCATCTTTACTGGGCACCCACCTCCAATGAGAGTACCCACAGACCCAAATCATCTGTAGGTCATTTGTCTAACTTTGGACTGATGAATATTGGATCTCTTTAAAATGTAACTTTTTCAATGTCATGCATGCTTCTCAAGAATAACAAACTCAAAATGTTGAGGTGTTTTTTTTTTTTTTGTTTTTTTTTTAAATAAATCAAAGTAGCTCTAACACACACCTCCAATCTGGTTTCATTAACTGGACTCCAGATTTGACCCCTGACTTCAATTCGCTTTTGTTCATATCATTAGAACAGGATTCACATGCTTTTTTGATTTTTTTTCTTCAATATGGACAAGAACAACACACAATGATTTGTGTGTTATTATTTAAAATTACTTGTGTTTGGTCGTAATTGTAACTTGGATGAAGATCTGGGCATATTTCTATATAAATGGAGGTCATTCCAATGATTCACTTACTTTTTCTTGCCACTGTAGCTCTGATCTACGTGAAAGCTTTCTGACCTAAGTCATATATCTGCCTAAATAAGCAGTAGCCTTTTGCCAGACTAATGTATAAAAATGAAAGAAGAGAAACTGCTACAGAGCGCTAAACCAAAGTAAGTAGAAAATGGCTTCATTGATATTTAAGGCCACTGAGGTCTTTGCCCACTGAGGTGTGAGTGTGTGACAGACAGTTAGAGGGAGGAAGTGTAGTTATGACAGGGTTAAATATTTAATTGGAGTTCAGGGCAGCTCAGCACTGGAGGTGTGTAGGCTAATTTGTCTTGAGAGGACTACAGTGGGACGCATGGTCTCTCTATCTCTGCCACTCTCTCACTCATTCACTCTATCTCTGTCTCTCGCTCACTGACTAACTCATCTCTGTCTTGTCTTCCACTTCGCACCTTTCATTTTCCTCTTTACACTTCCCTTCACTCTTGTCTTCTTTCTGTCATTTTCCCCAGCCATTAAATTTTGCCTGTCTGTTCCTTCAACCATTTTTCTTCTGCACTTCTTTTTTTTTTCCAGGTGAAATTATGATTGACTTTCTTACCAGTGTGCTCAATTTAAACTCCAGCAGATAATGTGTGATATCTGTTGTTATCTTCAGACCAGGGTCAGCTCAGTGAAAAAGTATCAAACATGATCTGAATAATTTTCCTGTCCCAGAGATGGGGCGGGCTGATATGACTGCAAATCAGTGTCATGATTATTTCAAACTTTTACCTCGATTACGATTTATAAACGGTTACTTTGGCTCTCATCGGTCTGTCTTTTTTTGAGCCATGATCTTCATATTCAGCAGTGTGATTGTGCTCAAACTGATTAAACACACTGGTGGATGCATTCACCACTATCTGGTAACTGTGTCATCGCTTCAGAAAGTGTGTTTCTGCTCATCCAGACTACAGCTCAACCCCGGGGTTAAAATGAAGTCAGCAGGGTTTCCAGAAAAGTTGAGGAGTAGTGTCGACACCAGGCGTAAATGTGATGTGTTTTAAAACTGCAACATATAGCCTGGATGTAGCCTGAGACTCATACCTCACCCATAACAACTGCTTCGCTCTGAGTGAACTAACGTTTGTTGGACGGGGCAGAAGCACGTGACTGAACATGAGGATGTATTTTTTTAAGAGGGCAGATCATGAACGCAGGCATTTGGGAAAGTATGAATCAAATTAACCAGCATGAGCAAGATAAAGTCGCTGAGATGTTGGTTTTGATATTTTTTTCGGTTAATTGCCCAATACTATGTAGAAATGTTTTACTGCATGTACTGTAAATGACCAAATTATTTATAAACCCCACTGACCCTTTTGAAGGTTATCACTGGCACAAAACAGTGCTCGGTATAGGAATGAACTTACTACACTGTGGCAATATTCTTGCCCCACAAGGCATTGTGGGTTTTTGAGGGTTCGTGATTATGACACTAGTGTCGTAATTGCAGTCAACTGGAACATTTTGTGTGAAAAGGAAACTGTTTTCCACATTTAATTGCACAAGTAATGCGCTTACAATGTTTCCATTTGTCTAAACTGTGGTTCATAGGGAGATATTATAATCACAGCCAAATATTTGAGTCTTGTATTTTTTGCATTGGCACCATGTGTATAAGTGAGCAGTGTTACCAGAGACCCCAGAGGTAATTCTCCCTTACAGTGAAGTTTTTTTTGATAAGAGTTTAAACCTTTATGATGGCAAAACATTTGAAATGAAGTTTGGGATTAAAGTGAAAGGAATTATTCTTTAATATGGCTCATTTTTGCACCAGATTAGAAATCCCTCCATTACAGTCATTGAGCATTTTTTTTTTTAATTGAGCCAGTGAATTGGAGCTATGCATTATTCCAAGCTTTACACATGGCTGCATTTTGTGAATGAAAGTTTTATTTTTTTTGCTCCCTCTTGGAAGAATCCTGAGGGCTACTTTGCAGTTGCAAGTGAAAACATTATTGAACATATTGAGTTTCAACACTCAATTCACCTGCTGTCGTCCTGCTGTAGGGCTTCATTTTATTTCTGCAAAACATCTGTAAGCAGTGGGGTTTCTTTCTGGCTACAGACAACATGAGTCTCGCCCGGCCATAATCCCTCCCTCTACTTTTAGTGCTAGAACCTGTCTCTTTTTTTTTTCATCTTTACGCCAAGAGTTTTTTCCAAATGCGACAATGCTTTACTTATTCATTCAAGTTCTTATTTTTTATTTTTTTTACCGTAGAATAATTGTCCTTTCTTCTTGTCTGATGGAGTAGTCCTCAAAAATCACATGAAGCAATTTTTTTTGTTCATTTTTCCATGTTACGTTACTTTGGAAGTTTTTCAAGTTGCAAAACGAGTAGGCAAAAAATATATAAATAAGAAACTCCTTCAGCAGTGGAATTTTCTTGACAGCTTTCAAGAGACTGCACGCCCAAACCAAAAGAGACCAATTAAGGGCAAAAGTCAGAAGTCACTAACTTTCTTAAAACTTGACAGTTAGTTTGAAAATTTTCAAACTGGAATACTTTGATTTACACATACATGTGTAGATATCTATATATGAGGAAATAACACTCCATGTTCCTGTGTACACGTCAATTTGTCTGCATGTTACAGTACATTTAAGCAGTGTCTACTTCATGCTGTCACTTGAGAATTAACAGCCATTTTCAGGGCAGTTTGATAGCTGTCACGAAGTGACAGTTTTGTCATAGTCCCGAAGCCTTGAAAGAGTATTTATCAGCACTGACTGACACTTGAGAGGAGCCCAGTCACCCAGGAGACAGACCCAGGACAGACAGACACACACACTGACACACTCTTAAGTTTATACTTTCTAACCATCTGCTGGTTTAATAACGACAGATAAAAGTGTAAAAGCCTAAGATCCATGAAGAAATGTGAAAATAATTATCAGTCGCAGATGGGTTTGACGTCTGGGCTATGAAAATGCACCACTGTCACTAGTAACTGCTCTGGCAAGTAAATAAAAGATTTTGTGTGCGTGTGATTGCACATTGCACAGATGTAAATTTGAGTAACTGAAATGCCTTTTGACCTTGAAAAAAATAAATCAATGCAAACTAAGCTTTTCAGGGCTGTTAAATAAGCATTTTTTCAGCCTTGGTTAAATTGTTTTTCTCCCTATTTTTTTGCTTCTCTTTCTGGTGCTTCTGCCTGTTTTCATTACCCGTATTTAAAAAAAAACACAAAAAAAACAAAACACTTTTCTAAAATGTAACTTTGACAGAAATGGGGAAACAGTCAGGACGATCCTTTTCTGTGATGTAAGTAGCAGGAACACGACTGAGGACAATTGTTGATTCAGTGAAGAAGACCACTGTGATGCTAACTGCTATTGAAGTTGTGCAACCTGTCCACCTTTCAGTGCTGTGCACATCTTTTGAAAAAGGGGAGAATTGCACTTCCACTATAAATGTCAGCTTCCAAACTAACCTCCGTTTTAGGAAATCTTAGAAATAGCAGTCAAATGACGCTGCCAGTGACGGTTCATGAACGACAATATCGATGGAGACTATGCTTCACTCTGAAGATAAAAGTCTCAGGGGCCAGTTTTCTACTTAAGTATGAAACTTAAGGTTTAATTTATATTTATTTATTTATATTCTATTTTTACTTAAGGGTTTTGCATGGAATCTTTAGTTAAGGACAAAAGTTAAGTAATTTACAGCAGTAATAGAGATTTTACAGCAGTAAAAATCTACTGTTTGCACAGAGACTTTTGATTTGCTGCCATAACGTTAAAGAAGTGCGCTGCTGTGTCATCCTCACTTCAGCAGATGGTAAGAACGTTTAAACGGTTTAACTGACTTTAAGTGATTCCTTAAGTATAACTGTAAGATTGGGAGAAAACCTTTTTTAACCTTAACTCGGACTTCAACGAAAATCTTAACTTAAGGTGTTTTGTGCAACTGGCCCCAGCTCTCTGCACATACACAAACCGATTTAAAAGGTTTTTTTCATTAAATGTGAACAGTAACATCAGGAAACATTTGCCTGTTTGTGGTTGTTCTATTCTCCTCTTTCTGAGGTTACATCACATTCATGCATAATTGCACAGGCGCACATTCATGTGTCTCCCTTTTAACATTCGCTGCAGTGATAACATTGTAAATAGTGCCGTCCATAATGACTCATTTTTGCTCAGACAAACTCATTTCTGTGCCCTCTCAAAGCAAGCCTTCAAATTAAAGTAATTATCACAAATTGATTTTCAACAAATTAAAGTCAAGCCCCATCCTGCTTCTCCTCTTCATGATTCTCTCAGCTCCCAGCTAGGATCCGCGGCTGACTGCTTGAGTCACCACCACACTCTGAGCATTGTAGTATTTTGTAGACCCTGAGTGAGCAGATGGAGAGCTGCAGGCAGTGTATTTTTGATATGGAGCTGTCTATCTATGCTGCATGAGCTCAGTGAGTTGTGCATGTACTTGTAGAGCTCCATGGAGGAATAGTCTTGCACATGTAGCAGAATCTTACAGTGGGAATCCCTGAGTTGCACGTGCACAGAAAGAGTGATGTATAAAAATTAAGCCACCAATCAAAACTCAATGTACAAAGTAAGTATGTAGAAAGTATGTAGATCCTTTCACTTCTTTCACTTTATTCCCTCATCAATCTGCACTCAAAAGCCCATAATGACAGCGAAAACAGAATCACAGCAATTTCTGAATGCATCCTACATTCTCGACCAGCACGAGAACATCTGACTGATGCATTCTCCTGACTTCTGTGTGTGTGACAGATTTACGTAAGCAGATGGAGAGCTCTGAGCTCAGGAACCAGCGGCTGAAGGAAGTGTTTCAGAGAAAAATCCAGGAGTTCCGCACAGTCTGCTATGTCCTGACCGGCTATCAGATAGACATCACCACTGAGAACCAATACAGGCTCACCTCAGTGTATGCAGAGCACATGGACGACTCCTTGCTCTTCAAAAAGGTACGTACACTTCACATTTACAGCTGAAAAATGTGGACACAATCAAATGTCACACCCAATATTTATATATTCATATAATGTCAGATTTTAACTTTGGTCCATTCAAAGAAAAAAGAAAAAACACTTTGAAACCATATCACAATACTACTGTTTTACCTTTACATACATCTGTACCTACATACTCGCTGAGATCAGGTATGAGTTTGCAGGTAGCTGTGAGCCGCTGGCAGTGTGTGTTTCTGAAAACACATGCACAGTGATCATGAACACAGAGGTGTGAAGTTGAAAGGGAAACACTCTCAGTGTCAAAATTCCTACAGGCTGTAGCATCTGTGTGAGTGCTGATATCTGTCTCAGTGAGCTCTTACACAAAATGCTTCAGGAAGTGCAAATTTGACCTTGCAAGGTGCTTTTTTTTTCTCCTCCCCCTCTTTACTGTTTCCCTCCCACATCTATGTTTATGCACCATTACGCCACGTTATAGCTCTGTGCTGAACTCGGCCAGGCAGTGAGAGGAACACTACGCCAACAGAGAATCTCTCCTGCTATTTGTATTGAATGTGCAGAGGAATGGTGGTGTGTGTGTGTGTGTGTGTGTGTGTGTGTGTGTGTGTGTGTGAGAGAGAGAGAGAGAGTGATGACTGGGCAGTGTCACAGGGCTGGGCCGCATTAATCGATCACCACTCCCCATACGCTCATTGAGTGAGCTAAATAAAAACTGTATGTGTCTGTCCCTTTGCTGTTGAGCAAATCCTTTTCTTAAGTAGCTTTGCAGTGAAAACATCCTGTTGTGCTCCCTTTGCACTCACATCTTTGTCTCTTTCCTCCTCTCTCCATCCTGTCCTGCTACACCTTTATCTCTCTTCTTGTTTACCCCCACCTCCCCCCTCCCTGTTACTCTCTGATCTGAGTGTGTAGCAGTAGCTAATCACCGTGTTGCTGCTGTGACGTGTTATGATAGAGGGCCTCTAGCTAGAAAAGAGACCACAGAGGAACCATACTGAATATACAGAAGGCAGCTTTATTATCTTGGCAGGCTAATTATTATGGTCAAGTGGAAGACGGTTGCAACTGTTCATTGCCTTGCTCAAGGACTCACTTGAATGCAGGTGGAGTAGGGAATAACATGAGAACGGGGAGGATTTGAATGTGCGCGTGCATGCATGTGCATTTTTTTTTCCTTGCTTGTGTGTCCAATCTGCTCCATCGAACCCACCTGCGACCCTGCCAGAAGAGATAATTCACCGTCAATATTTATTAACCTCAGACTGCGTCCATAGAACACACACACACACACACACACAGTTGTAATACCCTCATAGTGCGTACTGTCACACTCAAATGCACACATACTCACTCCAATCTCAACACTCTCCGTCACACCACACTTCACCACACACCACCTCCCACCCCCCTCACTCTGTTGGGTGCACATGCATACAGATGTACAAAGAAACACTCACACACACACACATATACACACTCACACACAAAACAGATGCTAACACCTCCAGTATTAGTATTCAGGGTGTTCTCCACTGTCTGAGTGTGTATGACACACACGCCTGGTGGCCTATGGGAGCAGAGGCCTGTACTACTAATAGAATACGACAATCACACACACACACACACACACACACACACAAAAGGAACACCCGCGCTTAAAGGAACACATACACATCAACATAATATACAAAACATGCATAACATGCTCTTGAGGCGTGTGTGAGTGTAATCTGGGCTATGAGAATATAAAGTGGACTAATTGTAGGATGAGGCAGCAGTAAGTGGAGAGAAAATGGGGGATTTTGGACAGGAAGCATAGAAGTCTTTACAAATAGGATTCTAATGTTATTCACCTCAGCAACAGGGTTGCCAGATAATCCTGCTAATATCCCCCTCTAGCAGAAGCACCCAAATCCCCCTCCTATGGTGTAAGCTGTTTAACCTGCAGCTGTCATGTTCTCCCTCTCTCTCTCTTTCCTTGCGCATTCATTATGTCACACTCTCATTCAAATGATTTCTTCACTGTGTATTCACATTTATTTTTCAGCCCTTTAATATTGCTTTAATTTGGTAATTTAAATGTTTCAAGTTAAACTGCCAGACACAGATGCTTTTTTTTGTCTCTTTCATTCCGTCTCAACGGGGATGGGAGAGAGACAGGATGATAGTGGTAATTATAACTGCAAGAAATGTGTTGTTTATTCAGTCCTTGTCACTAACTTGGCTCAGATGTTGTTATTTAAACACATTTTCCCTCATTTCATGTGCAGAAAGCATCAACACCATCAAATGCTGCCATTTAAGGGTTTTTTGGGAAAAAAGGAAAATCCAACAAAACATGTGAACATATGAGAAAATATGTTGATTGAAGCTTCAACCTTTGTGTTCAAAGTAGAGCAGCTACTAACTGTTTTTATTATTGATCAACCTGCAGATTATTTTCTCAATTATTAGACAGTGTTTTATTTCAAATGTCAAAGAATTGTCCTTAAATGTCTTGATTTGACCGACTAACAGTCCAAAACACAAAGATATGAAGCTGGAAATGATGAAGCAGAAGTCTTCATGATGAAAAAGCTGCAACCAAATGAGGGCTGGAGTGATTGATAAGACCTTATCATTTAATTGATTTTCAAAATAGTAGTCAAACACTTATCTGTCAGTCATCTAGCCTGTTAGTTATAATATGTCAATTTTTCCACATTTAAATGTCTGAAAACAACTAGACCTATTTTATAGACCTATAGTTATAGTTGTCAAAACAACATGAATAACGAATTACAAGTGTTACTGACAATACGACTGTCTTTGCTTTCCTTGTTCATAGTATTTTCTGCAAATAATCAGCTAATTTCAACTGAGAGTGGACAGTCTGCTTCCTGTTTATACTGGCTAGCATATTCCCAGTGTCCGTGGATGGAGATGTGTGTTATTATGGACCCAGATTGTTTCTGATATGGAGCTAAAACAGTCGTCTGGACGGAGATCGTTTTAATTTTTAAACGCTGTTTTAAAACGAAAACGTAGTAGTGTGGACGTAGCCTTAGTCATTATTTACCTGTTTTATAGTATCCTATGGTTAATCAATATGCACACCTCTTCAATATTTACCGTCAAACACTTTGCATTTCACATCGGTACACTTCAAAGTTGAAAGGATTCTTATTATGTCGGCACTTGGGTGCTGTTGTTTTTGATCAATTTTGCAGAATAAAGTCAGAGGCTCAACTGTGGGTTTCTGTTAACAGCCGATCTTTGAGTGGTGGGAGATCAAAAGTTGTCAAAGTCGACTCTAACTCTGTGCTGCTTTTATAGCGTTGCAAACAAGAACCACTGCAGTGCAAAAAGCTACTCAGTCACAGCTGAGCCATGTGGAGAAATTATGTTTGTCAATTAATAATGGATTAATGCAATGTTATGTTAAAATGTCTGTGATGAAGGAATTATTTTGAAAGGGAAAGTGTGCAGAAAATGATTTTGAGTATTAGCCTTAGATGAGCATGTGTGTCATTTATATTTTTAGCTCACCCCTAGGTGAGAGGGCTGATTAGCATCAGTGATTAGGTATTTATGAGGCTCTGCTAATCAGCGAGATAAACACCTTAGCTGTGCGAGCAAGTGAGTTATTTGAACATTTTTCATCAAGAAGTTTCAAGGAGAGAGAGAGAGAGAGGGAGGCATGGCTTGCATTTCACAATGTTAATATTTGCCCATTTAAATATATAGATAAACACAAAGTCCGAAAAGTCAGATGACATTACAAGGTTAAGGACATTGTTTGCAGTTGTTTAATGTATTATTTTAATGTTTTTTTTCCTTTTAATTTCCTCCAAGGTATTTTATTTTCATATTACAATAACTTTGGATACAGACCTGAAGTAGCTCAAATGAAACAGACTTTAGAATTAACCTGTGATGTTTTTGTTTTACAAATTTAACTGAGCACCTTCAGATGAGACAGACCAGTTAAAAAAAAACAAGAGAGGAAAATTGTAAACAAAAAGTCTTACAAGTTGTGAGTCTCTTTCAGTAATCTCCCAGAGCAGATCCACTGCTGGGCTTACACACCTCTGCTATTGATTAGCTCATTAACAAATAAACATGCACACGCACAGAGCTGTGCTCTCCACAGCAGTTACTAAAACTTCTAGATACTCTCGATCGAATCACTTTTCTTCTTATTCTTTTTTCTATCCCTCCCTCCCTCTTTTGCTTCTCTCTCCTCCTTCACTTTCTTGACACTAGTTCCCCTGTCTTCCCTTCCTAATGAAAGAAGAAGATAGAATCTCAGGGCTAGCTCATTAAAACCTACTCCCAATTAACTGTCAACCCTCTCACCAGAGAGCGATGGAGGGAGAGGAAAGAATGTATGGAGGCATGGTAGAGGCAAGGGTTTAAAGAAGCAGTGAAATAACGCCTTTTGAAAAAGAAAAATAATGTGTCTCTGTGTGTGAGAGTTGGAGAAGGAAGAGGACAGTTAATAAAGTACAGTTTATGAACACTGTCGAGTCTTAATGACCTGTCTCTGTTTTATCAGCCACTTGGGGATGATTAACGCCACACAAATGTGTGTTTGCCTGTGAATGTGTGTGTATGTGTGTGTAAGACAGATTGTAAGCCATCACTGCTTGAATGGTTTAGTCATTTGTCTGTTATAGCTTAATTTTGAATTAACTTGGGAGCACAGCTCAACTGTCAGGGTTGGTGGTGGCGACAGGGCCAATAAGACCGGAGCCATGGGAGCAGTCAGGAGCTGGTGCTGTGGAGCCCAGCTGGGCCAGTGGCCTGAAAGGTTTCTGGTGTCGCTCTTTCTCACCTAGTGATAAGCCTGTTATCTGTGCCTCTCTCTTTTTCCAACCAATCAGATTTAATGTCACTAGAGCGTTAGAGTGTCATTTGTAGCAGACAGCGTGGCAGCTACTTAAAATGATAAGGGCCGATAAAGGTGTTCTGTTTTCTTTTTTAACCATTTTATAATTGATTTTAGAGTAAAGTGGAATGAGAGAGCTCACTTTACAGGGAATGGCAGTTACAAAACACTCATTGCCCACAACAACACTATTGACAGCACTCAGTAGGGTGTGAAAATATCAATACAGCTGATTTTAAAAACGAGGACAGTTAGAGAGCCGTCCTGTGTATAATCAAGGTTGTGGTAACATTTTGCTTCTTCTATCTCATGTGACTCTCAAAACACTTAATTGACAAAACAACTGTGCAGCCTGTACCACTCACGTGTATCCCAACAGGCACAGTAACATCAACAAAGATCCAACTGGTAACATTTAGAGCATTTATCATGTCCAAATAATTACACAGTGAACCTGTTGGTCAGAGGTTTAACTCAACAATAAAGTGATGCTAGACAGTGAACTTTCCATAACACAACTATCCGAAAAAACTGAAAAAGGCCACTATCTTACTGTTCGCATAATGCGTAAGGGTGTGGACTTTTCTGAGCATTAGCGCCTTTTTTCAATTGTTCCCAATGAGGAGAGAGCATATATGGCCACATGCGGCACCCAGCGTGCAGCGTTCAGAGCGCTTCGCCTTTTTTGTGCAGCTGCTCCGAGCGCTTCGATTTGAAAATCTCTGAACTTTACAGTAGCAAGACAGTAGCTCTTGGATTAGGTGATGACATTCATCGTATTGTAGTCTGACAGATCGTGTCACGCACCCACTTCCTCCCTGATCTACAGCTGTCAGATTGAGCAGCGACAGTCTCATCCATGCAAAATATGGGTGTGTGTCCATATAGTGTTGTTGTTTTTTTTTTTTCTAGCAGAAAAGTGCTTGTAAGGCTCTGAGGAATTACTCGCCCCTCACTTCGTCAAAAAAAAACATGCTGCGTGTGGGATTTGTTTCTATGGCAACAATATCTTGACAAACTATTCCCATCGCCATTCACTGTCCAGCCGATCTGCTCCAACAAATGGGCTTGTCTGTCTCTGTTATGGTAGTTTCTTTTTGACGTATCATAAATCTCCGGACAGAGAGAAACAACCAAAACAAGCTTCTCCTCCATCTCCGCCTCATCTGATTGGAGATTTTCAACCAGAAGCGCTCAGAGCGGCTGCACAATAAAGTGGAGCGCTCTGAAAAAAGGTCGCTGGGTGCAGGCTGCATACTCTCTCTGCTCATTTAACAATTGAAAAAAGCTCAAGAAAAAAAACCCTCTGTATGGACACACGCCCTATGACAGTGTCAAACAAATAGTAATAAATAGTAATAAAAAGCAAAGTGGTAATGGTAGTCTGTCAGACAATGGTGGTGGTGAGATGTTGTCAAGATATTGTTGTCATAGAAACAAAACCCATGCGCAATGTTTTTGAGGAAGTGCTCGTCCCCTTTTCTGCTCAATCAAAAATCGATTTGAATCAACCCATAAAATGAAACTTTGTGTAAAATCTAGTATGATGCTTTTTCTTGAAACGACAAACATTGAGTTAAATTCCCTTTATTAAGAATGTATTGGCATGTTGGATAAATGAGGAGACCTTACCACTTTAACATGTGCGGCGTGTTGCTGGTTTCATTTACTGCATTTAGATTATCAGGCGTTGTTCATGAATACTATTCCAGCTGTAAGTCCCGGGAAGATGACACTGTAGTGGACTTATTTATAGCTAAACCCGATCAAACAGGGTCATGCAGACAAAGGAAAGATGCAGTTGATCCATTAGTTCTTTCATCCCTCTCATTCACTGTTTTCCCTCATCTACAGTTCCTCTATGTGCACGCACATGCATGATCTCCTGTTCATGTGTAGAAGTCAGTTTAGAGGAACAAACTGAATAGGGAACTAAAAGGGTAGATGAGTGGGTGTTTGAAATATTTTGGGAAAAGAAACAAGGCTTTCTGGGAGTGAGTTTCACTTTGCTCACTGACACGAAACAAAACACTCACTGATGTATCGCTGATAGCTATGAAGATAAACAGGAGCAAAGCAATGATAAACAATAAACACAGAGGCTGATGGGAATACAAGAGTGAATAAATTAACTGCATTTTCAATGGATATAAGTTTATGTGCTTAAACCTTCAGAGAGAAATCTTGGAGTTCAAATCCCGGAGAACAAGAGAATGTAGACTCTGATTCCTCCTGACAGTTTCCTGTCCTCCGTGCCCTCAGGCCGGGTGTGTGTGTGTGTGTGTGTGTGTGTGTGTGTGTGTGTGTGTGTGTGTGTGTGTGTGTGTGTGTGTGTGTGTGTGTGTGTGTGTGTGTGTGTGTGTGTGTGTGTGTGCGCGCACGCCTGTGCATACACGTTTGTGTGCGTGCACTTGTCGGCGTCACTAGCTCCTCTGGTCGATGTAGGGAACATATGTCTGCTGTCTCCATGGTAACGTGATACATCAGAACCACACACACACAAGTCCACCTGAGGTCATGAATATTCCTGAGCAGGAGAAGGCCACTTGTGCCCTGTCACAGACTCGCAGCCGCGCACACATCATAACTTCACGCATCACTCAGCCCAGTCAGTCCCAGGATTTTCATCGCCACTTGGAGTTTGTAAAAGATTTAAATCTAGATTGTTTTACAGGAATATTATGTTTGGCTTACATATGCACATGATTTCAAGAAGAATACCACTGATCTCCCAAATCAATTCACAAAGTCCAGAATTGATTCATTTCAATTTGATTTAATACGAGTTTATTTGATTCTTGATGAAGCAGTTAAAACAGATAAATACTAATACTACACCAATATCTTAGTAACACCTTGAGGGAATTTCTTCAAATTTGACACAAACATCCACTTGGACTCAAGGATGAACTTAATAGATTTTGGTGGTCAAAGGTCAAGCTCACTGAGACCTCACAAGACACAGTTTTGGCCATAACTCTCAAATTCATATGCTAATTATGACACAATTTAACACAAAGGTCTGATAAGATGGGTCATGTAGCCAGCTATCATTAGCCAGCTACAGTACATTGCTTTTTAATTCAAAAATAACCTTTTATTATCCACTTTCTAATAACTCAAGTTCCTCAAAGTAGATATTTTACACATTACGCAGCCCTGACTGAACCACGTACAACAAGTCACCACTGCATGGACATAACATTCAGCACAGATGTGCATATACAGGTGATTTTAATAATTGATATTGGCTCATTCAAATAAAACTTTTGATTAATTTGAAGATTTTATTTGAAAATGTATTTGTTTGCTTATTTATTGGATGCATTTATTTTGAAGTTTTCTTTTCGGATCCCCTTCAGTAAGGCCAGATAAGAGAAATGCTAAGAGTTCACTTCAGTATCATATTAGCTGGAGTGTTTCAAGCTGTAAATATTCTCAGTGCTGATGTTCTTCAGTAAAAGGTCATCTATTTATGAGGCTCCTCTAAGTCTTTGTGTTTGACTTGTAAACAGCCACCTAATCTCATCATCACCAAAAAAACCCCCATCAATTTAACACACAGACAGGGTTTGTAGAAAACTATTTCATATGATTTAAATTTTGGTCTAAAATTGTTTGTGTGTTTATAGCTGCAGTATGTCATAGCTGTACAGGTGATGTACTGTGCAAGGCATCTAAAGTTACACAAAACATCAAAACACAATTTCACAGAAATCTAAAATTAATGATGGTATTCGTGTTTTAAAAAAAAAAAAAGCAAATTAAAGCAGGCTGGCATGTATATTATGCAAATAATCTCGAGACCCCACATAACAACAAATCCACATGGCTGAAGGTTGGTTCGGGGCTGAATGATCTGATCTGAGGAAAACGTCTAATTGCATTGTGTTAGGGTAATGATTTTAATTGTTATTACATGTGAATCAGATAAAATGACACAGTTGTGTAGAGTTGAAGTCCTTCCAGGATTTATTTTATTTTTTTCAAACCAATCAGTTGTAGAAATGTTTAATTATCTATAAACTCGGATTTTCTTCTATAGGAACAAGTTTATCCCACATTTAACAAGCTGTAAACAACATTTTGTTTGTGATCTTCCACTTCATCAGCTGTAATGAAAACCCTCCCTGTAACAGCTGCAGCAAATTAAAATTAATTCTGTGGACTGACCATGCTACAGAATGATGCTATTGGTTGTTGTCTAATTAGTGTGATCCCACTAATGCAATCTTATTAAGACATTATTAATAATGTAAATATATAATTAAAATTCAAATTGTGCTTTCAATATAAACATGATTAATTTTAGGCCTAACCTGCATCATGGTTCACACTGTGACGTTAACAATTCATTCCCATAAACTGTGTAAATGAACCAGAGGGGCTTTTAATAACGTAAACCCAGAAATATTAGAGCAGCCTCAACACGTTCCCCACAGTGATAACTTCCCTTGACACAGCTCCTGAGATTTAGTTTCTGTCTTACATACACACCATTAATAAAGAAATGTCCAAACCAGGCCTAAACTGTACTTCACTGTGTGTGTATGTGAGGCATGCATGAGTTTGGTGATACCAACCATCAGCCTGACACATCAGTAAATATGTCGAGGAGCAAACTCTGGGCCAGTTCACATTTAATTGGAAAAAAACTCACCTGTCGCTCAGCTCTTCAAAATTCCAACAACTACATCTTGTTTACTGGCCCAGTTTGTTTTGAGTCCCATCTGAAATGCATACTGCATATCAATACGCCTCACTTGGAATACGTTGCTGGGAGTTTTAATGGAGAAAAAAATCAGTCCAGTGGGTGGGCTTCTTCTGCAATAGTCCAGGCTTTGTTTAATACTACACAGAGGTCAGCACATGGTCTAACTAACTGTTTAATGAGCTGTCAGTCACACATTAAAGGTGACTTGCAGGGCAGATCAAGTGACAAAATGACAAAATGATTCACAACTGTAAATAATGAATAATTAGATACGATAAAATTACTCTTAAAAAGCAAGAGGGAAGCAGTTCGATTTAGCCACCATCACAGTTAATGCATAAATATTGAGTTTCCTTCCAGAAATGCTCAAAATAGTGTAAACAACAACACATCGTCAGTTTTTAGGTGTCTTATTCTGACAACTGTAACTAATTCAATGTTTTATGTATTTATGCCAGTGAGAATCAGGCTGATCAGTCGTTGAGTGAAGGTATTTATTAGCACCACTCACAAAATGGATATATGTAGTCATTAGGTATTTATTACTTAGAGACATGAGCAGCACTTTAAAAACAGTAAACAAAAAGCTGATTAGAATATAAATATGGATAGAATAGCTGCTGATTTAATTATTTTTTTTCTTAGAAGCTTTTCTCCATGTTTCTCTCTCTGACACCCTCCTCCCGACTGCAGAAAAATGCCAAAATCTGCATTTAAATTGAAAGCTGTTCATCTGCATATTTCTGATTATTCAATTAATTTGCCTGCTGTCTTCCCCCCCCCCCCCCCCCCCACCAATCAGCAGCTATGCTATCCAGTGGAATTGTTTATTGTTTATTGTTTACTTTTGATGATGCTGCTGTTGGTGGGAGGGTGGTGTGTGTGTGAATACTGAATATGTGCGTGGATCAGTGGGAGCAGAGGTTTGCAAAGGTGGAACCTGAAAAGAGGCAAAGGTACAAATGAGAATATGATAATTATTTTATCTTTTTAATTTCAATGCATCTCTGTCACTTTATTGGGATGAACTGGTCCGAGATCTGTGCAGCAGAGGTAGAAGAGAACAAGACAGAGAGGATAAGACAGAGAAGAAAAGGCTCCTCATTAGCGGTGGAGAGCGGAGACAGGGGTCAACTGATCTGTGAACTGCATGTCACCACCTCAATATAGAGCCATCTGTCACATCCACGCATGCACACACAGTCTGAGGCCTCTATCTGAACAGTAGAGTTGCAAAGACCTCCGCAAAGCAGCATGTCACGTCTGTAAGGACAGTGAAGCTGTCGGGAAAGTCTGAAGAGCCTGTTAGTAGAAAAGAAACAGAGTAATAATTGGCCTGTGTGTTGTGTGTGCGGGTAATTATTTTTGCATCAATCTGGTGTTGGTTGTGTATTGTGCAAAATGGCACTGTGTTTTGGTGTGGTATTCTTCAAACCACACACACACACACAAACACACACAAACACACACACATCCTGCTTTTGGTGTAAAAACTGGTGACAGCTCTGCAGCTTGGTGCACACTGCTTTACTCACATTCTGGCTATATTTGCATAAAGTTTGTATTTTTGTGTTGTAGAGTTCTTGTAAGATAAATCTTGTTGTCCACCAATTCTATGAAAAGTCTAACACCAGCTCTGACTTCTCCAGCCTGTCTGCCATCCTCAGCTCTGAGTTTATTTGCTCCTGCTGAAGATGCAAATCTTTAAAACACTTCACTTAAAAAAAAAAAAAAAAAAAAATCCTGAAGCAGCTGAGCACTGTAGTTGCAGGAGATGTTACTTGAACTGGAGTAAAACAGTACATTTTGTTGTTCAGCTGCGGATTTATTTGCTAGTCAGTGTTTACAGCAGTATGACGGTGTATGTGGGATTGACTCAAAATAAACTCCAGTGCCCATGTTCATCCTAATGATGGAACATGTCACCCAGTGCAACAGTGTGGCTCCATCATGCATTTTTAATGGCTAACAGTGGAGCTCTATGACACAGGGAAATCAGCTGCTTCAGGCTCTTGCTACACAGGAAATACTTGTTAGTTGGATCACTTCATGGTTGGTTCTGGTCTTTTCATGGGATTAATTGAACTGATCAGATAATCACCAGATTTATCCTTACATTATAGGAGATGACAACTACTATTAGGGCCATATCAAACGTACCAGCCCCTTCTCCCTGAGCCATCTTCTATAGACGCACCTCTCACCTTTGTGCCACACTTGCTGCCCTGAGCCAAAAAGCACCTAACAGCAAAGGTAGAGGCAACGCCTCTTTCAAGGTCAGGAAGAAAGAAAAACGTTGAAGCGTCGCCTCTTATCTTTGTGTTGGCGGGAAAACAGAGACCTTCCTCATTTGTTTCAGCTTCCTTGTCTTTTATGTCTCTGTCTTAACTGTGCACCTTTACTCTGACTCTATCTGCATTAGGAGGAGGGCATGATTGTCATTCAGGCAGCATGCTGCTCCTTGGTTGGATGAGGTCACTATAAAGCCCCGCCCCGCATCTCAAGCTAGGGAGTATTGATTTCCTTTAATTGGATAGACAAATGAAAAGCGGGGATGAATGGGATAGCACTCCTTCTCTACATTGTTGAAGTCTACCTTACATTTTGTGAGCAAGTTTGTCTTCTGGGTTCTTGCATTTGATTTTGGAAACTAATAAAAGTTTCCTTCCATTTCTGTCCATTTTCATGCTGGACGAGGTTGGTGTCATCTCATAGGAGGAACCTATGAGATTGGTATTTACCACACCTAGCATTTTTTTATGCAGCTCACTCCGCCTACTGAATGAGGGAAATCCAGTTGTTTTGCAGTGTAAACAGAACCTTTTTGTTTTAATAAAGGTCAGATATTGTTTTAAACACTTTTAGGGAAGAGTGAATATGCAAATAACCATTGATAAGGTCAGTATTTGAATAAAGCTGATTTCAAAAAAGCCTCCCCTGACCTTTTATTAACATTGTTTGGATTTTTCCCCACACAACGTGAGAAAAAATTTAACAAGTGTTGCAACGTGTGGCCCTTTGGGTCACTTCCATTTTAAAATATGCTTCTCTTTTAACCGCCAAAAAAGGCTTTTTCTCCAGTTGTCGCACTTTTCAGAAGAACCCTCATATAATACATGATGTTTCATTTTAATCACAAACTGTTGATGGGTGGCTAAGTCAGGTAATGAGCAGAAATCACTTAACCACTCCATCTGTACTAGAGATGTTTTACCGAACATGAGCAGAATAACGAAATATTACTGCCAACTACTTCATTATGCAGATTAGTCAATATGAGCACGGCAACATTTACAGAAACACCACCCGAACAAGCATTTATTCATTAATTGGATCAATTAATGTGCTGATATTTGTGCATTCACTGTTAATAAAATGGGAAAATTCAAGTTACTTTCAACCTGACTCTCTTTGCCTATATTTAGGTCTTTCTGACGGTCAGTTATGTTCAATATTTTATCAGTTAACTTCACTGCAAAGCTCTTGAATGCCTCCAGTTTGCCTGGAGTGTACCAGCAAAATCAATTCAGATTTAAAAAACATCATCCAAAAACAAACTAAAACATTACAAAACACTCGCTTCTTTATTCTTACACTAGTCAGACACTGAAACACAGCACATTCGTCCGTGAGGCGCTGGTTTAGAAAATATTTGGTGATGTAACTGGATAACTGAGTGTAGATTATGCGATTACGTTAAAAGTCGGGTAGGAGAAACATGCTTTTAATAATCCTAAACCTCCCTGACACGACGATCACTATTGTAGTAGAGTCTGACTTGCAGTGTAAAACCAGCTGGATGCAGCAGGTAGAGAGGGAAAGAGGATTCAGTAAAAAGGTAAATAACAATGTCATTACATGTATTATCATAAATAACCTGTGTGGAAATGTTCAATACAAAAAGTGCAGATAGCCAAGGATTCTTGTCTAAACTGTAGGTGTGTAACTTTCTTCCTCTCACTGGAAACTTGTCATTGAAGTTGCAATGTTGTGAGCTGGATAAAAGCCTACCTTGACAATATTATACCACTGGACCTCAACATTAAAGGAAGGAAGGACACACACACTGAAAAATGTACATGCTGTCCTAAAGAATCTGTACAAAAATTATTATTACTTTCAAAAACATCTTTGTGTAAAAAGCTGCAATTTGGTGGCGTTTCACTGCAAATGGCCTTTTCTTTTAGACTGAAGAAAATTATACATTTTAAAGAATATATTTTGTTTAATAATTGTTATGAAGAACCAGCGGGGCGCTCAGTGCTGGGTTTGGACGAAGACCGGCAATGGTGGACAAAATGACGAGCAGAATCAAAACCTTCACCGTGTGAGATGGTTGTCTGAAGGTTTTGCACATCAAGTGTCACTGGATGGTTAAGTTGTTATGATGTCGTTGGTCATTCCTCCACTGCTGTGTTCTGCTCTCAGAACCTTTCATGAGAGGAAGACTGGCCACAGTGGAAGTGTCATTAAGGAGGTTTTGATTCCAGTGTATGATATCTCCTTGTTTCATCACGACAGTAGCTGCCTTTCCATTGCAGTTTTGTACAAAATAGAAGTGATTTTTAACATAACATAGCATAATCCACCGCATAGCCATTTAATCGAAGTTGACAAGGGTCACTGGTGCACGTAAATACGAAAAGACAAACCCCTTATATCTGCCAGCGGCCACTTCTGCAATGTTTTTGGCTGTCCTCATTGTCAGACGGTCTGAAAATCACCTCATGCCAGCGTATAATTTTTTTGGCCACATTTGATAGTTCTTTTTAGAAATTCACTTTTCCATTACTTGTTTTTTTTAGTTAGCATTTTCATATTGTGCATTAAGCAGGTTAATGGAAACGTGGCTATTGACATTTGCATTCTACAAAGGTTTTTGAGCACACAACTGCTTTTTTGGTGGCGACATCTCTGTAGGGATGGCAGCATTGGCCTGTCGGTTCCTCACTTTCACCTTGAAGGAAACATCTGAACAACTATTGGACAGATGTAACTTGGTTACAGGTATCCATGGTTTGTGGAGGATGGATCCTATTAACTTTGATGGTCCCCTGACTTTTAATTTGACCAGTTTATGACCAAACACTAGCAAAACTGATGAAACTCCAATCAGCCTCAGCTGTATTTTGTGTTTAGTGCTAATTAGCCAGCTGCGTCTTGGTCACAGTAATAGTGTCATTGCATTGTCAGTGTATGCTAGCTTGCATGTTAGCATTCAGCTCAAGGAGCCACTAAGTGCAGCCTCACAGAGCCACTAGTGTGATTGTAGACTCTGTAAATGAACAGTCCTTTCAACCCTGCAGCTATAGTTTAATACATGCAGTGCATCAGCCAGGAGCTCAGGCTACTTGTTTTTGATTAACCAATAACTAATGAAGTACATATAAATAATTTCAAATACTTCCTCCTAATTTGAATCTTAACTACTAAAAAATCCTTCAGTGTAAAGGTTTAACCTGGTGTTGCTGAGCTCACTGATATGAACTGAATTCAGTCAAAATGGAGAATCTGCTGGCATCAGTGGATTCTTCCTCATCTGCTTGTCTCCCTGTGTTTCATTTCATTTCTCTCTCACCGCGTCTCCATGTTACTCTAACACTCACACCCAGATCTGTGTAAATCTGCGTAACCTTTGCTCAGGCACTTATGTGTATCCTCATGTGTGTCTGCAAGCACGTTTGACCACTTGAAATCTAAATGTTATGTGAGGGCACTCGTGTTTCTCTAGACAATCAGGCTGTTATCTTAGTTTTCCTGTCCGACTGACTGTGGGAGTCCTCAGCTCCCACAGGCCTCCATCAACTTCTCTCTCACACATGCGCCCACTCGTGCACACAGTCTGCTCTGACGACAAACTTTGGCAGAAGGTGTTTCAGACACCGAGATCTCCATGGTAACTGGTCGCAGTGTTTTTTCTTTGATGTATGTGTTCCATGTTCCCAGAGCCCCACCGGATTCTAGCGCCATGTGCACACACGTGTTTGTGTGTGTGCCTGCGAAGAGAACAGCAGCCTGAGGATATGGCATATCTCTCAGACAGCCGCGCAGGGGAAGAAAACACCAGGGAGCGAGAGAGAAATAAAGCCACAGAGTGAAGCAGTTAGATGGGAAGTTGTCACAAGAAGGATGGTGTGATTAGAACTTTTGGATTACCTCCCTTCAGTGTCCAGACAAGGGCAAAGATTAATTTTGAATGAAATCAAGACCACAGGAGCAGAACCGTGTTGTTGTGAGGTGTCCTAATCATTTAAGTCAGGATGGTACAGATATCCCTAGCACCCAGAGGATCATTCTAGGGGTGGGTGGTATACCGGCTTCGTCACCATCACTGGTTCTGCCACAATGTCACACACGTGTTGTGGTTTCAGCAAACACAGGAGGGATATCTTCTTCCCTCAACACCTGACGAACCATGTCACAGCCACAGGTTACATACAGGCAGTAGACTCATTCTGTGCACTGCTGACCTCACGTGATGCATGCTGTCCAGCATTGCATGTTGGTTTGGTGGTGCAGAGCGTCACCGTGTCACATGACGTTAAAACCTTGTGGGAGCAAAGCAGCTGCAGTTTTTGTGAGTCAGTCTGCAGCAGTTTCTCTCCTCCAGCTGCACTGACTGGGAACCACCTCTTTGATGGCAGAACTTTGCCCTAATTGGCTTAAGGCTTCACTGACACACATGGTGTGTGGTACATTTTTATTAAGAACTTCAGATGCATTATCTGCTATAGTTATCTCTCCCAGAGGGGATGCAATTTATTTGATCTTCTCCTTCTGACAGCTCATTTTTTACATATGAGCTATACTATAGTTTTCATTTCCAGCAAGAAAGATGTGAAAACAGTTTAATTCTGAGTTTGTTGTTGCAGAAGAACTTGAAGTTATTCTTCTCTTGTCAGTATGTTTCAGCTCAGTCTTTCAAATTGTGTCCAGGATTGTGACCAGGATCTGGCCTCAGTGTGTTGTGCTCAGGAGTCATTTAGATTAACTTCCTTTATGTGGGTTTCAATGTAAATGGTTATGTCAGCTTTCAGTTTCCAAATTTTCTCATCTCTATTGTAATTCCCAGTTTGACTGATATATTTGTCTGATCACTAATGATATTGCATCAGTCAAAGTTGGTCCATTAAGTGATATTGAACTATGCCGAGAGATGCAGAGAGAAAGTCGCTAAAGTCGCATTAGTCAAACTCAAACTGAGGAAAGTAATTAGCTGATGCTTTGAATTATGGGACTTCAGTCTTTATCAGTTCCCATTTGTGAAAAAAACTAAATAAAATAAAATAAAATTAAAAAAAATGAGCCTCATATGAGAATTTTTTTTTTTTTTACCCCTTTGCCATATCTCATGTATTTAAAACAGAGGAAGCAACTTCATTTTTAGTAAAGATATTTTATGTTTGATAACTTTTTGATAATTACCTAATTAAAGACGGGAATGCTCATTTGATCTGGGAAATACAGCTACAGTCGGGTGTCACGGTGGCCTAGTGGTGTAAGATGCTTACCACATCACCGCAACAAATCCAGCTGGAGACCTCTGTTGCGTGTCATCCTCCCCCCTCTCCCTAAACTTCCCGTCTCCAGCTCTTCAGTGTGAACTATCAAAAGCAACAAATGACCAAAAAATACATTTAAAAAAAGTAGTATGAAGAAATGTGATGTCATTAAATCACAACTTAACATCTTATTTTATCATGAACACACATACAGAAAATATATTCACACTCAGAGCCAACCAGACAAACACATTTCTGAAAGTTTTTTATATCTTGATAGTGGTGGCTTTGCCTACATCAGAGTGAATGTGATGTTGCCTTATACATTGGGGGTGGGAATAAAAGGCAGCCTCATTGATATTATTATCCCTGCACTTTAAAAAAAAAATACCCAAAAGATAAACAAATACCGCTGCAATAAAGACTGAAGGCTGGGACTGCAATCAGCTGAGAGTTTAACACAATACATGACATTTTTTAACTGAAAAAGGGTGGATTTAGTCAGTTGGCTTGATTTACGCAGAATAAATGAACAACCAGATGAATCAGATAGTTTTTTTGAATTGAAGATCAACACACAAATCATTCAACCCTACCACGTTTCTTTGCAGCTGGTATTCAGCCTCTGAACCAGCAAGTCATTCTATCTTTGTCACTCAAGCACTCTCCACACTGCATTTAGCCTCGGTTTAGCATTGTGCAGTCAGCTAGCAAATGTCATTAGTTCAGTTATCCTCTCCTCTCATCCATCAGAGATTTGTGGCGTTTCGCACAGAAATGAACAGCTGAGTTCACCTCAGCCTGTTGTGTGTGAGGAAGCACACTAATTGGTTTATCAAATGGGATTTACTTTCCCCCTTTTTTTTTTTTTTTGTGTCAGAAAAACACATTTTACGAACAGCTACACTACTTTTCAGTAGCTTAAATTAATAATGCAGTTTAAGCAGAATCAGTTTTTAAAATCATGTTTTATCATGGTTTTTTGGGAAGTCGTTTACCTCCTATCACACTCTGTGGGTGAACATTTACTGAGTTGGTGTTGAGGTGTTAATGTGGTAAATAATGTAGTGCAGTATTGACTTTTTTCTCTGTTAACCATCCATTCATTCTTTTTGTAATCTGCTCTTCTGCTTGTTTATTCTACATTTCTTTCCTCAGTATTGTCTTTTTTTTTTTTTTTTTTTTTATAAGCCTCATGATACTTGTCAAATAAAGATCCGTGTTTCTTCCTCACATGGACACAGGACGTTTCTCAGACGTCTCAATATCCTCCCAGCATGTCATGGGACTCTGCTCCTCGCTACCTTCCTCCCTCCCTGCAATGCTTTAATTACTTTATCCCTCGTTTCCCTCATCCCTTTCTCCTTCACTCCATCGCCCCAAGCTGCTCCTCGTTCCTTTTAATTAATCCACACAGATTTAGACACCTTCACCCTGCTGTGAATGCACACACACACACACACACACACACCACACCACACCACACATACACACTTGACAATCCCCAGTAGACAATAACAACTTTATGTGATCTTGCCTCACTTTGAAAGTTTCTCTCGGGAGATGGGTGTAGTGGAAAACCCAGGTCTTAATGTTTGGTATTATGTATTGTTTTTCATGTCTGTGTGTTTATGTGTGTGTGTGTGTGTGTGTTTGTAGGGTTCCAATGGAAGCATGCAGCTCATGGAGACAGAGTTCTCCAAAACTCTTGGAGAGATGGTTGCCCTTCATCTGCATCACCAGAAGAGCATCCCAGCATTCCTCTCCGCGGTGACCCTTGACCTCTTCAGCCGACAAACCACCATCTGAGTTAATGTGACACGACCTCAGACTTGGATTAGTTTTGATTTTAATTGTCTGTGTATATTTTGCTTCTGTCTATCTCATAAGATATCCACCAAGCTTTCAAAATGTCCCGCTGTTTTCCAACAGCTCTGACATACGAACAGTGCAGTCGGTGCTGTGTTGTGGAGGATGAACACTTTGTTTGATGAAATATTTCCATCTTGCAGTCAAAAGGCTTAGAAAACCTATTTGTATGCTGAATATTTCATCAATGAAGCTTTGAAAAATGCATTTTTTCCTCAACAGAGACAAAATTGTCATGAAAATGACACGCAAAAGCCACTGATGTTTGGATGCGGAGCGTGTTTTTATAGTGGGAGTTTGATACACACTTTCCACCGAGTTGAATACACACTGTGTGGCGCAAAAGAAACATTTGTGTGGTTCTATGGATCAGCAGTAGATGTGTTTTATTCTGCGTTTTGTGTCCTCTCTCTAGGGGCCTCATATCAAAGGTTGTTGCAACAACTAGTCAGTCAATCCAAAGACTGTGTTTAAGAAAACCATTTGAATACAAGATCACTGTTTTTTTTTTATTATTATTTTTCCTCCTCTTTCTCATTCCTGTCCTCACATATGTAAAAATCTGAAACTAGTTTTCATCAGTGTGTGATTTAGTTATGTCCTTAATATTGTTTCTCTCTCTGGTTTTTCTGTTAGAAGAAGCTTAAAGTGAAAAGGTGGAACATTTTGCAGGAAAATGCAGAGACTTAACTTCCTCTGACCACATTAAAAATTCACACCACCACTTCAACATTGGAAAAAAAAAAAAAAATCGATATTTGTTCTCTAATAATTTCACCAAATTTTAAACTTCACAGTAAGTGCAACAGGCTGTGCTGTCTGCTGCTGTCTGCTGCTGTCTGGTCTATCACTGTTTTCTTTAGAGATAATGAACAAATAATCATGATACAAAACCATTTGAAAAGTTATGTGTGGAATCATTTTTAAAATAGCAGCTATAACAAATATATATGTTAAGGCTGTTTGCTGCCTTTTTTAAAATGCAACTGCTTTACAGTGAGATTACAACAACCACAAATCTGAGTCTCCTGTTACCTTGTCACTCAACTGAGGCAGTGGAGCCTCTTTGAATAAAACATGTTAATTTTACAAGGCAATGTTAGTTTAGGATTAGATTGTGTGGGTTGGTCTGAATTAATTCCAACAAGTGACATGTTAGTTTCCTCTCTTTTTTTTAAAGATGATTTTCTCTTTTTTGGCATTTTGTAGACAGTCTCGAGAGAGATAGGAAACAAGGGCAGAGAGAGAGGGTTGGGGGGCAGCTCCCCTAGCTGGGAACTGAACCATTGTGTGGTTTGCGGCTTAACCATGAGGCCATTGGACAGAATATCTTTTTTTAATGGCATGGTTTCATATAGTATATGCTTTTTTTCCCACTGCTCATCTGCTTCATAAAAAATGTTATTAGACATCGGTGTGTCATCATAAAGTGCAGATGAGACCAATAAAGCCCACACATGGAAAACACCAGGGATGCTTTAATGTTTGAAATTTAAACATTTGTTGAAACTCACTGAAAATGCATTTCTAACATGTAAATAAGTCTTTGGATTTGAATTTTATTTTTTGACAAACTATGAATTATTCCTGTTTTGAATTTAGTTAATGATCATGTCCTGTGAGAACAAAACACGAGACAAGTGGAGGAAAATTTCTTGGCAGCAATAAAGAGAAATGGCAGAAATAAACATGGCGTGAAGAGGGAGGCAAGGGAGCAATCCAATAAAACTGAGAAACGAAAGGAAGTGAACTGAGAATAAAGCCACTTATCACAGCAACAATATAAGAACTCCAGCTGGTGCAGCCATATGTCTCATGAGGAAACATATTCTCCTGTACAGTACATGCCACATACTGTCCTTGGGCTTTTTTTTTTCCTCACACTTTCACTTTAACAACACAGCACATCTACTGCAGAGCCGACAGCTCTCACCTATAGGTCATATTTTAGAGGGTTTCACATAAGCTGTGCAACACATTCAGTAGTGCAGCATACAATGTTCTCCTTCAGCAGTGTGAGCTGCATTTTGGCTTTATAATCCCCATGCCATTAAATGACTGTATCCTCTTTCTGTATTAAAGCTGAAATGTAAATGGTAATCAATAAAGCATATGACTGTGACTGACTTGACTTCAGTGAATATTAATTTTGCAACAACATTTAACCATGGCAAGATCAAATCCTGGCTAGTGAGAAACTGGACCATTTAAAGGAGTCAAATAAGTTGATGAATCTCAACACTGTTGTTGAATGCCCCTGTGATCCTGGATGCTGTGCTGTCAGGTGTAAGGGCTCCGGTAAGCTCTCCAAAGGCTTTTATTCCCAGGTGAGCAGCTGAGCTAAGTGCTGTTCAAAGAACAGTGTCGTGCGGGAAGGAGATACAGGGGGGAGACTCTTGGAAGGGGAGATTACAGGCTAGCAACTACTGGCAGGGTTTGTACCCATGGGCAGGATCAATGAGGTTACTCTGTAGATGCAGTTGGAGTACTGATGAAGAGGCTTCAGCAAAAAACTCCGCTACTCAGGCTAGTTTCAGATTACACTCCTGTTTATTCAGTCATATAAAATATTAACCATTTGTGTGAAAAGTGTTACAGAAATAATATTGTCTTCACAGGGCCAAAACAATGTTTTGTGTGGTCAGAGTGACCTTGACCTCTGACCTCTGACCACCAAAGTCTAATCTGTCCATTCTTGAGGCCAAGTGACCGTTTGTGCCAAAATTGAAGGGATTCCCTTGAGGAGTTCTTGAGATACTGCATTCACATTCATTCAGTCCCAAATCACGTTTTGTGAGGTCACCATGACCTCTGACCTTTGACCAACAAAGTCTAATCAGTTCGTCCTTGAGTCCAAGGGAATGTTTGTGGCAAAATTTGAGGGAATTCCCTTGAGAAGTTCTCAAGATATTTCATTCACAAGGCCCAAATCATGTTTGTGAGGTCACTTTGACCTGACCTTTGACCATTAGCCATCTAAAACTAATCAGTTTGTCCTTGAGACCAGGTGAAAGAATTTAAGGAATTCCCTCAAGGCGGCGATATTGCGTTCACAAGGAAGCATCAAAATGTTGGGTCTCCTGTAAATAAGTTAAGTTTAGCTCAGCTTTGGCTGCAACACAACACGTTGTCATTTAGTTGTGCACGTAGAAGTTTTATTATAAAACACTCTGCAGCGATCTGATGTCTGGAAATCTTCAGACTATTGGATCTGTTAACCAAACTAAACTTTGTGGATTGCATTTCATTGTCTCACAGATACCTGAAGCAACACAAAATGCAGTCCTGGCAATTTGTGTGACAAAGGCCTGTTGTCTGTCTAAATGCTCACCAAGTGTGAGTCAAAACTCTCCATCTGCCGGGATGTTAGGATACCGGAGGACCACCAGGAGCAGAGCTGGTAGGTGATGGTCTGGGGGTTGGGCTTGTGGAATGATCAGGATCAACCTGAAGAAGAAACATGGGGCCAACACCCACAAAGCTGCACACGTGCACAGATCCAGTGCATTGCCAGTTGGATGAAAGGCACCTTTTAATGCTGAGCCAAGAACGGGCTCTTTGAGATGTGGAATATCATGTCTTTGTCACCACTGTGGAAGGAGCTGCAGCCAATGATAGGTAGAACGTCACCAGCTAGATATAGCTGGGCTCATGTCCTCATGCAGCTGCTGCTCTGTAACCAAATATTTTAGATGACAGCTTTTCTTTTGTACTCTTCTGAAGTTGCCAAGATTGAGAGTGGCTGGACGATGTAGTTGCGGTCAGAAGATTGTTGGTGTCTGTACTTCTGGGAATCCAATAAAGAAGTCGAAAGAAGGTGTCAAGCTGAAGAAGGAGGTATTTTGTGCTCGATTAGCTCAGGGGGCTGCTGAGGAGACAAGTATCATGAGGCTGCTTTGGTTGTGGAAGTGAAAACTCAGATGTGAGACGAGTTCAAAGAGGTCACAGAATGAGAAACTGTCAGTCAGTACAGGTAGTTTCTCACCCGGGTAGGAAGGGACACTGAGCAACTTCTGGAGCTGTCCAGCACAAAGTTGGAAATTCTTCCCTTTCATTTTTATTCTTTTTTTACACCTGTGAGACTATTGGGTCTCACACAATGGCCACTTGCTGCAAGCGAAAAGAGACGCTGTGCTTAAATCACAATTCTTTTTTTTTTAAAGCGTTTCTTGTAGTGAATTGAACCCATGTTTAGCTTCATTTCACCAGTTAGAGTTAACTGGCACAAACGTAATTAGAAGAAAAGGGTTTTCCAGACACAATGGGTTATAACTCAGTCTAGAAATACAGTATGCATCCTCATAACAGAGAAGCAGCAACCATGTGGCTGTGCCTCTGTGGCTTTAACGTTACGCCACATGAATTCTGCCTCTAGAGAAAAAAAATGATAAGACTTTCTACATTCAGCCTTCATCTATATTATTTCCATTTCTGTCTTTCATTACCTGTTACCCCAATTTTCTTCATCCTCTCTGCCTCACCTCGCTTCTTTCCATTCTTTTATTCATTCCTTTATCTTTATTTCATCAGCCCATCATCTCTCAGTCGAAAACAATTAGTACACCCCCTGATATCTCATTAACTATAAATGAGGTGGTAGAGTGAGGCTGAAAATGCCAGGGCTGGGCTTTATAACTCCGCAGCATGCGTCAGATTTCACACACCCCAAAAACACAGCAGTCCTCATCGAGCGGTAAACAATCAATTTTGAAAGGTGCGTTCTCGAAATACGCAGCAGAAATCATTTCAAGGCTGCACTAAATCTTTAAAAGCAATTCTCACGCATGTTTAATTTATTAAAAAGTGAAGGCGTGGCATTTCAACTTCATCTTTCAGCTTGTTTTTTTTTTTTTTTCACCACAGAGAAATATTGGTAAGTGAGGCCTGCTGAGACAAGACATCCCCACTACAGAGGAGCTTCTCAGCTGGAAACCAGAGACTTATGGGACAGAAAGGGAGGATAGAGAGGACCTGTCACTTCTACCTTTCATCTCTCATCCCTCTTTTCTTCCTGTCTCTACTTTCCTCACTAAACTCTCCTTCTGCCTGTTTGCAGGAAGCTCAGTATTGTCTCTGAAGTGAGTCTTTCTCCCATCTCTTCCTCCAGCCTCCCGCTCTAAGGTCCCAACAGAGAGAGACGGAGCAGCTGTCATGCTTTAGTTCAGATCTGAGTCGCTTTTCCTTGGGTTCCCCTTAGAGAAGTGGCAGCATGGTACTGTACTCACTGAGGCAGGTGTGTGTAACGGAGGTGTAAGAAAGCATTCATGTGTACATGCAGTAATGTGTGGTGGGACCGCAGTGAGAAGTCGTTGCTATATATGACTGGTATTTGCATCAGAATTCAGTCAGGCATCTACCTGACCGTGCTCGCATTTCTAAAAGGTTATTCCTATTTTTTTCAACCTGGAACTTATGTTTGTAATTTTCGGCCATCATTTCTAACTGTAATATGAACACTGTATGTATCAGGTTATTCTCTGAGGTCTAGAAATGCAGCCAGATTGCTACAAGTTAATTGTTGAGATCTGGAAACAGAGACAAGAAACACAACCAGAGGAAAAACTGAAGGCAAACCACCGTGAAATTATTACACAAACATTAATCAGACGACCTCCTGCTTCAACTTTGACCTTTTTTTGTATTATGTGGGATTATTACCAACATTTCACAAAAGGCTAGTTTTTGGTTTTACCTTCAAATGAAGTGGTTTACATAATCCAACTGTTGGTGTTTTTATGATCTGTCTGAACATCTGACTGCTCAGGTTTCTTCCCCATTCGTTCTTCGTTCCCAGACTTGAGCAATGATGTTGGTGCAATCATTGCTGATAGAATTGATTCCTAGAACTACAAACACAAGATCAGAGTTCTAATTAAGTGGAATTATCCTTTAAATTCAGGTGTGAAAGTACTTCCCTTTATCCTTTTTAACAGCTTAGCATAGTGATTTCACACCTTTATAGCTTCCAACCAAAAAGAGATTTTTTTTCTTTTAAAATTCATTCAAAGAAAAAACTTCATTCAAAGAAGTTTTACTCCCTGCAAAAAAATGTGTCAACAAAAAAATGCTAAACTTTTTGAAAATATTTATATGTGATTTTTATGTATTATATACACATACATTTGATATGATTTTAACAGAAAAATATTTATTTTCTTTCTTAACTCCTTAAATATCTCATGACCCCTCAGATGTATCATGGATCATGTCTCAACACTTGCTTCACCAACTCACTTGACTAGACATGCTATTTACTTTAAACTTTTGCTGCCATTTTCCAAAGCAAATTGATTTTCTACCTTCTAGGCATCCATTGTGTTCCCGCATTCCTCAGTGTGCAATCCAGTACATCTGCAGACATTGAGTTCGAGATAGGTGATCCATTACCCTGAAGACTTTAATGCCTTTGTTTGTTTTATGTTGTTGTAATCTGGTAGTGCAGCTCTGAGCAAATAATTCCTTGAAAACTCTCTGTGGCCAAGATTTAATGTTTTCAGAAAATCAACCACAAGAGACGAATTGCAACAAGCAAGCACAGTGTGTGCAGCATGATTGTATGTTTTTTTTTTTTAATAAACTGAGTTACTGTTCTGTGACCAACACTGAAATGTCAGTTGTCGGTGTCACTGTGCTTGAAAGCACCAACAGGCAGAATTGTCTAACCACTGCGTCCTTCCTACCTCACGACAATAACGTAGCTTTGACAGCTTTGACAAAACCTAAAGGTAAAGAACTGCTGGCTGTGATGGATTTCCAAACTCAACCACACATCAAGTTCCTGCAAATTGATTTTCATGCTTTCCTGGCGTGGGAGTGATATGAGAGATTCCCTGAAAGGTGGGAAATCAATCTAAAATCTTGAAATATTTGGAAAATGCTCAGCAGCAATTTAATGCACAACGTAGATGGCATTCAGTACTGCATCTGATGAAGCTGGTGCTGTAGTGATGGATAGAAAGCAGCACTCAGACCACACTGGTTTTTATTGGAATTGTCTCATTTATTATTGATTGTTATATGGTTTAAAAGATGCTTTAATGATAAAAGCAGCACACTTTCAGCTTGATGTCGAGATGGTTTCTTCTTCCCTTTTTAAATTTATACATTTCAGATTTATACATTTGAACTTTCGGATCTTTTCAGCCATTACCAGGGGCTTCCTCATGATTATTCTCTGGCACAACAATTGGCCAAGTCTAATGGCACAATAATGCACTCAGAATTGGTGCCAGACCAAGAGAACAGCATTTGGAAGGAGCTGCAACAGGGCAAAGTTTTTACCCCGGATGATGGATCTCCACAGAGCAGCTTCATTAAAACATCTCTCTCCATTCATTGTTCCATTTTGGAGCCGTTGCAGTTCTTAATGTCTGGCAAGTGTAATTCTCCACAGCCTCTGCCTCTAATCCTCACTCCCATACAGTATATGTGTCTGTTCAGAGGGCCGGTGGAAATGTGCAGGCGGGCAGTCAGGTCTCCAGGCTGATTCCAATATGGCTGCCAGAGCGAGAGAGTGACAGTTTGGCTAATTAGAGCACTTTTAATTTGCACTGCCTTGATCTCTCGTCTTAGCCTCCTTCAATCTGGGAGCTTGTGTGCTTGTGCAGGAATGCATGCTAGTGTGTGTTTGTCTGTTTTGAGCTAATTCAGTGTCACCTTGTGCAGTAATTTCGAAAGGTGAGATTGTGTGAGGAAGGCTAAACGACAAAATGTGTCATTTAGCCTTCCTCAAACTTTGTCTGTCCTCTGCGTCTTTTTCCCCGCTAATTCATTTGTTTCTTTTTAAGCATCATTTTCGAGATGTTTCACATTCTGTCCCTTGTTTTGTTTTCTTGCCCCATATTTATGCACACACACACACACACACACACACACACACACACACACACACACACACACACTCTTTTAATGAAAGCTGCAGCGTTTCAGGGTCAACATTCTCCAGCACTAGTAACTCATCTGATGTTCTTGTTATGAAACTAAATGCAATTAAAACAAAATTTTTTTTTGTAAGAATTCAGACTGGGAATGCTAGTGATGTTCTTGGGTGATTGGCTTCATAACGTATTCAAACAGGAGCAGGTTAGGTACGTCCCTTCAGTCAAACTGAAGCGAACCAGTGGAACCACTGACCTCATAACTCATAAGTCGTGTTTGTTCGCCTCTCAGCCAGCCTCGACCTTTCCACAGTGCTCTCTCACTTACACTGTACATTATTAATGCTGCTCGGCCTATCGTTCGTGTGTGTCTGTGTGTGTTGCAGTGAGAAGTAGGGCCCTTCCTTTAGTGGGTTGATTTTAATATGTATTAATACAGTGGTGAGAATGTTTCCCATTATTGCTCTTATCCTCATCCTCCATCAAGCCGCCTCCTTCTACAGGCTGGCCCACATTAGGCCACGATCTTTGGGAGAGACAGCGAGTCTAATTCCCTTTTTTAAAAGGAGGTTATTTCACAAAGACAACCCCCAGGGCTCTGAGCGAAATCAAAACTCTGAAAATGAGCAAAGAACCCTGTCTTTCTGTCCTCTTTTATCTTCCTTAGCCCCTTAATCTTAATTCCGTTTCCTGCTCCTTTTTTCCCCTCCTTCTGTCCTCATATCTCTGCTGCCCTCCGTCCCAGCCGTAGGCGTCTCTGTAAATGCCATGTGGAGAACGAAGGAGGGGAGTTATTGTTTGTGCCGAGGGAGGCCCTCTTTTTGTGCTCGGGTAGGCGTCAGCGTGGACAGCAATAGAGTGAGGGGCGGGGAGACGGCAGAACACACACATAAAAAGACAGATATTTTGGTCGCTGCAGCGGTGGCTGTGAGGAGCCTGACAACTACTTAGGTTCCAAACTCTTGACGCTGTTGTGAGCTGGAGGCTCCTTCACTCTGCTTAAGACAGCTTTGATAAGACCACATCTAGAAAGGGCAACTCTCAACCACAGTGCTTCAGAATGAGACTTAATGTAGGTTCTCCAGCAGCAGTAATACCAGCAGTTGTTTGGCTGCCCTTTTCAACTGCCCCACTGGGTATAGGACTGAAATCTTTCATTCTGCTGGCCAGGAGTGCTCTTTAATAAGCTGCCCTGCATCATGACTGGGTTATGTGCAATTCTGTAAATATCACACATGATTTTAAAAGTTCACCGACAAAATCAAATCTCACAGTTTTAAATTGAAGCATTTTAATGTCTTTGTATGAAAACTCCACCTCGCTCTCTCTGCATCCATTAAACCAGAGTGTGTGTGTGTGTAACTACACAGAGTTTGTGTGAAAATGTGTTTGAGGGTGAGCGAGAGATCCGAGGTGTCACAAAGGGAGGAAAATGAGGCTGTCGAGACAAATGATGTAACCATGGAGACATACCAAACTCACCTGCCTTTGGTCGAAATCACTCAGGACAGATAGGAGATGGAAGGATAATGAAAAGATCCTGTTAGGACATGTTCTCTTTGCACCATCTTGATAGAAGCCACCCACCAACAGGGCCCTAAGCCACTTGTACCGCAGCAGTTTAAAGATAAGGGGTAATGAACCTCGCCGGTGTTGCACTGAAGTTGCAATTTTCAGTCAGTCAGTTTGGGATGGAATTGGAAAGAGCTCCTGCACATGAATTCCTCTGCTGTTGTGAATGTAAAGGGTTATTCCACCTGGAGAGATAAGCGCCTGGTCCAGGCTTATTGTACTGGATTCCCTACATGTGCACTTGAATATGCTGCAAGATGAGAGTGTACAAAATCTCTACACCATAAATCTTATTAGAAAATCCACATTGGAGATAATGAGGTAGTGAAAATCCTGTTTTTAGAGCGGTCGAAGAGTTACGTTCTCCTCTAGTGTGTGACAGTAACTTCCTTAAATGTAAAAACACTGTGGGAAACACACTGATTTGCTTTCTTCACAACAGATGAGAAAATTTAATACCACTCTAATCTCGTTGTGTGAAAAGTTGCATAATGGAGCAGTGTTCTTTACAAGCGGGTCCCCATTTTGGTTGGACTGAGCATATGCATGACGAAGCATATGCATTCACATGCACAGAATCACACACAGTCCTGTAGTCAGTGTATTCAGATCCTGTATGCAAATAAAAGTAGCTATTCAACAATGTAAAAATACTCATGTACTAAATACTCAAGTAAAATGTCTTCATTAAAAATTGTAATAGCATAAAACTAAATGTGTATTTGCAATGAAATTTAAATGAGGCTGTAAAAGTAAAATTATTGTAGAATGACATTTCATAGTGCTGTATATAGATTACATTACTGTTGTATTAACTTGCAAATAGCATTTTTTACTTCTTTATATACTCGATCTGCAAAAGTGCCAATCTTATAAAGACAATTCTTGCTAGAATTTTGGTCATGAAAACCTTAACTGTAGCTTGAAACGAGAATTATGTAACATGAAACTTGAATTTAGGAAATACTTGAAACAAATTGATTTGCACTGAATGCAGAATAACGGCGTGACGACTGAGCTTAAGACTAAAATAACTTGAGAGGAGGTGGTTTTTGAAGGGAACAAATGCATCAGAATTTAAAATGTTAATTTGGTACAGAAACCACGAACCTTGCCTATCAAATAAATGTAGTGGAGTAAAAAGTACAGTATTTGCAATATTTGAAATGTAGTGGAGTAGAAATATAAAGTAGCGTGAAATGGAAATACTCAAATTTTTACTTTGGCACAGTTTTCACAGTAACAGTACTAACTAGTTTTCCCCTGCTTCCAGTCTTTATGCTAAGCTATGCTAGTTGCCTCCCAGCTCTGGCTCTTTACCAAACTCAAAGTGAATAAAAACTGTACCTTTAAGCACTTTGGATAATGTTGAAAATGTAAGCAGGTTCCACAGAAGTTGGCATTTTGGATATTTTTAGCTGACAACAGCAAAAATTTTATTACAAAATGAATTTACTAAGACTCCAAGTCCCTGGTGTGAGTGAACCTCCAAAAACACTGGATCAAACTTTTCCCAAAATGTAACTCGATTGTGTTTTATTAGACTTTACCTGCCTCGTAAATGCGTAAGCATTTTTCAGACTCCACACAAACTCCTCAGTTTGTAACCTCGGCCTTGTGTTCGCAGTGTGAGATAGACGCCCAGTTGTTGTCAGCTGAGTGATTTTTGATCCCCTGTGCCACAGAGGACACTGTACAACTGTTTTCACAGGTTGAGTGGTATTGCTCATGACCAATAAACTCGTCTTGATGTGTAACATCAGTGGCATGAAGCACTGGAGAACATGTACTTACCCACCACTGGGCGTGACATAACCATGTCGTATAAAACAACCTGCAGTTGGATAAGCAGTTGTGTTTGTGTGAGATTCATTTAGGATTTTGATCCTTCTTTTGTAACCGCGGTGTCAGACAGTATTATATTACATGTGCATGAAAAGTGAAAGAGTAAAGCTGCTGCCTCGCTTTTCAGAGAAATGCACTTACCTGCTTCATGCACAGTAAAGCTTCTCATTAAACGCCTCTGAATGAAAATGGATGGTGTAACAGTGTAGAAAATGGCTGTGTGTGCTGGTTTGGATTTGGGGGTGGGGGGGGGGGGGAGTAAAAGTAGCCTAGATTTGAGATTGCGCTCCAACCACATCAAACCTTTTGTTTGGCACAAAACACCCTGAGATTGTCAGAGAAGTAGGTTACATCAGCAGCGTTATCGACAAACTCCATTGACAAAAATCTCTCATTCTCTCTGTCACTCTTATTTTAAATGCAGCATTTTCTTGGCATATTCAACACCAAATTTCAAAATATGTTTTGACTCGCTCGCTGCATAGATACTCACTCTCAAGACACTCCTCATTAGATGGTTCACTCGGTCCAATCACTTGCTGCTGTCAATTAAAATTCCGCAAAGTAAGCATCCCAATTCATTTCACCAAGGACACGCTCTAAATAAGGCCTTTCATTCACAGTGCCAATCCAACATGGCATTACCTCTTTTTTCCCCTTGTTTGAAGTCTTTCTTGAAGCAGGATTTTGACTGAGGGTGTCTTGTTTTTGTCAGTATCCATGTTCATCCAAATTTTCTGAAAGCAAATTCGGCCCACATTTACTCAGATTTAGTTTTGACTGAGACATAAAAAGTGCTTATGTTTGCCAAAAATATATTTTTTTCATGAGTTATGCAATTTATTTAACAGGATTATATTTAACTACAAGCCAAAAAAACGGATCACAAATATCAGTCAGTCATGGATTTTTCACTCTGAATTATGAATAATGTCTTCATGTTATGTGTGATGTTATAAAACTACAAATTAGCTACAAGTAATATGTAGTAGTAAGAAATACTGAAGTCTGTAGGACTGTGTGCAACCACAGAGTTAAACAACATACAGTATCAGATATCAGGACACTGCTTAAGTACAAACTAACTTTTGTAAGTCTGTCAGCGTCTCAGCAACCATCTTAAAGAGCTGCGTCACCCAAATAAAAAAAAACAACAAATTTTCTCACTTACGTCTCCATTCAGACAGTTTCGGTTTAATTGGTTTAGGATTGGAGATATTGATCTCTGAGATCTCTGCCTCCAGTCTGATGCAATTAATTATGGAGTTATTTTTATTGTTTAATTGTAGCCATATTAAAGGTGATTATTCAAGAGTAACATTGTCTCTTGGCAGACACATTGCTGCTGAATTTTTAGTCAGTTTTTTGGTCAGGCCACCACTTAGGTCCTGGTTGAAATATCCCAGCAACCACTGGATGGATTGCCATCAAATCTGTTCCCTGAGGATAAATCCAACCGACCATGTTGATTCTCTGACCATCAAGTCAACATTTTCACTTATATATTAAAATATATGGTGGATGCAAAACTTTTTTTTGTCATGTTTCCCAGTTTCCTAATGACTTTGGTGATTGCCTGAACCCTCAAGATATAATGGTAATAACTAAATTTTATCTTCTTGCGCCATCATCTGGTCGAAGTTTCAGTTTGTCCAATACTTCAGTTTATGACCATCTACCTGCAAAACTTATGACAATCCCATCAGCCTCAGCTGCATTTTGTGTTTAGCGCTAATTAGCAATTGTTGGAATGCTAACATGCTAAACTAAGCTGGTAAACAGAGTAAACATTATACTAAACATCAGATATTGTCATTGTGAGAATGTTGACGTTAGCATCTAGCTAACTTGCCAAAGTACAGCCTCACAGAGCTGGTAGCATGGCTGTAGACTCATAGTCCTGTTTAAATGTAATTTTTCAATGCTGTAGGTACCAAATACATAACACCATTCAAGTTCATTGTAATGGGGAGGAAGCAGAAGGCCGAGAGACATACATCTCAAAGCCTGAACAAATAAAACCAAAACTATCAGCATGGCAGGATGCCACTTAAGGCTGCGTGAAAAAATATGTTATTTTGTTAACATCGGTCAGCTGACTCTCAGGTGAATGAACCCTGCACGTCATGACCTTATTTGTTTGGCAACATGGTTGGAAGTGTGCTCTGGACTGTGCGGAGTAACTGGGACAGTGTTACAGAAGTGTTACAGACGTTTCTCTTGAATTTTTTTAATGTACTTTTTCAACGCTGTGAGAACCCCAAATGAAAGATAGTTCCCCTCTGCTGTATTGAGGTGGAGTCAGAGATCTCAGAGGCAGACCACTGGAACTAAGTAAGAAAATGTGTTTCTTCATGATTTGGGTAAACTGACCCTTTAGGCATTTACTCCATGGATGTATTAAGAGAGCTGGTTACGGCGGCATCACAGAGTTTGTCTCTGTGACCACTCTGCGGTCCAAAGAGCAATTTCCCCACCATTATAAAAGAGACGTCCGAAAAACTGTTGACAGGACACTTCCACCTGCAAACAAGACTGAAATTTACTCTTTCTACTCTGAAGTTTTAATTCATGGAGGGTTTATATTGGATATATTATATATTCATGTTTGGCTCATGTGCCAGGCAACCAGTTTACATTAAAATGACCGGGTGCTGTGTTTGAGTCCGTGATCCAGTTCTTGTAACACATCCACAATTTACTCAAGCAAAAGTAATCAGCCATCTTTGAGATGTGAAATGAAGGTCCTGAGTGTGTTTCAAACGTCCGGCATACACATGTTTTCTCCAGGAAAGGAGACAGTGAAAGAAAGGCTATTTTATTGTGCTCATTTAAATTTTTTGACAAGAAAATAAAGAAAGCCTCTGAGAAATCCTATGGCAGAGCGTTCTCTCTCTCTCTCTCTCTCTCTCTCTCTCTCTCTCTCTCTCTCTCTCTCTCTCTCTCTCTCTCTCTCTCTCTCTCTCTCTCTTTTTCTCACTCCTGAGTCATTCACCAGAAGAATGTAACACAAGCTTCTACTGAGGATTTCCTCCAGCATGCTCCATTGTCGTTTCTGTCTGTTTTCAGAAGGACCTCTATTTGTTTCCACTTTCTAGGCATTGTTATTTCAAAAACACAGTTTCTCTTCATCACGCTTTAAAGAGGAGCAGCGCTGGTGGGGTCACTGTCAACTGGACGCCTCGGCCGTCTGATTCTAGACGAGCTCTGCTATTCTTTGAAACATGATAAATTCAGGCCATTATTGTTCATACACAGAACAGAAAAAAAAAGAAACGAAAAACAGTAGTTACATCGCTACATTGATATTACTGATACTCAGAGAATGCTCAAGTGAGGCTTAAGAATCAAGCAATTACAAAATTGCAGTCAGGAAAGTATAAGTTAAGAAACAAGGACATTTTTTTGATTTTTCAAAGCAATGCTAAAGTTAAAAAGATTAAAGAAAATGAAATGTTTTAAGGCTGTTGTTTAGTTAAAGCCACAATCTGGGACGTGTGATGCAGAAACAACCGCGGCTCATCAGTTTCCTTTTGGATCAGAGCTGTTTGCTGCAGAAGCAGAGGAACCATGTTGTAGGTGCTGCAGTAAGAGGGGAGAAAAAAAAATCTGCCTTTTTTTTCTTTTTAACCACACATTTCAATGTGCTTTTTCAGTGCTACAAACAGCTGTGGTGATTTCACTAACCCACGATTATGGCTTTAACTTGGCTTTAATGACTTGAGCATTCTGAACTCATTATAGCAGAGAAAACATATTTTATACAGTGTTTCCATTCAACAATAAACTTGTCATTGTTTTTTCAGCTCTGTTGGTTCTATTGTGTAGTTTCGGTGTTGTCTCTAGGTTGGAGTCAATTCGGTTTCAATTCAGAAAGCGAAGTGGGAGCGATTCCGTCAGTCAAGCATTTGTAATTACGAATTATTTGTCAGTACTCTGAATACTACGAGCTTGTTAAATTCAAAATCCGCTGAATTGAAATGTTCTTGACTCCATCCCTCGCTCACGGTCTTCTTAAATGAGTTGTTGTAGCACAGTTCTCTATAGAATAAACAGCAGTATTTTTGTTATCACATTTTCCTCCTCTTTCCAGCCTCCAGTATTTAGATCCTGCAGATATTGCAGATATACATGTAGTCTTTTTTTTTTTTTTTCACCGCACAAGTGATACTAATCACATTACTATAAGACTTCTTATACCAAGAGCTGTTTCAGTTTGAAAACCTTTGATAAGGCAGAACCCCATTTCTATTACTTCAATAGCCGACAGACAACATTTGGTTCAGTTGGTGACAGAAACTGGTGTGAGGAAAGTTGTCCATGAGAATCTGCCCTTGTCAGGCAAAGTAATTTGGTCAGATTTCTTTTTTGTTTGTGTTGTTTTTTTTTTAGTAAGCCAAAAATGCCATTAATTATCTCCAATGCTGAAACACAAGTGGCCATCTGATGAAAGTTTTCTGCCAGACAGATGAAGACACTGTTTGAATACAGCTCATACATCAGAAACAGAAAAACCAGCTGCTAAACAGTATTAATTTCTCAGAGAATACATTCATCTGTGTGTGGTTGGAGTTGTGTGTTCATGAGTACACTTGGATGTGTGTGTATGCATGTGCTAAAGTAGCAACTGTAAGGGTGATGGTGGGGTAAATAGTCGGGGGCCAGGTCAGGGGTTTTATATATAAGGGTCAATTTACTACCACAGTACTTTGGTCTTAGAAATGATTGGAGGATAGAAGGGGAGCAGTGAGCCAATGGTGGTGGATCGTTTTGTGCAAATTGTTTGATCTGTTTGGCAAACTGATGTGTATCGATGTAAAGGAGCAGGAGGTCTGTAAATAGTAGTATTTAAAATCATTTCAAATACTTCTTTGTGATTTATCAAGTTGGCACAATGGCACCACAGTGGAACCAGAGGAATCCAAAACGTAAAAAGTAAAAACTGGGGAGATGGGAAAAGAGGGGGTGGGGTGGGGTGGGGGGAAGAAAAAAATGAATTGTTGATAAAACACAGTGGAGCTACAGTGTATCGGGAAGGAAGCTGAGAGTTTTAGGTCTTTTCCTAAGAGTCGTTTTTTGATTTTGAACAGTGCAGATATGTTTCCCCTGTGGGAATTGAAGACATTCATTTGAAGATTAGAATTTTTAGTTCGATTTTCAAAATCAAAAACGTACCATTGTAAGTGAGCAGGTAGGTAACTAACTTGGGATTCTGGTTTCTGAAAAGTCTGAAAGATTTCAAAACCATGTTGTACAAACAAAACAGTCACCTCTGTTGCAAATATAGAACTTCATCTCTCTCATCTGTACAGCGTTCCCTCTTTAGGAGGATGAGGAGCGGGTGTAAGCGAGGGTTCTCCAAGAGAAATGACGGGTTCGCTTTTGGCTCAGCGGAGAGCACATTCCTCTTGGTAGAAAAGAAGAACTCAAATGTCTCGTCCATCGTACTGTTTGTCTCTGTTGGTGTGCACCTCTCAGCTGAGAGGTCGAAAACAGTCAAAACACAGTCACACGACAGAGCCATGCCATATTCAAATAATAGAGTATTAATGATGAGGATCATAGGAATAATAAGAAGACCAGTAATGATAATAAGAATAATTAATAGTAATAACAACATATCATTCTAGGTTTTTTAAATTCTGTATATAAAAACAGTGGCGAGGAGACGTTGGTACACAGTAGGGCTCTACTATCCCCTTGGTTGATTTGGCACATTATACTCACTCTCTGGTGAGAGCTACCTACTAATTCTCAGCACAGTTGGATATTTCTGTTGCCCGGCGACCCATCCAGAATTTCTTCGTCTGGATGTTTAAAATCTCCCAGATCGCGGTAAATCTTTCAAGATGCCTGCTCTCGCAGCTGTATCGCAGGACGCGATGCAAAAACAACCCCCCCGGCGACGCTAAGTATCTTGATCGATCCATAGACGTTATAAGAACTGGCGAGGTCAGTCTGCCGTGGTCAGGATTGATGAATGTCAGTCTCAAGGCAGATCAAAAGCGTAGCCGGGCTGTTCAGGACGGGTTGCCCGGCAACATTTAAGGTTTCTGTTCTTAGTGTTGACACTTTTTTTTCCTCTCTTCATTCAAAACTTAGTACAAATAGCTACATCAGTCTGAGCTATAATTTTCATCACATTACAAAAAGTAACTCAGTCTCTCTATAAGTTATGATTCAATATAATATATTAGTTTGGTCCTCCTTTATGTTCTCAGAAGAAAAGGCTTAGTGTGTGTAAAGTGTGAGCCAGTGTTGTGTGTGCAATTTGATTCTGTAGATCCTGGAAGTTGTGTGTGTTTGTGTGTATTTACAGGTCTTTTTTTCGTATCAGTCTGTGTGTCTGCATCAATATGTTATGGGTGCAGTGCTATTTTTCCATCTTCAAAGTGTTTGGGGTCTCCGGGTGTGGGTTCAGGCCTTCTGCTGGGCGGACACGCCCTTCCAGTAGTCCAGTATGTCGTGAAGATCCTCATCCTTGGCAAACTGAACCTTTCGCCTCAGAGCATGTCCGGCTGCCACATAGCCTTCGTCCTCCATGGACGCCTGCCGGTGCCTCTTACGGTGCAGTTTGAACCTCTCCCACAAGCCCAGGGTCGGGGTGCACAGGAGCCCTTCCTCCTCCTCATCTTCCTCGGGGCTGGAGCAGTAGCTGAGGTTGTGGTACTGGGGGGAGAGCGGGTAGTGAGGCGAGAGCTGGGAGTAGGCCAGCTCTCGCTGCTTGGCCTGCCTGCTGAGGGTGAGGGGGTCTAACACGGAGGGCTTACGGCCCCCTGGGTGGTGGTGGAGCTCCTGCAAAATCTGAGGGTGGTGCTGCAGCTCCTGAAGGTGCTGCTGGGAGCCGGGATAGGAGTGTCGGTGCTCATTGTACTGGCGGATTCTCTGGGCTTCTGCTCTTAAGATAGCTGCTGCCGGGGTGACTGTACGGATGGCCTCGCCTCCCCCGCCTCCCCTCTCCCCTCTCTCTCCGGGTGAGGTCCTCTCGATGTAGCGGGTTTCTGACGAATGGTAACCTCCCTCTGAGCGGAAGGAGCGTGGGCTGCGGGCAGAGCCGGGAGAAGAGGAGGTGCTGGGCCTTTTGGAAGTTGGAGGAGCCTCCATGCTGTGGTGTCGCTGCAAAGAATGATGGTAGCTTCTCCCCCTCTCTTCTCTCCCTCCTCTCCCTCCTTTATACACCGGGGAGAGGAACTCACCACCCCTCTCTCCTCGCTCTCCTTGCTCTGAGAGAAGCACCAGCTGTGGCTCTGCAGTAGAAACAGCTCCTCCGCCTGCAGAAGAGGGGGATTTGATCCCCTGTTGAAAGGAGGTCGACTCAGATTTGAGAGCATCTATACAGTTGTTGATGATCTGGTTCACTTTATCAACTTCTTTCGCAATCGTGGAGATCTCTGCTACAGAGCCCTGGGGATTTGCTTGTGGTGACATCTCCCTCTCTCTCTCCCGCTCTCTCTCCCTTTCTATTCCGGAGCCTCTGACCTCCATGTAGTTAAGTTTAGCAGGCTTGTGGGCGGGTGTTTCTATCACCTCCTGCAGCTTGTATGGATCAATCTCACCACCCTGAGGCAGGTAGGGCATTCTGGATAGACTGTCCCCACCAGCAAGCTTCTGGGAAACAGTTCCTCCGCTCCCTCCCTCTATGTCACCTTCTCCACCGTACTTGAGCTCTATCAGAGTCCTCTGGATCCTGCTCATCTTCCTCTCCTTCTCCTCCATGATCCTCCTCTTCCTCAGGCAGTGGACGACGAGGCCAAGGAAGAGCAGCATGCCAAACAAGCAGCCCAAAATAGTCATGATGTAGTGAGTGGCTGATGACTGGTTGGCTATCCTCTCAGCCCCCGCCCGGCGGCCAGTGGAGATAGTGAGACAGGTGTGGTTGAAGCGCAGGGAGTTTCGTATTGAAGCCACACAGTATGTGTAGTCAGTGTTAGGTTTTAAGTTCTTGAGCTCAATATCTTCTCTTTGACTTTTCAGATTCTGGATATCGGTGAAAAAGCTGTTGTTATAAAGCACCAGGATGTACATTTTCCTGTACGGATGAGGGATCTGAACTGTTATCACAGCGCTTGAATGTAGCACCTGCTTCAGCATCATGAGCGGACTGGTGTCAGAGAAAATGGGACTCAAGCTGATTACCTCATCAGGAGGTGTCCCAGAAGCACAGTCATCCAATCCGCAGGGAGAGGCGGAGTCTGGGGACATGGTGGTGGAATCGGCCGCGCTGATGACATGGAAAGGTGTCACGCTACTGCCGTCGTCTGTGCACACAATGCTGAGCACGTGCAGAGCGGTGCGTTGGGTCGGCATCCGGGGGTTCTGGCTCAGGAGGTTGAAGCCAGAGAATCCGACGGGGGAGTCGCACACCATCCTCTCACTGGTCCTGTTGGGGAAGGCTGCGAGCCAGTGCAGGAAACCCAGAAGCTCACAAGAACAGTTGAAGGGGTTGGTGTAAAGTTCACAGGTCGTCAGCTTAGAGAGTCCAGAGAACAAGCTGCCATCCAACACCTGGATCCTGAGGAAGACACAAAGGGAAAATCGTAGATTTAAAAGGAAATTGCACTTTCAGATACACTCACATATTTTAATACACAATCATCTGTCATGTCAAACAGTTCTCCATCAATTTTGAATTTCATGTCAACATCGTCAGACTTGTTCACAATTTAAAAACCCTCTTCTCAAACCCACACATTCTTCGTTCTTGTCAAAAAACCTGCATTACCCACAATGCAGCTTGTTCGCCAACAGTTCAAGTCAGAGATTCAGGTGTGTTAATGCTAACACCGGCTATTATAGCCTTGAGCAGAGATGAAATCGCTTCTCTCTAAATCCACACCCCCAGATTTTTTTTAAATTCTCAAAGTGCTACTCTTCATCCTTGACGCAGACTCTGATGACATCACTTAGGCAACTTTTCAGGCAGCTCCCTCGGGAGCCACAAAAGGCTTTACACAACCTTTTTTTTACCCACATATGCAGTAGTACTACCAAAGACCTGCAAATAGACTTTGGTGTGTGAAGTCAGTGCACTTCCCCCTTCAAATGCATTTGTTCCTCAGTCCTCCTGTAGACCTCAGTTTAAGGTCTTAAACATCTCCCAAATTACTTTTCGGCAAGTCTCAAAGAACAGTTTGGCTGTTGCATTCGGGTGATGTGATCAATACCAATTACGCAACCAATAGTAAGAACCAGGCCGTTATTCCCACTGAGAAAAAGTAGGGATCTCAACTTTAATTCAAACCATGGCTTGTTGCAGCATTGCATCATGATCTACTGAGAATACTGTCAGTGTCTCTGCATCTCCTGCAGTCCGTTTTCTCCCCTGTACGTTTGCCCAACACAACAGCAAATTGGTGAATTTAGAAAGCAGCCCTTGATCTTTGATTTTTCGGCCTGATATTTAACATTAATATTTTGGGTGTGTTGAAGAAATATGTATTCTCTTATGTAACTCCAGCGCAGCTGTTTGCATCATGACCCCAGGAAGATGAGTCAGATTGTGAGTGGCCTTTTTTTGTTCAGTTTTTATGTTGTATTCCCATTTTAATATCATCTCACTCTTAACAACAAATAGAGGTACAGGTTAGTGCTGCAATGATTATATTCAATTCATTGTTCAATTGTCTCATTTATAAAACTTTTTAAAAAGTTAATTAAAATTTGCCAGAGGCTGAAGGAGCATTTTCAGATTGATTATTTTGTCCAGATAACAGTTTAAAAACCCAAATAAATTAAAATTTCTGTGATTAAAAAAAAAAAGAAAAGCAGCAAATCCAATGTATCCATTTATTCAGATTTTTTTTATAATTGACTTCAAATTGCGGTGAATTAATTTTCTATTTAATCAGCTAATTATTTTACTTTTTGTTCTTTCTTTTTCATTTCACCTATTTACCTGTTCATGGAGAGATCAATATTCTCTATGTTGGGACATTCCCAGAAGGTGTTGGGTGTAACAGTCTCGATGAGGTTGGCTTGCAGGTAGAGATACTGCAGCTTGCCCAGGCCTCGCAGCATCCCCTCTGTCAGGTTCCTCAATTTGTTAAAGCCCATCTGGAGAACCTGGGGAGACAAAGACAAGTGGGATTATTCTAATCTTTGAAGAGCTGGTCGGCGCCAGGCATCACTCACTACAAGCTGGAAAACATACAGAACAAACAGACGACGGTTCAGTACAATTCTTGTTTCACATGCTGATCTAAGCCTCTGTGCTGTTCTGAATTTACTCAGATCTGTCTCGTTCACATTTTACCTCCTGGCTCAGCTCCAGCAGCTGGGGTACATGTGTGAGCATGCCAGTTCATTATGGCTGCGCTCAGCTAAGTTTGGCCAAGCACTTTTGCCTGAATGTTTCTGGAAGCCGTAATGAGCAGGTGTTGTCTTTCTTGTGTGACTGTGTCCATCTGTGTGTGTAGTGGTGGACAAATTTAGATCTTTACTCAACTATAGCAGCACCACAGTGTAAAAAAAACACTCCCTTTGATAACAATCGGAAGTCCTTCATTCACAATTTACTTGTGGTAGAGTGTAGAAGTATTATCTGCAAAATACACTCACTTTTTTTTAATACCTCACTTAAAAATATAGAATAAGAATAAGTAAATACAATTGATAAAGTAAATAAGAAAATCTGACCTGGCATTTTTGCAGCTACACTTTGGTCTGTACCAGGAAGTTATTGAGGTTTTATCCCCAGCGTTAATTATGTAGGATGTTATTATGTATGGATTTTGACATGTCAGAATTCATTGTATTTTATTCTGATCAATGTTTTTGTATTTAGCTACATTGTTATAATAAATGCAGTTGAGTAAAAAGGAAAATATTTCCCAATGAAATGTAGTGAAGTAGAGGAGTTTAAAATAAGCTTAATGTACCCAAGCACTTCAACATTGTACTGACAGACAGTACTTAGTGTAGCTACATTCCTCTGTCGTGTTTATGTGCATGAACATGTGCGTCCATGGACATGTATTTGTATGGATGCAAATATGTCTGCCCAACTGTATGAATGTACATTTATCATCACACACCTGCAGGTTGAATTGTGCTGAGAAAGCCCCGTCTTCCACGTAGCTGATATCGTTCTTGGTGAGGTTCAGATAGGTGAGGTTGCCAAAGCGACTGAGCGAAGAGTAATGGACCGACCGTATCTTGTTCTCATTCAGCCTCAGATCCACAATGGTGCTGTAGAGAGAGGTGTAAAGGCTGTCGATATTCAGCAAAGAGGCACAAATATTGTAGAGAAAACTCACTCTCAGTGCAAGTTCTCTTACCTGTTAATGTGGGAGGGGATAGCCTCGTAAGGCGGCTGGTTCATACTGCAGATAGCCAGCCACACAAAGCCCTTCTCCCCCTCGATAAGCCAACAGTCGGCTGTAACCATTGGCAACCGCATTATTGACAGTAGGGTGAGCCAACAGAGGAAGGAGCTGGCTCCGGACAGGACCGCCGATGAAGAGCATCCAGTCACGTTTTGTCTCTGCCGTCCCGTCCTCTGGGCCATTCGGGATGTCGTTGCAATATCCATTGGAGAAAGCCGTGCAGAGATGCTTGCCATCTAACATTTATTCATGCAGGCTGCCGCCATTTGACAGGGAATAAGGGCTTGGTTTGTATGGTAATATCTCAGTGTATGGTGACGTGGTGTTGCCTTTTTACTTCAGATTTGTGCCTGTCCTGCTTCTGGTGTGGTCAAAGCATGATAGATGTTCCTGTTTCTCCTCAGCTGTTCTGGTAGCGTAAACTAAAACTGTTAAACTCTTATTAGAAATGAAGGATTTATCAAAGTAGAAATGAGTGCAGGAATGGGTTGTATCACTTCATTGGCAGTATGTGTGTCTAGGTAAACTGTATCAATTGTTTAATTAGGGGGTCACATTTGAGTTGTTATGTATTAATTGGCAAGTGGAAGTCATCCTGGTGCCAGATTGGCTGGTACTCATGTCCTCTGTGGCCATCTGCACCTCTGATTGGACAAGCACCTCTTTTCTTTCCTCCTCATTGCTCACTGGTCTGCACTTGGTGTGAGAACTCGTCCCTGGAGGCAAAGAGAGACGGGAGGAGGGTGTTAGAAAAGACTTGCTAATGAAACACAGTGGTTTGGTGAGATACCAACAAACACAACCCTGTTGTTACCAGCCTTCCTTAGTTGTTTCTTCATATACAAAAGCCTGGCATGCACACACCCACACACTCATGCAAATTTATGCATGCGCGCACACACATTTCCTTCTTGACACGTCCAATTAGTGCACACATTGGTGCAGTACACAACAAGCACCTGCAAATCTTTATAATACACACAGCTTATTGCCGTACACACACACACGCACACACACACACACACATATTTTCTGCCACACCATTAGCCTTGAGGCCTTGATAGGCCTGGGCTAAGAATGGCCACGGCTCTGATACTGTATCTAATTAATTAATCTGCTCTAAATAAAACACTTCCTGAGAAAAACAGCTGATGTCTGATGGAGCAGTGGAGACGGAGAGATGCGGGGAAATGAAAGAGGCTCGCAAAGTGCTGTGGAGTGGTGAAGAGGAGGAAAAAGTGGGCGCAAGAGAGCAGCGAGCAAAGATGTTTTGGGGGGAGGGGAGAGAGATGGGAGCAGAGGGTGGGATGAGGCGGCAGGGAGAGAAAGAGGCAGTGATTCTGTGGGAAAAAAAGGAGGCTGGGAAGAGAGAGGGATGCAGAGTGGTTCTCTGTCTGGGGAATTTTCTAGAATAGCGGCTCTCTCTTCTCTTTGAGAGCCTTTTCCTCCGCTGTGAGAGCAACAAACAGGATGTGATGTCACGGAGGTGAAGGAGAAGGAGTGGGAAGGAGCCAAAGGTCCGGCCTTCCTCACAAACATCTCTTGGCTGCTGTTCCCTCCTTATTGATTACAGATGAATAGCGAGGCGAAGAGGTGCTGATGTGTCACCTCTAATCTGAGACAGAGGGTAAATGAAAGCAATGCCTCTTGAGAATGGGACACAGCTTCTCTGATGTCACATCCTGGACAGCCACTGTTGTACTAGCTTCTGCAACTCTGTGTCATCTCTCAATGAAGAAAAAAAAAAAAGATTTCATACAATCATAATTTTAACATGAATTAATTAGTTTGCTTTCAAAAAAACTTTAATACCCAATACTACCAACACCAAATCTTCATTTGAGTATCAATATGAGATTGATGCCAAAAAAACAAACCAAAACAAAAAACAAAACAGCGTCTTTCTTGTCCAACCTGAGCCATTCCATAATGTTATTTTCCATAACCATTTCCCCTAATTGTATCCATGCCATAGATGCCATATGCAGATATTGTGAGAATTGTAAATGATGTTAGGATTTAATATAAAAAACAAAACATTGTTATTGTCAGAATCTCTGCCAATATCAGTGTTCCTGTCTGGTGATAGTGTTGGATTGAGAGCAGAGATATCCACAGTCATTACACTGTATATCTGAACAACATAAAATGTAAAATACTTTGCAGTATATATATAATCTTCTCTCTGCTTAATATTTGGTAAAGTATTAGTATAGATGATCAATAATCACGGCATATTACTCACCCTACATTCATCACATTTAAGAGTAAAAAGGATCAGAATCATACTCCTTGTTTGGTTCATTTGCTGCAAATATCAGTGGGATTCTGAAACAAGTTTTCTTTCTGCTCTAACAAAACCCAAAAGTTCCACTTTCCTCTCAGCTCTTTATGTCAACATCACAAATGTACCGTGGCATACGTGAGTGTTTGTGGCTGTGTGCACACATGCAGAGGCTCTTCCAGCCAGTCAGCACAATCTATAATTGATGGTGAGACTTCCTCCCACATAGCATGAGACAAACTACCCAGTTAGGCCACCAGAGAAAGGCGAGGAACTGCTGCCAGCAACACACACAAACAAACAGACACACATATGCACAGGAAATGTCCATTCTGCTGACCAAGGGTTAAGCGCGGGTAAACAAACTGTTGAGAAAGGAGAACATGGGGCTGTAGCGAGGATGCAGAGCAGGTGCGGGGGGGACCAAACAGTTTAGCTTACATCCAGGGATGGCTCATTTCTGCCTGACCTCTTTTTGTACCGAGGTAAGTGATGTCAGCTGAAGGGCCAGAAGACAGAACAGGAGTGCAGGCCAGCAGAGAGCAGGGGGAGATACAGTAGCAGTTATGACTTGCACTTGACCTCTTTTTGTAGTAAATACACTTGTAGTAACTAACGTGATACGCGTAGAAAGAACTGTTAAGAGTCTGTCGACCTCTTTTCCGCTTTGCATCATTCATCGTCTTCCCCCGATTGCAGTTGCACTCTCTGTTCGTATAAACACACACACACACACACGACGCTGCCAGGGCTGCAGAAAACAGCCACGTGGAATATTCCAGCACTCAGCATCATGACCTGCTCACTTTCCAGTCATGTCACACTCAAAGATTTATAGGGTACAAACAGTCATATGGAGAAAGACTGAGGTGGACTCTAACCTTGCATTACTGAGAGGGTGACGCTTATGGTGCCAAGGCCGCGGCACACAATATCTCTCTCTAGATGTACACATTTACTGAGAAAAGTATGTGTGTGACAAAACAAAAAAGAAAAAAAAAGCTGGGCTTGCTGACAGTACTCTGATATACACACACACACACACACACAGCAGTGTGTCACCTTTCTCACACAGTCTGCCAAACAACAGGGTTCTGAGCAGCACCACAATGGTAAGTTTTCCTGCAGAACATCCCACTTTTGTGGAGCACACTTACACACACAGTGGAAATCAGCCAAGTTCGCTGTTAACAAGACAAAAAACAGAAAGTCCGGCATCAGTCGACCTAATGAATCTAGATGTCTGGAAAACTACATGACTGAGAATCTTCACACACACTCATTTATCATAATCTCAGCGAGCCGGCGGCTTGTCGCGGAGAAATGAATAGCAACAAATTAGGCCGGTTAGCAAAAATATTTTAAACCCACAGCGCTGAAGCTGCCACAACAGGAAACAACATCTTTATTGTATTTGTGACGCTGGATTCTCCTCTCAGTCCTCTCTGTGTCATAGACGAATTCACTAAAGCTAAACAGATCTACAGCATGAGTCAGAGAGGTCTGAGGGGAGAGTCGAGCTTCAAAAACTACAATAAAGACGTTGCTTCCTGTTGACAAAGGTTAAAGCCTCTATTTCCATTTTTGCCAAGAAGAAAGCTACGTTTTCAGTCCTGTTTGTTTGAGACTTCACAGATTAAGTTACATCTGGTCAAAGGTTAGACATGTGTGTGTGTGTGTGTGTGTGTGTGGGGGGGGGGTTTAATAAAATACCAACATTAGAGGGTTGTGCAGCTTACACACTCTACTTTCTAATTTGATGAGGTTTCGTTTCAAATGTTTTCTCCTCATAACTGGCCTCACATGCTGCTGTTCATTTGTCTGACAAGCAGCTGAAAAGTCTGAAGGCTGCACAGACTGAGCCGATGTCCATGCATCGATGTCAGTAAAAGTCAGTAATTCACACCACCTCCTGTCAAAAAATCTGAATCTCTGTTTAAAGGAATGGCTAGACAGTATAAAAATGAACCAACAACTGTAAATATGACATATTAGTTAGAATATAGCTGTTTCCCCTGCTCCAGTGTTTTCGCTAAACAGACTCTTTACTGAAGTTTTGCAGTTCATGTACACGAGAGTGATTTTCTCTTATAATTCTCAGGAAGAAAGTGAATATATATAAAGAATGTGTATTTCAAAAGCCTAGGCCTTTAAAAATAGCTGCAACATATCACAACCTTTAGCCCAAGGGCTTAGAGTCTAATCATTATTCTAAGTGTTTTAAAAAACTCTGGTTTGTTACTAATTGAATCTTTTTTTTTTTTCCACTGACAACCTTGCACTCACCATAGTAATTGCCGAGATCTAAGATCACAGCAACATGGCTACAATAAACTTCACCAGGGCAACAAACGTGAGCAAACAGAGGACCGGACAGGTTGTAAACAAGCCAGTAAACTGTTCAGTCTTTAGATTATTTACTCCACCCTATTTGTAGATAAATCTGAAAATGACAGTGCATCTGAAATGTTGGTAATAACCCCTTATTGCAGAGGAAAATGATGCATGTGCTTAGCTACAGTTATTACAGCACGTGAAAGGCCTATAATATAAAGGCCTATAAATTGTGATGTTTATAATGGACAGACTGGGTGATAATTTCACCTTTTGCTTTTTTCTTTAAAACTTGAATGAACTTCCAAACTGGTTTCCTGCTGCTGTCTTCCCAGATCTCAACAATGAACTCAGGGCATTAAATGTTATTATTAATTTAATGATGAGGAGTTATCCTTCAACACTGAAATAGATTTTTGTTCCTACCTTGTCATAAATAAAAACTATGCATGCACACACACACACACACACACACACACACACAAAAACACATCCCATTTCAACAGGCACACATCAATATACGCACATACATGCACAAAGAACCAGGCACACACAAGCACACACACACACACACACACACACACACACACACGCACACATGCACACACTCTGATCCCGGCCTCAGTGGGTAGTGGGGCATTGCACACTCTGCCAGTGCTTCTATTACTATTCTAATCCAGTGTGAAAAACAGCAGCACGTGACAAAGCTGCATGGAGCCATCAACAGAAAAATGATGAGGAAGGTGAAGGAAAAACAGGAAGACGTGAGCGATGATGCTGTTTAAACTTATTTTTCCTAGTTTGAATGAAATCAAACTCCATGTTGTCTCATTGTACCTATATTCAGTAATTACCTCTCTACATAGTAGTTTTTATTGGTAATAGCAGAGTCTGCCATTCCCCTGCTGATTTCAAACACGAGAAGAGAAGCGTGATTTTATCTCACTGATAATCAGCCTCACTGTTTGCTGTTCAATGTCTTTACACTTTGTCAGAAGTACATTCCAGCTGATGCAACCCCAACAGTTCCTGCTACTGCTGCTTTATACTTGAAAAGCCTTCAGCTGGGTTTTATTGTGAGGCATCCAGGAAATGATGCCTCACCATGATTGTTCATCAAAAATGCAACTGCATAACAAGTTTGCCTTCATGGCTTTCTACCAGTGATTAACTTTGTGACAGGGCCTATTTTGACCAAAACTCAACCTAACCAATTGCGCTGCACAATTAATCAAAATGTAGTTCCAATCGCAATATGGCCAAGTGCATAATCAAAATTACAGGAGCTGCAATTTTTTTTTTTGATAAATGTAGATTGTGTCACAACATTGTTGCTGGGGTGCGGGGGAGATGCCCTGGCCGACAAATCATATTCTCCAGATGTACGGTAAGGGAACATGCTTGTTTGGTGTCATCATTTTAAATCTTTTTCGGTGAAAATGAACCAATCATTCCAACTGGAATCGTGACTCAAATCGCAATCCCAATATCGACCAAAATAACTGCGATATCTTTTTTTTGCATATCGTGCAGCCCACATAACCAAGTAGTTTTGTTGCCTTAACTTAACCAAACTGAAGAAAGCCCTTCTGCCAGTAGAAAGCCCTGACAACAAACTTTTTGGAAAGTCTGCGTTACTTTTTAACTTAAAATAACCTTTTTTGTGCAGAATTTAATGTAGCAGTAGCTGAATCACTTACAAACTGAAACCACTGCCAACAGATGGACTTATTTACTGAAGAGGTACAACTTCAAAGCTCAGTCTTGGGATTTTGAGAATCAATATTGGATCATTCAAATAAAAATCCTGATTGATCTGAAAACTTTTTTTTAATTTTTTTTTTTACCTAGCCATAATAACATACAGAGCACTGAGGTCATCACTGTTAACTATTGTTGTGTCTTTCCACAATGTGGTTACTCACTGTGGGGGCTGTGAACATTCTGTATCATTGTTCATAAATTATACAAGGCCTCGATGTCTCCTTGCAACACTGTTCCACAGATGTCAGTCAAAATGAGAAATGATGCACAATAGCCAGAGTATCATTTTACTTCATTTCCTTATGCTCGACTTGGATGTTTTTTCTTGCTACTCGCTGCAAAGTTCTCAATATTACTTTGGAGACACTCCCCTGCTGTTCTACAAACGCTGTCACACGCAGCTTCTCTTAATGCTGTATGTTGATTTGCATGACTATTTTGGGATTGCAACCAAATAATTTAGGTATTTATGTGACAGAAATATGGACGTTAGTAGTGTACAGTTTTTCCCTTTGTTGCCTCAAGCCCTGACAGAGATGTGCTAGACAGTCTTTATGATGCTTTGGGTTCATCGTGTAAATTTGTCTGCTTAAAGGCTTGAAAATTCAGAAACTCATTTCTCTGCCAGAGTTCAAAGCCTTCGTTGGAGCTGTGCGAGATGAATCCATGGGAGTTGTCATCGCTCTGAATAAGTTGGCTTTTTTTTTTTTTTGGATGTTAGGTCTCTGTCTCTCAGTCTATCTGTCTATCTGTCCCCAGAACTTTCTCCTCTTTGTGTTATTGATCTAAAACTTCATGTACAGTATGCTGCTGCCTTCTTGGTGTGGTCTCATTTTCATAAGGCGTAACCTGCTTGAATATAGATTTGAATCAATAAAGAATACCGAATTCCCTTCGCCTGTGTTTTTACTATGAAGCTCATTGATTCCTGAGGATGTGGAGATGCCAAACTGTGGACGAGCCCGTGAAGAATTAATCTTTTCTCTGTTTTGGGATTTCACATCAAACCATATCACACAGTCTCCTCTCAGCAGTTACAAACAACTCGTCTCCTGGTGTACATGTACTCACACACACGCAAACACGCACACGCTTTACAAGGCGCAAATGACACATGAGATTTGTGCAATCGAGAGTGAGTCATCTGGATTAGATTAGATTACAGAGTAAAACGAAGTGAGGAGGAAAGGAAGGAAGAGAGGAGGAGAGGTACGGGAGTGAAAGAGAGTCAGATCACAACGCAGCTCGCTCCGAGGCAAGAACAACTACATCTCTCATGACCGGGAGACGCAGAGTGAGTGTGTGTGTGTCTGTCTGTCTTCCGTCTACACGATTCAAAGACATGTAATTTGTTTTGACTCCCAGCCTCACCCATCTTCACCCCTCCCCTCTTATCAGAGTGATTGACTTACGGAAATAAGGCCTCAACATCACACAACATCACACATCCCTGAAGGGGAAAGAAAGCCTATGTCTTTTCTCCCCCCTGTCTTCTCCGCCTTGGGGGCTTTAAAGGAGGGGGAGGAGGGAGTGGTGGTGGTGTGGGAGCAAAGGGGTGGGGGAGTTTGGGGGTTGAGCTGACGTCCAGACTCAGCGTGATGGACGTTTCTATAAGAGATATGGAAACACGGAGCGTGACGGACATTTCTATTATAGAAATATCCCAGCTCCTGCTGCCCAGCCTGTGGTGCTGACAGAGAGGGAGACGTTCGCTGCTGGGTTTTAGGGGCAACTGAGTCAAAGTGGGGAAAATAACAATACTATTGATACAAGCTCTTACTTTTCTCATCATGGTACAATTTTTGCATCTCCTCATCTGTCTCTGTCTCTTTGTCAGTGGCAGAGCATCCCTGTCTGCCTATCTCCGTCTCTGCCGTTGCAGTGTGGGGGTTATGCCAGAATAATAGGCACGACTGATAGAAATCTCCTCCATCGGCCCTGCGGTGCTCCACTTGTCACTCCCCTGCAGAGAGAAGTGAACATGTGAGAAGCCGTGGATGATCCTCTGTGGCGAAGCATTGTATGGTTACGTAATGCGTTTAGTATTCAGAGAGGAGAAAAGAAGAAGAGGGAGAACGGGGATGGAGAAAAAATGGCATGCAGAGGTGGAAAGATTCAGAGCTACATTAAAGAGAAAGAAGAAAATCACAGCAAGTGGGAATAAGTCCTTGATTTTATTTCGTTATCTCTGACAAACAGGCTGAGATGTAAATCTTGCTTTTCATTATCAAGTCACCAAAGATAAAATAACATTACAATGTGGCCGGAAGTATGGAGGCTTGTGTGTGCCAGAGTAATTCTATATACTACGCTTCCAGAACAGCTTCTATATGGACCTGGAGGTGAGATTGATTTGTCAACTACTGTTTCCATAGTCAAAATGAGCTTTGAATCTCAGCTATACTGCAGTGTTTAATTAATGTTTTTTGCTAAATCAAATCTAAAAGATATATTAAAATATTAGTAAAGTTAAATTAAAAAAAAAAAATCCTTGTTAGATTTTTGAATTATGAATTTATACTTTACCAATACTTTACAGTTTGGCACTGTAAAGTTTTTTCTTTCAGAAAAAAAAGTACTTTAATGTTGTTTTGTTTTTTAATGTACTTCCCTTCTATATTGCATCTCAAATAACATTTAATTTTTTTCCTGAATTGGCATTTTGTTAAATGCATCATTTAACCTAATTTAGTTGATCAGTTTTTTGCTTTATAAAACGTATGAACTTATTCACCGAGAGTAATTAAACACTGAAAAAGTCTAATTAGTATGTTCACATGTTTGTGGCACTTTGACGACTCCATATACATGAATCCAGAAACAGGTAAAGCCTGTGTCAAGTGTGACACAGTGTTGGTGTTGTGAAGTGTACATCAGAAAATTACCACCATCACCTGACATAGCAATCCTCCAAAAGCTGATACACAAAGTCACACACACACACACACACACACACACACACAGACACACACACACACACAAACAAACAGGCCTGCACAGAAAAACAAACATGTACACAGGTGTGATAACTGTGTACGTGTAGTCTCTCTCTCTCTCTCTCTCTCTCTCTCTCTCTCTCTCTCTCTGAGCAGGCAGTAGGCCAAAGAGGGTTTTAACACGCTTAATGGGATTTCACACTCCGAAGTACACACACGTACACACTCTCGGACACACACTAATGTTGAAGATAAACATGTCTGAAAGCTATGTGTGATCCCAGACAAATAAACACACACACCCACACATGCACACTCTCTGACATAAAAGGATTTGTCAGGCTCCCACATTGTATACATGCAAAACTAATGGAGTCCAATATCCACACAGTAACATTACTGTTACTCACTCATTTCCAATAGACGTGGCTTTCCACACCTGCCAGGACGAAAACACACAGGCAGCTGAGTCCCCCACACAAATCTTTTATGTGTCTGTCCAGCATCAGCGTTGAGTGCAGTGGTCATTGTGACCTGTTACACTTCAGGTAGGTGTTAGAGGAGTTAAAATCCACCTTTGAGAATCAAATTCTTTCAGTCTGAAGGCTTGTAGGGGTTTGTGGCTTGGTTCTTTTTAATCTTTTTTTTTGTTTGTTTTTTTGTGCAGAGGATGGCAGCTGTAGTAAGATTGGATTCACAGCAGTTACAATAGATCCTAACAGTGACTCAGAGTGCTTGCCAAAAATTTGTTCATAGAAATCTTTCAAACTAGTCTTGCATTATAATCCATTTCTTCACTGGTGATTGTGACACTGAGTTTGGTTTCAAACACTCAGTCCTTTGCCAATACATGACTTATTACAATACTTACTGTTATCATACAATATTACTAGGTAATAGTAATGTAAATGGTGTAAATAAAAAGTTGTGGAAAAGCTCTGAGCATTTGCAGCATAATGACCAATACAGATAAACTCATGTTTAAGAAGAGCAGTTCGGGGAGTGGGGAGAATTTTGACACTTTTTTCTGTCCAACGTGGCAAAGTACAAATGAGGTTCAGTCCAAAATCACAGATGCAAATTCAGGCTGAGCTTTCATGCATGTAAAGTCGCCCTGCTGAAATGCCTTGCAAGTGCTGATATTTGCAGTAACAGAGAGCGAGAGAGTCTAAAATGGAAGAAGGTAACATATTAGCTGTGTTGCAGCTCATGCTGGTGGACGATTGGCTACAACCAACACCGTGTTTGATTGACAGACCCTAACACTGTAAATTCGTAAAACAGTGTTGAAAAAGAAGTCGTTACACTTGGTTGAGATGGAAAATGCAACAACAGTGGACAAAATGGAAACATGACAATGTACACACAGCATGTGACTTCAACATTACTGAACCTTCTGAAAAAAAAAAAAACACAGTGGCAGACGAAAACATTAGATCTATGTGGAGGTTTGACTGGTGCTCTTTCAATTATTGTTGCATCATACGTGCTGAAAGAGGTGACTGTTTTGTTGTGACATCACAAAGTCCTGAGGGCTCGTTTTAAGGCTCAGTGTCTGAATACAGGCCGTGAGCATTTATCTGTGGACTTTCACAGTATTAATAAACCTAGACCTGCTTTATAATCAAAAAAAGACATGGAAATCTCATTTTATACAATAGGGGACCATTAACTTAGTGTGTGGTTAGCAATTGAGAGCACATCATTAGTCGTACTCATTACATCACCCTGATACCAGATTAATTTCACTGTGCTACATTCTGGTCTAACCAGGCCTTAACTGCTGTGCATCCAAGCTCCCTTTCTCCACGAAGGTGCAAACTACAAACTTTTCATAGCCATCTTTCAACCTACAGGCAGTGAGAATTTGATTCTAAGAAGAATGATTTTCTATGAATTAGTCCTCTAAGAGAACATCTGTTTAGACAGACAATTCTCAAAAAAAGCAGGCGTGCTATGGATCAATCTAATGTTCCTCCAGAAAATAATCTCCAGAGTTCTCTGAAAAGTAGATGGAATTTTTTTTTCCCCTCTCCAAACAAGCAGCTCTACTGTAGTTATCTGTTGTCTTCAGAGCATGCAGTAAAATATGGGACCTCTGCAGTGAGGAAGTGAGGGAGAGAGGGAAAGAGAGAGAGAGAGAGAGAGAGAGAGAGAGATTTCTTAGTAATAGAAAGCGGAGCTTATGTGCTCTGGTAGGTGGACCGTGTTATGGCCTGTCTGAAAACTTTTGCAAAGTTTGGCTTTAGAACTTTACCAGACAAATGACCACGGCTACATACCATAACTCATATTGGAAAGCATCTCTCCCTCTCTCTTTATTTCTATCTGTCACTCTCTCATACACAAACACAAACACGCACACAAATACGCACACCCGCAGCTAGCAGCAGCTGAAGAGGCATCACTCAGACACCTCAAGCTGTTCATTTCCTTCCTGTCTTGATACATGCAGCCAACTGTAAAATGTTATAAAAGCAGCATCAGTGTGTCTTTTCAGCACATGCCCAAACCCACACACACACACACACACACACACACACACAACCATAATCACTTTTTCCTCTCTGCCACTTCCTGATAAACACATTATGTTAAAAAGTATTCATACGACCTGTAACTCTGCCACGAGTACACATTTCTCTGCGTGCCCGTCAGCTTGTGTTGTCTGGTTTGTGTGTGTGTGTGCGTGTGTCCGCCTGTGCATTTGTGTGTGACAGACACCGGTGAGTTGTTGACTGAATTTGGGAGGGCGACGTAATGGAAGCGCCGCTCACCTGCTCTCCAGGTTGCCGCTGTGTTGACGAAAATAGAGACAACCTCTGCTGTGATGGTGGGCACGGCAATTGAGATAAATGTTGGAAATAATGGAAGCGCGGTACTAACTTTTTTGTGTCTCTCTCATAGTTGTATCATCTCTGTCACACACATGCCTTAGAACTACAAATAGCAAATGATCAGCTATATTTTGTCCAGCAATCACCAACACAGAGACATGTCATGGATTCTGACTCACAGGCACCATCATAACTCTTTTTTAACAACAGACTGTAAATAATAGCAGAAATAAAATCAATGTGGCTTCACTTGGTGAATGATTTGAGGTGAGTAGAGTGTTTCTGGTTGCTGTCAAGGTTTCACTTTTGAAACTGAAGAACAGGACAGGTGAAACAGGTGAATGGAGAGGTGAACTGACAGTTTGTCAATTGCTAGTTAAATACCATTTAAAATAATCTCATAGTACAATGTTAAAAAAAAAAAAAAAAAAGAAAATCTGTGGTTTTTGCATCCTAATAAACCTAATTCTAAGAAGTTTTGGACTCAACAGGCTCAGCTGCAAGGTGGGGTCATACAGACAGCTGAACAAAAATTAAATGTTTGAAACTCCTACTAAACAAAATAAGAAATAAAAAAACTATTCACTCTGGTCTGTTTGGCCTGTGACCCCTTAAAATGAAGCAACCCACAAGTTGCACATGCCTATGATCTGTGAGTGTTCCCCTCTAACCTTAGACTGTTTACTTTGAGTCATTCTTCGAGGCCTGAAATGGTGAGTGTAATTTTGTGTAGCAGAACATGGGCTGTTTTTCTTTTGCAATGCCTTTAATCATCTTGTGACACCTCAGATTTATCTCGCAACCTCTTGGAGGAGCCATGACCTCCCCAGGTTAGAGACCTCTGATCTAGTCCAATTTGACACAAGCGCTGCTATTGTGTATCATGAGTTTCAGTATCTGCTGCTGTGTGCTAAAAGCTTGGATTTCTTGACATTAGCATTAGTGTAGTGTAAGGATGTTTTTTTTAAAGGTACTGATAAACAGACTTTTATACTTGTAATGGCAGGTTGCAGTGTGTAGATTAACTCACTAGGTGAAGCTGAGAAGATGTAACAATGGAAATGCTGCCTACTCTCGCCTGCCTACTTATGTCAGTAACATTGCATCCTGGTCATTCAGCTTTAATGTTGTAACTTAACATTTTGCCCCTCCTATTTTTGTCAAACTGCACCGTCTACAGTTTTGCCCCACAGCTGGGATCCAGCCACATGAATGCAATGACAGCATCTGCCTCTGCTGCACTGTCATTACAACTCACCTTTTTTTTACTGCTAAAATCAAAAATTTCACTTGCAGTTTTGTTAACTGACAATTTGAAAGGCTTTAGTACAAAGTAATGATGCAACACACTGTCAGTAAACTGCACATGCGCTGTTCACTCTATGGAGCTCTGACTCATCTCTCTAAGTGAATTTATTGAGCTTTGTTTGAACCTTAGGAAACATTTATGATAAATTTAAGTTAAGAAGAAAAAGAAAAGGTCACTCTGAGCAAACATAAATCATTCAGACATTATGTGAAAATTTCACAAATGCTTTGCTGTTTCACTTGGAAATAGTTCTGCTCTACTTTTCAAAACATCTCTAAACTCAGAGAACAAGAGAACAGCAGCGTCCTTCATCATCTGTGTTGGCTGGTTTGAAGTCAGTTCGGTCCTGTGTGTGGAGTGTCTCATCTTTGTCACATATCTAGTGTTATGTTGTTCCCTGATCTGCACTAAAGCTGTGCTGAAATTCCCAAACAGATGCTTGCTGTTGCTCCACCTACACACATTGTTGGGGTATTTGCTGCTGCCACCTGAGCTGATCATGTTTGAACTTTTTACAACTTACTGTGTGTGACCGCAGCAACTACACCGGCATCGCTGAGCTCAACAACACAGCACGCTGAGCTAAACAACTCTTCCCCAGCAGTGGACAAACCTACTGACGAAACAATCTAGAAAGTGGATCTTGAGTTGGGAGTCTTTTTTTTTTCATTTCGTTGTTTCAAGATCAAAAATGTTTACATTTAATGCAACACAGACAAAATGTAGATGTGGATCAGAGTGTGATTTATACAAACAGGGGGGTCAACTTCTTCCTGGGGTGGGGGGGGGTGGGGGGGGGGTGCAGGGAGCAGCAGCATGGAATAGGCTAAATGACAATAACAGAATTGTGGATATTTCTGTGTTCTGACTTTGCTCTGAAGGTCTGAAGAACTCACTGCTGCTCTGTCTCGTCTGTCTTTGCGCCGTCAACGACCTTAAACTTACCACGGAGCGAAATTATTTTACAGAGTGTCTAATTGTACTACTCGTGCCGTTAGAGACTGTATAAGCTGCAATACACCATAAGATTTTCTGGGAGAAACCTCCCTGAACTGTTGTTTTTACCTCTTTTGCTTAAGCCTTAATCAGGAAGAGATGACATGCATAAATATGTAGATGACTGCACAATGTACTTCCCCTGGTGTTTCTCAAGGCCAAGCACCTTTCTACCATTAAAAAAACATTTGGAGCTCAGTTTGTGGTTATCTACATTTTAATGAATGATGAGAAGTGGACAGAAGTGGAAGTAAGTGAGTTGGGATTGTTTAGACAGACAGCTATTTCTAAGGCCAGGAATGAACTCCAGTGCTCAGCAAATATATCAGTTAAAAAAAAATTCTAGGAGTAACATCAGCTTCAAAGTTTGATCGTCCTGCTAGGGTTAATCAATCAATGCTTGATATTAGTTAGCTAAACTTGCTATATTAATCATGTCATATTGCTAACTCATTACTGCTCTGTTATGCAAAGTTAAAGAGAACAGAAATCAGGGTCAGAGGTGGACAGGAGCTGCTGCAGTGGTGGAGTTGCACCTGCTGCTGCTGCCCATTCAAACTAAGCACAAGTGCTGTTTGGTGGAGGATGCATCAATAGCAGCACAGTGTCTGACAGCAGCTGATTGGTGTGTTTCCCACAGCTCCATCCACTTCAATGTTGTTTGAGTATGAGCAGACAAAATTCAAATATGGAAATCTCGCACCTATTTGCCTGATAATACTGTATTCATGTAGAAGCCCTTTTCTCACAAGAAGTGAATTAAGACTGATGTTCAGGGCCTTATAAAATTCTATAAACTTGTATCAGTGGCAGGAAGTAATAACTCTTAAAATATTGAGGATAAAACCTGGATTTCTTATGTCATGTCTATATGAATGTGATTGTGTTCACACTCAGTGCCTGTGAGAGTCTGCGTGTGCTTGCTTTGTAAATGCGTGTCTGGAAAATGGAGAAACCAGTGATTGATGGAAAGGTTAATCATTCTAGACAGATGGTATGTGCTGCTAAATCAGCATTAGGTGAAGTCAGACTGTGTGTGTGTGTGTGTGTGTGTGTGTGTGAGTGAGTGTGTGGGTGTGTGTGTACATCAATGTGCCCATGCCTCCTTAAGCTGTAATGAGCGAGTGTCTGCCACTTCATTGGCCGTGAGGGGAGGGGTACCCGGTCAGTCAGGCATCATGGGAACCAGCAGCCTCATTATTTCCAGAGTATGGAGACGAGGAAAAAAAGAGTGTATCCACCTCCTAACTTGTATTGTGAGAGTGTGTGGGAAAGCTGCTCCTTGACATGAAACTCAAAGCAGCTACAGTGCATTTAGAAAGACCCCTTAAATTTTTTCACATTTTATGTTGCAGCCTTGTGCTAAAATAATTTTCCTGCTCATCAATCCACACTCGAAACCTCATAGTGACAAAGTGAAAACAGAATTTTAGATTTTTTTTTGCAAATTCATTAAAAGGAAAAACTGATATATCAAGTATTCAGACCTTTTGCAATGACACTTTAAATTTAGCTCAGGCGTCTATCATCTCTCTTGATCATCTTTGAGATGTTTCTACACCATGATTGGAGCCCACCATATGGGGTAAATTCAGCTGATTGGACAATGCCTATCAGAGGAAAATAAACAAGCAATGAGGAGGAAGGAACAACCTGCAGAGCTCAGAGACAGGACTGTGTCGAGGCACAGATCTGGTGAGGGTTAAGGGAAAGCTGAACGAAGCAAAGTGCAGTGATATCCTTCGAGAAAACCTGATCCAGACTGGGCATAAGGTTCACCTTCCAACGGGACAATGAGCACACATCCAAGACAATGCAGGAGTGGCTTAGAGAGAGAGGATCTGCAGAGAAAAATGGTAGAAAATCCCCAGGTCCAGGTGCCATAGGTGCTTCAACTAAGCACTGAGCAAATAGTCTGAATACTTAAATCAATGTGATATTTCAGTTTTTCCTTTATGACAAATGAGCAAAATTTCTAAAAATCTGTTTCCTTTTTGTCATTATGGGGTAATGAGTGTGGATTGATGAGGGGAAAAAAATGAATTTAAACAATTGCAGCATAGGGCTGCAATATAATAAAATGTGAAAAAAGAGAGAGTGAGTCTGAGCACTGTCTGACTGAAGACTGAACACACCAGGTGGGAGCTGAGGTCAACACCTCATCACGCCAGAGCTTCATCAGACTCCATACAAACCCACAGAAAGCTCGCCAAGGTCAATTCATAGCAACTGTGACTCAAGAAGTGTGATTGGACTGACCCGGCATGGCGAGGTTTAGTGCGTGCGTGTGTGTGTGTGTGTGTGTGTGTGTGTGTGTGTGTAAAACAAATCCGATGAGACTCTGTAAATCTTTTGTCTAAACCTCATAAAATCTGTTGACCTAAGGACACTGCTTCACTGAATTGGCCAATAAAAAGATGACATTCACGCCAGCACACGCACACACACACATGCACACACACACACACACACACAGTTTTAATGCATAGCTTGTTGGTTTGCTAAGACATGCATTACAGCTACAATGTTTGCATGAATTACATACATAAAACATGATTTTGTGTAACCAAAATGCCTTCTCACAAGGAAACTCGTGCACAGCCACACAACATGAACACACACACACACACACTCACAAATACATTTGCACATGAGTTGGAAAGGAAGACGGAGGCAGCAAGCCATGGCTAGCACGATGTGATAAATGTGTTTTTAGATCCTGTATACACACAGAAACTCACACACAAAAACACATGCTGTAACATAAAAGGATGGAGAGAAAAGAGAAGCACAGAGTGAGTGAGGAGTGGCAGGGGAAGGAGAAATTGTTATTATTGTTAACATTGTTGTATTTTTTCGTGTATTTTGGTATTTGTATGTTGCGAGTATCAAATACTGTTGTAAAATGACTTATTTTTATGTTTTCCAGGGATCCAAACACTGGTGGAAGTGAAAGTAGTGTGAGCATTTTCTCTTTCATCTCACCCCCGCTGAACTGATCCTAGGAATACGTCCACACTAATGCTTTTCATTTTAAAATAAAAATGATCTCCGTCCAGACGAATGTTTTAGCTCCATATCAGAGATAATCTCCATCCATACTAACACACTAAAAAACGCATATCATACACTGGGCATCTATGCACTGGTGTAAACAGGAAGCAGATTGTCTACTCTGCAGTAAACACAGGTATTTATTGGCCCTGGCTCAGATCGGCATTGATGTAAACACAACACCAAAGTGCACATGTTCATTTTCTACACTGTGCTCGGGCCTGCAAGAGTGAGCTGCAGCCCCAAAATAAGTTTTAAAAACACACAATCACAGAAAGAAGCATCTCATATGGAAGCTCTGAATTTAGCTCCAACCCAGGGATGAGAGTCTGCATGGCAGCTAACAGCTCGCTCCTTGTCCTCTGTGGCTGCGTGTGTGCCCTGTACCTGCTGACATCCCTGCAGGTGTGTGTGTGTGTGTGTCCTCAGTCCGAACAGAAAGGCAAACTCATCTGACAATGTAAAAGGTGTTAATTGCCTTTTTCAGCGGGTTTATCTGCTTTTAAAAAGCCCTCTTTTATCTGCTAATTTTGGTGTAAAAAGGGTATTAGTTGCAGAGAATACTACGAACGTGGACAGGAATGGCAAGAAGTAACTGTGAGCTTTATTACCCAGCATCAGTGGTCAATGTCACTACTGGTGTTGTGGCTGAATGGGAGCAAACCCCTGCAGCCAGGTTACAAAATCTTGTTGGGAGCCTGGTACTAGATGAGTAGAAGTGTTTTGGAAGTGTTTACATATAGGTTTAATGTTCTGGTGTCCACATATTTTTGGCTATATAGAATTCTCAAATTACTCACTGATTGTAAACTGATGAGGTTAGGCAATAGTAAAGCCATGGGATTGCAAAATGATGTTCTTGAGCTATCAAGTGGTGTTGTATGTGAAAAGACACTTAAAAAAATTGACCAAAATAAAACAATAAGACAGATATATATTCAAAATAACTACGAAATCTTTCCTCTCATCCACTTAATGTAAATACTCAGAAAAAATTGCTTAGTCCACCACTACCACACAGTTTGATTGACATCTCTGAACAAGCAGGAGGTGCTGCATCAGAGCTTCATTTTCACGGTTACACTTCCACTCAGACACAACAAGCTGCTAATAATCTGTTTGACCACCGTCATATTTCACCACCACTTCCTCTTTTGTTATGCAGCCTCCTCATATTCTCCATATTATGTTTCCACAAATGAATACTTGGCAAACATGCACATATTAAAAGGGCCATTCATCACCAATCAGACGCACTGAAATGCCTCCTGCTCTTTTTATACATCCACTGAAGTTGAAGTGCATCCATAAAATGAGAGATTGTTGAGTAACAAGACCACAAGAGTCTGAGATTGACCAACAACTGTCAAATCTGATCAGATTAGAACTGAAAAATAAAGGAATAAGACAACTGTTTAAATGTCTTGCTTGAGCCATCATCTCTACCAAGTTAGACTTCTTATTAATGATTTATAATGTTTTCTATCAGTGTTTTTTGCCCATAAATCAACCAAAGACATATTTATTTCTTCAAAGTTAAAACCAGCTGTGTTTGACATATTAGTCCCTGAGAGAAGTCAGACTTCAGACTGTTTTTCGATGCATTTTGTTGATGTTTCTTCATATTTCAGCACTGACAGGCTCGAAAATTGTAAGTTTAACAAATCTAGAACAGAAAATCCACTACATTTGATGAAAAGGTTGCTCTTATCTTCAAGGTGTCACATTTTCCAGAGAACACGCGATACGCTGTAATATAGATCCTCACAAAGTCTCTCCCACTGAGTATTATAAATCCGTCTTTATCAATTCTCCCAGATCACATCTCATACCTACATATTATCACACACAAAAAAACACTGTCTGTCTGAGCCACCGTGCCATTGGACCAGCCAGTTCTTATAGCAACAAATGACCTTTACATGTACATTTGAACATGTAGCCATTATTAACACAACAATATGCTCTAATTAAAATGCAAATTTAACTTGGTACATGAAGTTTACTTGAATATCTCCATGATCTGTGCCTTTATACCTCTACTCCACCACATTTCAGAGAGAAATATTATAGTTTTTACTCCAGTATTTACTACCCAGATAGCAAAAAAAAATCTGGATCATGCTTGAGCCACATGCTTGTTTTCTTCTGGCCCAGTACATGCCCTGTTCCACGGCCTGAATCACAGCTGCAGCTAAACTGAACATAATTAAAATGTTGTAAGTTTCATCTGCTGCCGAACATGGTTTCTTGCTGGGAGTGGGTGGTGGTGATTCGTGCTTGACAAGAGCTTCGACCATTGTTGCGTTTATAAGAGCTTATAATTGGCCCTCTGAGCAGTGCTACATCTTTGGGGCAGATTGGAGGCTAGTGTGAGACGCTATGGGAAATTGTTGCGCTGGGCCAAGGCTAACTGGTTAGCGTGCTAACTTCAGTAGATGAGAAGACGAGTAAAGGAATGAAGTTTGACGCTGAACTCTCAATGATTCTTCTAGACTGGTAAGTAAACAACTGTTAATGCTAATGTTGGCTATGTAGCAATGTAACAATGTAACACAGTGAGTCATTTTTAGATTTTATTGATAATAATTTAGTAATTTTACTTGAAGAACAGCAACAAACTTTAACTTGTAGTGGAGTCTTTTGTGTTACCTTCACTTCACCATGCTGTAGACAGGTTCGGAGCAGTGGAAACAGTGATGTATTTTCACCTAATGAAGTTGCTACTACAGAGCTGTCAGCTAACAGTAACCGCTAGCATCCGGTGGCTACAAATCAAGATGAACATTCTTTTGGAGTCATGATTCTGGCCAATCTGACAAATTAGTTTTGGTCTTAAACCAACTCCTGAGGAATCTATTTGGCTGTTTAACAGATAAATAGTAAAGATCTTAGTAGTTTCTCCACTACTGATCAAACGTACAGTGTACCAAAAAAAGCTCTGAAAATCAAGAGATTTTGCCTGAATCACAGAAATACTCCACTGACTGAAGAGAAGAGCTTTCCCAGATGAATATTCATGTGGTGAAACATGGCTGGGCACTTTTACAAATCTGTTCCAAGTGAAGTACCTCACATTTACGCCCGCTATCACAGGACTTATCTCTCAAACACTATTTGATACTAGAGAAGAGCTTTGTCGTTCACTGCGGCCTCACCTGCCTTCCTCACCACAAACACATCATCTTCACAGCTTATTTTTGGTTTCCTCTGCCTCAGATGAGAATTGTTTTGGATTTGTGATGAGCTTAGAGTCGGGCTCTAAAGCGACGACGAGGGATTATTCTATTAGTCATTTTTCCTCACCAAAATAATGTACCAGGAAAGATTTAATATGGTTTTAGGTGCTGGGTGGAAAAGATCTGACTAGGCTGCAGATTTATGACCATTTTGCATAATCCCGAGAGACATCTGTCTGTTTATGTGAGTGTGAGTCCCACCTTGCAAATTTCACATTTGAAGAATTCAAATTAGATGCTTTAGGACAAGACACACAGACTTCTGCAAACACATACAGGCAGAGATGCTAATTTCCCACAGATAATCAGCTATTTGAGGCTAATCTTTGTTGCCCCAAAGCGTGCATGCTCTTTGAAATCAGATTTTCGATTCAAAAATAAACCATAACTGTTCAAAATGTGTGTGTTTTTGTGAAGGGCATGTGATGTGTGAGTGTGAATGAAAGGTAAACCCTCAGCCAGAAACTTTCCAGCTGCACCTCTGTTTATCACTGAGTTTGTATTATTTGTTCACTGGTTTTTCCTTGTTTGCGGAGCTCAGTGGCTAAGAAGCACTTTTCTCTCAAGTTATCCAACCCCCCCTCCCCCACTCCTCAGCCATACACGCACAAATACAGACACAGACACACAAACATGCACCTCCATCTGTTAGGCTCTGTCCCTCTCTTGTTCCCGGTAGTTCCTCTGCATATAAAATATACCTCCTCAGACTTTGTGATTTGTTTTGCTTTGTTTTCAGTTTTCTTTTCCTCATGTGTCATGTAGCCAGACGATCGTCTGTCACAACTCGGAGGCGTCTGTGCACGTGCAGCGTGGATGTGTGGGCCTGTGATAAAGCAAGAAGGAAGTTATGTGGCTGATTTTGATTTTATTTCAACTGTCAGCGGGCTCTGCATCGACTTCCCTCCGTCTGTCTTTTGCTCTGTCTGTCTCTCCTTCTACACCTGTCACCGCCACGCTGTGGAGACAAATGAACTACACAGATGGTGACAGGATCTTCTCGGGACGATTTTTCCTCAAATGAACATCCCATTGCTTTCACTAGGCTTAGCATTTCAAAATAAATGCGTCATTACCACCTTAATTTTGAGACGTTAGAGTAATCAGTATAAACAAACAAGACTCTAAGTGAGAGGAATGGCCTCTGGATCGGATTCTGTGGGATGTCTAATGGGTTGTTTGTAGCGAGAAGCAGGTGGAGGTTGCGGTTGTTATACGATCTCCATTGAACATGTAATTGGTTTTATTTTGTTTTTATGATCTGCTTGTTTTGAAGTTGTTGCCTTGAGTGGAGCACGTTGAAAAGTGTTCCATACACAAAGATTATTATCATTATTATTATAACAAAGATCAAATTTCAGGCACTTAGTAGAAGAGCAGGAGTAATGTGGAGTTTTGATAACAAGCCTTTATTGGTTACATGGCTTGTTCATAAACCAATTAAACAGGGTTTAAATGAGTAGACAGTACCTGAACCTGAGCTTTGTATACATTGATTCCTGATTGGGTTACTGGGACAACAGATGGGAGATGGTTAGCATCATTGAGAAAATACAGACACAATAAAACCATAAATAGAAACAATAAATCACAATAGAAAGTAAAGGTGAAGATATATGATGACTCAAATGAAAAACACTGTACTGGAGTAATTCATGTTAGAAGTGAAAAAATTAGTGAAAAAATTCTGTTACTGAAAAGTTATTAAAGTTATTAAAGTTAGTAAATATCACTACACGATGGTTTAAACCCACCATTCTTAAAAATGATCATTCTTAATGAGAGGTAATTGTTGTTTTGTGCTTCCTTAAAATGTTTTTCTCTGGACAGTCCACATTCTTTGTTTTTATTTCTTATTTGTGTGAGTCTATCTTTCAAGCATCTTCTTGTATGTCCAGTGGAAAAGCATGGACACGGACAAAAAAAACAAAAAAAAAGAAGACATAGTGAGAAAGGTGGTTTTGCATGTTGCTGAATTTTCTCTGATTCTATTATCAGTTTTAAAAGCCAGGAACATTTTTCTTTTGATGACATTGAGAGTAATAGTTCCTCTTCATTTGAATGCTAAAGAAGACGTGCAGTTTGTTATTGTTCTCGACACATTAAAAAATTATGTTTTAAGAACAAGCTATTTGAGCAATTTACCTTCTCATCAACACTCCACATTCCTGCCCTAAACATTAGAGTCTGAAGGTAGTTGAGTGTTTTTTGTTTTAATACAGGTGACAAAAAAAAGAAGAAAAATGCTGGTGCAGTAAGATTTTTAAACCAGCCTTGTGTATGAATATTTTATCAAGGATTTCTGAGTATAAGGCAGACTGCTGCACCATAGTAAAAGACAAATACTTTTATACTTGATCCTAGACAAATCTTTTAAAAACAGTCAATTTGTACTGATAACACTTGGAATCTATTCACCACCCTGACAGGTCTCTTTACTTGCTTTCAAAAAAATAAAACTGTAAGATCAATCGGCTTGATGACAGGGAGACTTCCACAGTGCAGATGAACAGATTTCATACAGCTGTAGATTGTGGAAGGAGTGAAAAGGTTAAAGGAAAATAAATTACAACATCTTTATCTACTGCAGAAAATCCAAAGAGACAGTAAATGTGCGCAGATATATGCCAGGGAGAGGCAGGGAGGCAGCAGCATCTTTCAAACAATATTTATGGGAAATGCGTCTTAATTTTTACTGAAACTCATGCAAACAAGCAAAATAGAGTCGGTTTACTGTCTTTGCCATGATCTCATTTGTAATTACACTGAAGTATGGTAATGAATTTGACATATATATATTGATGTTTGCAAATGGCACACGTAGCACCTGTTCATTCAGGTAGACACATGGATAATTAGAGTGTGGTGCTGATGACGGCTGAGCGCTGAAATGTGTCTGCTGCTGGTGCCACGATTTATCAATAAACCAAGATGGATCTGCTCTGCGAGCCTCTCCGACTCGTCTCATTTGGATGTTTATTGGAGCCTCCACCCAACTTGAGAGACATCAGACGACTTTAATGATATCGGATCAGGCTGTGGACACTTCATTCTCTCTTCATCAAATTAATGTGGGTTATATTAAAGGAGAATCCTCACTCTTTATCTTGGCTTCTCTGCCATCTCTCAGCATGAGGAAAAGACTATGAGAAAGTCGGTCACATGCATAAAACAGAGGATTCGAGGCAAGAAAAGTTGCGTGCGCACAAAACTGAAAACTTGATGGTATTTTCCCAAGGTTCCTAAAACCTAAAGCCAGTTCTAACAACTTTTTTTTTCTTTTTTTTAAATAAAGTAGGCCAGTCTGACTGGTCCATGGTCTGCAGTATGTTTCAGTTACAGTGAAGCAAAAACACAAAGAGAAGCTGATTCCAGATTCCACCCAAGAAAGAAAAAATAAATTCATTAAAAAAATTGTTTTGAAAATTATCTTTTTATAATTTTATTTTTTTTCTGAATGAGATTTTCACCTTGTTTTTGAATATTTGTGTTTTTTTTTTTTTTTTTCGAAGTGTCAACCAGCCTCTGTTGAAAATATGTGCTGACACATCTCTGTTAAACCTGTTCTGAGCATAAACTTAAATCACCATCACAGACCGGAAAATAAGACTTGCTCCCTCCTCACTCTTGCATAGTCAGCATCCACTAACAGCCCCGCAGCAGCCATTGTATCATTACACACCGTTACATACTGTGAGCCCTAACAGCCTGGTGATTGATCGCTCAGGATTGGGTGATAATTTATGACCTGATGCGTGTTTTATCGCACATGTGGACTGACAACGAGTACAGCTATTTACTCCTGCTGGAACAAAAATCAAGCTTGTGGAAAAGACACCGTATGAAACTCTACCAAGATCCTCGTGACTCAACCTTGTGGATAGATTAAAGGGAGTTTTTGACTGCTGGTGGCACTGCATGGCAATACTTTGATTAGTGAGTCTCAGAGTTCTTTGTGGGCCTCTCTCATGTTCTACCAGCATGAGCCAAGTCAGATCCTGTAATGTTGATCATTAACATCACATGGCAGCTGAATATTTTTGCTTTTACAGCTTTGTTAATAATGTTTTTTCCATAACTGAGAACAAACGCTTTCAATGCATTAGACTAATAAGTACATGTCGATACTCCAGCTGTGACCACGCAGGGCCTTTTTGTTGCTCTTGTATTTATTTACACAACCAAGCAAAAGTGTTAGAACACCTCCATTTTTCCAGCTGGAAATCAAATATAAGTTTGTCCCAACACAGTTGCACAAGTCCCCACAAATATATTGCATTTGTTTGTCCTGTTCATCCCAAAGGAGGGTTTAAGTCTGGAGACTGTGCTGGTCTCCATCATGTGAAGCCTCCGTCTGGTTCTGTTCTTCTAATGTTTTGAGTCATTTTCTTGCTGAAGGATGAACCAACCAGTCTGTCTTGCTTTGTTATGAGTCTTCCTCTCACCATTCGGACAGGAATATACATGACTACTACCTGCAGCACAGTATTGTCCTAATAATGCATCAAAGGGTGTAGTAACACAGTTTACTCCAACACTGCCTATGTACACAGTCAAAGCCATCATTGTGTTGACTTTCTAGGTTTCATTTGCTTCCACTGCCAGTTTCTTAATCTCAGAAAAAGGCCTCTTTTTTATGAAATTCATATGCTCTTTCAGTTTTTACTGACTTTTTTTTGGGCAGTTCACCACTGACCTTTGTACCTTTGTACCATTTAGGTTTATTCACTGGACCTGAGCTGCTAAAACTTGAATAAAACCTAGAAAAATGAAGGTATTCTAAAACTTTTGCTTGACAAAATTTGAAATGAAAAGGGTTTTTGTTTTGTTTTTTTGCCTCTCAAATAAGTCAAATCTCAGCACATTCAAGTCCAAGTCATGGCTCAGAACCTCATTTTATGACTTCTTCTTGATGACAGCACACATTTCTGCAGGGTAAGATTTTCTTTTATGAATACTCTGCAATAGTTTGAGTTTTTCCCTTCTTAACCCTGTCTCCTAGAAATTATGTTTTTATGGTGCTAATTTATTTTCCCAATTGTGTTGTGCGGGGAAACATAATTGCTGCTTGGATTATGTTCATGGGCGACATTTTTTCAGTTGAATGAAATGGTGCATTTATGTACCACACAACAGATTATGCAAATATTTCAGTGCATGAGGCTTCCTGCACATATTTGTAAGTGTTTATACACATGCAGTATTTTGTCAACAATTCAATAACTTCTTTTGTCAAGACATGTTTTATATTATTGCAGCTGTGTTTTATTATATTTACATTGGTTATGTGTTTATAGACCATAATCATCCACTTATGGGGGGGGCGGAGTAAGATTGTTAACAAGTATTAATTGTTTATATACTTATAAATGTTAAATAGGCTCCAATAGGCTCCCATGTACACATGCTGGTACACAGACTATCATTTTTTTTTTTTTTTTTTTTTAATTAAACACCAGTTTCTAAGTGGAAAATTGCATATACATGGTTTTTGTGCCTTAGTATCATTTATTCATTTGCCCGCTGGGCTAGTCAAGTCTCTCCCGTCAGATTACCTGCTCTCCTGTAATCTGAAATTCCACTTATCCCCAAAAATCACTCGTTCCTTCCACACACTCCTCCTTTCACACCTAACCACCCCCTTTTTGTCTCTCGTGCCCCCGTTTCCTCTTCTTATCTATTCCTCTAACTCTTTCCTTCTCTTTCTCACAAGCTTCACAAGCTTCTGCCAAGTTGTTAAATTTGAGCTCTCCATCTCCTTTCCCACACACATACAAATGCGTGTGCGCACATACACACACACACACACACACACACACACAGTGGTAAACTCACAGCCTGGCAAAAATAGCATTCATCTCTGCATCCATCTCTGATTCTGGGCTCAAAGATGAGAATCCTTTGGCAGGGATTTCTCGCTCTCTCTCAATCACACACCACTCACACACACACACACACACAGGCACACACCATCACTCTTTTTCTATCTCAACACACAAATTGAATCTGTGGTCTTGACAGGGCAAGAGGACAAGGAGTACGAATAAAAATCACCTCATTACGCACAACCTTACACCCTTACACATCGGCAAACACAACTGCATACACATATGTGCACATACCCAGAGAGGCGTAGACAATCAGGTCATTCGCATGCATTAGGGATGGAAATAGAAAAGCCTTGAATCCTGGTCAAACATCATTTGGTGTGTAAATGCTGACAGACGATGGCAGGAGGCCACATGTGACTCTGGAGGATCAGAGACACTGTTTGGCACGGAGACGACGGGAATAACAGGGGGACAGACGGAGCAAAAATGGTGCGCACATTTGTGGAGGGTGAAGTAATGATGATCGTGATTAAACTGATGAATGATAAAGGTCACAGTGACAATACAAGCAATGAAACGATGATAATGATAATGATGATGTTCTCTCTCGCCTTTATCTCGTCCCTCCCCTCCATGATGAAGACTATGATTTTTCATCTGCCTGTGTCATAACTCCAGATTTGACTGACGACTTCCCGCAGTGCAACCGTGGCAGCAATTTAGAGTCTAAGGTGTTGCAGAGGAGATTATTGATCATGGAAGACTGGGTAGGTTATTATCATAACAAGATCTGCAAAATCTCCTGGTGTTAAATTTGTTTTAAGTGTCTTTATTTGCGCACAGCCCTGACAGACATCAGAGGCTGGAAGGTTTGAGGGGGAAGATATTTGATCATTTAAATCATTTCAATTTATTTATTCCATTGGAGGAACTATTGTTGTATACACATTAAAAATCCGTACTGCATGTTAACAATGGATGTCAGACCTGCAAGCTATGAAAACATCACTGATATATTATCACCTTTTAAAGTAACTCAATGTGAATTTTACTAAACAGCAGCCACTGTGATCACACGTGGCAATTACAGGATAATGGTACTAAAATGTAGTGTAACTATAGTACAAGTAGTATGGAGTCATAAAGTTAGAGCCCTGACCTAAAGGTTACTACCTTAAGCTACTGGTCATACCAGACCATGTAAGGCTGCAGCAGCAAAACTCCTGAGTGTATTGACTTGAAGACAATCGCCTCTCATACTGTAGCTCGTTATTTGTGAGAGGAAGATGTGTTATTTAAGTTCTCAAAAGTTATATATATATATATATATATATATATATATATATATATATATATATATATATAGTGTCATGTAAAGTTCATATGGTGAACTTATTAGGAAACAATTGCTTATTCACACATTCAGCAGATGCTGAGCAGCATTAACACAGATTTGGAGTCTTTTTTTTGTTTGGTCCACCTGGTGAATATAAATCCCATTTTTACTTTAAACCCTTCAGCTCCAGCTCTTTTAGCTCTATTTTTATACTCCAACAACTCCTGATGGAAATATCTGGCTCTTTAGCAACTAAATGATCCACTATGTTCACCGGCTAGTTGCTAACTGTGTCTGTCTGCTGTTTGTTGCCGGGCAGGTAGTGTACAGTGCGTTTTTAGAGAGCTCTGAGAGAGAACTGAAACTGTACAGTTGTGGGCCATGAAAACAAACAATAACACTGAGGGGAACTGCTGAGTCAGGTGATAACCCTCCGTGGGTTCATCACTACGAGAGACCCCCCTTTCACATACAATATTAATGTGATCCGTGCTTGATCTCAGAACAAGGCTCCATCAGAAAAACCTGTGGTTAGATTTAAGTCCACTCGGAGCTGAAGGAAAGACGTTCACAGGGAGTTCAGCCTCAGACGTCTCAGGCAGCAGGAGGAGGTTATTCATTGAAAGCTGGATGCACTGAAGAGAAAATGATGTGCAGTACAAGGTCAACAGTGAACCGGAGTAATGCCACATAATTTCTATATTCTCATATATTACTAGGTATCACATAGTTACAACACATTTCTGTACCATACCAAAATAAGACTAATCTATAGACTACTCTATAGTTTTAAGACTCTATTGGTCACTTAAACCTGCAGACAGTCACATGTCTTACCTACCTACTGCTAAACGTGTCATGGCCTCACTTGACACATTCTTGTGCGGAACGGATTTGAGCAGTGTTCTCTAAGTTATGCTTTTCTCTGCATCTTTATCTATAAGACCTTGGTTTCCCTAGCTACGGAGGACAGCAATGGCTTCATCTGGACACTATCAACCATAATAGAAGGTAACCATTGTCCAATGAAATAAGAAAAGAAGACTAAAAGTAAGAAAATTCCTTCGCATCCAGTATTACACAGCAGAGCATTTGTATCTCACTGAGCAGCCAAACTGTCTAATAAAGATTAAAAAGGGAAACTTGAAACAACATCCACCATAGCAACAGCCGCCGGTGAAGCAGGTTAGTGATCACTCTAAGCTCTCTAAGCAACATTTTAAAAATAATGTGGTTATGAGTCCAAGCCCCCCCTCAACATGCCCCCACACACTGTTCAGATATATTTTAGATTTTTGTCTTTTTAAAGTCTTCTCCACACTCTGGCATAACTGGTATAACAATCTGTTGAATAAATTCTTCACCAAATGTTCACCAAAAAGGAGTCAAGTTTAAACTTACTGAGTGTAAACATACTGGAAAAGTGTTACTTTTTTTTCTTAAAATGTAGAAAGTTGCTCAAACCTGTAAATCCCCAGAAAAAATACAAAGGGTCTAGTCTCAGTGTCCTCAGTGGTAGCTACAGCCCTGCTCCTTGACAAGCACCATAAACCTGGGTTAGGAGAGTGACAGAGCAGCATCACCACTGCCGAGTTGCCCTCTAGTGAGGCCCTGAACCTGCTCTACTAACTGCTCCGCATTGCTCAGTGGCCAACAGATCAAACTGTGGTTGTAGGGGGCAGCTTCCACGTGTGAATATGTGTAACTGACAACTTAACAATCTCAGTTTACAAGAATTCAGTTGGTAATTTGAGGGGACCTCGGCACAAAAAACACAGCCGCTAACCTGCTGCTAACGCTGGATGCTCCTCCCTCACAGGTTAGAGTAGCCAAACTGAACTGCACTTCACGCTGCTACACTGACTGCAGCTTGTTTAAGACGAGATAAGGGGGAAAACAGACCTTGATGCGTGAGCTGCTATAGAATACACACACTGTTATCACAATGTAATATTCAATAAGGTAAACTATGATGTTGTCACTTGCTCCAAGCTGAAAGTACATTAATCATCACAATGTTTCTCTGCTACATATCCTGCTCACATAGGTGGCTTCTCTGGTGTTTTACCTAAAGTGTTGATATCCATAAGAGGATATATCTGTGGTTTTAAGAGCCAAAAACCAACTCAGTGTAGTTTTACATCTCCTCTCTCAGGCTTCTCTCTTGAGCTCTAGTAACAACAGCTGAGCTGAGTGATGGAATAAAAATACAGCAGATTTCAGGTTAACACTTTGAGACCCAAGGCATGGGGGCATAGGCGAGGGTGGTGAATTTTTCATTGTGACATCACAAAGTTAAGGAAGTCCTGCCGGCTCGTTTTAAGGCCCAGTTTTTGAATACGGGCTGTGTGCATAATGTCTGTGATTGCCCACTTTGATACTTTTACAGTATTTATTTAGCACCTAAACCTGCTTTATAATCAATAGACACTCTCACTTTCTGTAATACGGGAACTCTAAACCTTTCACGGCTCACAGGTTTTCATAAAGTGAAAAGAAAATAGTAATTTTCTGTCCTTTCACACATGCATGCACAATGCAAAATACACTTGTGTCATGAATGGTTCTCCCGTTCACTCGGGTGCATGTATGTATATATGTGTGCATTTGTACATGTGCATGGAGGCATTGTAGGCATGCCGTCAAAGTAAAGTTTGTTCTTAATATGTTCTGCATGGCCTCCTCTGTCTGGACTTAAAGCAGTGTTTTGTATTCTGCTGACATCTTCTCACCCAGCAGAGACGGTTGGCGTTCAGAAGCAGAGACAGAGACCAGAACGGGAAACAAGCAGAGGCAAAGAGGAAGGAGGAAAACTTTTTACCTTTGCTGATGGAGGACCTCTCCGAACCAGCTGAGCCTTCAGTCTCGGCGCTCTTTTCACATCACTATCAAAAAGAGAGAAGCGGGGGGAAAGGGAACAGGAGGGGTGGGTGGAGACAGAGGGTGGTTAGAATGACAAAGGTGAGGAATATCTGAAAATTGTCTGGCAGCAGCACAGACTGACAGTCAGCCACATTAAAAGTCTGAAACAGGGTCAGCTACGTAGGCTGCATCAGGAAAAAACCCAAAGAGTGGAAATTAAGTTTGGACTCAGCTTTTCCTTTTCCCCCTGGTTACTGTGGTAAAGTGAAACTCGTTAAATAATAATAAAAATTAGATTTATATAACACAATTAATAGGACACCTCAAAGCTCTATGTGTGCCAGAGCGGGAGGAGAGATAGACTGGGAAATAGGACATAGAAGAGAGAAAAAAAAACGAGGGATTGTTGAAATAAGGGCTGTGGGAAGAGAAAACAGAGGGGGATTCCCATTAGAGAGACAGATGAAGGTGCGGCTGAGGATGACAGCAACATCTGACAGTTGGCAAGTCAGTGATGGACAGAGAGAGGGAGATGGAGAGAGAGAGAGAGAGAGAGAGCTCCACTTCCAAAGCTAATCCATGGCTCTGTCTCATAGAGGAAATGCAATCTCATACGAAGAGAGTTCACAACCTTCTCTGTTTTCTCTGCCACACCATAGCTGAAGTATCAAGTAGACCTCTGTGTGTGTGTGTGTGTGTGTGTGTGTGTGTGTGTGTGTGTGTGTGTGTGTATGAAAAGCTGAAGGGATATAAAAAAAGACTTTAGTAATTCAGATGGTGGATGAAACTTGCCTACGATAACCCCCTGACAGAAAACTACCTGTTACTTTAAAGTGTTTTTTTGTTCAAACTTGATTGAACACATTTTCATAACAAACTTCACAAACATGAGATGAGATTAAATCCAGTCCCCGGTGGTCAGCCTACTGTTGATAGGCCAGTCAAGTTTTCTGTTCTGATATAGCAAGAATAGAAAACATATTAATAAAGCATCAACACTCTTCTGTAGGCAGGGTGGAGGTAGTTAGCCCATTATTTTTCATTTATAAAAATGTAATTAAATGTTATTTGTTCTAACCTATGGATTGTATATCGGAAAACACTGGACAAGCACATATGTCATAGTGCTGCTTTGCTTAGCTTTCACCATCTGACACAGCTTTGGCTGCAGCTGCTGGAGGGTAAATTTCCCCAAACCAAATAAAGGGCAGGACAGCGCTGATATCATTACATTACGATATCATTACACAGTGGATGCTCCAGTACTGAACAGGTATTTTTCTAACTTAACCTCACTACACCACTAAATAATCAACTTAGCTACTACGTGGCCCTCGTCTTTGTAAATAACACCAGGTTACTAATGAGCTGGTTGGCCCAGTAGGTTAAAACTAACACAGACAGACACGCTGTGTAATCCACACATACTTTTTACTCTTGTGTTCTTGGGTTTGGTTAAGAAAAAGATACCACCCTCCAAACTCTTCACCGCTATTACTACAGCCACATGCACAGCGCTTCAATGTGTTGGAAAATCCAACGTTTGACAGGCCTGCTGTGCAGAGTTACGGTTGGTAAGATAATCGCTGCTCGGTGAAGGGTTTGGTGAACAGTATCAGGACTGTTGAATAGAATTATTTTAGTTTATTTTAGTTTATTTTGTCCATCCCTTTAAGTCTATTTAACTCAGGGCTCATGATAATAAGTGTTATTTGATTCTCCTGCAGCATATTTCCAAATGCCAGGTGTCTTTACAGAATTATAAATTAGATTTAAATATAATCATGTGAGCTAAATGTTATGAGTGTCTGCATTTTGTAGGATGATTCAGTGCAAATTGACTGAATGTTTATTTTATGCATGCACTATTGACCAGTCTAGTCTCCTGTCAAGGTGCTTTTCTGCATTAAAATCATCTCTTAATTTGGCAAAGCAAAGGCTGCCATCTGAGCAGCGCTGTCATGGAATTACCTGCTGGTAATGCAGAACAGATACAGCAGATAGAGCAGGCAAAAGTTAAATGAATGAAATGAATGACAGACGCAGTTTGCATTTGAATGATGTTTTCTACTGTGTTATATTATCAACTTAAGGACTTTGTGTCTGGTTCAAACTTGAGCATGGATGTTCATTGTTGACCCTTTCTCTGCCTAGTAAGTTATGAGCAGTGTTGGTGACATGTTGGACATATTTAAAAAGTAATCATAATGCTTTACAACTCAGCAGCAAAAGCCATGTGTTACATCAGTCATTGCTTTTGTTACTCAGCTCCATCAGTGGTGCCTTTAAACAAAGTCACATCATTTGTATTTAACGTGTAGAAATAGAAAATGTTACTATGTGGTTTACAAGCGGGCAGATTTACTGACCATCCAGCAGCTAGCTTAGCCTCAGTACCTGCACACAGCTCTGCAGAAGTCCTGACCTTAGAGCTGCAGTTGCACATCCTCTAAACAGAACTAGGCGACTCTTGAATGTACATGTACCAGTGGCTAACGTTAGCAAGGCAGCAAAGCACACACAACATTTAAAGAAGACAATTCTGGAATAACTTGGAGTCACATTTTTCCTCTAGACAACAACTCCTCCAAACTGAATAACTGTTAGGGTCATTTTTTTCAACACTTTGGTAAGACCCATGGGAGTGTCTTCTGAAATAGCGCTATGGGTTATGATAACCTGCAGTGCAAACAACCTACGGGCTCGTTTTTAACAGGAGGATAGTCTCCCTCTAGAGGCTAGCCAGGCTAACCCAGCCCCTGAGCCAGAAAAACTTTTTGGATGAGTTCAGTTCCCAATGTGGGTCACTTCTTTTTTGCTTCTTTTTTTGGCATTTAAATCATTAAAAACATTTATGGAAATATGGTCAATATAAATTTGCAATTCAGCCATTACAGTTACACTTCAAACTTTCATAATGGCTACATAGTAAATCACATCTCAACACACCATGGTGTTATTTCAGCCAAACAACATGACAGTACAAAAATGATATAGTTAGGAAGATAACTACACTGACAGCCATACGAAATGCTGCTGTTGGTCTAAGTCAAATTTACATACAGAGAGTACAAGTCAAGTCGCAAACATTTCAGGTCTTTGAAAGGAAAAAGTTCAAGTACTCTGTGTTCATACTGGGCTGAGACTTTGTCTTTTCTATGCACGAACCACAAACAAATAAAGAAATGTTTAAAGTTTGCAGCAATTTTCCAGTATTCCACCAGGTCGACACTTAACTAGAGACCTGAATGTGTTTGCTTCAAGTTTCAAATCAAGTCAAATCTTTAGGGAGTCAAGTCCCCGAGCAGTCTCAAGTCTCAAGTCAAGTCATTAAGTCTAAAGTCTACAGCTTGAGTCTCTGCTTTCAACTAAATCTATTAAATCTACTGCACACAATCAAAAGAAAACAGGAAGCATACGACAAACAAACAAACACAGCAACACACACACACATCCACACACAGCAGGTATGTTTTTTTTATTAGCAAGAGCTGTTTGAGCTTAAGGAAGTAAAGATGGACAGAACCAACAGATAAAGAGAGAGAGACTGAGACTGAGACTGAAGAGGAGGCCTGGGATGAAAGGGTGGAATAGGTAGACCAACAGACTGTTACAGATGAATAGCTGTTGATTGTAACTGACAGCTGAATCATACTGCTAACACGTGTGTGTGTGTGTGTGTGTGTGTGTGTGTGTGTGTGTGTGTGTGTCCATGCAGTCCTATGAGCCTGCCGGACAGAACAAACAGTCAGACATTCAGTCAACATCCCTGAGCTCCTGAGCTCTGATCTCTACTGCAGAGATCAGTTTTTCATCACAAATGCTCAGTAATCACTGCAGGCAATGAAGATGCACTACAAGCACACACAGACACACACACACACACACACACACTGTATCATCAACATCAAAGGCAAATTTGTCCTGCAACCCACTTGCACCATTATCTCCCTCATTTGACATTAGAAAACTCAATGAAAACAACAGAAAGGAAAATCATTCAGGTGAAGCAGCATGAAGTGGAAGAAACAGAGAGATCTGATAGATTCAGCAGGAAAAATAAAAAAGGAAAACAAAAGAGAAACAACGATTAAAACATGAGTGGAGAGATGGATGAGGACCCTGCAGAAAAACAAAGAGGAACTAAAAACTGAGCCTCTGATGCATTACTGCTGGCAAATTAGCTAACTACTACTGAGCTGTCACACAAACACACACACACACACACACACACACACACACATACACACAGTACTCTTTAGCTATTCCTTATGCATCAGCAGTGCGTTTGCTCCTGTGTAGTCCCCTTGACTGCGAATGGAGAGGACAGCAGAGAGAGGAGCTGGCTGTTTATTGTTATCCTCACAGACTAGTGTCTGTAAAGGCTAAAAACACGGTGACCAGTGAGCCCAGGAGCAGTGTGAGTGAGTCAGACTCAGCTGGTCTCCATCAGTGGGAGGTCTGCAGTGTGGGATATCTGATTTATTGTGAAAAAAAAAAAAAAAAAAAAAAAATCAAGTTGGCCTCAGGCAAGCTCAGGGCGCACCGAGCCGGTCATAGCAGCCTCAGTCTGAGTATTCTGGTCCTCTAGCCCCACTGTTGCTGATGATTGATATGATGATTCTCTAGTCATCTCTCTTGACTAAGCAACAGAAGTGCTGTATGTGTAATTTAGCATGTGATATATGTTTCATGTACAGGCTGTTTTAATATGAGGACAAGACTAAGTGAAAAGATGGATGACTGAATAAGCTGCTCTCAGATCAGAATGAATGAAATGTGTAATCCGTGTTTAATGTGAAAGGGGTTATTTGTGATGAGCCCACAGAGAATTATCACCCAGCTCTGCAGCTTCCCTCAGTGTTTTAGTGCCTTTCAGCTCATTAGCTTTTATCCCAATTTAGGGGCCACCTCCTTCAGAGGACATGATTTACAAAGGTGTGGCCCTTCATTGCTGTTGTAGTCCTTAGAGGCTGAACCAAAATGAGATGTCCTGGCCTATGTAGGATTTATGTTTTGTGTCACCAGCTGGGCCTGCCCTTACTGTTATGTTGCTCGTAACTTTTTTCACAAAAGCATAAGATTTAAAGACTCTTGGTTTTAACAGTTAAACCACAGATACATTTTAAAGTGTAATCCTCAGGCTCTCTGTTGGTGTTGTTTGCTGCCTTATTATTTTCATACCAGCATGTGATGAATCTTGGGATAGGTTGGGCCAGGAAGGATCCACTGTTGGATCCTTAGTTGCCCAGGAGAAGAGGGCTGAATTTGAAGGAGCCTAGTCATGCCTAGTCAGCCTAGTCATGCCTCTGTGAAGCAATTGGTCTTCAAATGCAGCCTCTGACGGATGCAACCCCTGAACTGGGACACAGTTATTTTGTATGTGCAGCCCCCATCTCTACTGTTTTGGTTAGTGGTGTCATTCAAGGAAGGTGACTTAGCGACTAAGTGGTGAACAATGTGCAGCATCTGGCAGATAAAGAGCCAGATATTTCCCTTAAGAGGTGGTGTAGACCAAACCAGAGCTACAAGCGGAGTCAATATTGGACTTGGACATTCATCGTGTCGCCAGAAAGACGACAAATGTTGTTCCATGTCTGTTGGATGTGTAAATAAACCACTGCTCACTAAGACGTTCACCTTAACAACTTTATAAAGGTGATAATATGTCAATGTTGTACTTGCACCTCCTTGCATTGGCCCCAAGTGGCCACTTATTCATGCACATGCCTAAGCAGAGAGTGAATCCATCTGTGCAGCTCCACCTCCTCTCCAGCCACTTAAAACTCAGAGCATGACTTCATCCTTCTTTGCTGTCAAGCAGAAACCTGTTCATATTAGGGCTGTGAGTTTGGTCTCAGGAGTGTTCGACAGTCTACAGGACTGTTAATGAATGCGCAGGCTCAAACCTGCTCTGTGGGACATCAAAGGACTCTCCCACGGTATTACAGATTACTTCAGTGCCTGTGTGGACACTTGAGATTCCAACAATAACTGTTTTCCAAAGGACAAACTCTGGACAACAAAAGCCATCAAATCCCTTCTAAATAGAAAGAAGAGAGCTCTCAGGGCTTTGGGACGAGGAGGAAGTTAAGTCTGTCCAGAGGGAGCCAAACTGGAAAATGGAGGATGGGGAGAACACCTACGAGGAGAGGACAGAGAGCAATCTACGGCAACAACAGTCTGAAGGAGGCGTGGAGTGTGATGAAAACAATTGAGCAGGCAGCCCGGGAAATCCAGAGAGGAACAAGTGGACTGCTGACAGGGCAAACAGCTGGCCAGTAAAATTTTCATGCAGACTAGGAACTAGCACCTGGAGTCCCACTCCACAGCCACATGAGGAGACGCTGATGCTCTGAGCTGACACATAAAGCCTGGGTCACTTCTCCCTTCCCCTGGATACGACCCATCGTCGTCATGGTAACAATAATGAACACCCAGTTGTGGAGCGGTCATGGATTGTTAAGGTTTAGGCATGAAAACGATTTGGTCGACGTTTGTGAAAGATTTTGGTTTGGGTAAATGAAACGGCAACAATAAGATTCACACAGGAAATGAACAGTGATCTCCTCTATCAAGGTCCCATGTTTTGTTGAACCCTCCCAACCCCTCCAACCTCCCCCTGACGTGGACGCTGGCGACCTATTGTGTGTACTGCATCACCTGACTTCCTCCTTTGCCCCCGTCATAATTATTACAGACACTAAAGGATGTCTGACACATACTGCCTGTGGGTCCGCTTTTTTTTTTTTTTTTTTTTTTTTTTACAAGGACAGTGTCTGAAAATAATTGTGAGGAAGTTTTTATCATTGAAAGAAAGAAAAACATGTCTTTTGACACATGTCACAAAAGCTTCTTTAGCCTGCAAGCCTCTGAGTGGGCGGACTGACAGCTGAGCAGGCAGGGACACGGACACACAATGTAAATGAACTTGCTCTGGTAATTACAGCTTACAAGTCAAGGACAGGCAGCATTTTGTCAGCAGTGGCGTACAGTGGCGAAGTGGGAGGAGTTATTTTAGGCATCCAAGTTTTTCTGTAAGTTTCATGAATATTCTGTAGGTGACTGGCAGTAAGAACATTTCTAAAGCTTGGATAACCATTAAACTGTCCTGGGTGAATCATCAGTACAAAGGATGAGCAAATGTGCTATAAAATATCTTTTTTTTTTTTTTTCAAATTAAAATGACAGATGTACAGTACAAGCTTGTGTAAGTGGAAAAGTCAACTACAACTCCCAAGGAGCATTGGGTTGTCCAGTCACTGACCTTAAATTTCTGCTGCATGTGCTGCTCACAGCAACAACTGAGGCTAAAGATCTGTAGAAACTTTAATTGGTTCACTTGTGGATTCTTGGTTTAATCTGGATGAAAATTGTCAGCAGTATTTTTTTTTTATTTTTATTTCCAGTTAATGACAAAGCCATAGCAATGGCTGAGGCTGATGGGTACTGTAGTATTTAGAGCCATCTGCCACACCAAACTGATGAAAAAATGTGACCTATAGGTTGAAATAATGAAAACTAAGGGTCATGATATGAATCTATAGTATGATGAGGAATGTTGGAAAGAAAAAGACTGAACACCAATCTTAACATTTGCAGGTTAAGGTTAGGTTTGGTTATTTGTTAGTTTTTAAACTGTTCCAGATGCAACAGCAGAGTCTTTTCTAGGCAGCACAATGATGTTGGCAGCGAACTCCCCCCTGGTGAATGACTGTTTGGGAGCTTATTCATCAAGCCATGGCACAGAACAAGAACTGTTTCCATGCCTGTAAATACAAACATCACAGCAGAGAGTTAAGGTGGGCTGCAGCACAAAGTTTGTGGCTATTTTTGTGTCACTGCTGTTGTCTAGTTGTTAGTCCTGTCACTGTCTGTCACTCACAGAAAAGTAATATTGACTGAATATATGCAATAACTTTCAAACCGTAATATCCACAGACAGTCGGCACAATCACGACACCAGAAAATATAAAATATTAATTTCTTTCATTTGTGTAGTCTACAGGTTTTTTATGTAATCTAATTTACAAAGAAGACATATACACTCTAGTGAAAAAAAACATTGCAATTTAATTTCAGTTGGGCTTTAATATAAAATACAGTGAGCTGAGAGATCATAATTGAACTCTCTCAGTTATGAGGCAAAGTGTAATTATTCTCAGTCATTACTCCCAGCATGCTTTGCTGGGCCTTCCCTGTCTGGCAGGGTGTCAAACCCGCTTCCGCATGTCGCCCGCTGTTGTTTTGCCAGATGTGGAGCCAATCTCTGCTCCAAACAAATGAAAATGGATTCAGAGGCGACTGCAGACACAAAACCCCACGAATCAGAGCTCACATTCCTCTATCTGCTCACACAGTCACAGAAAAAAAAACAACAACAACACATTTTTCCATTTCCTGCTAATAGCAGCACTCCCAGACGCACACGTGGTCGGGTCAGCGATCAGCTGTTGCACGCTGGGCGAAGTTATGAGGCATCACTGCTGGATGACACACAAACACGTCCGCACACACGCCCGATAACACACTGCCTGAATGCTGAGTGCTGATTTGCTAATGAGCTGTCATGGTGACAGATACTGCCATTTAATTGGCTGGTAAAGGAGGCAATTAGAATTCAGTGCATAGATGCATAGATCAGAGAAGGAGAGGCAGGGAGCTGGGGTGACGCTTTCTGTGCATTATGTGGGAGAGTGTGGGCTTCAAAGTGAAACACACATCAGGAGACCGCTGGCATGTCACTCACTTCTTTAAATTATTTATTCTGATGATCCTATTTAACTGCTCCATGATCTGCTGCTCAGTGTGAGTGTGTACATACGCTTGTGTCAATTCTTTTTCTTTCTCCTCTGCATATCTGGTTTTCCGTTTCATTGATCCTCGCTCTCCCTCAAATTCAAACTTGCTTTATAACTGCAGTGATTAAAGATAAACCGTCATTCTTTGAACACATTTGGGGTCCTTTAATACAGTGTATAGAAAATGTAGATTTAAGCAACACAGTATGAGGGACTTGGCAGGTGAGTAATAAACACAGGTGTAAATGTGCAGAAACTCCTTTTCTCATTCTTCTGCTTCCTGTGAAAGTTTCTTTTCATTTGACATTGATTTGCAAATATTGACAAATAAAACAAACTTTTAAAAATGTTTTAAAATTCATTCTAATGATTGAAAAAAAACTTCTCCCTCATACTGGATGTGAGTATTTTGCCTATTGTTGGAGGTTAATAAAGATATTGATGGAAAAATAATTCTGGATAGAAGTAAATACACAGGGAGCAGCATCATCATTACTATAAAATGCTATAATATATACATGATACCACATAAACTACACTTATATACTATAAGTATTACCATGTACCATATCATATTACCATATGGAAAAACAAAGCATTACCAAAAAATCATTGAATAAATTCCCACAAAAAGTAAGGACCATAGAAGAAAGGGGATAAAATAAAAGTCAAGAAGAATAGTACAGACCGTGTGTTGTCCCACTGCTTTTCCTTCAGGCTTAAACATTCTGATATATTCTGACATATTATTTTTCTAAGAAAACATTGAGTTTTGTTTTGTTTTATCTGAGAGTTTGTCAAACTCTTGGTATCTGAGTTTTATTTTAGTGAAGAACTTGGTTCTTGTGTCACTCTGTGTCTACCACTGCTCTGGGTTGCCAGGTTTGTCTTTATTCACTGGTCCTAATGGCTGATTTGTGGACCTAGTTTGTGTCTGTCTCAATATTATCTGGTAGCCTACAGTGCCCAAGTAATATGCCTACTGGCTTTGTCTTTTAAATGCTAAATAGAATTGAACTTTTGGTCATAAAAGTCCAGTGATTGATGTACTTTCCTTTGGCAGTGATCTCATTCTCTCTCCATTTCTCTCTTTCTTTATTTTCTATTCATCTTGCAATTGGCCACTCTGAAAAAACCTTTGCCTCATGCATAATTTCTGTGGACATTTCTGTGTGTGTTCGTGTGTTAGGGTGTTGATGTGTTTGTTTCTTGCCTTTGTGTGTGTGTGTGTGTGTGTGTGGACGTGCATGGTGTCTTGTATGAGCTAGCGCGGAGTAAGCCTGGATCAGTGACCTTCGCACTGTTACATTTTTAAAACCGGCCGTGAATAATAGATTAAGTTGGAATAAAACAGCGAAGGATGAAATATGAATTAAAATAATCTGAATTACAGAGATGGAGCCGAGGGATGGTGGGGGGTGGGGGATGGGGGGTGGAGTGGGGGAGTGAGGGGTGAGTGGGGGGAGGCGAGGATGGAGGGCGAAAAGGAATCGACAGATCTCAAAGAGAATGGACGAGTACATGGAGATGAATGACACTACAGAGGACTGTTATTTATGACAGCACTTACATTATGTACGGGCCAACGTCATTAGTTAAAGGGACAGTTCACCAACATTAACATCTGCACAATGTGTCCCTTTACAGTCTACTGATTATTAGGATTAACCATCTTGTCATATTTGGAAGAGAGACATCTCTGAGACGTCACTGAGCTACAGCTTTTGTCTTTAAAAAGACACATAAAAAACTATTGGGACACATAGATGACCTTCCAGGAAAGAGGAGAAATATTTTATGTATATGTTACTAGAAAATTGTAGCTTTAACTAAAATAAATCAGAGGCTCACCTTTGAATATAAATGAAGATGACATAACTGAGCCAAAACTGAATGTTACACTTATTTAGAAAAGCCAAAAACTAAATTGAAAACAAACAGCTTACCTCTCCTGATTAAAATCAACTGAACTTGTCTCTCCTCTGGGGGAGATTTGAGACTCCTCTCATAATGAATTTGTCCAGATTAAACGACAAACATCGTAAAAGAAATGCAATTTTTAGTCTTTATGCATCAGCAGCCACTTCAAACACACTCCAACACTCCTAACAGCTGAAAAGTGCTATCAAACAAAAATAACTAATAAAAAAAACCTATAAAGGGAATTATTATCCAATGGAGTTGTGATTCATTTTCTTGCCATCTGTTTGTCTACCTTTCTGTTCAGCTCTTACATTGGTTTAATGAAGGATGGAAAACAAATAAAGGCTTTCCTCTATTCAGCTACACAACTTCTCCTCCTGTGGATCTTATCATATGTGAGCTAAGGGCTACATGGAACCTCCTCCTCCTGCACAAACACAGTAGTTCATGGTTCAATACGTTTTACATTGTGCATTTACTCATTTAGCAGATGCTTTTATCCAAAATGACTTACAAGTTAGGGACATCACTAAAAAGACCTTGGCGCAGGTACTAAGTACTACATCTATTCACTAAGTGCAAAGAGATCAGGTAAAGAAGCGCAACAGAAGTGCATGGTAAGGGCTAGTTAGGCATGTTGGGGTGTTAGAGGTGTTCGGAGAGGAGGTGCTCTAGGATGAGAGGAGTCTTCAAGAGATTCTTGAAGATAGAGAGGGAGGCTCCCGCTCTACCATCAGGGCACCACAGATGAGAACAGTCTGGACTGAGATTTCCTTGTGTGCAGACCCAGAGGTCACTCTGAACTTTGAAGTTGATTCATGGGTAGCCAGTGGAGGTCGATGAGTAGCAGAGGAGAAACTAATAAGTTAAATTTTCTCTGCAAGACAACTGATGAAAACCACTTTATCAGACTACCGTGATCTGACGCCCACTGTTCAGCATGACCCTTTGGCCTTGACAACCTCTGCCTTCTCCTTTACCACACTCATGCAAAATTACTCTTTAATTTGACATTTCAGGAAAGCGTCTTCCTTCATCACTATGGAGATCTCCTGCCACACCATCCCGTCAATACGAAATCTATTGAGACTTCCAACTTTGAAGTCCTCCAGATAGCGAATGATCAACACACATGAGCTCTTGCTCATCAGCAAACCATCGACTGCTTGGCTGCAGATGCTCGTTAAACTCAGATATTGTAAAAATGAGCTCTGAGAGAGACAACCTTATGGCCGCTCTATGGCCGTTCGCTGCTGAAGAGAAATGAGGAAGAGAAGAGGATTCAGAGAGAGGCTGCTGCTGCCTAACTTCATCAGAGCAACCACCGTGAACCAAACTTTGTTTTGTTTTGTTGAGTTTGCTTCACATGAACAGTTTGCTGGGAGGAGAAGCTGCCAACTTAGTCATGCTCTGTCAATAAACCAGTCCATCACACAATCAATCAACCACAAGAGCTCAAACGAATGGAAACAAACAACAAACAATGCTACTTTCATGGTCAAATACCACAGAACCCTGGTCATCAGGTGATAAATTGAAGTCACTCGGTGTGGGGCGAGATGCCCTGCTCCTCTGTACCTCTGTGCTAACACTGACGACATTTTTCATAAATCATGTCATTTTTTTTTATTGAATAGTGTGAGAGTGAGAGCCACTGAAAAACCTGGTCACCAAGGGAGCACCGAGTGTGGAGAGAAGGTAATTTAGGTGACACTGAGGATGAAATGCGCTTCGCTTCCCATTGTCCTAAATGTGAAACGGCCAGACAGAAAAATTTTAAGAAATTCCAGGATATATGTACCGTGCACTTTACATCCTTTCCACTTCAGAATAAACCTCTCAATGAGGCTGCAGACGAACAGCTCACTTTGCAGCAAGATGTGGATTCATTTTTACTTACTGTAAGTTAAAATTTACAGACCTTGAACAGATATGTATATAAAGTTTAAGGTTCTCATGTGGACATTTACACGATATGCCTCATATCACCTAAATGATATGAGCCTTACAAAACAGCTGAAAACAGCCGCATCCTAATAATCTACTTGGTCATGATGAGCGCTCTGTTTTTTGTCAGTGGGCACACTTTATTACCGAAGTTCAAGTGAATGTAATGGTTTGATATGCCCATGATAGCCATACTTCTGGCTTGCCCTCATGAATAAGCGCAAGTCCTCTCAAGCTGCCCTCACTGCCTTCAGTAAATACATTTTGTTATTTGTGGCTTGTTGAATCCCAGAGTTTCTGTGTAACACTGACCTGTGGCGAGACCTTGGACATTAATCTGTGTCCAGAGGTGATATGTAACCAAGTGCTGAACCTAAGTACAATTTTGATGTACTTGGACTTTACTTTCCATTTTATGCTACTTTATACTTTCACGTCACTACACTCCAAAAGGAAAGACTGTACTTTTATTGTACTATTGTAGTACAGTACTTTTAACTCCACCACATGTATTTTGTGGCTATAGTTATTTTTCAGATGTGGATTTTACATGCAAAACAGATGATCAGTTTATTGTTATAGATACTGAATAATGCAGAATGAGAACTTACTTGTGACACTAAAGTACATCTTTCTGCTTGTATGTGCGTGTGTCTGTGTCCTCCTACATAAATAAATCAAGTAGCAGTATATAAATAATAAGTAGATCTCACCACTTCCTATCTCAGAGAAACTATAGGCAGGACCCGGCTTCCTCCCACAGTCCAAAGACATGCACGTTAGATTAATTGGAATCTCTGAAATTGCCCGTGGGTGTCAATGTGAGTGTGGGTGGTTGTTTGTCTCAATATGTCAGCCCTGTGATAGACTGGCCACTTGTCCAGGGTGTACCCTGCCCTCGCCCAGTGTCAGCTGGGATTGGCTCCAGAGCCCCCGCGACCCTGTATGGATAAGTGGTATAGATGACGGATGGATGGATGGAAAATGTCCAACTTGTCAAAGGGGGCAGTTGTCCAAAGAGAAAAGAGGAAAATGGATCTTACTGAACAAGAATTGAGTTTTAAAACCCATAATAACATTTTATTGTTGGGCGACGTCAGCCATTGTAATTATAATAGTGAAAGAGCATCTAAGTCCCCGTTAGGAGGAGGGTTGGGGTGGATGGATGGGTTGACAAGCAAGACTGTGTGAAACTGATCCATGACTGTTCCACAACCTTAACCATGTATTTACTACTGTAACCAATCACGACAAAGCTCTGGTACACCTGCCGCTGGCCTTCTCCTACAGGTCATACGTGACAGTAGGGACAAATGACCTCTATGGTCATTTAGGTCAGGGATAGTTTAACATTTGCTTTTGATGTTAAACTGCTGCTATTTAGTTTCTCATTGTGTTTCATAAATCTTACCCTTGTATGTGTGAGAACTACAAGGACAGCATTTCACAAACCTGGCTGGACGTCACCTGCACAGGGTCAGAGCTGTTCTGTAGTCTTTTGTTTTTCTCTCCTCGTAACTCTCCTTCCTGTTTCCCTCTACCACTCTCCCTTGCTCTCTGTCACAGGAACACACTGATTTCACGTCTCATCACCCCCGTGACCCACATAGACCAGGTACTAATTCACACGGGCCAGAAAGAGACAGAGAGACAGAAAGAGAAGCAGAAAGGTGACGGGAGGCAGAGCAAACAAGGAGGACAGGAGGCAGACACTAAATGAGAGAAAGCAGAAAGCCGGAGCAGAGAAGACAAGCAAGATGCAGGGGGTTGCTGAAGGCGAGATGAGAGGAGGAATTGGTTGGGGCGAAAAAAGGGAAGTAGGAGGAGGAATGGAGCTGCATAATGTAGCCGGCAAGTGATAGACTGAGCAGCGGGAGAGGTAGAGCGAGGTCAGATGGAGATGGAGAGATGGAAGGAGCAGAGAGGAGAGGAGAGGAGAGGAGAGGAGAGGAGAGGAGAGGAGAGGAGAGGAGGGGTGTGAGGGAAATTTGGGTCGGCGAAGTGCAGCTGCATCGGGAGAGAGCCGAGATGAGGAGGGTAAAAAGGGGAGAGAGAGACAGGAGGCAGGAAATCAGTTGAGCAGACAGAATGTAGAGTATGTGTAGAGAGGATAAATGGAGGGGGTGAAGATGAGAGAGAGGTAGAAAGAGGGGAGGAGGAGGAGAGGAGGAGAGTGGAGTAACAGTCATCAGTATTCCAACCTTGTACTCAGTTTCCAGCCAAGACAAATGAGAGCCAACATCAGGGAGGAAGTGGATCAGCTGAAAACACACCAACCTCTCCCTCTGTCACCCCGCTCCCCTTTCTCTATTTTTCTCCCTATCCCACCCCCTCCCTCTCCCAAAACAGAGGGAACCTTATAGCTGCAGTAGCTCATTCTGCCAGGACCTTCCCAAACATCGCAAAAAAAATACACACAAACGTACAGCACCATAAATAAAGAGTGCTGTTGTGGTGTGTCATGTTCATCCTTCTACCAGGTTCTTTCACAGCAGAACGGACGAGTTTGAGACGTCATCAAATCAGGATTCCATTTTTTTCCTCTACTGGCATTCTTTGAGTTTCAGAGCCCAGTAAATCCCATGGGGAAAAATGTACAAATTTTTTGCACTGGAGTTTGTTGAATGTTGTCTAAACACAGAATAACTAGAAAAAACTAGCAACCTGGAGCTATCTGGTCACTGAATAAGTTATAAAATTACAAATCTGCCAGCTTCCAGTAGTTTTTTTTACTCCGAGTAATTGCATTTCCAAAAAGTACCAAATAAATATTGAAATATTGGTACCCTGAACCAACATCTAATGTCACATCACAACTCTATAAACAGTGTCAAGGGGCCAAGAACAAGTGTAATGAATGAAGTATTCTGTAGGCTCCTCAATACCTAAACACTAACCAGCTGCTAGATGCCACTAACAACCCGTTCACATTCAATGTTAAAGGAATAGTGCAATATTTCAGGGAATACACTTCTTTTCTTCTGTAGAGTGAGGAATGAGGAGATAAATACCACCCTCATGTGTGCATAGTAAATATGTTGGCTGGAGCCAGCAGCTGTTCAGATTATCTTAGCATAAAGGCTGGAAACAGGGGGAAACGGCTAACCAGGCTCTCTCCAAAGGTAACAAAATCCGCCTACAAGCTTCTCTAAAGCTCACTAATTGACATTGCTGTATCTTATTTGTTTAATCCACACACAAAACTGAAGTCTTAAATTGACAATTTGCTGTTTTATGAGGGTTAAGTGTCTTGACTTTTCCTCGGCTGGGAAAAGGTCCTTGTTGGGAAGATTTTTTTTTTTTGTAGAGACTGCTTATCGGCTGAGATTCAATTGATTCCAAATACACTCTGTTTTCATCATGCACCTACACCTGCATTAACATGTGTGCTTTTCTTATCTAGATAACATATTCTCATAGAGAGTGCATTGCAAAATGTGGTCCAAAGAGAGAGCAAAATGGATAAATTACATGCACTAGTAAAGGAGACTTTCCTTTCCATTGCTGTAACACACAATGTGCTTTGCAAGGAGTGATTTGACAATAAGCAAAGATTGTACCAATCACTCTTTGTCCACAGTTTTCACTCTCTCTTGTGGAGAATTTGACATTTTTGTGCCACTGCAGGCTGAAACCAGTGGTGCAGCGTTGCTAAATATACACTCGAACACATGCTTTTTAGCAGCTTTGCTGATTGAGGGGTGTTAGAGAGAAACGAACTATGATCTTGATGACACCATAATATCAACATGAGCCAGTCACATGCTCCAGTCCCGCCACGGCCTTCAATCAGCTTTGAGTTATCCCTTCAGTGTAATCTCCCCCCTGCTCTCTCTCTCTCTCTCTCTCTCTCTCTCTCTCTCTCTCTCTCTCTCTTTTCCTCTCTGAAAAGCACAAACAGCAACACACTGAGAAATTATTTCACCCACTCTCTCTCTCTTTCTCTCTCTCTCTCTCTCTCTCGCTCTCTGGCTCTCTCCCTCTTTCTGCCTGCCCCCCCACTGGGTTTTCCTGCTCTGATTACTGTTTGTTCATACAAAAACAAAACCCACTGTGGGAAGGATGTACAATCCTGACAGAAAATGAGGAGACGCAGATTTATCATCTCTCTCCCCCTTTCTTTCTGTCGTTCTCACACACACACACACACACACTCTGATGCAAGAGGATCAAATGGTTATCAGAACAATCCTACAAATCATCACCGCAGACAGACAAAACACTCCCCCCTTCCCACTTTTCTCTCATTAAAGGGCAAGTCTGATGATATTTTAATATTTTTTTCAACAAATCCCACAAAAACCAATCATGAATTGATCCAACTAACAAGTAAGTATATATTTTATTCTCCTGTGCCATAAATCTCCATTGTTGTCCACAAACTATTAAAAACAAATCAATGAGACACACTGGGTGTCACACAGGGTGACATGTCCCCGTAGTTTGATGAGTCGACCTCCAAATCTCAGATTTGTTCAGTGATAGGTTGGTGTTGTGTCTGTCAGATGCTGTTTACACTGACTGGAGAAACAGTCGACCAATCTTAATCCCACTTTTGCAGGTGGGATTAAGATTGTCTGCTTCATCATCCTGCGTCCACAAAAATCATGTCGGACAGGAAATGACCAGAAAAAAATATCTATGAGAGTGGATGAGATCAAGAGAGCTGATGTACCTGAAAAAATCTTAAACTCTAAAAAAAAAATAGTTTGATTAACAGGCTAACATATAACATGCTATGTATATTATCCATGGCTGTAGCACCATGAGCAGGTTGAAATTTTTGCATTGTTGATGGGTTTTTGATGGGTTGCCACCGGTTGCCACCTTTTATGTGTGAAAACTCAGACAGTTTTTCTTTTTTATATGTATATAGTTTCGTATTTCTGCAACCAATCAAATGAAAGTGTAGCCATGGCCATTGGCCAGTCGTCACTGTTGTACCCATCTTCGTATGTCTACAGATACAGGATTGGGCATGCAGGAAGAAAACAGCTGTACTTAGGTTACATACTAATTAGCAAATGCTAAATAGATTGCACTTAAAAAGCACTTTTCAAGTGTTATGTCTTTACAATGGAAACCAGATTAACCTAGTCACACAGACATTCATACTGTAGAGGGCTTTTCCCTATACATATTGTGTTTTTTTGTTTTTTAACCATACACACATTCACACAACGATGATACATCGGGGGCAATTTAGGGTTCAGTATCAGTATGTGCAAGAATGTGGTCTGGAGGAGCTGGAAATTGAAGCGCCAACCTTCCTGTTTTGCCTGCTCAGCCAACATGCTAACATGCTTAACTACAAAGGCACATATGGTCAACGTTATACCTGCTAAACACTAGCATGTTGATGTTAGCATTTAGCTCAAAGCACCAGAGCCACGAGTATGGCTTTAGGCTCTTATTCTTGATTAAATATGTCTTTCCAGAAGTTCACACTTAAGACGAGACGCCCTACTCTTACTCTCCCTCTCTCTCTTGTTTCTGGTTCCATTTTCCAGACTGACATAATCTTAAATTCTGAAAATAACATTTTTAATTAAGAAATATGCCTACAGGAAATTGGCATGTATTTCTTCAAATCAGCCTCTAAGCATTTATTTAAGACTCTATATTTAGACATTAATTAAAGCATTGCAGCAGTGTACTGTTGAGAACAACAACTCCACGGTTATTACAGCCCACTGTATTGTCCTCATTGCTTCTTTCTTTCTGAAACAAACTGCACACACAAACAGATTTTCACACACATACACACACACACACACACACACACACACACACACACACACACACACACACACACACGTTTGGATGGAGTAATAATGGCAATGAGATAGAGGCAGCCAATTGTCTCTACTGTATCTTATTTGTACCAGAGAAGATGAGCAATTGAACAAAAATTAAATGAAGCTGGGGGGGAATGGTGCAGCAGCCAGGAAAAAAAAAACAAAAAAAGTAAAAAAAAATAAATAAAAATAAATAAATAAAGTGTCGTTACGTTGAATTTAAAGTGCTCTGAAGAGGATAAGCAAGTAGGCCAGTAAAGAGAGGAGGAGAAATAGGAGGAGGAGAGGAGAGGATGGGTGGAGAGGAGAGAAACAGGATGGGGAATTGATAAATAGATCATTGTATGCAAGGAGCTGCTCTGCCTCTTCTCTCTGTCTTTCCCACGTCTCCAACTACCCCGTCCACCCCCTTGACACCAGATAAACAGAATTTCTAACTCATCTGTTTACTGTAAATGAGTCTAAATAAGGCCAGAACACAGAGGATTCACACAAACACAGAGGATTCACACACACACACCAAACAGTTGTACTGTATAACGTCTTTTTATGTTTCACGCCTTGTTTGTCTTGTCTTTCTGTTGTCAAGCATCCTCTGCAAATGAGCTTCTGTGTGTGTTTACTAAAGGTTTTGACAGGACTCATGGCTTAACTCTTAACAGCACAACACACACACACACACACACACACACACACACACACACACACACACACACACACACACACACACACACACATACACACATAGATTTCCACATATGTACCCACAAGACCCAGAGCCTCCTTTGACATACTGTATCTCTAATGGCGGAAGCAGGCCGGTGCACAATTAGATGTTAAAGAAAGACAGACACACAGACACACACTCTTCACAGATTTAATAGACAAACATAATAGAAACACTGCATGGGAGTAAAGACTTGTAGCACAAGTAGGAACATGACAGAGGACAGAGAAGGGGGAGGAGGAGAGCGTGGAGAAAGCAGGAAGGTACCTTAGGGAATTTTTTTTTCCATTTTGGTTGGCAGAAACATATAAGTAACTTTTTTTTTCACATTTGCAGGCGTCCGTGAACACTGTCCATGTCTGAAAAGTCTCTGGAGAATCTTTACCAGCTAACTGATGGTCTGTACGTTACTATTTATGCTGTGGCTGCAGTGGATGTTGCATGATTCATGCAGTACCATTACATTTTGATAGATAAGGTTGGGAGTTGTATAAGACAGGGATGTTGCCTTGTGTTTTTTTTCCTTTCTTCTGAGGATGTGGAAAATCTTCTCTAGAAAGCTCAAAGGCACTAAAAGCAAGAAAAAGTCAATCAGAAAAAAATGACCTCCAGTGATTGTATCTGATATCCCAGCTTCTCAGGCTCTCTCCACTTTTTGTTCTCGCAGAGTAACACATCATCTTAGCTCAGTGTACAAAAATTGTTGGGGGGAAAAAGATTTTAGAAAAAGCTAAAATGTTGTTTTCTTTTGTTTTTGGTGCAGGTAGGGTAGACTTTATATTCATTCAGTCCAAATGTCTCAGCCTTCCTTTGCAAGATGTTTAAAAAGAAATGTAAATCAAATAGCCACAGATGGTGAGTCATAAAGGTGCACTATCATACACATAGTACAACAATCCTGTCACTGTTTCTGTGCTGAACTTTCCCCATATTCAACGAGCTAATTGGAGCAGTAATTTAGTTAGTAGATATTTCTGAATCACAGATATTAGTGACGAAATGTACCAGTAGTCGTTCTACCATCACCTTAGTCAGTATCATGATAGAAAGTCCACAAATCCTCCAAATTAACTCACAAAACAGTATTTTGTTTGGTGGTGTACAAAACACAAGACTTTTACATGGGAGACCGCCGTTTGTTTCCTCTGTCAAACCAACAGCCTTTGTTTCTTTTATCCACAAACAGAACCATGTGTTCATTATTGTAACTGTGATGATGAAGGTCCTTTAACCTTAATTAAGTACCTTAACCCAAACCACCATCTTTCCTTAAATGTAATCAAGTAGTTTTTTTGCCTGAACCTAACCAAACTATCACCATTCAATAAGAAGAACTGCCGGTTTGTTATTGTTACCATGATGACAAAGGTCTGGTATGCTCCTATGGGTCGTATCTGAGGTTAGGGACAAGCACACTGTATGGTCTTGTAGATAGGAGGACTTATTATTGCAGGGACCAGAGGAAATACTGATGATGTGGAAGAAGGTCTTGCCCTTTCAAAGGGTGAATATAATTCAACAATTCATTTTCATAAAGTTTTAAAAAGGATATAAAGGATTTAGATGCTCTCTGCTGCTCTACCTTCAAGTTCAGTAGTGCCTGATTTTTCAACAAACACAGCTTTGAGCTGTCACTCCTTGTAACTCTCCCCTGAAATCCTCATTTTGTAATAAAAGGCATTCAAACACACCTGTCCTCTGCCTTCATGTCCCACTGCAGTTTATTTGCAGCTGCGCAGCAACACGCTCTGTTACAGCCATGGCTCTGCTGCTGCAGTAAATAAGTTTCTGCAAGCCTATAATAAAAAAAAAACAACTAATGAATATGAACCCTATCAATTAGGAAAACTATATAATCTGCCTCACATGAACAGAGCAAATTCTAGACACAGAGTCAGAGTCAATAGTAAATGAAAACCTCCCTGCCTGGTGTTAAGATGTGTCTTTTCAATACTTTATCATCTCCTGTCCTAACAAAGATGTTATTGGCACAGATAAGAAACAAATATATACACTGGAGAATGGGGACAGAGGTGATTTATTTCCTTACTGGTCAAAAGATGTCAAGACATCAAGGTTAAAACTGTTCATATATGTGGCTGAAAAAGTATTATTAGATATTAATATTGCACACTGTTCAAACAGTGTTTATATTTGTCCAAGATATCTCAAACAAAGTCTGGTGGGATGTTTATAGATTGTAAAAAGGGTCCAAATTGTTGCATTTAAAAAAGCACCTGCAGTGTCAAGCATTTTATTGTTGTTCTATTGAGGGCTTCCAGGAGTGGCATTAACACTTTTATGTGAAGACAACACAGAAATGTTTTTTCCCCTGCTTTTTGTTTTGTTTTGAGAAATGTATGTGATTTTCTGAATAGTACCACATGCTTGCAGTGTTGACTTTCTGTGTCTAAATCAGTTGCACAATTTAACACTAACCAACATAAGCTTTTTCATAAACACATTCAATCATTACATCAATTATTTATATTTCCACCAACTTTTTAAATAAAATTTTATAATTTAGTCTCAAGCAGCTGCAACCAAAAGTTTCCCCATAGATCCAGTCGTCAGATCAACAGACTGTCGCTCACAAAATGATATGAAATAGTTAAAAATAAACTTTGATCAGCTATATCAAATGATTCTTACGTGTTAATCAGTAATAATAAATATCCAATAATATATCAATATAACATTTAAAGAGACCATTTCCCTGTCTGACATTTTGAAAAAAATATTGCAGACAATATTGTATTTTTACTTCACTAAAAACACTAAAATGCATGACTTTTACTTGCAAGATGAGTATGTTTATAATGTGGTACTGCCACTTTTACTTAAGGATCTGAATACCATATAGTCCATATATTAAAAAAAAAGTAAACTGTGGTATCATACACAAAGGCTCTAATAATTACACCACTAGACATATTATAAATAGAGATATCAGCATAAAGTGTCCTTTTTAATATGAACGCTTAAGTCACAGTGTTAACCAACAGTTCAAATGCTAGGAGGCATGTAAGACTTGCTAAGTTGGTTGCCCCTCGTTGTTATTCAGCTGCTTATTAAAAGGCCAATTTCAATTTAAGACTCCACCTGTTACTCTTTGATCACTTGAGTCTGAACTTATAAACATGGAACAAGGCTCTCACTTATCCAGAGGCGACAGGCAGGGCTTCATTCCCCAAAGTGTTTATAGTCTTGTTCTTGGTTTCTCATACTGATCTCTGCTCCCGTCTCTCCCAGATCTGTCGACTCGCATTATCTTGCTAATATCTCAGAGTTTGCCTCTACACAAAACAGCAGGGATTCATTTAGTAGGTTCTGCCTTGACAGTACAAGAGGCTAAGAAACAAAAAAACAATCCCAATCAATACAGGATCTCTGATATTAGTGCTATGGATTTTCATTTGTGTCTGCTGCATTATAATACTCAAATGTATGCAGTTGTTGAGGGTGCACTGAGTAAGATTTAACTGTCGCATAAAATGACCCTAATACATCTGCAGGGGTTTAAATCAATATCAATGACTTAACAATTACTTTGCATGCCGAGATGCTGAGATGAGTGCTGAGATTTCTTTCTCCCACTTTTGTCATAGTTTCAGACGCACAAATACTCACACATCCTCAGAAAACTTTGTAAAAAATGGAGAATGGTGGGTGTTAAAATTCAGCAGCATTACATCACATTTAATTCTTAAAGCAAACAACCTCTTTCATTTCACACAGACCTGATGTACTTGGCTAGGAGCTGGTAATAGTTGATAAGTTACACAATACTGTATTAAATATCTAAGGAAGGAAAGTTGGAGGCAGACAAGACACGAGCAGAGACAATAAAGTACATCCAAACATAATTCAGTTGGAAGCATTAGTGAATGAGCTTCTATCATAAAACACAAAACCAACCACCTGTTCTACTTGGCAGTGCCAGCAAAGTCCATTTAAAGCAGCCAGGGAACTGGAAGTAACAATTTCACACCATGTTTGTATTTTAAAAATCAAACAAAAGCCCAACAGTGTCACACTTCACTACCTAGAACAAAGGCCCTTTTCACAGAAGACTTTCTGATATGTCACAGCGGGAAAAGCACAGGTGTCAATAATAACAGTAATGATGACTAAATTCCATATACCCGCCTTAATTTGAGGGTTGTGTGTGCTGGTTCACTGTCACTGTTATGGTTTACCAGGACACTTGAACAGGAGAGAGCTGTCGTTATAATATCAGTATCACCTTGGTTTTTCTTACTATGACAAAAAGCAAAATGTCTGCTGTAGGAAAAAAAGCCTATTTTTCAAGCTTTCTTTCACAAAATCTTCAACCCTGCAACTTCTTCTGTCAGTCAAATCTCACTGATAGTTTGTATTAGCGCTCACTGTGATCTGTAATGCCATCTCACACACTACAGTTGCTTTTTCAACATCACCTTCCTCACAACACACAGTAAAGTCTCCGAAAGGTGCGAGCCAGAAGTCATACTGTTGGCTCATTCCGGCGCCGCAAATCTCACAGCTCTCGGAGAAATTGTTCCTCATCTCAAATCCTCCATGTGTTGTCTTGATCTGCTGCCCTCAGATTTCTTTAAGAAGGTTCTTAGTTGCCTGGCAACAGATGTGTTGCACATAGTCAATAGTTCACTACTTTCAAGTTTGCCCCAAAGCTGTGAAAACTGCAGTCATCAAAACACTTTTTAAAAAAAAGCTAATCTGGGTCCATAAATACTGAATCATTACAGGCCCTTACAAACCTGCCATGTATTAGTAAAATCACTGAGAAAGCTGTTATAGACAACTCACCAACCTCCTGGCAGAAAATTATTATGCTGACATTTGTCAGTCTGGATTTAGACTGTGCTGAGACTGTTCTTATCCAGGTCTTAAAAGACAATCTCAGTGTTGACTCTGGTTAAGTCTCTGTCCTTGTCCTGTTACTGCTGCTTTTGATACAGTTGATCATGGTTTATTAAAAGTATATAATATATTATATAAAATATAATAATATTAATAATTCTGTATCAAAGTAGCTATAGGCCTGCATCAGTGAACCTCTCACCATTGTATGGAGTCCCACAAGGGTTGATTCTTGCACCTCTATTGTTCAGTCTTTATATGCTTTCATTAGCCAGTATCATTACAAATTGTTTGGTGTCATATCACATGTATGCAGATGACACACAATTATATGTGGCTGTGTAACCAAACAACTATAGCCCATTGGGTTCCCTGGTAAAGAAATTTGTTTGTTGGATGCTGCAAAATTTCCACTTTAGATGATCTAGAATGTAGCAAGAACCAAAAAGAGCTCAGCACATAACTCCAGATCACTTCATTGTTTATGAGTCTCTGAAAGAATGAACTTTAAAATCCCGCTATTGATAAATAAATCACTGAATGGCTTAGCTCCAAAATACTTATCAAAGCTGTTGAACCAGTATGACTCTTGTAGACTTATCAGTTTGGCTAGTTCAGAATTACTGGCTGTTCTCAGGGTTATAACTTAACATGGCAAAGCTGCCTCTGCCTCATTCCCATTTAACTAATTATTTTTATTCATTTGTTTATTTATCTTATTCTAGTTCATTTGTTTTACTGCTTTTATCCTGTGTGTTTTGATTGTTTTAATCCTGCTTGCTTGCTTTTGCTTGTACTCGGTAAAGCACTTTGGGTTGCCACTGGTATGGAATTTGCTATACAAATGAGAAGATATGCTCTGTGCAGTACAAATGATAGGCTCTGTTAGAGAAATAAAATAAACAACACGTTCCACAAGTGAAACTGCATCCAAAAACTTGGGCACAGAAGCCAAGTTCAGTCCTCCAGATTCCAGTGAAAGTGACTTCACTTTAGTCAGCGTGATTGGGGTGAAGGGGCATCCACTACATTGAAAATATTTCAGCTTGAGCAAATAGTATGTTTGTGTACAACCCGAAGTTGTATGACTCAGCAGCAAACTATTTCTAGACATTCCCAGTTTCACACATATCCTGCACTGTGCTGGCCTGACTAGACACAGTCTACCAGACATCAGCTCTCTTCTAATGTGACTTTTGTCGTGGTTGCAGAAAATTAATTAGCATGCAATAATAGTTTTTCTCCTTAGGAAATATTCATGTCTGTAGACCTGACTTGGATGCACACAGTAGCAGAAAATAGACCAACAGACCTTTGTTTGACCACAGGATTGTAGAGCAAATGTAGCCTTTGCTAAAACAAATAGTGGTCTCTGTCTTGTCAGATGGTCAGTGACAAATCTGAAAACTGACCTTAGAGGAGAAGCCTGGGCCTCAGATCCTGCTCTAATGTTTTGCATTAAAGTATCTGACATAAGAAATTGTTAGTGCGCCGTTCAGTCGCTGGATGCTACAGATGTCATGGCAACCACTGAGTACAGCAAAACATCCTGTTTTACTCTGCATCAATGCTCCATTTACCTTGTATGTAAGTGCTTCAAGCCTGTTGTTTTTTTTGGACAAACCAACAGTGGGTTTTCTCAGGGGACAGATGATACGTTGTACAGACGATGGAGGACAGTGAGTGAGAGAAGCTCAGGATGAAATATGGCTGTGCTTTCCACAGGCCTTCTGAGTGTGATTACAAGTGTAAAGAGGCCTTTAATTCGAGCCCCGGGCTAAAGAATCATACAGTATGTGGATTTTTGAGCAGCCCACATACTCTACTAATGACTCTGAATTCAGTTCATTTTTCATCAAATTGTACAAGCTGTGCTGTCTCATAACTGTGAGTGTACACAGCTGTGCAGCTAGCAATCTTCAGACGCTGAAATTTGCAAATGTCTGTCATCCGAAATTGAAAACTGGATCTATGTGGTTTGCTGTCATGAGCTTTTAAATGAGTAACTCGTATTTTTGTATGCTCTCGAGTTAACACAGAGTGACTACCACAGGGTGTTAATAGTGAAAAGAGTCTGAGAGCCGGATGATTCATATGAAGATGTCAAACTGGGTTGTATTCATTAAAATTCTAAGAATAGAACGGCTGGTCTGGGGCGGCTGGTCAAGTCATGTGACCATTTATACCTCCTAATGAGTTTCAATGGTTTGATGGAGTGGGGTAAAAAATGCAGAGTTGTCCAGCAAAAAAAAAAAAAAAAATCAAACCTGACTCAATTTTTGCTCTAAAGCAATGAGTTGTTAGCTGGCAACGTGGCCAATCCATAATGCACAGACATAAATTGCTGCAAGGTTATTATATAATGTGAAAAACTGTTGAAACAGAGGATAAAATTATTGCTGCCATGACAACTTTCCAGAGTTGTTAAATCTCCATAAGACCAAACTGCTGGGCAGTGTTCTGGTGTCTGACTTTAAACTTAGCAACAGGTTCATACATTGTCCACAGCTCACAGCGCTTTGTGTTTTTTTTTCTGCAGTGCCCTGTTCAGTCTGATTAGCCACTGACACATGCAAGCACACACGGACACATGCCTTATAGACTATTAGAAGTGACTTGTTGCGCCCCATTAAATCCATATCCAGTGTTGCCATCTATAAAATCATCCCCTCCCTTCAACCATGCTCTTTCATTAACCCTAATGAATTTACTTTTATGCCTACACCCGAGCTGTCCGCTCTAAAGGGAAGATACAAACAATGGGAGCTTCAGCCTGGAGACAACCAGTCATGTTCGTTTTGATTCCCCTCAGGAAAAGGAAGCTTCCAGCTTCCTACTGCTTCCTACTCCACTCAGCAAAGAAAAGTACTTCAAACAAGCTAAAGGCTTGGATGAGAAGCCTGTCAATTTGAGTCTGTATGTATGAATGGGAGGAAGGCGCAGTCACGTACCTCATCTGCATTTACTGAGCCTAAGGCACAGATTGATCCTTAAGGCCAATCAAAGATTTAAGAGCAATCTGAGAGAGCCTTGTGCCTTTAAAATATATAATTGAATGGTCTAAATTATGATTATCATTGTCTTCACTCACTAGTGCGGGAGGATGAGAAGGGTTTCCATATTGAAAAGAACGCCGTGACCAAGGGTGAACTTTATGAGCACAGCCTCTGAGCATATGAAAAATGTAACTTGTTAAAAACTTCAACTGAAGTGTTTAAAAACAATGAACCACTGAATTATTGAAAAGGTTCCCATACAGTAGGAGTGTGAGAGATTCTGGGTGTGAGTGTAAAGGCAGGTCTGTAGTGCACGGGTGTGTTTACGTGTGTGTGTGTGTGTGTGTGTGTGTGTGTGTGTGTATGCACATGTGCTTGGTGAAGCCATCAATACCTGCAGAGGTATGAGTGTTGTGATGTTTGGCTCATTTGCTTCTTAAATACACACATTCTCACATATACATAGAGTATGTATACACACACACACACACACTCACTCACACATGCATACTGCTGCACCTTCATTGGCTCTATTTCAAACCTTTCAATAATTCAGTGATTCATCTTATAAATATGCATACCCAATTTGTAAGAGACAGAGTGTGTGTATGCATCTGTGTGTGTGTGTGTGTGTGTGCTCCATCTGGTTTTAAGTACTTTCCTCTTAACAATATGGCAAATGAGGAAGCAGAGCCTACTATTCTACTGGCTACCATTCCCCAACACACATATACATACACATGTACTCTGTGTGTGTGTGTGTGTGTGTGTGTGTGTGTGTGTGTGTGTGTGTGTGTGTGTGTGTGTGTGTGTGTGTGTCTAAATAGCTACAGTTAAAGAGCTGAGTCAGGTTTGTGCCCTCACCCTACTTAGTATGACACGACCATCAGCCAAAAGGTCAAGGCTTTGCAGTGTGCGTGTGTGTGCGTGTGTGTGTGTGTCTGTGTGTGTGTGTGTGTGTGTGTGTGTGTGTGTGTGTGTAAATGACAGAAAGAGACAGAACATCATCAGCTTAAATCATAAAGAGGTAACTCACACCTGACACCAGGCACACAGGATCTCCACGTCGACTGCTCAGTCGAAACGAATCTGTATCAGACCAGAGCACAGAGGAGAAGAGGAACATTCAGTGATGTTATCATGTTGTTAAATATATTATATAGTTGCTCAATATCAAATAACTGCACATTATTATGTGTCATGAGATTCTGGACATGTAATTTGTGAAGCTTGCTAATTGTTACCAGTATTTTAAGAGGCAAACCTACCTCCTAGAATTACATTCATATACTATTAAACAGTTTCTCCAGTTACACTGTGGTGGGGACGTAACTACTGGCTGGATCTTGTTCAGAGGCAAAGTCTTTTTATTTTTTATTTTGAAATTAATGAAATGCTACATTTATTTACTTATTTATTTATTAACTGTAAAAAGTGCACAACTGTCACAGTGGGGTTTAGATTCACTGAGGGTCACTGAACCTTTCCATATTAAACCAGACCACGATCTTTCTCTGAGATTAACCAGGTGCTGTGAGTGACTAAAAGTTGAATAATAATGTTGTCATGTTGCAAGATGGGATGTTTTGGTGATGAAACACGTAAAAGTAACTGGACAGTAGCCTATAACAGGCCACTGATGACGCTGGTTCATTTCACAACAGGGATGGAGTTTGGAGCTTGGATTATAGGAGTAACCAACAGTTTTGGTTTTTTTTTTGTTTCATTTATTTACTACAATCATGAAACGTAAAACTTGTCAGGTGTTGTCCCTTTCATTACCAGTACACCAATCTGGACTTCAGAAGTGGAAACAAGCTGATTGGTTACTTTGATGTCTTGTTGTGAATTATTTGTTGTAGCTATTCTCCGTTTATAGAATTCAGACTATTTATCCATTGAAAATGAGAGTAGGAGATTCATAATGTCTGTAATTTGTTGGGTTTGGTTCATCACCTGGTCCTTTTTAGGACACATACAATCAAATATGTGTCCTGTGTCATAAAGTTTTGTTTACAATTTCAAATTTTACAAATGTTACTACAGTTGTGTCAATATTAATATACATGTTGATATTGTTTTTTTCTTCACCTGATGTTCTATAAAACAAGCGTTAAATTGCTGCCATTACTCAGTAGTGAGGATTTACAGCACACAGGTCACATTTTTATGCTTCCATGCCGACGACAGCCAGTTTCCAGGTTGTCCGTACGTCTCATTCTCATGGACACCATATCTCAGTAACATCTTGATGGAGCTTCTTCAAATTTGGCACAAACATTCACATGGACTCAAAGATGAACTGATTAGATTTTCATCTTTAAAAGGTCAAAGGTCAAGGTCACGGTGACCTCACAAAAATGTGGTTTGTGTTTTTTCTCTGTAACACCTTGAGGGAATATCTTCAAATTTGGAACAAATGTTCATCTGGACTGGAAAGGTCAAAAGATCAAGGTCAGTGTGACCTCACAGAACTCGTTTTAGCCATTACTCTAGACTTCACATGGCAATTATGACAAAATTTCACAGAAATGGTTAATATTTTATACGACTTTGGATAAACAGAGATGTAATCTGAAACTAGTCTGAGTGGTGGAGGCATACAACAGCGAGGTGGTAATTCCAGCTTTTTTGGATTTTGTGTTACAAAGTTACTGCTACAACAGATTTGCTCATGCACTGCAGCTCCTGCAAGTGCATCACTATAAACAACACTTGAGAAATATCTAGAGTGGGATTTACAATCCTCTGTGCGTGAATATGTTGTTTATGTGCCTCCTTCCCGTCGTGTAGGGGGAGCATTTTCTGCAGTAATGATAATTCACCATCATTAAGGTCTCCCATAATAATGATCCAGGCTGTGGCTGCCAAGCAGACACCTCAATAATCCTCCAACAGCCTGCAGCATGCAGCATGCTCACCATAAAAAAAAAAACACACTTGCATAGATATGTACTCTATTCCTAACTGTGTCAAATTTAACGTTTAAATCACACACAGGCCTACATTAACACACTCTGTTTTACACACACACACACACACACACACACACACACACACACACACACACACACACACACACACACAGAAAATCCATACCTACATGTACAAACAGTGAAACAGCTGCAAGGACACCAATGTCAATCAGTCATTAGTCTCATCTTCCACAGCCTGTCACTGTCGCTGCTGCTATCACACTTCACACACAGCGCCCTGTGTGACTCTGTGCGTGTGTGTGTGTGTGTGAGTAGGTTTGTGTCAGTGTGTGTGCTGACACAGGTTACTACTGTCTATTCTGAACACCTGCACCTTCTAGGCTTAGAGAATCTTTTTCCCTCACACACACACACATACTCATAGACAGACAGACAGACACACACACACACACACACACACACACACACACTCACTCATTTACACACACATTTTTAAACCTGCTTTGTGATTGACAGACCATATTTTGGTCTTCCAGAAAGCCAGAGACACTCGGGTGTAAAAGGATGTTCTCTCCCTCTCTCTTTCTTCCTCCATCCCTTCTCCCCTGCTCCTCTTCTTATCTATCTCCGTCCTTTCCCGCTCAGCTGTGTCTGTGTGTGTGTGTGTGTGTGTTTGTGTGTGTGTGCAAGTGTGTGAACGCTCGCCTGGTGCAGCTCCCAGCCTTTCGCTGAAATGTTATTTAGCCAACCAATTAGATGTAGGGAACAGCAGGTGAGCCCTGAGCTCTATCCAATCAATGACCTTAATCCTCCCTAATCAACCAATTAAGATTCTATTATCGGCACCAAAATCACACACATACACACACGTACATACACAAACACACTGGAATTGCAGAAACACAGCATCAGTCTATATCTTTGCAGAGATCTTGTGGCAGTTATGATATATGTCATTTAAAAGAGCTGTTGGAAACAGGAAATAAAATCAACAGAGTGATTTTATTGTGAAGTACAGTACAGTACTAACTAATGGAAGCTTTTTCAGAGGATGAAATGTTGTTAACAGTAAAACTTCTCCTGGCTCAGAGTGATAAAAGTGTCACACTGTAGGTTTCTAATCCAATTCCTTACCATGACACCCCTCCCTGCACTCTTTCTCCGTCCCCTCTCATCCTACTGTACAGTGTAAAATAAAAGTCAGAAATCCCATAAATGTTTTAAGTTAATCGTGCATGCACATCCTCAAGAGTCCCGCAGTCCTGTTATTTGCAATTTAAATCCTCTCTGCTTCTTTAAATCTCTTCCAAGATCTTAGAGCTGCAGTTGGGGAAAACAGCCTGAAATGGAGGTCACTGTAAATGATGGACCAGTGTGGATGATTGGAGGGGATCCACAAATAATTCACAGTAAAGCAAACATATGAATAAAGAAATAAAGCAGAGTCAAAGCAAGTAATAAGATTTTTGGGTTTTTTTTTTTTTACCCAGAAACAATAAAAAGCCCTCAGGTCTGACAAGATTGTATGTTTTCTTTAGTAATCCAGGAGTAAAAAAAACATTTCCCCTCTGCCTGTAGGGATAAAATTCTCCTTTAAACAAGGCTCTGTTATGGAAATATGTGGACATATATAATTGTGTGTTTGTATGTTTGTGTGCGAGGCAGAAAATGACAGGGAGGGCTATTCTGACGCTCAGCGGCAGTGACATCCTCTTTGTATACCTCTTATTGCCTCTCCTCATCCATTCCTCCCTCACCCACATTTCTGTAGCGACTGAGATCCCTACATTTATTCAGATTTATTTTAGTCCAGAGTATCTCAAACAAGGCAAGTAATTGTTTGCTCTGAGCAATAAGATGTGGGAGGGAGCGGTGAAAGAGATAGACAGAGAACGAGAGCGAGAGGAAAGGAATTAAGTAAGGCCTAGAAAAACTAAAAACTGTGCAATAACAAGGACGTACGAGTGTGCGGATACAGATGGATGAAGTGGCTGAGGGAGGGAAGTGTTCGTACTTTATGTATGTCACTTATTTATGTTAAAATAAAGGAGAACTAAAACAGAAAAAGAAGAGGATGGGCTGTTTGCATACAATCAGCTGCTGTAAGACAAGACAACACACATATATATTATATCTATATAATATATAGCATATATAGGGCTGTCAGCATTAACGTGCTAATCACGAGGAGATTAAGGACCGAGCATAACACGTTATTTTTTTAATCATGTTAATCGTGTGCCTCCAAAGATTCTTTATTTTACACTGTCACTGGTGCTGTTACCAAAGATTCTAGAGCGCTACGTTCTTAAATCTTTGGCTGCTACTATTTTGACCCTTTGATGCACTCGTACTTGTTGTCAAGCTGCCACAGACACTTCCTACAAAGGAAGTGACGGAGCAAGATACTTCATGGCAAGTCATGTCTATGGGAGCAAAATGGGGGGGTGGTTCCGGTTTGCATAAAGGGGCGTGTCGGGAGACCTCCAGGGTTTAAATCATTGGTGAAGATCGAATGAATTGGAAAATAATAATATATCTTACCCAAAGCTCATCAACGGATAAATAAATTATCAGACATCTTCATAATTACACGTCAGACATGCTAACATTAGCTTCCAGCTCAGACAGACTGGCGGTTATGTGTTGTCAAGCAAGTGAAAATAGTTCTGAAATGCAAAATAAAAGATAAATAATAATTTCAATCATGTGATAAAACACATGACTGAACAAATGAATCGCTTTGCATGCTTACTTTGCACAACCACACTAATTCAACTCTAATGGTGATTCAGGACAGTCATATGCAGATCAAATGCAGATTGCCAGAGCCAAATGCATCAACCATTAAGTGTGATTTCGAGCAGAGAACGCCTCTATCCTATAATGGAGTGAGCAGCTGTGTTCTCCTGGGCAGAGGCGACAAACTGATCAGATTCCAAAGCTCAACGTGACTGAGCCTCCAGTGGTATCGACAGGAGGCAGAAGTTATGACAGCACCAGTTTCACTATTTTAAAAGAATGGGGTCACTAACAGATGTGGCCAGATACAAACCCAACCAGTGCAGTCAATAATAACAAGGTGACACCACGTCCGACTATTCATCAGGAATTTGAGTCTGGTCGCTGTGATGCTGCTGCTGCTGACCTCAATGTTCTCCTCTCTTCAATCAGTGAGGATGTTTCGTGCTTTTCATACGCAGCAGATGAAAAAGATTTCCTTGTGGCTTTTTTTTTTCTGTGTTTTGTGTCAAAGCTTCACACCAGCTTTTTCTGACAATCGAGTTCAGTCACAAAGTCTTTCAGCTGAACTTCAGGGCTCTGGCATCCAGTGTTTTCTGTGTTGCCGTGGCGTTTGTACACATCCTATGGCTCAGTAAACAATTCCAGCCTCATTGTGTAAGTCAATTAGTTTTTTTATAACATCCTCTGTATTGTGTGTATTTGTGTGTGTGTGTGTGTGTGTGTGTGTGTGTGTGAGGCAGAGAGAGGGGATGTGTGTGCTCTGCATTGCGTTTAGCAGGGTAGCACAAGCTAAGACTGGGGAACTGTTCTTTACATCTGCCTTAATTGAACCGCACTCAAGCATAAATTAGTCCACCCTGCCAACTCTGCACTTTCTACTGTGTGTGTTGTGTGTGTGTGTGTGAGAGAGAGAAAGAGAGAGACAGAGAGAGAGTGTGTGTGTGTGTGTGTGTGTGTGTGTGTGTGTGTGTAAGTGTGTGCCTGCCTTCACATGTGTTTGTGCATTTGGTAAATAGATTACAAACTGGACTATTTTTGTTTTTTCTGATTCTCTTCAACTTCTCTTATATAATGAGCGGAATCCAAGGATTATTTGAAATCATCATATTAATGATTTTGATTTTAAGAGCTGAATCATTTCTTCTGTTCTTTCTTTGTGGGTTTCTGCGGTCTCCAGATGCTCGTTTTCTCTGATACATTTCCACCCTCTATTATTTCCACCCTCGGTCATGTCTGATCAATTAGCTTTCCTTCCACATTAACCAGCTTTAAATATTTATTTGGGATATTACCACTCTGTCTTTTGCACATCTCTCTACCTCCCCAATTACCACCATGATCTGCAGATTTTAGCTAGAGTTTTAACCAAAGAGGCTCCATCTCCCACCTGCTGGCTCTTGGTGACTGTTGGTAGAAGATGGGATGTCACATACATTGTTGACCCAACTAATGGGCAAATTACAAGAAAATGGGCCTCTGGAGACGGACAGGTTAAAGGCCCCCCACCCCTCCTGCACAGACCCTACGAGCAACAGTGTAATTTGTAGCTCTCTTGTGTCTCACGTTTTTTCGCTGCATGTTTTTGTGTCTCTTTGATTGTTTTATGTAAAATAAATCTAAAGATTTATGACTTTTAAACACAACATATAACATCACTTCACACAGAGGCTCTGGCCAGTGTCTGAGTGGTCAGTGGGACAACCAGGATTTTTCCCGATGGGCTGCTACACACAAACTGGGCCTATGGCTCAATGAGAAAAAAGAAAACATCAGAGAGAGACAGAGAGAGACAGAGAGAGAGAGAGAGAGAGAAAGAGAGAGAGAGATGTGTGCCGTGGTGATCGGCCCACTCTGGTTCTGTGTGGCCGTCATCTCCCTCACGTCTTCCTCCCTCTCCAGCTAACTGCGTTCTCTTCGATCCAGCAGCTCCACCCACACATTCACCGTTTATCTTTCTCATAGTTTAAACACAGAGGCAGCCAGCAGTGCACTGTTCCGGACTGGTTTTACATGAATAGCAAAGTTAAAAAAAAAACAAAAAAAAAAAAACATAAAAGTCTGGCTGAAAAGCTCAGAGAGAAGAAGTTAAAGGAAGAAAAATTCATATTGCTTCACATAGTTATGCATCCAGCAGCAATAATGCTGCAGACAACAGACAGGAGGAGCAGAGCAGCAGAGTGGGTTCAAGACCACAGCTCCCAGTAAGTCCAGTATAAACACATGTCAAGTTTCACAGCACAAGTGGTGAGCAGAAGACATCAGGAACCTTGTTTGAGTTTATTTAGCAGGATCATGCTGTATAGCTTTGTTTTCTGCTCTGGTGTCGTGAGAAATTTGAATAGGCTAATTAAAGCCCTCAAAGTGTGTTTGTGATCAGCTCAGATCTACAGGATTTTATTACAGAACGATTCGGTGAAGGAGGGAAAAAACCACTAAAATATGTCTGCTGCTGTATTTACTGCTGTTCTGTCCAGTCTGGACTCTAATCTCTGTCTGTGCCAACCTGCAGTTATACAGTTATATGGTCATTACTGAGAATGGAGCTACTTTGGACTGTGAAAAGGTATTTCTAATAGTCTTATTATTATTGAATTGGTAATTGAATTGAGTAAATAGCAAAATTATATGAATATAATTTATGTGCAGGTGTTAGTAAGTGGTGCCCTGTTCTAGAAATCATCACAATTCAGTGGGTCAGTGGATCCCAACCTTTTCCAACTCAGTTTCCGACTTGAAAATCTCAAAAATGTTGACAGCCCATATTCAACCCCATAATGACACAGAGGCCAAGTAATGCCTTCCCAGAGCAGCTTTTATTTAATGATTCAGTATTCAGGACTGAACTGAAAGCAGGGGAAGCTCAATTTTTCTTTTTTTGTTTGATGGGGTGAGATCACTTGTCGATTCACCATCTGTCTCTCGACTCTCCTTCCTTTTAATTCTTCCTGTTGCTAACCAGCTGTCCGTTTTGTTCCTGCACTTTTTTTCATGGATGTAATCTTTTAGTGTGCAATCAGACAGAGATAGCTAACAAGTATAGAGTGTGGTCCAGCAGCAAAATGGTCTGGTTGGCAACAACATTTAAGTTCCTATCTTTGGCTTGTTGCAAAAAACAAAAGAAAAATAATAAAAGGAGTTTTTTTTTTTTTTTTTTTAAATCATCTTTTCAAATGGTTTGCCCTGACCCACAGGTTGGGAACCACTGAGTTAGGTTATTAAACCTTTGTTTACGCCATCATTATTGTGTGTGTGATGTTATATCTCTAGACTGGTTATGGTCTTGCACTGATTTTTTATTCCCTTTCTGTTCCTGGCTCTGGCTCAGGGGCCCACTGAATTCTCGGGCCCCTGGCCTCTGCCTGTTTGATAAATGACCAAACCATCCATACTCACACAGCCACAACAGATCCTTATGAGGACAAGTTTAAAAATAAGTCACTTTAAGTGTGTCATCAAAGGATCAATGCTTTCTTATTTCATGAGGACAAATCTCCCATAAAAGTGTTACACACATTCAGAGATGACTCCAGGATGTTAAACAGTATTTTCACAACTGGATTCATTACATCCAACAAAAATTAAAAGCGCTCACTGCTCTGTATCAGTAAATTAGTCTTATCCACTTGTGTGTGTGTGTGGGGAGTTGGCTGGCTCAGTCGGAGATACAAGTCCTACCAGACAAAAAATATGAAAGAGCTTTTTCCACTTGAGTGAAAGGGTCACAGTCTTAAATTATAATATCCAACTCAAATCCACGGATCCCGTCCTTTAATCTACCTTCATATACCTGCATTTTCTGGAGATGGAGTCTAATCGGCTAAACCTGAAAACCTGTCTGTCACTGTTGTGATTCCTATGTGTTGTTTGCTTACTGCAAGGTTTCAACAGGTTCTTAGACCACAGTGTTTTCAAAATGACCTGTATGACCAGCGTTTTTAATTCCTCCAGCTCTGCCTGATTTAGGCAACACAAACTGCCTGGTTGAGGATGGAAATGATAGTTGTCACGCTTAAGAGAAACTGACACTGACTGAACTGGTCACAGATTCGTAAGAGAAGTGTCGGGTTGTTTATGGGTTTGTGGTAGTCTTGCAGTGCATCCTCTTTATATTCAAGACATGCATCATTTGATTGAAATCTGTTATGCTCTGATAAAGACCTGCCTTGGATCCTCAAATAGCCAAACCCTCCCACTCCATACCTGACATTATACATACATTTCCTCAGCCCAAACACTTCAACACTTCATCAGTACGCTGCACTGAGAAATACCCACATCCCCTCCTGCTCCTTGTGCTCCTTTCTTTTTTTTTTTTTTTTTTACCTTCCCACTCCACTCCTCTCCCTCCTCCCTCACCTTCCCTCATCTATCTCTCATCTGCACTTCACCACTATAGAGACCATAAGGTAAGAAGAATGAGGGCCCACTTCAATCAAACCTGCACTCGTGACAGAAACTTTCTCCCACTCTCTCCACCTCTCTTTGTTTAGCTCTCTGCAGGAGACAAGACATACAAGTTCCTCTGATAGGTCTTGAGTTGTGGGTGGATGAGCTGTTATGCTGAGCGGAAAAAAAAAAAAAAGGAAAAGGAAAAGGCCAGGACAAGAAAACAGAGTAGAGGGCAGAACACAACAGGGAAGGACAGGAGAGGACATGGAGAAGGGAGGGTCAGGCTGCAGAAGAGGAGATCAGTTTAAAAACAGAAAAAGCGTCTGAGTGCAGATTCGGTTGAAGTGTATTGTGCTGTTGCTCTCAGTCACACTCCAGTCCAGCATTAGTGGCGTCTAGGGGCATATAGGAGTGTGTCAGCACTCAGATGATGGAGACAACTGGTGATCAGACGCTATCAGGGAATCAGATTCTTGGTCTCTGCTTTGGAAGTGGGGCACTTTACTGACTTCTCTTTCAAAAGTGTATGTAAAATGTGTGTGTGTGTGTGTGTGTGTGTGTGTGTGTGTGTGTGTGAGTGTGAGAGAGAGAGAGAGAGATAACTCTTCCCTCAGGTCTCACCACTACAAGGACAAAGAGACAAGACATCGTGTGTTTTAGATTTTGTGATTTTTGTGATATTTAACGTCCAATTACTGGTATTATCAGCCCTGGAGGAGATAAAACTACCCTGTTTAACCAGACACTCGAAGCACAATGAGAGATGAGAGCCACTGGAGATGAGAGGCTGCAGAGGAGAGGAGGAGGAGGACGTCTCAGGGCAGAGGGGGAGGAGAAGACAGAAAGATGTATGAGTGGAAGGAAAGACAGTGATTGAGAAAGGAGAGACAGTGTCAGATTCATGTTGGGTGTTGGGAAGTAATGTCGCGGTAATGTGATTACTTTTCTCAGTAACCAGAGGTGTGAGGTATAGCTATTTGAAATTCACTAATTACATCACAGTATAACTAATTCCAGTGATGGTCCTTAGCTTCAACATAATTACACCTGCTTATTTTGTCTGAAATGGTAGATGGACTGCTTATATAACTCTTTTCTAGCCTTATCGACCAATCAAAAAACTTCACAATGTAAACCACATTCACAGCACTTAAACCTACACAAAGAGCGCTTATACCAGTCACACAAGGACACTTTGACACACAGACTGGAGGAACCAGGGATCAAACCACTGACCTTCTGATTAGTGGACAACCTGCTCTATCTCCTGAGCCACAGTCACCCACAAACTGTGACCAGTCGGTTGATTGACAAATTCATTAATATACTACTGGAGCTAAAGGGTCAGGACGCGGCTAGCCTCAGGTGAAATAGGGGGAATATGCCCAATGGCAACCCCAGAGTTGTCTAATTTATTTATTTACATGTTGTGCTTTCTCAGCTGGTTTCTGCAGCTAGAGCCACTGGCAAACCAGCCGGTGTTGGTACTGAATTCTAAGAGAGCTGCAGCATCGTCCAACATCAACAGCCGCATTCAGTCCGCTGACTGGGTTTGGATAGAGCGACAGTCAAGTTTCAGCGGGGTTTGTCCAGAGGTGCAGGGTGTGTGAACTGTGTGGTGGACAGTGTGAGGATGGGAACTGTGGGGTGTTACACACCGTCACTGAGGTTAATATATCTGTTGGTGTCTAATAAATAACTCCTGACTCTAGGCTGTTGAACTAGTAAGTGTTAAATAGAAAAGCCGGGACGTAATATAACCAGTTATGTAAGTAATTGCTGCTGGTGTTGTGTAATTATCAAAGTAAGATAACAACTCCTTCTGTGAGTAATAAGTTTCAAATAACTTGTCCAACACAGTTTAACACATAGACAGCACACACACATTCACCAAAGCCTAGAATTCTCTCAGTTCTTGTTTAGACAGTGTTAAATTCATTCATTCATTAAATTCAAATGTCATTTTTATGCAGCCTGGTTGTGTTACATTGGATTGCATCATTTTTGATGAAGTGTTTCTGTTATTTTGTCCATCGTCTACACACAGTACATGTATGTAAGTTCTTTATACAGTAAAAAAACTCACATGTAAGCATACACACTGAAATGACCACACACACACACACGCGCACACACACACACACACACACACACACACACTGTGTTGCTGCTCTTGTGCCTGGTTTCCCTGGGGACTTGAGAGCTGAATATTATGGGATAGAGATGAGTACAGGCAGAACTCAGGTCATATGGGGTGTAGCTGTTTGCCATAGAATAAAATAAAGACACAGTGAGAAGAGCTGAATTCTGTGGTGATATTTCAATCAGACTATTATCATCAGCTAAGATCACAGTAATACTGATTGAATTGATTTGTAAAAGGAAGGATTCAGTAAAATGAACAATAAAGACTGATATGATAAAGCTTTTCACTAAAACATGATTTTGGCTTAACCTGATGTGGCCTTGTGTTAAATTAACTGAATATTTCCATGAGGTGAAAATGTTTTCATTTGGTCGGTGTAGAGTTACATCACTCTCAGATGTCATTTTCTCACAGACAGGGGATTCATTTGTGAGATTCCTTTCAATCATTTCTACTTTATTGTAAAATTCAAGCCATTTAAACTTAATATGAAAATCTGCATGTAACCCTTTCAATCATTTTTCCAGTCTTCTGAAAAGACTCTTTTACAGAAATAAACATCAGAGAGACGTCACTGGCTGGGAGTTAGGACAACCGCTTGTTGTCTTTAGGGGACACAAGTCAGTTTTTACCTTCGGACTGAGTGACTCTGAGGCACAGGAGTGATTTCTGAATACTGAGCTGCATAACCATTACACCATCTAATGGCCTAATGTTATTATATTCACCTAATTGTGCATTCGGCAGTGATCCTTTTCCCATTAGTAATCATTTATTTTTTAGCAACATGCATTAGCTGCAGAAAGACTCTTTGTCACAACACATAATTCAGAGAAACTAATTGCTGGCATATCACACAGGAACATGTGCAGGGGCGACTATGCTAACGGGGACATTTAGGAGAATGATGACACGCCTGTGCGCAGTGCCGCCGGCCGAGTGCAGTGATCATAGGGGTACTTCATAGTGGAGTGGTCCAAAAACGAATCACAAAGGATGATTAGAAAAGTTTGACCTGACTTTAATAGTAGATCAGTCAGTTCTTTAGAACATACTGCAATCACTGCCTCCTGGATTGAGTTTGAATGCAACTGTGAGGCCTGTGCTATTCTTTAAGATACATGTGGGAAAACAATATTTTTTTACATGACTGGTGCAAATTAAGACATTTAGATAAAGAAAAAAGTGTTAGGGCGGTCTTATATTGGTATATATGTCTTTATGTGCATTTACCTTCTTCTTTGTTTAGGACCATGCAAAAGACACGGTGAGCAGCAATTAGTTATCTTTCTTTGCATATAAATGTCATCTGTTACAAATCTTTGCTTATATGGGGTTTTAATGTATGCTACATAGTCTAATCACATGTAGGATGGATCATTCTTATATAACTTTAAAAAAATATAATTCAGTTAATTCATTCAATCACTCAATTACTTACACACTGTGATCTTACTCATTAAATTGGTTTGACCAAGATGTGCACTTTTGGCGAAAATTAGAATTTCCAATAAAAAGTGAATTATTTAATATTTAATATTTAATTTTATGCGTTATATTTTAAATTGTATATTTCATAATCAAACAGACAGTGCTTGCTGTCAAACGACTCTAATGGAAAAAGTTTTTGTTTGCAGAAATGATAATCTAAGTGAAAAATTCATTCATCATTGATTTACAGCCAAACGCAAAAATATCAAATTCTACACTTCAGTGGCTTTAATGTGACAATAAGCATCTTGGAATAGACAACAAATGGCTCGTCACAGTTGGAACCAAGTTTGATGCATTGGATGTAAGTCGTCAATACATTACATATAGCAGTGACTGTGTGTTACCTCTAATTTCAACACTTACTAATGTGCTGCCATAATGCTCTGCTCAGGGCTGTGAGTGGCGCTGAGGAGAAGTTAAATTGCTCCTCAAATTCCAGATAATGGATGAAAATTCAATCAGACTGCAGGCAAAACAATCAAACGGAAAACTATAGAAGATTAGTGCTGAAGTGATACACAGGGGTAAATTTAAGCCAAAATGCATTCCAAGTAGACTCATGCAATCATCCATATGCAGGAGAATTTTACTTGTCATGTATTTAACTCGTGGAAATATTTCAGGCCCTTTCTTCCCCAATCACAGGGGCACTAATGAGATGTAGGAGACAGTTCCAGATTTCACACTGTTTTGTATTTACAGCAAGCACTATAGTAATATAGTCCACAGCAAAAATAGTTCAGCTATCTGATCCATCAGGTTTTTAATGAAAATAAATGCAGAATTCAAAAGTAAAGGCTTCTTTCTCCCTAGGCTCACAGAGCGATCCAACAAAACCCAAGTGGAAATCCAACCAGCTTCTCTCGCAAGAGCAGCCTCCACAGACCAAAATGTAATGCAGCCACAGGGCACGTTTCCTCATCTGTAAACGGTGCGGCTCTCACGTTTTCTTGACCAGAAAATCTCACTCATGGGATGCACAGCAATGTATAATCCACGGTTGGATGATACCATTTCATACTGGTGTCTCTGGAGGAAACTGCTAACTGAACTGAAGGTACATGAGGGTTTGCAGGGGAGAGTAAATTACAGCACTTTATCGCATTATAATTCTTGGAATGTACTGAACATCAGAGCTTAATGGTTGAAAATAACAATGCATGTCTCTGAGGGTGAATTCCTCTTTAATGCCACTTGCCTTTTCTATTGTGCAAGCACCATCAAAACAGAAGCTGCTGTGTGATTTTCTATCCTCCAGACTACACTCAGCCTTGCTCACAGGATCTTGATTTATGAGGCTCATCAGTTGGTCAGTTGGTTGAGTTGGTCTAAAACTCATGAAGACATAAAGTCACATTTTTCTGTAATCACCTCTTTATAGAGAGGTTTTCACTATTTTTTGAAGGTTGAGATTACAAACCAACGTGAAAGAGATTCACTGGAGATAAGTGTGCAAGAACTGGACAGGATGCAGTTAAGGTCCTTGCGTACACATGCAGAGGATAGAATTTCATCATGAATTCAGTAAAACCAAGCCCTCTAAATTGTAGTCTATCCATATTGAAACCATCTAATGCAATGAATCAGGTTTGTTTGGCTGCACTGGAACAGATTTCTGACAGAGCAGCTGCTGATGGTTTGTTTGTGCTTAACACTATGATTCAGAACAGAGCTGCGGGATGTGTACTATTAAAATGTCATCACAGATGAAGCCACAAGTGTTGCCAAATCTAATCAAATCAACAATGATCACAATTTTAAGGACTACAACAAGATTGATATCTTGAGAAGTATAACTCTTTGTTAAGAATGGGTTGGAGTTAGGCATCCAGCTCTAATGGTAACATCTTAATTCAGTGTTACGGGTGATGGATTGCTAATTGTCTGTCAGTGTTTTTACATAAGTAACCAGGTTACACAGAGAAATCAGGTTAAACAGGTAATCAGGTAAAGTGGTTTAATGCACTGTAGTAAACTGGTTACTGTAAATCTGTATATACATGCAGCAGATGTAGTAACCACATGTCTCCTCTACCTCTAATGCGATTTTTTATGCATTTGTCACTTTTAGATGTAGAGCGACAGAAGAAGAATTTTAAAAACAACGACACATCACCCGGTGTGATGATCTCTCCTTTCTCTCTACTACTTTCCCCATCTGCAGTCTTTTGTCATGCACAAGCGCACTTGTAAAAAGTCAATTAGAAACCAGATTACCTTTATAAATCAGCATTCTCCAGGAGAAATCTACCTGGGGAAATCAGGTTTCTTTAATCCCCTACACCAATTATGGAAACCACGTTTCTCGGTTACATGACACTTAAAGAAATTAGCTTAATGGAGAAAGCTGAATGTAATCTGGTTACTTAAGTGTATGTAAATGCAGTCACTGAGGATTCTCAGTGTACAGTAATGCAAAAGTGTTGCACTCTTGTAGGCAGATCTTTTAATAAGGAACAATCTGAGTTTGTGACTTTTGAGTTTTTGAGAGGGTGCAAATTTTTTTTTTTGTTTTTTTTTTGTTTGAAGGTAAATACCCAAGGCGGACAAAAGATGTTTGACAGCAGTTTAGGCAATAAAAAGTCCAGTACTCTTGTTTACTGAAGGACCAGCGAGAGGTTTTACACAGGTAAAATGGAAGAAAAGTGACACTGCTGAAAATTGCAGTGTATTCTCTTGTGCTCATGCAATATGTATTTTAAGATGTTTCTGTTTAGCAGTGTAAGATATGGGAGGAAGGCCTGAAGATAGGATTGAAAAATTGTGACTGCAACTTTTGACAGGCTTAATAAATATTCCTTTTGGTTTTAAGGTTAATGTGTGAATTAGGAAATTCATGTCCATGAGGATCCTAAAAAAATCTAGAAATGCAAACATGAGACATGTGTCAGATGTAAGACAGGGACCAGTGGTCTGATGAATATCACACATTTCACCATGTGTATAGATTCATGAGTACACACACACACACACACACACACACACACACACACACACACACACACACACACACACACACACACACACACACACACACACACACACAGTCTTCAGAGAAATAGCAAAGTAATATTCATCTTCGGCACAGAGATAGGAGAAGCAGAAACTAATAACATCCCCACCTCTGCCCTGTCCTGTGTTTACGATACTCTTCATATGCTAGCATTGCACATCTTAGAGTAAAACAATATACACCAAAATTTGACCTGAGCTTCGATGACAAAATGAGCCAAAAAAAAAAAAACCCGATTTAATCAAGCTGTGGTGTGAAAATCTCACCGACAGTTTACAATCATTTGCCAGTGAGTGCAAAGCCAAATGAGCAGCACATGCCTTAAAGCTCAGTCGTGACACTCTGTGACAAGCAAAACACTTTGATTTCACTCAGCAAGAGAATATGCACATCTGCTAATGTTCTTTTCATTTCAAATTCAAACCTAAAACCACAGCACAGACTTTAAAATGGCATGTGGACAAGCCCGGGGCCGAGCTGAGAATCCCTCCAGCCGCATCATTAAGGTCTGCTGTTAGGAGGCGTAAAGGGACAAGTTGTGCACAATGTGAGGAGTGGATGCCTGTTGCCTTCCAGCCCATGGCAATACATTAAATATGTAAAGTCATTTGGCCCAACATCACTCTAGAGTGCCAATACTGGAGCAGGAAGAGAGGAGGCTGTAATAACTCTTTTTCACCACAGCAGTAAAGCAGCCGCTCCCCAGGCTGCTGGATGATTTGGACCTTATTCTGACCATCTATACACTACTGAAGTGGAGTGTGAAATGAAAGCCAATATGTAGACAGACGACCTACAGGACCATAGTCACCAGAGTTGCAGAAAGTCAATCTTTAACTGGCTCAGGGAGCAAAACAACAGAGCAATACTTTACTTTCTGGACTTTAAATTTGAGCACAAAATGAAATGGTTCCTCTAATGAATAATGCATGTTTAAGTGTTTCTCCTCCTCATTATTCTCTGCACAAATGATTGCAAAGGGATTCCTTGATTAATTAACCCATTCTCATCACCAGAAAAACACACAAAAACAATGGCCTCTATTTTGTTTGATGTTGGGAAAGAAAAGAAAGTGGCACAGAATGTCCTCGATACTATGCAGTATATTATGAACTGTGGGTATTTCTGAACCCTTCCCCCATTGGTCTTTGCTATTCCTCCCATTTGCACCCCCTTCCTGTGAAATACATTGCTCTTAGCACTTGAATATGTAGCCGTCCTGACTCTGTTGAGTGAAAAATGGCTTTCATCTAGGATTTGAGCTAAAGCAAATTACCCCTCTGGTGGTATAGATCACTTTTAAGGAGGTAGGTTTAGACACCAAAAATGAAACAGAGAGAGAGAGAGGGATGGAGAGAAGCTGTGGGAAAAAGAGCGGCAGGAGAAATGTTGCATTTTGATAAAAGTAAAAGAGGTGGGAGGGGTGAGTCAAAGAGAATAAGAAGGAGCATTAATGAGGTAGAACAATTTGATCTTGTGGTGTTTCATTGGGATTCAAATAAACAGCAGTGGCTGTCAGGTTTTTTTTAAACCAAGAGAAAAAAATCTGAAAAAGTTTAAATCCACTGCAGAAGCCAAAGCACCTGAGAGGACAACTGGCTGAGGCTGTCTTAAACCAGGATTTTTTTTCAGCAAACAAATGCAACATTGGAAGTTTTTGTCTTTTGTGACAAGCGAATGACCCACCTCTTTTTCCTAATATTTGTTTTAATCATTTCCTCAGCCTCAGGGGAGAGGGATCTCAAAAAGCTACTGTCAGACAAAAGTTTATTCACTACGCAGAGAAGCTTGTGCACAAAACTTCATCACTGAAAAGGTTTGACATCCATTTTAATTGAATTCAGGAAACATGACAGGGACAAGAAAGTGGAAGAGGTTCAAGAAAGGAAAGGAAAGAGAACAGAAATGGAAGAGAAAGGAAAGAACAAGAAAAGAACAAGGAAAGGAAAGGAAAGGAAAGGAAAGGAAAGGAAAGGAAAGGAAAGGAAAGGAAAGGAAATGAAAAGGAAAGGGAAAGGACTGGAAAGGACAGGAAAGAAAAGGAAAGGCTGTGGTCTTTTCAGCATGAGGGATAGAGAGAGTGAGAACAAAGAAGCGGGGGAATGATAGCCAACACTGCCCTGAAGCATGTGTGTTGTGTTGTGCCAACAACAAGCGCACAATTATCTAATGACAAACCCCCCTGAAAGCACTCTGTCCCTTGTCTCACCCGGGATATCATACTGTCACTCCGGTGTTGACTCAGTCTTGACACAAACACACACCACGCAAGTCCATCCATCAGGCTGTAGTGATGACAATGAGTGAGGTGGCTGCAGGCGAGCTGGACGATAGGTGCGTTTGACAGATGGTCACGTCGGCATGGGCGTCGGAAAGACATCGAACTTCCTCTTTATCATTCTCATTGACCTCTCTTATCCTTCTTACCATTCACCGCTTTCTTTCCTACTTTCCCACAGACTATCACAGTGCCACGTGAAAAAGTTACTCCCCAAAAGTGTTAGTTGAACAGAGAAACAGCTCTACTTTTAGCTCATCCACCATGTATTTCTGAATCAGTTAGATAAAAGCTGATCTGTGGTATAGATGAGATAACGAGATGAAAAGGACTAATGAGATCATGAGATATGAGAGAGTGAGAGAGAGAGAGAGCAAGAGAGAGAGGGATGACATGAAATAAAGAAATTAGAGAAAGGAGATGAGAGAAATTATATGAAAGGGATCAGAAAAATTACATGAAAAAAAATGATCAGTGAGATGAGATAGAAAAAATGGATAGAGGAATGAGATGAGATTGAGAAATGAAATTGAGTTTTTTTGGACATATGTTTTGACAGAGATCATAGAAATTAATTTAAGGAGTTGAAAGAGAAAATTTTGAGAAAGGAGATGAGATAGAAAAATGAGATTCAAGAAATGAGATAGAGAATCAGGATAGAAGAAATGAGATAGAAGGAATAAGAGTAAAGAAATGAGATCAGATAGATAAATGAGAAGATAGAAGAAATGACATGGGACTGAGAAATAAGATTTAAAAATTGTGATATTAAAGAAATGAGACATGTAAAATGAGATTAAGATGAACAGATGAGATGAAGGAGATGAGATACAGAAATAGGATGAGAAATCGAAGTGACAGTCTGGGGACCTCAGAATTTCCTTGCTGCTTTTTGCAGACGATGTGGTTTTCTTTGTCGTCATCAGACTGTGACCTCTGTCATGCGCTGGGATGGTTGAGTGCACCTCCAAATCTGAGGCCATGGTTCTCTGCCAGGGCAACTCACCCCAACCTAGAGTTTAAGTAACTCATGGCCTTGTTTATGAGTGAGCATAAAATGGAGCATGAGAATGATGGATGAATTGGTGCGGCATTAGCAGTAATGCAGATATTGTACCAGACCATTGTGGTGAAGCAGGAAGACAACGCTTTCAATTGACCAGTCGATCTACACGCCGACCCTCACCTATGGTCACGAGCTTTGGGTAGTGGCTGAAAGAACGATGTCAGAAATACAAGTGGCTGAAATGAGCTTCCCCTAAAGGGTGCCTGGGCCTGGACTGAGTAAGGAGCTCAGACATCCAGAGGGAGCTAAGAGTAGGGCCGCTACTCTTCCATGTGGAAAGGAGCCAGTGGATGGATGGATTGATGAGATGAGATAGAGCTATGAGATTTAAAGATGTCTCATGAGAGAGGTGTGATACACCAAGATATAACAGAGAAACTAAATTAAAGAAATTAGGTTAAATAGATGAATGATATAAATGAAATAACATGCAGTAAGACTGAAAAGAGGTTGTTGATAAAGTATATGAGATTGGAGAAATAAAATGAAAAAGATGAGAGATAAATGAAAGAAATGTAGACATTTGATGTCACTTTTCAGTACTTGACTTTTTCAATATTTTGGTTGGAATCAAAAGAGTACAGAGTTTAAAGAGACTCTATTCCTGGTGCCACGTATTGCACAGAAATGCTCACAATCTCTCCAGAAGCAATTGTAGTCTTGTTTTACAGCAATTTGCCCAACTAACAGAATGAAATATTGCTTACTGGATTGACAAACACACCCTGTTACAGTTAAAACATGACTATTGTCTCTACTATATGGAAACAAGTTGATAAAGCTACCAGAAAAAAAAAAATTGCACCCAGGCCTAGTTAGTAATTGATGGAAGCTTGGATTTGATAAAAGGAATTTTTGATGGGTTTGCTATGAGCAAGATGAGAGAGATCAATGTTCAGCCAAACAAAATGACAGCGCAGTATTTCAGTACAGCTACAGAATGTGACAGACAGAGCTATCACACAGTAGACTCGGGGCGGCTGCTAAGATACTCTGGGCAGCCTGATAAGATGTGACACATGGGCCACCACATGTCCAATGCATATAAAATCCTACAGTGAATTTCTGCTTCCCTGAAGGCTTCCTCCAGCTCAGGGCACCCTGCTGGTATTATCACTTTCCCCCTCCACATAGCAGCACACAGAGGTGGACTGACTGACACCATTTCTTGTTTTAAACCGGGCTTGCTGTTCTATATCTCTGACTCAACTCCCATCTCCACATTCACTCTGCCCAAGGACATCTGTCACGGATGCAAAGCACATGTAAATGGGGGAATTTTAAAAAGAGGGTAAATCTCATCGCATAAGCAGAAAAATATTTAGAAGGAAGAGATTAGAGACCTGGGGGTGCAAGTCACATCAAAGACATCACATCTCTCCCTCTCTCTTTCTCTTTTTCACTCTCTCTTGTTCTCCACGTCTCTGTGACTCTCCCTGCCTTCTCTCCATGAATGCGTGGGTGCAGCTGGTTCCTATGGCAATGCCAGTCTTTCTAAGCTCGACCTATGTCCCCCCTTTCAGTGTACCTCGACTAATTATGGACACATACAGACAAAGATTGGAGGTATTGCCTTGGCATTTATTCAATCTGCAGCATTTAGGATTTTGTATTCATTGGGCTGTTATGTGATATGTAACAAGATCCATTTAAAAATGGTCACTTCAGGTTGAGAGACCAGGTTGAAGCAGGGGAACAGCGCTTCCAGAATCTACTTCCTAATCTGCCTGCTCCTTTAGCAACTCAGGGCTGCGATAAGACCGATAAGAAAAAGACTCTTCAATGATAATTAAATCAGGTGTTCATCATCAGCACATCAGGGCCACTGATAATAATTAGCAATAATGTGATACTCTGTTTATCCCTCTCGGGAGTTTCTCTTTTCAGTTGCCCTCCAGCTGCAGAGCAGTAGCCTCATTTAGAGCTGGTATGAAGTCAGTAGCTTGCTCAAGGACACTTCGGCAGACTACACGCTCGCAGTCAAGTCATGCCGTTTCTCTAGCAACCAGGTGACAGGCAAAGCTGGAAGACAAGTGCAGTAATCAACCGGTGACAAGCGGCAGATGGCCTAAGAGGACCTGTTCAGGAGATACGTCTGCCAGTCGCACGGGGAGAGACACGAGAGGACTGATCGAGTGTGAGCTCAACAGGTTGAGAAAACAGGTCAGTTTACAGGAAATGTCTGACCTTTTCAAAGTGATGCTCACACAAGCTGATGCAGAAAAGATGAGCAGGAACAGTCACAGATTTGTTTCTGTCAGATTGACTCAGAGCCCCGGACAGCGGTGGAATATTAACTAAGTACGTTCACATAAGTAGTGCATTTAAGTACAGGTGTGACGTGCTTTACTTGAGTATTTTCGTTTTATGCTTCTTTATCTGTCAGTAACTTTCCAGCATTATACATTTTACTTCACGGCACCTATCTGACGGCTCCTTAGTCACTAATTACTTTGCAATTTATGCATCAATTCTGTGCAGATAATCTTCAGACCAAGCCTCACAAAACTTATCACATGGATCTTTTATTCTTCAAAGCATTCATCCACCACAAACATTCAACAGCTGCCAAACAGGAAGTGACATCATATCAGCAACAGTTTTATGTATGAAAAACTCAACTCGGGACCCCATCAGAGGGTAGCTCAGGTAATCTGGTGTCATTTGACCTCTAGGGTGCCCTGCAATAAGGACATTTGCACTTTGCTTTGTAACTGTTGATGTGTTTGCCTCAAAATCAAAATAAAATCAAAACCAGTGTCTAGTCTTTACCAGCACTGACAGAGATGTTCTTCAGACCAAGCCTGACAAAACGTATTTGTTGGCTTTTCGATTTGGAAAAGGGTTCTCCCGTCAGAGCCAATTGAAATTGGCGACAAAGATGCCAAATCAAGTCATATCTCAGCCAATCGTTAATCAACCAAGATGAAACTTGCTGTGACTGTTTACAACCATGACCTTGACATAATGACACTGTGTCTCCATCGCAGCTCTCGCCTGCAGGGCTTGGCCCCCACATCTCTGCTTGCAGTTATATTTTTACATTGTTTCATTGATTTTAGTCAAGTAAAGAATCATCTTCCACCACTGCCCCCAGATAATAATTACTGAATTAGATAATGATATGGATGGACAATGAGGACCTGTGTGATTAATGATCAGCAGATGGTTTGTTTGGTAAAACATAAACAGATAGAACTGAACCGAGAACCGAATTTGAATGACATGTTACTGTCATGTTGATGTTACACTAGACCAACAAGCATATTATAAACGTTTTGCGCACATAAACTTTGAATACCTGTTTCTCTACATTGTCTACTGTGTATCAGCAAGGTGAAATAGCTGAATACATATAAGGTTTTAGCTTTTTTAAGTCCCTTGGAGAAAATCTGAATGCTTCAGTAGCTTATTGGACCCTGTTAACATCATTATTCACCACAGTGCCCCATGTTTAACAATACACTCAGATATTATTGTGTGTTTCCAGGTTTTGGGAACATCAAGTCTATGAGCCAAGCAGGAAACATGTCCAAACAAATAGTAACCATTTCCGTGAGATATAAACTTGGCAGAAGAAACTCATGCGCTTTGTATTCACATAACAATCCATTGTTATGTGAATACAAAGCGCATGAGTTTTACTCAGATCCAGTTATTATAATAAATAAAGTATATCATCCTATAAGCTATTGCTACACTGCCGAGCAGTGCCAGCTCACAGTTTACTTGGTGGGGTTAAACAGGCACATAATGTGAGACATTATTATTTCATGATTTCAAACAAGCTGTAAAATAAATAATTGACAGTTTCCTTTGTCACAGTGGGACTAGCAAGCTATGATGAGTTAAAGGTCCCATATTGTAAAAAGTGAGACCATGTATTTTGTGAGTATAAAACAGGTGTACGTTATGGTAATACTGTGAAAGTATGAAAGCACTCAGTCTACACTCAATGCACACAGCCTGTATTCATAAACTGAGGCTTAAAACGAGCTGTCAGGACTTCTGTAACTTTGTGATGTCACTGCTCTCAGTCATGCCCCAAACCCAGCCCACCTGGAGGACATGTAAAACTATGCTGAGATGGTTTTTGGTACTTAAAACCACAAATATATTCTATTATAGACATAAAAACTTCAAATAAAACACTGGATAAACACTTGAATTTGAACTTCAGGCTCACCTTTTTTTTTTATACTGCTCGATAGTAATTCGAGAGGGAAGAAAGATTTTCCATGGAAAATGCCAATAGCCAAGCCAAAATCCTCCACAAAAGAGCTGTCATCTGACTCGCAACCATGTTGAAGCAATGAGCACCAAAGCTGGGAAACTCTGTCCCAAATGCCTTTGCAAACTTGCAAGCAAATATGACAGTTCCTCATTCCCCTGGCCAGACAAATCACTCACTGGGCCATCGCTGGTCTTTGCATTGTGACTGCTTAGCTAGGAAAAGATTGCAACCGTTTTGGCAGCATTGTCACAGTTTTCCAAGATGTTCACCAAAATCTCAATAAAAATAAGTGAAGAAATAGACCACAGGGTTGAACAAGCTATTTAGATACATTTCTTTCTCCTAAATCAACAAGGTTAAAACAGCTTTTATGAATGAGTCACATTTTCATCTAAGCATTGCTCATAGATGCTAATTTGTCCAACACTTTCAATATTTAGCTCCAGTAATTCCTGTGGATTTCCAGACTTGAATTTCGTAGCCTTGCCAGGTTATTGCAACATCACTGATTTAGTCTGAACATTACAGAGAAAGTCCCAGACACTAATTAAAGTATAGTAACTTTGTGCAATAATATGCATATATACTGTAGCTCTACTGTATATGCATATACAGAAAGGCTCCTGCTGCTACATCTCTATAAATAGAGGCTAGATGTGGGCAACAGACGTGATAAATACACTGCACACACAGACTCATCAAAAACTACTGAATCCACAGTAGGTCTCACTTTCTGTTCCATTTTATCATCCTCTGAATGCAAAAGGATCATGTCACTCAAATCAAAGAGTCCAGTGTTTTGCAGTATTGGGCCAAAGTAGAAGGAGCCCGAGTTGGCTTCTGATTGGCTCCCGGCCCATTGATACACAGCTGCTGGCTGCACACATCAAAGAGCTTTGAAGATGGAAGAAGAGGAGCCAAATATTCCGATAGTCACTCAGTTCTAATTGTAGAAAACGTGGAGAGACGGACAGTACTCAACTGTTCGGCCATCATAGAGAGCTCTATTCACACACACACACACACACACACACACAAACAACCACACATACCCATAGTAAAGCACAATCATATGCAAGAAAACACATCTACATGTGCCTATGCCTCCCAAAGGATCTCATTACTGTGATTGGCTTTGGGACCTTTTGCTGATCAGGACACTCTTTTATGTTGCATTTGCATCTTAAGTATATAAAGTGCCTTAACTGCATGTGTGTGCAGCGCTGGCACGTATGTGTTGGTGTGTGTGAGTGGTTTTGTGAGGAGTTATAGCAGAGCAGCATAAGCCAATAGAGAGAGAGAGAGAGAAGAGGAGAACAGAGGAGAACAGGAGGAAGAGGAAGGAGGGGTGAGGCCATGCATGGTCAGAGAGGGCAGACGTGAGCTAAATAGCTGAGTTGGCAACTGTAGAGCAGAGAGGGAAGAGAAGGGTGGGTGAGTCACACTGCTGTGTGATGAGGTACAGTGTAAGGACAGTAGACTTTTTCTGTGTCTTCCTGTGGGGTTATGTTCTCTATGAGCTCAGTGTCTCCATGTGGTGTTTTCTCATTTCTGCTCTCTACTGTATTTCTTGTTGTGATGCTTTTATTGTCTGTAAACTGCAGTGCCATTTTGGCCAGGAACAAGAGCCCAATTTCAAGAGACTAATCTGATCAAATAAAAGTTAAATTAAATTAAGTATACCAGATGGTCAAAAGTATACGGATGCACTCCTGAAAAAGGCTTTTCACAAGATTTTGGTACCTGGCTGCAGGGATTTGCTCCCATTCAGCCAGAGGAGCATTAGTGAGGGTGGCCACTGCTGTGGAGCGATATGGCACACAGTTGGCACAGGATTAGGTTTGCATTTTTTTTCAAGTCTATCTTAAGCATCTCTCATTGCATGTTCCTCCTGTTTATACTGGCCAAAAATAAATCTTTCCTAATTCAATTCAAACATAAGAGATGTGGGCAAAATCCTGAGAGTCCTGTTTCTGTGTAAATAAAAGGCTTCGACAGTCTGTTTCCTCGCAGAGCTTTGGTGGAGGAATAATAACAAACACTTTTTTCTAGTTGATTTGTCTAACTCAGACTGATAAAGCCTCACATCAGCTCATGTCAGGGATCTCTTCTTGGCCAGTATGGACAGAGGGAATGGTGACAGTGACCAACAGCTGTTTTGATGTATGTATGAGCATCTGAGTGTTGTTTTTGGACAGACTTTAGACTAGAAACGGCAGCAGTCATTAGTCAATTAATTAATCAACTGGAAATTAATCTGTACCGACATTTATAGGATGTTAAAAGTTTAGGAAGTTAAATATTTTTTTGAGATTTTGTAGCTTAATTGATTAATTGAGAAAATAGTCATCAGACTGAAATTAGTTGCAGTTGTAGCTGAAACAATATAAAACAGCTTCACACTAAAACTGGGAAGCGTCCGATACAGAATATCTGATGTTATAGTTAAGAATATTCAGTGTCTCACACCTGACCTGCTTCTAAATGATGCATTTCTGTTTAATTTTTTATGGTTATGACAATGGGTGCATCTTACAGGCACAATAAGAGCAAAAAGTCATTCACTGGTAACTGGAAGAGCCCTCACGTCATCGCAAAGACACTGGTTGAGATTCAGCCAAATACTTAGTCTGAACCCAGCAGGCAACTGCCATCAATGTAACATCAGGAAGACGTTAGAGTCGTTAAGTCTTTCTGACGTTAAATTTTGGTTGGAAATGAAACCCGGGTTGACGTCAATGTCCCACGTTGGCTAATTGACATTTTGACATTTAGCAGACATTTAGCTGACGTCGGGTTTTACTCACTACTTAAGTGTTGGTATTTCAAATGTCAAGATGGAGTTGGCATGAGACGTTTGGAAGACGTTGGATTTTTGCTACTTATCACACCTTAAAACCAACAAAATATTAAAGTCAGGTGGCGTCAGTATTCTTTCATGTTGGCATTAGATGTTGTTCTGACGTAGAATTTTGGTCACCTGACCAAAAAAATTTTTTTTTACTTTAATTATTGTCTTTAGCCTTTATAAAACATGAATATGTATGTATATATGTACAGATTTATATATGTGTGTGTGTGTGTATATGTATATTCATATATGCATATACAATAGGAAGTGTAATGCAGCCCTTCTCTTCTCTTCCTTTATATGTGAGCGTATGGACAAGCCTGTCCCTATATTTTTGGCCAGTTAGTGTATTAGCAGTCAATGTAAGGGGAGGGATTTGAGAGCAGCAGTTTTGTAGCAGCAGAGTATCAGCACCGTGTGTATTTGTGTGTTCGTGTGTGTGTGTGTGTGTGTGTGTGTGTGTGTGTGTGCTTGCGGTACAGAGACATCATAATCGTGCACTGAGCTTTGTGTGACATGCATACAGACACTGACACACAACAGATACAAACTCCTGTGTGTGATATTTTGAGTTTACACGTCTCAATGTGTCCTTGACTGTGCTTGCTCTGAGTGACGCACAAAGAAGCTCTGCGCTCTGTAAAGTCCCCCAACACTCACATCTCTCTCTCTCTCTCTCTCTAACTAACTCTCTCTCTCTCTCTCTCTAACTATCTCTCTCTCTCTCTCTCTCTCTCTCTCTCTCTCTCTCTCTCTCTCTCTCTCTCTCTCTCTCTCTCTCTCTCTCTCTCTCTCTCTCTCTCTCTCTCTCTCTCTCTCTCTCTCTCTCTCTCTCTCTCTCTCTCTCTCTCGACCACCCCACCCAGCAATCTGGTCTTGATTCTAAGGGACATATCTGGGATTTAATACAATTTGTAGGGGAAGGAGGCAGAGAGGGATGAATGATATATTGACTTCTATATAGAAGCAAGGCTGGGGTGGTAATCTCATTTCAGGATGCTGTGATGAGATTTTGGCCTGTTTTCTCTCCAAGATGATGTGACTTTGGTCCTGACATCATCATGCCGGTGTGTGTCTGTGTGTCTTTGTGTGTGAGTGAGTGTGTACTTCATGCTTCGTAATATGCTCCTCTGATTTTATCGGGGAAGCTCAGCTAAAATTACATCTCAATATTTTCGTGTGCATTGTGGAGATAAAATCAAAGTATTTATTTTTGCTTTCTAAAGTTACTCTTTTCTCTTCAAAATTCATACATTTGAGGGCTTGTAGAAATAAGAGGATTTCTACAGAATGTAGAAACACATGGGAGCCGTTCATTGTCAACAGTCACCAACTTTCCATCCAGCTACCTGTTCTTGTTCAGCTCCTCTGGTTCAAACAATCCTACTGCGTAAATGGCAGTGCACTGTTCACCAGTGTCGCCTAGCAACAAGTTAATGTGTGCATTCGTTTTTGTGTGACACTTGTTTGGGACTATGTACAGTACACATATACAGTACATATAAGAGAAACATCCCTACATGTTTTCTTGTACTCTTTTGTCAACGTGTGGCTTGTTGCCGTATGTCTGTTTATGTCCCCAGAGGTTCTTTACTGTCTTTGTGAGGATGGATGGTTGTCTCTTTTTGTGTGTATTTATTTATTATATTCTTTTCTTAAATGTTACTTGTTATCACTGTCATTTAAAGCGCTCTGTGCTTACTTGCAGATAAATACGGTGGCCCTGAGAGCTCAACACATGCAGCTTAAGAAAACACATGCGAACAGACAAAACACAAACAAATTCTAAAAAACATCTTCATCAATTTGACACTCACAACACAACCAAAACACAAACGTGCTGCAAAGACTCACAACATAACGGAAGCGTTTCCTGGAGACACAAAAAAGTGACGAACTTGGCTGAAACGCATTTTCTCGTTCAATGATTTGTGACTTTTGAAGTGAAGTTAAAAGCTCTGAATAACAAGTGCACATGGATGTGTCCTGTGTTATGATAGAACCATGCAAGTGCTTTGCCTTGCCTACCTTCATCTTGACTTCTGAGTGGACAGATTTTTTGGATATTTTTGTTTGACGCGTTTTCATAAGTCCAAATGTTTAGCACAGTTGAGGCAGTTGTAGATGTTCAAATTTCCATTTTGTACAAGCACTTTATATGTTGCCTTAAAAGAACAAAAATTTGAATTTTGAACAAACAATTTTACAACTACTAAGGAAGCGCCACAACAGGCAGGATTTTGTTAGATTTCTTTTTTTGCTGCTCTTTCCAAGGTCAGGAATGAACTTTCAGTCTCAATGATTTCACATTTACTTCCTGATAGATTGAATGACTTATGGGCTTGATGTTGCAGAAAAGACTGGTCAGACTTATAATATCTTGGCACCTAATAATTTGGACTGTGTGCACCCAGAAAAGATGCAGAGAAAGAAGAATTTACAGAAAATGGAAAAAATGTCTCAGTGTTATTCAGTCCATTACTACAGGATACAGGTTTCACATGCTTCCTGTAGCTTGCTGCTCATAAAATATCATTTTAAAGAAGGAACAAGTCAAACTAAATTGCTCTCTTGGTTAAAAAGGAAAAAATGTGGGCCTTGGTTAAGTTTGTCTGTACCACACAGCAGAGCAATGCCTGCTGTAGCTCTGAATTACTGCAACAGTCCTGAGCGGTTGACAGCACTGCTTGTTTGTCGTTACCCAGGATTCTCTGGGTTGTCATGGTAATACATGTCTGTGGGAGATCTAAGGAGGATAGAGAAATAAGGATTGGAGTATATCTAACATTGAGCTATCGAGGTACGTTTAGAAACTCTTTGCCTTTGTCTGAGTTCTTTTCATTTTGAACCTGCAGTGTTTCAGCTCTGCTATGCTGGAGACCTACTTTAGCTGCAATTTTAATTATCAATTATATTCATTTTAAAATGTCACTCTTTTCCAGTTTTGACAAAAAAAAAAAAAACCTCATTGTACAGAAACTGTTAAGTGTGTTAAATATACACATTATTTCTAAATGAAAGATAGTACAGAATAAAATCAGATTGAAAGGTATTTATTTTGGCATAATCAACACTGCTACAGTGTCTCTATGCTAAATAAGAAGCTACCACCAGTATTTGTAGCTTAACACACTGCAAACAGGGGAGAATATCTTACCTGGTTCTGTCTAAAGGCAACAAACTCTTGCCTCTTAAGTTCAAAAACCAAAGTGTAAAGTTGGCTTATTGTGGTTTGAACTTTCTGTGGTTCTGTTGTCACTCACTGCACCCAGCCAAGAAACAGACCGACACATAACCCTGTGTAAATTCACTTTGGTTTCTGTACAACAAGCTAATAACATATCAATTAGCAAGCTAGCAAGTTAGATTGTTACCTGTTGCTGTTTCCCCATGTTTCTAGCATTTAGGCTAAGTTAAGCTAACAGACTAGCTGTAGCTTCACTGTTACTGCACAGTCATGAGAGTGGTGTCAATCTTCTCACAAAGTCAAACTGTTCCTTTACATTTGTGGCCGTTTTAGTTACAAACAACTTTTATATTCCTGCTGTGAGGTTTGTTCATTTTCAAAGCAGAGACCTAAAAGCAGCTTTACAACTGAATCAACTTGTGGGTCAACAGAACATTTATCACAAGCTATTCCTTTTTTGATTAATCATTTAATTTAATTTTTTAAACAAAACAATTAAACCACTCTTTGGTTCCAGCTTTTCCAATGTGAGGATCTGCTGCGTTTCCCGGTTTTATATAATTGTAAATTTAATAAATTTGAGTATTTGACTGTTGGCTAGACCAAACAAGAGATTTGAAGATGTCACTTTGGGTTCTGGAGAAAAGTGATGGAGATTTTTAAAACTATTTTCTGACACTTTATGAGCCAAGCTCCAAATTAATCGATTGAGAAAATAACTGACAGATTCATTGATGAGGAAATTGATGGTGGCAGCTCTAGACTGGATGGCTGCTGTTCTAACACTCACAACTGTGAACAGCATGTTTTCATCTCCCCAGATAAGCTTAAATTAAGGCGTAAATTCTTGAGGTTTTGTGTAAAACTCTCCAAACAAAACCAGTCTGAAAATACTTGTCGACAACATGTCACATCACAAAACAATGCCTGAGAGACAGAAAAGTGACAGTGACAAAGGGAGAAAATGATAGGCTGACTACAGGCAACCATTAATAAATCATATACACCTAATATTGCTTTCACTCGCACATTTAACACCCAACATATGCCTCAACACATGCATACATAAATACAGAGCACGTCGCACTCCCAACACCTAGAGTACATACTGCCAACAGCTGTCAGATATGTGCGCTGTTTCTTTCATGTTTCCTTTTCTTTTCTTTGCTTCTGCTCTCAGATACACGCTCATACTGTACTCTCTCTCTCTCTCTCTCTCTCTCTCTCTCTCTCTCTCTCTCTCTCTCTCTCTCTCTCTCTCTCTCACAAGTATCTCTGTAACTTGGCTATAAAAAGTGGATAAAATGCATGGCACTCTGGAAAATCAGGGGATTATGCAAGGAGAGATATCTAGTTTGTTCAAACGCACACAAACTCACACACACACACACAAACACACTATAGACATAAACTTACACACACACTTGACCTCTGACCTCTCGCAAACACATAATGAAGAAGCCCACCCACTCATGTACTCCCTAAATAATTCACAAAAAAACATGCATACCCCCCCCCCTCGCCAAAAAAAAAACCACACACACATACACACACATATTCCCCACCCCAAACACATGCATACACACTTGGCTGCCAAGTACTGGCATTTTCCCTTGGTGTTACTGAGCGCTAATTGACAAAAGGTTTGTATGGTTTAGCTCCTGTTGCGACTGCCAATTGGCTGATTTCACAAAGCTTGTGAATAACTGGAGTGCTAAATTGAACAAAAAACTGGGGGGTGTGAGGGGGCTGATACAGAAGCTGCACAGAACAGAGCATCAATGGAGTGGAAACACCTTCAATGTTTGGTCAGAGAACCTGAAAAAACAGGTTCAGTAAGAATCGGTCGGTGTCACCTCTACCATTAAATGTCAGCATCATCCATGCATCAGCTTACACGGTTAAGGTTATAGACTGCAGGGGCCATTTTTGTGTTAAAATTCACACAGTGAATCTCTATCTTATCAAGTCATATAGTTGCCGATCAGTGGCTTAAAAGTCTTTAAAAAAAAAAATCAAAATCCTTAATGACAGTGAAAGTGAAAGCATATGTTCAGAATTTGAGTCTTCATGTGTTTGTGCATGTTTGCACAGCTGGATTTGGGCAGTTTATCCCATTCTTCCTGGGAGATTCTCTCAAGCTCTGTCAGCTGGATGGGAAGTGTCTGAGCTGCTGTCTTCAGGTCTCTGCACAGATGATCTATGGGGTTTAAGTCTGGCCTTTGGCTGAGCCGCTCAAGGACAGTCAGAGACTTTGTCCTGAAATCACTCCAGTGTTGTCTTGGCTGTGTGCTTCAGGTCATTATCAAGCTGAAAGGTGAACCATCACCCCAGTCTCAGGTCGTATGCACTGGAGCAGGTTTTCTTCTAGCACCTGTCTGTATTTGGCTGCATTCATCTATCCCCTTGATTCTGACCTCTCTCCCTGTCCCTGTCACTGAGAAGCTCCCTCATACAATGATGCTGCCACAACTGTGCTTCACCACAGAGCAAACATCAGCGGTCACCTCCCTGACCAAGACCCTTACTGTGTGGTTACTCAGTTTGGCCAGACAGGTTCCAAACTTCTTCCAATTCTTAATAATCGAGGCCACTCAAATGGGTTTATGGCCCTCCACTGATCTAGGCCTCACCACAGTTTTAACACAGAGGTTTACAGAAAGTTCCTGGGACCTCATACCCTTCTAAACTATGCACAGTGAATTCAATTTGCCACAGGTGGACTTCAGTCCAGTTCTAGATGCATCTCAATGATAACTGAAGCCAACAGGATACCACAACTTGTTCCACAGCAAAATGTCAGATTTCAGTTTTTGAATTTTTAACAAATTTGCAAAGAATTCTAAAAACATATTTTCACTTTTTCATGATAGATTACTGGGTGCAGACTGGTGGCCAAAAAGAAAATACAATCTACAACACAATTGGAAAAAGTGAAGGGATGTGAATAGTTTCTGAACCCAGAGTATGTCATTTATATATGCATCTATTTTTTGCCTATATTCATGTACATCAAAGTTTTATGTTTACCTGTCTTTGTTCAGCTTTGTTGTGCTTGTGTTTTGCAACATATTTCTGTGTTGTTGTGTGTATTTGCAGCGTGTCAGTCCATTTGGTTGTGTTGTGTGTATTTGCAGTGCATCGGTCTATCTGGTTGTGTGTATTTGCAGTGCATGTGTTGTCAAATTGATGATGATGTTTTGTCTATTTGCATGTGTTTTCTTAGGCTGCTGTGCACTGAGCTCTCTCAGCCACCGTGTGTGTGTCTGTTTCTATCTTCCTGAAAATTCTTCTTGGAACTGTAGAGAAAGTAGAGATCACAGACAAATACCTTGTAGATATACTCATACTTGGCCCATAAAGCTGATTCTCATTCAGAAGAGTTTAAATAATTTTTCTGCATGTTCAGATTTCTATGCCTCCATGCCACCGACAGCCAGGGCTGGAGACGTTAAGTTTTCAGGCTGCCTGTCCCATTCTTGTGAACATGATATCAAATAATGCCTGGAGGGAATTTCTACAAATTTGGTACAAATTTGGTCACCGTGACCTCACAAAACACACTTTTGGCCTTGAATGTGATATCTCAAGACCTCCTCAAGGGATTTCCTTCAGATTTGGCACATTCACTTGGACTCGCAGATGAACTGATTAGATTCTGGTGGCCATAAATCAAAGTTCAAGGATGACCTCATATTGTTATGACTGCACTATATCATGAATGCCTGGGGGGAATTTCTTTACATCTGGCACAGAAAATGGGGCTTTGGGGCTAAATAATGGACAAAAACACTTGACAATAAAAGATTTAGTGTACAGTAGATACCATTAGCTTAAAAACATTAAGCTGTGAGTCAACTTGTTTTTTTTTTTTCATGATAAGATTATGAGCTGCCCTTCATCTCAGCTGATTAGTAAGTAAATGTCACTGTTTGGCGAACGTCACTGCTAAAGTTAGATTGCATTTAGACCAACAAGAGCCCTGAATCATGAATCAATTCATCTTAGTTTAACTACTGCAGTGGCACAGTTGACCCTGCCTCAACTTTTTGACTTGATTATTTGAAATGTCATGATCAGTGTCTCATGTCTTGAGTCGCTGTCAAACTGGATTGCACAAGCGATTTCACATTCCTGTAGTGGAACATTTTTACATACATCTGAAGTTTCCCACTGCTGACGTACATACTTTAGCAGCAGGGGTAGAATCTCTTTAAATTTCCTCTCAAAGTTTGTTCCATTTTTTATGCGGTAACATTTTTGGGGGAGTTATTTCTTGTCTTCTAAGAAAGCCCGTGCTCAAAGCCGTTGCTGTTGTGGGCCTGTAAAGCCCATTGGGACACTGAATAGGATATTGGGCTACACAAACAAACTTGATGTGACGTGACTTGACAGACTGAAACCACAAAAAATATGATTTTTTTCCTTTGTAGATGCTCAGTTCATGCATGTATCACAAATGCACATAAGTAGCTTCTTCAGTCCCACTGTGATTCCTTTTGATCCTCCTCCATAACACCAGAAGAAAGACATTAAGAGCTTTCTTGCCAACCCTACTCAGATTTCAGGTTTGAACAATCTCCTAATAATTGTGGTTTCCCATAAACTGACCATCATTAACTGTTCGCCCACCTTAGTTTATGTTGCTACACTCGCCAAACTTTTCATTCTCGCACAGCAGGTATGCAGTTTACAGCAATAACAGGAGAAGATTTACCACCTTTATGTTTGAAATGGGTCCTGTAAAGGAGCCTTAAATGCACACTTTATGGCTGTAATAAATGATATTGTGCTAAAAGAGAGAGGTTTAAGCTTTATGTCCCCAGCAAAAAGTCAGCATCCTCAACTGTTTATGATCTATGTACAAGAAGACATGAAAGAAAGAAACAGCAATTGTTACTGCAGTGTGGAACTAGTAAGTCCTAGTATTCACAGATATATCCACCACCAACCACCAGCAGCACCATCTACATATGTCCACACTGTAATTAAATCTGTGGTTCCAGGATCAACCTCTTCAGCCATGTCAAGACCCACAAAGCGGACACCTCAAGGCAACAATCATACTCGACCCCGATAGATCACTGATGGTGAGTATTATAGTAGACTGTTATTTCAATCTAACAGCATGTGTTTGGCTGCTTCCCTTATATAATTAAAGAACCAAGACAGAGTTTAGCTAGATTTATACATTATCATCTGTATTTTCACATAGTATATTTCACATAAGGATGAGAACTAACCAAGTGATAAACACGACACTGTCAAGGTTAACAGGTTTTGTTGTGGTTGCTGGAGTGAAAACTTCACTCAGAATTAGCGTCCATACTGTGGGGAAATACATTGCTATCGTACTTTTAACGTGACTTGTAAACGCACCAAATAAAGTATGAAATACTTGGTTAGCTCACTACAGTACAGGTAGTGAGCTAGTTAGCTGGGACATGCTAACGTTTGTAGCCTACATTACAGTAGACACACTTTTTGATTCTCTCCTTACCCTTTTGCTCTTGTACGTTTTGCTTTGGAAAGCCTGAGAAAAAACCAAAACCCTTCCAAACTCACAGCACATCACCTCAACATGCAGAGAACTTTACAGTCAGGGTTGGGAGGTGCTAGGAGAGGGCTTAGTTAATGATCTATTGATATTTCCAAATGGCCAGCAAAACATATGACATTAAATATTTGGTCTGTCATGCCAAAACAGCATAGACCCCATACTACAGGAAAATGAATGCAATTCCTAAATATAAAACGTCATCACAATGTGGAAAGTAAGAAGGCCTCTGAATCTTTGTTGTAAATATTTCTAGACTCTTGTGGTTGTTGTCTGAGAGTTTTCTTTACATCTTATTTCTGCACAGAGCCATAGATTGTCAGCTGGTTGGTATTAAATGGACCCACTAATGGTTTTTCAAGCAGAGAGTAAAACCATTTTAGGATTCAAACGGTCCCTCAAATATGAAAGTTATCTGTTAGCTAACAGAGAGAATCATCTTCGCCCCTCTCCTCTATCATCGTCTCTGCTGGAGCTGCTCTCACTGTATTTCAAGCAAGTGGAAAGGGGATACAAATGACGCCCAAACCCTAGAGAAATTTGTCACCAAAGAAGAAAGAAAACAGAGAGATGCCTGAAAGATGAAAGAGGAGAGACCAATCAAAAAACAATCTCCCTGGGGGTCTGAACGACAGGTCTTTGTTGGGAAATGGAGGGAGAGCCGATGTGCTGCTCAGTCAGGGGAGGTAATACCATTTCAATAGTCCAGTCTCTAGTAGTTAATGGGACAGCCAGAGAGATTTCTCCTCTTAGCCCTGAAGAGCACCTCAGAACAGAACATGAGAGGGTTTTTCAAGTCTCTGCCAGGCCACATTGTCTCCAAACTACCTCTGCCACAGAGACAGTGCTGTCTGCAGAACAGAGGGCAGAGGTAATGAAAGAGAATAGAGACGAGCAGGCTGGGAAGAAAACATCTATTGAACGCTTTCTCCATTTTTCCCCCACTCTTTGTTATTTTTTTCCCCCTCTGCCTTTTCATTTCACCCTGTGGCATCCCTATCCCTCTCTCCATCTCTCTTTCTGTCTCTACCACCTCTCGCCCTCTTCGCCTTCCCTCTTCCCCTTGCTCTTTCTTCCTCTCCGTCTCGCTCTCTCAGCATACACACCACGATCGCTCCTTGATTTCCAGAGAGAGGCTGGTATAGCAGCAGCCGGCATACAAACTAGCTGACTCAATACATACACACACACACACACACACACACACACACACACACACACACACACACACACACACACGCACACACAGGCTGCATGAATAGGGTGTGTGCATTGTGGCAGTTTAGAAAGATGGAGGCATAGATGGCAAGAGATGAGAGGGAAAAGAGAGAGGAGGGGGGAAAGGTGTATGAGGATGGGATATAAAGAGAAAAAGAGAAGGTGTGAGACCTTTGCTGGAGAGTTTAGGTTGGGATTAGCTCTAGTTCTGGCATGCTGGCATCAGCAAGACACGCGTCAGCATACATTAAGGAGCTCATTCATCATTCACGCTGTGAACATGAGGTATGAGGTCACCGTTAGGTTGTCTCCTCGTCTCAAAATGTAACGCTTTGGTTAATGACACCAGCTCTAAGAAATTCTTAAACTACAGCTTGAGACCCGAAACGTCTCTAGTTTTTAGGATTCCCTGGTGAAAAGAGGCCGATCAAAATTTCATGAGCCTGGAGCCTAGAAAGTTTAGGCACCATGTCAACGCAGAGAATAAGGTAGGATTCAGGGTTATGAGAGCATGGATCTGCAGCCACAAATTAGCCACATTTACAAACTATCTTAAAGGCTCAGTTCACCTAAATATAAAACAAATGTATTTCCTCACTTACTTCTTATGGTATTTTTGCAGACAGTTTGGATTTTATTATTTACCCAGGCTTTGAGATCCATGTTTAGGATTTCTGCCACCATTGTAATATGATGAATGGGACCTCTTTGAACAATCCTCAGTGGAACTAGTTTCTTCTGACAGGCAGACTGTGAAAAGAGATGTTACTGTTGAATTTTCAAATGTGATTTCTCAATGCCGTGCACACCATAAACTATATTTCATTCACCCATGTTGTATTGTACATCAGAAACTGTGTGCTCTCTTTTCTGCCTGCTGATGTTTTTCAGGTATTTTAGAATTTTAAAGTGTTGGTGTCGTTTCAGACAGCTCCAGGGTTGTTTTAAGGTGCCATTTAGGTCGTTTCTAGGATAAAGTTGTTATTTTGTTTTTTTTAATCTCATTGTATTAGAAATTTTATTCATGATTTACTGTGTAATTCTGACATATTTGATTTCACCTGTCCTAGGTTGTTTGTCTGTAACTCATTGTTAGCGCTGCCCGTCTTTGCCAGGACAGTCTTGAAAAAGAGGTTTTTAACCTCAGCAAGGCTTTCCTGCTAAAGTAAAGGTTGAATTATTTTTTAAAAAATCAATTAGGTCAGAGACAGGTATCTCAAAACCACAGAAAATGAGACCAAAGCGGTCTGCACTATGAAAATGTTTTTACAAATTCAGGTGAACTGACCCTTTTAAACCGTGTACAGACATTCACATTATATAGATATATGTTTGAGAATAACAGAAAGACCAGAGTAAAGAGTAAAGGATAGTAAACCACACCCCCTACCACTCTTGCTTTGCTATTTGCATACTGTGAGTACGTGAGTGTGTGTGTGCACGTGTGTTTGTGTGAGTTGCAACTTGTAACAATAACTTCCTAATTACAGTTCCCCAGTGCTAGTGCAATCTTCCTGAAATGCTAACTAGCCTCCTACAGGGAATATTGTACATTATTAATCCAAGTGCTATCTTGAGTGTGTGCATCCCGTGCTGTCTGCAGCGTGCATGTGTGCACGTCCACATGTTTCTGCTTTTGTGCATGCACTTGTCTGTTTGCGTGTCTCTCCACATCCCTCTCGCCCTCTACTACAGATGCTGCCGTCATATGTGTGTATGTGCTGCCATGTATATTGATGCCACAGTGCAGAGTGTCATGTTTGCAGCATGTGGGTGTATTTGTGTATGAAAATGTCACACAGGATTATTGTGTGTATGTGTTGGGCTACTTTTCTTGTGACAAGTAGCCCAATCTAAGATTTGTTTACAACTTATTTGTATTCTAATTGTATTTCAACAGCAAAACAGAGAATGAATAAATGCAACAGTAGACAATTTCTCAACAATAGCACAGTAAAAAATATCCTCACATTCAGACCCAGTCAGCAGGGAGGTGTCATGTTAACTATGCATGCAGATTTGCTTCCACACCATGGGGTATTCCCTCTCAACAAAGATCAACATTATGACAAGTCATACTGCCGGCGCTCTGTGCACCAACATGCTTAATATGGGGAGCTAGATTCTGTTGAAATATGGATGGCTGTGACAAATAACAACTGATGAGAGTTGATTCTGAAATTTAGCTTGGGATTTCAACAGAGACGTGCTCCGTGTTGCTCCCTCACAGAGCCAGCTAAAGGGGCGAAAAGTGCAGTAAATGGATGGGAGAGCGAGGAGGGATCTCCCATTACACAGCAGTGTTTCTTTAGTATTCCTGGAGAACTTGCCCCACAGTGATGCCTCTAGGTACTGAGATTGTAGCATGGATGGATAGCTCACTCCTGTGTCTACAGTAGATTATACAGAGAGGAAAGAAAAGATCCTCTTACAGCTGAAGGTGAAGGTTCAGAGCAACAACTTGGTGCAATGACAGGACGCCACAGACATTAAACCCATCACAGTTCGTTCATTTTGTACTTGCAGACATTCTGGCAGTTCCTCTTTACAGCTGAGGAAAGTTGTCACTTTTCATTACAGCTGATTTTTAATGTTGCCTGCACCTGCTTTATTACAGATGTAACCATTAGAGTCCAACCGTTTTTGACATTTCTGCTGCTGCAGCACAAAAAGCTTTCACTGTGCAGCTGCTTGTACAGAGAGCTTGTTTGGTTTTGTTGAGTGGAGTTTTTAGCTCCCGAGAATCAAACGGAGCAGTTTGGTAACCACGGGTGTAAGGACTCTTTTGTTCCAGCCCGATCTGAAGTGTACTGCTCTTACAACTCTGGAGACTGGAGAAGTGTGCTGCAGCAAGCACTGCAGTACTAATGCAGGATGAAAGCAAGATGAGCGACCTCTAAGATAGTTATCAATGAATTCCCTGGACAACTAAAGTCTTCACAGTGACTGGGGATCTCTGGCCTCGAAAAAAATCCAGTGAACCATTTCTCATGCTCAAACACATTATGCCCTAAAATGAGTCATTGAAGCTGCTCTGTTTTACTGGTGCTACCTCATGTCTATTCATGGTGGTAGGAGAGGGACCCTTTTCCTCCTCCCTCTCTCTCTCTCTTTCTATCAATCTGTCTGTCCTCCTCTTCCTTTTCTCTCTCCCTCTGTGGCACTCAGCCAACAATTGGAGTCAGTCAGTGGAAAAACTCTGTTAGTAGTCCATGCCCTATGGGACAAAGTGGCAACAACATCCGTTACAACAGATAGTGGGGCAGTAGGCAGGAGGCACAGGACACAGCAGCCAAAATTTAACTGGTTGAGCGACTTTGTGTCACACACATGCACTCACTGGGCTACTGTGTTTTAACTGCGCATCAAGACTGTTTTAACAGGCCTGCACATTGGCCACACGGCCACATTTTAACTGGGTAACACTTTTGCATTTTTGCCAAAGTGGTGTTTGTGCTGCCTTAGAGTGTGACAAACATTACAGATGGGTGGGAAACCAACACTAGGTTTCTTGGTAAAGTCCTAAGCCAACACCACATGCTTCTAACCATTGATTCTACAACTCTCTGGAACAGGGATGAACACCATTCTTCCAAAAGACATCCACTCATTTGGTGTTTTGATGGTGGTGGTGGAAAGCACTGTCTCACACATCGGTCCAAAATCTCCCATAGTGTTCAACTGAGTTGAAATCTGGTGACTACTAAGGCCATAATTTTAAGGCTCATTAAACCATCTAGTGACTCCTCTGCCCTATATGGAAGCATGTACATTCATTATCTCTCTTCCCTCATTTAATGAGGTTTTTCCTTTAAAGGGACACGCCACCAGGTTCTCAGAAGAAGTTCACTTTACCCAACATGAGGTGCACTACTACAGAGGCTGTGCATTGGTGTTGGGTGGGTGGGGGTGGGGTTGTTTTCTGTGAACTTTCCAAAGTTTGAAAAAATAACCCTGATGATGTTTAATGAAAGAGGCTTTTAAGTTCCATCATGGGAGCCATAGAAAGCCGCGTTGGGGGTTTCGGCTGCTCACATTTTGAACATTAGCAAATCACTGAAGTACCCCCTCTAATTTGTCACCTGCCTGCACATGGCCACCTCTTGCATGCACAAGCACTTGTGGTTGAATGTGTCTGCACTGTGTGAGACTGACATGGTAAAAAAAAAACAGAAAAAAAAAAACTGAGATATGCTAAAACCTGTGCATGGATCCACTGAAAACTCTGAAGAAACCATCAACATCTTTCTCTTGACAGCTTAGAATATGAAGTAATGTAGATTTTAGGCCTGATGTGTTAAAGTTTTACCTTCCACAGACTCCTCAGATCTAAAAATAAGAAACATGCTGACAAGAACATACGGATGAAACTACCATTTCAAAGACATCTCAGAGAAAAACAAGAGTTCACCGGGTTGGATTTTTTTTTCCCCCCACTGCCCGCTAACCCGAGTGTGCAGAGCCGCTGTCCAGGGTGCTGAACACCCAGCCCGCTGGACCGCGGTGCGGGTATGTGGCTGAGCCCTGCTGGTCCCTCACTCTGGAGCTGCAGCCCGTCCCGGGACGAAAACTCAATTAATACTCAGTGACCACCCTAAATGTTGCCAACATGTGACACGTTACAGACACATCTTGAAATGCTGGACAGGCTCGGAGCTGCTCTGCTGTAGGTCGCACACACAGGCGCACGGTACGATCCTGTAAATCCGGACGCGTGCATCTGCGGCCGCATTATCAATGGACACACAGTGACGGGAGATAAGACAAGCGAGGCTGCCTGAGAATAGCCAACCAGCAAATAATTCCCCTCATTCATCACGGCTGTGCACACACACACACACACACACACACACACACGGATGGGTTCAGTGTCTTTGATTTCAGAACCGCAGGAATGTCAGAGCTGTTGGCGTATTTCAAAGTTGCCTACGCAATGCGAGTCCAGCCATCGCACGGCGGGCACATGAAATGAAGCCAGAAGCTCTGTGCGCAGCCACCGCCGCCGCCGCCACACATGTCCGCTTCCCGTTCTCACTTTACCTGCTCCAGATGCCAACGTGGAGGACGCCGCCGCTTCGCCTCAGCAGAACGGTCCGCTTGTTGCCCCTGGCAGTATATATATATATATATATATATATATATATATATGTGTGTGTGTGTGTGTGTGTTGATATGTTGTTGTTGGTTTTTTTTTGTTTGTTCTTTCTCTGTCACTGATTTGCTCCCAGCTCGCTCCTGTCTCCTCTGCGGTCTCTGTGGAGAGCAGTGACCGGGAAGGGGCTCGGTGGTCACAGCAGCAGCAGCAGCAGCCAGATGGAGATTCACCCGCGTCAAGATGCAAAACGGCGCCTGATGTGATGCGCTGCCTCCTCGCCTCTGTCTCCCCAGCTCTCTGTCTCTCTCCTCTCAGTTTCTGCCTCTCACACTGCGTCAGGCTCCACTCCCCCCCTCCTCTCTCGCCCTCTCTCTCTCTCTCTAGTTGACTGTCTTTGACTCTCTCTCTCCCTCTCCCTCTCTCTCGCTCAAACATACAGTGGAACAGACGGTGATTAATTCGCTGGAATTCAGTTTCTCTCTCCCTCTCTTTCTATATGTGCCTCAATCAACCTCAATCCGTCGCCTCTCTCATCTGAACTGAGGCGACCGCCATCCAGCTGTTCGGGTGGAGGAGAGAGGGGTTGCATTGCACTTCAAGCGCCGCAGACAGTCATTTAGATTAGATCCTTTCCCATTTGGAGAGCCAGATAGCCTGATAAGTACTGTACTATCAACCCCAAACTGGGGAACTTCTTGACGAAATTGTATGAAATTCATCCCACTGGAGTTCTTTAGGAGAATGAAACACCCGTAGCCTGCAGCACAGCATTAGAGAAACACTGTAATTGTTTGCCAGGGAGTGATGGGAACCACACTTCTAGGTATTTCTCTGCACTCCATGTGCTGATGGATGCATCAGGTCTCTGGCTCCAGGAGGCAAAGCTACAGTAGCTTATCAGAATGAACTGTCCAATGTTATTTGAGTTTGGCTGTTTGCCTAAATGCACTATGGGGCAACCTGATGTCCTGCCAGCAGACATGGTCAGATTAACTGCCTCTTTAGCAAAGGCACAGACAGGCACACATGCGCGCACACACACACACACACAGGGGTGAAGGATGATAAATTTAAAAAAAAAAACTTTAAAGAGAAATGAATGCATGGACACACAAACCGCACATTAGTATAGTACAGTATTGTATGCATATGTACTGTAGTTAAAAAGAAAAAAAAAAAAAACATGCTTGAACTTTAACTCCCCTTTTGTCAGAAATTGCATAAATCCACAGTTGTATGTTCTCGGGATTACATCATATGTTGTATTAGTGGATATAGAGCCTATATATAAACCCAGTAATCTGCTGCTATATGGCTGTAGGTGATGGCTGACATTGGAGTGAACCATACCCTAGTGACCCTCATAATGCAGGGCTGAGTAATTAGGAATCATGGGGATAAGAGGCAGATGAGGTAAGAGAGGGACAAAAGGAAGAAACATAACAGAGACAAGGTATATTCACAGAAATCCCTCCTCCTGCCTGCCTCTGTGTCTGTCATCAAAGAACAGAGTACAATAGAAAAGAATAGAATTAGACACACCAGGCTGAAGTCTCCATGAATTATAGCGCATAATTTGCATCTGCTCCAGGGGTGCTGTTAGCGGCTGACCTTTGACCTGGCATCTGACCTGTTGGATAATTTCTCCACAGGGGATGAATATATAATGAATCATCATATTATTATCGATAGAATTAAAAGGTCAGTCAGATGACGGCCCATTTCTAATTTGAGGTAGTGTCGTTGTGCTATTACTGATGGTAGTGGGTCGCAATAGCCCACATTTTTGTTCATTTTATTTATTGATTTTGACTAAATATGTCTAATAGGTGGCTATTTTAAAAAATCGCTCGGACAAACCCGCTAAAAATATCACCTGACTTATCCCGCCAGCTCTACACAGTCTCTTTCAGTGTATTGTTTATTTCTGTTTTCAGAAAGAAAACTCTAAAAACACACACTGCACACTACCCGCTAAGCACCAAACAGCCGACAAACACAGTTAGCAACTAGCTGGTGGAGCATTTAACAGCTGAAGAGGGAGGCATTTCTCTCAGTATGGTGGAGAACAAAAACAGAGCAAAAAGGAGAGGGAATATTGGACTTACTTTCCTCAGGTGGCCAGAAACACAGCATCAAATAAATGACAACGTTGCTCTGTTTTTGCTTGACATGTAAACTGTTCACCATATTACCTTTAAAGGTTAATGATGTGTTAATGTTGTGCAAACATTTTGTTAACACCTTTTCAATTAATGTCGATTTAAATTTAACTAAATTTGACCAAAAAATTAATACATAATTGAAAGTCTAAGCATTTCTCTTCCAAAATGTAAAAGGCTTTGAAACATAATTTATAGGAAAGCATTGACATATAATCACCTTTTAAGTTCATATGACAACTTGTTAGGAAACAGTCGCTTTTATTTGAACAACCTTTAAACTTTTATTTGAAGCAACAAAGCTTTTATCCGAGTCGTGTTTCTGTCCACCTGGCAAACAAAAGTCCAATATTTGATCTTCTTTTAGCTCTGTTTTTGGTCTCTACCAACTCCTGACAAAAATATCTGGCTGTGTGGTGCTGGGCAGGTGAGCTTTTAGAGCTTTTGTCTGAGAACTGTGGCCAAATACAAGAAAATGAGAGCACTGAGAGTGATTTAAAACATACAGTTGTGGTTCAGGAGGCTAAACAATGAGATGTGACTTTAAGCTCTGCAAATTAAGGTGATATGAACAACCGCCTTTATAGTGCCATGTTGTTTTCACATTCTCATTTGGTACAGTGCAGTGAGTTATAGGCACTTTAATTAATTAAATAAAATATGAAATATCCAAGAAAGTTAAACAATGTGGAGGCCATCTTCATATTTTCTGGTCAAAATCAGGTATTGACTGAACTGACTACAGCTCTTAGAGGCGTCTTCATGTAATGAAAAGAGGTGACAAACAGAACTATTTAAAATACATGAAAAGTATTATATCCTCTTGGTTACTATTGCACAAAATAATTGTGATATAGTGTTTCCCAATGGTTTATTTGAGATCAAGGTGTGTTAATGAGAGGTGTAATGATTCATTCATTGCATCAATGCATTGATTATACATTATCCCAACTCAATATGTACACCTGCTCACAGACATAATCAATGCAGCTCTTTTTTCACCAACAGTCAATATGAATACTCCACTTAAAAATCAAATGGACTCAAAACGAATGTGTCCCCTATGCAAACTGGAAATCTCTAACTTGAACTACACAACTACAACCAGTACTGCTGCTGACAGCAAAATATGTGGTCAACACTGTACATGTGATATCAATACAGTAAAAAAAAATAAAAAAATAAAAACATTATGCATGAACATGTAGGATTTTTCTCTCCATTTATTCACACTTACTTTCTTAACATTATATATTTTTCACAAAATAAAATAACATTTATTTGACCACCTATTATCACATGTGTAGGTCAATACTCAGATCACCTGATAACAACTGATTTTTCACCACGGCGAGTGACCAAGCACCATCCACCTAGGAAGACTATGATATGGAGTTAAAAGCTCCAGAAAACATGAATCACCAATTATGAACTCCTGCTTGAATGGATATAACAGAAGTCTGCTATCCACTTTTTTTTTTTTTTAACCTTACAGGACAATAGTCTCACATAATTTTACTTATTTAGCTATGTGATAATATACAGCTAGAAGAAAAAAGTAAGAAAAAAAAAAAATCCCTCTTGAATGAAATAGTTAAGACACATGATCAAACATATTCACCGTTAAACCAATGATTCGCACCCCAGGTGTGCATGTAACAGTTTGTCGTCACACCTTTCTCATCACACCTTCTATCATTCAGGGGATTTTTTTTTTTTTTTACAAAGCGATTCAAACAGCATCTGAAAAATAAGGAGGAAGTTGTGACCTCAGCTGTGAGTCATACGTGTTGACAGGACTATAACATATGTCAAAAGTAAGAGCTAAGCCCTATAACTCAAAATGTGTCATCCATTGTGGTTCACTGTGGCTGTAAATGGTGTCTCTTATTGTTGAGCGCCGCTGCAAAGTGTCAATTCTAGAGAGGAGCTTTTTTTGATGCTCGACAACGGACACGACAAATCTAATGGTTACTGTTGAGGTTTCAGATTGCTCTTCTCTAGCTACACTGGATTCATGTTGATGTGCTCATGTCACATGACATCAAGATATTTTCCTACCTTTGGCCAGTTTTCTGAAAAAATAACACACAGACAAATGAATCCAGCCAAACATGGTGGATCAACAAGATGTTGCTAATATCTTTGGATGTCTCCTCTTCTCTACAGTCAGAGGTCATTTTTACAGAATGACGGCCAAACTGAAGAGTACGAGTCCTTCATGGGCTAAACCATCATTTCAACAGACTGTGATTTGATTCATTGTGAGTGGAAAGTTCTGAATTACAACATTAAAGAGTAAGTAGCCCACAAAAACATCCACACACCCACACAGAGGTCAGATACAGTATGTGTATATATTTGTAGCTTATTGTAAGTGAAGTTCACTATATACTTTTGTACGTACTATTATATATATGGATATACAGTATATATAATATCTTTGTCTCATATATTATGAATTTATACCGACATGAATGCAACATGGTTGGAAAATTATGTTACTGAATGTATTTTGAACCACAGAACATATATTTTCACAGTGCCACTGGGCTGCACAGTAACATTTATGAACACGCTTACATAATGAAAGCAGTTATGCAAGTATATCTTATTTCTAGACAACACTTCACTTCAACCCAGATATTAAGTATTTATTTGCAGTATATGTACAGTCAATAAATGACAATCTAAAATAAGCTTTAATAAAGTAGTAGGAAGATATAAAGGACATTTTTAAGGGTTTGTGATACATTTGTCAATAGTTATAACTACTGTGAGGCATTAATAACTGATTTCTGGACAGATAATGTGACTGGCAATGTAACATAGTTATGAAATATGTCTTCATATTTAAAAAGAAAATATACGAAACATGACGTATTTGTTGATTCTAAGTATTTATGAAGTATTTATCTACAGTAAATACTTCTACACTCTCTATGACAACTGAGCAAACTCCATCCACTAATAAAGACCATGAATGTGGCTGAAAGCTCTGGGAAAAATCTAGAGTTAAGGCTTTATTATCAAACAAACAACAACAATCAAACCTAAGTTCAAGGACGAAACCTTCACGCTCGACATGTCTAGTTAGGTTTGTGAAACATTATGTTAACAAGAATATACAGCATGTTCTTATTATTATATATAAAAGAGAATGGTAATATACAACAATTGTCCCTCAACTATGAAAATATACTAAAATAAAAAACACTGATAGTATGATCACTTACACTCAAGATTCCATATATGCTGTCTGTAGGCACATATTTCATATTTCCTGTCTGTGTAGGTAAGATACAGACAAACACATGCACACCATAACAACCCTGTAGCCAGTACTGTCATGCCAACAGACACTGACAGGGAAACAGACTGATGAGCCAGCAGACAGACAGACAGACAGTCAGAAATGCAGGTGGAGGGTTTGAGATGATGCAGAACACCAGATTTGTAAATACAAGCTACGGTGCTCAACACCATCGTGTTAGAACAATCTTATCGTACTAATAATACTCAGACAAACCAGTTTTACACTGCAACACAAGAACAGTGATGTTTCTTCACTTCCGTGTTTTTCACATGGATCATCAGCTGAGAAAAATACTTTTTTTTGTTTTTCTTGGGACATGCTGCTTTAACCTCCGCCTATTAGCATAATATCCTGTAAGTAGCCATCAAGTGCATATCTAAGACCCCTGTAACATGATTCTCATCCTCAGCTGGAAACAGTTCAAAGTCAGCTGGAGATGGAGTTATCCACCAACTCATGGAAATAATGTTAACTTAATCAGCTATGTAATTATAGCTGATTAAATATTCTAAAGAAACTTGCCATTTTTGCCAAAATTGACAGTTGGCAGATAAAAACTAGCCCGCTTTTGTCTACCCTGTCTGAAATGGAGGACCTGTCGTTTTGAAAAGTACTAATAATGTGGTAAATCTGCCCAGTTGCTATTGTAAACGGCACATGTGCTGTGTCAGAGCAGAAAGTTTGACAGGCGTAGCTTAGAATGGCTCTTCCAAAGATCACATCTTATTTATATACACACCACAGTCATTACAGATTACATCTGAAATCTTAATGTAATTCATTTGCTTCATGATACAATATTATCCTAAAAAAATGTAGAACTTAGTTGGGAACCTGGTCTGATTCTATTAGAGCAGAGGTGATTATATCTCAAAACAGTTGATACAGTATGAAAATGTAAATGGAATCCTGATATATGTGACTGAAATGAATGTGTGTGTGTATGTGTGCATGTGTGAGCAGTGTGCGTGTGTGTGTGTGTGTGTGTGTGTGTGTAAATGTGTGTCAATGTGTGTCTGGGTCTGCAGCCCCAGAGGACCAAAGTCTCCTTTGATAGGGAGTGAAAGGCCAGCAGTGGCAGCGAAGACTAGCCAAAGCGTGAGAAAACATGAAAGCAGCATCTGTAATTATGCTTAACCCTCATCCCTTGAGGAGAGATTTGATGATGAAACATCACTCATCACTCTGGCTTTACAAGGCTAATACAACACCAGCACCTACCTCCACCTTTTGTAAGGCCAAAAAGATTTTTTTTTTTTTTAAAGTAAATGCATACAGATGTGTATATATGCTCTTGATGGATTCATTAGAAAGAAGGAGACGCAGGATAGAGGAAGAGAAAAACGCTTGAAATCTTGAAAGCAGCAACTGTAATCTGTCTTACTCTGTAATTATCCCCAACCCTTCAGGGTGGGTTTGGACATGCAGCATCTCACCACCTCTATCATGCTGCTCACGCACACACATACACACACGTGACTGCACGCACACATTGAGACGTACATGCACTCATTTATCTCAATACAGTAATAACACTAATGATATCCCATGGGTACCTACAAAGTATAAAAGGAGGGACTGAAGAAGGAGAGTGGGAGAGGGAAAGAGTGGGAGAGTAAGAGTCTTTGTGAACAGTATGCTCTCATCTCTGTTGGCAGGAACGCCATTTGTGAGTCTGTATGATGTTTAAATAGAGACAGCAACTGACGCGTGCGCACACTCACACTGAGAAACGCTCACACATGTACACACTGACGAGTGTGCGCGCCGACTAGAAGACAGAGACTGGGGGAATGGAGAAGAAAAGAGGATTTAAGCGACACTGGCAGGCTCTCACACTGTTTTTAGGTCAATGACAAGAAGCCTATTCAACAGACAGACACATGCAGACACACAAGTAAAAAGTACACAAACACTTGCAGTGGCGTGCACACGAGAGCAGCTCAAACACACACATCCACGCACGCACGCACAAGCTGTGCATACGCGCAAAATATACTTAGCTGCATTTACTGTCAACCCTCAAGAATCTCTGTAACAGTACTAGAAAGGCTCGACAGATATCACACTCTCCTCAGCTGTTATTTTTCTTCATTGTCCCCTCATCCATGTCTCTCTCTCTCTCTCACTCTCTCTCTCTCTCTCTCAAATGTGCACAGGAGTTTGTTGAAGCTGAAATCTGCATGGACCAGCTCCATTTCCTGTCCTGTTTGGACACTGTGTGCTCCTGACCCATCATCTTGGCCAGGGTTCAAAGGGACAGTGTGTTTGTTTGTGTGTGTGTTTGTGTGTGTGTGTGTGTGTGTGTGTGTGTGTGTGTGTGTGTGTGTGTGTGTGTGTGTGTGTGTGTGTGTGTGTGTGAAGTGGGGGGATATGGGAGCAGGCATACAGATCAAAGGGGGTTGAAAACAGTCTGTCATCCCACTAGGAAGCATCAACTCTCATAAATATTCACCAGAGGATGTGTGCGCGTGCGTAGCTGTTTGTATGCATGTTTATGTGCGTGTGCATGTGTGTTCGAACGAAGCCCACTCGTCTTGTAGTGTAGCCCACATTATTTGCTACTAATCGAGTAACTTCCTCAGTTAAAGGACCAGTTTGACATTTCGGAAATGAGAGGACTGATACTACTGCTGATATGGTAAATATCTGCAGCCAGCAGTCTCGATGCTAAGCTTGCTAGCCTTAGCTAACTGGACTATTTCTTGGCAGTTGGCAGGCTACCACCAGAGACACTCCAGGAAGCTGCTGCTCACTGCCAAGAAATAGTTCAGCACATAGCCCTCACTAAACTGCAAACTGACATTTTTACACTTCAGTTTTTGTGCGGATTAAACAAACAAGATATAAGGTGTTAATTGGTGAGTTTCGGAGGTGGGGGTAGGTGGATGTTGTTACTATTGCACCGTATCAGGCTATTGTTTTCCCCTTGTTTCCAGTCTTTAACCCATTCAGAACACAATTATGTTCAAAACAAAAAAAATATCAACGGACTGCTGGCTCCAGCTACATATTTACCATACAGATTATTGATCTCTTTATCTAACTCTCAGCAACATCCATTGAGCTTATTTTTCAAATATCAAACAATCCCTTTAAAATGAACACAGTAACATGCACTTTAAACCTGCATTAACCACAAAACACTGACATATTTGCAGATTTCACAGTGATGGCAAATGGGGAATTTGTTATCAGCTAGTACATATCCAGCAAACACACAGCAACATTGTCATTCGCTTGCGGTCATGAATGTGTCCATCTAATGACTGTGTCCAATTTTTTTGGTCTCTACCAACTCCTGAGGGAAATATCAGGCTGTTTAGCTGCTAAATGCTCCACTATGTTCACCAGCTAGTAACTAAAGTTTGTCAAGTCTGTATATAAATGCTCAGCACCCTTACATCTGGTCAGGGGCATATGCATATAGTTGTAGCACTGAGTTTTCCATATTTTTAAAAAGTTGAGTACTATTCTGTCACAAATTCAAATAATAAACCGGATTCATGCAAACCAAATAAATATGCAAATGATAAGCTGACAGAAGCACAGTATATTGTATTGAAATATTAAGAAAAATGGCCAAAAACTAAACCAAGTTTGCTAAACCCTTGGCTCAGTTCAGAAACAGCAGAAACTGTTAGGATGGTAAATTAAAGGCCAAACTGTGTCAAAGGTCTATGAGAAGCCAAGACAGAGTCCAATAAAGCAAAAGACTTACTGTAGATGGTTCCTTTGGGCAAATGAAAATATCCAATAAAACAAAGAGAAAAAGTTGAGGGTTAAATCCAAGTAGAAAAAGGTGAAGATTTAGAAAAAGAAATCAATCACAGCTACTCCAGGGATCAGCACTCTGTCTAGCAGCACATGGTTGCCCAAGCAGGAAATCCAGCAGGTTCTGCATACAAACTGACACTCACAGTCTTCCTACTGCTCTTCCCCTTAGTTGCAACTGTACAGGTTCACTCTCAGAGAGCAGGTACAGTATGAAGAAACTAGATGAGATCTTAAATACGTCCTTCTTTTTTTGAGATCTCTCTTCCTTTCTGTTCCCCTCCACTCTGGTTTGTTTGGTATGTTTTTGCCCCGCCCACAATCACAGGTGTCACTCATTTATCTCCTTGAAGCTTAAAGGGCTAATCTGGATTTTGTTTTCTCTGATTCTTCACACTCTTCCCCTCCTTGACACGAGCACACTTTGTGATGTGTTGTGCTCTTTTTGACAATTAAACTGATAAATTTAAAAACTCCTCAAGGACATTTCTAACATCAGGGTTTGAGTTTGTAGAAATGCTCTGCATTTTCTAGGTACCTTCAAGAACAGCTTTGCATAATATTTCTGGGGGCATTTTATGCATCAGACACAAGAGGAAAGGGAGATGGGGCACCAGCTGCAACAAAGTAAACAACAAACTAACTAATGCCTTGCAAAACATATTTTCTTGGTCCTGAAACTACAGTAACATTATTATAATTCTGCAGTTGTCTGAGGAACATCTGCATAAGCTTTGGGCTATTTTAATTGTAAACAACATCATAAGCAGGTCCATCTGGAGGCAAATCTTTCCAAATCTATGTCCACTGGACTGTCCGTCCTCCTGCCAATTTTTAAACCCCCAGGTGTTTAACTGGCACTTTCTTGAACAGCAGAGTTTGAGGCATACCTGAAACTAGATGATATTTAATTTCAATTTACAATGATTTTCATGCCAGAAGAGACCATACACTGAAAAGTTCCAAACCTGTCTTGCCTGTGATCCGTTGAAATAACGCACTGCATATCTATGAACTGAATTAATTAAAGATTGATTTTCCCCAGACTGTTTTACTTGACTATATTTTAGGGCTCCTGGTGATCACTTTATGATCCTTCCAGTTCATCTCAGTACCGTTTGTGTGGGTCATGACCCTCAGCTTGGGAAATAATTCTCTAGAGGTTCTAAGTCCATGGCAGCAGAACCTGCAGTTTCTAGATGAAAAATGTTTCCTATCCAGCTGCCTTAGACTTAGTAATAGTGATATCCAACCTGGATTACTGAGCATCATCATAGATATGTAGTTAGGGCTACCTTTTAAAATGCAGTTGCCTCCTTCGATCATATCAGTCTGTGGATTTTTAGCTTTGATGTGCTGTGGGGTCACAGTCTGTATCAGTATCAGCCTGAGGTCCCCTCTCAGATCCCAACTCACAAAGACGTCCTTCTCCAGAGACAAGCAACTGTCTGTGTTTGTACCCATCAGGTGAAATATCCCACATTTACCAAGAAGAATATACTCCTTCATCATAGAGGATCCATTATGTCTGTGGAAGCTTCTAATTATCTGCGCACAGATGCTGGAAAATATTACAACGCCTGATAAAGTTTTACACCAAGCTGGTAAACATCTTCATAAAATCTTTAATACATTTGAAAGATCTGAGCTCGCCAACTCAAATGGTTTTGGTGTTAGCTGATTGAATCAGAACGTGTGGGGTGTAACATCTAATGGAGATGGTAATTGCTTTTATAGTATGCTTCCAAATAGGTTCAGGAAAATCCTGTCCCATTCTGCCTGTTATTTAAAGATTTGCTCTATATCACTATCTTTATATGGTCCTTGTGGTTGCAAGCAACTCAAAGAAAAGTGTTTATTATTTTTAAAGCTTATACTGTAGGTGTAAAGACTGGTGGAGGGGGAGCATTAACAGTTCCAAATGAAAGCAACAGAAACCAGTATGCAAGAAACGCTTCATGGGAAAAGCTAATAGCTGCCATAACTCACCGGCACTTTAACCCTTCCCTTAAGACCCTGTATCTGCTTATGTATGTGCGTGCATGTGTGTGACATTGATTTATCCGTTCTCAGACGACTTAAGTAGTGTCTCTTTTAAATGAGCCTATTTAATGGCCAGCTACGTTAACAAGTGCTGCAGGACTCTTCGGCTATGGAGTTACTTAAACAGAGAAAAGAGAAAAATAGAAAGAGGTCAAGAGACAGAAGAGAGTAATCACCAAAAGGCGAAAACAAGGTTTTCTTTTCATAATTTTACACCATTAAAGTGGTTGTGTTTGAACAAAAGCAGGCATGAAAAGCATACATAATTTGAAACTCACAAATGAGGTCTTTTCCACCTGTCAGACAGCGCTGGAGATATGAGGTCGTGATATGTGTGCGTTGACCTCATGGGCCTCTCCTGTGCCCATCCTGTGGAGTCACTTCTCTCCCTGCAAAAACGTGCCCTCGGGCAACAATAGACAGGCTAAGTTTGAGTGTGTGTGCTCTGCATGAACGTGTCCATGTGCATGTCTTTGTCTGTGTGTCTGCACGGATATTTGTGTGCAGAGTATGTGTCAAGGGCAGCTGTTCCTTCTGTTTCTTAGTAGGGCTCCAGGCGAATCCCCATCCAGCCTGTCCAAATGCTCCTTTCTTCAGGGGACAGCGATAGATTGTCACCGTTCTCCGTCCTTAATAAATCCTTCCCAACGGCAATCAACACAATCAGAAACCTCCGCTGCTCAAAAATGTGTTTGTTTAATGTCAGTGCTTGGAGCCTTGGATTTGTCTGCTCGAGGAGATGAATATAATATAGTCTCTCCCTGCATCTCTCAGACGTCACACTCTGCACATGCTGTAGTACATGGGTGAGTCTGTGTAGAGCAAGTCCATGTTGCTGCAAAATCAGGACTCAGAGAGAAGTCAGTAGTGTCTATGCAAAGCTTTACCAAATCATCTCAATAAATAGTAACCAGGGAACCTTTCAATACAGCCATGAAGCAAATAAGAGGCAAGAATTACAAGAACATACACAACCAAGATGGGTTGTGGGTGGTTGTGCTGTATGTGTGGGAGGAGAGAGCAGAGGCAGATTATGAACAATTCAAATTATAAGGTACTTCAGCTCATTACAACCAATTGTATTGTTTTATGCTCAAACAGCAATTGACACAATTGAATGTTCACTAAATCCCTTCCCCAAGCAGCGATTATCGTATCATAGCTTTGTAACTTTAACGAGGCACGGCAGGCCTGTCAAGCTTGTGATTTCTCCACATGTTGAGGCACTGAGTGAGCGATCCTTGGCATTTTAAGAGTTTGGACAGGGGTGTCTTTTTTTTTTAGCCTTAATGAGCAAAAATTTAAGTAATGGTATAAATAGTGTAATATATACAGTAGTTATATACAGTTTGTCAACTGTTACATAAGCTGCAATCATCAGCATGTCTGGCTACTTTCTACAGTTACCTAAATATTACCTCCAAAGCCAAGAGTTAGTATATCACTAGCTACCTGTAGCCACGTGTAGAAGCATGGTCCTGGAAGTTATCAGACTGGCTCTGTCCTGCTCTGTATTGGATTTGGGGAATTCCTCCAACAACCACAGCCAGCGGTACCCAATATGGCATTACATTTCCATACACACTGGTTAGTCCTCATCTGAAAAGCATTTTCTTTTGTAACATGTCTTCAACATGGATCATTGACAAGTGAAGGATTAGGATTAGGGAAGCTTTAGCCTCAACCTTTTAGCAACATATGATGTAGTAATGTTGCTATCAAATACATGTTTGCATACCACTTCTACTGGCTTCATAATAAACAATCAAAAAGTCAGCCAGAGAAAGCTTTTTCAGCTAACATACGGAGACATGGTAAGCTTAATCAGCCAACCAGCTACAGCTTCAAATTGAGAAATCACTGGCTAGAAGAATGCTTTTGTGTAGAGAAAACCCAAAGAAACATGTTTGCTATTTCCTGCTATGCGTCACAATCTGCCCCTTGAGTGACTCTGGATTCTTAATTCCCGATTTACTTTGATATTACTTCCTCGTGTGTCTATTGGATGTTTTACTTCCTGTCTTTGTTATTCCCACTTCTGTTATTGTCCGTCCTGCCCTGATGTGTTTCACCTGTTCCAAATTTCTCCTGCATCTTTTGTTTATCTAAGTCTCCTATTCCCTCACTCCTCCTCCCTTCGACTCATCTGACTGTAAACCTGTTTATTTTCATCATTAAATTATCATATCTGCACCTTGCCTTCACGAGTGTCTGCATTTGTGTCCTGGAATCATTGAGACTAAGATTATGATCTTTTCTACTAAACTGAACTGGGCCAAAACTTTTGGACCTTTGACAATGACCAGATAAATTAGAAGAAAAGAAGCAACAGAAAAAAAGTCAAACAACAGAAGTTTCTTTCCATCCCTGGAGACAGTTCCTGGCGCGTAAAGGAATTAAGTTTGATGCTGAACCTATAAGGTTTCTAATAGACTGTTAATGCTAATGTCGGCTGTTTCATGTACCTACCTGCCTATCCTCTTTTCATTTTATTAAACTCTACACCAGGTCATCAACTACATTTGTGGAAGGGCCAGAATCTTTCTCGGCAGACACTGTGGGGGCCAGACTTTAAAATAAAATTATTATGTATCATTAATGTATTGTTGTTTTGATATTTAAATTTTCTTACAAAATTGATGTCTTTTTTTTGCCTTTATCAGTCAGGCTCCTATCACCTATACCGCTGCCTGCCACCAGGGGTGATGGAGATATTTTGCCTTGATATTTGTGGGGCTGTCATGTCCATCACTGGAAAAAAAAATGATGCATTTTGGAGCAAACTTGATTGGTTCCAGGCAGATTCGTTGTCAAGGACGCTGCTGTGCCAACTTCACAGAGAAGATGAAGAGGATGAAGGAGGAGAAGTCGATTTCAATTGCTTTGGGTTGCTTTAATAGTGGGGATTTTTTTTTTAAAGGATACCCTAAATACCACAAGAGATTTTCTTTTTCCTCCTCATTATTTCGGAATTCAATCGCGGGCCGGATTGGAAGCTTTGGTGGGCCGGATTCGGCCCGCGGGCCCCCAGTTGACGATCACTGCTCTACACTATACCTGCCCACCTGTCTGCCTTTGGGTCCTCCTTCCTGTGCTCCGTACAAGAACTGTGATAATATGACATGATCAAACTCAAATGAACTTTGAACCTTAGCTTACAGGGAAATGGGCGTGGGAACATATTAATATATTGTCATGATATTGAATGTGCGTTGCTATTTCAGCCTGTGTGTTTCTTAAGAGGTTTGAAATGAAAACCTGTTTTTTTTTTTGAATCGTTCTGTCACAGTATCTCTCTTATTAGCCTGAATACCTCTGAGTAATTATCTCCAGTTAAACTCCTGGCTAAGCATTTTAACAGCATGTAGGGAAACTTTTTTTCTTTCAGCTTACAGTGGCTTTTCAGTTATGTATATGCCCGCTGAGGTTTACCCGCAGCTACCCTCATACACACACACACACACACACAGAAAAACTGAATCTCATAAAGGAATATTAGAGGAGAGTAGACACCCACCTTCCTCTATGGATTTAAATACTGGAAATTAAAAAAATACACACATAGAATGTGATTTGCCCAAGTCTCTAGTGGGAAGTTACACCTAAACTCAAAGATGATGTGTTTGTGTGAACCATCACGGCTGAGTGTGAATTCTTCAAATATTGCTAATGCATGCAGCTCCAATATCCATCAATCTCCCTCCAGAAATAAAGGTAATATTTCATTCTTCCCACCAAGTTAGGGCTCATGCACTGGGGTTCAGTTTCACCAAGGCTATATCCCAATTCTGGGTAAGATGATGGCTTCAGGGGTCAAGACGCTGATCATGTAATTGAGCTGCAGACCCTCTCTCCCCTTATTTCCTGTCGGCTGTCTGTCAATCTTATAAAGGAAAAAAAAAGAAAAAAAGATGCATTTGTACTTCAGTGTCCCAGTTCCACACAATGTATTAATTTTAATCAAATTTATCTTCATGCTGCAACAGTGTTAAAATCAAATACTCTGATAGACATATGACTTTTGGATGTGGTGTTGATTTATTATATTGTATTACACTTCTTTTGTTCATTTTATCACTTTTTAATACTGTTTTCATTTATTCTTAGATATGCTGTGTATTTTACATTGCTTTAATGTGCATGACTATTGATTATTATTGTTCATGTTTCCTGTATTAATATCTGCCTGTAAACCAAATTTCCTCCACGATCATTAAAAAAAGTTGATGACACTAGTGTTGGATATCATCAAAATAAATTGTGGACACTTGGGAGACAGTTCCAGAAAAAATCAAAAACTTTGAATCTGGCAGTGTAGCTTTCCAAAGTCACCGCCTGTCTGTGCACATAATTTCCATTTCTAATTTTTTTTTACTCTAACTGCCAAAAGTATATATTATTGAGGCTTGTTTAATTATGCAGTAATTCTGGGACACAGGTTACAGTGACTGTGCATTTGCTTGCAAAAAGATCATGTTCTTATTCATATTGAAAATGTCAGGCTTAAATAAAAAAAAAGCCTCTGTGATTCCAACTGTCCACTAGAAGCCATTTATAGAAAAGGACATTATTTAATTCTGCATTATCAATGACCTTCGGTGGCAGATACTTTTTTGTATTTGTCAGACAGAAAGGCTGAATGTCACCCATTATTTAACTTAAGTTCTAGAAATGCAAGGATATTTCTGGAAGTGACAACCTGAGTCATCATAGGCTTCACAATTATCTTAAAATTAATACGTTTATGTAAATTCAATTAATATTTCTTATACGTGTGTGACGTTATGATCCATCCCATCCCATCTCTATTTTTTATCTATATATCTCGTCTCTTTAAATTATTTCACTAAATCTTTATATAATCGTTATATTATATAACCTAATCTCGCCTTAGGCTATGAATCTATATATTTTCTCATTTCAGTTTTTTTAAATAATTTATATATACAGTACTATCCTCATATGTTAACTGTCATTGAAACTGCTTTAGAGTAAACTTTATAATAAATATTTGACTTTTATCAGCTGTGATAGGACCAAGCTCCAATGCATTAATAGGAAACATCCTTCCATTTCCCTGAAAATAACCATGGTAGGTAACGCTGCAGAAATTGAAGGTGCCATAGCAGTGGTAACATGTGACCCTTACTGATTGGAGCCACACTTAAAATGGCAAAGATGCCTTTTCCATGGCCCGTGAAAGGACCTCGGCAGGAACCTTTTGTTCGATTGGAACAGAGCTCAGGCTTCAAAACGGCTTTCAGCTCAGAAAGCTGTGAATGGATATCCAGAAAGAAAACACGTTTTAGTGCAGCAAAGTGATCGGGACAATACATTGCAGACAATAAAAAGAGGAGAAATATAATAAGAAATCAGGCAGAAAGCAATATAAACCATCTTTTCACCCCGGCCTGTTGTATTAGCGCGCTTGCCCTATAAACACAGAGCATACACTTCATAGCCTGCGGCTACACAAGAAAAGCTCCTTTTCAGATTGTGCTATTTTCTTTACAGTAGAGTTCAGCAATGATCACAGGAATTGTTTCACATTCACTTACAAATTCGCAGCATTTCTGTTTATCAGTGCTCTGTGTTTGTTTATTTTCTTAGGCTTATTCATCAAATGGTGCACGGCTGCTTTGCATTTGGAGAGAACATTCGAGAAATCTGCCGTATCATCATCATACACTATTCTAGAGTGCTGTTTGTTTGTTAATTATATTGTAAGAAGCTTATACTGTATGGTGCTGCATGTATTTTTACTGAAATTACATGCACTCACGGAGATGTAGAGCAGCAGCACTCAGCCTTTGTGTGTTCGTGTATGTGCATCTGCAAGTATTGCATCTGTGCACTCTGAAGTACAAATCTATAGACAATAATCAATGATTTTGCTCTGTAATGTGTGTATCTTTGAAGCATTGTTTATGTGTCTTGGTTGATGCATTGTTAGCAAATTAGACTTCAACAGAGCCATTGATTAATGTCTGTCTATAGGTTTTTGCTTTACAATGCACACACACACACACATACCGCACTGTATTTGCAGAACCGCGCACAGGGACAGCAAGGAATCTTTGTCCAGCAGGACTTGTGAGAAAATAATTAGCTGCATGAATTTCAGCTCGGAGGCCACAGAGTAACCACTTTTTCTTGGCTAATTGCAACACACACTCTGGCACGCAAACACGCACGCTAACACTGAATATTAAGATAGATTGAATTGTGGCTTCAGTGAGCTGGCAGTCGTTATGAAATGCTCAGCTGTCGGCTGTTTTATTCAAATTTTAACAGTGAACAAACATATAAATATAACAGTATTTATGTCGGTACCACTGGTGCAGAAGTGTAGCTGCAAGTGTGTGTGTGTGTGTGTGTGTGTGTGTGTGTAGCAAGGCTATTTCTGAGATTGCAGGGTTTCAGATGTAGGGTCCATGGGTCAAAGGACATCTATTAAACATAGCATCACATTAACTGTGTGATCTTGTGAATGTGTTTGGTTGAAGGTCGTGTGTATGAGTTTGTTTATGAGTGCGTGTGTGTTTAGAAGACCTGCTGTGTGTTTCTCACCCACCACAAGCCTCAAAGTATTAGTTCAGACATGATTAAATATAATCACTCACTGTTTTCATAGTCTACACCGTCACCACGCATTCCTTAATATTCAGTCCTTGTAAGTCCTCAGGGAGAGCATTAGTAGCAGCAGATGTCCTGTGATTGTAATATCCAAGAATCTTTCAGAGATATCAGTGATCTTTGCCTCGCTGCCATGTTGGAGGAATCCCACGTGCCTACAATTCACAAACTGAGTCCTCTGACAATTTCAGCTCTTTTTTAAAAAAAAAAAAAAGTAAAGTAAATATTAACTTTTAATTTACAAAAACTGTCTCATCACCATTTAAATAACAAAAACAGCTTCTCTAGCTTATCTCTTCGTGGTCATGCAAATAGTTTTGGTTTGATTTCCGCAACCCTTACATCAGTCTCTGAGATACCTGCCTACACAGCAATACAATGGAGGTAAATGAAATTTCATCTGTATCTCTAAAAGTATTGAAAGAACTCGACAGAAACTTCTCATTCCAGAACCAATATCCTGGTAACTTCACAGACATCGCTGTGAACAGTGTTCAATGGAAATACCTTTTTTCTTCATTGTTTCGAAGAGGACAACAAAATTGCATTCACCTCCACTGCATGTCATATTTCCAAACCAGAACAAATAAAACTGCTTCTTCCAGGCTACAGAGAAATAAGGGACTGAGGTCTGTGTTTACTCTTAAGCTGCTTGCACATGGGTAGTACCCGAAGCGTGCTGTTTGAGATCAGACATCCCTCCGTGGGCGACTGAAAAACCTCAACGACAAACTGTACAGTTGGCCATGTATTCATCACCAGGGATGGGGCTGAACCATCCATTCAGCCCATTATCTCAACAGCTACTCACATTTCACTGGCTTTCACGCATCATTAACAACAGCGACTGAAGTTACCGCTGTCTTTAGCTGTACAAGGCAACCACTGATGCCAATGGCACACACACAGGTAACCACTAATGCTAACGTCATGTGAGCTGTATTTTCTCACAGCACGCAGAGCTCATCGGCCTACTGCTCATTGATTAATTTCTCCAATCCACTCAGAGGCTATATCTGGTTCTGTTTTATTTGACATTACATTATTCACAGCATTTTGAGGACAGTTTATATATGAAATAATTTGTACAAAAATACGGGACAAATTGCATCTTCCACATTATCAGCGCTGTTTCCAAGCACAGGCAGCTGTTTTCAGCGAGGAAGCTCTAAAAACCCTCAGTGTGCTACCTGCCCTGCATCAAACTGCAGACAGAGTTAGTGACAAGCTAGTGGACATATTGGAGCATTTAGCAGCTGAGGAGCCAAGTATTTTCCTCAGGAGTCAGTGGATACCAAAAACAGAGCTAAAAAGAGAATGATTATTGGATGGTATTCCTCAGGTGGCCAGAAACATGCGTCCTCTTGTGCTGTATCTGCTGAATGCAAACTGTTTGTCATATCGACTTAAATGGTGATAATATTTGTATATATTTGTAGCTTGTTGGTGGCCAGAAGTAAATTGGGCCACCAATAAGTCAACTCTGCCTCGAAGCAGTGTCAACTTTTTCAATATCTATACAAGACCAAGATTTTTTCCTAAATGTGATGAAGCGCTTTGAAACATTAATCATGCTTCAGTTACCACAATTAGATAATGTAGGGAAAATAATGTTTTGTTTGCAAACATTATGCTGATACATTATGTATGAATATTTTTCAGTTTGCAGATATATTAATTACAAATGTTTCTCATTATCTTAATAAAAACATGATCTGGACAACCTGCTGTTCCTTTCAGAATGTATTTGCTGTTATAAATTAGTAGTGGACTGACAGGGTTGGTTGGTCCACACCAGGATCCTAACTCTGGTCTGTAGGACCGATGGGCTATACACCCATCCATCACCCTCCATCTTTGATGTCGCCTTGCTATTTAAAGGACATTGCACTGGAACTGAATGTTGTTCATCTAATATCAACTGAACTGCAGAACACGTGTGGTTAATGAGAAAATGTTTTTTTTAATAGTTTGGGTAAATTGATCCTTTCGGCTTTGCACGTGCATCATGTTATAATATATGTACATCCCATTTGCATTGTGCCATAATGATGTGACATTAGCGCCGGTTCAAATGGGTTTCATAAGATGCGGGAATAGATGTCATTACCTGCACTCATCATCAGACATGGTAATTTCATTTTCCTGGGTACCTCACTGAAGGATTTCTCTTTAGCTCCACTGAGCATCGACTGGTGTGTTTCCTCAAAGAGCCTGAGCAGCTGCACCGCCAGCTTCTGCCGCCCAGCCTAAAAGACCTCCAACAATTTCATTCCTATTACTTTTTTTTTTCTGACTGGGGCTTCCTTTGACACGTTGACACTCAAAAGCAGGTCATTTGCATATCTGCTCATGGAATAGCTCTCACCTCTCTCCCTCTCTCTCTCTCTCTCTCTCTCTCTGTCTCTCTGCATGACAATTTACAGAAATTCGAGGTTTTATTAGATTCATCCCCTGCAATTCAGCCTCACATGTGGTACAGCACACGCTCCAGTTCACAAGCTGCTATGACGGCTGCTCTGAGGGTGGGCAGCAGCTACTGTGGCTCGTCTGTGAGCAAAAGAAAATCAAAATAGCATGTGAGGCAGGAGTATTGTATTTGACTAAAGCTGAGTAAAATCTAACAGTCATTGTTTCTCTTATATTCCAGGTGAATGCAATTCGGTCGTACTGATATTTTGCAGTCAGTTAAAGTTGTACCTTCATGAAGCTCCTGTTGCACCAGCCTATTCGTTTTTGTTAGTCTAATCTTATTCCTTAGATGGATAACTGTCAAGGCTACAATAGCTAATTAAGAGGTCATAAAAAATAACACAATAATACCGTGTGGAAGTCATGAATACATTAACTTTGCAGATAGGAATAATCTAAGAAAATCGCTACAGTCTCTTCGCCCTCATGACCTCCTGCAGAGCTCATTTACAGCTCTCGTTATGGCATAAATGTGACTCTGTGCATGTGTGGAAGAGAAAAGCAGAAGGAACATGTACATGCAGATAGTACACAGCAGTGCAACAGCTCATGCTATAAATGTCACGGGGAGGATATATGGACTAGTTTGCATGGAGGAGGGGCTGCTGGGAGAAGGGATGCCCAGGATAGAGCATCTCATCTGGGTTGAAAAACAGCTCGCTTTGGGATATGTGAACCCACAGTGTAGCTCACCTTCCACCCTTATGAACACGGAGAGCACTGTGTTTGGGGAATTAAACTGCTCTCTGAGTGTGTTTGTGTGTTTGCTCACAGGCTACAGTTCAGCCTGCTCTACGAGGCATGAGCGGTGTAATAATTAAGAGAGGCCTGGGCCTCCAGCCCCAGTCAGTGTGTCTATTATTGGTTCAAGCTGTGAGTTATGTCTGTGCCAGTGGACTAGAATAAACAGTGATTTAATCTGCAGGGAGACAATTAATAATTTTACTTTTTTGTGATTCATTAAGTCATACCGATGTTTTCAAAATTAGGATTTAAGAAAGTCTTTAGGAGTCTAGTTTCACACACATCATCAGTTCCCCAGCTTCATCCTCTGGCCTTGAACATGATTTTAGTGCAGTTTTGAATTAAACCATCTTTTAAATTCCTATTCTATGCAAGGTTATAATGGCAGCCGCCTGCCTTGTGATCTCCCTCTATTTATAATCTCTTTTGAAGATATAATGCTTCTGCTGCAAACTGCTTGGCTTCTTATTTCCTAACAGCACTAAGTTGTATCTCAGTTTCTCCATCACTGAGATATTTTCTTTAATGCTGTAAGTGTCGTTTAGCTCCAGCAGGTCCACCAACGGCTGTTCTTTTACTGGCCTCTGAAGTGATGTTCATTCGTTTGGTTAGTATGCAATACACAACAATCATGATGTTCAGTGAAATTATTCTGCTGCACCTTTGCAGTTTTCCAGCTTGTTTGAAACTGTGCTGCCAGGCTTTTCACAAAACTTGAATATTACTTTGGCCTCTACACCAGTTCATTTTAGAATTGGTTTTAAATTTGAGTTTTAAAAAATCTCAACTCAGCTCACGGTCTGCTGACAAGCTTTGGCTGCATCTCAGTCTTCTTTAGGGGGTGGAGTTTTCTCAGTTGTCATGGAGATGCCTCAGCTGTTGTGATGATATTGTGAGTTAACTCTATCCTCTGAAGAACTGAGATGCAGTTGAAAGCTCTGGGAAAAGGTTGGACCTTGAGTTAAAACACTTGAGACTTTACAAATATTTTGTGTAGCAATGAACCATTTAACAAAGTCTGTGGATAACTAAAGTCTCATAACTGTACCAACAACGAAACTTCAATATGAAGGAGACCAGATTTTTTCAGTCCTGGACACTTAACTCTTGAATACAGTCTGTTCATATTTTCAAAGGCCATGTACAGCCATACAAGTTTTCTTATTTCTGCTGATTAGATCTCTGCTTAGGTTAAAGATGGGTGACGCTACCTTGAGGTCACCAGACCCCATGTGACAATAAGAATGATAAAGGTGTAATAGAGTGCCACAGGAATGAGTCCTAAAACATGGTAATTAGTTAGCATTTTGGAAGTTGCCTCTACCCGAAGTCTAAGTTTTTCAAATAGGTTTTTGGTTAGATTAACGAAATAAGGTTGCAAGGTCACAAGCTTAAGACATTTTCACGTTTTATTCCATAACATGAAATGTGTCAGTAAATACCCTAGTAGTGATTTCTTTAACCTTTAGGTGTGTTAAAAAAGTCAGTCACTAACAAGTGCCTAAATGAGACTAGAGGTCGTCGGGAGGAAACACGAAAACGCCAAACACGAAGACCTACCCACCAGTCCACCTTTACAGCCTCGTGTTCATATTCACGCTTTTGCAAACTATTGCTAACTTTATAAGAGGAAAAGCTTTTGTAGAAGCGGCAAGCATGCAAAATCAAACTACAAGTTGGAAGTTTTGCGGTGGTGATGTTGAAGTCATGCAACTGTGGTGTAGTATTAGCTTTTTACTTCCAGTGATCTCAAAATCGAGTTCATTTGTGAAGATTATACTGCGTAACAAAACATGCAAGTACCATAAACTTTTGTTTATTTTCTGCAGTAATCCTGGTTGGCCTACAAGTACGTCGTGCCTCCGTGCTCTTTAAGTGAATAATGCGTGAAATTATCCGAGTCGTAGTTCACCCCTACATGTGTTTTCTGACATTTGCCAGCCTGTCATTGTAAATAAGAATCTGTTCTTAATGTCTTCCCTAGTAAAATAAAGGTTAAATACAAAAAATTAAAAAACCCCTGTGCTTTCATTGCTGTCTTTAATATGTCTTTTTTTATTTGTCTTTATTGTTTTTAATGTATTTACGTGGCTCTGTAAAGCCCTTCAAATTGCCTTGTGTCTCAATGGTGCCATATAAATAAACTTGCCTTGCCTTTTTAATTTATCAGTATTATCACTTGAATTAATTAATTTAGATTAATTAACACACCTTGTATGAACCTCTTTTGTTGAGTGCTACTCAAACAAAGTTTATGGTGTTATTATTGATCTAACAATTTACATCTGATTGAGATGTAAGATACATGCACAGGAACACAGTGGAAACCAGTCTGATTAAATTGGTGGGAGTTGTTTGTTCATAAATCTGTGTCAGGAAACTTACAAATACATATTATTTAGACTCATTCATGAAAAGAAGAACCAGAATGTGTAAAAACAAGCTCCATCTATCATTATCACAGAGCCACATTACGCTGTTCATGGTGGGCAGATTTATTTAAACTTCATTTACCTGGATCTCGCTGCCAAATATTAAAATTGAAACAGAACATCGAAGCTACAATCTTAAATTAAATGGAAAATGTTCAAATGTTGAATCATCTTTGGTTTGGAGAGGACGTCCGCAGTTAGTTTTTAAAAATGCAAATGGTAGCCTTTGCTTTCACTTTACTCACACAGTGAGCATCTTCTTGATTGGCCCTGAATCAGTCTGTAAACCTCCTGAGCCAAGAGAAATCCTCACTAAAGCTGGTGTTTATTTTAAATAGATTTGATTTCAATTCCTCCTAAACTGGTTGGCTGTGAAAAGATTCATTTTATAGACCTTCAATTGAGCAAAATGGGTGAAAAACATTGTTGAAAGCAGCAGGAGACAAAATGTATTAAATTCACTGGGAGAGGGGGAAAAGATGAGTTTTAAAGCAGATTAAACTCGCCAAAATGTTTTGCAATTACCAAAAAATGGAAAAAAAAACAGACAAATAAGACAATATTTGCTTATAGAGGTTGCAATACATGCCCACACACACACAACAGCACATTTGTCAGCACAAGATAATTTTCTTTTTACACGCTGTATGAAATGACACATTTCTGCACTATATATCACATTACATTTCTGACAGTGATTTTAATGAGCGAATGTTGAATTTCATCTCTCTCAGATATAAATGAAAGTATGACTTTTTCTTCTCCTGTGAGTCCTGTGTGTGTGTGTTTTTGTGTGTGTGTGTGTGTGTGTGTGTGTGTGTGTGTGTGTGTGTGTGTTTGTGTTGCACTTGTGTGACACACTAGTAAAACACAATCTCATTTCCTGCTCGCGTGTGGTCAAGGCCACGATGTGTTGGGTGTCACTTTATGGCACATAATCAATCCTTCTTTTGAACATGTGTGATAAACTCTTTACATGCATGATCACACATTCACACACCAATAATTTAAACACACACATACATACATCACCACACTCACAGAGCAAACCCACAACAATATAACACCAACCACCAAAAAGAAAAAAACAATTAGTTTGTGTCTAGTTTGTGCATCACATGAGTGTGTATATGTGGGTTTGAGTGTGTATGTGTGTGTCTGCCAATGCCAAATTATAAAATGAGAACAGCCCCAAACCCTTACATGATCCCCTTCTCATTAGTTCTCATTTCTTTTCTCTCCCTTTTTTTCTCTCGTTATTCCTCCATCGTCGCTTCTCTTCCCTCCAAGGCTGAACTCAAGCTACCTCAGAATCCTCCCTCACCACAAGGCCGTATGAGATTAACTTTGTCTGTGTGTGTGTGTGTGTGTGTGTGTGTGTGTGTGTGTGTGTGTGCGTGTGTGTGTGTGTGTGTATGTGTGTGTGAGTGATTTCCCATAAATTCTCTGCTCTCCTCTGTCTCTCAGTTTTCATCACACACACAGATAGATAGACGAGCCTATTGGTATGTACTCTATACTGACAAACTGCTTTTATCTGCTCTGTGGGAAAATAATAAAACAGGTGTTGGGGGGGAAATAGTCAGAATGATTTGTTTTTGTCCCCTGTATGTGTTTCATTTTATTTACTTATTTATGTATCCATTTTCTTGGCAGGAATTCTTGTTCCCATGTTTTTGACTGCCACTATTAAACAGTACTGTATTGTTTCTATTGAGCACTTGTCTTAACTCAGTGCACAGTGTCACAGAGGAAGGTGAATTATGGGCATAAAGAGCAACAGAGGCAATCGTCCTGTTTTTTAACAATAGTCCTACAGGATGTAACAAAGCACTTTGCTTAACTTAAGACACTTCAGAACTATTTGTTCTGATTTATAGTGCACTGGGTGTGTTTGGCTTTGCCTCTCCCTTATTCGCTCGTGTTCCTGCTTTTTTCCCCCTTCCTCATGTTGCACCCAAAAAGTTTTTTTTTTAAATCTCCTTTCTTAACTGCTTTTCCTTGGCCTCAATGGAAAACATCACAATGTCAAGGAAAGATGTGAGCGAGAACTCATAAGGACTTGCAGAGAGAATCAGACCGCACTTACAAAAGGCTTTTTTAAAATAGATAAATTAACTTTATTTATAATACCTGGACAATAAACACTTCCTTCCCAAGCACAAACAGAAAACAAACAGGATTGAAATGTTGCTGTAAGATAACATGATAGGAATATACAAGAAGAGGAAGTTGATCCATAATAATTTAATAAAAATAATGAGGGAGCCAGAATAAATTATATTCAGAGATTTATGTATATATGGTTTCCTGGCATAGGCATTTCTTAAGTAGAGAAAATGAATTTCCAGTGCATTACACAAAGGGGAGGGGCGGCTATTTATGGAATGATTTCCGTAAGTTTTAAATGTTGCTGCTGCAGGTAATTGTGGGATGGCATTATCTCCTTTCATTTTGTATACGGAGGTCCAGTGTATCCTATGCTAAAGGAGACAGGGCAGGAAGCACTATGTGTGTGTGTGTGTGTGTGTATGGTGCTGGGTGTGGTCTTCCGGACTCTGGCTCCCACCAAACCACCTACACATGTGCTTCAGATCAGTTCATCAGCTCAACAAGCCCCTGCAGTATTTATACCCTGGCTCTTCACTCCATGCTTTGATCCGGATCGTCTATTGACTCATGTGCTACCAGCCTCCTAGTTTAAGGTCTCGTTTCCACGTGTTGCTCTTGACTAACTATTGTTTACCTGTGTACAGATAGTGCTCTGAGGAGAAGTGTGACTGATCAGCTTTGCTTTCTTGTGTTGCATCCTATGTGTTTCCAGTGTCTGTGGGGACTGATACTGAAAACAGCATCAAGCAAGTTGAATGAAGGCTGAGTAATCTTTTCATTTTAAACAACACAGTTTCCGCAGCAATCACATCTCTAAGTAAATGACAGGATGTAAACAACAACGCTAAAGCTGTTGAAGATGGCACAACAGTTTTCAATAGCTAGAGAGGCAAAACACGGTTTCCATATATCACACACTGAATGAAAGAACAACACATCTGTCTGGTGCTGCTGTGGTGCTCTTAGACACTACAGCGACATTACTAACTGTAAATTAATTCCTATCCCAGAGGCATTCACAATCACCATACACCACCTTACACTATGATGTAGAAATATTATTCCGGCTCTAACTGAGAAGCTGCTAGGGCAGTGACACTTGAGGACACTGAGTGAGACTGACAGACTGGAGTTCAAAGAGAAAAGTAGGATCATAATAAATAAATGCTAAAAGAGAGAGGCTGATAACACCGAGTGAGGACAGAGACGGAGAAGGGGTTAGCTGGGATAGACAAAGGAGGTGAAGAAAGGACACCAAACACACACTACAAGTGATGTAATAAGACTTGAGATTTTTGTTAAATCAATACATTTCATGCAGTGGTCGAAAAATTCCTGAGCGGTCTGCGATCTAGTAATCTTACACATATTCTTTTTTATTCCTTATATCACCTCTGTGATAATAAGCAGTTATTGCTTTGGTGTTTCTTCACTTTCCACCAATGATTAAGCAGTCAAACACTGTGTTAAGTGCTGTGAGGTTTTTGATATTAAAATTTGAGCTTCTGTTTTAGATTTGGTTGCCTCCCATTGACCATAAAACTTTCAGCAAAGAGATATTCTCATCAGGATTGTCTCATTTTGTGAGCCACTTTGGTTGTTTCATGCCAACATTTTCCACATCAAATTAAAGATGAAATACAGCAGAGGATGATGGGAATGTTATTTGTCACTGTCAGTGATCATAAGCCAAGGTATTTTATTGGAACTCTGAACAGAAAATTTCAGGGATCAAAGCAATTACAGTTTATTCTAAAGACAACTGGCAGACAGTCCAATAGTTAATGAGACTCAAAACCACAAATGTGAACCTCATGGTGGCCGTAGAGGGATAAAGTCAGGGGATCAGCATCATCATTTGGACTCACCCTCTGGGCACCATGACTGTCTGTACATAACAGTGTGCCACTCTGCCCTTATATATGTTGAGATATTTCACAAGATACATGAAGACTTTGACCCAGAGGTGGCGCTACAGAAAGTATCAGAGGAATCACCAAAGTCAAGATGGATCATCTTCTGAGGACCAGGAATGCCTGTACAAAGTTTCATGGCTATCGAGTCAGTAGTTGCTGAGACATGTTATTCAACATCACAAACGTCAGTCTGATGGCGGCACTAGAAGAAAAGTCAGTCAGTGGTGGACAAAACCATGTGACAGACGAACATCGCTATGCCTGGATCCCGCTAACAAGTAAGCAAGATTGATTGGCTAAAAGATGAAGTAACGGACATCAAAGTGACTGGCTCCTCAACTACCCTAGTGACTGACGGATGCACCGACTGACTTCAGACTGAATGGCCAACAAGTGCACTGTGGGAAGGCGCTTGTTCATACTTGGGTGTGCATTAATATACCCCACGCTGTAGCAACTAGTTCTTTATAAATAATGCACAGTGTTTTCATGTCAGTGTCAATCTCATGCTTTGCCCACGCACCCGCTGAAGGTAACTGAGCGCTGTCATGAGCACAAAATACATGTCTGCCTCACATTTGACCGTCAGTACGCACAGGCTTCCTTAAACCAGACTGAATGAAACACACAACTTCTGTCTTCATTAGGGTTTGTTCTCTCACTTTTTGACACACACAAACATAAACAAACACTCCTACCTTGTTTGTTTGCCATCCACCCCCGCAGTGTGAATGTATAATACACAAAGTGACAATGTTTAAATGGAGAGCAATATTCTAACATTAATCTAATTCAAACAATAGTCTCAGTGATAAATTACCCTGTAAACAGCAGTTTCTAATTAACTTAACCCAAACAAGCTTTGAATTAAGGACTTGAAGGATTCAATCTGATCACTGAAGTGCACTTTACACATGTATACGCTTTCATCAAACTATGACTCACAGTTTTCATGGCATTTTGCGTCACATACCGAAATCTAGCTACTTGATGATGCATGATTATAACTGTGCATGAATCAGCTCTCATATATAGCTGTAGAAAGAGCAGATCAAAGTGAAATTAGCACAAAGCAGCGACAGGACAGAAAGACCGTTGTAGGCCTTGTAAACATAGTCAGTGTATGTGACTTTCCACTGGCTCATATAAGATTTGTCCAAGCTTAAATTCTCGTGCATTTGGAGCCAGACCATAGATAGTGAATGGATGGAGGAGGTTATTGATCCAGAGTGAAGCACACAACCGCAGGAAAAAGCTGTTATCCTTTAATTAGGTGCACCTGTGTAATGCATTGCAATATAACCTGCAAAAAAAAATCGAGGATAGTTTTCTTCAAGTTTCTAATCAGTTTCTCTGTGGGCTTCCAACCCTGTCTCCCGGAAAGTACCTTGACAAACTGCAGCAGCAAATACATTTAGTAGGAAACATAACTAGATGGATTGTGTTCAGAGGCAATGTATGTTTTAATAAATGAAGCCCAGCATTTATTAACTGCAGTGGAGTTACCAGGAGGTGGCTGAGGTGGGAAAAGCACACACCTGCCACACCAGAGACTGGGGTTTGCATGGTCACTTGTGTGTGAAGTCACTGAACTTTATTCTGTATTAAACCAGGCCACAGTCTTTCCCTAAACTTAACAGAGTGTTTTGAGTCTCTAAACATAACCATAAAAAAGTTGAATAATGCTGTAGTAGCGATGAGAGGATATTGTGCTGCTAGATCGGATATTTTGGTGGAAAACAAATATGTTGTCTGTGAATGTTTTATACATACACTTTCAATGTGTTCACAACTTACGTAAATTAACAATATATACACAGTTTAGTTGTACAGAAACATAACTTTTATGAGACAGGGTTTGAGCTTCTAACGTGACGTTCACATCATAAATGATGGATGGGAGAGAAAGATTTCAGCATTTACAACTTCCAAGTTTTCATATCAGGGGACAGATTAAGAAGGGTGTGCTATTGCAGAGCTGGTCGTGTAACGATCAAAAATAATGTGCATTCAATATTCAGCAATAGATACATTACAGACCTGCAAGCCTGCTCAGGTGTTTTTAATCGCCCTGAGTGGAGCTGTAGTCAGGTGCATGTGGGTGGAGCTATGCAGAGGATTACTGAACGTCACAGTCCTAACAGTGGCAGGAAAACTAACAGTGTAACAAAGGATGAAGCTGAGTTTGATCGCACCAAGACAATCCAGAGAGAAGCTCTAATCACGCAACGTAATTAGTGAAAACGCCAGTGTGAACCTGAGTTTGATTACCTGAACGACAGACTTTGGGTAACATCTTCATATCAAGTCAGATATATCAGAGCTTCAACCAAAAAGAAAGAGTTTCCAAGTCAAAATGATGTGTTTATGTTTGTAGGAATTACAGAAACTCCTATATGACATGAATAATGTATAAAGGCTCGGTCAAACTAGCATTTCAAATGTAAAATTTTGGTATGAAATCATCTGATTTCAGTGGATGAAGTCTTTTCACAGCAGGTATTTTGACTTTTGTCATTGTAGGAAAAGAACAGCTGTTACTAATAAAATTACCAGTGGCTATTCAAACGTCTCGGTGAGCCATGACACTGTGACAAGTGAGCTAGTATGCACGATAATATCAGGACCCTGAAACTTAAGCAGCTCACTTTAGTCCTTTACACCTGAGCTTTTCCTGCAGTGAAATGTCAAAAAGCCTTTGTTGAAAAAGGCCTATTACTCAGTGATCAGTGGCTCCGCCGGCAGGAGCAAAGTAAATCTGCCAAATCTTTTGTGTTTAACTTCAGTGAACTTTGCTGTGATGGAGGATACACTGCTCCTCAAAAAGGAAACGCGAGGTGGTGGTATAACTATGTCTCTTTAATAAACTAGTTTGTTACTCGAGCCAGCTAGCTTAGAGAGGTATTGTGACTTGCTAGCATGTTAGCCATTAGCTCACCTGCTACAGTAGTTTGCTATCTAACCCAGCAAACAGGCCTGACGGCAAGAAGCTACAAGAGGCCACTGTTTCCCAGGCATGAGCGGGGTAACTTTGCTGATAGTGGTGAATTTGTGAGGATATCATCATGAATACCATCACTCATAAACCTTAAATAGGGGAATCATGTAAACAAACATGGTTTACTGATGGTGATTTAAACTAAACATGGTTTACTAAAAAGGATGCTGTTAACTGGACTTAGGTGAAAAACATCCTCTTTTGTCCCTGCCTTCTTTAAATGTAACAATTTGTCTCAAATGAGTATGGATGAAAAATTGATTACTTCATCAAATCTACCCAGTCAAAACAATCAGGAAATGTAGTTAACTGAAAAATGGCCTTCAGCGGTGTCTGAAAGCCATTTTTCAGTTAAATGAAGTGGCAACACAGAAACATTTTTTTAATCTCTGTGGAAATATTTTTTAAAAAGCATTCAATTTAAACTTCTGCACAGTTAGAACCAGGGTGTGAAATAGTCCATAGTTTTTATTTGACAACCACTGAGCTGATTTATCAGAAATACCACTGTGTCCGTTGGGGTCCGTCAGGTCACAAATAAATACCATACACACATTAAAAGCTGCACTAGTAGATATTTTTGTAGTAATGGATCAAATGACTACATTAAATGTAAAAACCTAGAATGATCACCAAACTTTTTCTTCAGTTTCTCTCAACTCTCTGAGCATTTTAGGGTCTTTCAGCTTATTGTTTTGATTTTCTGGCCCAAAACGTGACTGTTGAGTGACCGTTGAGTGACTGTTTTCACTCTCACATCCATCATCAATCCACTTCCAAGGTAATCCAACATAATCTAACTATGCAGATACTAGCTACTACACAATTGTAATTATGTTTTGAGCATTGGCAAGGATCATACACCAGTGTTCATATCTGCATGAGTGAAAGATAGAGCCTGAAAGAGAGAAAGCAGGAGTGTATGCTTTTGTGCGTCTTTCACACAGCTGAATGATGAAAGAGAGTGTAACATCTATCTATCTATCTATCTATCTATCTATCTATCTTGCAGCTAGAGATGGTATTGGACATCAAAACGGGGATAACACAAGTAGGCTTTTAGAAAACTGTAACTGTTTTTTTGGTAACTGCCTCCTATCTTGCAGAGTCAGAGGCCTAGGAAATTGGAAGTGATTCATAAAATTACTGTGGCAGTGAGTGCCATCACAGGCTGAGATTATCATCATCCAATGCTCAGCTCTGAGTGTGTGTGTGTGTGTGTGTGTGTGTGTGTGTGTGTGTAAAGGTCTGTCTATGTGTGGGTTCTATTATAAGTTATAGTCAATAAAATCCCTCATGTTGATGACTATGTTTCATATGTAACACAGTGAGAACAACTGCTAACACCTACATATAAATACAAGGCCAACATATTTGCCCATTTATCTCTTTACCCTCCTTAACTAATCTGTATGTGAAGAAAAAAAAAGAAACAATACCAAAGATGTAACAATCCTAAAGCTCAAATGGTGTCATCACACATCTTCAGTGGTTCACAGCTGAGTTTGTTACATAAAAGTGCTCAGTATAAAATATCACCCAGCTGCATCTTTAGCTTCTAAAGATAGTTTTAAGGCTCTTAATTTGGCCTTGACATTGCAGCCACATTCTCCTGTGGCCCTGTTATGTCACTTTGAGTTTTACAAACAATGAAGCCAAATTATTATAAAATTTAACACCTCACTGTACCTCACATGATTGGAGACACATTGCCACCAATCAAATATGGTATTGAAAATGTCTGAATCAGTTTGATTCTTTTCCTGTTCCCCGTGTCATTACAAAGCCTCAAATGCGAAGGACAAAATATGATTTTGCCTGCTTTCGCCTCCAGTGCTAACACGAGCTAACAGGCAAAGTTCATGGTCAAAGTTCAAGACAGAGCAGAGAAGCTTCATCCCCAGTTGAAGAGTTGGATATAAGTTAAAAACCTGTGAATGACATTGAACCTAAGGCTGATCAACAGCAGTTTGCAAACATTTACATCACTGGTATCTGCACTTAAAAAATTGCGATGTAGTGAAACTGAATCAAAACAGCAAAATTGTGGACTTTGAAATCAAAACAATGAGCTTAAAGATGCTAAAATGCTTTGCAGAGCTGTGGGAAACTGCAAAGTCAAGTGATAATTCTCTATAGGTTCATCACTGCGAACAACCTCTCTCACATTAATCATAGTAATTTGACCCGTTGTTAATGTAGCTTTAAAATTTATATTTTTTTCTGATTTTCTTGTCGTCGATGCCTTAATATGCGCTTACTGTTGTTTTTTTTCACCCTGTAGCACATATTGCAGTAAGATCCATATGAAGTGACATGAATGAATTATCTGTTATCTCTGTGTGTTATGCTCTTCCTTTGTACTAAACATTGAGTCTATTATTTGCATGCCCATGAGTTGCTAAATTTCTCTGCTCCCGAGTCACCAAGACAAATTTGGATTCTGATAATGTTCATACAGTATGTGTTTGGTTTGAGACTTGAATCGCCTCGACAGCAAACAAATGGGAAACCAGAAATTCTGCATCTTTCAGAGGTAGTGGCACTTGTCTGATCATGTGTGATATATTTAGAGTCCAAAATGTAGATAAACAAAGCCATTTCTGTGCACAGCTGATGGGAAGTGGTTGGTACAAATTCTATGAGTCTCACCTCTAAGAGTGAGACTTCCTCCTCCTTGTGTACCCAGCTGAGATTCACTCCAGCTCTTCTTTTCATCTGAGTCAAACCCCTCATCCTCCCAGAAGTTCTTTTTAAACAAAGAACCAGACCAGAAAGAGGCAGCCAGCAAAGCTCCTCTTCCTAAATTGCCATCAATTTATTCTTTGTTCTTACTTATCTGTTACACTTCCACAACTCTGACAAACTTTTATCCCTTGCACGGTTACGTTTCTGTTCCTCTCCCACCCCCCACCCTACAGTTAAACAGTGATAAACCATACTTATTCATTCCTCTGTTTGGCCTGAAAGCAAATTACTTTCTATTCACTGGAGGACCAGTTAAAACAGAGAGTGTGTATGAATGTGTGTGTGTGTGTGTGTGTGTGTGTGTGTGTGTGTGTGTGTGTGTGTGTGTGTGAGATGAAATGGCATAGGACGTGTCAACAGCAGGTTTTTGCTTGTGTGTTGCCACCTAATCTCACGCATGATTAGGAGAGCAATAACACGACTGTCTGAGCAGGTTATAAAAATGGGAGCTCCTCTGTGCGTGTGCGTGTGTGTGTGTATACACTTCTATGTGTGTGACAGCCTAGAAAATATTTATTGAACCACTAACTGTCTCTCTTTCTTTTGTCAACCTGTGCTCCTTCAGTCTTAAGTGTGCTTTCTTTTATACACCTGCTGTATTACAAGTCTCTGGCCTTTCGTCCTCCTTGACCTTCATCCAGCCTCTCCTGATTGCTTCTTTCACTAACATATTTTCCTTCTTTACCTCTTCCATCCCCGGCAGCCTCTCTTCAATTTCTTTGTCTGCTCTAAAAAAGCTTGATTGTGGAGATGTCCAAACAAACAACACACACACACATGTGGGCACGCTCACTTGACAGATGCTAATGGTCTCCCCTCAGCTTGCTTTTTCCATAAATTGCAGCTCCCGTCCTCTCTCCCACCTCTCCTGCCTCTCTCCCTTTCTTTCATTCACTTCCTGGCCCTACACAGTCTATGGCCTCCCCATTATGCTCATTTTGACTGTAAAAGGTATGATGTGCTTTGATGAAAAAAAAAAAAAAAAAATAGATAGAGCAGAGGGCTTTTATAGGGAGCTCAAGCATCCACATGTGGTTCCGTGTGTGTGTGAGTGTGTGCGTGTGTGTGTGTGAAATGGAAGAGGGGAGGGACTCTAAAAGCTAGATAACAAGATAACAATTCATCTGAAATTGTGGCGTATAGCGCCCTCCTGTGGTGGCAATGTTTACACTAACATAAAGGACACTTTATGAAGTTTGGGTTTGTTTTACATAAAAAGGGATGCAGAGGTCATCTCATGGAAAATCTCTAATTGGGTATGCAGATGTGAAACTGTTACAGCAAAACAAGAAGTGTATGAAGAAAGGCGATGTTAAAGAAAATGTGCAGCATTTAGCCTGTTTTTTTGTGAAATAAAAATGACAGACTTTGTTCAGAAGTTGCATCAGAACAACCTTCACCATATGGAGGAAGTATTCAGATCTTATATTCTTCAAATCTTATATCTTATATATAAGTATAAGGACCAATATAACAGTGAACAAGTCCAGCATTCAAAATCCCACTCAATAAAAAGTACAGAAGTATTTCATTTAGGTATAAAGAGTAAATGTGCAGGTTTTGCAAAATACATTATTATATTTTTAATACATCATACACATAAAATATGTATTGCATCAGTGTGTAGGCAGAGTGACTTCTGGGTCTGCACTCATCCACTTGAACTCAATCATTCAGCCTTATGCTCCTTCTCGGCCACTGCGTTCCTCCAGGGAATGTCTTCTTCAATTGCTATCCCTGCACACAAGGCAATTTCAGTCCAGACTGTTCTCATCTGTGGTTCCCCGATGGTGGAATGAGCCACCAAGTTCTCTCAGAGCAGGGGCGTCCCTCTCTATTTTCAAGAATCTCATGAAAACTCATCTCTTCCAAGAGCACCTCCTTTCCTAAAACCTTAACATGTCTAACTAGCACTTACTATGCCCTTTTTCCTTCCCAGCACTAAGTAAACAGATGTGGTACCCACTTACATGAAGGTTTCCCACTGCACTGTAGCTTTACTATTGTCCTTCACTTGTAAGTCGCTTTGGATAAAAACATCAAATAAGTACATGTAAATGTAAATGTAATTTTTTAAGCAGGATTTTAATGTCGGAGCTGCTTGAGATGGAGCTAGTTTAAGCTTTTAAATTAGTCCAGTTGTTCCCAAACTAGAGGCCGCCCCTCACACCTCCAGTGGGTCACCATCAGATGAATTTGAGGGGTGGTGAAATGATTAATGGAAGAGAAATGAAGAAACAACAGCTCTGATACACAAATCTGTTCTCAGTTTTCAGACTTTTCTCTAATATTTGATTTTCTTTGGTGAAATATGTGAAAGTTATACCTAAGGTCTAAGTTTAGATTTGAAATCTTTTTGATAGAACTCCAAACAACAAAAGACATCTGGGTTGCAAAGGGAGGGTAACCTTTAGCAATGCATTGTATTTTATAATTTCATGTAAAATTTTAATCCTAAAGGTAACTTGAGTTGTCCAATAAATTTAGAGGAGTCAAAGAAATTGGATCAAAACTTTATTTAAGGACAGCACTTGAGTAAATGCTGTTAGTTACATTCCACCACTGATTACATCCAATCACATTTATTTTCTACTAAAAGTTTGACTTTTGACATAGGTTTATTACATTACAGTAAATCAAAGCAGGCAGCAGGGGTGAGCTATAGAACGCCCGAAAAAATCTGGCCTAGATATTTAAAATTCAATTTCATTATTGCAACATTATCAGTTCATGTTGATCACGTTAGACTTCACTACCACACCCATCACATTCATGGGGAGAGGAACCATATTGTTGGGATTTAAAAAGTCACATACTAGCATGTGGATTTGATTTAAACCGATGATACCACCAACAGTTACTGCCTTTGTTCATATAAAAGTGTTGTTTTGTTACCTGTTCACCTCCCGAAATCCACCTTAAACTTAAATCTTTTAATCTATCCAATTTCTAAACTGCCTGTCCGGTTCAGGGATGAATGAACAGCCAGGATTACATTGTATTGTTTCACCTTTACCAAGCACACAGGGCTTTGCTGATGTTCTCCCCCGATAACTCCCTGAGACTGCTGTCTCATTATCGGTTTGTCAAGATCCAACCTGCCTTGTTTTGAAGTGCCCTATCTGCACCTCCGCAACTTGACTCAACAGGAAATAATTCAACTGGGTGAGCCAACATCAAAATTACATTTATTAGCAGAACCTAGACTCTGTGCAGATTCACAAACCTGTGCAGTAAAGATACTTTATAAAGCTACACCTATAAACCGAATGCACCTGATCTAGTCCATATCTCTGATTTTCTCTACAGTTCAAACAGGTCTGGTGTTGTGTTGGAAAAACAGCTGAACCTATCAGAGATTAGTGACCCGTATTAGAAAGTGGGACATCACAATTCAGTGCCAGAAACAAGAAGAAAGCAGCAGAAAAAAATGCCTTGAAAAAACTAGAAGGTGTGGATGAAATTGATTTATCAATACAGGCTGTTGTAGGCATCTTACATAAATAACACATCTTAAATTAGCATATTTGCCTCGGTATAAGTGTTCCTGGCATCTGCCACCATAGTTGATCTAGACTGAATAATAAAGTGGATCAAATTGGAAATTCAGTTTCATGCTGCACATCCCTAAACAGGAGTGGTTGGATATGGACTGCAGGCAAAATGTAATGTTGCTGACCTGTGTAGATTGACAGGTGTCTGGCTCCGTATACTCTGCACACGGCCTATCTTTGCCATGAGGCCCCAAAATGGGTTAAATCCTGGCTTTGAGTTTGACTAGTAAATATTAGCAACTGTGAAACACACATCATATTTCCTAACACATTATATACACATACTGTATATACTGCAGGTATCACTACTACTGACCTTAATTCTGAAAGGCCAAGGATTGGATGCTGCCATGAGACTGCATTAGTTCATGTGTGACTGGGAACCTTTGTTGCATGTCACTCCCCATCACTCTCTTTCTCTCCTCTCATTTCCTGTCATCACTCCACTGTCACTGCCCATTAAAGGACAGGTTCACAGGTTTTGAGCCGGCCTTAAAACAAAACTGACATGCCCATTTGTACGTTGAAATCGCTTTCAATTCAGCATTCATTAGCAGCGGTTGTATCGGCCAGCTTTGCACTGACCTGAACAGCTAAAGTTCAGTTGACAACATATTGGAGATACTGTACTTAAGAAGTGAGGATGGCTCTCATCTATACTGTTGTATGTATTGAGCTGCCTCTGACCAGTGATGCGAATGAAAGGGATTTGTGATTTGCATCCCTATTCTTAAAGCAATTTCAATGTAAGTAATGGGTGACAAAATCCTCATTCTGTGTAAAAATTACTTTTAAACTTTTTCTAGGTTATGCTATTGCTACACGGCCAACGTGAGCATTAACAGCTGTTTACTTACCAGTCTAGAAGAAATGTAGTGAGTTCATCATCAAACTTCATTCCTTTACTTGTCAAGAGCTGTCTCTAGAGGTGGAAAGCAACACCAATGTCAACTCTTTTTTTTGCTAACCAGCTAGCGACTCACTGTAGCCTCCAGTTCACCATTAGGGTGTATAGCACTGCTCAGAGGATGTTTTATAACCTCTTGTCTTGTAAATGCAACGATGGCCGAAGCACTTGTCAACCAGCAATCACCACCACCCACTCCCAGCAAGAAACCACATTCAGCAGCACAGAAAAATGACAACTAGTCCCTTTGATTTATTAATAAAACATTAGCTTCAGCTGAATTTTAGAATGTATTTTTGCACAGAATAGGGAGTGTGTAGTTTGTCCCCAATCACCCATTACATAGCTTTAAGAAGGGATTTCTTTGCAGCCAGTTTGGACAGAAGGAGCAATTACAGTGACCAAAAACTATTACAGTGTATATATAGATAGACTTCAAAAAAATCTATCCATTAAAAGAGAAAATGGCCCCAAAACATTTTTTAAAATGCTTCAAATGTTCTGAGTATTACAAATTTTACTGCACTTTGCTCAAACAGGAGCAAAAGTCATTTGGAGAAACTGATTTCCTGAGATTGATAGGAACCAGGCTGAGTCAAACTAAAGCAAGCGTGTTATCACTTACTCACTGACCAGAGCAGTGCACTGATGTCTGATGGGGAAAAGAATGGGAAAACATTTCAGGGTATATTTTCTCTCAGGTTTGGCTCAGCTGGTAGAGGTGACATTTCTGTTCACATGTATGACTGACCTTAAAACCACATTATGACTGACCAAAGTAAAGTATGATTAACCTGAGTATGTTTGCAGTTTTTCAGGGATATATCGGTTTTCACCAGTCTGCTGTAGAGTGAAAAACCATAACAGCAGTAAATTTGAAATGACACCCTGAAAGGTCATTCAAAAACAAAGACATCCCATAGATCAATTGTGATTCAAGTGGCCTCTGTTGAGGTTCAACACACACACATAAACACACATACCTTCTAACTCCCACTCATCAACCATACTTAATTACATCTGTTTAATTTGCCCTGCCATTTATGACTTACGCAAGCATTTGTCACCATGATGTGCTCTGCTCTGACCTATTTTTCCACGTCACTTATATCTTTACTTGTGAGATGACAGAGGTCGCCAGAAAGGCGAGAGCAGCATCAGCTCTAAGGCCCAGTGGTATGCTATACGAGCTCTGCAAGAACTACCCTGGCATCCTGAAAATCCTCTAGAACCTCATCAGTTGCATAAAAAACTGCAGTCTTCATTCTGAATGAAGCAGAATTGTTTTTTTTCTCTATCGTGGCCAAGAGGATAACCAACTTCCTCATGAAAAATGGCTGCCAGAAGCAGGGGTGCAGCAGATCCAGAGGCCTAAGAGAGAAAGGTGACATGCATGTCATGTGACTGGCCCATGCAAATGCATATGGTCCTGTCCCCCTTTTTTCTACATCCTTAAATGCATCAGAAGCTTGCTAGCAAAATACTTCAAGGTACAGCCGAGATTTCACCACAATCTGGCAACAGCTGGAAGGAGGTATCGCCATGGGATGTGCAATCCTGTTTAAATCATCCTCTTTGGGGTGAGACAGATACTTGGAGGAGTGAAAATGCCATTGAGAGGCTACATGGACGACATCACAACCATGCTCCAGACAGCAGAATGCACATCAAGGCTGCTGAACAGGCTTGATGAGCCTATGAACGTGGGCTAGAATGAAGATCAAGCCCTCCAAGTGGCAAAGCCTGTCTCCCTGGAAAGGGATCAGAAGCGACAACACCATCTTTGTCGTAGGCGGGGGAAGAGATTCTACTGCTGTCCAGACAACCTTGTCCACAGCCTACACAGCAGAGCTCCCGGACAGGCAGATGGCGAGAGTAGCTCAGAGACAGCTCTCAGATGGCCTGGCTAGGACTGACCAGAGCCAGCTCCGCGTCAAGTACAAAGTTGATGTTACCAATTCACCCAATGGTGATGCCTCCGAAGTCATTCCTAAATATCACTCAATTGCGTGGTTTAGCAGTGGTTTGGATGTATTTATGTAGTTTTATGATGACTTTTTAATGATGTACTTTTTATGTTGCATCTTGTTACCTTTTCTATGTATAGCACTTTATGGAGTTTCTGTGTTTTTTGGGTGAACCTCTGCTACGTCAAATGGGTACATTTTGTACAGGCCCCTCTGGCTGATATGCATGTGGATTCATATTCATAAGCAGGAGAAGACACAGCTGGTCCTGGAAATGAAGGAGTCCATTGACCAGCTGGTGAGAGCTGCAGATGTCCCCATATGAACTGGGAGGAAGTGGAGACCCCAAAAAAGAGGTCAATGAGGTAATCAGCAGGCTGAAGCATCGCAAGGTTGTCAGCAGAGTCCAGGAGGATCAGGCAGGCCTGGGGCTGGTTGAAGCATCTCTCCTCTGGTCAAAGGCCACCCTGGAAGAAAGGAGGGGAACTACAAATGGCAGCATTGCCTTGTCCTGAGAGAACTGGCTGAAGTTATTGAGACATGCAGGTAGGATGCAAACATCAGGTCCTCCTCTTCAGCCAAGCACCTCATATGTCACTCCAGCCTGACATAGTGATGTAGTCTGTGGCCACCAAGAACGTCCCATTCGTAAAACTCAGGACCCCATTGGAAAAGGTGGTAGAGGCTACCTATGAGAGGAACCAGTCATAGTACTCTCACCTGTTGGACCAGTGTACTGGAGGGGTTTTGTTCACCCTATGGAGGGAGGGATGCCAGGGTTTCATCAGCTCCTCAACATCTATAAACCATCAACAAAGGCATTTAAGATCTGGCAGAGGAGGCCGAGAAGGGCAGCCTTTGGCTGTGGCTGAGGAGGAGAAATAGGAGTTGGGGGCCAGGCAACACCTCAGTCATTAGCAGTGGGAGGCAGGGAGAAATCTCTCTTATCACTCCGCCACCAGGACATGTACTGGGCTTAAAGGAGTGAAAATCAATCAGACCGGTTGCCTGTTTTTTTTTTTTGTTTGTTTGTTCTGGGTTTTTTTTTTTTGGTTTTTTTTTTTTTTTTGGTTTTTTGCACAAGGCATTGGCGGAGGTGCTGCAGGCAAAAATGCCCACCAGGTTCAACACCAACCTGTACATCAAATTGCATGTCATCTTGATGTTTGTTTGTTTCCTCCATCTTGGATTTTCTTTTGTTTGTTCTGAAGTAAGATGCTCTGCCCTGCTTGTTGTCATCTTGACAAATATATCATAATAATAATCTAGAGAGAGTGTTTAGCCTGTCTACTTCCAAGGTAGTAAAACTCTACAAACAAAGGCATACAAAATGAAGCTCACTGCATACATAAACAACTATATTTGCATTATAGTAAGATAATATAGATTTCTGTTATGTGTTTAAAGGCCTTAAAGCTGAGGACTAGCAAAGACTTTGATTTCCACATTTGTAAGATTCTGTCAAAAAATTATTATTCTACAGTTTTCCACCCCCAGAGAAAACATTAGACATAAAAGCTGAAACCTTTTTGTGGCTGCTTCCTTTCATTAAAGAAAAAAAAATCCCCATCTGTACTTTTTGAATTGCTGTCTTTGCATTTCACTGGAGAGAACAAATCACCCCTGCTTTTAATGTGAAGACGCTTTTCCCTGAAAAAGACTTTATATATTCATTATACAATACAATAATTGCAGGAACTGTTCTTTCTCTATGAAACTCAGAGGCAGCTGCATTGCCAGGCTGACGTCAGAAACATTACTTAACACCACATCAGGAACTTAAAAATATAGCAGATACAATCATGATCCATAGTAATACCCACAAAATCTGCTCTTGTGAAAGGCCGCTTTTGTGGCTTTTGGTAGGAATATGTTAGGCAAGCATAATGAAGTATTCTACTTTTTGTGTCTTCAGTTACACCTTCTCTAGATTTCTTTTTGTGACTAATATTCTTTCATTTCCCTGCATGATTTGACAGCAGAGCTACATTTTGGGAGCATCTACCTTCTTAAATTTGATGCACCCTAAGCTTGATTGTGCACAAAGGACATTCAGCAATACAAGAAGAGACACAATGAGGCAAAGAGAGGCTGTTAAGATAGTTAGATTCTTAGGTGTATAAACATACAAGTGTAGCATTGCATTGAGCGCCACAGCTGCAAACTGTGATAAAATGATAGATAGATAAATACAGATATCCAGAGAAACACAAAGTAACAACAAATCCAGGGGTTGAGACAGAAATAATGATCACATCCATCATCAATACCGCTTATCCGTACAGGGTCACAGGGGGGCTGGAGCCAATCCCAGCTGACATTGGGCGAGGGTGGGGTACACCCTGGACAGGATGCCAGTCTATCACAGGGCTGACATATAGCGACAAACAACCATTCACACTCGCATTCACACCTACAGGCAATTTAGAGTCACCAATTAACCTAACGTGCATGACGCAGGGAGGACATGCAAACTCCACACAGAAAGGCCCCAGGCCCAGGGTTCCTGCTAGAGCCTTCTTCACAATGGATGAGAATTACAATAAAAATAGACGAGATAAAATTAACATTTCACAAACATTGTTTGGATGCACTGCTTGCAATCTGTTTGCAATCTGCTGGAGAACTTCTAACTACAAAATCTAAGATGTCCATAACTTTGTGACCTTATGATCTTTAATTGTAATCCTGAAATATTAAAAAGTGAATGATTTATAGATAGATAGATAGATAGATAGATAGATAGATAGATAGATAGATAGATAGATACTGTGGATCTAAATAGCAGAAGTAGAAGTAGTTTAATCTTTATCACAATATCATATTTTTTCAACTCTTTATATGATTTGTATGTAAAAATCTTGATTTCAGAATCAGAGTCAGCTTTATTGGCCAAGTATGTATTGCACACATACAGCAACAACAATGGATATAAATATCTATACATTTGTAAAGTAACTGAAGCTGTAAGACAAATGTAGTGGAGTAAAAAGTGCAATACTTTGGTGAATGTAGTTGAGTACAAGAACCTCTAATTTGTAATTGAGTAAATGTCCTTACATCCCTTCATTGTCAGTCCGCTATAAAACTGCAGTCAGCGCGTATTGTAATAAATAACCGGATATATTTATTGTAATTAATATAATTTTGTACCTAAAATAACTAAAACAGCGAACGAATAGACTGTATAGGCACACCGCAGCTTCACGGCGGCACTTTGTCTGGCAGCAGCGGCCCGGAAGTGTTTGTAAAACGGTTAAAAGCCCGTTGACGGTGGCTAGTTGGTGTTAGCTGTCAGCCGGGTTCAGTCATTGTGCAGGGATGGAGGTGACACGGAAAAGTAAGTAGCCAGCCACATTTCGCACACTTGATTTTTTTCTAGTTCGCCATTTACATCATGGAGTTGTACAACGGAGTAGTGACATGAGATGCATTTATGCTGCTTCAGGCTCTTTGATTTTTGTGTTTGTGCTGCTAGCTAGCTAACTAGCTAGGTAGCTGCGAGGAAACGAGCACGGCTGCGGGCTTGTGCGCTCCTGTGCTGGCTAGCATGCTTTCCACATCACGCTAACCTGCGAGTATTAATGCACTTTTACTTTTTTTCCCAGATTATAAAGGCTGCTTGAACACAGTGTACAGTGCCATAGAGGAGGCTGACTTCCTTGCCATCGATGGAGAATTTTCAGGTAACCGCGGAAGAGTTTTAGCAGGAGTGGAGACTGCAGATACCCGACGCTGTGTCTGTAAATATGTGACATGTGTTTTTTTTTTGTTTTGTTTTGTTTTGTTTTTTTTTTTTAGGGATAAGCGACGGTCCTAATGTCAGTGCACTAACCAACGGGCTCGACACACCAGAGGAGCGATACACGAAGCTGAAGAAGGTTTGCAGAGTTTGTTAATTACTACACACCTCCAGTCAAGTCAAGATATCAATATATTATCTGTGGTATTATGTTCAATATCACAGATCACAAATCAAAGTGCTTCACAATCTGTACAGCATACAACACCCTCTCTCCTTAAACCCTTGAACTGGATGAGGAAAAACTCACCACAACAGCCTTTGACAGGAGAAAATATAGATGAAACCTTGAGGAGGAGGAATGTTTCTCCAGGATGGGCAGACATGCAGTAGATGCCACGTGCACAGAATAGAGCAACAAAGTAGATTTACAGTGTGGACAGTATGATCAAGCAAATTCCACATGCAGCCAGACAGATAGGACCATGGAAACCTGGAAAGAGGACAGACTACAGAAACACAAGAGGCAAAACTTAAGCACACCATTCACACATGTAGGTTAAAAGAGCAAACGCCACAGAGGGAGATGCAAGGACAAACCATGCACACAAGGAAGAGGCTGAAAACTCCCAGTTTCCCTTCATGGTCCTTCAGCAGTCTCTTGATTATTTATTGTTTGTTTTATCTCATTAAATCTCTCTCTCTCTGTCTCCACCAGCATTCCATGGACTTTCTGCTGTTCCAGTTTGGACTATGTACGTTCAAGTACGACCAGGCCAAGTCAAAGTGAGTGATGATTGCAGATAAGAACACACACAGAATTTCAAGTCTAGATGTTTAGATGTATTATCTCTCAACATTGTTTTTTCACTCTTCACATTAAGAAAAGGGTTAGTATTTTGAGATCAACTTGGTTCTTCATCAGGTACAGAGAAAGAGCCAACTTGTTGCGAGTCCTCTGGGCAACAGTTTTTGGGCACAGTATCTGAACAAGATAAATTTGTGTGTATTGTTAGACTGACAAATAACAATTACGCCCTGTGCCATCTCCTGAATTAACGCAATGCTGGATTACCAAGTGGCCCACTGCCTCAGGGCCCCAGAACATTCACTGTGTACCAACTGATTTATCCTAAGTTCCATTGCCAGTGCCATTGTTGGGTTTTATGCAAAAACATTTGTCAACTAAGAATTAAAAATGGAAGTGATCCAGCTGTTATCCTCACTTTTTTCTGTTTCCTCTTATCATGTCTCTATAGGTATATCACGAAGCCTTTTAATTTTTATATATTCCCGAAACCGTTCAACAGGACATCCCCTGACATAAAGTTCATCTGTCAAGTAAGTCAGTGTTATAATGTTTAAGATGGTTTTAAATTGTTCCTGCTTGGTCAGCAGTGAAACGATTATTTCGATGTTAGGTTTTTTTTTTTTTTTTTTTGTTTTGTTTTTTTGTTTTGTTTTTTTCTTTTCAAAGTTGGAAGATCATTTTTTTCATTTCAGAGTTCCAGTATTGACTTTCTGGCCAGTCAGGGATTTGACTTCAACAAGGTGTTCTGTCACGGTGAGTGTAACATGAAATAACACTGATATTTCTTTTTTGCTTTGCTGTCTCATAATGTCAAGGTAGTGCTGGGTGTCTAACCTCAACATGCTGCTAAACTGATTCGAGTTTATAGCATCATGTGTCACACTTTTAAATAACTGGTAGTTTATCTCTGGATTTTTTTTACATTTTTTTTTTTTTTTTTTTTTTAATTAAAATCTTATTAATTACATATTGCTATTCATTTAGGCAACATTCTCATGTTTTTGTTAAGACATTTAGAAAGTTTTATTAATTTTGTTAAAAAGAAAATGTGTTGTGTGTGTGTCCTTCTCAAATCAGTGCTACAACTTGGGTTTTGGTTTTTGCACAATTTCTTTAAACATTTTTGTACATTACACAGCCTCAGTATTAAGTAAGAAAAGCTGTCATCTGTCACTAGTTCAGGAACAGCTGCTTCTCTGCCTTTTGCTCTGCACTCAGACTTGTGATAGTGGTCTTCTGTTAGCCTGAGTCTGGGCCTCTGCCAGATGAAATGTCAGTGCAGCCTAATTATTAGGGTGCCCTGTGCAGAACCCTAGTTCACTATTAGAGTCTGGGGAAAGTCTTTATTTTCAACACTGTGGTGTCCACATTGCCAGAGTAGGTAGAGAATTATACTACCACTTGCTTTCACAGCTTCAACAACGTAATTACACATAAAAGCTGCAGAGGCTTAGCAGAACCAGCGAGAGCATCGATTTGCTCTGGTTCACTTGTATGTTCCTGTTTAACCAGTGCTGTTGATGCTGTTGTTGTTGACAACATTGAGTAGCTTAAAATGCATGACATCTTGCTGAAACTAATACCCAGCAATTCTCTTTTTCATCTTGCAGTAGACTCTCCAGAACATGGACTCTGTATCTCAAAGTTTATTTTGATGGAATGCAGTATTGCAGTGTAAACTGTTTAGTTTTGCAGCTGTTGTAGGAGGGTCAGTGGGTAGAGCAACCGCAGAACTTCAGCTCACTACACAGAAGTGACACTCATATTTTTCTGGTTTTCAAAGGAATCCCATACCTAAATCAAGACGAGGAAGCCCAGCTGAGGGAGCAGACAGAGGAGAGGAGGAATCAACATGCTAACGGTGTAGGGACACCATCCTACATCTCCCCATCGTCCTCCAAAGGCCCTGCAAATGTACCCGAGGAACATAAAGACTTCATCAACAGGGTGATGTAAGTGTTACAGTACAAGAAGTACTAGATTCCAAGTGTGAGTAAACATTTACACTCAAGGCAGCATTGTGTCTCTTGTTTCAGACCATGGTGGTTCAAAGAAGAGCTCTGTAGTGACAGGGTGGGTGTGTGTATGAGGATGAGAGGGAGGTTATTCATAGTGGTGGTAGCTTAGTTCCTTCATACTAATGGCACCAAGATTAGGTGACCTGGTTACATTTCTTTGAGGATAAACTGGGCATTGCCAGCCAGCAGGAAGCCCCCCCAGTACTGCCCCAGGATTCCTTGGTATAAATAAATGAATAGACCTAGAGTCATACTACTCTAAATCTCTAAACTGACTGGGGAGCAGCTGAGTGTCCAGGACAATGTGGGGGACATCACTGAAAAAACAGTCGTGCTTCCCTTTTCACAAAGCTGCCAGTGTGACACTGACTCTCGAGTGATTACAAATGACTGGAAAGATGAAATTTGCTAACCAGAAGCAATTATGTTGGCATCTCACCCTCTGTTTTGATCATTTCTACTCTTATTTTTCCACACAGAGAGAGAGTTGAGGCCCTCTTCACTAACTCAGAGAAGACTTTGGACCTGGAGCCATGTACTGGGTAATCTAGCCTTTATCTCAAAAGCCACATCTGCACTGTTTGTCTTTTCCATGGTGATTTTGTATTTTAATCTGTGCATATATTCATGTTTCCTTACCAGGTTTCAGAGGAAGCTGATATACCAGACCCTGAACTGGAAGTGAGTGTCACTTACCACTTGGCTATTATTGTTGTTATGGTTTTGGTTTGTCGTATATTTAACATTTTCCTTGTTCTCACAGGTTTCCCAAGGGACTTCATGTGGAAACCGTGGAAACAGAGAAGGTTAGAACATGTTTTATTTCAACTTATCTTGCCTCCTATTTGTGTGTGTGTGTGTGTGTGTGTGTGTGTGTGTGTGTGTGTGTTTTCTATAATATTTCCTCACATTTTTATTGTAAAATGTTTCTATTTATATTTAAGCTGACCTGCAGTAGTTGCTTGTTTTTATCTTTATATTTCCTTATATTTCTTTTCTTCTTAACACATTTATTGTTATGCACCAAAAATCCAAAACAAATTCCTTGTATGTTGAAAACCTACTTGACGATAAACCAGATTCTGATTCTTGTTTTTGTGTGTATGTAGTCTCATTGATGTAATTTCTGTATGTTTGCAGAAGGAGAGATACATCCAGGTCAGCAAAGTGGATGAAGAGGAGAGGAAGAGGAGGGAGCAGCAGAAACTGGAGAGAGAGCAGGTGAGTGTGAGCTTCATACAAATCTCAAATGTCCCAGTCAAACTCTTGTTCTATTGATCACAGTAATGTATTGAATGTGGAAATACATACAGCTTTTTTTGCCTTGTTTTTTCTGTGACCTTGTTGTGAAGGAGACTGCACTACTGTCTGATTACATGTAATATTTTTACCCCACACGTCTCCTCCCCCAACAGGAGGAGCTAAATGATGCTGTTGGCTTCTCCAGGGTTGTCCACGCCATCTCTAAATCTGTGAGTCAACCTCCACCTCTTCAGCTTTAAGTGCCTCTTATAGTTATAGGTTTTGAGTTACACATGCACACATGAATAAAACAGTTGCACTCCAAAGTATAGACTCTCATGAATCACAGTTTACCAGATACATTATTTAACTTACAGTTTTGCCTCTTTATAGCCAGTTCAGTGTTTTAGTGGTGAAATGTCTTTGGCTTTGGTAAGTCCGACTTGTGCCCCTAACCCATGTCATCTGACACACAGGGCAAACTTGTGGTTGGCCACAACATGCTGTTGGATGTGATGCACACCATCCACCAGTTCTACTGCCCTCTTCCAGAGGTACACACTCAAGATGGATATTTTAGATATGCAGCCTTTTTGGCTGCTAAATATTTAGCGTTTTGCTACACAAACTAGCAGATTAAAGCTAAGTAATGTCCTCTATGCATAATTTATGCCAATGCTCTTTTCTCCAGGATCTTCAAGACTTTAAAGAGGTCACAATGTGTGTCTTCCCAAGGTAACATTTCACTCTTGTGCTAAATTTGTTTTTGTGTCTTCACAACAGCTGCTTTTCTTTTGCTTTTTGTCATTCAGTGTGTTATTTATCCATTTTACACATTAACCTGCAGACTTCTGGACACAAAGCTGATGGCTTCCACTCAGCCATTTAAGGTAGACATTTTAACTTATATTTCTTTGGCATATTGTCTTTGTTTAGTTGCATGTTTGTTGTCTGCACTGTATAATTACTGTATATTGAGAGCTTATGTGAAGCAGATCAAATTTCTCTTGTCAACAAGAGAACAGTAAAGTTGACCATGATTTTTAAGTTGTGCTCATTACAATCCTCTTATTTGATAGGTTATTAATATGGCTTGACAGTGCACATCGACTTAACAATGATCTCTGAGCACAATCATGATTTTGTGTCTCTAAACGATAACATTAACAAGTTGTTTTTAACTTTTTTTGTGTTGCAGGAGCTGATCAGTAACACCTCTCTGGCAGAGCTGGAGAAACAGCTGAAGGAAAACCCCTTCAAGTCACCACAAGTTGGTGAGTTGATGCACTGAAACTTGCTTGAAGTATTCTTCACTGTATTAAATCCTGCTGACACCTTTCCTTCTCTGTGCCGTTCCAGAAACAGCCGAGGGGTTCCCCAGCTATGACACCGCCCAGGAGCAGCTCCATGAGGCAGGGTACGATGCCTACATTACTGGCCTCTGTTTCATCGCCATGGCCAACTACCTGGGTAACACACACAATCACACGGGTCCTATTTGCAAATATACAAATGTGTCTAAATACATATTGTCTAAGTTGGTGTGCTTCACCCTCTCTTTTCAGGCTCTTTTTTGACTCCACCAAAAGCTTACATCTCTGCTCGATCCAAACTCATTGAGCCTTTCTTCAACAAGTAAGAGATTCATTTGAATTCATTTGCTGCTCTTTGATTAACCGTTAAAAGACTTAAATGAAAGGTTTGTAATTCTACTTTCTATTCTCAAGGCTTTTCCTGATGAGGATAATAGATATTCCCTACCTCAACATCACAGGACCAGATTGTGAGTAAAATATTGTAGCACAGCACAGCTGTATGTTAAGATTGTTGCATTAACCACTGCTTAGAAGCTTTGCTATACTTAAAGATACCCTGTGGAGATTTTGAGCGGTAGTAGCACTAAGAAGCAATACTTGCACAAGTGGTTGTGCACACACATTACTGCCACCAGATTCACACTCTTCTGCTGAATGACTGGGTGGCAGAAAGAAATGTAGCAGTGCACTTGCAAAGGGAGTGAAGAGGAAGACTGTAAGCTAGCAAACATCGATGTCAACAATGCACAATTTTTAAAAACATTTAAAATTGGCCTTGTCAGGTCTCAAGAAGTTAAAGCTGCAGGAAGTTAACCTTTTTTTTTTTTTTTTGAAGTGGCAGAAAAGCACCAAAATAAACCCTCAGGCCTGATATGCTATCATCTTAACAGTGTGTCTTGTCCTTATAGGTGCTTCAGTTTCTCAGCTACTTGTTAACCAAAGCTTTTGATTTTCTTTTGATTCAGCATTGATATGAAATATCTCTATGAAATTTAAAACTGCTGTTGCCACTTCTCCACCTCACCCTTCACTGTTTTTTCTGCGGCTCTCTTCTGCTCCTACAGTGCAACCCAAAAGAGACCACGTCCTGTATGTCACCTTCCCAAAAGAATGGAAGACGAGTGACCTCTACCAGCTCTTTAGTGCCTTTGGTAAGATGTGATTTTTTTTTTTTTTTTTTTTTTTTTTTTTTTTTTTTTTTTGGCAGGTTTTGCTCGCAAACCGGTATGAAACTATAATTTATCACTCACTTTCTGCTTCTCTTTTCCACGCAGGGAACATCCAGGTTTCATGGATTGATGACACATCAGCATTTGTGTCCCTAAGTCAAACGGACCAGGTACAGATAGGTGAGTTTGACCTTCCTTCCTCACACCTCACTGGACTCTTGTCATCTGAACAAAAAAATGTTGACGCAGCTTGTTAACGTGTTCCTCTCATCCCGCAGCTATGAACACCAGCCGCTATGCAGAGAGCTACAGGATCCAGACATATGCAGAGTACGTCCAGGGCAAGCAGCAGCAGCAGGAGAAGGAGAAGGTCGGCCAGACCCCCAAAACCTGGGGAGAGGACGGCTGGGTGAAACCTCACTACACCTCCACTACTTCTAGTGGTTTTGGATATCCCAGGTATGCCTGTGATACTGTGCACTACTTTTGTTTTCAGCATAATATTGTTGATTTACCTGTTGCCTTGGATTTTCTGCAGGTTATGTATGTATGGCCTATTTTAATTTTTTTTTGCAGGGGTTTGAGGAAACGCAGCATCAGTCCAGTTCAGGGAGAGCAGGGGAGCGGAGAACCTGTAATTACAGACGGCTGGAGTCACTACTCCTACCCGGATAGCACTGGCAGCAAGAAGATGAAAACTGATGGTGTGTGAACACATGCATGCATACGTACTTTCCTGCCGTAGCATGGCAACATGCGGGTTTCCCATAGGAAAGTACTTAGCACAGATTCCTTGTGCCCTGAGGAAGACGGCAGGTGGCATTTTGGATAATCATCACAACCAAGGCTGAGTAATTAGTTTAAGATCAGATTTTATATTTTATTTATGGCCACCTGCTCCAGAACAGACAGGTCAGATGCATTCTGGATTGACAACATCGTCCTCTTGGTGCATCACACTGAGTGTATCCCTCCTCACTTTAAATGCCTCATTTTTCTGTATTTTTTGCTTGTGTGCTCTGCCAGTCCTGTGAATTAAAAGGTAAAATGTACTTTCCATTTAAGGAGGTTTAACATAGCCTCTCATGCTCCAGTTGTCTTTGTGTTCCCTAGATACAAGTGCACAGGCCAATGCTGATGCTGTCGAGAGCAAGACATCAGAGGGATGGCTAAAGACAACGTAAGTGAAATGGAGGTGGTCATTCATCCTGTTACTGTTAATCCTGTTTGCTGTGATTTAACCCTCTTAATGGCTGCTGTGCCCTGCAGAGACGCTTCAGATTCAGCAGGGCTAAGTCCAGTCCCTGATGAGGAGGAAAGTCCTCAGGGCACAGATCCAACCAATGATGCTGACGGGACGGTCACCTGGCAACAAGCCCAGACAGTCCACGGGAGGAAAGGTCAAAAGAACAAGAAAAAGAAGTCTGAAGGTGTGTGTTTGTCAGCGCTCGTTAACCCTTTCAGTCTGACATCCATTACAAATGAATGTCATTACACATTAATCCACCAAGAAACCATAGAAAATGACATTCAGTTTATTTCTTCAGTGTCAAAAGTAATTAATTTTTATTTGTCTCTACATCAAAAACAGCTAATGGAGCATGACTTCTCAGCACATAGATGTCACAAAATGTAAATGTCAGCTAAAATCGTGGGCTGCCGACTACTAGGGCCCAGAGTGCCCTGTCAGCATGGTTCATATATTCTTCAGTGTTCTGTCCATTCAGTTATTTGTTGTATGTGGGAAAACGTACAGACAGAAACTTTTTTTCCTCCTCATAAATGCTGTCTTAGAACATGTGTTATACTACCAACATGCAAACTGATGGCATTTCTGAGTAGAAGAATTGATGCTTATAGCCAAATGATGCAGGAAGGTGGTGACTTAAAAACTGTTCATAAAGATTTAAAACTGAGCAAAACAAGACAGGGAGTCTACAGCCATGCTAGCGACTCTGAAGTTGCTAAATACAAAACGCTAACACAAAAATGCATCAACTTGCATGAAACAAAGTACAGCTGAAGGTGATGGGGAAATTTCATTCGTTTGACAGGCTGACACTAGATTAATTACATTCCTTCCTAAATGTCTGTACCAGATTTTATGGCAATCCATCAAATAGTTGCTGAGACATTTCAAAGGGTTTAATGTCCCAATCAATAACATTTCTGTGTGATCACTTGCAAATGAAGGTACTTGAAATGTGTTTCTTGTTCTTATCTTGTCTTTCCCTCTTTTGTACAGCGGCTGAATCGACAACATCGCTGTTTGAAGTCCCAGAAGTGTGGTAGCAAGAGGTGGGGAGTGGAGAGGCCACTGTCCCACACTGGGCTCCTGCTCTTTGTAAGCACTTGGGGCACTTCCTGTAAGGTCGTACATCACTGGGAGTGGTGCATGCCCTAAATTCATTCGTTCACTCAACAGCTGTGGATACCGTGTCCAAAGCTACCAGCCAAACTACTGGACTGGGTTATTGAAAGAGAGAACACAAGCCATAACAACAGCTGCCATATTTTGATCTTGTACCACAGAGGAGCAGGAAACTCTTCTGAGTAAACACACCCACACACAAATACACCGTAAGATATTGAAAATCTAAAGTACACAAATGTTCATTTATCCTCTGATGTGTCCAGACTGGAATCTGCCATCACAGCCATGCTATCACTCTGGAAACATTCATCAATTTTAATGACGCGTCACCTCGAATCAGTCTTAAATTTTGTGAGCGTGAGTTGTGTGCGAGTTTGTGCATGTGAGGGAGATGTACCTTTTCTTTAGTCTTTGTATCCCTGTGAATCCGTTTTCATAAATTGTGAGAGATAAAATACCACTTGACAGGTCCTGTAGTTTACAATGTCAGGGTTATTTAGTATTTTAATGCAGTCAGATATTTTTTCCATTTTAAAAGAAATGTAAGTTCTGTCAACTCCTCCAGTTTTATCATATAAGCTTATCAATGATAATGTGATATTTATGATTGGTGGCATTTTGACCCTTCATGAGGTGCTTGTGTTTTTGTTTTCTTTGTTTTGTAAAGTATTGTTTTTCTTTACTTTTGTGTTGAATGTTTTGTAACTGTGTCAACCCTGCAACAATGTCAAAGTATGTTCTAATGCAAACGGTGTAAACGTTAAACAGACGTGTACATTTTTGTATAAGATAAAGTTTAAAAATCCTGAAATATTTCCTTGGAAAGGGGGAAAAATTAAAGAATGTTTCTTAGTATCTCTGTTTCTGTATCCTCTGTTCTCACGCTGCTCACTTGGAGCGATGGTGTTCTCTGTTTATCACTTCATTAATAGACTCTGAAATGGGTCCTCATAAGGTTCTGGTAAAACCACAACATAATGTTGTTGGTCAAATAACATTTTCTTTCTCTTTCCTCCTCCTTTTCCTCGTTTAATTTAAAGCAGCTTTAGGAACTTTTACAAGACACATTGTAAATTAACTACCTTTGACTGTAGTTTCTTGCTAAAATAATTATACTTGAATAAATGTCATTTAATTAGTGATGCTTTACTTTTTTACTATTCTCTATCACAGTAGAACTTAACATCTCATACGAGTGTTTTTCCACCTGGTGGCCCATGAATGTCACACATTTTTGATGTACTATCCTCAGTCTCCAGTTTGGCTTGTATTGCAATTTAATACCATGATTTGTTATAGTCCTTAGAATGAAGATGAGGTGCACAGTGAGGCACTGAAACTCAATAATGAAAAGACAAAATTTGCCAGTTTTAATTGCACAACATCAAAATGCATAAATCCAACACGATAAATACTGCTCAACAGTAAAAGTAATCTTTAGTCCTTCTCATTGTAAATGTGACACTTCATCTAATAACATTAGTAGTATCCATTATACATCAGCTCGTGCTGGTGTATGATGATGATACTGATTTTTTTTCTTCCTGTAGAACAAATGCTATCTGGGAGACTTGCAAACTTTGCTCCAGCATGTGTTGCACAGTTCTGTGCTTCATCCAACTTCCATCATTATTTTCATAATAAACTGTGAGTTTCCAATTAAGAGTCAATCCAAGCAAAACCAAAAGCCAGTCTTCCAACAATGGCTGTACAAATTAAATTTGTTGTTATGAAAATAATGTTGTACCAAAGCCAAAACCTACTTTGTGGTTTTGCTTATTTCTAGGCCACAAAAAATATTTCAGCACTGCATCAGACTTTAACTTGGCTTTAACAGAAAAGTGTATCATGAAATGATACTACTCTCAGCTCTATCAGTGAAACAGAAGGAAGTCTTGCTAAAATATTTATTTATCCTCATTGATTTCAGCTGTGTCAGTTCACCCACAGAAAGGTATCACCGGAGAGGAAGGTATTTTGTCAGCGCAGGTTTATGCTTGTTCCTCGAGCTGGATCACTGTTCTCCTCAAGACCCTTACTTCACCTCCATAAAGCACAAACCAGGAGTGTGACCATGAGAACTAGGGAAGAGAGGAGAAGAGAGCAGATGGATTACAAATATTTAACTTGGTAGAAGTTTCTTTTTTTTCCCCAGACACTGTCAGAGTCCTCACCTGGTATGTCCAGGCAGCACAACCACAGACAGGGTGCAGTCTGGGAGAGATCTGAAGAGCTTCCCCAGGCGACGGTCCAACTTCCCCATCATGAGCTCCATTTTCTGGTCCTGCAGGTAACACATATTCATTACATGTGTGCTAGACATCGTAAACATTGTGAAAAACCAAATCACAAATGACACTTGTAAGTCTTTCTTATTTACCACCTCTTCCAATCCTACAGCTTCAATAATCACATGTCCAAGATAAGAAATGTCAGAGAAGACACAAAGCACAATCACACTGTCAGACAGAGATGCCAGGAGAAATAAGCCTCACAAAGCCACCCTTAATCTGAAGGGCTCAGTCTTTAAAGTGAGATTTTTGTCTAGAACAGATGTAGTGAGAATTGACAGAGGCTGGCAGCTGAAAGCCAGAACAATCACTCAGCTATGATGTTCAAACATTTCCCAAACAGCTGTTGTCCCTGTTGTCCCACGGCAAAAAGCAACCAGGTATACAAGACTATTTTGACACCAGCAGCCCCATGTGGTTATTACTGTCATTACACATGAGAACACAAATTTGAAAATGGAGACAATTACTCTCCAGAGCCAATAGTCAGAAAAACATACACACACACACACACACACACACACACACACACACACACACACACATACATATATGGAGCCAGTAACATACCTAAATCCTACCCTAGCATGTTGAATACTCATGGGCAGCATATTAGCATGCTGACAAATAAAAAGACGCTATTTCAGACAGTACAAAATAACACACAGAAAGACCTCTTCACACAAGAGATTTTTGTAGAGATTCATGTGAAACACACAACAATCATATTTAAAACTCTGTTTTAAAGGTCCCATATTGTATAAAATGAGATGTCTATGTCTTTTTTGATTATAAACCAGGTCTAGGTTCCATATTTACGTGTGACAATATCAAAGTGCTCAGTCGACAGCCTTTGTTCAGAAACTGATCCGTAAAACGAGCTGTCGGCACTTCCTTAACTTTGTGATGTCACAACAAAACACTCACCACACTGAAAGCTGTGATATTTTTATTCAATCACTCAGAAAACTACATTGAGATGGTTTTTGGTACTTAAAACCACAGTGATATCTTCTTATGGATATAAAAACTTTAAATAAAACACCAGAAAACTGTAAAAAACAAAACAAAAGGGACCTTTAAAAACATGTGACTACCATCTGGAGTCAATACAATCTGTTTCTTACCTGAGAACTGGTGTGCATGTGGGTCCTCTCCTCGTCTTCCCCCTCAGCATTCACTGTAGACACTGATGTTGTCATGGCAACCCATGAACCCAAGTGGGGCGGAGTCAGGGACGGACAGATGAGGTACTCCTCCTTCCAGAGGTCCTCAGAGGAGCTGAGGGCTGCGTGCTTTCCCTCTGAACTCTCAAACTCTGTCAACCAGACACAGGTGAGGTGGAGAGTTCTAACAATCTGTGCACCCACAAACACAACAGTGAATAGTAGCGAAAAGTGAATACTGTAGCTTTTTGCTCACGTATGTATGCGTGTCTTGCATGTTTTCCAGCTTTGGCAGGCAAGACGATTCCATCCACCGTCCCAAAGAGACCAAATGTCTCTCTGACTGTTTCCTCAGACAGGTCAGACTGTGTGGTGGTGAGCTGCAGCCGTTTACCGTTTACTGTAGCAGCCCGCAACCCATTTGCTGTTTTAATAGAGGTTACACCTGAACCTTCTGCATCTAATGTGTGTCCATTGACCTTTGCAGAAATGTTTATGCACTCAGCCACGCTGGGCTTTAATTTAACAGCGTAGAGGTTTCTGGTGTTGAGAACGTCCCCCATCAAAGCATCGAGAGTCAGGTCCAGGTCCAGCATTGACTCATTGACAGGCCTCTGGACCTACACAATGCATACAATGTCAAAACACGACATGTTGGAGATAGAGCGGTTTGGGAATAACTTAAACTAGAATGCAATGGGAATAAATGAAGAGTTACCTTGATGGACTGTCCCTGCAAATTAAGTCCATTTAAAGTTTTCAAAGCCAACACAGCTCCCTCCAGCATCTCGAACTCTACCTCTGCATGGATCTGGAGACCAGAGCAACCAGAGAGAGAAGGTTTAATAGGAACTGACGCAGAGGAAAATATTTGTATCAACAGATCATTGTCATGCTGGATCAAAGAGATATTTTCTTCTATCACACAGTAATACAGCAAAACAAAAAGATCCTAGTGTGACTATGTGAGCACATCCCATCACCCTTTCTTTAAAAAATGAACAGCCCCTGAGTTGTAACAATGTCTTAAGAGTTATTCAGTTGTGCATTGGTTAAATGGTGACCAACATAAAACAAACAACAGCTTATCAAACGATAAATTGCATCAAATGAAGGATCCTAATGCAGGTGAGACATACCCTGACAGCTGTGTTCAGCATTTTGATTTTCCGAACTGGTCCACAGCAACGAAAAAGCCGCTTCACTTCCCTCTCAGAGAAACCTGCAGGGAACGGCCCGGCAAATACCAGACACATATCACGAAGGTTTGCACAGACCTGCAGGATAAATACACACACACACACACACACACACACAGTAAACAGTACAATAAACTAACACTCTGCCATTTCAGATGTATGATGTGTTGAGTAAGTGACTCACCCTCTGGCGCTGCTGCTCCTGATGAGGAACACACTGCTTCAGGTGGTCTGAGAGGGAAGGGAAGTGGAGCACTGAGAGGAACGGACGCTTGGTCTGCCTCCTGAAAGACGCCAACACCTGAGGGAGAGAGGATACAGTTGCAGAGGCAGAGGAAGAAGAAGATGAAGAGTTTAGGGGAGGATGGTAAAATGGAATGAAAAAAAGAACAAGACACTAATCATATAGCATTGCTTATATACAGTAATTATACTGTATCTATCTGTTGAACCAAAGGATCAACTTAATGCATTGTTCCTTGCTTCGTCCCTATATTGTTTATTGCCAAATTAGACAAAAATGCCATTAAAGATTTTCCAACAAACCTTGGAACATTCAGAACTTAATGAAGACAGGGACTGTAATATCTAAGAAAAACCAACAAACCCCCAGCTCCCCATATGTGCACTATCATGTTTATTATGGGTAGAAAATCTGGCTCATTTCAGGTTCCGGCAAACAGTGTTTAATCAGGTGAAGGTCAAGAGGGAGCAGATTGGCTCCTGAGTCCAAACCACCTAGCTCCTAACCTCTTTGTCTGAGTTGTGCCACTGCTGATTGGACAGATCCAGAGCTACGTCCGAACGCTTCCCGAAAAAGGCCACTGACCGGCCAAGTGTCTGCAGTATGTCAGCAAACCTGCACAAAGAAGAAGGACAGAGAAGTTGTCAAATATATCTGCGCCAGGGAGTGTGATGAGATGGATTTTACATTGTGTATTAGTAGCAACAATGTGCAAGAATTCTCTGATGGGATTTTAATGCTTTCATTCATGATACAAGATGCATCCTATCAACTGGATTTTCAGGGAGGGATTAAACCTCATGAACCCTGTGGTTGCAGTTGAAATGAATCATCACAGACATTCGAGAGGAAAATTTCAGATGAAGACAGACTTAGTTAGAGTGAACGATTAAATTGAAATGACTAAAATCAGTGTGCATCCACCATGTTTTCAGGTCATTTCTGAAACCATCTTTTCTGTCTTCAGAGATTGTGTCATTGTTTTCTAAAAGCTACATTTTACTAAAATGTGAGGGCTGTTTTTGTACTAAAACATCAGGAAGAGTGTTTATGAAAAGCTAAATTTTGGCTGTGAAGAATACTGGCTTAGTGCAGAGGCCAGACCCTGAGAGGAAGGATGAGGTCTCCTGACTCAGTGCGGGACATGGTCTGAGTGAACGTCGTTAGATGTAAAGAAAACAAAGAGGTTTGTATCAGGCACTGTACCTGTGACTGGGTGTGGGTGCAGACGCAGAGTCAGTGAACTCCTCCTCTATCGTGTATCCCCACAGCTCCTCCAGATGATGCTCCACAACCTGACAGTGAGCATACACAGAACAATGCTGTACTAACTCTGTGTGTGTACGTGTGTGTCTTTGTGTGTGTTAGGAAGCGAGGGGTTACCTGAAGAGGTCCTGTTTTAATAAAATACTGGGCCAGCTCCAGGGCCGCCACTGCGTCCTCGATGGGATTGTGACCCTTCTTCTCTTCAGTTTGTATTTGCCTCCTGGGACACAAGTGGACAATTGAATTATTAGTCATGGTGGCTGAGAGAGAGACGCAAAGACAGAAAGAGGAAGAGAAAACTTACTTCAGCACCGTCTCCGCCAAGACCTTGAGCTTAAACCTCTGTCCGAACTCTCTCCTGTACAGCAGTGAGGTGTCGATTACATGCCGGTGAATCAGCTGCAGGGAGCACAGAGACACAATACAGGTCAAAAAACTTCTATTATTAAAAGAATAATGCCTGTGTCTGCTGTGAAGTCGCTCCTGAATTAAATACCTGGCTTGTGGGTACATTGCTGAGGTTCTGTTTTGTACCCCTCGATATCTGAGAAAAACAGAGCTAGCTGACTACACAGAGAGGAAAAATGGTTCTGACATTTTCTCACTGAACCACGCCTCCCTCTAATTTCACTGCAGTTATCTTTGCAAAGCTTCAAAGAAAGATTCAAACAACCCCAAAACACAGGAGGATGAGACTGGGCTCAAACTCAAACTCAAACAGGATCATCTCATAGCTGCTGCAGCAGAAATCAAAATGTCAGTAGTGACTCACTTTCAGAGCTATGAGGTCGTTGTTAAGTGAATGGCCGACCAGGACGGCGTCTCGCGGCAACAGCGCCCTGAGCTTCGCCTGAATGTCCCGCAGGGTGGTTGTCACCGGACGCAACATCGCTGCAGTGATACCAGAGAACCTATCAGAAGGCACACGGCAACGCAGGCAACAGAAATGAACTTTAACCTTTAAACAACATGTGATGTTGGTTATCAATAATACAAAGGCATATGAGTGTGAGTGTACTTGGTGAGGTAGCTGAGGATGCGGTTCGGGGGTTTCACCAGCTCGTCCAGCACACAGTTCCCATCACTATCCACCAGAGAAACACGAGCCAGCTCGTTCCCCTTTTCTGTTAGACACTGGAGCACAACAGCAAAACAGTAATGAACTGTTTGAAACTGGGATGGAAATCGGGGAATAGGTCAGGACACAATACTCTGACATTATCTTGTCAGCAAAAGTGATAACATCATCCTACGCAGGGTGCTAAGAAATGATGGCTGAAATGGAGACAGAGCAACGACGGAGGCAGCAAATGATGGAGGAAGTATTTCCAACAGGGAGCTCGAACCACAGTTTAGACACGGTAGAGGTGAAGCAGATGCAGTTATGTGCAGACTCTGCAGGAGGTGTCTGACAATTTGAGCTGCTCCTCAGATGAACTACGCGTGGAATAAAAACGGTGTAGCTCATTCTGTGAGGTGGTAAATATCTATCACTACAGACTACCAGAAACACAAATGTGCTTACATCTAAAGAAGCATTCTGTCAATTGGAAAAAAGTCAGATTCAACTTTTGATAAAACTGGCTATGTTATTTTAAAGCACATTTATATCCGTGGTCTGTTTGATGGAGAATTCCTCTCTTAAAGGGGCTATTTGTCAGTTTTCTCTGCCGTCAAACGTTGTTTCTTGCCTGGAGCGGGTGCTGGTGATTGTCGCTTGACCTGAGCTCCGGCTTTCATTGCGTTTATAAGACCAGAGGTTATAATACTCCCTCTGAGCAGCTTGCTACTCCTTCACGGCAGATTGGAGAAATGAAGTTTGATGCTTAACTTGCAACACTTCTCCTAAACTGGTAGGTAGACAACTGTTAATGCTAACGTTAGCTATGTAGCAATAGCAAAACTTACAAATAACTCCTTTAAAGCATATTTACACTACTGATGACTATGAATTTTGAAAACTTGACATAGCCCTTTAAAAAATAAAAACAAAATCTAAATATCATTTCTTCAATGATTCAAGTTTTACCAGTGTATTTATAACATACCACTTTAGACACTACTGTGACATTAGTGTATCAAGAATGCGCTGTAAGAAAAAACATCTGTCCATAATGTATGAAACATGGATGTGTTTGAAACTGCATTAAGAATAATTAAGAGCAATTCACCATTTCACAGTCGAGTCCATACAGAGGGCTGCTGTCAGTCACACAATCAACACTGTCTGTACACACAAATTCTTCAAACCCCGGCATCCCTGTGTCAAAAGAAAGAAAACAACAAGTGAGAAGGTGGAGAGAGAGAGACCACACACACACACACACACACACACACACACACACACACACACACACACACACACACACACACACACACACTAAGCTGGTTGAATCTTCTCTGCTGAGGCCTTAGCTCCACACTATACTGATGTTTTCACAGCCCAAACGAAGCTTTTCAAAGACAACGTCTCAAAGTCAAAGTGGAAAAAACACTGACGCTGCATTTTGGTGAAGATGGAGGAAAGACAGACATGTGACATATGCCTGCTGAGACACAGTCAGGAGCAGAGTTACAGTAAAACCTGAAGCCTGTAAAATGTCTTTTCAGATGGAGCCGTCTCACTGTGCATCTGGTCAGAAGGAGATTCACCTTTGACAGGGTAGTGTCTCTTGATCATCTCCTCCTGGGTGAGGGCATACGCTGTCAGTCCTCTCCTCCGTATCCCAAACTTGGTGATTACTGGGTGATTCTTCAGAGCTGCACAAGTACACAAATTAACACACACAAGAGCGAGAGCAAAACCACTGAGAGGAAACACCAACCAAAGACTAAAACCGGGAGATATTTGTAACATCTTTGACAAAATGCTTCAACATAATAATCTGATGATACTCTTATTTCAACATTTAACTGTAACATAGCGTTTTAGGTCCTGCCGAAGTACGATTTTATGAACTATAAACTATTTCTTGGACAACAGTCCCATGTTATACTGATGACATTCATATCAAAACATAATTCTCACCTTTGTGCAATTCACTGTTTGCCTTGTGTGTTTGGGAAAGTGATGGACCCTCCGATTTAGGAACTTCGCTGCTGAAGATTTCAGACGCTACGTTGTTGGATGATGGCGTGAACGTGACCCTCTGTAACAGCCCAGTAAAGGCAGACATGAAAATCAGAAATGCCGACACCGTGATTAGAATTACTCTCGTTAAATAATCTGTATTGCTACGTTTACATTTGCCCGTCTGGATACTTACAGAGCTGTAGTTGGTCCTGAGGTGTCGCAGGGTGAGGTAGTGTTTGTAAAAGTGACTCTGGGTGAGACCCTCCACGATGACAACGTTCACATCTTTAATTTTCCTGTGGTGGTGGAGACAACACCAACTAGCAGAGAGACAGGAGGATGATGACTTAAAAATGTGATTTAAAAAATATAATTGTTTCCAGTCTGCAAGATGAAGGACTTCAATTAGATGTCTTTATGACTGCTGAGGTACAAAGAAACAGTATAAGTAAATTACAGAGAGTTATTTGGTGAGAGTCGATGAAATAGATCAGATCTTGCTACAAAAGTCATTACCTGGGCTGTTTGATGCCACCTGCTTTCCCCAGAGCAGCATAATGCAGCAGCTCTGTCAGCTCATTCACTGTAATTGGTTGCTGGAGGCGGTTGAGCGGCACAGAGATCCTCGGTAAACGGGGTGGATGCGCACCCTCCACCACCCCCTCACCTTCCTGCTCGGTTTTTAATCTCTTGGCGTCCTCATGTGCTGGCAGGGCAGAGCTCTTTCTTTTCCCTCTGTTGCTTGTTGCTGCTGCTGCTGCTGATGATGACGATGAAGGCTCCATGTTTGAGCTGATGTTTCTACTGGGAAATAAAAAAACTAATATTTGAAATGAGCTCTGGCTGTCAATTATAAACTGTAAAATTTCAACACAGGTGTATGTACATCTAAGATTTACACACGCTTCTCTTTAAATTTGCATTTCTTTTAAGGTGCATATGAAAGTAGAACATTGGAGCCCACAGTTCGGACAGCAGGGGCTGTGTATCTAACCTCAACACCTTCTGAGTATAAGACAGTCAAGTACCAAAGGTTGGCACTGAATCAGCAACGATTACTTTCATAATTGACACAATAGTTTTGTCTAAAATGTCATAAAATAGTGAAAAATGCCTGTTATAGCTATATACCCCATAGCCCAAGATAACATCTTCTGATGTCTTGTTTTGTCTAATCAGCAGTCTCAAACTCAACGGTATTCAGGTATTCAATTATTTTCTTAAATCATTTACTTATGAAAACAGTTGAACATTGAATGCTTCATCAGATATTATTACAGGTGTTTACTTGTTCTTTCTTTCTTTGGTATTTGTTTAAATCATCATAGCAATGATAAAATATACATCCCCCTTAGCCCTATTGAATCAGTATTTCAGGAAGCAACTTTAAACTATTTTCGTTTTAGTTGTAGCTGAAATAATTCTGCAAGTAAACTACATAATACACAGCTGAGACTGAAGAGAGAGGAAGGTTTTTGTATATAAACGTGTACAGAGTGATTATGGAAACAAGAACTTTGAATTAAACTAGGTAGTTTTGCTTTTGGCGACGTGTGCATTAGAAGTATATATATATATAGCAACTGTATATTAGTGTGTTTTCTGTAAATAAAGTATGTTTAGGCTTCATCCTTAGCCGCAGTTGCAGCCTCATGTCAGTACAATGTTTATGTTGTATTCCTCATGAAAGCAGGGAGCATGAACTCCATCAACAGTGACAGTTAAAGGTCTCCCTGTTTGGACAGTCGTACTTCTCACTGCAGTTTGGTGGTTCATTATGATAACACACTGAATATTGTACATACCTAACTAGCCAACACGTTAGAGCAGTTTACATGAATACTTTTACGACCCAGGAGAACACTCTGCGTGGGAATAAAAACGAGGTTAAAATGTGTAAATACCAGATGTTATTGATCCAACTGGTTCCAAATTCATAGTTTTCACCACTGTTAAGAACACATGGCTAAAACAGTCAGTGCTGCGTGTTACACTGCTAAAAGTTCAAATATACTAGCACTACTTCCGGTTTTCAACTTCAAAAATAAAGTCATGTGTTCACCGTCATGATGCCTTTTAGCCAGTATATGTGGCTAAAATGTAGTTTATTTGATTAAATTTGATCTGAAAAAATCGCGCTTTCGAACTAGAACTGTTATCATATCGTTATAGCTCTTTGAATATATTTTTCAATTCGCCTTTGTGCTTTTATTTTGATAGGCGATGGTAAAATCGGAAGCGTAATTCGTTCAGTTTCGACAAACATCGTAGCTTTTCTGTGCTCGACTAGGTTTCGTCAATTGATTATGCCGTTCAGACACAACTAATCGAGCTCCGAACGATGGATGAGTATTTTTTTAAAAAGCAGCGCGATTTTTGCTGCGTTTTCTGAAGTAGCTACTATGTAGACTCATTTAACATTTTCTTTTGTAAGATTAGTGACAAAAATCTCACCGCTTCTCCGGTTCAAGACACAATTATGTCTACAAAGAAACTGGCCAAGTAAGTACCCGATAAACCAACCAGCCATTAGCCTGTTAACTAGCTAAACAACCAACCCAAACAACGTATTACTTAGGTGAAAGATTTGGGTTAAGTTGATTGTATGAAGTCTTTTAAGTCTTTTAAGGTCAGTACTTATGTACATTTTATTCAGTAAAAGCAATTCAGTTGGTGTTAATTGAAGTTTTAGTTAGTTTTTCTTCTTTAATCTCTCCCCCCACAGAGAACTCGGGTTACTGAGACAGAGGAGTCAGTCATCTGGGTCAAAGAAATCTTTGGTATCAAGTGAGTATGGATGGATAACGTGTAAACAGAGGGATAGTGTTTAAATTCCATTCGTTGGCATTTCTATAACACTGCCTGCTTTCTTTCAGATCAAATATTTTCTTACCTGATTGTGATTGACTTTGAATCCACTTGCTGGAAAGAGAAAAACAACTACAGCCAGGAAATTAGTAAGTAGAACAGATTTTTTTTATCAATTGTTTCATAAAGGACCACTTATCTTTTCTACCTTTATTGGCAACAACACGTTTTCTCCTATTCTTTCCGCCTTCCTTTAGTTGAGTTTCCTGCTGTTCTGCTGAACACATCCTCAGGAGAAGTAGAGTCCGAGTTTCACACATATGTTCAACCCCAGGAGCACCCCATTTTGTCTAAGTTCTGCACTGAGCTGACGGGGATTACACAGGTGTCTGTGCATAGACAAAAATATACAATTACAAAGACCACTGCACCTTATAGTTCTGTTTTTTTTATTTGTGTACAGTTTTATGTTGCATCTGACAGTGTCATTTCTCTGTCTCGCAGGTGCAAGTTGAGGCAGGGATCCCCCTCCAGATCTGTCTTTCTCGGTTCTGCCGCTGGCTGCAAAACTTGCAACTTGAGAAAGGTGTGGTCTTTCCCAACAAGCAACAGAGATGTTCTGCACCTTCACCTTCTCAAAAACTGTGTACTTTCCTCACATGGTCAGGTAAAAGTATTTTTTATTAGTCTACAATTCAGCTTGCTGAGCCATAAATTGTTGGTAATGTATCTGCTAAGCCTCCTCACTAGGTCCTAGCTCAGATAAAGAGGTTCATTCCTGCGTTGGAATAGAAATCACACAAAGTATCAACAACAATGCCATTTTTACCTTCAGACATAACACCTGTGAATGCTTCCTATCTGTCAATACAAATGTAATGTGCCACCATTTGCGTTGCGTATCAGACTGGGATCTTGGAGTATGTTTACAGTACGAGTGTAAACGCAAGCAGCTCCATAAACCTGATGTGCTCAACAGCTGGATAGACCTGAGAAACACATACAGAGTAAGTACAGGCTCTCTCCTTTGCTTTCTCCTTTGACATCTGCTCTCTTTGACGCTGTCTAACTTATGATTATTTCAAAAAATACATTTTGTAATTGATTAATTTACGAAATATTTTTTCTTAAAATTTAATTTCAAAGTAATGAAAAATTTCAGTTACCAGAGCTTAAAGTAAAGTTTTCAAATTGCGTTTTTTTTTCTGACCAACATCTCCCAAATCCAGAGATATTAAATTTTAAGCAAGGAAAAGTAACAGTTCTCACAGTTGGGAAGCTTTTCATATTTCATAAATGATTAACTGACTAAGCAAATTGTTCATTATCATGTGTTTGGCTCTCGTGTTGTAATAAATCATTTTTCTACATTTTCTAGCTCTTTTACAACAGGAAACCCAAAGGCCTGAATGGGGCACTACAAGATCTAGGGATACAGTTTTCAGGGAGAGAACATTCAGGTACAAAAAAGAGCAAAAGTTCTTTGGTCCAAACAATTCTACATAGAAAACAGAAATAATCTAAGCCTGTGTGTATTGTTTTTCCTCTTTTCCCCAGGTTTGGATGATGCCCGAAACACAGCTCAGCTGGCAGCAAGGATGATGAGGGATGGGTGTGTGATGAAGATCACTAGAAGCCTTGACAGGGTGAGTGGCCATCTTCCAACGATGCATCCCAGCTCCTAAACACCAAGCCCCCTTCTGTTTCCAAAAGCAAAACCTGTCATGGATGATGACTACAATCTGTGGAGATCTTCATGGATGAAGTTTGTTTGGTTCTGAGTGGTTTAACATGTAGAATTTTTACATTGTCATGATTTTTTATATAAATAAATAAATATAAAAGTGGACTGCTGCAAATAATAAACCATGATCTTCCTGTCTTTATGAGGTTTAATTTTGTTCTAGATTAAATTTGAAACACATCTTTCTGGAAACTGGGAAAAAAAGAAGAGAAAGGCAATTAAACATACAGCTCAAAGCGCTTTAGAATATAGCACCAATAACTATTGACACAATGTATTTGACCGTAGAGTTTCAAGGAAAAACTGGAATCGATTATATTGTATGAGTTGTTGATTCTATCTCTCGTCTTATCTTTTTCTCTTAGACCCCCTCAACGGTCAAACCCGTGTTTGGAAACACAACTGCCGTCAAGAAAGAAAAATCCAACACCAATAAAGAGGAAAATGTGCTTACCACAAACAAACCATCATCATCTGAGAATCCTCGTAAATCATGTCAAATAAAGTCATGTTCAGAGAACAATACAATGAATTTAGACACGAAGGAAAACTCAAGTTCAGTTCAAGAATCTGTTCAAATGTGTCAAAGCCTGATCTCACCCAAGACAATTCTCAATGATACAAGTGCACCACTGTGGGGACGCAGCGGGAGGTCAGTCACCTCAGAGGCTGTCACTAACCTGTCCTCTGCAGTAATGGTAAACAGTACTTCACCACACAGCAACGGCAACAAAAACCTTGTTCTGTGTTCTACTACTCTTGGCTCCCTTTCTCATCTACCTCAACCAAGCCAGCTCTTGAAAACTGGAGCAGCAGTGGAGCCTGTGGGGGAAGAACTTCTAGTGGAAATGGAGGAGAGGTGTGGTTCATATGATGAAGTGGTGTTGGAGGGTGGTGACTTGATTAATGAAGCTGATAGAGAATGTGACACTGAGTACATATCAGATTTTGACAGCGGATGTTATGTGTGGGAGGACCCTGGCAGTTCACATTTAACAGGGGGTCAGGTCACATTAAGGGACAATATGAGTGCAAAAACCAATTCTACAACCGGTGACTTATCTGCAACTTCTGTATCTACAAAGGAAATAAGAACGGATCAGCTGAGTAAGATAGGAAGGCAATCAGCGATCTCGGAGACAGATACATATTTTGCTGTGCCTAAGGCTGTTACTTGGGGCTCCAGGGCAAATCAGCACAAAATAGGACTTAAAACCTCTCTACAACTCAGAGAGAGATCTGATGGAGCCCCTCAAAACTCCAAAACAAACACACCTTCACCACTCAGGCACAAACCTTTCATCCCAGAAAAGACCTCCACACCTAATACCTCTTTTGCCAAACCCAAACCAGTCATCACGCAACACAGAAAGCACAAAGAGACTTCAAAATCCTCTTTTACCATCTTCACTGACCCAGCAAAACTGCCCTCCCACAGCTCTCTGTACACCCCAAAGAATGTCCTCTGCTCCCTGTCAGCCAACACGCTCTCATCATGTACCAACCGCTCCTTCACTTCTGTGACAACAATAAGAGGACAAAAGATCACATCCCCACTGTGCGAATGTGGCCGCCGTGCAAAGCGACAGGTCGTGTCCAACGGTGGCCCCAACCATGGCCGAGGCTTTTACTGCTGTCCGGTTCGCCGGTCAGGCGGCGGAGGCAGGATCCAGAAGGGATGTGAGTTCTTCAAATGGGAGTCATCTCTGATGAGGAGCAGTGCAGTGGCCTGTCCCGCTGCCGGGTCGTCTGTTTCACTCTGTCAGATCAGCTCAGCTCTGAACTGTCGTCCACAACAAAGGTCAACGCTAAGAAAAAGCTATTAAGGTGTTGGAGAAACAGTTGCACCCGCTCCATTGTACCATTCATTGTGACACTATGAAATTTTCAATGCAAGGTATTATCAATTCCCATGAAGATGGTTCCTGAATAACTGTATTTTGTTGGTTAACCTGTGTCTCCTCCTAATATTCTCTAATATTAGAAAAGGCTTTAGTGATGTCCCTCACTTATAAGTCCTTTGGATATGCCAAATGAGTAAATGTAATGTAATTGAAGAGATAGGCTTGGAGATTAAGAAGGATATTTTATTTATCCCACTGCCACATATATTGGAGAGTTCTCCTCTTATGAAGTATGTACAGGAGTCATACAAAGCCTTTATTTAACTGACATTTTAAATGCTAAAGTTAGTAATTCCAAATTTGATAATTGATTGTGAGCAAATTTATTAATGCCCCCAAACAAACAGATCAATTGCTTTTATGTATTTAACATCATTGTAAATTAAGTACGTTGGAAATGTTTGCTTTATTGTGTTCTAAGACAGGCTTTTATATTTGGCATTTGACATGTATGAATTAATAATAAACAGTTGCTGATTATGGTCACTCAAAAATAAATGTTGCTTTGGAGATAAAATTAAATGTTGCTTTGGAGATAAAATTAAATGTTTAATAATGATAATAAATGTATTTGTATTTGTGCTTAATAAAAAAGTTGTCACTTCATCCATTTTGCTTCTTGGTTTGAGCATCATCTTAACATGAAGTACAACCCCATCCCGAAGAAGTTGGGATGTTGTGTAAAAACTAAATTCAAAACAGAATACAATGATTTGCAAATCCTGCCACGAAGACAAGCCCTTCACAATTTAGTGTTACTAAATAAACGCTCAGGGAGTGAGTGAACTATTTTCGATTCGCGAGAATGTCGAAGACTTTTGTCCTCCTCGCACGCCGTACAGGGTCACCAAAAAACGTGCTATGTTGTGACTGAATGAGACGTCGTTCCCTAAAACCCGAAACAGCCACAGGTTCAAACTTGAACGCATGTTGAGACCAAGACGTGAAGCTCTGTTGGTTTCCACATTGTAGTCGCTGCAGTTTTTAAATCTCGGACCAGCCTGTGTTAGCCTCAGCTGTTAAGCTAACGGCTAATAAAGCCGCAGGGGAGTCACCAAAAACAAGAAGGTAGCCCGCTGCTGCTAAGCTTAGATACAAAGGTTTTGGACTTGTGCCAAAGCCTCTCTGCTGTCATGTCAGCCGCGCAAAACGAGTCGAGGAAACGGAGCAAGAAGCGGTATGCGGCCGGACACCACAACAAGCGATGGAAGGGCTCCCGGGAGCTGGAGGTGGGCATGGAGGGGATCCTCATCACATGCAACATGAACGAGAGGAAGTGCACCGCGGAGGCCTTCAACCTGCTCGGTGAATACGCCGACGAGCTGTACGGACCCGAGAAGGTGAGTGAGAAGCGCCTGGATGCTTCCTGTGACGGTGTGTGATCGGGGGACTTTGCATATCCCTCTCTGCCTTTGAGAGCTACAGGCCATCTTGGTGTTAGGTCTGTTTCCAGAAGTTTGTGTGCAGGTTGAGCATGTGAACTTCCCCTTGTAAAGTAGCGGGAAATAAAAGTTGAATCCTAAGTTTCTTAAACCTTTTATGTTTATATATATTATTTGTAATTGCACATATGAAGGTAGCCAGGGCAGGGATGCATTGCTTATAATGCAAATGACAAGTTAAACTAAATGTAAACTTGCTTTTGTTTTCAGTATTTACTCATTTTTTGAGCCAGAAATTACTAAAACTTAAATGTGGCAATCGATCTTAAACAAAGAATCGACAATAAATTGAGTAAACTGTCAAAGAAAAATTACAGATATATGTTGGTTTCAGTTTATGATTTATCTTTTGATGATTGTCTTTGTTTTGCACTGTCAGATATGGTTTCAGGTTTTAGGATGTGGTTGGGGGGAAAAAAGCAATTAGAGGACATCACCTTGGGCAGGCTTAAACAAATGTATAGATAAAACAATAAGTATGAAAAATGAAATTAATGAATGAGAATGATTGTTGGTTGCAGTCCTACTCTGGTGTTTAAAAAGCACCACTCTTATGATCACAGTTGAAAGATAATACTGGGAGCAGCAGTGAGGAAGAAGAAGAGGCTGAAGAAGAAGATGTTGACGTCGCACTGAAGAAGGAAGTGGCACAGCTGCAAGCATCTGGAACTAAATCAGAAAGGCGCTTCCAGGCTTTGGACAGCGGAGCAAACAATGTCATCTTCATCAGAACTCAAAATCTGGGTAAGCATTTGATTGAAGGAAGAGCTAGTGGTTCGTCTCTCTGTAATATGGCTGTAATGTCTTTCTTGCTCTCTCCTAGAATCTGACAAGCTGGTTCATCACATTCTGTCTGACCTCCACACCACCAAGAAGAAAAAGTCCCGTGTGATCCTTCGGATGCTGCCAGTGAGAAGCTAAGATCATAACAGTCAGCCTAACTGTGTTTCATATGGCACGAGGGATGTAACATGTAACATAGAAAGATGTCATCATACAGGAAGTTGAGGGATTTTGGAGCAGCTTAACTTTCAGATGATTCAAACTCAATAAGCATGTGTGCTTATTACATTGGTTTATACACTTTTGAAAATGACACATTATTTAACATTTTCAGATATAAGACTTCTAATGAATTTAATGAATTAATTAATTAAGCACTGCATCATTAATGAGTATGCCTCTTGTGTTCATTTAAATAAGGTGCAGCCTTTCATAACAGTCAAACTAACCGTTCAAGTATATATCAAGACAAAAACAAGGTTTAATACAGTTGCCTGCAGTGTGTGATCCTCGTTTTGATCTAATCCAGGTAACTGGAACATGCAAGGCCTTCCAGGATGATATGGTGAAGTACCTGACCACTTTCTTGGAGCCTTGGTTCAAAACCCCAAATTGTGCTACCTATCAGATCGCCTTCAAAGCCCGCAACAGCAGCCACAACAAGAGAGACGAGATCATCAAATCAATCGCAGGTAGTGTTGAGTTGATGTAATCCATGTTTTATTGATTCTGCAATTTTGTCAGGTGAAAAAGAGAATTCCACCTTATTCATGATCAGTGTCATTTTATCTTCTGTTTTTTGACCGTTGCAGGTCTTGTGGGGAAGCTGAACCCTAAAAACAAAGTGGATTTGACAAACCCAGAACTGACAATCATCGTGGAGGTCATCAAGGCTGTGTGTTGCATCAGTGTGGTAAAAGACTATACACTGTATAGAAAGTACAATGTACAGGAAGTAGTAAAAGACGACGCGCCAAAGCCTCATGTAACAACAGCAAAAACAGATACAAACACACCTGAGCAGAAGGAGAAACAGAACACGGGGGAGACAAACCAAGAAGAGGAGAAAGGTGAAGAGGATAAAGACAAAAATGTGCCAGAGGACAACAAGGAGGTTGATAAGGGTCAAGGTGAAGGGGAATAAGGGGTCGCATTTAAAGAAACAGGTTGTCAGTTGGTGGGTTAGATTTGAAATTTCTCAGACGTATTAAGTTGCATCATATTGTAGTGTTTTTGTTTTAAATGGAAGGAAGTGTAAGGCGATTTTATTTTTCATCACCGATAACATTACTCGACAAAATAATGAGGCTGGCAAGAGTCGAACAGGATCCTAATATAATTTAATGTCTCTCACCGGTACCAACTTCATGAAGATATCCATTTTAAATAGCAGTGATTTTTGAAGTAACTGTGCTTATCACCAGTTTGCAGCATAACTCTGCCAACAGCTCACAATTTTTTTAATGCTAAATTTTATTTTTTAATTTATATGTCATTTTATTTTGGACATTTTAAATGGAAGAAAACAGATTTTGGTTCAGCTTGAGTGTCCCATGTAGTAGTCGTAGTCTGTTTTTGTGAGAAATGTTATTTCCTAAAGCCGTACCTGAATTAAAGCTGCGTGTGTTTTTTGTTTTTTTTAGTTTTGACCGTATCCTTTCCTCATTTAATGATACAGCGTGCCTCACTGATTGGCACAGTGGGGAGAAAGGGAATTTGAAAACTGCTACATGAACAAAATGAATTACATACGATGTTCACTCCTGTGAGCTCTCAGGGCTTTTCACTTTCACATCGTGGTGTAAAATGTCCTGTTTGACATTGTGTTATTCTAACCACCACCATCTTCCTTGGACTGGTAGTTCTTCCCTGCACCACAAGATGGAGTTAATGCCTCATTTTTTTAGAGGCATCTGCGTGACAAGTTTAGTATGGTAAATGCACATGGATTAATAATTTTTCAGAAAACCTTAAATATTGGTAAGATTTACTCATTGTCTTAGCTACTTCACTTACCATTCAAACAATTTTTTTAATGTCTTGCAATTGTTTGTAGTTGTGAAGAGTGTAGTCTTTCATATCAGTTTAAAAAGAGTACACCCAATTTTACAAATTGTATCAGACAATAATATTATGTTTCATGACAGATGTTGTGATTTTTTTATGTATTTGACACCAGAAAAGTTATTAACTGGAACCACAGGCACTACAAGCTGTGATGCCAAAAATCTGTCATAGGGGAGATGGTTGTTTTTTTGAGTGGTAATATGCCTCAATAAAATTTGTTATATTTTGTCATGTTTTATTGTTTGATCAGATTTTTGTGAACGGAAGAAATTTCCACAACCATCAAAAAACAATCAGTGAAGCAAGAAGACAAAAGAGTGCACTAGTGCACCATTTTTACATAATGCTAACACGCTGATGTTAACAGGGACAATGTTTACCATGTTCATCTAAGGTTAGCCTGTTAGCATGCTAACATTTAGTTTATTATTATTAAATACAAAGTGCAGCTAAGGTTGACGGGAATGTCATTAGTTTTGCAGGTGTATGGTATTGGAGAAGTGAAGGATGATCTCTAGAGCCATGTTTTTCATTTTCTGTGCTTGCACAGGTCTTGCATGTGTGAATCTTTCAGAGATTTACAGCTGTTCAGTTTGCAGGTTTAAGCCAGAACATTTGCTCATATTTCTGCAGAATTATCTTGGGTGTCTCCTCTGGATCCACTGGGCCTGTCTGCAAAGGTCATAAACAGTTTTATGGCTTGTCTTTTGAAGATATTACCAGGAGAAGTTGGCTTTGTTTACAGATTTGTGGGTAGATACATCAAAGCTGAATGTCTAAAATTGAGAGAAACTTTTTTTTAAAATCCATTTGTATGATTTTTACAGAGGCAAAAACAGAACAGTAAACAATGTCTTAGACACAGTGATGGCATTAATCATAGTAAGGAGAAGTATATACAGCTCTCTAGCTCTGCCACGCATACACAACATTCACATGCATTAACTGAATTGTGAATTCTTTTTCTGCTCATTACACTTGGGCTGGGACTGTTGCTGTGACCCTCCAGTCATTATCTCCACTGCATTCGACTAAAACTCACAAATGACATTGCCACTGACTCGAGGTGCCCCAATCAGTGTGACCTGCTGACAAGCTTATAGCTCCAACGCAAGGGGAAAGGATCACATGTTTTCAGCCTGCCAGTGTGTTATTAGTACAATACCAATTAGATATGTGCCTAGCCTACAGAATGGCTAAAGTACAGTGATGCCTCATAATGATATCACAGCGGCAGCATCTTAATGATATCTCTGCTGTCAGGTGAAATTCTTATTTTTATAGAAGACATAATAACAAAATTTGCTATAGACGCAAAAGGCATTAACTGGATGGTTTCTGGAAAGAATTCAGTTCATTAAAAGTGTTCTGTAGAAGCTTACAGTTTTAAATGTTTAGCCAGGAACAGCATAATCAAGGCGATAGTTAGACAATATTTACAGTGGTAGCCTCTTAGTGTTGTCTACATGAGAAAATAGGCTGTGATGTTTTAATTGCCCTCAAGGCCATGTCTAATTAAACCTCCATGGGTACGAAAGCCCACTGCTTTCAGCCAAATAGGCATACGAGCACGTACACACTGTTCTGCCACCCAGGACTGTATGCTCATTCAGGTTTAAATGTCACAGGCCTGTGAAACAATTGCATCCACAGGCGCATGTGCACACAGTCCCCAGGGTCAGGATTAGCATCCACTGGTGTGACTCCATATCTGACCTTTATGAGTGGATAAGTAGTGCTCTCCAGGGTCTCATTTGTCTCACTTTACCCGAACAATGCCTCAACCAACGCACAACTGTAGCTTTCCCTCTCTCAGTGCAGAATGAACACGGCAAGGCTCAAATTGTACTTCAAAGCTTTTCAAGGACTCCAGGCCCAATTTTCACTTACATGTGGTTAAAATGTCCATGGTGAAAATTTGGTTTCAAAACGTAAGCATTATGTTATAACCTTCCATAACTATGACTAAATAAACTAAAATCAAAGTTAAGCTTTGAAAAAAAAATCAGTTAATATTATAATTAATATTTTAATTTAATCATTATTTGTTAGGAATTATTCACTCAGAAACTATACTAATTTCCAATAGAACTGTGTGGGTAGGGTTTTGATTGACAGTGGCCTTCAACATAAACAAACAAAGCAAAGTCTTGTGTGAAATAATCAAAACTATTCCAATGTTGACAGAAAATTTTGTGTTCATGGAGAAACCAGTTGTTCATAGAAATAAGCTGACTGATAAAATATGTTTTCAACGCCTTTAATTTCCTGTTGGTCGGGCAGCTTTTCTGTTTGCAACCCAATATGCACCTTTATATTGCCTTAAAGTCCCACTTAAAAAAAACATTAAAAAGTAATATTAGTGCATTGTCTAAAGAAGCGCCATGTAGTAACAAAAATGTCACACTTTGCATGAACGCATGATATGTAGAACTAAAGAGTAGGATAAAGTAATGCATGTTATTATGACATGACCAATACTATATAAACATCAAAACTAGATAAGATGCAAATAAAAAAGGGCAAGATTGTACATATCTGTGAACATGTACAGATGTGGGAGTGAGAGGGATACATAGTGATCATATAGAAAAACAGATACCTGGACATAGAGACAAGAACATGAGGGAGCTCTAGCCAAAATTCTGCATTCACAGCACGTCCTTCCCTCCCTCCCTTTACCAACACAAAACACACACAATCCAGTACAATAAATTAACACAGAAAAAGAAAACTAAAACAGCATCTGAGTGTAGCATTTAGACATGATATAGACATGACTGGGCCTCATTAAATACTGAGCATGATGACTGATGACAACCGACTAAAGTCCATCTGCTGATGAAGGCAGTGTGATACGGTCATAATCTCCAGTACAAATGAGTAAGTGGACCTTGAGTTGAGGTTTTTTTAACTACAATTAAACCACTAACCCTAACCTATTATATAGAGAAAAGTGAAAAAAAGAATCTTGAGTAGCAGCAGAACCACATATTTCCTTTTTCCTGTCCCATTAATCATATTATGATAGACAAAATTTATCCTGTGGCACATTGGTAGAGTCCCATCATCTAATTAAATTAATATTTCCTATAATGGGATTTTTGTGCATTAACGTTTCTTTACCTGATTAAGTTACTTATATCTAATATAGATATATATATATAGATATATATATATTTAATCATAGCCTTGTTTTCATATATATATATATATTTATATATATACTGACTTCATGACCTCATGACCTTATCCTTACAAGAAGGTCCCAATCAATTAAACACTAGCCTACATAATGGGCCTTTTTCAGGGTAGACAAGTTGACACATCATAGGTTTAAATAATGAAATCCATGATGGCTGAATTCCATTTGTGCATGCCGGCTCACTGTCACATTGTCCTTGCTTACTGCACTGGGACCTCTGAACAGAAAGGAGTCATTGTTAATGTGATACTAAACCATGTGCTTTTCCTACTTTGACAAGTCAAAATGTCTGCTGTGAAAAACACCATCAGATTTGATCAGATCATTTGTTTCACATTATACAAAATGGAATCTACCACACAATAAGGTGTGTAAAAAGTGAAGGGGTCTGAATACTTTCTGAAGCCACTGTACATTTCGTACAAAGCAATGAACAGATCTGAAATGTGGCCGGTGATTGGACTAGGTCTGGGTCACCTAGCCCATATGGATAATTGTCAGACCTCTTAAAGCTGAGATAGTTGTTTATCTACATTTGTAATATTGTAATGAGATTTGGTATATCTGTCACAATCACTCCAGATTTATCCAACATGAATGATAAGGTCTGAAAAATCATGAAGCAATACAAGAAATGTAGGACAGTTGCATTTGCTCGTGACAACTCACAAAGTTATCACAAGCTGACCAACACTGTCTGAAGGACACTAAATGTGGTGTTTGCATGATAACAAATTATGGGCTTAAAAATGACCACTGAGCTGAATCCACACACCACAACAACGAGCGATTATGAGCTGTGCCAAGCTGGTATTTTCCTGCAGAGCTATTGTATAGAACAGCTTTTGTGCTATTTTGTCTGTCCTCTCTAGGTATGTGTCAGTGTGTGGCTTTCCAGATGCTTTCCCTTTTGTCACATACATGCATAGTCAATAGATGCACAATGGTTTATTTATTTATTTATTTATATCTATTGTTACAGTGGGGGGAATATGTTTTGGAGAGCATCTATTTCTCTGAGAGATTGCATATGTATGTATGTGTGTGTGTGTGTGTGTGTGTGTGTGTGTGTGTGTGTGGCAGCCAGTTATGTGAATAGGGTTCGATAATGAGAAATGCTTATCAACCCTCTACAGCCCTGTCAGCTCGCTGCTATTAGCTGTTACCCCAACAATCCTACAGGTAGGCCAAGAGTGCTCGAATTGATTCCAAACATTCCTATTTGTCCCTGCAGAGAGGGAGCAATCAGCAGACGGATTTAGTTGATTAGGATTATGGTAAGTAATTTATGGAGGAAATAAGTGGGCATTTTAAGGGATCTATTAATGTGGTGAAATTAGTTTCCTTAATACCTGGGATGAAGTTGCTGTTTGAATGTAAATTACTGTTTATGTGATTGAAACGTGGACTAGAGAAAGAGGGCTCGGTCTTAGGACAGCTGAGACACGGTTTGTGAAGTTGTAGAGAGGGAAAGAGGAGAAAGCATGAGTGAACAACAAATTTAGGAGCATTTTTTTCCATCCTCCATCCACATACTCACAGTTGTTCACTCATTCTCATCAGTGGTATAGCCCTTTGCTGAGGGTACTTTCCATATCACTGCATGGCTTTTGCTGCAGAGAGACGCATTTTAGCATAATGCTAACAAGAACCTTGACAATTAGATAGACAGCAGGGGGGACTCGGGGGCAGAGAGGCAGGAGGGCAGCGTGCGGAGCAAAGATGTGAATAAAAACCTGGGAAAAATTGAAGAACTAGGAGGCACAAGGGAGGAGGCAGAACTGGGACATCAGCTGTGTGACTCTAAAACACTTAAATTACTTTTCTTTCTCTTCTCCCTGAAATGATCAGTGTCTAAAAGGAAGACATCAAGGTCCAGTTTCATTAATGAGGCTTGTTTAGAAATCACATTTCTTCAGGAAGCATCTGTAGAAAACCGTATTCCCAGGTAAACACTGTCAGCTACAGTATTTCAGCTAGTGCCTCTTCGATGATGTCATCAGCCCTTCAAACATAATGCCTCAGAAATATCATGTGAAATGATTTACTTTCTAAACCCCAGAGGCAGGTCAGGAAAATGTCTGAGTCTTATTGCACAATATAAAAAGATTTAATTCAGATTTATGATGGGTTGGGTTTAACACGGTGGCTTACGTTAGCTTGCCTGCTATAAGAAAAAGACAGACTGTAATATTGGTATAACTGGATTTCAGGATCAACTTTTCAGACATGTCATTAATTATGCAATCTGTCACAGCTTGTGCAACTGCAATTAGAGATACGATAGTGTTGATAAAATGGTAGATGGAAGGCACATGTTTAACTACACACATTTACACACAAAGATAGCTGGTTGTAGCTAAATTTTAGGTTTAAAGTGTTCTACACAACTTGGTCAAAACAGAATCAATCTTTGACAACTGTTATATACTAAAAAATATATACTATAGAAATGTATAATTTCTGTGAAAACAATAAGTAAACTTTACAGTGATTACAAACCAAACCACATAACTGTGCTTTCTGCCACAGAGAGACCGTTAACTATTTTTCTCAAGCGTTCTTGTAATTGAAAATGTTCAAATTTGATTAACTGACATCTCGGTTATTCAGTTTGTTATTCCGGATGATTAAATATCTCTAATGTAGAAGAAGCTAAATCTACTCATGAAGAACAAAACAGCAAAACTAGAGCGTGACTACATGAAACTGAAAGAAACAGACAAGCTTAGCAGAGGAGCAGGAACTCAAATCCTTGCTTTGGACTCCAGTGGAGGATTCATGTGATTTGGTATCGTTAACCTGTGGTAAAATAATCAGCCTTAAAAATAGCATAAAATGAAGGCATTTCTATCTTTTAGAGAGTTTGTTAGCAGCCTCAAACTTAAAACCAATTCTCTCCACTTTGCTTCAGTAGGTATATAGATATAGGAATACTGTTTGTTTACTGGTAATTAAATGAAATGTATGTCAAAGACTTAGAGAGTTGTAAACAGTTGGCTTTATTCTGTTTGCTGGTGCATCAGTGTTGGAGAAATGCTACTTGATCTGTTGTTAATTATGGGTGTTCTTTTGGGGGAAGATCTCATCGGATTGGATAACAGCTGCCGCCGAGGACCGAGAGTGTGACAGTGAAACATGTATATGTGATTTTTAGGCAGATGACAGACAGACAGAAGGGCTCCTTAAGACGACATACAGCTTTAACAGGATTGGAAATGGTACCGACCAGCTGTAAGAGGTAAGAGAGAAAGAGCAGGGGATGAGAGTCAAAGTGGGAGGAAGGAGGGGTCGCTACTCAAGGAGGAGAGTTGGTAGATCAGTTTGAGAAGGAATTAACTGTCTTTTAGCCCCAAAGTTGACTAAGACCACGTTTGTGTTTGCTGGAACAGCTTGGAAAGATGGACAAGGAAGGATGAAATAAATGGGGAAGAAAAAGAGTGAGCTTTGGGATGAATGAAGCCGTTAAACACATCATCAAACGCTGCAGGCACAGCAGGGGGCCTTGGGATACACCCGTCTGAGAGATGGGTGGTGGGTGTGTGCATGTGTGTGTATAGTTTTGTATTGGTCTAATAAACCATCCATCTGCAGGGAGAGCAGAACAGTGGATGCAGGGAGCGGGGGGGTTACAGCACTCTTTATGCTCCATATTTACACCCTTTTCAAACGCACAGACCGACAGATACACAGCCCTGCCCAGAGGTTCTTTGATGCTTGTCGATACCGCTGCGTGATGATGTCATACGGCACAGAGCAAGGGAGGGAGGCATGATCAAAGGACTGAGGGAGGGATGAAGACGCAGGAGAGGATATCCAAGACAAAAACGGGACAAAGATGGCGACTGCTTCTGCTATGGGACGTCCACTGGCGTCTAGACCTCTGCATCACCAGGAGGAACCCAGGCCGAGCAGCAAGTGGATTCACTTGCCTTATTCTAACAGGATGACCACCAGAATGACATGCTGGAACCACCAAGCCAACCTCAGCCACCACTACCGCCGGGCTAGCACGGTAAGCTCTCCGTCTACCTTAGCCTTTCCTCCGCTGCTGTTAAACCATCAAACCCTCAACGCCCCGATGTCTGGTTACCATCACTCCATCCCAAGTATTTATCATGAGTTGCCGTTCTTTCTAATAACACATTTTCTACCCATTTTCTTTCTTATTCTCAGCCCTTTCATCATGGTCTTTTGGCTGTTAATATAGGCCTCTCTTTGCCATCAAAGGCAGCACATCAATTGCCTTGACTCCCAAGTGTATGTGTGAGGGTGAAAGAGAGAAAGGGAGAGAGGAGAAAAAAAGAAGAACACCATGTATCAAAGATCAAGGCACGCTTTCATGCCTGATTTTGGCCTTGGTTGGATTTTGCTTTCCATCATCTTTCCATCCTCCTTTTTCTCACTATTCTAGGGCTGCAGACGCTCTCCGACCCCATCAACGTTTTCTCCCAACGCTCGGTAGTCCAAATTCCGCACTCGCTGAAAAATGAAATCGGATTCTTTTGTGAGGAAATGGAAGCAAAGACATTTTTTGTGATTCTCTTTGAGAATATTCTGTAGCTTGCAGGCTACTGGGCCAGAGCTCTGCCCCAATGATGACAATACGTGAAACAATATTTGAATAAGCAGCAGGAGGGCAGCCAGCTAATCCACTGTGGCTAATCCAGTATTGGTGCAGGCCATATTGGTAGCTGGAGTATTCAACCCCATCACAATACACATCAGCAGGACGCCATGGCAGATATACTGACACTCTTACTACAGGCATGGCTGGGAAAGGCCAGCAGATGGATGGACAGGTGGATGGATGGATGGGTGGAGGGATGATAGAGAGACAGATAGATGGATAATTGCATGAATGGATAGAAAACCTTGATATTGATACTTTATCGCAGATGTTGTTTTGTCCTTTCATGTAACTTAATTAGAGTACTTTAAGAAAAAGGAAAAAAATGAGGAAATTAAATGATTAAGATAAAAATAGAGGCAAAACACTTCAGCGTTCACTGTCCTTCATGGCTGCAGGACAGTGTTTATGTAAAAATGTGTAGTAAACATGAACGCAAACCAACATGAGATGTCGACATCACCGTACTCACTACACAGCGAACAGAATAAAAGGGTCCACTGTACAAGATCTTTTTTTTATCTTTTGTTCTGCAGCTTTCCTTGCAGCCAAACAAACTACTTGTCTCCAATTAATTTTCTTAAAGAGCAAAGGTCTGTTTCTCTTTCAAGAGGTATATAATGAAGATTTCACTCTCTGTGAGCATCTAAATGGGTCTTTGTGCTGGGAGGCCCCCAAGAGATAAGCCTGTTTCTGACAGGCCTCCGTACAGACGCCTAAATCTGCTGTGGCAGCTGGAACAAAGGGACCCCCGAGCTGGACCAGCACACTGACCAAAAGCTCCATCTCAGCAGTCTAAGGGGGCTGCCTCAATTTAGGAATTAATAATCCACTTTTATTTTAACTGAAAATGGTTGTTTTCATCACATACTTGAGAATGGTGAAAGAGTAATTCATTGGGCTCTTTGTCTTTTAATGACACTTGCAAATAGTTCAGAGCAGCCAGCTCGGGGCATCAGCTGATCCAGGGAGCAGGCTCAAAGATCATTGACATTGTAATTAACCAGAACTAGTTGCATTGCAACCAGTGCTGCATAACCTACAATTTGCTGCTATACATGCTTATTACCAAAAGCATGCAGTCTCCTAGAATGTGAGGCAAGGCACAAACATAACTGAGAGTGGTGAATGTAGATGCAAATATATCACAGTGTATGTATGTTATTGTTACAACATTCATACATATCATAGAGAAAATTAATTTCAGAAAAAAGATGGTTGTTTTTAGTTATTCAAATAAACTGAATACTTGAATAATCAAGTTACTTCATCAGATTAATGCAATAATAAAATTCAGTATTAGCATAAAGAAGTCATGTTCCTATGTTTGCAAAAGTGCCCAGAATCGGCTTTTTTAACAGAAACATTAAGACTAAGTCACAGTGGGAAAAGCACTGGTATAAATAATCAAATTAATCATGGTTGAATTTCTTTTAGCTTCTTCAGTTTCAGAGTCCTGTTACTGTGCATGCAGACTCACTGCCTTACTGGAACACTTTCATAGAGTGGCGCCATCATTAATGTTATCAGTAACTCTTTATGTATCAAAAACTCTGCTGTGGGAAAGGTTTATCGACTAATACAACCAGAAATATTAAAGGGATATACACCCTGGTGTGGCACAATCTCTCCCAGTTGACAAACCTACAGTGTATCGCATCACAGTGAATATATATTGTCAAATTTCCGAACCCTAAAATAAAAAAATAAAAAACTTATTTAAACCAGGCTTAAATATGTTTTATGGATTACCATGCAATTTGGTACATTCATTCATGCTCCCCTCAGGATGAATCACAATAAGTTTGGTGGCATCTTTGTATTCCATGTGACACCATTACACAGGTCCATTTTTTAAAATTTGATTAGTACTTTGGTCTATGATTAAAAACTAAATAAAACATTTCCAGTAGCTTCAGATGTATATTGTGTTTTCTGCTAATTGGCAAATGATAGCATGCTAAACTAAGATGTTGACTATGGTAAACATTATACTTCCTAGGTTAGCATTGTCAGTGTGAACATGTTGGCATTAGCATGAAGCTCAAAGCAGCACTGTATCTAAGTACTTTAGTAGACTTTTAGCCATTTAGAGTGTTGCTCATTCCGGTTTTTAAAATTTTTGCTTTAAACCAAAAGAAAGGAAATTACAATTTGAAATTTAAAATAAAATTTTATGAAACTTAAATCAAAAAAGTTAAATTAGATAGATAGATAGATAGATAGATAGATAGATAGATAGATAGATAGATAGATAGACAGGGGATCAGGAAGGCCAGGTGTATTAGTGCCTCCCCCCTGTGATGACCTTTCTTCAGCTAAGAGCTCAGACCTCTACACTCCTCACACAGACTCCCACACATAGTCGAGATTCATTATACATTCATAAGTACCAACATGCCCCCAACCCCTCCTCACCAAGACATCATAAAGGTCAAGTTCATCTTCCTCAGTATTCTCTCTTTGTCTCCCTTCCCTCTCTCCTCATTGTCTCTGGGGATGCTGCAGCAACCATAACAACACCAGCCTGTTGCAGCAGGAACCTGTGCATGCATGTGTGTATGTGAGTTGACCGCTGAGGATATAAGCCAAAGTGATATGAATACATTTGCATAATGAGGTGTGTTTAGCTTGGCTGTAAAGTCTGCCAATCGAACACACGCCAAAACATTTCATCATCATTTTCTTAAGCCATCGCTGAACAATGTCACACTGGTGGTCTGCTTAAAGACATCTAAATGGTTTTAGAGGTGTAAGCTAAAATGAGACCATACTTTAAGGTGAGAGTGTGGCAGAATCCTATGTTTTAGACCATGTTCTCTGGGATTTAATTGATCTTAACTGTGGGCAACGATAATAAAATCAAATAACACAACATTTTTGACCAAAAGTGTCAACATCTATATACACAATGTCAATATATGACAGTATATTTGGATGACTACTGCTGCATTGGCACAAGAACAGTCATTTATTGCACTTTTTAGTCACAATAGTCCAAAAAAATGTGCATCACTTTAATAAGACACATTTTTGATACAAGGACCAAAATCCCAGACAATATCTATTTTAAAACCCTGATATCAGTACAATATTATATTGTTTCACTCAAATTGTACATTATAGACTTGATTATTGCCTAAAAAGAAAGTAAAAATAACATACATGAGGGCTACAGCAAAGATGTGACTGGAAAAAATATCTGTTGCTCAGTTGGCTTAATTCTTAATGCTGTTGTTGTTATTATTCTGGTTGTTTCCCAGGTTCAGATGATCATGGCGGGGCAGTCCGTCCATGAGTGGACAGAGATGAGGTCAGGCGTCTGGACCTCACCCGAGCCACCTGACCCTGCCTTTTCCACAAGGGACAGCTAGCCGCAGCAACCCACAGGAGGCACGGTAAACCACTGTACATCACTGTGGTGCCATTTGTTTCAAAGTTTGTAAGGCAACTTTACCTCCAAATGAATGTTCTGCGTCTTAATTCTCATATTTTGATTGTAGTAATGATCGCCTGAAGACAAATCCTGAAGACACTGAGTTTAACATAGTGATTTTACTGCAGTATTTTCACATTTTCTAGTTTAAGCTGACATAATTATATTCATTTTTCACTATTTTCTCCTATTTTACAGACCAAACAACAGATCGATTAAATGAAAAAATGATCTGCAAACTGGTCGGTAATAGAGATAGTCTGTACTTGCAGCCCTAAATATAATATACACGAAGCTGGATTTTATCTTAAATCTGTACCGATATTATTGATTTTTGCCATAAAAATTGCTGTTTAATTAGTTTATTAGTAAACGACCAAGAGCCACACTCCTCAAGCATTGTTATTAGCTGAGGTTCAAAGTTCATTCTTGACTGTAGAGATAACAAATTTCAGTCTCACCACAAGGTCCATTTCGTAGCTGTTCTGGAGCACACTGTCAGCTGCTGTTTCCAAGCTCGTGAATCAACTTTGAGCTGCAGTTTTTAACCCAACGTGGATGACAAATCATTAAAGTGCTCGCAAAAAATGGAAATTTGAGCCTTCACGGTCCCATAAGAACTGGGCAATGTCTTTTTTTTTTTTTTTTTTTTTTGGAAACTCCCAGTAGATATGATAAAATCACATATGAGCACATGTGATTTTCAGATATCTCTCACAGAAAATGTAAAGCATCACATGTGAAAACACCTGCTTCATCATGCAGAATGGCATGTGATGAGGGGCATGTGGTGTCTGCACACTTCACATGTGAAGATATTTTTTTCAGTGTTTTTGTTAAGAGATGTGTTTAATCTATTGGTAGCAATGAGACAAACTAAAGAATCTAACCTCTCTCTCTCTCCCTCCCTCTCCCTCCCTCTCTCTCTGACACACACACACCTTCACACACAACCCGGTGGCAGCTCGGTGCTCCTGGCTGACTGACAGCGCGGCGGGCGGAGGGGAGTGACGGGGATGCTCAGCTGGCGCAGGCGGCGTGCTTTCTCCGTCCTGTCAGTCACCCTGCCGGTGGAGATGGGCTCCGTTTGCTGAACACCTGCTCAGGGGTTAAAAAAAAAAAAAAAAAAAAAAAAGGTGAGTGGACTCGTTGTTTTGCTTTGGTGTTTGTCATGAGGACGTGGTTTTCAGCTGCACCTGGTCATTCTGTCTGTGGTGCTGTTCCTGTGTCTTTGTTTCTTTTCTTTTCTTTTTTTAGTTTAAACGCATCCTGCCTTTTATCTTCTTTTGTCATCTTTATGGCAGTGTGTGGTACTACTAGCTTGTCACAAGTCATATAATTGCTCATTAGAGTTCATGAAAAGGGAAGCGTTTGTGTTGCAGTGCATTTTATTTTGTCTAAATTGTGTAACGACCAGTTGTCGTCGATGGGGGCGCTGTTGGGCGATATAGAGCTGCGACAGATAGAACTGACATAATCTATAAAAGCTGTAATTTATTTACCGCCAGTGGTGGAAAGTAATTGAGTACAATTACTCATGTACTGTACTTAAGTAAAAATATCATGTTACTTTATTTAATCAGGTGAATTTCATCCTATTTATATACTTCTGTCCCCCATTGAATCTTATTTGTTACTCCAGTACATTTATTTGACAGATACAGTTATTTTAAGATTTCACCTACACAATATATAATTAGTCAATGAAATAAGATGCGTTGTTATGGGTTAAACCACACAGAATCATAATCACACACTGCCGACACTTACAACATTAAAATACTGATTACACATTAAAACATCAGTAATGATAATAATACAGTAATATAACGTATAATAACACTGACAGTCTGATGGATACTATTTCATGTGACACTTTGCTGTACTTCTTCTGTGCTTTAACTTCAGTAAATCTTCAAATGTATTGCCACTTTTATCTAAGTAAATGATGTAAATGCTCACTCCACCAATATGTGCATGGTTACCATAAGAACTTAAATACATACAAGTGGAAGTGAGTATTTTTTTTTAGATATGTGCAATCGGTGAATTGATAAATGTGTTTAGGACAGAAAATCACCAGATGTTGGCTGGCAGTGTTCAAGATAATTCCTTAAATATTGCAATCTTTAGATTTACTATTAACGTTACACTAGTTTTCATGCAAGCAATGTCTGTAATGAACATATAGAAAACAGCCACCCACTGTAAATATAGTACGTAAAATTAGCTCCACTGCAACCAGACACAACATTAAAATGCTGTTTACCCATATGCATCAGTAATATTAACCCAATAATATAATTAAGGCTGCTATCAGTTATTTTCATTATTGATTAATCTGACACAGAGCTGCACAGTTGATTGAAATATTACCAAAATAGCAATATGCAATATAAATAAGTAATAAATATAATGCAATATTGAAATTGCAGGAGCTGCAATTTTCTTTGATAATGGTAATAGGTGTCACAACAGAACACAAATGAAGCTTAGTGGTGATACAGAGATGTCCCAGCCTACACAATCACATCATCATCATTTTTATATTTTTTCAGTGATAATAAAATGCAAAAATGACCTTTCCAACTGTAATTGTCACTCATATTGCAATCTGACAAAATAATTACAGACGTTCAGCCCTAATCTGAGTTTTTTTTTTTTTTTGGCTTAGCTGAAAGTGACGTCCTCAAATGAATTTAAAAAACAAAACAACACAAATATTCAGTTTTAAATGGTGTATGACAAAGAAAAGCAGCAGATCTTCTCTTTTGTAAGGCTGAAATCTTCAAATATTTGCCTTTTTTTCACTATTAAGTGAAACGATTCATCTGTCATCAAAGCAGTTGCAGGTTATTTAATCTATTACTCAACTGAGCATTACAACTCTAAATATAACCTAGCTGCAAAGTGAGTAGCCCACTTTCATTTTCATGTTAATTTTCATGTTAAAGTATATGTACTTTATTTGAAGGTTGCAACAACTGATTATTTTGATTATTGATTAATCTGCCAGTTATTTTATCAATTAATCGCTTAGTCTATGAAATAAAAATAAAGTTAAAATCTCGGTGATCTGAAGGTGAAGTCTTCAAAAACACCCAAATATTTAGTTTACAACGATGTATGATACAGAAAAGCAGCAAATGATTACTACTACTACTTTTCCTGGAGTGACACGACTGAAACTATTACTGTGTGACGCGGTGGCGGATTAATTTTCTGACGACTAATCGATTAATCGACTGTTTTCCGTCTTAACATGCTATAACTGCAAAGTGAGTACTTTTAGTTTCATACTAATGGGGTATTCCTGCACTGTAGTGCTTGTAATTCAACTTTAACTAAAGAATCTGAACACCATTGCTAAGCTCAGTCGGTAGCCGTGTGTGCAGCTTCTAGCCGTCGCGGATCTATAAACGTGCTACACACCGCACAGCGTCGGCGCGCAGGCGCGTATTCTCTCGATCCGTATTATTGAAACCAGCCACCATGGGGAGTTAAGGGCAAGACGACGGGTTATTTTCGTTAATATTTAATATTAGAAAGCCACCCATATGCTGCGTTTTGGAGCACACAGTTCGCGCCAGTATCCCCAATGCAGCGGATTACGGGGAACGGGCTTTCTGAGACGGTAGGACGGACACTTTTGTGGAAAACACGGGACGTTAACGCACCTAGCTAAGCTAGCCAGCTAGCAAAGCTAACCAAAACTAGCTGGCACTGCAGCCAGCAGAGTGGAAAACGTGCCCTCGCTTTCTTGTTTTGTTTGATGTTAAATCCGCTGATTTGTCGGAGTTAGTCAGTTGGAAACTCAGCGTTGCTTCCGTACGAGTTTGGTTCGCACGAATACTTGTTCAAAGGACGCCTGTGTGGAAGTGTTTTGCATGCAGGCCCGTCTTGTGTGGTTGTAGAGTTTGTTTCTGTACCCATCCCCCACCGTCTTTGCAGGCCAAGATGAATGAGATTCTCACTTTAAAGCACTGGCATCGGTGGTGGCATTGCTACAAGGCTAGCTAGCTGTCTTAGCTTGTTAACATTTGTTGATTATTTGGAAAATGTCTGGCTTAACTACGCGAAGTGTGAGCTTTGTTTTGCCAGCTTCTGACGCTGGTTTTTAGGACTGTTAAACCCTCGACAAAAACTTGATGGTGAAATTCCGCTTTAAGATTTACGCACACAGCATTAAACTGTTGTTAGTCTGTGGAGTCTCAGGTGGTATCTGCAAATAGCAGTCGGTAGTAATAATAATTAATTCTTAAATCTTTGTTGATAAGCTTGCATGCCAAGGTAACATTCACTTGCATTATTTTTAGATTTTGTGATAAGATTCTCCTCATTCTCAACCACATTTGTCTCCTGACCTATTCAGTTTCATGTATCTGTTCTGCTCATCATCTCATTTTGTTGCTTAGTGATAGACATATATGTGTGTGTGTGTGTGTGTGTGTGTGTGTGTGTGTGTGTGCATTAGTGATCTGACATAGTGAAGTGGGCGAGAAATGAGTCAGTCGGTTTTCATCGTCTTAGCAATAATGTTTATTTCCTTTGTGTTAACTCCCAGTGCTGCAGCTAACCGCTTTTCTTGTTTCCATCACAGGGTGAATCGTTTGCCAGCAGAATCGTTGCTCGAGGCGAAGATCTGACCGCTGCCTTGTGCAATCAGAGACATGAGTGTTGTCAGAGAATTACATGGGATTGGGTACAGGGGTGGTGGTGGGGTTGTGGCCTCTCTGAGTGGCCCTACCCACTTCACTGAGGATGCCCCGCGACCCCCGGTTCCTGGCGAGGAGGGGTCTGATGTGGACCCCCCGGGCCAGTCAGCCAACACCCGTCCAAACACCCTTTCCCAAAACCTTGGCTATCCCCCGTCATCCTCATTATCTAAAATGGGGGATCCATCAAGTTACACACCCTCCTCATCGTCTGCGACTCCGCGTCGCCCTGATCTGGACTTGGGGTATGAACCTGAGGGCTCGGCTTCACCAACTCCACCTTACCTGAAGTGGGCTGAGTCACTTCACTCTCTCCTAGACGACCAGGAAGGTATCCAGCTGTTCCGAAACTTCCTGTGCCAGGAAGGGTGTGCAGACCTTCTGGACTTCTGGTTTGCCTGCTCGGGGTTCAGGAAGACGAGCCAAGAGAAGAGGGCAAAGCTGGCCAAGGCCATCTACAGGAAGTACATTGTAGACGGAAGTGGGATTGTCTCCAGGCAGATCAAAGCAGCCACCAAGAGCTTCATCAGGGACTGTGTGGGAAGGCCACATCCAGACCCTGCTATGTTTGAACAGGTATTTAAGACGTTGATTTCATGCTTGTAAAGATTCCTAACGAGAGTGGTGCATGTTGGGTCACACAGACCAGTGGAGGATGTTATAGATATCCCACAGGCTGTGTTCTGTCCTTCTCAGTTCTTTAAAATTGTCAGGTTCAGCCAGGCTGATGGTTAGAAAGTTCAGGCTGTTAACGTGCCAGCCAGAGCGAAGAATACAGAAACTGAAACTGAATTATGCCTGTTTGCAAGTTAATGTATGACATACAAAAAGTACCACAATTGGCTTTGATGGCAGCTATCTTTGTCTGCAACCTCATGCCGAGAACGTCATCTTTTTTTCCCCACAGTTTTAATCACTTTTCCTCAGTGCACATTTGTAGGCCAAGTGTTATTGTTTAAATGCCCATAAATCCATCATAGTCCAGCTGTATGTCAGTGTTTACTTGCACATTTGAGGAACCTGATAGCCACATCTGCTTTCATCAGCTGGTGTAGCTGGACTTTGAACAGGCCAGAATTTGTAAAGAGTACCTTTTGTTAAAAAACATGCCAAATAAAAAGTTCAATTTCACTGTAGTAGAGGGCATATGCTTGTGTATTAATTAATTTTCTATATAAGAGTAATTGCATTCATTGGAAGATAAATCATATTTGCAGTCAGAATAAATGCTGTAAAACAGTTGTTGCAGTCTTGAGCCTTGTTAAAGACCTGTCAGCAACATTCAGCACTGCTCCACTGAAGAGTTTTTTTTTTTTTTTTTTAGGGGCCACAACCTATGACCTAAAACGAGACCCAGATTTCTGCAGTTTTAGTACCTGGGTACCTCGAAAGGTTTCTGGGTCCTCAGCCCTGCTCCTGTGGTCATAAAGGGTTGTGACAGCCTAGCAGTAAAATTAAAATGGTATTTTAAAATATGTCTGAAAAAAGGGTGCAGCTGTTGTTCCGCATGTAGAGCACAGATTTATGTTTTCTCATCTTTTTTCATAACCACAGAACCACAACAAAGGACCAAGTGCAGTTTTAGTTTCAGGTTTTTTGCTCACCCACCTATGCCCTCTTTCACCTCTGATCTTTATTGCCCTCTTTCAATATGACAGAGGTCTACTGTTCAGACCACATATAGTATATGAGACTCCTGACTCCTATCACAGGTCTGGTTTGCAGAAATTCAAGTGTCTGACTGTAGTGCCTTCCACATCAACAAAATTACACAGAATGAGGTTACATAATTACCATAATAAACCAAATGAAGATAGTTTCAGTTTTATTTTTCTCTGCGACCAACCTTCCCCCATGATATGATCCCCTTTGCTTTCATCTCTAATACTGTTTTTTTTCTTTCTTTTTTACAAAATTCTAGCAGTTCATCAGTTAATGTTGCTTAAATGTCAATATGTTAAATTTCCCTCCCTGATTAAAAGACTTTGTCACCAAAGCCAAATACCATTAGACTTGCCTTCAAACATGGTCAGGAGAGAAGTTGTGAAACCACATCAAGTAATGCACGTTGACCCTTTTCAGATAGAACTCCAGTGTGGGTTTAGCCCACTTCTCTGTGTCAGTATGGACCGGGTATTAAGCTAGCTGCGCAGCCAGTTACATAAATGCCGGTTTACCTGGCTTCACTGTGTTGGTCTGTAACAGGTTGGTGTAATGATTATGGTGGCTTGTGTTTACACTTTTATGTAAAAGCTAAGCAGTGCAGCAATTGTGTTGAGACTAAGTTAAGAGCAAAGTGAAGAGCCAGGAACTGGGTCACAACCTTTAACACCATTAGTCTTTGCTTCAGACTGAAGAGTGTGTTCCATTGATGAGATCATGCACTAATTATGTTATCAGGAAGTGATTGTAACATCATTATGTTCCAGGCCCAGACAGAGATCCAGGCCATGATGGAGGAGAACACCTACCCTTTGTTCCTTAAGTCGGACCTGTACCTGGAGTACACACGGACAGGAGGAGAGAGCCCCAAACCTAACCCCAGTGATCAGAGCCCTTCATCGGGGCCAGCAAAGCCTGTGCCAGGGTACTTACCCACACTAGCTGAGGATGAGGAATGGAGGTGAGATGAGCTTGAGACTTTACATCACACCACTAACGTCATATACTGCACTGACTTTTCTGGCCTCCTCAGTGCAACACTGAAAAAACATTTAACATTCTCATAACTAGTAAATAGAAATAACTAAATGAATGCCTCTGATGCTCTTAGGTGTGTGGGAGGAGGAGTGAGGGAGGTGGAGGAAGAGAAGGATGTGGAGGAGTGCGGAGACACACCAGCTGGTAGACTGACTCACAGCCTGCTGATGCAGACAGCACCGCAGAGAGCCTCAGCCAACAGGAGGAGGCAGGACAGCAGGGAGTACAGGTGTGTATGTGTGTGTGTCTGTAATTGAGGGAGTGTAATCATGAAGACAGTGATGTTATTTCCCTGTAACCATGTGTTGTAATTGAAATATTTATAATAATAATAGTAATAATAATAATTTATATTAGTATTGGAACATATCAGTGGGCATTCAGCCAATTTTAGTAATGATACCATTTGTCATTTCATTACCAGCTTTATTTCATACCATGTCTGTCCATGTCCACTATACCAGTGGAGTCCCCATTTTTATCGTAAATTATTGCAAATGGAATAGTCTTAAAAACACTTGTCTTCCAAATCTGATCATATCCATTGCTTTTTAAATTATTTGGCTTTTCTGTATATATACCATATCAAACACAATGCAAATATGCAGCTACATTTCATCATAGGAGTCTGTTGATTCTTTACTTGAACAAAAGTTCGATTGTTAAACCTATTTTGGAGCTAAGTTGTTGTTTTCTGAATAAAATTGAATTCAAATGACATTTAATTATTGGAATATTTATGAAAATAATTAGTTAGTCAAAACTGGCAAGAAACCAAATCTGCTGCAACCAAAACATGAAAAGTCCTGAGACATGTCCTGGCCAGAGAAATTGTGTTTACTGCCAGAGAGAAGAGGAGAAAGCTCCTGAAAATTCATGGATTACTCCCAGCATTATGCTGAATGAATGTCTACACGTACCAGCCTTTTAATGTGAGCTCACCTCAAATCTTCTCTACACAACCTCAGACCATGGAGGGAGCCGGTAAACCCATACTACGCGAACATGGGATATGCTCGCGCTCCAGCCACCAGTGCCAATGACAGTGAGCAGCAGAGCATGTCGAGTGACGCAGACACACTGTCGCTGACCGACAGCAGCGTGTAAGTACACACTGATGTACCCAGACTTACTGCACAGTTTCGTTACTTCATTCACTCCTTCAATAATTCAGTTACTGGATGTGAATGTGCTCAATAACAAATACTACGCCTCAGTAGTAATTAATGAGCTGTTAAGATCTGTGTTTGATGGTCCGTCTGTCTGTGTCTTTGTGCGTGCAGAGATGGTATTCCTCCATACAGATATCGAAAGCAGCATCGCAAAGAGATGCATGAAAGTGCCAAAGCCAATGGACGTGTGCCCCTACCTCATATACCTGTGAGTTCAACAGACACCATTCATTTTAGCCTCACGTCGGCACGCACAGCTGCATTCATGTGACGGTAACAGGAACCCCTGTGACCTTTGTTTATCAACATGCTGTTGTGACTGTAAATAAATAGCTAAGGGATCTTGTCACACAGTTGTGTTATATTGATATTAATTTACTGAGGTAAACAATGAGCTTTCACGCTATTTTCTCTATTAGAATTAGTACATCTATATTCATGTGTTTCTCTTCACAGTACTCACGCTCTTTTTTGTGCCATTTAATTGTTATTACCTTTTTCTTATATAAAATCTGTTAGTTATACGTTAATTTACAAATTTGGCATTTCAATTTTAGCAGCAGATGTGTGTAGGAATTCATGGCTGTTAATTTTTTCCGATGTGTCTTTATGCAGCGCACGTACCGCATGCCAAAGGACATCCACGTAGAGCCTGAGAGGTTTGCAGCGGAGCTCATCAGCAGGCTGGAGACGGTTCTCAGAGAGCGAGAGGCTCAGGAGAGACTCGAAGAGAGGCTGAAGAGAGTACGACTGGTGAGTGTACAACCGTGTGTGTGCTTCTCGTGACGATGTGATGGGGTTTTGTTCCTGTGAGTGAAGCCGTGATTCATTCCAGTTATTCACACAGTGTTGATGTTGTTGCCTCAGAAATACTTGGTGAATTATGAGTCACATTGAGAACTTGGACAGTTTGTCTCTTTAGTAATGAGAAGCTGTGCGTTATGGTTGGCAAATCACCTCACAGTGAGTGCAGCGGCCATGCAGGAGAGACACTCCATGCTGCGCTAGGTTTTTATAACCAAACTGTGGCCAGGATGCTCACTTAATGTCTTTGACAGTGTGGAAATCTGATGTTTTCACATCACAGATGATAATCAAAAACAGTTGTATTGCAAAAGCAGAAACCACAAGCGCATGATAAAAAAAACCATGATATATTAAAATATCATTCCCTCCTCCAAATGTCTAATATTCAAGCAAAACAAACGACTTAGAGCCAACTTGGAAAATTCTGATCCAGGTACAGCCCTAATTGTAAATTATGATTGAATTATGTTTGACTTCATTAATTTGGTTTGCCAAAGTGATTTTTATCTACCACTAAGGTAAACAAAACGTTTTTGTACATTGTTACGGCTGCAATCATTGCGGTTACAACTGGTTTATGTTGTTTCCCCAACAATGAGCTGGGTTGTAACAGCATAATTTAAAACATATTTCATGCTGTTCTGCTACTAGATATTTTCTGTCTGAACACACTCACAAGCTGGAAACACTGACACAAAAAACGAGGGGTGAATAGGGGGATGGATCCACCAGTAGGGCTACATGGTGGAAATCAGTGAATTCTGAAATGTGTTACTAAGTTCCAAATGTTATATGCATATAGCGAGTTGTGTATACAGCATCATAATGAATTCTGTCATAATAATAATTGTTGCCATGTTCGTTTTTCCTCTACAAGGGAAAAAATGTAAGAAAATCTTTGTATTTTGGCAAGAATTTGTTGTTGGTGGTTTTTTTTAATAATGTAGAGTTAAATTTACAGACAGAATCTGCAGCCAGACTTAACCATAGGCTGTTAAATTTCATAGTGATGTTAAATGAAGTCTCTCTATTTTTTTTAATAAATATCAAATAGATTGCAATTGATTGGTTTATACAATAATAGTGTCCATTTTGAAATAAAAAATTTGTTTCATATTCCCAACAGGAAGAAGAGGGGGACGATGCTGACATCTCCATGACAACCTCCATGTCTTCTCATAGCATACCACTCCCCCTCCCCTCATCGTTTCCACCTCTCTACGGCGCCCGTTATTCAGAGACCACTGCTAACACGGCAACCGTCACCACTTATGGCGGCCTCGTTGCCATGGAGGATTCCCATGACGACGACCCAGAGTCTATTTTGGATGAACATGTATCGCGCGTGATGAAAACGCCGGGCTGCCAGTCGCCAGGGGCAACCAATAGCACCTTAGGAGGAGGAGGGGGTCGACACACTCCTCCCAAATCGTCGCGCTCACCTGATGGGGGGATCGGACCACCTCACTACCCCCCACACAGAGGGGGAGGTCACAGTCTGCCTGCTGCTGGGGTCAAAGGTAAGAGGCTGTGGAGGGGAAGGAGAGACAGCAGAGAGAATAAACTCCCAAACATCTCGGCAGTGTACGATGAGCATCGCAACATCTGCCATCTGTACCCAGCTGGGTACTGTAGTTTTTGGCAAATGTTACTCAAGCAGGAAATTGTGCATTTGCTCAAGTGTGTATTTATGACAGCAGGGCTGTGTATGTGGGATGGACTCATAATAAAGTAAAAGCCTCTGATTATAATGAAGAAATATGTCACACAGTCCAATAGTGTGGCTCTTTCAATGGGTTTTTAACAGTGGAGCTCTGTGACTTTGGCTTTGGACACACACACACACACACACACACACACAACTTGTCTGAGGGATCAAATTATTGTTTTGGTCTTTTAATGCAATTTTGTTGACTATGAGAAATTTATAGAATATCAGCTGCCTTGGACATAAAGGTAGAGAAATATAACAAGTCTTCAACAAGCCACAGAACTGGCTTTACAAAGATAATATTAAAAACACTGTTGTTGGAGAGATTTGCTTTTCAGACGTGGAAATAACCTGTGTCCAGTGTCAGCTATGGGCATCAAATGAAGCTGCAGCAGTAGTGTGCTTTGTAGTTTAGTGCAGGATCTATTGAGGAGAGGCTAGTTTGTCACTAATGGATCTCACCCTGATATCTGTGTCAGGTATGCATCACCACAAGCAGCCCTACCACCACAGAGGACGAGAGGGACAGGAGGAGGCAGGCTCTAGGTCTCAGCCCAACTTCCTGTGGAACGGAGACCCGGCTGGCCAGTACGCAGGGAGAGCTCGAAACTACGCTGACGGGGCTGGAGCCAGCACACTCGAGGGGATGGGTTACAGGTAAGCCACCGTGGTCATATGTGCTGACGTTTGTTAGGTCTGCAGCAAACTGTGTGTGCTGTCTTTTACTCAGATGTATGTGTTACCTGTTCGTTCTGCAGTAGTAAAGGCAGCACGCTATCACGGCGAGGTTGTAAGAAGACTTCAGAGACATCAGGTAAAGGTGAGGAGAGTGGGCGTGGTGTGGAGACTCAGGTGCCACTGGAGGATCTGGAGAGAAACCAGAAGATTCTGCAGTGGATGATGGAAGGAGATAGACAAAGGAAGAGCTCTCATGGGTGAGCAATATAAAAACTGAATTTCCTTTGATTCATTATATTTAGTATTTCATCTAAATTAATGTTTAGTATTTTAGTTGAAATAACATAATTTTAATGTCTATGATGCAGCCGTATTTTTCAAGGTAAAAGATTAACCTGTAGGACAACAGAGGATTCACTAGATCAGTAAACTCTGACATGTGTGTAATATCATCAACATAAAATTTACAAATCAGCATCAATCAAACCTTTAAAAAATTTTTGGCCCTTAATGGGCGGTGGAAAGAAGTTGTACGCACAACACTGATGGATGCAATGGATGCAAGGCATTCATCTGTAAATCAAATCCCCTGACATTCATCCTCTCCCTCCCTCCGTCCCTGTTGTTTTTCCAGCGGCAGCACCAGCAGCTCCAGGAGGACGGGAGCTAGCAGCGAGTCACCACGTCCGACGTCAGTGGAGCGGCCTGGAGCTGTGCACCCTTGGGTCTCAGCCCAGCTGCGTAACAACCCCTCTTCGGTGTCCACGGCCATCCCCGGCTCCTCGTCCACCCAGGTCCAGCCCTCACACCCTTTCATCCAGGACCCAGCTATGCCCCCCAACCCGGCTCCCAACCCCCTCACCCAGCTGGAGGAGGCTAGGAGGAGGCTGGAGGAGGAGAGGAGGAGGAATGCACTACAGCAGGCCAAGCAGAGGTGAGATGTCAGGTCAATTTTATGTATGTAGAATAAAATTACATTTTCCTCAGTGGCCTGTGCCTGTGGCTATTTGTATCTTATTTGAATGTTTTGACATGGATTTGTTCTCTTTAAGGCACAAGTCTGGAAAGCGCCAAGCATGTGAGAACATGACGGTCGCTTACTATTTTTGTGGAGAGCCAATCCCATACAGAACATCAGTCAAAGGCCGTGTGGTGACTTTGGGCCAGTTCAAGGAGCTGCTTACCAAAAAGGGCCACTACAGGTGAGAACCTCTGATGCAATGATAGACCCAGCATCAAGAACTTGGTAGACAGTGTAACCTTAAGTAGACATGTGTTTTTAATGCCCTATCCACACAGCACACTCTGACTTCTGTTTGAAATAAAAGCAAAGCAGGTTTATTAATCTGTCACAAGATAAAGTTAATGGGAACAGAATTATCAACACTCTAAACTTGTAAGCAACAAACTACTTTCAAGTGTTGTAATTTAAATATTGTAAAATTGCTGCATGGTCTCAAAGTGGCATCGCATACAGCACGGTACCAGTAAAACACAAATAAAAATATATATTTACTCAGAGTAGGTCTTAATTAAACATAATATACAATGAATAAAAGTAAACATGATAAAATATCAATATATAAATAGTATTCAACTGCATAATTAGAATTTGGTCCCTGTGGTACAATTTAGAGAAACATATTTTTTCATTGTTCAGCTCACTATTTGGCACATACAAACAAACTCAGTTGAGAGCTAATGACTGTAATTTGTGTGCAGGTTCTACTTCAAGAAGGTGAGCGACGAGTTTGACTGTGGTGTGGTGTTTGAGGAAGTCCGTGACGATGACGCCATCCTGCCTATCTTCGAGGAGAAGATCATCGGGAAGGTGGAGAAGGTTGACTGAAATTTGGGAACAGCAAGACGAAACAAATTTGCAAAAAAAAAAAAAACAAACTAAAAATTACATAATTTGAAAAGAAGAGACTGGAAGAGAACATTCAGGGTTCAGCTGAGGAAATGAAACGAAAGAAAGAAAGTAGAAACATGGAGGGAGCAACGTGTGACGGAAGGGAGGTTGCGCTGGATGGTAGAGGCTTAAGTATTAAGGAGGTGGTTATTATTATGGAATATCTGGATATCGGCGTCAGCGCCTGGATCAACCCCACATCAAGCGAAGAAGCTCGGCCAGATGAAACGGGAGCGGAGGAAAGGAACATAAATTATTTCACCTGTCTTGTCTCCACTGTGGATATTCGAGGAGGGCTGTTAAAATCTGATGTCTGACCAGTCTTCCACTTCCACTACGATGGATGGGAAAAGGGTGAGGGGACTGCTGGAAGGAGAGAGGATAAAGTAGTCTTCCACTTCTGCTATGGAGGAGCCTGTCCTCCGCAGACCATTACGATGCTGCTACATTACCACGGAAACTCTTCAATCGGTGCTCGGGACAGTAAGAAAGCAGTTTTGTTCCATTCGGGAGTCTCACTGCCTTTTGCTGTCTCTGTTCCTCATCAGCTGGTGACAAGGGGAGAGGACAGAGGATTTTGGGGAGTGGAACTTTTTGCCTGCTTCTCCTCTCACTGACTTCATAGCCTCAAAACAGAGAAACTTTCTCACCCTTGATTCCTAGATGTCATGTAGTGATCTCTCACATCAACATGTTCAGACAACAGTTCTCTACATAACTTGTTTACCAAAGCTACATATTTTTGATAAGACAAGTATCCTAGCTACTTGTTTTCATTTTATTTGAATTGTGTATGTACAAGGCAGGTACTATTACTTACTAATGCAGCCTAATTTCGTCATATCTCAACTTAATTTTGTATTATTGTGTATGTTTTGAAGCTAGCTCATTAGTCGTGCCAGGGCAGCCGTTTTGTTTGTTTCCTCTGAACCACATCCATGCACCTCAGTTCTGTACTGTTTACTTTTTTGAGTGTGCAGTTCTGTTCTCCTGCGCAATAGATTTTAAACATAGGATTTTTTTTTTTCTCTCCTTAAATATTCTCATGAAAAAGAGGAGTGCGCACTACATGTGCACTGTCTCTGACCACAGTATCTGTTGTTTTTAAACAGGTGTTTTTAAACAGTCCCCTCACGCATCTTCTAACTACTCTGCTACACTGAGAGCCTGTGTACATAACTCCAAGCTCAGTCTAGGTGCCTGCCTGCCTGCCTGCCTGCCTGGCCAATGCCATTACTATCTAGAATGCTTATTCTGAAGCGTGTTGGTGAGTGTGAAAGCCTGTGTCAGTTGTGTATGTCTGAAATCAGCCAAAGAGCATATCGTACGTCCCGTATGCCTACATGCGTGTGTCTGTGCAGTCCAAGTCTATGAGTATCTGTGCTTTTTCATCATGAGCAGAAGGGAATCTCTTCTTCCTCTTGCAGATTCCCACGCTTCAAACATTGTAGCTTAACTTGGAGTTTAAAATCTGGAGCTTTTCTGAAATTAATAGCTTGACAGTTTGCGAAATGCGCTTATTAGTTTCCTTGCTGAGAGTTGGGTGAGAAAATAGATACTGCTTTAATGTCTGTACTGCAGATATGAAGCTTACAACAAGCAGTGGGTTAACTTTTCTATGGGTTAAACAAACTAGGGCTACAACTACTGATAATTTTTATTATTTATTTAATCTGCCAGTTATTTTCTCAGTTAATTGATTGGTCTATAAAATGTCACCTCAACCCACCTTCCTAAAGCCTAAGGTGACATCTAAAAATAGCTTGGTCGGACCGACGTTTCAAAATTAAGAAATTTGGTTTTCTGTCACTTTATAGAAAAGAAGCACAATTTAGAAACTGAAACTAGAGAGTGTTGGGCGTTTTTGATTTCACTTGATTTAGATCTAAAACAAACTAGATATAACATGTTAATCGATGATCTTTAAAGGTGCAGGTAGGCAACTTTTGTTACCGTTGGATTGAGCCAGGCTCCCTGCTTCCCTCTGCTTCTAGTCTTTCTGCTAAGCTAAGCTAAGGTAACTGGCTGTCGGCTGCAGTTTCACATCTAATGTACAGACATGAGATTGATATTGGATCTTCTCATTTACCTCTCATAAAGAAAGAAAAAAAAGCTCATTTCCAACATTATCTAACTCTTCTGTTAAGCTTCTAACATCACTGGAGTACAGCAGCGAGGCCTCAGCACCAGAATATCATAAAATCATGAATATGAAACAGTGTACACTGCGCTGACAACACACCAGCTATGTAAGCTGAATGTAATCTGTTTTTTTTTTTTTTTTTTTACTTTTACCCGCTATATCCTCAAAGGAAACCCCTTCATTTGTCTAGTCATCATGCCTGAGTCTACCTTCAGTACTGATCTCCAACTCTTGGTCTGACTGAGTGTTTTGTGTTTTCTATGCTGGCAGTTAACTGAATGTGTTCATCAAACAAAGGGGTCCTACAGAAGGTCTTGCAGGAATGACGAGTACAATTTGTCCTGGGTTTTTGCCCAGTAAGGGAAACATAGGATCATAAAACATTTGTCCTTACTTCAACACATTTTGCCTTCAATATAAAATTTTAAATTTAGATATGTATTTGTTTATAAAAAAAATGTAATTTTAATAATCACCAAGCATGTTCTTTATAAGGAATGTTTTCCTGATGAGTTGAATTATCTATTTTGTTTCAATGTTTATGTGGAAACTGCTATGGCCCTCTGATATATTTTACCTGTTTTGTTGGAACGCCCAGGGACAGTTAAAATGACAACATTTGTTAAGAGTTGTTTTTATTGTGATTATGATTTGATGGACAAAACAAACAAGAGCGTCTGTTGTGTTGTCGATTTGTGTGAAACACAGTGCCTTTATCATCTTATCTTTCAAAATATGTTTATTGAACCAATCCATGCTTTTAATGTAAGTTTTTATTTTCAGTCAGTCCTGTTATGTTTTTAGCTGCAGTCATGCTTGCTCACTTCTGTTCTGATAGACTCTGCTGTAAATATGTACATTACCATTTCATACGTGTCTTCAGACCTGCACCACATGTCCATGGTGTTTCTGTTTTTCAAAGGTAAACGCCAAGATGTCACTGTGCTGGTTCCACTTGTACATTTCTTTTAAAAAGGTACTTCATAATAAAGATGTTGAATAAACCTTTCGTTGCATTTATTTTTTCAGGTAGAATATCAGCATTCACCTGCTTTACTCCTTATTCACTTACTTTTTTTATTTTAACACACAATGAATAACCTTCTTAACACGTTTTAAATGCATCATAATCATCATTGATCTTTCTTTGTTAGATTTGTATGAGAAAATTATGACAGTACTTAGTATTTACATTGTAAGAGTAGTTAATTGAACAGTGCATATACAGTACAGTGTCATTGCATACATTCATGGGTGAAAAGGAATCACATGAACATGCAGTAGATTGATGAACTGCTGCTGAACTTTCCGTGAGACCTAATCCATATTTATTTTGTGACAGATTATATCACTTAGCTTTGCAGATAAAGCTGTTACAAAGCAGACAAAGCCAAATATGGGCAACAATTAACCCATGGAATATTATGGATATATTTTATACAACATAAGTATATGCTGTTCACCGACTTAAACATACCTCTTCACCAATAATAAATGGATCACTCTTAAGAATTAGTCATACATAAATTAGAATTACGGCTACATAAAAAGTAAAGTATACATAAAAGCGTATATATGTTGTAATGCATAATTTTACTCAAATGGCGTATTGCCTAAGTAATTGGTGGAAATTGGCTGAAAGCAAATTGATAAAATACAATTTTACAATAAATAAGTGCAATATTAAAAAAACAGTTAAGGTTTTGAAAGTATATTTTTGACACATTTGATTAAATTTATCAGATGTAGATGTAAACCAGCCTTGCTGAGGAATGAACAGTTTGTAGCATCCTGATAGCTGCATTGAAATGATTCAGAAACAACACTTGAACGCCTCCTAGTAGATTCTCTTTTTCTGAGTTGACGCACGACGTGAGGTCGACGCTCAAATGTGACGCAATCACGCACGCAGACACGCACTACTTAGAAAACCCCGTTGGACGAAACATTGTGGAAGTTTTTCTTAATATTTTTTATCATATTTTTTAATTTGTCAACACAGTTATCTCACTCGAAAGCAACGCGAATAGTTGTTCTTTAATATACAGAGAATGTATGAGCCCGGGCCGACTACATCAGCTGCTAAGTAGCTAGCCGGTGCTAAGCATTAGCATGTTAGTTAGCTGACAGCGTTAGCCCAGGAGGTGCCAAGCTATGGACCCGTGGAGTGCAGTCGCAGATGAAGTGGCTTTGGAGGGACTGGACGGGATAACTATTCCCTCCCTGTGGATCCGACTCGAGGATAGACAGCCCAAATTTCCCCTCAAACTTGACGACTGCACCAAGGAGCTTGTCTGGAGGTCGCTTATCAGCAACACCGACCTGAAATTTTACAAGCTCCCAGAGGAGAGAGAAGATGTTGTGCTGTTTGACAGGTGAGTTTATGCTGGGAGGATCAGTTCAGATAATGCAGAATAATATAGAGATGTGTACAAACATTCTTGCAACAAATCCTACCTTCACGAAGAGTATATTGTTCAGTTTTAATGTTGAAACTGTGTTAAACAGGTGTTGATTCAACTGCATGATCATTTTAGAGGCACCAATGGGTCGTGCTGTTGATCTGTATTGTGTTATACAAAGAGGTATGTCTGTTGTATACCCAGCCCTCATCAATTTGAAAGTGGTGGACAACGTAACAAGAACACCTGTCACCATAACACAGAGCAGCTCAACAGCACCCCAAACTATATCCTCCCAAAATGAGGATGGAGTTAAATCAACATCTCAGGATGACAACATTACAGAAGGTAAACTTTTGTAAAGAATATGATCGAGCAAGATGCTCCAGATGCTGTCAGAGAGATAGGACCTGAGCCTCCTCTCCACTTTGAAGACCTGGAAAAAGGACAGATTCAAGTGGCTGTTATGCTTTAGTTTTCATATATGTTCATACGTATATATACCACCTGTGGTATTTCTGTAATAGTGAGCTGATAATTTTGACATGACACATTATGTGGCTCATCTTTGTTTTCATGGCTATAATTTTGTGTGCTTCTAGTCTGGAATTGTTTTTAATGGTTTGTGCTAGGCTTCTTACTTATAATGAAATGAATTCTTAAACTGGTACTTAAGAGATTTAACATCTTGCTTCTGTAAATTTTGGGGAAATGGGTATATTTAAAATGGTTAATGCAGTAGAAGCTGCAATATCATGTCTTTTAGTCTCTAGTATGGGCCAAACTCCAAAAATGCTGGATGCTCCATATCTTTCATTACTCTTTCTCTAGCTGCTTAATGCTCATGTCTTTAAAATTTAAAATCCCTGTTTGTAACACAGACTTTCTGTCCAAAAAAGGTTTCTCAGACTTGACAAAGCTCCTTCAGAGCCAGAAAAAACATTTTAAAACAGTTTTACAGACTAAATAGTGGTGACGATGAGTTAAGGCAGGAGAATACAAAAAATCAGACATGTTAGACTTTTTCCCAGGGTGTCGTAGGTTATTACGGATGCTACACTGCTGTTCTTTGATTTTGTCACACTACAAGCCCTGTTTGTCGTTCCTGACATTCATATCTGGCCTGATGCTGGACATTTGTTGGCCATGACAACATCTTGTCTGCATTTGTCTGAACCCTGAGCCCTGCCTTAATTGACCCTTGTGTAAAACCTGTGTTGTTCCCCTTTAATGCTATGAAATACAATGATATCTTGGACAAGGCTGTGCTGCTAACTTTGGTGGTGAGGCCCTTTCTTGTTTCAAGTTAGGCCCATAAAGAAATTGTTTTCCCAGTTTGGTGAGGTAGAACAAACAGAGCCCAGACCTCAACCTAATCCAAAACCTTTGGGCTGAGAACCCTGATGCCTTATCACCCTAAATCACTTCACTGATGCTCTTGTGGCTAAATGGGAGCAGATCTGTGCAGCCAGGTTCTAAAATGTTGTGGAAAGCCTGAAACCAGTGAAATGCAGGTTATAGCAGCAGTCAACAATGTTCAGCAGTCACATATGGGTGTAATGTTAATATTTAAAAAAGGACATTGAATCATCTTTCATCTTCCATGTGCTCTTTTATATTATTTTCTTCTTTACTTGCATGCCTGTGTGTTTTCAGGTTTAAAGACATCGATCCAGAGACAGGCATTGAAACACCACAGACATTTCCTGAGAAGAAGAAAGACGTCTACCCGGTCCATATTATTCTAGAAAACAAGGATGGGCTACAGGGCTCGTGTGTCTTCTTCAAAGAGAGGACAGACATCACTAAGCATGTCCGCTCCAAGTCCCTCACCACATTGGTCAACTTGGAAGAGGCTTTGGAGAGGTTGGTAGAGAGTGTTTGAAAAGTATTTAAATGGAGTGACAGCTTTTATTTTTTAAACCACCCACCACCCATTCATAAAATTGGTGTGGACCACTGACTGTGTGTTTAATGTACCTCTGCATTTTGATTAGATTTTTATTTAAGTCACGTGAACCATGAAAATAAACTTTTCTCCTGTACATTTGCAGGATGTTAATAATCAGATTTTGAGCAAGGAATGTTAAATAGATTTTATCAAAGCATTGTGTAATATGTAATAACACAATTAGCCAACACACACACAGTGATAACTCCAACACCCAGACATTTGTACTGAAGCCTCCCTCTACTGCCGGTGATGCCAGTTAGTTTAGTTACACTATACTTCAGATTAAATTTTTTGACTTTCCTCCTTTTCACTCAAGAACCCACAAATATCTAAACAAAGATCACAAATGTTATTAGATTAATCACATCTAAGAAGAATCACAAATGATACGTAATATAATTTTATTGCACCTGTACATTTGTCCCGTGCTACACTTTTTCTCTTCTTCCAAACCCCCTCCTCCTCAGATACGGCCGAAAGCTTGTTGTGGTGGCATCTCAGACTCTCCGATTCCGGACTCTGATTGGTAGCGAGAGCGATCCTGATTTAAAACTAAGCGACGACTCCTACTGTGTGCTGGAAAAAGTGGGCCGAGCGCGCTGGCAAGGAGAGCTACAGAGTGATCTGCATGGATGCTCTTTCAAGTAGGAGACACATATACGCCCATTTAACTCAGGGTCGTTGCTGCTCAGGGTTTACTCTGTTACAAGCTGATGTGTTTAGTTGTTGAATTAAAGCCAGTGTTGTGTTTTTATAGGACCGACGCTCGAAAGTTTCACTACATGAGGAAGTCTCTTGTCAGACATGGACTCATCAGCATGCAGTCTCATGTCACACGAACAAAGTCAGGACAACAGCAACACTCCATACTTCTGCTGCTGAAACGCTTCCATACAAACAGGTTCGTTTAGTGTCTGCGTCCCTGTTTTTTTTTCTCATTCTCAACGCTGTTCTACTGTTGTGCACATACAGAGGAAAGATGAAGGATGGAGTTATGACCAACTGTAATTTTGTGTTGAGTGAAGGGCTGGATATCAGACCTTAATACTACTGCTTAATAATTGCTACCAACCAAAATGTGCCCATAGAATCGACCTTCAGACACAAGCATCAAATGTCTGATCAAATTTGCAATCTCGTTTACTTATTTTTTGATTAGATAAGGGTTGTAACTAATCAGTATTTCTAATTATTGATTAATCTTCCCAAGAAAAGTAGCATTTTAACAGCTCAAACTATGTTCTGTTTGATATTTGTTTGTATGGCTGCTAAAACATTTACAATGTATATATTATATTTGTCAAAGTAAGGTTTCAAAAACATATCCTTTCTGTATTGGTACCAAAATTCGGACACTAGTTTCAAAACATTTCAAACCATCAGAAACAAATTATCCAGCCATGAGTTACAGAAGTGGATAAAAAGGAGGGCTCCTCTTGGACAAAGTAAATAACTAGTCTCATCACCAGTATTACATTTTTATGAAAAGTAATTTTTCTGCATTTTCTACAAAAACTGCTAATTCAAAAAGTTTTTTTTATTGAAGCAGAAGCAGACTGAAATCACGCCCCCTTCTCATTTAAGTTCACTTATAATCAGTTAGTTTTCAGTTTAATGTCTGTCCTCGGCCATAGACATACAACTCTAGGCTACTCAAGTGCATATATTCAGAAGTAAGTGCTGTTTTAAATGTGATATTAAGATTTAGTCTGTAGGCCCCGTCTCTCTTTGGAAGAAATTCCTTTCAACCCTCTCTCTTCTTCAGGAGGTCTAGGTATGACATACTCTCAGAGTACGTGTCCAGCCTCCTCCAGCAGTTACCTGGTCAGATTGCCTCTTTCATCACACTCAAAGAACAACTTGTGAGTATCTCTCTGTGAGGCTCTGTTGCACTGCGTGTGCTCCTCTGTCTGTGGTAATAATTGTGTGTTTTCTTGCAGAATGTGAGTGACAGTACTTTTAAGCGTGTGCTTCAATACTTGCGATCTTCCAAGCTGGTCGAGTTTTGCCAGTGCCCTCTGGAGGACTTGGATCCCAGCGCCGGGCCCTGCACCACCAAAAAAGGTACCATGCTCCTGAACACCAGTGCAACAGAAGTGAATGTGTTCATCTCAAAAACATCTATTTGATCAAATAATAATAGCTTTGTATCAGGATTTCATCAGAATATGAAAAGTAAACTTCAAATCAAAACCAAACCACTTTTGACAATACTTTTATTTGTTGATGTTATTATCGATATTAGTGATTGTTGTAAGCAGTGTTTTAACTGACAGCCACCAAGTGTCTTGAATATTTTTGACTTAATTGGATTCATCATTAATGGTTCATCTCAGATTATTAAATGAAGCTAATGACTGACTTTAAGTCTGCAGTTTATTTAAATTAAGAAACATTTCTTAAAATCTGAGCTAGAATAAATAGATAAAATTGCAGAAACCTAAATGGTAATTTTTAAAACTCAGTAAACATCATCTCATAATTATGATGATATCATGTTATGAGTGAACAGTTGAATTGTCGAATCTCAACTGATAATCTTTTGAAATGTTACAAATACTCTTTAAACTCTCTGTAGGTGGACTATCCAAATAAAGCATGACCTGATAAAGTGATGTTATAAATAAAAGAATATACAAATATTATTGTTGCTGCAGAAATGTGTACAGCCATATTATATGTATTATATGGTTTTGCCTAACACGAGCACTGAGTTATTTTGATTTCGTTTCCCAGGGAATAAAGTGCATGTGCGCTGTTTGAGGCTGGTAAAACCATATACAAGAAAGGGTATCACTGATGATGACGATGATGATGAGGACGACGAAGATGACACTGGAGCAAGGAGAGGAGCTTTCCCTCCTGAGGGACGAGTCATGGAGAAGGATGTCCTGTCACAGGCCTATCACATCGGTACGGTTCATCAGTCCAAAGTGGATTAAATATAAAAAGCTTCAAGCTGTTGTACTTTTGTTTTTGTCAGCGATCAGACACAAGCACATACGTTTATCCTGCACAGTCTGAGAACCTTTGGACAGTGACATTTGTTTGGGCTCTGTGCTCCAGAATATTGGACATGGATTGGATGTGTCAATTTGTTGAGGGATTTTTTTCTCGTGTGTTTCACCCTGTAGTCAGTGCTGATGGTCAGCACTTAACTCTCAACTCGTGTGTTTCTATTCTAATCCAATGTTCGAAAAGACAGACACAAATTAGCATTGTCCAGGAAGTTATGAATTACACTGTCATGATAGAAATTACATTTCTAACCTCTAAATGATCATTGCATCAATTCCTTTTGTTGTCATGCAGTATTATCCTGTGGCACAAAGGGAATCCCCAAGAGTGGTATCGGGTACAGAATGAACGTTGGTAAACTGGAGGCTCGTATGCTCTGCCGAAGACTGGAGAGGGATGGTTTAATTAAGGTATGTTCCAAATGTGTTCTAAATTATTAGGTAGGTGCCATTTTTGTCTGTTTTTCCTGAAGCCAGCTCCATTTTTTTTTAAACCACAAAAATTACATTACAATGTGGATGTCATTACAAGAAAACACCTACTGAATGGACAGCAGATTTTTTAATATCTTGATACAAAACATAAATACACTTTACCAATTTATTATCATTATTATTATTATTATTATTATTATTATTACAAAGTTTATTTATATAGCACTTTTCATACAAGAGCTGTAGCTCAAAATGCTTTACAATAAAAAAAAAAAGGTAAAGTACAATAAAATAAGGGCAAATAAAAGGACAATCAAGTTAAACAATACAAATATAAAACAGGAAAAAATGAATAAATAAAAACAGGAACCAGTAAGAAAAAAAATATCATACAAAATGCAATTTTAAAAAATTAAATAGGTAAGAGGCCTGACTCTATGGACAGCAATGTCAGTCAGTTGGTCCATCACTTTGATCCAGACTGAAATAGATCAACTTTTTATAGTTGCCATGAATTTTGAGTGAAACCTTTTTAAGTGGAATATCTCTCAACTGTTGAATGGATTACCAGAAAATTTTGTATAGACTCAGGATGGATTGTTTGGTGATCCCTGAACTTTTCATCTAGTGCCATCAATTGGTCAGAATGTCGGTGTACTGATTCAACCTGGAAGTTCTGCACAACACAGCAGCCTCAAAATATACCATAGAATTGAGTCTATACATGCAAACAGCTGCAGTGGTTGTTCACTCAAAAACCGAGCATTTCAAGTTATGTGGTATTCAGTTTTTATTACGTATTTGTTACAATGTAAAGGTGTTTTAATTGTATGTGTGTGATGTCTTTCACCCTGCAGGGATTCTTGGAGGATGAGGGGCGGCAGAGGACTACAAAATACATCAGCCATAAGTGTGTGATTTCTATATTCTTCTTTTAACACTGCATCACATCAGACACTATAGTGTCAATAATATTGTTCTGCTCACTTCTCTTGACAGGAATGTGGGTGTGAGTAATCAGCTCCAGCTTTTTGCAAAGGAGCAGGAACGCAAGAAACTCCTCTACTCCTCTGCACCACAAGCACCAGACACTGCACCTGCCACCCCCAAAACGCCATCATCCTCAAAGTCGACAGCGAAGGGAAACACTCCTGCAGCAAAGAAGATTCAGAAAGCAGGTGGAGGGGGAGATGCCAAGGAGGCTGGGCAGGCATGTAGTGACGAAGGGTTGGAAGGAGGCAGAGGTAAAGCAAGAGGAAAGTCAGCAGCAAGAAGAAAGACAACCAGGAAGAAAGGCAGTGTGAAAACAAACCAGGCACAACCAGACGTAATACAACTGACACCAGCTGAAGGTGAGTACTCATTAACTGTTTGCACATTTCAGAACAGATCGTTTTTAGCAAGGACTGTGTAAGCCACAATCTACATCTAACTAATAAATATCCTATAACCCGTAATAATCAAAGAGTTGGTTTAAGTACACTTAATGTTTTCTCACTCTTGTTTAATTTCTATTCTCACTCAGGTGAAACCTCAGCATGCAGCGAATCCAACACCAGTGTGACACCTGACGTTCCCACAACAGGTAACTTCTTAACAGCTACACTTCACCTATACACAGCAATGCTCAATGTTTTTTTGGCCACTTGGGGGCAGCAGAAAGTAGGCTTCTCGAGCTTTACCTGCAGTAACGGAAAACAGCACTGAGTAGAGCGGCAGGACTGAACCAAAACATTAAAGTTGCTGACCATGAAAGCAAAACAGTGAGTGGAAAGTCCATAAAGTTAAAAGGACCATATGACCCCTTTTACATTACATGTAGTCATTTGATCCACTGTATAAAAACATTAATTATAACAGGTTTAATAACAAGTATCTTTAAGACATGTTTTTTTTGGGGTTTTTTTTGCAAATACATAAATCATTTTTTTACACATGAATGGAGAATGTGCAAGATGTTTTTTCTAAAGAATGTTATGAAGACATTCACATGCTATTGGCTGCTGCTCTTCTTTCATGATTGTGATTTTTAAGGCTGATTTTTTTGGTTAAACAAATCAATTTAATAATCACAAATTGGCCCTAGTGTGACACGGTAAATACTAGAGAATATATATTTGAAATAAAATTGTAATTCTTCTTTTAAAATATCAAATTATTTTATTCAATGGGATAAGCTTTATTGAATTCATATTCAATTCAAGAATATGCTTTTAATCAATTACATATATTAATATTATATATCCATACCCTCACTCCTACTTAATACCTCATGAGTCAAAGTTGTGCCAGACCTCATGCACAGCCAACAAAATGCTGCTGAGGTATTTTACCTCTCATGACTCACCTTTACAGCATCTTTGATACTTTGGTTTGGTACACGATACAGTATATTACAATAGTATTCATTGTCTCTTCTATCAGAGCAAGCTGCAACTGAGGAGGGAGAACAGTCCAACGTTACTCCTGCCAGCTCTTCGCCTCAGAGAGAGGCATCGGCTGATAACCCAGCAGACAACAACATTGTGGTTGTTGAAGATGTTTGCGAGGATCAGGTCAGTCTTTTTGTTTTTTGGTTTTTTTTAAGCTATAACAGTTTGTAGCTCTATTTGTCTTTTTAATAGTAAGAAGTTCTTAGTGGGGTTCATGTCTTTTTGCTCACAGCATCTCAAAATCTGGATTGGTACAAACTCTTATTTAGTTTTATATTTTACCGTGTAAGTATAGGTAAATAAATAATTACATCAACAGATCATCATCATGAGTTCTCCGTAACTTGCATTTTCACATCTAAAATCATAATTATTTAAATACTCTTCCATTATATCTTCAAGGAGTAGAACCATTTGCATCTGAAAATGAGTTCCATGTGTTCATGTGTGGCATCCGCTCTAAAACATTTTGGTCTTGATCCAGCAAACTGTCAGTAAATTGTACTTTTGCTGGTTTGGGTTTAAGGCTTCAGTTAAATTTTAAACCAGCTTTGAAGAACCAGAAAATCCAGACTTATGTCAAACCATTAACAATCTTATCTGGATCACTCAGTTACCCACATATGAAGCTCATCTGTTTGAGATGGGTAGATTAAAGTAATGACTCTATCCATCCTTTTTCAGGCTCTCAGTCCAAAAAAATCCCAGAAGTCTTCAAAGAAGACTCATGAGACGTACCGCCTGCTGAGGAGGAAGAATCTGATCGTCGAGGCTGTCCGCAACTTCAAAGTCATAGAGGGTCTATTCCCGTCAGTTTGTCCTAAATGTTCCATCAGGTCATTCAAAAGCATTTTATCACACAATAGAGAAGGAAACAAAAAACGTCAACGTGCTGTCTTTTTCCAGATTACAGAAGATGATCAATGAGGAAGAGAAGCAGGACGGCGTCAGCTCAAAGTGCTGCAAGAAAACAATTTTACGTCTCGCCCACAGTCTGTCTAGAGAAGGCTTGCTCAAGATTTACACCACCACTGTCATACAGGATGGGATCACTAAGAAGGTACGAGCACACACCAAATCTTCAAATTTTGATGGCCAGTTACTGTTCCCTCTCATTACATCCACTCCCTGTGGTAAAATAAAACTACATAAAACTACTGACCACACACAATCAGATGATTTTTAGCAAAGGCAAATGTACAGAGTGGAAGACTAGAAAAGAAATATTACATTTTGTTACTTGTTGACACCCCCCACCAGCCCTTACCTCCTCTCTCTCTGTCTGCATTCTTCCACATGCAGGTTGAGATGATCGTTCATCCGTCCATTCAGCCCAGTGATGAGATAGTGCATCGGGTTATCGAGCAGGTCCGCTTCAAAATCTCCAGCTCCTACTCAGCCGTACGGTGAGAAAAAACAAAATATTTTAAAACTAGTCAGTGAGATTTACAGAATGTATGTGTAGTATATGTTAGCATTGGTGGCCACCTGTCTGGTGGCAGTATTCTGACTGCTGTGACTATATTTTATTTAATCAGTTTCTCAGTTGAAATGTACCACACACTCAAAATTGGTCTGTTGTCTAGAACATGGACATGTCTTGTTTCTTGTTTCAGCCTCTGTTCATCTGACTTTTGTCTTCCTCAGTCTGCAGCACGACGAGGAGAAATCAAGAGAACAAGAAGAGGAGTCTGAGGAGACAACTGCAGGCACCTCTAAAGGCCAAAAGAGCAAGGCTGACAAGAAGATTATTAAAAAAGACAAGGAGTTCAAGCCCACTACAGGTTCTGTTTGATTGTATACCACAGAATACATGCACTGTATTGATACCCTCAAGATTAGATTTTTCTTTCTCGTCTAAAGATGTGTCCCTTATTCATTGTTTTGTTCTGGGTCTTCTGCCTCTCTCTGTTTTTGTAGTGCGAGGATTGGGTAAGAGTTTTGGTTTCCAGCCTAAGATGCATCGTCTCCGTGTTGTTCATAACTTCCTCTGGTACTTGGTGTACGGGCACCCGCTCAGATACAACTCCGTCGACTCTGACTCAGCCGGTGGAACACCAGCAAATGTAGGCAGCTCTGATCCTGAAGCCAAACACCCAGATCAGCATCAAGAACAGGATCTGAAAGACACGCAGAACTCCACAAACACAGACGGACAGACACAGTCGTCTGAAAAAGCTGCTGCTGACTCTGTGGAGCCACAAACTCCAGATTCAACTGTGTCTAAATTGGACATGACATCAGGTGATGAAGAGGAGGAGCACAAAGATGAATCAGCAACTGGTCAGGCTCGATCTGACTTGAAAGGTGAGAGCATGTGTGGAACTACATAAAGGCCTGACCAGTTAATTATCACTGCACATTGGGACGTAATGGTGAACATGGGTACAGTACGTATTTTAATTATTGGGACATTAATTGCTCTTTTAAGGTTTCCCAACTACACACCTTGATCCTTCAGTAATCTGCTGTCTGTCTCTGATAGTTTACGCTGATGAAGAGTCATGGAAGAGGTTCATTCCTCCTGTCCGTACGCACAAAGAGTTTAGCAGCGGCTGGGCGATGGTGGGCGACCTGCTCCTGTGTCTGCCTCTCTCCATCTTCATTCAGGTCATACAGATCAACTACAAGGTGAATACATTTCGTTGTGTTTTTAAATGGATGCTGGGCAGTAAATTCACTTAACTTTTCTGTATAGCAGAAGAAAAGTCATTTTGTTGCTGAATGTGCACAAACAATGGAGCCTCACATCATATATAAAAATAATTACCTGTAAATATATTTCTGTGACTATGAGTGAGAAGAAAATCATAATCAACAGAGATTAAACCTTTCAAGCATGTGATTTTTAGGAAAATGTATAACATTAAATGAATTACATTACACTGCCGTGTCAGTCTGCCTCATTGTAAATGTTCCACATAGTTAAACATTTGGTTTCATAGTTGAACACCGGTGCAGTACAAGAGAAGAGTGAGTCCTAATAATGATAATAATAATAATAATAATAATAATATTAAATGTTTTTATTGCTAAAACATATAAATAATTAGTTGAGAAAATAAACATTCAACTATTCTGATAATCGATTAACTGTTTAAGTCATGTATAAAGCAAAACTACCAAATATATTGTTGTTCCAGTCGCTCATGTGAGGATCTTCTGCTTTTCTCTGTTCTATATCATTATAAACTGAGTATCTTTGGGCTTTTTTTGGACTCAACAAGAGACATCACCTTGCACTGGCAAAGTAGACAGGAAAAGTTAAATATTAGCTGCATGTGAAATACACTCCTCTGTACACCTGTCTGTATGTAGAGTCAAATAATGTTCAGTTTTTGTTGAATCGTACTGAGTAAGAGATGATTGTAATATTTAGTTTATCCTCATGAATAGTGTGGACAATATAGTAGGTAAATACATGGACCTAATAAACTGCAAGTCTAATGTAGATTGTATTATGCCTCATAAGTTGTACATTTGTGAGATACTGTCGATGCACAGCTTGTAATTCATGAGGATACAGTACATAAAAACACATTTACTGAATTGTGTCCGCAGGTGGATGGACTGGAGGAATATCTCAACGACCCTGTGAAACAACACTATCTTGTCAGATCGCTGCCCGCCAAAATGAGAAGACAGTTACTTTATAAACGGTGACTCTCTTATTCCTTTGCTCTCTCTGTAACACATCATAACTGTGGTTCTAATCTGAGTGTCTGTGGGTTCTTCACACCAGGAAATACCTCTTCTCATTTCATGAGAACCTGCAGAAGTTGGTCTACATGGGTCTGCTGCAGTTTGGTCCTTTGGAGAAGTTCAAGGAGAAAGACCAGGTACAGTCTGTTAATGTAAACACAAACAGAAGGAATTAAGAATAGATCATAATCATGTGAGTGCTGCTCTGACTGTCTCACACACACAGAATTTTATCTAGCTTTTATTAACTGTTTGTATTGAAATAGACAAATATCATCAAAGTATTTGAAACAAGGGGAAAGAGCGAAGGGAAATGTTTTTCTGCATTTCATTGTTTTCAAGTAATTAAACAATAAAGAAATGAGGATTATTTGGCATTTCCTTTAGAACCCTTTGCTTGTTTTTAAAGAGATTTTCAAAATATTTCAGTTTTTGTGAAAATTTTTAGCTGTAAAATATTTAGCATTTATAGTGTTTTAAACAAACTATGAATGTTACATCAAGAAATAAGTTTTGATTAAATCCTCTAATTTTCATATGCCTTGTGTTCTTTCTCCACACCTGCACTGATCCAGGTGTTTGTGTACTTGAGACGTAACACCACCATTGTGGACACCACCAACGCCGAACCTCACTACTGGCTGGTCACAGAGTTACCTGACAAACCATTTGAGAGGCGCCAGTACACGTTCAACACTCACGAGGACGTTGAAAACTACTGGTTTGACCTGATGTGTGTCTGCCTCAATACACCACTGGGTACATGCACACACACATTTATAAAAGCAGAATAGTTCTCAGCCCCGGCAGCCATAAGGAAAAATATAATTTCTCCTTTTGAAGACGTGTCTGTCTCTGTTTGCATTTTTTAGGGGTAGTCCGCAGTAAGAGACACGCCACCGACGACGACAGTGCTCCGTCTTTTGTGCAAGACCGCAGCGTGTTTGTAGGATTGGCGTACCTGCTGAAGTAAGTGCAGTGTGATTTTCCTAGAGGCCACAGAGTAAAACAATAGACAAGAGGCTCGAAGTTAAGGCTGTAACCAATGACTCTTTTGATCATATATTTATCAATTGATATTTTTTTTCAGTTAATGGATTAATCACCAATTTTACAAATGTGAGAAATGAGTGAACAACATCATCGTCCAGAGGCCAGTTCAAAACCTAAAAATATTTACATAATGTAAAACATAGAAAAGAAGCTAATCTTCACATTAGAGATGGTGGAACCAGAGAATGGCATTTTTGCTTGATAATTGTCTTTAATTAATAATTGATATAATTAATTGAGTAATTAATTGTTTCTAACTTGTTGCTAATGTATTGATTAGCTAATTGTTTCAGCTCTAGTGTGGATGTCTGTATTAAAGCATCCTTCCTCACAGAGTAGGACTGTAGCTGTGCATTTAAAAACTGAATAGAATCAGCTCTAAAGAACATGAAAATATTTTACCTACTCTTTTTCAGGTTTTGTAAAATAATGAACTCAAAGAACCTGAAATTAAGCTTTTATTTTCATCACCAGTGTTACTTACATTATGTGTCTCTGCACACACACAGGGGCAGTCGTGAAGTGTGCGATGACGGGTCGATACCAGGAGACGGTAAAGGAGCAGGAGGTCTGGACTCTGAATTTTTCGCTCATCTTAAAAGGAACTGGCTGTGGACCAATCACCTACTTTCTGTCAAATCAGTATGTAAACAAAACACAAGCCGAGCATGTACGATATGCGTGAGCGTGTGCGTGTGTGTATGTGCTTATGACACTTTGGGCACATGTGGCTTTTGTTTGTTTTCTTTTTTAGAACTCAGCCGTTTCAGACACGAAGGAAAACAAAATCAGACTGAAGAGCTTGCTGAGCAGAAATGCTCTCAGGATTGCTCTTAAAGCCGGTAAGTCGGTCAAAACACTTTGTGTGTCCAGTCATATCAAAGCTTTAATCGCTGTGTGCGACAAGTTGACCTCTTTAATTCAGCATTAACAATCCCTGTAAGATGTGAATGGATTTGAGTATTATAACATGGTGTTGAAGTTCACTCTTATGTTGGCTTAGAGGAGAGATCAGCTATTAGAGCGTTACTCTCTCTGATTTCCTTCAAAATAAACTGTCACTGTCCCCTACTCATCAATAACATAGTTTTTATACTGTATACTATACAGGACGAATGACTACACCTCGATATGTGACCACCAAACGACCACTGGTGGCAGAAAATATTGAGGTATCTTTTTTTATTTTATTACTGCTTTATTGTCTTTACATACACTCGGTAGCCAGTTTATTAGGTGCACCTAGCGAAAACTAATGCAGTCTAATACAGCAGTGCTTTGTGTTGAAATTGGTTCTAGAGAGGTATTGATTTAATTGTATCAGCTGATCGTTTCGGAGGATGCGGTTTGTGGTGCTGCTGAACTGTGTTGCATTATTCAGAGAGGTGTTTCTGTTATTTATCCTACCATCACTGATATAAATGAGGTGGAGAAAATAATAAAAACACCAGCCTTGAGTTTAATATAAGCTAAGGATACCTCATAAACTGGCAACTAAGTTTTACTAATGTTGAATTTACAGTCCACAACACCTGTTTACAGTTTTACAACAGACAGTTTTGTCTGCTTTAGCTGCTGCTCTGGAGGCTCCAGAAACTATAGTTCTTATTAACAAGTCCAATATTTTCAGTCTCCATTTGCTGAAGTCCACCATCAGTCTGTTATGATCAGTGTCACTCAGCAGTGATTGTAAGAATTTGCTCATGTGCCTCGTCTCAAAATGGTGTCAGTAGTCGAGAGGGATACACTTTGACTTGTTTTTAAACATCTGCTTAAACTTAAGTGAGGTTAGTTAGGTTTTGTTTAACACTGCAGCCGAGAACAAAGAGTTCAGGGTTCAAATGAAAAGGTGTCTTGTCCTGGTGACTCTGTAACCAGGTGGATATAGAGCCTGCCACCAGAAACCAGAGGGTCGTCGGTGGAAAGAAACAGAAGAGGAAGAGAAACAAAAAGGAAGTTGCCAAGGTCCCACGCAAGAAGAAGAAAGGTGGAGAACAGCTAGGTGCAAAGAAACGCACCCCTGCCCACGACGAGGCGGACCACCAAGCTTTGAAAATGATGACCAGACAACGGGTGTACTGGTCTGTCCAGGAAGACTCACTGATGATGCTCTGCAGCGTGGCCTCACACCTGCTCAACAGCAAGGTACTCACACACACACAAAGTAGTGTTGTCTAAAACACAGTGAGTACATTGTGCATGGACATCTTTGGATTAGTGTAGTTTTGTTGTGTTATGTTTTCGGGTCTGTCTGTCAAACACCTTTAGGGAACTTCTTTAATCTGGCACAAACATTTATTTGGACTTAAGAATGAACTGATTAGATTTTGGTGGTCAAAGGTCGAAGGTCACTGTGACCTAACAAAGCACGGTTTTTGCCTTGTGAACGCGATATCTGAGTGACGCCTTGAGGAAGCTTATTCACATTTGGCAAATGTTCACCTGAACTGATTAGATTTTAGTGGTCAAATGAAGGAAAAAAAAAAGCATATTTTGATGAACGGAAATTCTAATATATTCTTGGTCTCATATTTGCTATTTAGGTTTGTCTTGTGTTTAACCTACATTTACCATCATGCATTTATCACTTATTTAGCTGCTGAAACATATTGTTGATGTGTTGCAGTTAAGAAGGCCGTTCATACCTTACTGTGTGGTGAGAGACCTGCTCCACGCAGAGTTTGAGATGTCGATTGATAAAACATCTGTGGCCGTCGGACGCCGCACACGATACATCCTCAAAAATCCTCAGACGCTTCTGAACTACAGGTGGGTACAGATTACAGACATTTTAAAACGCACCAAAACACTCCTGAAGTTTCACTCACCCGAAGCATGTGTTGCAGGATCTGTCTGGCCGAGGTGTACCAGGACAAGTCTCTGATGAGACTGTTGGAGGAGAAGAAACCTGAAGATCCTGATAAACCAGAGGTGGGTTTTGTTTTATGGTTTTGTTTTTTTGTTGTTTCTCACTTTCTGACTTCACCGTTGACTATTTCTGTCTGTGTTGTTTCAGGATTGCTCTAAAGCTTTCTCAGAGTACACCAGGCTGCTCCGACAGAAGTTCAGCTCTGTCATGAGCGCTCATGATATGATCATGCCTGACACGAAGCAGCAGCTCTTCTCACGGTAAGAGGAGGAGGTTGGATGTGCTGGCTTAAGGCAAGTAGCCAAGCGTAGTGTGTAACGTAACGGTGTGCTGTATGTATGTTGCAGGTTTAAGGTTTCCACAATAGACAATGGAAAGAGGTTGTCAAGCAAAGATGCTCTCAACAGGTAATGATTCAGTTCGATTTAAAGTTTTTTTCCATTGAATGAGTTTGGATTTTTATGGTTGCAGTTAATTGTTTGTGTTTGTCTGCTGCAGCACCGACGATATTCACGCCATAGTGTTGCATAACTTGATCCAGAGCACTCTGGCCATGACCAACAGTCAGATGAAGTCCTCCAGATCCTTTCAGGTAGCATCATTTTCTTTCCTTGTTCACAAAGTCTTCCTTGAAGTAAGTTTATTTATAAAGCACCTTTGAGGAGCACAACGTCTCAAAATGTCCCACAATAAAACAGACCATCATAAAAACGCCATAAGATAGAAATAAATAAAAATTTTATGCAAAAGTAAGTGTAAATAGTTGGTTTTGAGCTTCTTTTGAGAGGTGTCCTTTTTGTCTCTCCTTTTAGCATTCAACACCCACAAATACAAAACACACACAGACTTGTGATTACTCTGTCTTCCCTCTTAGACCTTCCACATGTACAGTAAGTATAACCAGGAGCTGCTGTGCCAAGTGTTCATACAATGCAGGAAGAGGGGTCTGGTCAACCGCCGTCGTGTCAATCAACCGTTTGGGCCGAAGAAGAACCGAGCGCTGCCCATTCTGCCCATGTCCTACCAGCTGTCCCAGTCCTACTACAGGTACACAGACACCTGCGGGAAGATACTGTCGATACTCAGATTACTTTATCTCTGCAGCTTGCACAGGGATAGTGTACTATCATTTATCATCTTATTTCATTTAATCATAAGGGATCTAAGTGATATAAATTAATAGAAACACCTTTCAGTACAATGCAACACAATTCCACCACAAACTGCAGCCTCAAAAATGATCGAACGGTTTTAAAAGAGTTTCAACACAAACTGAAGACAACAGTACAGCCCCCATGAAGAAGGATTTATTACAGGACTGTAGTGTTAGACTGCATGAGTGTGTACTGTACAGTCAGTTACAGATGAGCTACGGCTTGAAGAAGAGCACTTTTTTAAACTTTGGTTTTATTTTGATTTCAGTGTCTCTTTGCCATTTTCCATCTGCCTTCACATTTTTCCAGATATATAAAATTTCAAAGAAATCAAATACATTAAATACATACAAATACATACAAATGCTTTTGGAGCCATATGTGATTTGTTATATTAGTTATGAGGAAGTGATGCTCAACAAGACCATAACTTTTTTAGTGGACAACTACTTCAAAAACAGCAAAAACAATGATGCTCCATGTTTCTTCGCAGTAAGAATTCCCACTTCTCCTAATACTAGAAAACATGTACCCTCTTATACAGGCAGTTATATGAACAACTGAATATAGTACAACCTGTTTATTATAAGCAGTCATATTTATGAATGCATAGCGATACCTGGACCTGGATCTTTTGGGAACCTAGGGACTTTTTCACCAGCTCCCCCTACATTTCAGCTACAGGACCCCAGTCCACATGTTCAATCCTCACAGTTAAATCATGATCACAGTTTATAGCAAAAATTAAAAGATTTAAAATTAACAGAGTTTCTTAAGACATGATAGAAATGATGCCCATGCCTCTTCCACTGTTTCCCATACAGGTGCTTTTCATGGCGTTTTCCTCACTCGCTGTGCACTGATGCCTTCCGCTTCCTGAGGAGTCTCATTAATAACGGTACAAGAGACGACAGACCTCTTACTGCGTTTTACCATGAGGCTGAAAACAGGTCGGACAATGGGGAGGGAGGGTTGGAGAGACAAACAGAGTCGAAAAGAAAAGAAAAACAAAGCGGAGGAAATGCTGATGGTGAACCAGTGAGTGGGCCAGAGGTAAAAACAGATGGGGCAAACTCTGAGCCAACGAAGGAAGGAGAGAAGGACCAAAGAGATGTGGAGGGAGAAGAAAACTTGATGGGGGTAGATGTGAACAATGAGGTGATGAACAAAACAGATGAACAGAAAAACACAGAGGATTGTCTCACAGCCGCCTCTGGTGAAGATCCGTCCAGCGGGGAGCAGGCAGCTGATCCTCCGGCCAAAGATGAGCCATCAGGAGCGTCTGCAGCCTCAAACGCAGCAGTTCGAGTTCCAGAGGATCCTCCAGATGTGTCGGACATGGTGAATTTCTCTCTGGACTCTCCGGGTGGAGCCTGTGTGATCTCTCTCAGCCTGATGTCTCTGGGGCTGCTGAGTGTGTACTTGTCCATACCCAAACAGATGGTGGTGGTGGACAGCAACCTGGTGGACAATGATGTGGTCAAGAGGTGAGATACTATTTATATCATTAATTCTTTACTCATAACATGACTACATTATTTTAAAATATGATCACATTAACTAAGTATTCTGTTATTAATTATTATTAATATTAAATTTATAGTATAGTCTTCTTATCATGTCACAGCTTCTCAGAAGTGAATAGCTGAGTTGAATATTGGCATTTCTCTATGTTAACTTTAATTGATTCATTGAGAAAATAATCCTCGTACATAAATATCTTATTGTTAGTTGTGGCTCTAATCTGTTCAGATTTCTTTGACAATCTAACTTGAGGTGAATTGTGGTTTTCCAGTATGGCAGCACTGGAGGAAGAGGACGATGAGGATTACGATGGTGAGGACTGTGAGGGGAGAAAGAAGCTGGAAGTGAAGGCACATCAGGCCTCACACACCAACTACCTGATGATGCGAGGATACTGCTGTCCTGGCATAGGTACAGTCTGAACTTTGTACTTAGACAGGTGAATGTTTTCTGCAGAAATAATGTGTAAATATGTCTCAGTTGTAAAATGTGTATAAACAAGCTATCATACAGATTTAAAGCTTATTTATTTACAGGAACAAAACCCAAAAGATTGTAATGTAAATTTGACTACAAAACAAAGTAGTCCTTGATTTACAGACAAATGTGCACTTTTGTATATTAGATTTGGAGCTTAAGCAAATAGTCAATTAATCAATTAGTTGACCGACTAAACTTTATCAACTACACTTTAGAAAATTGTTTAATAAATAAAAAGTTGTTTATAAAGCAAATAAACAGCTTTTTTTCTTGAATGTGAGAATTTGCCATTTGTCTCTAGTTTACATCAGTGTAAATTTAATCTCTTACAGTTTTGGACTGTTGTTCAACAATTCAGTATGGGGTAGGAACATTAAAAGAAAAATGAATCTGCAGTGAATATGATTGTTAGTCGCAGTCATCTTCAGATTTATGACATTGATTTTCGTTTTTTATTGTTTCTAGTCAAACTACGTAACATCAACACCAACGATAACATTGTGGTGGAGTCGTGTATTATGAAGCTGCAGCTGCGCAGCACGCCTGCTCACAGCATGTTCAGTATGGAGAGTAAGTATCAACACACTCAACAGACGTACAAACAGATTTTTGATCTGCAAAAAATAATTTCTTATTCCCTTTTTCCTTCATTTATAGACTCTCCCCCGCTGGACTTGACTAAATGCGGCCCATCACTGCTGCCCTCCATCCTCACCTACTCGGTCCAGTCTCCCTCCTCCTCTTCGTCACACAGTGTGGAGGAGTGTGACACGCGTTTGATCCAGGAAAGAGGATACACTCCTCAGGACATAGAAGTATGTGCTCAGCTGAGGAGGAGCTTAGATGAAGCTGGTGAGAGCGGCTTGGACGTGCACGACCTCTACCAGGCTCACTCAGACCAGGAGGGGCCACAGTCTGGGCGCACCAGGAGCCTGCGGCAGTACATGGAGGTAAACACAAGCACAGCTGTTAAAGGAGGCTGTGGGGAAGGTTTTTTTAATCTTTTTGGATTGGATGGAACATTCACCAAGACCTTCCACCCTTAGTTACTGTTGCTACATCTGTCAGTCTTTCTATTCACATAAAAAAAAACCTGAGTAGAAATGCAGAAAATTAAGGGGGAAAAAAAATGAATTAAATGAAAAAAAAAACTAAATAAAATATCAAAAAAAGACTCAACAAATAAATCATGACATACATGAAACACATAAACCTGAGCTTAAAAAAAATTGTAGCAGTTTTCAGCAATTTATGTTTGAAACAAACATGTATCATTCTGTTCATTTGAGGTTTAACTGGAGCTCTTTTAGTTACGTCATCTTGATGGCGAGAGAATTAGTGCCACTTACTGGTTCTCTCTATGCTTCCAACTCCTGATATTGTCATAACAGTAGTGGATGGACACGTATAAATTTGCATTTCCTTTTGCTGATTTTCTGGTAATTTGGTTAAAATTTGTGCTAAATTTAGATGAAAACCTGTCAAATGAAAACGGCAGTAGATTAACCCCTCGGAATACGTAATAATACTTGAAACAATGGTCCTTTGGTTTTACACAGAGATAAACACAAGGACGTTCTCATTTCTAGCTGATGAACATCGATTATGTCACCTAACAAAGAAATAACAACAGTTGCTAGCAAATTCTAGCAGCTGTAGCTAACAAGCTGATTAATGCAAACTTTAAGGTTGACTTACAACTCTGCAGCAGACTTTTCCATCTCACTTATAAGACAAGAATCCAGTAGAAAGGTCTTAAATATGCACTTGATGGCTACATGATATAATCCTGCAAGACTGAGGCTAAAGTCTGCATCCTCACCAGCTGATGAGCCATGTACTGTAAAAGGAAAAAAAAGAAACAGCATTGTTCTTGCATTTCAGGATCAGTCAAAGTACTATAGTAAAGTTTAATTGTAATTACATCATTATTATTATTATTATTATTATTATTATTATTATTATTATTATTATTATTATACAGCTCCATTAAAATGCATGAACTTGTTGAGAAATCCAAAGCTTTACTCACCTGCTCTGCCTAGTTTCAGTTACTATATATGATTGGTCAGTTGGTATTTGGGTGCAACAAATAGTCAGTTTCCTATTTTTTTCTCTCTCCAATCTGGTTTTCTGATCTGATGTTCTCCTTTTTTTCTCCAGGAGTTACAAGAAGAAGGCCAGGTGTTTAAAGTTGGGAGTCTGGGCCAACGCTGGGTGCTCACGCAGCACGCCGAACCGTGGCTGCTGACTGTAAACTCCAAACAATGGTCGCAGTCACGCCTCACATCTGCCAGACTCCCATTTCTGGAGAATCAGCACAACATCCCCTTCATGCGCAAGAGGTGCAGGGTAGAAGACCAACAGAAGACGGGGGAACCACCGGCCAAAAAACCTGCTGTGGACAGACAAGAGAGCGAAGACAGAGAGGGTGTAGAGGGAGGGTCAAGCGACATAAACAAAGAGAAAGTAAATGAGGAAGCACAGCTGGAAAAGCACAAAGAGAGTGCAGCTCAGGGAAGTGGAGACAAACAGTTGAACTTGGAAGAAGAGGAGGGGGGAGAAAAGCAGACCCGCCATGAGGAGGAAGGAGGGGAGGAGGCAGGACAGGAGAAGAATGAAACTGAGGGGAGAGGGGAAGGAGAGAGAGAGCTGAGACCCAGGAGGCCCAGTATAGACGCTGAAAGAGATGAAGCAGCATCCTCTCCCTCTAATGTTAAGTAAGTACAGACTGTGAGGGATCGGGGCTGGGCTGGTGTAAAAATTCAAACTGGTTTGATACAAAGCTTAACACCAGACTAGAGTCCTGTATTATAATGAGACTGAGAGAGGCCATGAATGAGAGCGCAGCAACTACAGGTGAATTGGTAGCAGGGATGCTCCTTTAAGTTGGTTTACCAACCACCCGTACTGAAAGTGCTGCGGGGCTGACGGGACAGGTTGCTGACATAACCTACTTTTCAATTTGTCATTATAACAACTGTCAGTTCAGCAGCTTCTCATAAAATCAAACCAGTTTGAGCTCCTACATTGACCCAGTCCAGCAAAACCAGGAATCAACCCAAATCTATGAGGGATTCATTCTAATGATCTTATTGCAGTTAACTGTGCATTTTCTTTTCCTGTGGGTAATCTCCTCTTTTTTCTGTTTCCATAATCATCATCATCATCATCATCATCATCATCATCATCATCATCAATGTGACGCAGTGAAAATATGAGTTTCATCAGCCGGCCGTGGCGTATGGTGGACGGCACGCTGAACCGGCAGGTGTGTAAGGGCATGCTGGAGGCCCTTCTGTACCACATCATGTTCCGACCCGGACTCACACAGCAGGCGCTGGTGGAACATTACAAAGATGTGCTGCAGCCAATGGCGGTGCTGGACCTCGTGCAGGTGAACAGAAATACTCTCACATACATAAGCTCACATTTTATTTTTCAATACATTCAATACATTCAATATCCAATACACTACAGTAAATATTCCCATTTTCCTGCTTTCTCTCTCCCTCTCTCTTGCTATGCCTTTAATTGGGACTTTATTTCTAATATTTCTTCCTCTCCATTAAATGAAAACTCCAAACTTCCTCTGTGTTCCTCTGTTGTTTGGATAAATTTAGTGTAGTGTCAGCAGAGCAGCACCTTTCCTTTTCCCCATTAGGCTACCATGAATGAAACAGAACACTTCCTCCAGAACTTTCACATTAAAAGTATTGCAGCCTTCTCTTTATACGTAGGCGGTGAAAGTGAAAACATCAGGAAATGATGAGTTTTGTTGACAGTATCTTAACATAGATCGTGTTGTTGTGAATGTTGTGTTGTATTGGTGTTAGTGGAAATGGAGTCATTATGTAATGTTGTCAAGTCTTCTGGAGTGCGTTTTCACAAATGAAAATTTTATTTTACTGAGGTTTCAGAAATTCTCTTCAGTGGAAGAATAACTCCCGATGTTTGTGTGCCTTCACTCTCATTTAAACTGTTCACTATTAGGGATGTAATAATTATTTGACATTAATCTAGGACACTGAACTCAAGCTTGAGACACTGTTAAAACCAGGTTTACAAATGCCTGATTCACCACGGAAGGTTAAATATCAAATTGTCTACTGGTGTTTCTTCCATTTTGTTCATCTATACAAAGCCCTTAACTTCTGAATGTGTCTTTACTTCATGTTGCTTTTATGTGGTGTGGGAATTATCATTCTGGCAACTTCATGGCTGAAACAGACTTTTAAAAAATTGACCTTTTTCATGCTAAATGTATCACCCTCCCTCTCTCCCGTGTAGGCACTTATAGACTTGGGCTGCGTGACCAAAAAAACCCTGATTAAAGGTCCCAAACCCTCCCTGTTCACTCGGTCCGTGCACCAGACAAGAAGTGGCTCAGACACAAAAGTGAAGATCGAGGAACCAGACACAGTGTTTTATGAGCCCACCATCAGCTGCTGCCTGCGCCTCAGCCAGGTGTTACCCAACGAACGTCACTGGAACTACTGTTTACCATGAAAGTGCTCATCCACCTCACGTGACCCGTGCTTAGCCTTACCCAGCAATCTGGTTAAGATAAGACAATTTGTGTGACATATAAATGATGTAATTTTACATGTCATCAATTCTGGTTTTACAAAACAGGCATTTCTTTGTAACTTTTTTTTTTGTTGAGTTTTTGTCCTCCAATTAAAATTATTATTTTTTTGTGTGTTCAGATTTTTGTACTCTAACTTAAGGTTATAAATAAAAAAGCATCACATGACATTTTTGACTTAAATTTGTGAGTGGGTAAAGTGGGCATGTAAAATTTGTTGGCAAACCACAGTGACTAGAGCAACCTGAAGGTATTAAAATGAATCTCTGGCCAGGTGCCGAACTTCAGACTCAGGAGGAGCAATGTGAATTTCTTCATGCCGGGGTTTTTACTGGAAGACTACAGAAGAGGTGAGTCTGCCAAATGTGATCTCAGTGGGTGTTGGACTTGATGAAGGTTGTGTTGTGTCTCTTGATTCCCATCCTGCTCAACATTCTTTTTGCTCATGTTCTCATTTTTTCCCAATAATGTATTGGTGCAGTTTTTTCAGCCAGCCTGGGAATGTTTGCAGCTGAGTGCAGACATACCTGTCAAAGGTGAAGAGAGAGATTCACATGTCATGGCGTCTTGTTCACAAGTTAGGTTTAAACGCTGCGTTGCTTCTGTATTTAAACACAAATCACCGTTGCACCACTACCATGTCTCTCTAAGTCAAGTCATTTGTAAGTGATTTATTTTTCCATCTTGTTGTCGCCCTCTGTTTGTGGCTCTCACACTTATTTCAAAAAACCTGTAATATTTCTGCTCATATGTGGAGTCCTTGTGGGTGAGGCAACATAAGAAAATGTGCAGAACAGAGATTGTAAGAATAATGCAGTGGGTACTGTGTAAGGACTGTGTGGTGGAGTTTTCTTTTGTTCCTACATGTATTCTACTTATTACGTATTAACATCTCAGCCTCAGCTATGACATCAGACGAGGTCAAACGGAGTATCAGGGCAACTGGGCAGCTGGGCAAAAGGAGAAAACGTCCATGGTTTTAAACCCCAGCTCCTTTTCGTCTTTTGTGTATCTTTGTGGCATCAAGCGATAAGTGGAGTAACACCCTCACACAACACACAACCTCCTCATCAGGAGGAGTTGTGGTGGATTTTTTTACCAGTCTGCATTAGCTTGTTTTCCACAGCTGTGGCCCGAGCCTGAAACACGGTGCCAGATACAACAAGCGTTTAGCGGGAAGTACGGGGGGGCCAGAGGAACTGTGGACCCTCGAGCAGAACAACAGGAAAAAAAAAGGGCCCGAGACTCAAAGGTCTTATGTGCATAAATCCAAGTCTGGGTGCAAAGGGAAAATGTAATCTTCTACCCCCCTATAAGGAGGGGTCAACAGGGTATATAAGGCAGAGTATGTCTGAGTTGTGTTCAGTGTCTGGGTTCATGCCCCAGCCTCAGTTTACTGTATTATCTTGTATTTTACAGTAAATCTATTTGATTACATTTGATTCTCTTTGTCTCAGCATCTTACTTTAATTTTTGAATCCTTGTTACGCCCCACCCTTGAGTGGCCCTAAGGGGCACACAACACGCCACCACTGACCCACACCGGACCAATAAGACAGTTCTAAAACAACCAAAAACATCAGTTCCCATGCTAGACCCCCAGATCCTGATGCCAGCATCAGAGCCTCCAAACCTTCCTTCACTGACCAGGTGCATCTAGTGGAGGCTTAATCAGGAACAGCTTGGGTCGAGTTAAAGGGGAGACAGGAGAAGGAAAAGACAAAAGGCACCAGGAACAACACGGTGCCATAACCCCCCCCCCCACCCCCCCCCACCCCCACCCCACCCTGAAGAGGGATGTCAGAAAATTACAAAAACAATGAAGTTTCAAGCTGGCACCATCACATGTCAAGTTCTCTGTTCACAGAACGATTATACTATTTATTTATTTACTTACTGAGCAGTTACAAACTGCTGGACACAACTGCTCCCAGCATGAAAACCATAAGCACTCAAACTAATTAAAAAGCAATGCTGATTGAGCTGAAGTTGGCCAAACATGGGTTCGGGGATCCCAGCAATATGGGACAAATCTGCAAGCCTCCATCTGAAGCAAACACAGTTACTTGTACAGACACTGCAGCACTGGGACTGCTGTTGACAAAAACTGGATCAAGTGTTGAGTGTTATAGAGAAATACAGTACTGTGAGTTGTAGAAAAGTGTTGCAGAGACTTGGCCTGACTGAAGATCAGTGAAGAGTAAATGAGAGCAGAGTGGTGAACGTGGCTCTGCCTAGTAATCAAAGGGGCGGCTGTCAGGAAAACATTAACATCCGCAGGAAGTTGAGGAATTCTTGTTTCTGCATTGATATCTATTTTCAGATTATCCTTGAAGACAGAACTTCCTCTACTTTCTAGCCTTAATCTACCAAAGCTTCAGTTTTGACAACACAAAACTGTCGTCTGTGGCTGTGTATCTTTGTATTTCATTAGATACATAGCATTGGGATTTACCCAAATACAGACACATTACCTAGATATCAGCAAACAACTTAAATTTATTTCAAGCAGGAAAACATTGGGCTTCATGAGTCTTTTAACCCCAATAGACTACAGTGGAGGTGAATAGTGTTTTGTTTGTTGTACGTAAAATTTAAAAATCATAGGACTCCTACTGGATAATCTGGAGGTTTCATGCAAACTATTTTCCATTAGAGTCTTACTGCTAGAGCTGCAGGGACTATTAATCATTAATTATTATATGAGTCATTTTTAAAGAAAAATACTGAAGTTCTCTGCTTTCAGCCTCTTCACTTTGAATTTCTGCCTGTTTCCTTAGCCCTGTATGATTGTATAGTCAATATATATTGAAGATTGAAGGGGTGTTTAGGCCACTCCCAAAAGTAGCTTCCTGATCAGCAACTAAACTTTCACTTTCACAGATTTTCAACTTTGTGATCGAAAGCAGATATGTGTTGTGAGAGAGGCTGCTGTGCCAACATTGTTCTGCTACAATAGAGGACTTAAATGCAGGGAGTGAACCCGTGTAGCGCATTCACTCTCTGACCACCTTTGGGTTTTGTGTTCATTGATTTTTATGGTCTGCGTTAAGAGAATAAGTGGGAACAATGTTTTTCGTTCTTTTGGTGGTTTCTTGGATGAGTACTCTGTGTGACTTCCATGTCTCCAGTTGTGGTAAGTCAAGAGTTTTCCATCTGAAATTCAACTTCAGAAAGGGTTTTATTGTCATCAGGCTATTTGCTGTATAAATCCCTCAGGATTTTTCTTAAACACTAATTTGATTCTTGTAAAGAAAGTTATTATTATTATTATTATTATTATTATTTTAGTAGTAGGAAATTGGTTACTAATTACTGCATATTCAGTACATACTGGGTTTTCAGCATCTTGTCTATTAAATTTGTAACTAAGTGATTAATTGAAAGAATAAATAAATGGATTAACTGATTAATTGATCAGAGACAAGCAAATATCTGGGATGAATTAAAATATATAGCATAATTACATCATGTAAAATTAGAATGTGGATACTTTTTAATGTGAGGTGCACTATACACAACTGTTTTTTATTACCTAATATAATTAAAGTAGGATAACTGCTTTTTTTTTTTTTTTTTTTGTTCTTATTCTGTCAATTTGCCTGGCATCTTTGCCTCGCAAAAATATATCTAAAATTGTTCAAACATAGTTACGATATAAGAAATATACCTCATAACTGTGGAATTACAATTTTATATGTTTTAATAGTCAGATACACTGATCACAGCCTTTAATGTCTTTCTTACAGAACACTGTGCAGATGAACCTGTGTTCACTCCATCCCGGCTGGTAGTGAAGTATGGTGACCCAACCTCTGCCCTGTGCTCCGTATGCCCGTCTTGCGCAGACAGTGTTTTTGACTTGGAAAAAGCTCTGGGAGACATCACGAAAAACGGAACTACAGTTTTATGGAGGGTTGAAAGCATGACTGAATGGGACACAATTGTCATGTGCTATTATGATGATGCTAATGGTACCCAGTGTTGCAGCAACCTGCCCCTAACTGTTTACAGTAAGTTAACTTAATGTTGAACAAAATTTTGTTGCTAGTGAGGATGTAATCATTTATAACCAAAATGAATAATAAAGCATCTTTGGTATTTAGTTAAAGTTCTCTTATGTTGTCAGCTGTTGTCAGCCTTTATCTTATTGTGTGTATGTCTGTCTCTTCTTCTCTGCCTCCACAGAGCCTCCAGACCATGTGTCCATCAGCTTTGTTAATCACACTGGGCCGATGTTTGAGGGTCATCACTACACTCTGCGGTGTGAAGTACAGGATGTTGCTCCCATTGAGAACCTCATTGTGACCTTCTACAGAGGACGAACAGCACTGGGTCAACTACAGTCCAACAACACAAAGAAGACACCAGTGACTGAGACCTTCTCTATGGACATTATCCCCGGTAAAGAGGATGATGGAGTCCAGTACTGGTGTGAAGCCAAACTGCAACTGGGACCTGAAGGACCACAGCACCCTCTGGTGATGTCAGACAGAGCCACTGCCACTGTGTATTGTGAGTCTGACAACAAAAAAACAGGGCTTCTGCAGCCTTCACCAAATGAAATTCAAGACTGTTTAATCCCACAGACAATGCAATTTAATGTCTTGTCAAAGAATAAAAACCAACGGGAAGAATAGAAGTTTACTATTAGTTATGAAGTACATGAATTTATCGACAGTGCTGTATATAATAATAATTCCTACTAAATTTAATGAATTACTGTGATGTGGGCCTAGATAGGAGGCATAAAATTGATGGATTAACAGACTAAAAATCTTAGAAACCTTCTTAAATTTATTGCATTTTAAGACTTTTTTAAGGCTCACAGATATCATGAAGAAAACAAGCACATAACACAATGCATGTGTTTACACAGCTTTCAAGACAGTTGATATTTGGTCGTCCCTGTTGTTGTCTTTTACAGTGTATACCCATTTTAAAGGAATAATTCAACACTTATTTGCATTCTTGCTGAGAGGAGATTGATCCCACTCATGTCTGTGTGGTAAATATGGAGCTACAGCCAGGAGCCACTTAGGTTAGCTTAGCATAAAGACTGGAAACAGTGGCGTGAAATTATGTGAGTGGTGTCACGCACTTATTCACTTTCTTTCCAAAAACTATCAAACTATTCTTTTAATGCCATGTGAGACACATGTCTTCATACTCAACTGTTGTACTGGTTTGCTTTGGGCTTTAATGACAATGCTGTGTTTCTCTCTGTCTCTTCTCCTTCCTCCTCAATCAACACACAGATAAGCCTCAGAAAGGGGGGTTGTCACATCCAGATCCGATCTCCATCACAGAAGGAGAGTCTCTATCGCTGAACTGCTCGGCTGTTGGAAACCCCAGCCCCTCGTACACCTGGACGCTCCCGTCAGCTAGCCGCCCCCACTCTAATAGCAACCCTCTGGTTATCCACTCTGTAACTTCCAAGGAAGAAGGGCAGTACACCTGTCTTGCCAGCAATGATCTGGGGAGAATCAATGTCACGTTTAACGTGGTTGTCAAACGTGAGTTCAGACACTCTATTTCTTCTTGCTTTACCAAACCTCTGATTTGACTCCCTCACTGTCTCATTTTATTTTTCACCTGCGTAGGTTTCCTTTTTCTTTTTTGTTTTGGTTTTACCATGTTCATTTCTGTCTTCACACATTTCAAATTTTCTGTGAGTCTGTGTACGTCTATGGCGAGGATGTTTGAAATGTGGTGAGGAGGAAAATGAGAAGAAAATGCTGAAATGTTTGCAAAAAAAAGGGGGGGGGAAGAGAAACTAAAGGGTTGAAAAAAAAAGGACCTTGTAAATGATAAATATAAGAGTAAAATTAAGTTTAATTTATTTTGTCAACTGATTTGAGGTAGGGAAGATGATAACTTCATTTACCAAGTTAATGGTAAAATAAATGAATGAATTAATTGTCTAACTTACAGTACATTGTACAAATTATACACTTACATCACTGATAACCTTTTAATGCCTATTGTCGGTTTTGGGGCTCCGTATTTGTTTTACCAACAACATGCATGTAAATATGATAATGTGAAGACCTTCCATCAGTGGTGGTTGATACAACCAACCAATCACAAAAAGAGGAAACGTGGTTGATGTCAGTCCTTCATTTATGTCGATCAATCACATGTCAACTGTGTATTTGTCCGTAGGTTTGGAGCGGACCCCAGCTACAACAACTACAGAGACAACAACCACAATGAAAAGCAGTACCAGCAGCACACGGATTCACACGTTTATATTGTCTTTTATGCTTTTGTTACATGTAGTCAAAGGCTTCTAAGGCTACAAAGGCAAGATGGGAAGGGCGACTGTTTTTGTGCACGACACAATATGTTTTTCCAGCAATTGTTTCCAGACAGATTATTTTTCTTTTATTTCACTGTACTCATAATTTCAGTGGGTCAGAGGTTTACCTTCACTAAGTTAACTCTGCCTTTAAAACACTTGGCAAATCAATCCCAGAACAACAGCGTGGAGATGCTGGAGGAAATTCACAAAACAGATGACATTATGAGGAAAGAAAATGATGTGGATATATTGGACCAACATCTCAAGACATCAGCCAGGAAGTCAAAGCTTGGTCGCAAATGGGTCTTTCAAATGAACAATGGCCCCAAGCATACTTCCGAAGCATAGTGGCCTAAAGAAAACAAAGTCAGGGTATCGCAGTGGCCATCACAAAGCTCTGACCTCAACCCAACTGAAAATTAGTGGGCAGAACTGAAAAGGCACGTGTGAGCGAGAAGCTCCAAAGCTACAAACCTGACTCAGTTTCAGGAGGAATGAACCACGATTCAGCAACTTACTGTGAGAAGCTTGTGGAAGGCCACCTGAAATGTTTTACCCAAGTTCAACAACTTAAAGGCAATGCTACCAAATACTAACAAAGTGTATGTAAATTTCTCACCCACTGGGAATGTGATGACAGAAATAAAAGCTGAAATAAAGAATTCTCTCCACTGTGATCCTAACCTACGAATGACAGGTAATGTGTATGAGGATTAAATGTCAGGAATTGTGCAAAACTGAGTTTAAATGTCTTTGTCTATGACATATGTAAATTCCTGACTTCAACTGTATATAGTTCACATCTGATATCAATGCAGTCAGTTCTCCACATATACATAGATGGCAGCTTGTTGTAAGAGTGCTTACTTTTCACAGTACTCATATGTAACCAGTATGGCATTATCTCATAAGTGAGCAGTGTTTAATCATTCTTGTTGGGAATAAATGTTTGTACAACGTTTTGTGCCAATCTCAGTATATATTGATATATTTCACAAAATGGGTGAAGATTTTTCCTAACCAAAGTTATTAGGATTCATCCTCTGGGGATCATGAATGTCTGTACTAAACCTGATGGAGATCCATTTAATAGTTCATGAGATGGTTTAGTCTGGACAACAATGGTGAACACACCTTTAGCCACACCTTTGTCATGGATTAAAATGCTGTTTTAAAAGTTCAATAAAATGTTATGTTGTTGCTGTGATTGTGTCACCTGTATGTTATGTTGTAACATTCGAGTGTAGGATTTGAAAATAATCACTTTGACATCAGTGACCCCATCAAAAAACAAACAAACAGGTGGATGTGACCCACCCAAGACAAATGCCCCTGCCAAAACTGTCTTGGCTCTGACACAAGTAAACATTTCCAAACAGATGATTTCCCCACAGAAATAAAACCAGCACATGACAAAAACACACTCCAATCATAATTCTCCTTGCACATATCAAACAGGTCAGTGTTTGTTTTTCTTTTTAAGTTATTTTTTTTGGCCATTTTGTGCCTTTATTTAACAGGACAGAGAGAAGGACCGGGGACACGCTGCTCAGAGCTCAGAGCGATCCCACCCATGTGGTATACACCCCGACCACTTGGCTTTGGATTCACCCCTGCTTTTTGTTTTCTGATAAAGGCCTGTATCCCTTTATACTTAAGTCCTTAAGTCCGTGAGTTACAGTTAAGTGAACTAATGTTAGCTGGCTGGTAGCGCATCCTTTCATTTCCACTGTTGGCCTGTCATTTCATTCCTAATATAAAATGACATGTATTATCTAATTTGGTGGTCAGTCCCGAGCAGTGGAGGATTAGTTGTAGCTGTAGATTTTATTATTTCATTTTAACAGTCTTTTGTGTGGTGGTTTAGTTTATCTTTTATCTTTTTTAATATTTGCTTATATAATAGTCAAACCCTTAGTATTCACTCAGGAATTCAGGAGTTTTACCAGGGTAACCCGGGACATTGCACAATATTAAAATCTTTGTATGCTGAAGGCTCAGTGTGTATTAACAGTGGTGTAAAAAGTACATTTACTTTAAGTACACTACTTAAGTGAAATTTGGAGGTACTTGTACTCAAGAATTTGCTTGATAATTTCCAGTTAATCCTACTTCATACTTCCACCCCACTATATTTCAGAGCTGTATGCTGCCAGTCACAGAGCTGGATGGATTCTTTCTTTGCCAAACCCATGCAAAGACATAATATCAGTGGTTCTACACCTTACCTGGAGTTGTACACATCAGTGGGAAGGAAATGTGACACCATTGTGTGGAAATTAGCTTAGGAAAGAAGAAACATCTGTCCTACATTGCTGAACAGAAAAATTATGCAGTAAATAAGGGTGTTAATGTGGCGTGCATTTAAACCTAAAGTACCATTGTGCATAAATTTGCCATATAGAGATGAAATATATGTTTATAGTGAATAATACTGTTAATAAATAATACCCCGTCATACAACCAGCACACCTGCTGATTAAAAATCATGCACTGGGCCACGTACAAAACACCTTCCAATGTTACAGGTTACAATTTGACAAAAACAAGCATATAACAGTTCTCAGGGAAACTTTCAAACAGTGGCTACATCCTGTTTTTCTCTTTTACAGTGTACACCGACATTAATCAACCACTTGTTCACTAATTTGTCTTTTGCTTTAATAGCAATTATTGAATTTCTCCTCAATTAATACACAGATAAGCCTCAGTTTGATCATCCAGCAATTCTACATCCAATCACCATCACGGCAGGACGCTGTTTACAATTGAGCTGCTCCACTCTGGTAAATCCCAGCTGCTCCTACAGCAGGACTCTCCCAGCTCGCCGCTCCACCTAATATAGCAGCGCTTTCACTATCAGCTCTGTTGCTTTTAGGGATGAAGGACAGTATATCTGTTGTGTCAGCATCAATGTGGAGACTATTGTTTTGGGTTAGGGTTATCATCATCATCGTCATCATCATCCACTTCTTCATCTTCCAATTTAGGTTTAACTGAGGTTTTTTTTTGGCTACTCAGTGTAATGTAGTTATGTTTAAATGGACATTTTTTAAGTTCAGATTGTTTGAATATTTTCAAAATGACACAATGGAAATCAGTTCTCCAGAAGCCTGAGAACGCAGCCTGTTGTGGTGAAGAACTTACTTTAACTTTGCAATACTGACCTTTCACCACTAGGGGCTGCTAGACTGTAATCCACAAAGTGAGCAGTGTTTAAAATGATCATTTCTGCCTCGCCACCTATATACAATATGCCTAACCAGAACCAGGGCTGTAGCTACCATTGAGGGCAATAAGGTCAAGTCATTTGTATTTTTTTTTTTTTTTTTTTTTGTTTTTCTGGGAATTTTATGGTTTAAGAAATGAGCGGGGCATTTACGATGTGTGAACTTTCACATAGTGGGTGTTTTCCAGAGTTATTTTAACAAATAGTAGTTGTGCCACTAGAGGTAGCAGTACTCCACTAAAATCTGACTACTTTTAGGCTTACAAAAAATAATAATCAATCAAATCAAATAAAGGGAGAGGACTGGATATTGATGCTGCACAGTGTCATATTTTAGGGAATGTAAACTTGTTTTTCCAAACTTAAAAAGTGTTAAATAAGGAATTTTGCTTAATAAAAGTTAAAAGTAAAATTATCAAAAAATCCGACTAAGAATTATATGTTTTCAATATTTCAGTTGGTACTCAGAGTGTATTGAGGTTTGATTCCCAGTCTAATAAAGTACTCATACTTTTTCCAACTCAATTTTATTCCCAGAAATCTCTCAGAACATTGTTAGGCCATATTTCAAGTTATAGAAGCAGTCAGTAAGTAGTTTGTCATTTCATTTGTTTTACTATAACATGTGAATACATCATGTTTGTGTTTTATTCAGTGAAATACAATATATTCACTATTCATGTTCATGTGCACCAGTCAATAGTAATAAAAGTTGAACATTCAAATGAATCTTTAATTCTTGAACTCTTGAGCTGAGATCACAATGAAAGCATAACTAGTGGGATGTTACATAATTCTCCAAGCCCATTTCATCTCATTGAACAGCTGAACCACTCCCAGGTCAGAACATAAACAGTTTTTTGGCATGGCTGCACAAAGGAACTTCCTTTATTTTTAGTAATATTATTATTATTTTATCAATTCATATCAAATTATATCAATAAGCACATTATTCACATCATTGCTTTCACTTGACAGACAAAGTTTTGTGGTATTTGTAAACTCAGCTTTAATGTTTTCTGCTCCAACCAGCAGGTCTGCAGTGCTGTCTGCCACTGTGTCTTTTGGGTCTTTTTTTCTCACACATGTGAATCCAGTGGAAAATGCAGCATGGGCAGGTTGCACAGTGATTAATAAGACATGATGATTCAAGATTCAAAGTTTAGTGGTTGAAAAAAACAACCTATAGGGTTGTTCAGGTTGAGGTCAAAGCCCCCCCAACACCTCCTGCGTAGGAGTAAGACATCCAGACTGTTGGAGCCACAGAACACCGCAATGCTTTGTGGTTGTTTTGCATCTATATTTAGTCTTTTTGTGTTTTTTAGCCACTTTGCACCTAATTCTGGTGATTTTGCATCTCGTTTCACATCTCTTGTAGTCATTCTGGTTGTTTTGCATCTATGGTTGAGTCATTTTTTTCCATATCTTTGTGCTTTTTGTTTTTTGTTTTGTTGTGTACTCATTTTGAATCTATTTTTAGTCATTTTCTTTGTGGTTTCTGCCCACTGGCCCCTTTTGAGTAATAAATCCATGTAAAAGTTTCATGTGAAAAACGAGAATTCAAGGTAAGAAAAATATAGGGTGAATTCAAAAATACTATATATGCATAAACAACCATAACAATAAACAATAACATTTTGTGCATTTACCAGTGCAAATGTGCAAATGTACAGGGAAATGCAAAGGAGAATGTGCTACAGACAAGGACAGAGATCTGTCAGGACTGGCTAGTGAAGAGTTTGTACATCACAGTTCAGTTCATAAATTCATAATTAAATAGCTAAACAACAATCTAAAAGAGTCTAAAAAGGATACACAAAGTACAGAGGCTGTAAAAAAAAAAAAAAAAAACAGAGAGAAACTTTGAGGACTTGAGAAGGGAGACGCAGAGAGAATGAAGAACTTCAGAATTGACCTGTTAAGATGTGAAGTTAAGTTCAACGTGCTCCCAGTTCAAATACAACTGAGTGGGTCAACATGGGGAGGCGGGCTGATGGTGATGGTGCTGTGACATGGTTAAAAATTGCCATATATTCCCTTTAGATTTCATCATTTTGATTATGAGAGTTTGTAACGTAACACTTGTGACTAAACCACATGACTTCAGACAATACACTGACCTCACTGTGACACATGATGAATTTATATATAGCTGTCCATTTGAAGGGCATGCTGACTTCCTGTCCAATTCAGAGCATGAAGTTTGGCGAGACTTCCTATGAAATACCCCCACCCCCAAGACTGAAATGTCATTCGAAGGCAACTTCCTAAAATCTTTGGGTAATTACGTCAGTGTTTCACTTCTGTTCTCTGTGTACCACCAAAAACCTCTAGAGTTCATTTGTATCTAAAGATATCCATAAACACTGGTATCTCGCCTTTAGAGGCCTTTACTTTCATTTCAAGATTATCAGCAAAATAATGGTAAAATGAAAGGGCTACCTTTTCCTGCCAATGTATAAATCATACAAAAGTAAAACATATTCACAGCAAGCAAATGATGAACACTGCCTGGAAGTCAGATTCCTCACACCAAGTGCCATTAAAATATCTGGGCTTCCAATATGTACTCCTGCTTGCTCTGGCTACATGCTGGAGTGGGGGAGGGGGCCAGAGTGGGTGTCATCTTAGACTCAAAATAACCTGGCTGTGATTAAGAATACATAAGAAAACAGTTGGAAGTAATATCTGGGGTATGAAGGGAAGGAATAAAGATAGAGAGACGGAATAGAGGTGAACAGTTATTCCTCTCTCCGATTTTAAAGTTGTATCTTCTTGTCTCTTTCCTGTCATGAGGGGTAGGAAACAGGAATCTCAGGAAGGAGATAAGGGAAGTCTGCTGCCAGACCACTACAAATCCATCACTATGGCAACCAAAAAACATGCCAGCCTAAACTTTCAGCTGTAGTGTGTAGACTACACTGGTGATAAAAAAAAAAACATAAATACATTTAATCAAATACAATTTTGAGGCGCTTGAACTTAACTTGGGTAAATTTAACACCAATACATTCTGGGGAGGGAAACACCGTCCTTTCTGCTTGAATACATTTATTTGGCACAGTTACTTTGATTTAACACACAAAACTGACTTATGTATTGCACTTCCACACAGGTGTTTTTTTTTTTTTCAGGTTGGAGTTGTGCAAAGCTACACACTCTGGGAATTTACATTAGTTTTATCTGTGGCAGGGGCATTTAATATGTGCACTTTTCATTCATATGCACATGTGTGTAACAAGAAAATGCAATGTGTAAAATCATGCAGGTTGTGCGCTACTTGAAATTACATCAGGAAAACTTGCGATCAGCTCCTGAACTCATGTGAAGAGCTCCCACGTCAGAGCTCACCTGAGAGGCTGCAGCTTACCTGTCCATGAACAAGCTGTGGCTAATTTCCTTCACAAACAATGTCTGTCTCTTGATGGCTCATATTCAGCAAGAACTCAGACACATGTTTGGGTTGATTACAGAACATTCTTACTAGATGAGCTCAACTTAACCACTGAAATCTAAATATAATATCAAGGGATGTAAATTTTGTTTTCAAGTCTGTGACATTTGAAAACTTTTAAACTATAAATCCTCACATCTCACTAACTCTGCCACTGCGAGCTCCTAAAGAGTGGAGGGTTGCCAGATCAGAGTCGTGCATCCCCCACATTCCGATCTTTTACCCTTTATTATAATAAAGATCATTTCACAGAAAACACATAAATCTGCATATGGTGCATCTTACTGGCAGCACTGAGGGTAGTGAAAATGACAAGATCTTTTGAGATGGGACAGTTCACCAACACCTTCACACCCAAACAGCTGACTTGAAGCCTACCTGTTTATATCAATGTAAGTGTGAGCAGGGGGGTGTTTAAGCGGTGATTCATCTTCATATCATCACTCTACTGAACACGGGGTCTTAAAGTAAAGTTTCATCTTAGCTGTCCCGCAACAAAAGGAATCCCCTTCAGCTCGGTTTTTGTTGCGGGATTTCCCGGTAATTTCTCTCTAACGGTGACGTACGGTTGGAAATTCACTTGAGTCAGAGCTTCTGCTCCGGTCGAGGACCAGCGGAGGCTTTTGCTTTCAGTATCAGACGCTCTCCGGCCGTGCCTGGGCTCACACGCTTTGACCTCCGGGCAGCTCTGAGACGGGAAACAATGTTTTTCTGTTATATGCTTGCGGTTGTTTCTCTTACGGGGTTTCTGCGGGACTCCCGTGCCTCCGGTTGCGGTAAGTTTTGCGGTGTGAGATTTTGCGTCTGGGCGACGCCTTAAGTGCGCTCATCTGCCGCCACAGCTTGGTTTTCAGTTCAGTTGTTGTGTTTAATGTCCTCAACGCTTGTATTCGACCAGATAGAGTGAATATTGGAGCCTGTGACTTTAAACATCTCATCTTATCGTTTTCTTTCATCATTAAGATTTGTTGTTTTTCCTTACCATGTGGCACACTGTGTGGTTGTGGTGACCTATAGCCTTTATAGTGTCCTTTATAGTGTCCTTTATAGTGCTGATATAGCCTATAGTTTGTGTAGTAATGCACAGTGTAGATCAAGATAGCAGTATCTTTATATCACTAACCCAAAGCTAGTTTAGTACAGTGGGTTCTAAAAGCTGATGGTGTAACAGTCAGTGAAAATACTCACAGACTATAACCTATAACCTTATTGATTGATTTGAAGTAAGCAAAATGATTAGAAAAAAAAAAACACGTCAACATAATGTAAAATGAAAGTATATTTTGTTGAGTGTTTCTATTCAGGATACATTGGATGAACAAACAGGAACACTGTTATAAGATGCAGTGCGTAGCACGAATTCACTGTTGAGTTCTTGAATGTTTAACATGCTTTCATAGAGTATGAGGCTGCTAACTCTACATTAAACCGTCTGAAATCACAGCCTTTTAATCACATCGCATCTTTTTAATGTCTTTCTTACAGAACACTGTGCAGATGAACCTGTGTTCACTCCATCCCGGCTGGTAGTGAAGTATGGTGACCCAACCTCTGCCCTGTGCTCCGTATGCCCGTCTTGCGCAGACAGTGTTTTTGACTTGGAAAAAGCTCTGGGAGACATCACGAAAAACGGAACTACAGTTTTATGGAGGGTTGAAAGCATGACTGAATGGGACACAACTGTCATGTGCTATTATGATGATGCTAATGGTACCCAGTGTTGCAGCAACCTGCCCCTAACTGTTTACAGTAAGTTAACTTAATGCTAAACAAAATACTTCAACTTACAATGCCAGTGATGGTGTGCTTTTATTTTTATTTGTTCTTTCAAATATACAGTTAATGGGATTTATACTCTCTCAGTTGTTCGTAACAACCTCTGGCGTGCTTTGTGTGTCTGTCTCTCAGCTTGTCTCTTCTTCTCTGTCTCCACAGAGCTTCCAGACCATGTGTCCATCAGCTTTGTTAATCACACTGGGCCGATACTTGTGGGCAAACACTACACTCTGCGGTGTGAAGTACAGGATGTTGCTCCCATTGAGAACCTCATTGTGACCTTCTACAGAGGACGAACAGCACTGGGTCAACTACAGTCCAACAACACAAAGAAGACACCAGTGACTGAGACCTTCTCTATGGACATTATCCCCGGTAAAGAGGATGATGGAGTCCAGTTCTGGTGTGAAGCCAAACTGCAACTGGGACCTGAAGGACCACAGCACCCTCTGGTGATGTCAGACAGAGCCACTGCCACTGTGTATTGTGAGTCTGACAAATCACACGACTATTTCAACGGCTCTCTTTGGTTGTCATTTGGCTTCTTTTGGAGTTATGGAAGACATATTTTTATCTGTTTCTTAATGCTGCTCTAATCAATAGTTTATATTGGCAATAGATCACATGATTACTGGTAAGTGAAATGGGTCTCTTGTAGTGTAATAATTATCTCCTGGCTCTGCAGTTCCCCTCATCTTTACAGCCTTTTACAGCATCTTTCATTTCATTGCGGGTTGTTTTGGTTTTCTGGCCCACAACTTTACTAGTATGGTTCACGCACACCACTCTCAGTAGAGTCTTTTTTGGTGGCAGCAGGCTGCTTTTAGCAGTGAAAAAGCTTTAATAATCCACTGTGCTCAGTAGGTAAACAGCAGACAAAGTCAGGTATTTCCTCTCAGGAATTTGTGGAGGCCAAAAGTCGAGTTAATAGGATACTATAGTAAATATTGGCTTGTATCCCAGATTTGTCAGGCGGTCAGACACAACACAACACTGCAGGACTGTGCTGTCGCTCACTTTGGTTCTGAAATATCTCAACAACAACTGGATGGATCACTATGGAATTTTGTACAGACATTCGTGGTCCCCAGAGGATGGAGCCTACTGACCCTGACTTTCCTTTAATGCCACAGAAAGGTTGAACACAACTGGATGGATTGCCATGAAATTTGGCATTCATGTCGCCCTCAGGAGGAATTGTAATCACTTTGGTTATCCATAGATGTCCCATCTAGCAGTATCATGAGGTCAACATTAGTCGCTAATCACTGACATTCCCATCAGCCTGAGCTGTGTGTTGTGTTTAGTGCTAATATCAGCATACTAGCATTCTGATGTTAGCATTTAGCGCAAAGCACCACTGTACTAAGATGACTGAACTGATAGCTCTGAACACAGTGAGACTCATAACAGTAACTCCTGACAGTGTTGGGGGAACTACTTTAAAAACATAACTTGACAAGCCACAGATGACTTTACACTAGGAGAAGCTGGACTACAGCAAAGGAAAAAATGGTTTGATTAACTAAAGCTACTAAGAAAAGGTAGTTCAAACTACTTTGTAATAAAGAAACTCAAAGTGATAATGTTCATGTGATATGAAATTATAACAAAATATAATACTAGAAAGTTACATGCCAACAAAAAATACCACTTGAGTCCATTGCAGAAAGTGGCTTCTTGTTTACAGTTCATACATAAGTCAAAAAACTAAAATACTCCTGTATTCATGGGAAAGTGCAAAAAACACCAGCTTTGGTTTCATAGACAATAACAACTTCAAATTGCCATGGTGATTCATCTTCAGGCTGAGATTTCTTAGGTTTATCCATGATGACGTTGTAGCTATGTGACCACTGAGCAACGGCAGGTCAGGATAAAGAATGAGAGGGGGCAGAATTGGTGAACGAAGATTCAATTGCAGTAGAGAAGCAACGGTAAAAAAATTTTAAAAAATCATTCATTTCTTTTTATGGCCCAAAATTTAAGTACTTTAAGCAGTAATTTCAGCAGTAATTTAAGCACTATGCATATTTGAATGTAGCTGAACTACCAGTAAGATGGTGCAAATTGTAGTTAAACTACTAGTTTAATTACATGTCGTGCAGTACTCCCCATTTTACTCCCAGTTTGTTATAGTATCTAATACAGATCATATGTTCTGTATATAAAACATCGATCTGCGCCATACCTTTTAACTAAAGCTGTTAAATAAAGGTAGGACATTAAAAAGTTAAATATTTTCCTCTGAAATCTAGTGGAGTAACAGTATGTAGTAGGAGAAACTGAAAGTGAAGTACAACACAATGTTACGGAAACTTCTGTGATGAAGGAAATTTGGTACTTTCCCCCAGTGTTCTTTTACAATGCACTGTGTGAATGGATAACATGTTTAATTTTCTAAAATTGTTTCCATGTTGCTGTAATGACGTGTTGTATTTCTCCCTCTGTTGATTAACACACAGATAAGCCTCAGCTAGAGGGGCCCTCAGATCCAGATCCAATCACCATCACAGAAGGGGGCCGTCTACAACTGAGCTGCAAGGCTGAAGGAAACCCCAGCCCCTTACACACCTGGAGAGTCCTGCCAGCTGTTTTTCCCCCCATGGACAGCAGCGTTCTCACTATCGAATCTGTAGGCTTTGAGCATGGAGGGCAGTACATCTGTGATGTCACCAACGGAGTGGGGAAGAGCACTGTGATGTATACCGTGACTGTCAAAAGTGAGTTTTAAGTGTTGTCTTGTCCAGTCGTCAGAGTTAATGTTTGTTAGTGGAAAGCGAGTCACTGGGGGAAAAAAAACCACAGCAATGCTGTCAGATCTGCTTTCTCACAGCTTTTGTGAACTGGCTTTAACTCATGCAAGATAAAAGAAGGAAGTTCACTGTGACTCTTTTGGTATTTTTGATGTTGGTCATCGCGTCTAATATTCTCTCTTCTGTTTTTCTTTACCTATTCTCCGCAGCCAACTACATCCCATACATTGTAGCTGCAGCAGTAGCGGGTGTGCTTCTGTTTTTTGCCATCATAATAATAGCAGTCCTCAAGTACTACAAACACAACCGAATGGGACAGTACAATCTGAAGGACGTTTTCCGTTTGCACACACACGTTGCTGTGCCCATTACAGAGTAAGACTGCGGGAAAACATGAAATGTGTATGGACAGTCTGGAGAGCCGACCATCGACTCCAACAACCCATTTGACTCTGGCAAGAGACTGTTGTTACATCTCTCTCTTCTCTCTACGGACACTAACTGATGAGATAAAATGCCCAAAATAATATGATAAAAAAAGATCTTCAGTCAAGTTTCAACCTGTGTTACCTAAGTACTAAATAGAACAAGTCACTAAACCCAACTGTTGTGTTTGAAGCTTTGGTTAACTGTTAGGCATATATGGATTTAGCCTAACCCCCACCACAAGTCTCTGTTTCTCACGTTTAACATATACCTTATGGTTAATCATGTGGTTAAAATTAGGTTTCAGAGCCTAGAGAGATGTCTACAGCTCAGGTTATTTCAAAAGAATGTATATACTGTATTTCACTGTATAGAGCTAGAAAGGCAAAACCTGTGTAAGTGTGAAGCAAATATAATATTTTGTGGCTTTCTAATGTCAAAGAGAGGGTAATTTATAGTTGTTGTCTGACATAATAGTGTCTATATTTCTATATTTTTCTTGTTTTTAACAAATTTCATAAAAAGATTGAAAATAACAATGTGTTAGTCTCTAAGTACTTTTCTATGTTCTGTCTGTGTTACTTAGAACAAGGCCCATTCATTACATCTGAAGACGTGAAAAACAAGTCACAAATAACATAACAAAAAATAATAATAAAACCATTATAGAACCCACTAAGGTTTTATAATGTGGTGCATTTAATCAAACAAATTCATAAATAATTGCCTCACAGACACGTGGAGTCCCACTATAGTTTGCCTGCTAATCCAGCCCTGAGTAAGATTAGCTCATTGTTTTGGTCATGGGAACTGAATAAGAAAAATATAGAATATCAACAGCCTTACGCTTGAACTAATGTACAATCTTGAGTTTGGCACTATACAAAGAAGGCCTGTAGCTATTGTTGTCATTTGCGCGTCTTATTGTCCTCCGTTTGTATTCCTAACCTGTCACTGAATTGGCTTTAAAACACATGCTGCCTCACACTGGCACGTTTACAGAAATGTAGATTTATGTACTTTTTTTTTTTTTTTGCCGTTTCTCATTATTTCAATATTTGTTTCAATTGCAGTTTTAAACAGGATTATGGTTTATTGTTAGTGGATGAAAAGGATGAAGGTCTCTCAGTATATTGAAACAGTGCATATTGTTTGATAATAAGATCCGATAAGGGTCTGACATGTTATAATTAAGAGTGAAAGCAGTCTGTAAATAAAGAGGACTTTCTTTGCATTTAGTAAAATAGTAAATTCCAACATCAGTTTTAAAAAAACGCTTTTCTATTTTATCATTTACTGAGGGAAATTGGAAATTATATTCATGCTAATGTGTCAGTATTATGCTTTTTTCATTTGTCTAGGTGAACGTACTGTTTTTCTGTTTCTCTTTTACTGCTTTTATTTTGGTCATGTTACTGCAAAGAACTTCTCAGCTTCATATAGGAAGTTCAGTTTCTCTCACAGAATGTCACAATTGCTACTAAACCACCGAAAGCCTGAGCCTGGCCTTACACTAACCCACTTCCATCAGCAGTTTCTGTGTTGTGCATGTACTTATTGTAAGTGTCTGTGTGTGTGTGTGTGTGTGTGTGTGTGTGTGTGTGTGTGTGTGTACTATGTTGTAGTGTTATCTGAGTGACATTAAACAATTTTCACACTGGAATTTTTGTAAGGAGATATAAGCTTTGTCCAGTTTATTTTTGAAACATGAATACATGTCATCACTTCCTTCTCTCTTCCTTTTAAAGTAAAATAAAGCAAGTAATTAAACAAGACAATGTTAAAATACCACAATATTGATGCACCAGTATGTTAAAAAAAAAAACAAGATTATCTGCTTTTTACCTTCTAAATATGTTAAGTTAAAATATTATCTATAGACTGGCCTTAGATTCCAGTTATCTAATGTAAGAATCTGACCTTGCTTCATTGTATAACTAAAGGATTGTCAGACATGCCTATCACGTTTTACAGTGTGACAAAATGAAAGGGATGTGTAATGAACTGAAAGAACAGGACATAGTCATTAAAGGTTTCCTGTTTGTGAGATTTTTTCACTGTCAGCTTAATTTAGTTGGGACTATGGATCACCAAGGCTTTTACGGGAAACTATACTGCGGGGGCTGTTTAAGGTGGAGCCAGTGACTACAGCCCAGGAATGTTTACTCCCCCATTTGGAGAGAATAAGGAGAGGAAAAGAGGACAACAGAAAAGAATGTATGTGTTATTGATCATGTTTTCCTGTCATAACTGAAGAACAATATGTGTGTATATGTATACGTATATGAATGCAGTCTTTATTAGATCTATCAGCTAACTTGTTTTCTCACTGTAGGGAATACATTTCCCCCTAGTTCCACTGTTCATGCCCTAGTCCCCTGGGGTCATATGTGCATGTGTACAACCCTAAAACTGAAAAGAAATGACAGGTCACTTTTTTTGCAAACAATGACTCAGTATTATGGGCATCTTTTTAGAGCGATCACACGGCCAAAAAGTGAAAACACTTGCAGAGGAAACATGTCTGTATCCGGCCTGGAACCCTTTCACAGTGGGTACATGTTTTTATGCTGGCAAAAGGCCAGGCTTGCAATTGTACATGTCTTCCACTCCTCTAAAAGTGTCCCCTCACCCAAACTGTGAATAAATAAAAGAAAATGAAAGAAAATGAAAATGTTCTCAGTAGTGGTATCTGGTCATTCAGATAGTTAGATTTAAGATTTCTGTCTCTGAAATTTCGCAAATAGGCTACAGTAGAGGTGAGTGGAATGTAGTGTCATTATAAAATGTCATTTAGAAAATGAAACACCAACCAACAGCTACTTCCTACTAAAAATAGCCCCTTTATATATTCATATATAGTTATGCACACTTAGCTAAAGAGGAAGAAACACCACTCTGTATAATGCAATAAAGTCAAACAGCACCAATATGAACTATCCTCCAATATTATCTTACAGTTGAATCAGCACCTCTAAACCATCTCTTAAGCTCACATGTATTCATTGTATCACACTGCATCAGTTTTAGTGTGGTGTTCCTCAGAACTGCCAGCTGTATGTCTGTGCTGCTTTTTTGTGGGTTTCATTTACTGTCTAATAATGTTGTCTTATTTAGCATTAATATCCCCAATTCCATTGCTTTAAACTGCATTTATTATAAACATTCTTATATTACTTATGTTTGTGTTATGTTATGTTACTTACTTATGTTACTTATGTTTCTCCTAATCATTATATTTTTTTAAATTATATTTTGTAAACAAAAAACAAAAAAACTGCTCTTTTTGATGACGTATGAGCCGTTAAATTCCCTGCGCGCGCAGCTGCCGTTGAACCGGGGATCTGGTTCAACGGCTGCCGGCGGTTTGTCTCCATAAGAGGATTGAAAAAACGATCCATTTCCCTCCCGTTTGCTCGCTTTGCCGACGCTTTGCTGGTGTGCTGTCCCAGCCGGACAGCCCTTGCAGTTTTCCTCCGCTGTTACCGACACTGGAAAACCCCGGGGAGAGGACGCGGAAAGAGGCTGGAGGATGAGCACCGGGGCCGGCGTCGACTACAGCGTCTGGGACCACATCTATGTGTCGGACGACGAAGATGTCGTCAGTCCGTACGTCGATACGCCGAGTTTATTCAGAATGAGACACCGGGTCAGCAGTGAAACTTGTTGTAGCCGTGAAGTTTGGAGTCTAATACCTGGTTAGTTTTACCAGTAGAAGTGACTCTTAGTAAGAGACCGATAACCAGAGCAGTGCGAACACAGTTTGACCGGCAGTTGTTACACAAAAATCTGAGACGGTGTCTGTCGCCAAACGGTCTCCCGGCGAAAGACTAGCAAGGAAACTATTTGTGAAGCACCCTTTAAAACAAGTGCTTTACGAAAAGGAAAAAGAGGGAGATGGAAGAGAACACACTATTTGAAAACAAGCTATTGATTGATTGATTGATTGATTGATTGATTGAATATAGTATTGACAGCTGCTCTATTAGTGGCTACCGGTTTCTGATGATACAGCTATAAATATTGTGAGCATATCTAAATAACAGTATTTGGTAACACCAGACAAAATTTGTGACTTTATTTGTATCCAGGGGGGCAGCTATCGAAACACATTTGGATATTATGGAGTCTGGTTGAACAACTTACAGTGTGTGTGACTCTATGTCAATATTGGGCACCATTTATGTTTTTCAACAGCTATCATGTGTAAAAATGAGTCATAATATCTGACACTAAAAGTGTGTTGGAAATCTCCATTGACGGTCCACTTAACTAGCTTTTTTCGTCATCTTGCAGTCTCCTTACTAGCTTTTTCCTGAGCTCTCTACTGCATCTCACAGCCTTCATCACTTACCTGTTTCCATTCGTCAATGCAGATTGTGAGATGCAGTTGAAAGCTCTGGAAGAAGCTAACAAGTGGACTTCAAGTTTAGATTTGGCAGCTTGTTCACTGAGGAGTTTATTTTTTAACTGTGAAATTAGTAATAATTTTATAACAGACAATCTAAGGTATACTCATCAAATATGTATGTGTATGTCTTGTAGGTGTTAAAAAAAAGAATATTGGCAGATATGATTATCCATTATATTCATTTTCAAATTTCAAATATATACACTGACATGAGCCTCAAAAGTCCAGTATTTGCCAGACTCCAGAAATAATGTTGTATTTCAGTCCTTGTCTGTATCACCTTGGTAAGAGGCCAAAAAAAAGATTATATAAGAGATTATATAAATAGATTGTTTGCTAATGGTCAAGCTCTGTTTGTTTGACTGTGAATCTGGATAATGAGCTTAACTTGTTGGTGCCCAGCTGTCACGTGACTTGTGAAGTCAGTTCTTGAGTGGCTTGTAGTCTCCATCTTCCCCTTGGTTTTTAATGTTTGTTTTCATTCCAGTGTTTCTTAACTGTGATATCAATGCTCTTTGAGATGTGGGAAAGTCCAAATAACTCCACTGGCTGACATGTTTGAAATGTTGTGGGCTGGTATCATTGTTTATTTCAGCTTGTGAATGTACATATTAGGCCTTCTACATGTTGAGACAGTAGTGAAGATGAATAGATGAGGCCTGACTTATAATTTTTATTCAAACTTTTATTGTATGCCTCTGTAGCCAGACACAGCAGAGACGTAATACTTCATATCTACATATTTCAGATCTTTCTCCCACAACAGGCACTGATTTTTTTTTTTTTTAATGAAATGGTCTGCACATTGCAAAATGTTGCCCCCTTTCCCAACCCGATCCACTTCAGCGTTCACTCTCTACCCTCCATTTAATTTGTGTTTATTCATCTTTCAATCATTTACGTCTTTACTTTCATCCACTGTTGCTACAACAGGCCCGGTTGGAGAGAATGGCTGACTTTCAGCAGAGAGGGGAAGATCTGGAGAACAACTTTGCTGACTGCAAGAGGTTATTAGAGGAAGCACAGGGGCGACTTAAAGAGCTAGAAGAAGGAAAGAAGGAGGGAGAGGAGGATGAGGGGAGGGAGGCTGAGCTGAAGAAAGTTCAGGCTGAGGTGAGAAAACTGAAGAAGGATGAAAAGGCGTTTGAGAAAATGATCGAGGGACACCGGCGAGAAGAAAAGAAACTACCCTGGAACGTCGACACTATCAGCAAAGAAGGTTTCAGCAAGGTAAGACCTGGCAGGGTCGCAAGATTTACAAGGTTCAGTGTGACTTGCCAGTATGTTGATTTATCCATTTTCTTAAACGTGTTTTCTAGAGTGTACTCAACATCAAGCCTGCAACAAAGGAGGAAATGGAGGAGGACAAGGTGGAGACACACAAGACATTTGTGCAGAAGTATTCAAAGGAAATCAAACACTTTGGTATGCTTTAGTCTTGATGAAACTGATGTTATGTTATTTGAATTTTCCTTCCTTTTCACTCAAATTTTTCAATATTTTCTTTCAAATATACTCTGTGCTGTTGTGTAAAAAACACTACCTCTAAATCATCTTAAACTCCACAGACACACAGTTTTCATGTCTTCTTTCGTGTTGGTAGCTATCTCTTGAATAGTGTACAATACTTTTCACATTGCAATGTGGGTTAGTTGCCTCCACTATATAAAGTGCGGTTGGACAACACTACAAAGTGTGAAAGTTACTACCAAGCAAATAGTGAACAATTTTGGGATCAAGGATATACTTATAAAATTGTGGGAATTTTACGGTTTAACTGGTTTAACATGTTTATTGACTCTGTTTGTGGCATATAATGCCTTCAAGTGGGGTTTTGTATATTAAACAATGGGGTATTTATGACTTTATAAGTTTGATTGCTACCAATTAATAAGTTGTGACGTATGCTGATGATTGTAAAAGTTTAACTTGAGCAATTCATTATTTCACTTACAGTTGGAGGAATCAAAATTGACAGAAATAAAAAATGGTCAAAATTGAAGCAGAAGCCTGTTGCAGATGCGGGTTTAACAAACTTACTCACCCTGAGATGGGAAACCCAGGGTTTTTGGCTCCAGAACAGCTGATCAGCGTCAGCTCTCTGAGTTAAGTGCATGTCTGGTAGATGGAAAAAAAATCATCAATGGAGCTCAAATACTATGATTCACCTTGGCAACAGTTGAATAGAGAGCAGTGCCTCCCTTTTAATCTAGTGGAGCCATAAAGATTAATATGTGACAATTCACATTTATCTTCCAAAACACAGCAGCAGCAGTGACAGAGTGAGCTGGAGAAGTTAAGAAGTAAACACTGCGTTTTATTCAGCATAGTCCACTCATTCATTATTTAGCAGACTTGAATTTCCTCAATGGTTGATCAAGTTGGAATCCAACTGTTTGTTGCATTAGAGTTTTAAATGTGTTTATTCAGCTGTAACTTGACAAGGGTAAAATGCTGGTGGCAGCAGGGGATGAAATCAAACGGCATATTTCAAAATGTTAATTTAAACATAAAAACTGAAATGTTGTTAAAACACATTAAAAGTATGTGGAACCTTTATTCAATAACAGTTTTAAAATCTCAGTCTCCTCACTCAAACATTCACATAATCTCCAATATATTATGTCTCTGACAGGAATGTTCCATTAGTGTGGCCAATCACAACATGAGAAATTATTCTACATAGATCAGTGTCTTAATGTTTCTAAAACCTCACACAGTTTTTTTTTTTTTTTTGTTTTGTTTTTTTTTTAATTTTCTATGATTACTACAGTAATGTACAGTGAGTGTTTCAGTGCAGGGGAACTGATACCTGACAGTTGTCTTGATGAGTCATAGTGTTAAAGAAAGGCAGTGAATAGATCTTAATCTCAGGTGATGATGAATCCAGGATCTCTGTTCTCACATTGATTACAGGTTCATCATAAAAGTAAAGGCGTTGGTAAAGATAGATCTTAGGTAACCTTAGGTAACAAGTTCATACTACTCATTTTGATCATTCATTTTCCTCCTGACATTAACTTCTGTAAATGAATGTGCTCTGACATGCTCTTTGGCAATGACCGTATGAATGAGTAAATGTGGTGTCAGACAGCTGCCTCAGGCTCAGCAAGAGGGAAGGAGGAAGAGGTTAAGAAACTTGAATTACAGAGATGAGACAAACTAAACCTGCTTTCTGGAATACATGCCAGAGTTGTGGTCCCTCTTACGGATAAAGCTTAAAAAATGCTGAATCCTACATTTCCAGTGATGCAAACAATCAGATTTTTTTCATAAACGTGTGGTCAAATTGGATTTTGCCTTTGGGAATATACTCGTATGGTGAGGAGGAAAAGCAGACAGGAAATACTTTTGGTGGGGTTGTAAACATAAGCCATGAGGGCTAACAGCGTTCCACAAGTTGATAATTATACAACATCTTATCAAACACTTAACTGTGACAACCTCTCTCACTCCCCTTGCACTCAATGCTGCTCGTAGTCTCCTACAAACTCCAATCTCCGCTCTGAAATTAGCCGGACATTGGAGAGCCTCACATTTTCAAATGTCAAAGTACAATAGTGTCTGTGCAACACAAACTGGGCAGGAACAATACACCACTGGAAGCAAATAACTCTTGCCCTGAATGGGGAGTGAATGTTTGGCTTTCTGTACTCACATGTTTATACTCTCTAAATCAATCGAGATAAACCAGATGACATTGTCAAGGTTAAATTTTCAGACTTTACAAAGATTTTTCAGAGCCACAGAAGGCATTATACAACAGTTTTCACAGGTTGAGCTGTCCCTCTGGTGGCAAGTAAAATTACTCATGTGTAAAATCAGTAAACTTCCCTTTTAAAATGTCGAAACCATGGAAATTATTTTTCCATGAACATCTTTTTTTTACTGTTCCTGTTTCTAGTATGACACTGACATAGTCAGAATGGGGAACAAGGCAGTTTTTTTTTTTTGTGTCACCTAGCAACCTAGCGATGTGTTTGTTGAAAAAAAAAAAAAACTCAGGCTTTCAAGTTAAAGGCAGCATTTTGCTGGATTTGTTTGTGTGTGTGCACCAGGTATGTTGCGGCGTTGGGACGACAGTCAGAAGTATCTGTCAGACAACCCACATCTGGTATGCGAAGAGACAGCTAACTGCCTTGTTGTCATCTGTATTAACTTTGAGATAGATGAGGTGAGTGCTGTGAGAAAATTGTCTGCATGCTGTGGATAAAAATGACTCATTCAGCCCGGTAAAGCCTTGTAAATTCTCTGTGTACTTGTAGAAACATGCACTCATGGAGCAGGTGGCCCACCAGGCCATTGTCATGCAGTTCATCTTGGATTTGGCCCGGACACTGAAGGTCGACCCTAGAGGCTGCTTCAGGCAATTCTTCTCAAGGATCAAGGTCTGTAATGAAAAGTGATCTCTTGCATCTTTATCTGTGTGGTCGCATTCCATAGGGGTTTTTTTTTTTTTTTTAAATTTTGATCATATCTTATGTTTAGTCTTTTGTGGAAAATTTGCTTGAGCTTAAAAAGAAAGCAACACATACAACAGCACAATACACAACAACCCCACCACAACATAAATAGATCAAATGAAATTAAATCAAAAACAGTCTTCAGTCCAGTTATAGATGTGTGTTTTGGGTTAATGAGACATCAATAGTAATATCATATGTATCATGAAGTGCCTGAAGTTAATGATATGAGAGGGGTCTTCCTCTCAAAGGAGCATTTACCCCATAGAAGTAAGTTTTCCAAATCTGCAGCTAAATAATCTAGAAAAAAAAAAATCAAACCTCAGAAACAACCCATCATTCCCTTTTATAAAACAGCCCAGATTCTTTCATGTGGGAGGGTGATGACATTAGGTAGAGTATCTTGGATCCAGTTGTGCAGAATGCACTTGCCGGTGATAAAGAGATGCTTATCAAGAGTTTTAGAGTATGATAAGGGGAGAAACAATTCCCGGCAGGGAGGACCTTAGAGGAACAGCCCAGGGTTTTTCATGGAAATAAATGCCCAGGATCTAGAAGTGAGTTTACACTCCAAAAAGCAGTGGGAAAACATTTGCATATCTGAATGGCACAATGTATTCAGGAGGTAGGGCATGCTTTATTTTGTGTAAGGTAACAGGAGTGATGTGCAGCCTGTGAAGAATCTTATACAGAGTCTCCTTAATCTGTTGTATGTAAAGGTAGAAATAATCAAACCTATAGCCACCTGACAACTGTCTTTAATATATTCATCACTCAAATCTCTTTCCCATTTACATGAAATGTATGGCAATGCATATTTTGCACTCAGAAATAAATCTCTCTTTCTCACTATAAGGGATTTCTAAAGAAAGTAACCTGAGGACATCTGAAATGTCTCATTTCATATCCTCGATGTCAGACTGCAGACAAGCCATACCAAGATGCATTCGACCGTGAGCTGGAGTTGCTGAAGGAGCGAGTCCGCAGCTGTGCACAGATTCGTATGGACGACGCCATGAAGGAGCTGGTGGAAGAGGAGAGGCAGAAGAGACTGGGCCCAGGTGGTTTAGACCCTGCAGAGGTCTATGAATCACTGCCAAAGGTAACCACAAACACACACACATGCGCACACTGGCACACGCATTCACTTCTGACATGTTTGCCACAGGGCAGTTGCTGTTTTGTTGAACTGGAACAAAAGAAGCCAGCTGTATCATATAATATCACTCTAATTTGTTGACTTAAAATGCGCCGTGAAGTGTCAAAACAGCAGATTGATATACCGTAACAAAAGGCAAGAAACAGATGGCGAATGATCATTTTACAAAGCAATCTTGAAATAAGTGAAAGTTGATGTAATAATGAAGAATAGTTGTGTATTATTTTAAGTGGTGCTCCTGAGTCAAGAAATATTAAATTGCCTGATATTTGAAAGGAGTTTGGTGAATTCTTCTTCTATGATTAAGTTACTTTATTTGTCAGTATTTAGGGTTAAGTTGGAGTGTCAATTTGATTTACAAACCAAAACCTGTCAATTTCAGAAGCGAATGTGGTCAAATACAAACATCCATTTACATCAGACTGGTTTCACAACCACAGAATGTTATTCAGTTTAATCTTTGGCAGATTAGGAGTATCTGCCCACTGCAGTGTCTACATCTTTGTGATCATTTATGTGTCTCAGAGCAGCAGATCACAATATATGACGTTGTCACTTATATGTCTGTTTTCTGTTGTAAGACAAGCGCAATTCAATAAAGGGTCTTTAAATAACCAAGTCACTAAATCCTGGTAGGTAAGATCCATCAAAGTCTGCAGCAGACTAAACCTCTTTTTATCCCAGTAATTAACATGGCTTGTTTAAGATTTAATGTAGCTTTACACTGCCTTGTTTACATCCCTTGTGGCTATGAGAGAGAACAACAGGCCCGTTGGTGTCTCCCATCCAGTTTACACATCACATCAAATTCAACACTTTGTTTTGCTGTACCAGCTGAAGCTACAAGGCAGAAAAAGTCAATACTGCAGATGAACCTATACACACCAGCATCAGCCACCTGGCTACAAGTTGTTGTGTTGTTCAGTTTTTAAAATTCATGAGTAGGGGTAGAGTCGGAGCATTTACTATGAATTATGGTTTTTTTGCTGAAGTCTGGTGTATGTTGTTTGACATTAGCCTTGGCTGAGGTCTGCACCCTCTGAGCGCCCCTCTAATTTACAAATGTGTCCACAGTGTCGGTATTTTGTTTAAGGAGGGAACTGACATTGGTGCCATTTTTGCCATACATGCATTTTTCTTTACTATGTGCCTAGTTTTCTTCCACATAGAGTCCACACCCTGTTTAATATTAATAATAATAATGATAACAATAATAATAATAATTTCACAACTAGATTGGACATTAAACTTGTATGACAAAGGGGTCTTTCACTGACCCTTAATGGTGTCTTCTGTCATCTCCATAGAGAAACTGACCTTTGATTTATTTCATGAGCAATTGCAGTCCAGTCATCCACCTTTGTTGGAGTGTTTGCCTGCAAACATTTCTGTTTGATTGTGTGATGGCTTTCTTACTACCAGCCAAGTGTATTTCTTTAAAGAGGTATTTATCCTGAGCCACAAGCTTGTCTGGGATTTTCTTCTGGTACAGTGTGAAAAAATTACTTGAGTAATCTCTGACCAGGAGATATCTGAAGAAATCTTTCTTTTCAATGTTATATGTATTTGAATTTACTTTGACAGTCATGTAGTAGGCCCGAGAGCCTGCATTTTTTTTTTTTTCAGATATCTGATCATTGTTTGTAGATTTTGAAGTCAGTGTTTGCGCAGTCTATTGATGCCAGAGAAGTCAATACACAGCTCACCAGAATGGATTATGCTTTTTGAACAAGGTAAATAGCATTATGTACTTTCCCTAAGTTTACACACAAGTTTGAACAAAGTTGTTTGGTTTCTTTTTAGTAATATGATAAATTTCAGAACAATAAAGTTAAGACCAAACTTAATAAGATTGGAGAACTGTAAGCTGCATATTAAACTGATCATATGCATTTTAAACATGACATTAAAAGCGTTTTTTCCCGACTTGGCACATTCAGATTCAGTGCTGACATACCCAATAGGCAGTGCTCATTTCACTAGGTACATTGCATTACATTAGTACTTAGACACTTGACTAGCACTGATGATGATGATTTTTGTTTTATAGGAAATACAAAGGAGCTTTGATGAGAAAAACATTCAGATGCTGCAGGAGGCTCTCAACAAATTGGACCCTGAGGTTAGTGTGTTTGTTACTGAGACACACTCTGAAATAATAATTTCCAGTCAGGAAAACTAATCTGATGAGGATCAGAGTGTTTGTTTGGCACAAAATACCATCTGTTCGTTCATTCATTCATTCATTCATGCATTCATTTATTCATTCATTCATTCTTGAACTGACTTCACTGTTGTTTCTCTCTACAGGAAGGAAAATACCATCTGAAGAGGTGTATTGACTCTGGATTGTGGGTTCCAGATTCAGGAGAGGGTGATGATGAGGAAGAAGAGGATGAGGGTTAAAAATTGAAAGAAGTTGGCAAAAGGCAAAAGACAGGGGGGGGGGATAATGTTTCTGGTGGCATCAGTTGAGTTGATGCAATTGTTATTTCCCCCCATATTGACCCACATCGTCACTTTAAGATAACATTCCTCTTTGTTTTCTGTATAATTTGTTTTTTGCAGCTTTGTTTGCAAATGTCTCTGACTTGGTTGGTATTTGAAAGCTCATCTGACAGGGTCCAACAGTGTGTAAGTAATGTTTCATACATGCAAAAGAATGCATGTTAAAATATAAAAATGTAATTTATACAATTTTAAATATATAAATATTTAATAAGGATATGGACTAAATCGAGATTAAAGCAAATACTGGATCAGCAGCACTTTCAGTTTTGAGATAAATTGTGCGAGTGAAGACAGAGCAGTTTGCAAAATCAGTTTTCGAAAACTTGTTACATTTTTTTTTATAGACCTGGTTAAACTACCAACCCCTCTGATCTCATGACATTAGCAAACTGGATGAGATACAGGTGCTATAATAAGACCTCTGAGACATTGGCTTATGCTGCTGACTAATGAAACTCAGATACATCTGAAAAATTCATCCAAATATCCTTATTTTAAAAAGATTGAGCATGGCATCACTTACTCTTACAGGTTGAACCATCTTTCTACTGTTGTGCCTCTGTGGACAGCAGCGCCATCTCAAGTTTGTTTGAGGACAGACAGCCCATAAACTACATCAGTATCCTGTATGATGGGTAAATTTTAAGTCCCCTGATGATTTGTCATCAATATCAGGCAAAATCAATTGGTCCTGAGATGACAGGAGCATCCCTAATAATGCAATGCGCTTAAAAGTGAAATTGTTTTAGTTCTCCACCTGTAGGTTTCTCAGGTCAGAGTTTTAGAAACTTAGTCTTGTTTTGATAAAAATTTCACTGTTTTCAGACTTTTTGTGTCCTGTGCAATGAAACTTAAAGATAACCCTGTGGATTCTATTTAGTGGACAGAATGAAAAACACCTTACCGTAGATTACAGTAGTGCTGCATAAAATATGAACTTTAATTTTTGCTGTGACTGTCAGATGTGTCTGTTCAACAAGAAAGCCAATGTGTTTTCTGTTGTTGTTATAAATGTGTATCCTTTGCAAGACAGGAAATAGAGCTGGGCCAACAAATAGGCAGGGCAAATATATTGGGCTGTATTGCATATACAGATATGTAGGTATTGTATATGTCAGGTGATAAGTAACAAGAAATTGTAGAAAAGCCATGTTGGAGATGATTTAGAAACAGTTTATGTAATAACATGAATATTAGCTGATATATGTCAAGCATATATATATATATATATATATATATATATATATATATATATATATATATATATATATATATATATATATATATATATATATATATATATATGAGCATATTATTATTATTAAAGTTTAGACACACTTTTCCATTGAAGTGTATGAGAAAATGTGTCCAAACTTTTGACTGGTACTGTATGTATATGATCAAGTGTTTGTGATTATCTTATATCAATACTGGTGTCAGCCTCAGAAATCCAGTATTGGCCAGCTTTAACGGGTGCTTCATCTATCTCAGAGTAAACCTCTCGGTTGGATTTAATTATAACTTTAAAGCCCAACCTAGCTTTTCAAAATTTAGGCATTGATTATGGTTGCAGATCATTATTATTTCCATCAGTGTTAATCTGCCAATTATTGAAAGCCAAAGATATAAAATTTTCAGTGATGTAAAACAAATACTCAGTTTTTTGTATGAAAACGATTAAACTTCAATCAGTCGGTCAATCAGCTGATCAATTAGACAACGAATTGTTTAAACTCTAAAAGTGATTTTAAGATAGAGAAGAGTTTCTCTGACTGAATGCCAGTCCAAATAACGTTTTACTGTTGCTGCTTTGTAATTTAATAGCTCTTGTGTGGAGGTTTTACTAGCAATATGTTTTATTTTATATTTAGGCTTGTGGTTGTGAGAATGTTATGTTGTGTTGTAGAACTTGTACAATAAACCAGGCTTGATTTTTGTAGTTCACAAACTGCTTCTGTTCAGTTTACTAACTTTTCCTCGGGTTGCCGTGAATCCTGACTCATTTTCTGCCTTTCTTCTCGCTCCATCTCTCTCTTTCACTTCCATAATTAATTGCTGGGTCGCTCTCTTGCCCTCCCTCCTTCATAATTAATTGGTGGGTTTGATTTAGTGGTCTGTGCAGGATTTTTTTGAGGCAAAGCTTCTTTGTGCAGTCACTTTTGTAAATCGAAAACAATCAGCGCAGGCGCAGGGCATAAATCAAATCTAGATAATGCCTATAAAAGCCAAGGGGAGAGTAATAGAATAGCATTGCAGCTTCGTGTAGAATTGGTTGTGTGTGTTTATTTGTATGTTGACAGTTTATATCAATGTGTTGCAGTCATGCAACAGTCAGGTTCTCTCTTGATGTGCGAATATTGTACTCATTTTGAAGAAGCATTGAACAAGCAAAAATTTAGTTTTTGAATGTTTACAGTGATGATCAGAGGCTGTGCTACAGACGGTCTGTATACTGTCATAGTCTCTTATCTTGTAGAGCTGAGACAATTAGTCACTTAATCAGTTAGTTGATCGATTGACCAAAACTTAATTGGCAGGTATCTGATAATTGATTAATTATTTTAAACTCTTTTTTTCAAGCAAAAATTTTCGTTATTTTCTGAGATTTTGTCGACCAAACAATGAATCAATGAAAAGAATGAGCTGGTTGATCAATAATGAAATAATGGTTAGTTGCATCCATACTCTTAATGGTGTTACAGTCTGTAGAACTGTTATGATTTGTCAATTTATCGATTAGTCTATTAATAGAAAGTTAACCTGCAACAATTTTAGTAATTGTCATTTTTAAGAAAAAAAATCCTGTTGATGAATATTTGCAGCATTAGTCTTTTTTTTTTTTTTAGTCTTCAATGATGCTAAACTGAATATATTTGAAAATATATTCTATAGAATATATATTTGCATCCTTGGACTGATTAAAAGAACAGTTTTAATAAGTCAACTTGGCATTTAGGAAATTGAAAAATTGACAGTTTTAACAAAATTAATAATTGAATGAAAATAATTGTCAGTTGCAGCCTTATTGTTTGTTATTGAAGGAGTAAATTCATGAAGTGTAGCTTAAACACAAAAAACATAGATTGTTGCTTTCCAGCAGTGGGAAGCACATGTTTACATTTACTTCAAACTGTCCACGATTTAAAAGGATAGAGTGTCACAATATCTGTTTTAGGGCTTTAAATGGCAAAATGTACAGCATGTCCTTGAATGACTGTAAAAGGACATAGTCAATAGGAGTGGGAGAGAAAAGGAGAGTGAGTAACAGGAGACATGAATCCTTATTTTGATTTTTTTTTTTTTTTTTTTAATATGAGCAGTGTGTGCCAATAAAAATCTGCTGTGTGTGTGGGTGAGTATGATGGAGAGAACTGACGCCTGACTATTGAAGCAGGGAATCGGCGTGTGGCTGCCAATAAAAGAAAAACATAAAAGGCATTGCCAGAGAGAGAGAGAGAGAGAGAGAGAGAGAGAAAAGGCAGGGGTACCGATGGAGAGAGGAGGAGCGGAGGCTGTTGTATGGGATTAATGGACACACTGTGCGTCTGCGGGAGGAGGAAGGGAAGGGAAGAGGAGGGGAGGGGAGGGGAGATGGGCTTCTCCACGGAGGCTGTGCTGGTGCCGGTGGTGGTGGGGGGTGGCTGGGGGAGACCACTGTGGCAGGGGAGAGGGAGAGGAGAGTCAGGGAGGGAGGGAAGCTGGTGAAGCCGCGGATATTCACGAAGACGCCAAGTGTTTTTTCTCTGTGGTGACACACTGCTAGTCTGCAGAGAGACAGAGGGAAGGGAAGACAGAGGGGGGAAGGAGACAAGTGAAAGCAAGACGAGGCCCAGCCCATCTTGCCATTGATCTTGAGGCGATCAAGGTGAGTGTGTTTTTATTCTTACATGCTGCAGCCTGACTATGCATGTTGACATGTGTGTATGTCTTGCAGTGCGTCTGCAGACAGGCATGATGGCAGGGCAGTCCTCATATGTGTATGGTTTCAATGTGTGGGGATTTTTTTTTTTTTGGTACATATGTTTGGGTGTTTTGTAACAGAAGAGCAGGCTGCTAGTTGAGCTGCATATTGATGCATTGCTGCTTGGTTTTATAAGCTGCTTTATCTGTAGTGGAGGTGGTACTGGTAGCAGCCATGGTGTGTGTGTGTGTATGTGCTGAAATTTCTCAGTGTCTGTGCATATATATGTCACTGTGTCACTATGCATTTGTTGATTTCTCTGCACAGACCTGTTTTGACTCTGTGAATTTGTGCAGACTCTAGTGTGGAAGTCCATTCACTGAGTGGGTGTGTTCCTGGTGACCCTGGTAAAAGTCGTCTCCACCACTATCTGTCTGTGTACCAGCTCAATCAGAAACACTCTGATACGCTGAATCTGTCCTATCCAATGGAATTAGGTCAGCTCGGACTGCTCAGTGTAATTATATAACATCAGAGAGCTTTGGTGTTGCAGTATCTGCTCAGAATTAGCCAAACTGAAGGTACAGCTCCTGCAGGGCCAGGGCAGCCAAAATATTTTGTCAGTTTCTGCTTCATTTATTAGTGAACCAAGCATTTGTTTAGATATTAGTTAAGATATTGGGATTTTATTAGCCTTTCATTTGTTTTCATGCATGATCTTTGAATTGTGGAAAACAATTGGCACTTGTTCCCAAATATGTCCCCAAGGTGGTTTATATTACTAAAGGAGTAATGTATACGTGGGTAAAGGATTTTCTTACATTTGATGATGCACAAGATGAATTCATTACATGAAAGCAGGAGAGTTAGTTATGAAAGGAAGAAGAGAAGAAAATTAGATGACGATTTTTTAATTCCTGATCGTACTAACTTTCAATTTCTGTTTTCGTACAGAGAATCTACACTGAAGAGGAAACACTGAGACAGATTCAAGGATGGATCCCAGCAAATCAAACCTGGAGTTTTGACATCTGGACTTCTCAGATGAGCCTGTTGTATTTAACACTTCTCCACATGCAGAATTTGGATCCAGATGACCATTCAGACAATGGAAAACTGATCTGAGACAGGAGCGACCTGGTGCAAATTCTCCCATAATCCATCTGGATTTTGGATTTTCTTAATTGTTGGGAAATTTCATTCATGTGGGATCAGGTTTACAACTGGGAAATGTCATGCGGACAGTACTCCAGGTTGGATAATTATTTTTTATGAATTCTGACCAGGATATCCCATTGGCTTGTCTAACCAAAGGAAGACGACATGCAGACAGACTTATTTTTTCCCAGAAACTTGTGGCTTACACTGAAACGGAGTGAGACTTTAGATTTTTCTTTCATCCACCTTTGGCTTGTAAAAAACAACAGATCCAAACAAAGGTTATCAACCTCCTACTGAACCTGGAGCCGCTGATTGGCACATAAATGCACCTTTACTGTTTTGCGGCAGGAGGACGCCCAGTTTCAGCCTACTGAGGTGTGGACAGAGCGCGAGCGAAGCGGTTGGCTGGCTGAGTCAGCTCCAATGGGGGCCGGTTGTGACCCGGTCTGACCCTGGTTTGACCTTGCAGTGACCTTTGACCTCTCCGGTCCTGGCTCTCCACCTGCTCTGCTGCCTGGGTTCGGGAACGCTCCGCCCTGGGGCGCAGAACGAGCCAATCAGAATGAAGAAGAGCCGCAGCGTGCTGTCGGTGACTGGAGAAGAGGTGAGGGCATAAACAATCAGGGATATATGTGAGAAAACCTGCCAAATTTATCACTTGTGAGAGAGAGTAGATTCCAGACAGAGCAGACTGTCAGAAACAAGTGTGTCTGTGTGTGTGTGTGATTGTGTTTTCTTAAATGTCTACAATGACGTATAAACCGCATGACTTTCACACATCCAAGCTCCCTTTGTTCTTGTTGTCAGTATCTGTGAACACACTCAAAAGTGAGAGTGGACAGTTTGTCTCCTCCTGTCCCCACTCACTGTTAGTGAACCATTCAGTCAGTCACAGTCCTCTATGTAAATGAGGTATTATCTTCTAAAGGTAACGTCTTGGTTGAAGGACACAACACCATGCATTATTCAAGTGATCTTTTATTGATTATGCTGAGCGGGTGTATAAATTTGTGAATGTGTATATACTGTATGTATGTATGTATCTGTGAATGTGTGTGGATGTGAGCGTCTTTCCACATCTGGGTCTGGACAACATCAAACGCAGCATGGAAGCAACACGGCACTGTTGCCTAGCAACTGCTACCATTCCCCCAGTGTTTTGTTGCTACGGTACTGCAGTGCAGATCAGCCTCCAAGAGCTCAGTCTGTAGAGGCCTTATCCCGGACACACACGCATGCATGCATGTAACCGAACACACACACAGCCATACACGCATGCAAAGACACATACATTGATAATTCATGGTCTGTGTTTTTGTGGAAATCTCTTCACTTATCAGAATTTTAATATGACAAATCAACATGGTTTGGTAAATGTGCCAAAATGAAAACCATATGGACCAAGTTCTTTGATTTTTATCCCTGATTTTTTTTTTAATTGTTAGATACACGATACAATGTGTGTATATAGGAAAAAAATGTCTTTTATCCTCTGAGGATGTAAGTCTCTTGCTCCATTTCCCTGTTTTCCTCATCTGCCCTCTCTCCTGTGTCACAGGGCAATGACACAGACATAACAGGTGCTGGGGAGAAGGCGGAGTCATCTCGCTACAGCAGATCCTATACGTCTGGGGCCACGCTAGGGGCTGAGCTACGCAGAGGGAGGAGCAGAAGACTCTCATCTAGTCTCCAGGTATTAAAAGGAAGCTTGGGCACATTAAGCTGCTTGGGGGCTGTGGGGCAAAAATGAGCCATGGGCCCCTGTTGACAGCCACCCTTCCTGTTTGTGCTTGACATACAGTATGTAACCTGTCTCCAGGAGCCTCCAAATAAACACAAACATCTTCAGGAGCATGGACCATGTCAATGCAACATGTACTTTGAATAGAACATACCAGTTATTTAGCATGTTGTACTTTATAATTTTTAATGTTTTTCTTAGTTTGTGTACAATATGAGTTTCAAAAGTTTTTATACTTGATACAAAAGAATGGAAACCAATGGCTGCCTGGAACTACATCAGAAATACATATAATAATATAACTTAATTGAATGTATTTGAAAATGGTCAAACTTGTAAACACATAACTAGATCTTGATTAGACTAGAGTTACAGCAATGCATAATTAATACATTTTTATAATAATATTTACCCTACACAAGATGATAATGAACCTGGACCTTTTGTTGCCCTGGGGCAGTTCCTTGCTTTGGTCATAATCCAGGCTTGAATGAGAGAGACTGAGTGTTAAAGTTGCACTGTACACCTGGTGTCCACTTTCCTCTATTACACAAACCTTACCTTCTTAACTCCACAGGTGCCCTGCTGGCTCCGCCCTCGAGATCGCACTCGTTCACCAGAGGTCCTGAGCAATGTGTCACGTCCCACAACTCTTCCTCTCCGGATCCCACCGCGCATCTCCATCACGCAGGCAGATGCTGACAGGTTTACACACAAACTTTTTTCATTCTCCTGATTTCACCTTGCAGAACGCTTTGCAGGATGTTTCATTTCTGTCCTCTCTAAACATCATTCTCATGTTCCAGTTACGAAGCAGAAAATGGCGTGTCACCAGGTCACACCCCTCTGGGCTCGCAGAGTCCAGGCCTCACCCTGAACACCTCCTTCCCCCAGGGCCAGAGAAGAGAGTCTTTCCTCTACCGCTCTGACTCAGACTATGACATGTCACCCAAGACTGTCTCACGTAACTCCTCCCTCGCTAGCGAAGGGTGAGGGTCTGGAAGAAAAAGAATGAGTGAGAGGGGGAGGGAGTATGTATGTGTGAACTTTAATGTTGATATTTATATGATATATATTCCTGTCACCTCACCCTACTCCCTTTCTCTTTTCCAACTCTTTCAACTGTCCCTCCTCCTCGTAGGCACACAGCAGAGGACTTCATAGTCACACCTTTTGCTCAAGTGAGTTTTACTTTAGAGATTAGTCATTTTTCTAAATAAATAGTGTAAAAAGTTGCTGTTTTCAGTGTCCCCAAATGATTTATCTGCTTTTTTGCATAGTTTTAACCCAAAGCTAAGATTAAGATTTACATGTTAAGTGTTGGAAAGTAACAAAATCTGCATCAGGACATGTGGATTTCTCTGGTGCTATATATGGTGATATCCCATGACACTGTGTGATGATTTAGGTACTGGCCAGTCTGCGATCAGTACGGAGCAACTTCACCATCCTTGCCAACGTCTCCACACCAACAGTCAAGTCAGTACCAATTCTTTTTGTCCTGAAATGTCCCACTAACGCGCAGTATGATAGAATTCCAAAAACTGCCTACTACCCACAATCCCATGTGCAGGAAGGTGGTCTTGACTGTGATTATTATTCCCATCTCAAACATTCGTACATGTCATATAATGAAACTTTGTGTAGCTCATAAATTTGTTGCAGTAGAAAGAAAAACACTGTCAGTCACAAAACTTAAAACAGTCAAAGCCTATATGCTTAAAAAATATGTGGAACTGGTAACAAACACATTAATAAATAACTATAAATATCTTTTAAAATATCATCTCAAAGATACACAAGGTAATGAGGCTAACGTGAACTTGCTGCTAACTTAGTCTGGTCTGCAGCTCCTTGCTGGTCTAACTAACTGCTGTGCTTTAGGAGGTCTCCTCTGGGTGGAGTGTGCGTCAGTCCCAGGGCAACACTATCAGACCAGCAGTACCAGCAGCTTGCCCTGGACACACTGGAGGAACTGGACTGGTGCTTGGACCAGCTGGAGACCATTCAGACACACCGCTCTGTCAGCGAAATGGCCTCCAACAAGGTACGTAAGGATCAGTGAACTAGAGCTCAACAGGTATCAGATATTCCTTATGTATAGACTGATAAATGCACCTGTAATTTTGACTTCTGCTCTTTTTTTACATAAGACTTTGTGATGTTGGACATTGTTGACCAGCTATTGACTGACTACTGTTACAGAACCTTGTGTATTTTAAGATTTACTGACCTAAATTGCCTCCTGAGGGACAAATAAAGTATCTTATACTGAATTGGAACAATAATTACAAAATATAAATGTTTTACAGACTGCATTTTTAGTTTTCAATATGTAATTATGCACATTTTATTCTTATTACAATTTAAAAGTACTTTGTATGTATTTTCTATTTATGTATAGTTATTTATAAGTTGTATAGTGACTTCCTTCATTTTATATTTATGGTTACTAAACAGAAGAACACTTTGCACATCTATTTATTTCATCTATTCATCATCTATTATTTCTGGCACTTGCATAGGAGCAGGAAGAATGGATCCAAAGTAGTAATTAAAAAAATCCTGCACACTGTCAAAATTACAATTAACAATTTATTTGCTTCATGAGGCAAAATCTTCACTCTTGCACCAAAACATTGCAAATAAATTGTTTATTTTGCAAGTTAGACAGTGTGCAGGATTTTTTAAATTGCTGTTTATGTTTGTCATTTTCAATAGTACATGCATTTAACATAACTTTTGAAGAACAAAATTTGAGTTAAGTTTTTTATGCTCAAATACCTGTTGTATATTGTCATAGGCCTCTGCTATAAAGTATTCTGTTTTTAAAACTGAACACATGTTCAACAGGGAAATGTAACACCTTTCTATCAGAACTGTAATCAGTGTTTTTTTTTTCAGTTTTTTTAACAATAGTTATACTGTAACTTTAAACCTTGGGACTTTAAATATTATATTAAAAGTATATTAAATATTAGCCGTAGGTCTTTCCTGAAAACTGAGAGATTGAATCGTTTCTCTGTTCTGCTCTCATTCGGCCACAGTTTAAGAGGATGCTGAACAGAGAGCTGTCCCACCTGTCAGAGATGAGTCGCTCTGGTAACCAGGTGTCTGAATACATCTCCAGCACCTTCCTGGGTGAGTGGGACCAGAATCTGATTTCTGTCCAAACCAAATTCATGACCTTTGCCAAATGAGAACAATAAATCCTGATTTGTGTGTTTTGTGTTTTCCCATCAATCTGTAGACAAGCAGAATGAGGTGGAAATTCCATCTCCTACCCTGAAAGACAAACCCATGAGTCACATCAGTGGAGTGAGGAAACTGTCTCACAGCTCCAGCCTCTCCAGCACTTCAATGCCTCGCTTCGGTGTCAACACAGACCACGAGGATGAGCTTGCCAAGGTCTTGTTGTCTGTCTGGTGTTCTCTGACTCACATAAAATAAGTTACACAATCCCTGTTCAGACTTTGAACATTTGATTCTTTCCCAGTAAACAGTTTTATTCAAAAGCGTCTTTGCCCCTTCCAGCTGTACAGAAAGTGTCCTCTGTACTTCTTAAAAACATAATAAAATGTCATAGTAAATTAGGTTATTATATTTTTACTGAAAAGGCCTCTCAATAACACATTGTGCAAACATTTGTTAGGTTCATGTGTGCATCACATACAGAAGGAAATTCTCACAGAATCTTTTATTATGCTTCTGTCTGCTTTTTAGAGCTCGGCGCCTCATTGTTTAATTCCATCCAGTCTGTAGAACCAAATGTTTGGAAAGCCCACAGTAGGATGGAGATGGTCTCTCTGTCTCTAGCTCTGCATCTTCATGAAGCAGCACATGAATCAGATGAGAGCGTTCTAGATAGAAATATAAATGATTTATCGTTTGTCATTGTAAGTAACAGAGGCTGCAGATATTTCCAGAACATATCTGGACACCCCGTCACATAGACTGAATGATCAGGGTTATTTTTAGTGGCTTGAAAGGGATATTTGCTGTGTGATCACTGTTAAAAAGGCACCGGACCTCAACGACTGAAGCCTTAACCACAGACAAACACTGGATGTACTGGGAATCTGTTTAACTAGTTTAACTGGGCAATATGGTCTAACGATAAATTATGTCACATTTTACCTTGATAACACTAAATGTTATCATACGATTTTATAAAATGTATTAATCATATGTTGGATACTGCTAATGTTTGTCCTAACTAATTTAGAGCTGTGATCCATGACAATTTTAATTATTGTAAAATCATGACTATTATTATTTTCTCAATCAACTGATTGTTTTGTCTTACAAAACCCAAAAGGAGTTTACTATGATTGAAGACTATGAAACTCAGTAAATATTCATATCTGGAAGCTGCAACCAGTGATTTTTTTTTCAAATTTTAATTTTCTGTTAATCAAATAATCAAGAAATTGCATCAGCTGTAACACAAGTACTGATTGGCTGGTTCAGTATATGGATATATGTCATTGGTTGTTTATTTATTTTTTTCAGTTTGATTATATGGGATTCTGATATTTTTCTTAAATTTGTGACATGGTTAAATTAAGTTTGATAATTAAATTTGCTTTATTATCCTGCCCTGTGTTTAATTCTGCTGCAATTTTAAAAGATGTCTTTGAGCCATCTGAGCAGCTGATAGACCCAGCTCTGCTTGTGATGCTTTAAGAATGAATCCATCCTATGTTTTAAAAAGACTGAAGGCTGAAGCTTTACGTGTGGGCTGTTGTTTCAGATATTGTTGGTTTTCTGACTCAGCAGTTAACATATGTTTCTCATGTCTGTGCTCCAGGAGCTGGAGGATCTGGACAAGTGGAGCTTTAACATATTCAGAGTAGCAGAATTCTCCAACAACAGACCCCTCAGCTGCATCATGTACACCATCTTCCAGGTAAACAAAACAAGTGCGAGTGTGTGGGATCCTTCTCACCTGAAGTGTTTGCGTGTTTGCTGCTGATGTACACAATGTCCTCCTGCTAGAGTGTGAAGTTCTGGCTCCTCTCCTCCTCCTCAGGAGCGTGAGCTGCTGAAGACGTTCCGTATCCCAGTCGACACCTTTGTCACTTACGTGATGACCCTTGAGGACCATTACCATGGAAACGTAGCGTACCACAACAGCCTCCATGCTGCAGATGTCACCCAGTCCACACATGTCCTCCTCTCCACACCTGCTCTTGATGTATGTTGATGTACACACACACACACACACACACACAGAGGTAGATTTGTGCTTGGAAGTGGTCAGGTCTGGCCTCCTTACCTGCCCAGGTCGGTCATGGGAAAATTCTAATTTTTCTGTCTGGATTGACAAAAATACACATTCTTTACAGAAAACAATAAAGTGCAGCACAATAGAAATTTATTATCAAACCAAAGCTGCAAAATTATTCATGGCCTCACCCAAGGCACAGCCATAAATGTTTAAAAACAAGAAGTCACATGGAAAAAGAACATGACAACCAAGAATGACTGTTCAGTCGTTCAGTTAAACATTCACAAACCATCAAACCCTTTTTATTACTGTAAAACAACAGGATAAAAACGACATTAAATAGTGACAAAAGTAAGATACACAACATTATCAAGTGTTTGTTTTCACATGTAAAGAGACAAGATGTGAGAAAACAACCAAAAACAAAGAAAAAATAAAAAAAGGAGGAGAGAGGAGAACAAAAAATTCAAACAAAATAGTTACCATCAACTCCAATATTTAGGTTATAGTCTGATATAACACTGTTGTAACCAGGTAATGAAAACGCACATGAATGTGATTTCAGCTTTGTCTGTGTTAATGACACAGTCAGATACTGAAAACACTGATGAACTTCCATGAACATCTGTCATGAATAATGAAACTATAACACACTTGTACAAATATTCACAAAAAAAGATGAAAACCATGTTTCAATCAAACATGCTTAGACAAAAGACATTGCAATTAAACAGCAAAGAATCACTGTGATAATACATTTTAGTATATTTACAAAGTTTCCATTTTTTTACCTGAGGTCAAGGTAACATCATCATCTGACAGTGTTAAAACATTGTAATTTAATCACAGTATGTTGTTACTCCTCGGCTAATGTGAGGTTGTTTTAGTGCAGTTGTGACTGCAGGTCTTAAAAAATCTTTTAAAAGCACTAAATTCATTTCCCTCAAAAAAATCTTTGGAAAAAGAAATTTCATTAACAGAGGTCTTGAATAGTTTTTCTTGCCTCCTGTAGACAGTAACATTAGTATGGGGCTGAAGGCTGTCAGGAGATATTACAAGTACAAAAGCCTGAGAGGACGTCTGGAAGTTTTACAATGCTAAAATGGATTTAAACCAAATTTCATTTAGATTTTCTGCCACTATGGTTGTTTCACAATGACAGGTGGTGTCCACCATAATAACCCCAGCCCCCTGTGGCAAAGACAGAACAGATTATTGCAATAAGTAAGTAGTCCCTCTTAGTATTAGACAGAAATGTTTCAACAATAGAGTAATTGTCTGGCAAATCATATTTTTAAAATCAGATTTTAATTAGATCATATCACTGATATTATTTAGATAACAATTTGAGAGAGAGGATGGTGTTGTGGTTCATTGTAGTATCCCTAATCCCACCCCACCCCCAATATATATATATATATATATATATATATATATATATATATATATTTATTCTTTTGTTGATAAGAATAGACGGCAGTAACAGTGTTATGCGTATGAAGCTCACTGAGTTGTTTCTATTTTCTTTTCTCTGAACTGGTCTTTGTAACCCTCCTGTACCTCTCCTACCACATCCTGTCCCGTTCAGGCCGTCTTCACTGACTTGGAGATCCTCGCCGCTCTGTTTGCTGCAGCTATCCATGATGTAGACCACCCTGGAGTTTCCAATCAGTTCCTCATCAACACCAGTGAGTCCAAACACACACAGTAAAATCTCTCTGTCTATGTGCACTGGACTGTTTTCACACCACCTCCTCTGTGCTCAGACTCAGAGCTGGCCCTCATGTATAACGATGAGTCAGTTTTGGAGAACCATCATCTCGCTGTGGGCTTCAAGCTTCTGCACCAGGAAAACTGTGACATTTTCCAAAACCTCACCAAGAGACAGCGCCAGAGCCTCCGCAAGCTCGTCATCGACATGGTGAGGAGCTTGTTTACCACAACTCGCACAATACACAACTCAACAAATACACAAAATCTACTTGCTCTGTGGCCACTTTTTACTGCTCTCATGTATCATTTGATTTAGATTTGTCTTAATTCTTTACTTTGGGGGTTTTGGCTGCTCTTATATGGCCTCCAGATGCCAGTTCATATCTCTAAGGTTTAATCTCATATTCCTTGTATATGATTCTTACTTACCAGACTTCTGACATCTTACTCAATTAAGCTTGCTCAACTGCATTTTGTGTAATTCTGAACTTCTGAACTAATATTTTGTGTTCTCTGTTTTATGCTGTTAGCCTATAACTTGTTGTTGCTGAACATCTTGACCAGGACTCTGTTGAAAAATATAGTTTTTGATCTTGATGACACTGTCATATTTAAAGGCCCTGCCATATATTTGTATATTTCACGTGGTAGATTTGTATTTCTGTATATTTATGTGTTCCTCTCACTGTGTGGGCTAAATTTCAAAAAGTTGAGGTATCTACTTCTATGCACTTGTCAGGATTTAGCAACAATTTAATCAGAATCAATGAGATCTGATTAGTTGTTTTGTAACTGTCAGTCTTGAAGTGTTAAGCTCCTAAATAAGCATTATTTATGAACTCTGACTGTTGTTTATTTAGTCATGAATATTTAATTCAACAGAGAAATATTTGATTTGAATCCATTTTTTCAGGGGATTTAAATTTAAAATTTAAACACCAAAACAAAATCTTTATTTCTAGTTTTATCTTTGTGTGTGTGTGCAGGTGCTGGCCACAGACATGTCCAAACACATGACCCTCCTGGCTGATCTGAAGACCATGGTGGAGACCAAGAAGGTGACGAGTTCTGGTGTGCTGCTTCTGGACCACTACACAGAACGAATACAGGTAACCTGTCATCTAGACAAGCCAGTTTGATCACCGTCTACACGGTGGTGCCCGTTTAGGCCTGCAGAATATCACATGAAATCTTGTATATGTATATATATATATTTATTAACAGTTCAGTATTGCATGTGTGCAGGTATTGAGGAACATGGTGCACTGTGCAGACTTGAGCAACCCCACCAAGACGCTACCGTTATATAGACAGTGGACGGAGAGGATCATGGAGGAGTTTTTTCGACAGGGTGACAAAGAGCGAGAGAGAGGGATGGAGATCAGCGCCATGTGTGACAAACACACTGCGTCCGTGGAGAAGAGCCAGGTAACATTTGATCTCATCCTCCTCTTTAAATGTGTCATTGTTAATACAGTTCATCTGAAAAGATGAACTGGAAACTGTCTTTGCGGATGTTACATCAAAACACAGATGAACCAACAACTTTGGGAGACCTTGACAACTTTGGTCTGTCAGGAGTTTGAGAGACAGACATGAAGTTGTGTAATGTCGCAGTGGTTGGGGAAACTACAAATTTCATACAGGACACCACACAGGAAGAGTGCACTGGCAAAGAGGAACAGTGATTCTCAGAAACAAGAGATATTTTCTGAAAACATCATAAACTGCATCTTCACAGAGAACAATGTGAGTTGAGTCAACACCTCTGGCAGTTGTTCAAACTCTAACCTGTCGAGTTCACTAGGATGGTACTAATTGATAGTACTAACCAAGCATTTCCAAATTTAAACAAAACCTTGATTTGAGCCTGCTGTCATTTTCAAATTGTTTACATCAGTAAAACATCTGTCACCATTTTAATCAAAATCAGGTCATTTCACTAAGTGTTCTGTAGTGTTTATAACTCAAACTCTTGATTTTACTTCAGTTTTCTATGATGACAAACACTGATGGAGCCTTTAAAGATATTTGTCAGCTGAATCCATGTTTCTATTTATTTTGTTTTGCATTGTGGCAGGAAGGAGACAAACTTGGCAGTACTGGATTTTCAGTGCCCCCCCCCCAACAGAAACAAAAATCCTTTTCATAAATCTGGCAGGAAAGTGATGCCTGGAATAACTTATGATAAACTCTGACAATGATTAATGTTTTGGTGTAATGTATGACAAATGCATTTCTGTTTCAACGTCCAGCTGGTAATGGCTACAGTCAGATCCCCCCTTTAATAACTCCATGAAGTTAAACAGTGACATCTTACCGTGTCAAGTTCATGGCTAGTGATTTTGTGCTGACTTAAAATTGGACTTTTTCACCAAATAAACAATTCCTCTTTTCTGCTGACAGGTTGAATGAAAAGGTTGATACCAGTGTCATGAAGCTGGAGCTAGCTGACAGCTAGCTTAGCTTAGCATAAAGACCTTAAACAGAGGGAAACAGCTGAAATGTAATTGACTACATTTACTCAAATGCTGTACTACTGTATTTTCATTTTATTCTATTTTTGGCTTCTGCTCCTCGACGTTGTAGTTTTTACTGCACTACATTTATCTGACAGTTTTAGTCACTGGTTACATTTCAGATTAAGATGTTAAATCAGCTATGATGCAGTGCTTTATTACTGAAACCAGTTTGTATGTACATTACATAAAGAACTCATCTGTTTCTGCATGATCAGCATTTTTACTGTTAATATTTACATTGCACACATTTTGTCATTAGCACTTTTATTTGTGCAAATGTTGAGTAAACAACTCTTACCTGTAGTGGAATATTTTTAGTGGAGACTATGGTGTTTCCAATAAAAGATCTGCACACTTCTTCCATCACTGCCGAGCTCTGTCCAAAGGTAACAATCCAAAATGGAAAACTGATGAGAAAACATTTGTAGTTTTACAGGGGAATGAGATGTGAGACTACCTCATGGTTGGGAGCAGTTACTCCCTGGGGTCTTGTCACTGTGAAGCTGCCAAACAGAGTATCACTGCATCTTGTCAAGAACTGTCTGAATCCCCTGTAAAACCAAAACTTGTTGTTTTTACACTTCATTTTTAGAACAGAATAAACAAATGAGATACAGTGTTGATCAGTGAGCTTTAGAGGTGCTCGATTGTTACCTTTGGACCGAGCTAGCCATTTTCCCTTGTTTGCTAAGCTAAGTAAACTGGCTGCTAGCTCCAGCTTCATATTTAGCATGCAGACATGAGAGCAGTATCAGTCTTCTCACCTGAAGGCCCATTCAGATGGGATTAACATTACTGTAATTTAACTCATCATTCCAGATGGTATTTTAACCATCAAGAAATTACAGCGTATGGTCTGTAATAGACTCGGATATTCAGCAAGACAAAGACAAAAACCTCCCCATGGGGACACAGGGAGGGAGAGACATGAGACAGATACTGTGTGAGGTGAAACTGAGTCATAACTCAGTCAGATCTTAGACAAACAGGAAATACATATTGGTCTCATCCTTTGTGACTTACACTTAACGCAGATATCATTGTCTCATGTCTAATGTGAATAATGGTCCATAAAAAGACATGTCAGAACTTTTTTTTTTTTAAACTTTTGGTCAGTGTCAGTAATCCACAGCCATCTATGCATCCATGGGTACATTGCAAACAGGAGATACTAATAGCTAATTCAGCAAACTTTAATGGTCTCCAATTGTCGAAACGTAAATAAATAGAAGCTAATATGTTGATGATGATGAGCTCCTCTTTTCCTCATGGCTTTATGCTTTTTTTTTTTTTTATTGCAGGCAGACTCATTGAGAGTAAAATCTTCATCATATAATTCATCATATTGGTCCCCACAAAGACCTGGTGTTCAGATTGACTCTATTTTCACATAAAAGTCAAATTTCACACTCACCTGATTTTATTTTAGGACAAGCAGCTCTTCACCTGGAAAAGTCTTAGAGATCTGCCTTAAATTACAAGGACTTTGAGATGAAACATTAGCTATTTAAGTGATCTGGATGGGATAAAAATTACTGAGCAGCAGGTTGTCTTAAAATCACCCCACCTAGCAAATAAATGTAAACAATTGTTAAACTATTTCTTTAACTCCACCTTAAGCTTCAGGGAAATCGAAGGTATTTATCTTGTGATTCTCTTTCTTTTCCAGGTGGGTTTCATTGACTACATCGTCCACCCGCTGTGGGAGACGTGGGCTGACCTGGTGCACCCAGACGCCCAGGAGCTGCTGGACACGCTGGAGGAGAACAGGGAGTGGTACCTGAACACCATGCCCCAGTCTCCCTCACCTCCCCCGGATAGACACCACCAGCATGACCGCTTCCAGTTTGAAATCACCCTGGAGGATATGGAGCACAACAACCACAACCACATGCACCTGAGAAACAACAGCGGCGGCGGGAGGGAAGCGATCTGCGAAGACAGCAATGCAGACGGATCGCAGGACGACCAGGCGGAGCCGAACGGCGAGGAACAGAACCACGCAGAAACTGAGAAAGAAGAAGACGAGGAGAATCACAACAGCAAACAGAACGGAGTTCAGGAGGAGGAGGAGGAGGAGGAGGAGGAGGAGGAGGGTAGAGAAAAGGAGGGAGAAGAAGAAGAAGAGGAAGTGGTGCAGGAGAATGCATCACATGAGGAAGATGGAGAGGAGCAAGAAGAAGAAGAGGGAGGGCAGACAGATGAAACAGAAAAAGAAGAGGAAGTAAATGATGTAGTGGAGGATGAGAATGAGCAAAATCAAGAGGAAGATCAGGAGGAGGAGGAGGGTGATGAGGAAGGTGGAGAAAATGAGGAGGCAAAGGAGGATGAAGGAGGTGGTGAGGAAAATGAAGAAAAAGAAGAAATAGAAGGGGAAATTGATGGAGAAAAAGAAGGTGAGGGGGAAGAGGAAACTGTAAATCAGGAAGCCAAAGAGGAGGAAGAGGTGGAGGAAACTGAAAATGAGGAAGCCGAAAACGAGGAAGCAGAGGAGGAGGGAGAGGTGGGGGAAACTGAAAATGAGGAAGCTGAAGTGGAGGAAAAAGAGGAGGAAGAGGTGGAAGAGAATGCAGAGGAGGAGACAGAGGAAAATGCTGAACAAGAGGAGGGAGAAACAGAAGATATAGTTGAGGAAGAGGAGGGAGAAACAGAAGATATAGTTGAGGAAGAGGAGGGAGAAACAGAAGAAAATGCAGAAGATGAAGAAGAGAAAGGAGAGTTGGAAGAAGCAGATGAGGAAGAGGAGGAGGCACCCGTTGAGGAAGAAGAAGAGGGAAGTTAGTTGGCTCTAAAATCACAAATGAACCGCATCAGTGAGGAAAGGTAAAGAAGAGACAAAGACGTGCATAAAGAAATCCAGAGGGGCTTCGACAGTCAGCAGTATGACGGAGGAGGAAGAGGACAGGGAGATGAAGAGAACGTGCTCTTTATCATGTGACCTTCTCAGCTGAGGACCGATGTGTGATCGGACACAGACGTCCTCAACGGACTTCACAGCTCACAGAGAAACATTCAAGACCGACAGTCGAGCACCGGACACAAAGACAAACAGGTTGTTACAGCAACTTGATCAACTGGTAGTGATAGAAAGACTAGAGTCTTCATCACCAAGTATCTGTACATCCATCACTGCCGTCGGAGACAAACTGGGGATAATAATTAAAGGGGGGGGGGCCTGTTTTATTGACCTTTTGTAGCTCCTGAAATTGGAAAAAAAAAAAAAAAAAAACCCTGAATACATGCAAATAATTGCGTGCCTGTTTTCTCGGTCTCATGGATTATTACCCATCGTCTCTGTAACATCACACACACACACACACACACTCACCATTAGACTCAAGAAACACTGTTAAAAGAATGTCAACTTCCTCTGTTTGTCAGAAAAGACAAAAAAAACTGCAAAAAAAAAAAAAAAAAAAAAAGTCTGGAAAGTGTAGTCCGTCGTCTTCTATTTACTACCTAAACTTTCCACTCGTGAGCAGGATGCTGAGTACACCATCGGGCTCTGGTCTAGGAACAGTTTAATGTCCCCTAATACTAATCTTAAAGCAACAATGCTGGATTTCTGAAACCACTTCTGAATAAGAGCTGGACCGTTGTCTCAAAGTGGAAACATTCGCAGTCCAGCCCAAAAAGCTGACTTATTGTACGTGTCGATGTCGGTTCCTGTTTAAATAAAAAAGAAAGCACCCAGTATTCATCCCGTCACAGCAGCGTCATCTCTCCCAGACTGTGTGACTTTGATTCCCGGGTGGATCGTGCCAAATTGTCCCACGACCAGCACTGAGCAATTCAGCCGTCCTCCATCCAGGGCGGCTACTCGTTCATGAAGCAATGAACTGTGGGACCAGGCTAACGGGTGTGATGGTCTTCCACAAATCCCTTTTTTTTGTTTTGTTTTGTTTTTTTTGTTTTTGTAAAAATGGTATTTGGCACTTTATCTAACACCCCTGTTACATATATGTACATAATAAACATGTATTTTAATCTGCTGATGTCAAATAATAAATATGATCAATGAAGGTGATGGATTGGTGTTTTCAGTTGCAGGCAACTTTCCTCTCAGGAGATAATTTACCTACAATGTGTTTATAGTTCATACGTAGTTCTTTCGGAAACACTTTACACTAAGTTGGCAGTTTATTAGGAACACCCAACCAAAACTAACACAGCCTAACACAACAGTCCTGAAATAAACACTACTTTCATAAAGGTTGTAATGTTCAGTTTTTGTTTAAACTGGTTTACAGAGGTGTGGATTCAACCGTATGATCTGATGATTTGGAGGATGTAGTTTGTGCTGCTGTATTGCATTATATTGACGGACATTTCTATTATTTCATCCATCCCATTTCAACCAATGAGAGTAGAGCAAATAATAGAAAGCTTGTTGTACAGAGAGCTGCAGAACTGCAGCCTTCAAACTGACAAAAAGAACTGTTTGCATTAGACTGCAGTAGTTTTAGCAGGGTGTAACTAATAAACTGTGTATTTTTACAGGTCTGTAATTTCCTCCTCAAAAATAGTTGAAACAATTAGTTGAATTAGCTGAATGACAAAATTAGTCTGCAACAATTTCAATAATCGGTTACTCGTCAGTCATCAAGCAAAAATTCCCCAAATTCTTTGTTTCCAGCTCCTCAAATGAGATTTTTTTTGTAAATCTTACATTATTGTGTATTTTTGTCAAGCATCTTCATAAATTTAATGTCAGACGAACAAATACATAAAACTGATAACAGCAGCAAGTTACATAAATCAACTTGGGATTTAGGAAATTTATGGAGGACATTTTTCACTATTTTCTGACATCTAATCAAATGAAATGATTAATCTATTCATTGAGAAAATATTTGGCAGATTTATCAATAATGACAATAATAGCTGTAGCCCTGGTTCTATATTAATTGAGAATGAACTACAATGAGGGTCAGTTGAGGACAATAGATCAGGGTGATTCTATTTACATAAAAAACAAGGATTTGGTGAGACAGAATTTGAGCTTTATCCACTGTGTTACAGATTTGTCATTTATTGATTCAAAGAAATATTCAGATTAGCCATAAATCCTCTGACAACAGCATCAGGTGCAGTCTGACAGTTATAGATGCTCAAAGCTTCACAGTATAAGATCGAGAAACACTGATCTGGTCACATGAAATGAATGAGACTTAGAGAGAGTCAACAAAGGCTTCAAATCTACAGTGACTGAAAGAGCTCAACAAAACAAAACAAAAAAAACCTTCCAAATTAAGAGATAATCTTCACAAAAAGCTACAAATTAATAAAAGCAAAGGAAATGAAGAAATGTTTTCACCAGTGCCATATTGAAGAAATGTGCTACAATGACAGGAAGCAAGCAAACAGAATACAACCCAGAACAGAGGTTTCTGAGTGACACTTAAAACTGATGACCATGCTACTCATGAGCAAAAAGCAACGACGCACAATCACAGCGTTAAAACTAAAACACAACAACTTATTTGCTTGTTCTTGCAGAAATTAACATATTAAAGTTGCAGTGTTTCTGTATTTGCGTATTCATGCCTCATACATAGCATTAAATTGAAAAATGTTTCTACATTAGTTTTATCAATTTGCAGCATTTAGATTTTTTTTCTAAATGTTTCCTATATTTTGTGAAAGTGGTGAAGATCTTCCTTCATTTAATTTTAAGTTTGCAGCACTTAAAGCTCTTTTAGCCTCTGTACAAATGAGCACTCTGATGTCACCAAAATCAAAACACAATAATCAGCTTGCATAAAAGGTGAAATCAGTCCAGTTGTACCATTGAATGTTACATTCAATTCCAACCTAAAAGCAGAAAACTTCAGCTTTAAAACAACCTTAATATGCACAAATACAAATTCTAAAAGACACACAGTCCTTCAGGCAGCCTTGTCATGCAGAACCTCATTCAAATAAATACATATTTAAGAAAAAAAAACAACAACACATTCCCACCTTAAGGCACTTTGGGAATTTTGAATGTCACATGTGCATAAAGGCAAATAAATACTTTCATATGTAACCACATATGAAATCCACATGTATCCAGCTACATGTTAACACACACATGTACGATGAATATAATGTTTTGTCAAACTGAGCATGTGCATGGACTTGCACTAAGACAACAGCAGAATACTGAACCCTGAATCTGGGACAATCAGGGATGTACCAAACCCACCTGACGTGATCACACCTGTACCTGGGCAGCAGAGTTTACCCACCTCTTCAGAGGAATATGTCTTTTCAAGATTATATCATGCATCATGCAAACTGTGTTATAAAATGATGCAGAAATGTCTTTTCAAGATAAAATGTCACATTTCTGTAAATATATAGACTTGATATTTGCTTGTTGTGTTGGTTGTTTACCTCATGATGATCGACTCCAAGTGTGGTCACGTGTTTCCCACCTTTTCTCTTTCACTGGGTCCACTTAAGTCTCTGTACTCAAAATCTAGGTTTTCGGTCCTTTGCAGTAACTATTATTATTATTTATTTTATTTTTTTTAAATCCACGTCTGAAGTTTTCAGTGGCCAATCAAAGAGGTCCAGTCTGGGAAGTTGTCGATCTCTCCAGTGTCGCTCAGCGGTTGGTCTCCATGTGTCAGTGTCAGCTTGTAGCGTAGACGCACTTTACGCTGAAGATAAAAAGAGGTCGACGTTAGGGAAGCAGCTGAGAGATTTTTTTTTTTATAAATGAAAATATAATTAAAACCAAAAATGAAAATATAAATGCACCAACACTCCCCTATAAATTTATCAGCTCATCTATTAACAAACACTTTACATGCCAACACATTTGTCTTTGCCTCCCACATATCTGGTATCATTTAAAACATGTTAGTTTAAAGTGATGCAGCAGTTTCTGGGTAATGAGTATTCCCTTGTTAAAATGCAAATTTATGCAGGAAACGTGCTCCAAAATCTAATGAGATCATCAACTCCACATGGAGTGACCGGTGAAGTTCCACCTAAGTTATCGTGTTCACAGTCACAGACGCCAGCACAACAACATAATGTCCCACAAACCATGAACAATGGTGAGACAACATTATAAAATCATAATTACAAACAAAGACTTAGAGTGGGATGAGTCACTACCATGTAAAAGTATATAAACTCACCTTCTGAGGATTAGCCAATAGGAGGACCTGGGAGGTGGCAGGTGGAGGCAGCAGAGGGTTGTAAGGAGGTAGGTGTGTCCCTGAGGCAGGCTGAAGTTTCACTAACATGGTCTGCGGGACACGTATGAAATGGAGAATAAGCTGTTTAATCAACTTCTAACCTGTTACCAGATACAACCGATTTCATTGCTTTTGTTTAAAGTCGTAACGCTGGTCTCCAGAGTGAGTAAAGAGACACTGAACCAAAGTTACAGAGGCACAAACATGGTGGAAATGTAAGATTTTGTGTTTTGAGGTGATATGAGGATCCTAAAATGTTTTGTGCAGATAGAATCAGGAGCTTTTAAACAGTTTGTCAGAGTTCCCACAGGTGGGCTGGTGTAGTTCAAGAGGTTAAATGAAAAACAGATCATTATGTAGGTTGTAACGTTCATACAACTAAAAGTGATGTATAATAGAAAATACAGACATAATGACAGATATGACAGAATTTAAATAAATAAACAACAATAAAAGTCTGGCAGGTCTGAGGCAGGGGCCTGGCTCCAGCAGGGGGCCCCTGAAGCATTAAGGTGAAAAGATGTTGATGACCTGTCACCAGAATCTCCTCATTAATCCAATGAGTTACAGTATTTGGGATGAACTTGAACATTCATCTGTGGAGCATCTGTCTGTGAACAATGGGCAGCTGCATGAAGCACCGCTGTCTGCACTCTCAGAAACACCACAGGTAGACAGATGTGCCAGCTGCAAAGAGGCACATGAGGTCCAAACTGGTACTGGATGCAGTGTGTAGGGGCTGTTAGAACCACATAAAATACAATACAGAGTGCATTGTATTTTCTCACTCTGAATGAACCTTGAGACTATTTTTCAATTACACAACTGATTGTTTCTTTTTTTTCCCCAAAAAATGTGAAGAAATAACCATCAAAACTCTTCCAGATCCTTCAGATTCTTGTTTTGTCTTAAAAACACTCCAAATTCTAAAAATATACAATTTACAAGCATATAAACCAGCAAATAAGAACCAGAAGAAGATAACACGAGCATTTACATAAAACATTTAAAAACTTGTTCAACTGACTGTTAAATCCCATTGTCTCAGCACTAATATTATTCACTCACAATCACTAACGAGCCTGATGAGTGTTAAATTCAACAACAAAACCTCAACATTACCGCTGTCTTTGGCACTTTATTTTGAAAACAGACTGTTGTGACTGGAGGTCGTTACCTTTGGAACAGCAGCTTGAAACAGGAAGTCTTTCACTTCGAGAGCAGAGGTGTTCACCGTGGAGATGACGACCACAGCGACGCCCGGATGACCTGGTGGAGAGTCTTTGGCAAAATGGAGAGAGACGTGGACCCCGCCCTGATCGTATAAAGTGATGGGCTCCAGCTGACCTACGACACACAAGAGAACACCAGACATTCAGAGGAATGGCTGTGAGTAAACCATTAGTGACACTATAGTACCATACAAAGTTAACCAGCTGTCTCTCCATATAAACTGTAGTCTCAGCCTCCGGGGACGTACTGGATTTGATGGTCTCCAATGGAACAAAGATGTTTTTCAGTAACTGGGGGGGGCACACACTCTCCCCAGACACACCATTTGGTTGTTTCTGGGTCTGGTGCGGTGATCCCGATCCAGTGAACTGTTGATTTTGAGACCTGATCGGAAGAGAGGAAGAGAGTCAGTTCACTAAAAACTATAAGGCCAGAGGACAGTGAGACGCAAAGTAGAGCAAAATGCTTCAGTGCACTACTTCTCTAATAAAAAGGATTTTGATTTCTTTTTTTTTTTTTTTTAAGAAGGGACAATGGGACAATTCAATATAGTTCCAAAACAGCATGAAACTGCGCTGCACAAAGAGTTTATAGCTATTGCAAATTCTCAACTCCTGTCCCTAGTTGAGCACCATCATAAAACTACAATACACCACAGGTATGCAAGTACAGTAAAATACTATATTGAAATTCATTGACTGTGATGTAGTCTAAAACAAGACAACACAATTGATAATGTCATACAATTAGCTAAAATATACAAATGTACAGCCTAAAAAGAGACGACAATAGCACCACAACAGTCAAACGAACACAACTAACAATAGATACAATGACCTAGAAATCCCTACAGCTGTGGTTTGCTTTTAGCCAGCATTTAACCTTTGTTGTAAAGTGTGATTTTCATTTGATTTGTGATTTCATTTTTGATGCAGTCACTCCTGCTACGTTCAAGTTATAAATAGGTTAAAGTAGTATTTTAAATCCTGAACTAATATGCAAGTATGAATCCAGGGATTTACACTGAGTAACTTTTTTACCAGATCAATCAGTTTTTCCAAGCTTGTCCATTCCAGCGCTGATACAAAACCAAGTTTCTATACTGACACTCAAACACAACCTCAATGCCTTACTTTGACAAGTATAAACTTGTTTCTACTTATTTCTGTTTACAACAATAAGACAAAATTGTCAAATACTTTAGTGTAAAGTAAACAATCAAGACCTTTGTATATATAAAAAAAATTATAATTCTGAATTAATTGGTTTATCATTTGATCTATGAAATGTTAGAAAATAGTTCAAAATGCGTAATGTTTTAATTTACCATTCACATTGATTGTTTATACTCAGCCACCAGTTAAAAACCCAGATATGTTCTGTTTACCATCATAGACGACAGAGAAAAGCAGCACATTCTCATGTTTGAGAAGCTGGACCCAGGTTATTAGCATTTTATGGTTCTGATTAACTTTCTATCAATCAATTCATCAACTAATCATCAGAGCTCTAAATAAAATACACTATGACACTACAAAAGGTTTAGTTAAATGTGCCAAGAAACAACAGCGGGGCATCGAGTAGACACGGATGTAAACAAAGCGGGTTTCAGAATTTTCACAAAAACGTGTTTTGTAATTGATTTTGAGGAAGGAAATGTTCACAACATTCGAACACACAGTGTGTTTTGGTGAATAGACTGAATGTAAAAAGAGACTTTGCTTTAAAGAAAACTCCACAGGGCACCATTAAAATCAGGAAATATCAGCTCCATTTCAGTCAGGACTGCTGCACAGCCCTGATCGCTAACCTCAACTCTTCCCTGCACCAACTGGAAGAAAGTGTCAAACAGCAGTCTCAGCTATACTTAATAACAGGAATAACATTTTAAAAACTCTGATTTCTAAATAAACTCAGATGTTTATTTAGACAAATCAAAACCCAGGGGACTGTCTAAAACTGACACGCCTGACGTCTTTCAGGAACTTGAGAACCTGCGCTCCTCCGCTCTCTACATCCTTACCAGACATTAGTCCCATTTGATGTGGTACTGCTCCCCCCACATCCACGAGCTCTCAGCAAAAGGCCTGTCCCTCTGTTCTGCTCAGCATTCCTCATCTGAACGTCTCCATTAAGCTGAAAGGATAAACTGTGTTAAACACTTTTCCAGATAAACTCTTCATTTTTAGCCATAGAATCAAGCCTCACCTGTATTAGCTCCTCGTAGTACGACTTTGAAGTCTCCTGAGTCTGTTTCGAGACCTTATTGTCTAACTCTGTAAAAACAGGACACCACATCATTACATTATGAAACGAATTAATCACTTTTACAGAGAATAAACTAGAAGTAGGTACCTACCTAATTCAGTAAAATCTTGGTCAGGTTCTTTGTGGAAGACGTTGTCCAGATAGGAGGAGAGGAGGGGTGGAGAGGACTCGAAGGACGGTGCTGAATCAGCTTTTCTGTGAGTCTGTGGAGAGTCCAGTGCTGACAGGTCGATGAGGTGGTAGCTTTTAATCTCTCTGGGACTCGTAGGAGCTGGAGGAACAAGAAGCAGCAGGATCAAATACAAGCAGAGCAAACACAAGCTTTAGGTGTTTTTCCCACAGGGGGGAAGAAAAAAAAAAAAAAACGTGGACAAAATGAGGCCTACCACTGTTTTTATCCGTCACTTTTTCCTCTCCTGTACTTCTCTCTGTTCCACCGTTGCACTCTCTTCTCCCCACCTGGTCTTTGTAGGCGTTCACTGCAAGTGTTAGCTCATCGTTGGCCGCCAGGATCTGCGCCAGAGCAGCATCGTCGTCCGTTGTGTCGCTGGCCAGGCGGAACAGGCTGGGCCTCATCCGGTCACAGCGCTCGTACAAGGCCTGCAGCGGGGAGAGGGACGGGTCCAGTGTTGGGTGGCTGCATTTACTGAATCTCACGCTTCTGCACAAACACAGTCTCCTCTGCAGGCTCCCTCTCAGTTTGATATTAGGATCACTTGTTTTGTTTTGCACTGGGACAGATGTATCCTCATGTCAGCACCATTGTATCCCATTAACAAAGAGGGATTATCGACTGACTGACCACCCGTTTTTGCTACAGGGGACGTAAAACAAACACACCCTTCGGACTGAAGCCAGCAGGCGGACTGTAACACAGCAGGAGCTGTCAGTTGTGTTGTTCTGTTACAAAACGTGATCTATAATAAACACATCACTTAAAGGATGTTTTTTTGAGGGTACCGTCAGATTACATGGACATTAATGTGAATAACTGTAGAAACTATTCTATTATCCTGACCTCTGTTTTAACTGTAGCCTGGTGGAGGCTAAAGCCCCTACATAAGGTTTGAAAATGTCATATCTTCATAAATAAAAATAAAACAAACCAACACTTTTGCATCAGAAACAATCACAAAAAACAGACCAGAACTGACAAAGCAACAGCAACAAGGATTCTGCTGAGGGAACTCGGCCCCCGACACATGATGCTCTATGATCAGAAACAGCTTAAATATATAGTGTATAAACAGTAGAGCTCAGCAGAACGACGATACCAAAGCTTAAACTGCACACACAGTGAGTCGCGTGTAACTTATTACTAATGATGCATCAATAAGCCAATGACAGATGATGTGTTCTGTGTTAAGAACAGGTTACAAACCCTTTGATGCACTGATGTCCATACAACTGTTTCCTGAAAGCACAATCATTTCTGAATCTCTGATTACAGGCAGGTGCAGGCAGAAGCCACTGGATCTAAAATACCTGAAAGAAGCAGCTAAAAAGCTAAGCACTAATTAAGTGATTTGCAGGTCAAGAAACAATTGCACTGCATTAAAACCAGGTTATACTTGTGTTTTTCCACATATCTAAGTTGCATACAGGTAATGAATTAATGTAAACAGTGCTTGTTATAAATTCTGTAAATCTCTATTATTCTCCCTCTTAGAAACTGTTTATTCAGGTCACTCCTGCAGTTTGTTACCCAGCTCTATAACAGATTCAACAGCATTAAAATAACCTGAGTCCCTAACAGTTCTGTTGTTAGTCAGCAGGTGGCGACAGAAGGACAACAAACATAGGACGTCCTCAAAAAAAAAAAAAAAAAAAAAAAAAAAAAAACCCTCCTGGCTGAGTGAAACCAGCTCTAGAAAGCTGAGACCTGCACCATGAAGCAGGATCAACATAGTCTGGCTCTCTCCAGGTTATCTGATAACTTGGTTGGTTTTCAACTGGCACTGCCAACTCTGGCTTTACCCGTCAGGCTACGAGTGCGTTCATGTGAAAGAGGCAGAGCTGACATCATCAGAACCGTGAATAAAGTGGTTAAAATGACATGAGATGAAACAGCGATCCCTGCAGGTAAATGCAGTCATAGGAATGAAAGAAAGTGATATTTCACTGGGTGAAATGTAAACAATACGATCACACTGACTAGAATAAGAAGCTGTAGAAACAGTAATGATAGTTTTAATATTAAACTTCAGGGTTTGATGTGATCTGAAGTTCACCTGCTCCAGAGCAGCGTAGGTTACCACGGTGATCTAAAGTTAAAGTGAGCCAGCTTCACGATACAGAAAAACCTGAGTTAAGCCCAAAAATAGCCAGATAACCCACCAGTCTCACTTCCTGGTACAGGCACCTGGTTGACTGTCTGTTTGCATCGTGTCGAACGTACCTTCATGTCGTCACTGGCCTGTATCGAGTTTCCACTGATTGTGTGCTGGTTCAGAAGCTCTCTGAGCTGCTTGGCGCTGCTCTCCACCTCCCTCAGAGTAGATTCCCGCTTCAGCACCTTCTCTGTCTTCTCCTGCTCCTAAAACACACACACACAAACACAAAAAGTATAACCTATACATACAGTTATTATTGCATAGAAGACTATGAGCACCGCAGCACTCCTCACCTCTTGGATGGTGCTTTTAATGAGTCTGTTTGCAGTTTCCAGGTCTTCAGGACGGGCACTTTTCAATAATCTCGCTAACAGCTGATGACACAGAAACGCACGTTAGCAGAATGAAACTTCACGTTACGAGAGCAGATGTCCTGTTAAATGTACACACTCACTTTGGCTTTGTCCTCCTGGTCGAAAACAGACTCTGTGGTTCTTTGTGGTGGAGGCGCCATTATCAGTGTGTCTGGCAGTTTGGGATCTTTCTTCACAATACCTGAAATCAACAAAAAGAAAGCCATGATGCTTTTATTCTTGAAAAAAGGACACAATAGTGTAAAAAACATTTATATCAATCCTTTAATATATGTAAAGTGTAATATATCACATGCAGATAGAATTTAAAAAGGCACATTTTAAACGCGTATCAAAAGTTCCTCTGAGGCACAGGTTTGAAAAAGTGTTGCTGTTTTGTGCGTGTGTTGCACCCTGACCTTGTTTCTTCAGCATGCTGTAGGCTTCCTGAATCTTGGGTTCATCTTTAAGCCAGAGCGTCCAGCCATAGAGCACCTCCGTCACTCTGTCTTTAACCCTCTGAGGAGTCCACGCGCCAAAGTACTGCTCAGAAAAGATCAACCAGGTCAGAAACGGTTTATGCTTTTCTTAATCTTTAACTCTGCTGTGAGCACAGATTTAAGCCATTTCCTGGTCCATAGTGTATCATGTTGATCCTTTGATATCAAACTGCATTCTGGGTAAATGTAGTTCTTTTTCAGTAAGTGTCCTTTCTGTATAAAATTCAAACACAATCTCATTTGAGTCATGTCATTTTTAACCTGTATGCCTAAATTATTCTTGTTTCCACTGTCAGATTCTTAGACAGCATTTATCTTCACTGCTTTAATCTATACAGTAACTATTCTCATAATATTATAAAACATATCTGTTTAGAATGGCTAATAATTATTGTAATTTGCTATTATTTGTTATTTTTCTATCCTTTGACATTCATATTACCATTGTATTTTTATCTGTTTGAGATTGAAGAGCTCAGTCTGGTTTTGTTTTCAGATTAAAATTCTTATGGTTTCATTCTTGCGTCTTTTCTCGGCACTTGTTTTGTATATTTCTAATGGCTTTTAAAGGACATTTTTTTGGGGAGCTTAATCTGCTTCTCCTTTTTAAAAAAATTTTTTTTTTAAATTATATTTTACTGAATTGTATTATTGGAACTTGTTTTATCTATCAAGATCTAATCCATTGAGAGATTTATTTTATATAAATTATAATAACTTGTTGGATTCTTCTTTAGTGCCTTGTGTGAAGCAAGTTGTAACTTTTTGGGGTTTTTTAAAAGTCAGAAACAGCGCACACAGACAAGTCTCAAGTATAAAACACACTAACACTGATTATTTACATAAATCTGATCTAAATCATGAACATGTCTGTCTCACATCACACTGAACTTATATAAAGTGAGTTCTCAGAATCAGACAATAAATCTCCTTTAATTTTTAATTCTGTAGTGACACTGATTCAATGGGATGGGTACACGCATCATTAGGCACAAAAAAAAAAAATCACAGGTGAAAATAACATGTTGCCTTTTGCTTCCAGCTACCACAAACACCTGTCTGCGTGTGTGTGTGTGTGATCTGCAGTACCTTTGGTGTTAAGAGTTTGATGAGCTCATTGAGAAAGCGAAACTTGGCGGCTTCACTGTGGAACCTCTTTCCACAGTTGTTCATACACGCCTCGAGAACCTGGAAAGCACCAACTCAGAATAAATCATCATGAGCAGAAACTTTAACATTAACTAACACACACACACACACACACACTTACTTATGCCAGGCAATAGAGAAAGAACAGATTTTCCTCACTCCAGACCTTTACATATCACATGACATGAGGCACATGAACTTCTCTAAGATGCATGTTAAGATGACAAACCATGTGATGTCACAGCAGACTCAACTGCAGATTTAATTCCTCATGTCAGCATGTGGTAGAAGTTAGTCACAGACATCATTCACAGGATCTCCCTCTCCCACAGTTAAAACAAAAGCATTGTTTTTCAGCGAATGATGCGATGATAAATGTTGAGTATGAGCCACGACAAATAGCATTAAATTCAATCAGATGTGTCCTGTTTGTGGTGCCAAACAAGGATGGGATTGTTTCTTACTGCAGCTGACTTGTTCAAAGGGTTTTTTTTAAAAAAAAAGGACATTTCAAATTTAACAAGTGGGGAAAATGAGTTGCCAGATGCTTCTCTTAACACTAAAATTAGACAACAGATAAAAATACACTGTAATGTGGATCATCTGTGTATTTTAGGTGGAGGTGAGGAGTCTGATTACTTACAGTAAGAGCCTGCAGAGCCTCTTTCTCCTGTGGAGACTGGATTTTATGAGCGAGAAGACGAATGGCTACCTGTGGCCTGAAAGCAGAAAATTAAGCTTTACGTCGCATTAAAATGCCTGTAAACACTTTGAGCAGAGAACATGTTATGCCAACAGTAAAAGAACTATTCACAAAGTTTCCACACATGTCCAGCCCAATTAGATTTTATAGAAACGAAAGAAAACGGAAAAGAAGTAGGAACAAAGAAAGTGGATTGGATTTGTAATTTTGTCCAATGCATTCATACTGAGCGGAGGAAAAAAGGTCAAAAGGGAAAAAGGTTCTGTAGAGTCCCCCCTTCACTGTTGCACGATGCTTTAACCGAGAAGCTGTGATCGCAACATGGATGTGAAGCAACTCTTTCTCAAACACCACAATTGCGTTAAAATAACTTCCAGAAGCAAGCGGGCGGCCTGAAAAGCAGTGTGGCTGAAAAGCAGTGTGGCAGGGTTGTGCAAGTGCTAAAAAGATTTTTCTTACCCATCAGTCTCCTGGTTGACGAGCTGGTAGAAGCCCTGGATGCAGTCCCACCTTTCCTCCTGATTATTTGGGTCTGTGGCCTGGTCTGGAACAAACAGACCGGAGAAACAGGTCCAAAAATATTTTCATAATGTGCTGCAATTAGATCACAGATACACAAATCCCTGTGTATGCAAACATATACACAGCTATACAACTTAATGAGGAAGTGAAATTAAAGACGGACCTGCATAAAAAAAAAAAAGAAAAAAAAAAAAGAGAAACACTGTCTGCAGCATGTTTCACCAGGTACACAGAATTTATAAGTGAGGAGTTACAACATGTTCAAAAACTATATGCAAAACTTTAGTTTGTAATATGCACAACAACATATTTTCATTATCAATTATTGATAATTTGGTTCTTTTTGAGAAATCTTTGAGTCTATAAAAATCCAGATAGTGGTAAAGCAAATAAGCTGACTCTTGTCTGAGCGCTCCAAAACCAGAATGTTTTTCATTCTTGCTCAATAAATTAGCAGAATTGCTTTTTGATTTTGATAAATTTTCTGTCAATCTACCAAGTGATTAATCAACTAATCATTTCAGCACTAAAGCAAAATTCATTACTGCTATTCTGATTTACTGCAGGATGAGTATGTCCACTTTTGGCTGATTTTATACTTTTCTCCACCACATCTATCTGACAAATGGAGTTAGTCTTTACTTTGAACATGTTACACTGAGCATAAAAATATTTTAGCTCCAGTGATAAAAATGCCACCTTGAAAACAAGCACTTTGACATTATATAAACAGTTTAAGACAAAGTGGATCACCTTTTTTTTTTTTTTTTCATCCTGTCAAGCAGCATGTGAGTTCAACTCATTTGAATGAAACTGAATAATCTATTAGTAAAACACTTGCCAATTAGTTTTCTTCTGATCAACTAATCGATTAACCGACCATTCATTGCAGCTCTAGTATTACTACTCTGAACAGAACAGCACTCACAACCACTTCTTGCACTTTTCTGACACTCAAACCTGCCAACTAATCAGTAAATCCTTAAATGCAGGTCTTTAACTAGTAACCGTGTGTCTCACCGTGGTGCTGTTGCAGTTTTTACTGAAATAAAACAAATGAAAACTTCATCCTGAGCTGAGGAAATATGAATCTTTTTCTGCCGCCGTGACCGCGCTCAGCTCCGGCGCTGGTCGTGCACACGCATGAGCTAAAACAACTTCCTGTTCCGAGCTGATACTTTTTGCATCAAGTCAAACTAATTTATTAAAGTTGAAATAAATCGACACACATGCAGATTTAGGCGCAATTATAAGGTTTTTATCGTGGTAACGGAGTCCGGCCGACGGTTAAACTGACGCTAGCTAACGGAGCAGCGGGCGGTTGGTTCAGACCTGAGATGGTAACGTTACGTTAGCTAGGTCGGATCAACAAGTCAAAAAATAAATAAATAAATAAATAAATAAATAAAAAATGTTTAACCTCTCTCTGCTTCCGCTTTTACTTACTGAGCCATGACTCAAAAGTTGCCGAGCTGTCACCGGTCGCCATCGCCGTCCGTCTCCTGCACGTCCGGAGGTTCTCACCGCGGATCCGACGGTCTGCCTGCGGGGAGCGGAGGCGTCAAACTGCCGCTCGCCTCGCTGCGGGGACATGTGACACTCACGCCCAGTCACACTCCTGACACACTAACCAATTTATGTGCCACATACACACACACACGCACACACACGCCCCTCCCCGCTGTAGCTGTGTGGAGGACAGGTAACCCACTCTCCTGCAGCCCTGCCCACACTAAAAGTCTCTTTTTTTTGGTCATTTTCCATCACTTTGCAGCTGTTTTGTGCCTCTGAGCTTGTTCTGCATCACTTAATGTATAATTTTTTTAAATTTTTTTTTTTTTGGGTCATTTTGCATCACTTAGTGGTCAATTTGTGTTTTTTATTATTGTTTTATGTCACTGTGTGGTTGCTGTGTTTCTTTTTTTTTTTGTATCTTTATGAAGTTGCTTTGCATTTTGCATCTCTTGGGGTTCAGAGGGATATTTAGTGGAGTCTGACTGCCACACAGCCCCACAGCAGAACACTCCCACCCCCAATGCTTAGCAGCTGGTGAGGTCTTCCTTTCATTAAATGCTTCTTCTTTCTTCTCTCCAAACACCTTTTGGTGATTGTTTTAACTTCATCTGTTCTCTGGAGGACTTGAGACATTTTGTGATGATGTCACATGTAAGGTTTTCCTCTGATGGTTTTTCCATGTGGATCCTTGTTTGTGAATCAGCGCTGCAAAGTAGAAACCGTGCACCACCACTCCTGTGTCAGCTGAACCTTCCTGCAGCTCCTCCTCCTGCAGTCTAATTTACGTTTTGCTTTTTGCAGTTTTATCCAAATGTTTTCTTGGTCTTCCAGATTCTGTCTCGACTTCCACAGTTCCCGTGAACCACCATTTCTTAATGATGTTTTGGAGGAAATTTGAAGCTGGGAGCCCTTTGATATCTTTTTATAGCCTCTTCTGCTTCACAAGCATCAATTAGCTTCATTTTAAAATCCTCAGTCTGTTGCTCAGCTGAGCAGTAATTTGAAATTAAATATATATGTTGCATGAGAAAGAGTCAGTCGTAATTAAAATAATTTATGACTTGTGATTTCTTTTATTCAAAAGCATCCACTGTTATTTTGTGGAGTGTTTTTTTTTTTTTGTGTCCATTTTTTTTGCATGTTTGAAATGAAGTGTTTTCCCTTGTGACTGTACAATACATCTGTAAACTGGAGTTCGTTAAAACTGTTTTTCTGAAGTAAAGCACAAGATCATTTGCATAAAAATACCAAGGTACTTCCCAACCCAGAGTGCATGGTGTCTCCTGGTCCAGTAAAGTCTCACAGCATGAATAAAACAAACACACCATTTGTGTAAAATCAGTTTTCTACTGTTTTATAAAATATTTGTAATAATTCAAGTATTATTTAACTTATACCAGGAGGGTGCAGTTCATTAAGTGTGTCCCAGTTAGCTTTGGCAGGAAAAGTGTGAGGTTAAGCATTTAACTCTCAACATACAGGCCAATGTCTTTCACAGCAGTTCTCGTCTTCAGGTCCACATCAGGCCACGAGCTGACAGGCTGTCCCGTCTTTAACTAGTCTCCGCGAGCAGCAGAAGTTTCTGGAATCGATGGCTGATCTCTGCCGGCCCCAGAGACACCATCATCTCAGCTACACTGGGACCTTGCTGCAGGTCAGAGGGGAATGGAAGATCAGCGGTCAGTGAAGCAACACGAGTCAAACCAGACATGTAATCCAAACAGACAGTAAACTCTGAGAGACAATCAGAAATTACTTCCTCTTTCCATATTCCTGCAGAGTCACTGAGGCATTTCTGAGGCTTTAGTCATTACTATCATTTCAAAAAGCTATTTTGGAGTTAACCCTAGTCATGGCACGGATGGAAATAAAAAAAGGAACACGTGCAATTGTAGCAGTCCAGCAGAAACACGTGAGTCTTTCTGATGACTGAATTTGCTGAGATCGAGTTTGAAAAATACCATTGCAGAAATGAAAGTTGCAAGTGAACTGTAAAAATGATTGTGTGATGTTATTAGTTCCAGAGTTAAAATGATACTAAAATATTATAGTGCTGATGGTGTTCTTTAGGAAGATAAACAATAACTATGTAAACACAAGTCAAAGAAAAAAAGCATGTTGATCTTTGTTTGATTTGTTTACTCAGAGCAGTCGAGCTCAGGGAGACTCACTGAAAGGCTGTGATTCTTTTTGTGGTGTCGTTTGACTTAAGGTCATGTAAGTGTAAGTACAATATATATATATAATGCTGGAAAAGTATGAGGAGTGACAGTCTTCTTGCTGGGATTGGCCATAACTGCAGCCTTTATTGTGAATAATGTGGGGGCTGGCTGCATTTGTTCAGGGGCTGCTTCAAGAGAAAGACATGAAAATGACTTTTAGGAAAACAGTTGGATTTTCCTGCTGCTGTGTATCTGCAGACTCAGCCTGCTCACACCTCTGCCTAAAGCCCAGCACAGACTACTTCACTTTTACCATGACTAGCCTGTCTGAGATCATTTTTTGTGCTCAGAAATGAAAAAGTCTATGTGGCAGCACAGAACTAGCTCATCAGAATATATTTTTTAGTTCAAACTATTTTTAAAAGCACCTCAACTTAGTTGTGAGGTGTGTCAGATGACGGATTTAATTGTAGTAAAACAAGACGCGGTTCTGTCTGGAGACAATAAGAAACCTGGAGTGGGGAAGAAGGGAGGCAGTGGACAGTTTTTGCTGAATATCACAACCACTTGCCCTAGCTGTGGGTGTCTCCAGCTTCTGCTCTGAGATCAAAAGAAATAAGAATACTTCTTAAATAAAACCTCTGGAGGATCAGGATAGACTGATGCCTCAAGGCTCAAATGTCACACATTCACTTAATCTTTTTTTGGCAGTCAGGAAATGTTGAAAGCAAATGGCTCAGTCAGTCCCACACAGCTGGGGATGTGTTAACAGTGACTCAGCACACAGGCAGAGCTGCTGCTGCTGCTGCTGGAGCTCGGGGTTAAAGGAGGAGTCTGGTGAGTTTCAATATTTGTCAGCAAATCCCATGAAAAACACCTTAACAATAAATGCATCCTAACAAGTAATGTGTGTGTATCCAAAACCTGATTTAGCTGATTCCCCTGTGCCATAGAGCTCCACTGTCCAAATACTGCTACAAACACATCAGTGAGCTTCACACTGGGTGACATGTTTCTTCATTACACAGAACATGGGCACCGTGTTTATTCAGTAACAGCTCCACAGACTAATAACAGTGATGACTTTCACAGTCTGTGGGAAGTGATTCCTGTAAGGCAGAGGCCTCTGTACATACACAGACACGTGGTTCTGTTTACACTGCTTACATTACATTACGTACATTAGCAATGTACGTAGGTGTTTGCCGGTTCAGACTTTCTATATATAGTGAGGAGAGACCATGGCCTGTTTGGCTGCTATCCCACACTCAGATATCTTAACTTACATTGTGTATAACTGGAAACTACACTTTTTGTTCTGAAGTCTGTTTTTTTATTTAGTGTCTTTTATTTTTGATATTATCTTTACTATCATTAGCATGCTGACAATGTTGATGTGTTGTGTTGCTATATATTTAGATATTATATATTATTTATTATTTATTATTCTAATACTCTCTACTCTAATTTATCTCATTTTTTATTTTTTAATTTGTTTTTCAGTTTAATCTTATATAAAGTTCAGGCAAGTCCACTGTTAAAAAGACAAGGAGCAGCTGTGGTCAGTGCTCAGCAATGTCAACTGAGGCAGAATTTTGATGCTACAATGAAAGGGTGAAATCAGGCCCAATGTGTTGGGAGACTTTCTTCATGGAGGAGAAAATAAACTGACAGCAACACACGGTCAGGACATTTCCACAACCATGTGGGAGAGCTCTTCATTTTCATATGCTAACTTCACACAAGTTACACAGGGGACGACAAAAAAAGGCGATTGTGCATTACAAAAACTACTCTACAGATACCGTAAAAGTCATTGCTGTTATTTAGCTCCACAGTGCTGTAGTTTTCATAATGAAGAAACATGTCTCCCAGTGTAACAGCACAAGGTTTAATGATGTGTTTTTAACGGACAACAATGGAGCAGTGTGGCACAGAGGAGTAAGCTAAGCTTCTGGATGCACACACAGTGTCACACACACAGAATGAATTCTTTGTTGTTTTGGTCTTTTCATGGGATTTACTGACAGTTATCAAGATCTGGAAAATGCCCGGCTTTATCCTTTAAAGCCAGTTTGAACTACAACACCTCACACCTCTGCTGAACTAATTTCACAGAGAAACCCTGTAGATATTATATCATTATTATGAGTCATAAAAATGAACATGATGTCTTCTGGTACCTGCAGACCGCTGAGGGTCAGACGTAATAGCTTCATCACTTCTCTGTACTTTGTGGCTTTAGTCTGTTTAGCCAGGGTCTTCAGATCTTTACTGAGCCGCTCCACCGTCAGCTCCTCACCGCGCTCTTCTATTAATCTAAATGCAGAGACATGGAAAGGTTCATTATCCTGCTAAAACACTGTAAGCGTAAAGTAAAGTGAACCGCAGTTAATTGTTAATAACTCTACATACTTAAGCACTAATGAGGCAACGTGCTGGGATTCTGCAGTGAGTGCTGCCACCTCCTGGCTGGAGAAGGTGGGACGCACCCACAGATAGGAATAACCAGGACTCACAAGCTCCTTCAGGGAGGATATGTGACCCTGCAGAGAAGGGAAGAGAATAGTTTCAGTATGACACCACAGACAGGAGAACAGCACTGAGAAATAAGAGCAGAGACCACATCTTATCTGATCTTAAAGAATAAAAGAGAAGTTTACTGGGTATCAAAACATTTTTAATTTTGTGTCAGGTCACCTTGACAAAAAAAATATCTATATCTGTGAAGGTAAAGATGATGTACTGCAAATTAAGATCATTTCCATAAACCATTTCGTCAACACCCTGAACTATTTTTATGACTTGAAAATGCCAGAAATCATTGACAAGCCTGACTTACAAAACTTCCCTTTTCTCTTTAGTGAAAAACAAACAATCCAGGGGTCAAATACATAAGTTTCATACAGTTGTTTGTTTCAGATGATACTATTAAATATACAGTAAATGCAGATACTGTTACTGCAGAGAAATTTCTGGCCAGCTACCACTAGGCCACCCAGAGGGAGGTGGAAAGTGCAATTGTTTCCAGTCCCAAAGGGATTAATCCTCTGTGCAGTGGCTGCACTACAGTCTAAACTGTACTTTGTTTTCCTGAGCTGAGCTTAGGCTCAAAATGCTAACTAACATTTAACATGGTGAAAACATGGCATGGATGTTCTGAAACATGTATGAACACATGTTCTGAGGGTTACCTTACGAAGCTGCAGCACCCGCCTGATATAATCCTCATGCAGGACATCTTCATCCTGGAGCTCTGCTGTGTAGGCCTGCTGGATTTGTTCCTGCAGATCTTTTATCAGCAAAATGCACTGCTCCTCATCTTCAATACGCTGCTCCAGGTGGATTCTGTCACAATTAGAGAAGTTAATGATATATGCCTATGAAGAAAAAACTATTTGACCACATGCAGTTTGGTGAAACCACAAAACCTAAATTTACTTTAACAAGTCAAACCTGCAGCCCTGTGAGGCTGTAAAGCTCATTATAAACCAGAGAAATAATTGTTGGATTGATAAGGACAAATTTGCTAAATTTAGATCCTTAGGTTTGACCTTGAAAGATCGTAGGGTAACTGCAATTAAAAGAGTTTATCCTCTATTAGGATAACAGTTAAGGACAACTAATACTTCACTCTACGTTTATAACATTACCATGTTTTCATTATATGTCAACATTAATGTCAAACTACAGCTGAGGCAGACCAGAATTCAGGTCTTAGGTTCAGAAGCATCTAGTCCCAAGAAAGGGGTTTTAGGGAGGTCTGCCAATATTGTATATAATTTATCTCAAAGTTCACGTAGTATTTCACTAGCAGGCTTTTATATACAATATATACTGAGGTGCTGCCACATCATTTTTTTGAGGTAAGTCCAAGTATATTGCCTTAAAACACTGATTACTCAAGTTGCTTTAGAGCCAGCTGAGGCCGAGACAGATGAGAAAGAGAGTAACAGATGTAAAAAGACAGAGGGACAGAGTTTTGACTTACCTGTTGAACTCTGGCAGTTTTTCCAGGTCTAACAAAGCAGAATGAGTTGTGATCTTTGAAGGATTAAACTCAGAGATCAGCTCATCTATCTTCCTCCCAATTCGATTGGCTGTAAGGAAACATGGCAACTTTAGAAAGAAGCACATAACTTATTGTTATTATGGCAAAACATTCAGAGATCATTTCATAGGCAGAAATGCTTTTTAAATTTTCAATCACTATCTCCAGGTGCACACTTAAATACAATTTAAGCATCCAAATAAATGCATTTTTTAATCACTAAGTCATAATGTTCTTGGCCTTTTATTCTCACTGATTACTTCTCCTTCACTCACTGTTGAATCCAGATCCACAGTTGGTGGTGATATCCAGCAGAGCCTCCGGCAGGATCCCGTCTCTCTGGAAGCTCTGGATGAATATATCCCCCTGCCTCTTGGACAGTTTACTACCGTCTTTGTTCATCAGGAGCGGCAGATGTCCAAAGGTGGGTGCTTTCCATCCCAGAGCTTGGTACAAGAGGAGATGTTTGGAGGTGGAGATGAGCCACTCAGACCCACGCAGAACATGGCTGATCTTCATGTAATGATCATCTACTATGTTAGCGAGGTGATAGGTGGGAAACCCATCTGCTTTGATGACCACAGGGTCCCCCTCCACCTAGAAGAGAGGACAATATTATAAATATATAAAGCACCACTGAAAACAAAGCGTTGGTCTCAGACACATTAGTCTCAAACAAAAATCTCCAGACACCTGACCTGGGCCACCTCGTGACGATTCCATCCAAAGACCAGGTCCTGAAAAGGCTCAACGCCCACTTCCAGACGAAACCTGATCACATGTGGCGTTCCCTGAGCCAGCTTCTCCTGGACCTGCTCAGCATGAAGGTGTCGACACCTGTTGTCATACCTGCAGAGAACGAGAAACACAGCAATCTGACACAACCGTCCTGAAGTCTGGTTGTGTGTTATCTTCAAGTCTGTGAGAATATGTTACATGAGGAATACATGGTGTTATTCACTCACCTCGGAGTCTGTCCGGTCCTCAAAGCCTCTTTTTTGAGTAGTTCCAGTCTCTGTGGGCTGCAGAAACAGTAGTAGGCGTGCCCACTCTTGACAAGCTGCTGGGCTGTCTGACTGTACAGGTCTAACCTCTGAGACTGCAGATAGGGACCCACCGGCCCGCCTCGACGAGGACTCTCATCTGGAGGTATACCTGGCAGACGTGAAAACAGTGGCATGAATAATAAACCTTTTCTGTTTTAACATAAACTATTTACCAAGTTTGAAAAATGTTTGCAATTGCAGTTTGAGTCTAATATCAGAGACGTGAATATACTGATTTTCAGACTAAACCCCTGGTGATCCAAAACAGTGTTTTCCTACCGGCCCACTCCAGCATGTCCTCTATAGAGTCTGCTGCTCCTGGTACCAGTCTGCTCTGATCAGTGTCCTCCAGTCGCAGGATGAACGCGCCTCCATACTTCTTTGCAAAGATGTAATTGTAGAGAGCAGTTCGGAGGCCCCCGAGGTGCAAGAAGCCTGCAGCACAAAACAATATACAGTTAGAACATGCTGCATAAGAACAGATCTCTAAAGAGGCTGGTTTTCACATGCAGAACAGAGAAGAATATTTTAACATGAACTGAACAGTTCACTGACTTATAGTTGGAGAAGGAGAAGTAGCTGTACTAAAAACATTTATTATCTCTCTGCTCTATTCAACAACACAGGAAGTTCTCTATTGGTGGACTTCAAGCATCTTTCGTGGTCATTTTGCGTCTCTTTGTGGTAGCTTCATGACAGTGAGCTCACATGTATTGGTGTGTTTTTTTTTTTAGTCTCTCTGCAGTTGATTTGAACCTCTATGTGGTCACTTTGTCTCTCCAGGTGGATTTTATGCATTTTATCTTTTGTGGTCATTTTGTGTCTCTTTGTGGTCGTTTCATGTCATTTTGTGTCCTTTTATGCATCTTTTGTGGTCATTTTGCATCTCTCTCTGATGGATTTGTATCTGTTTGTCCACATATTTTGGCCATGTGTCAGCTTTACCCAAAAACTAAAAACATAAACTAAAACTTTCAGTTGCATCTGATTGTTCATGACTAAATGTATCATCTGAAGGTGTGTTTCATTTTTTGGTCTCTGATGGAAAACAGTGCTGTGGCTCAGAAAGCAAACTTACAGAGGTCTGGACACAACCACACGCTGTGTATTTTGCTGAGGACCTTACCTGTCGGACTGGGTGCAAACCTGACCCTCACCTCCCCCTGGACCGCGGAGCAGCATCTTCTAACGGCGGCGTCCACCTGGAGCTTGCCCCGCCACCTGTCTCTGGGGCACTGGTGGAAACCCCTCGGGGTCGGCACACTGTTCAGGTGACACCGCTGACATGACCTCAGCCACAACAACATGACGACGGGAGCGTCTTTGAACGTTTCACCGAGAAGACGAGCGCTTTCACGGTCGCACCGGTGACGTGAGCGGCACCGGACGAGGTCCAACCCCGGTAAATATGGACGACGGTCACAACAGCTGCATTTCAACAGACGACAACAAGACAATAAAACTAAACGCAACTGTAAAAGGTTTCACCTCCCGGGTGTGAGTGTTTTGGCTACACATGACTTCAGTCCATTAGCTGAGTTTCTTCTTCGTCGAAACAAGACCGGAAGTAGATTTGAGCCTCCACTGAGCGCATACTGCCACCCAGCGGAGGGAATTATTATTTCTACTGATTTAATCATAGTACTGTGTAAACATACTTCACCCTTTGCATCACATTTTTAAATGGTCTTAAATCTTGACAGTGTCTTTATATGTGTAAATAAATATAATAGAAAATGTATATTAATATTTTATATACTATTTTGAGCCTTTGTTTTCATATAGCATGATGCCTTCTGTGGCTCTGAAGAGAGCTTTGTCAAGTCCCCCTGATACTATAACAGTGATGTCATTAGACATGATCTTAGCTACATGTTTTACAAACAGGAGGAGAAGATTTTTTTTTAAATGGACCCCAATATGGACACAATGGCCAAAGACCAATGGTTATGTTTTTGGAGATTTTACTAGAGAGAGTAGGGGGCTGGCTGGAGCAGGGTGGCGTGGCAGGGAGTAGAGAATAGAGAAAAAACTAAAAGAGATACTGAAGATCATGAAGACAGGTGAACAGACTGACTTTCCACAGGATTGAAGGATTGGAGGTGATTTAAGACTTCAGGCTGGAAGATGGTGGAACAAAAGTCAGGATACATCTTAAATCAATATTTATGATGAAGCTGAAAACTTATTGGCAGGCAGCCAGAACAACCTGCAGGAAACTCTAAAGCTTGCACTGTCAGACCTACAGTAAAGGAAAAAAAAACAACCTGCCTGACCGACGACAGGTGGCAGGAGACTCCACTTTAGGTTGTGTGATAACAGAGGCAGCCCAGGGAAATGTCATATGATACAGAGAGCTGAGGAGGCCCCAAGGAAAACACTGCAAAAACATGGTCCTCGATCACATGAGTTATTTCTTCAATAAACAATCAAATTTCTGCAGGAGCAATTTTTAGAAATGAGTATCACCACATATTACGTCACATGTTTTTGAAAAAGAATAATGAATAGATTCCTAAAGCAATAGTAACTTATTTTTTATTTTTGGCAACTTGGGGGCAGCAAGGTGTAAACACAATACTGTAAATGTATAAGATTTGTGAACATATTAGTAAACCTTGCCTATTTACACATCCAGCAGATAAGGAGCAACATTAATATTATGTGAAGTTATATTTCTCGCTATCTGAGTTTAAGTCCAACATTCACTCTTTCTTTTGCTCTGTTTTGGCCTCCACTAAATCCTGGTAAAGATATATGGTCCTTTTTAAGCAGCTAAAAGCTCCACTCCATTCCACTGTTTAGTGCTGTGCAGATGTAGTGTACAGTGGGTTCTAAGAGCTTTTCACCGAAAACAATGCTGATCAAAATGACGAGAGTGAACCAAATCAAAACCAAAATAATGAGCTTGAAAAAGCTAAAATGCTCCATAGAGCTGAGGGAAACTGTAGAATCAGGTGATAACTCTCAGTGGGTTCATCTCTGCAAGCCACAGGTATTCATTATACCTAGTGTCAATGGAACAGTTTGACCTTTTGGGAAATACGTTTATTTGCTTTCAGGTGTAGAGTTCAATCAGAAGACTGATAACACTAGCAGCAAGTTAGCTTAGCTTAGCACAAGACTAGAGACAGGAGGAAACAGCTTGCCTGGGTCATATCAAGGGTAACAAAACTTGTATAACCAGCATCTCTAAAGCTCACTAACAATAACAAGATATACCTAGTCCTACTAGTCCTTGCCAACAAATAGTCTGATTCCTAACCCCCTCTAAAATGTGGAGTGTGAATGTGCTTTTAACACTTTGGTCTCTACTATATATGGATTAAATGAACCAGATATAATGTTGAAAGTAGTGAGTAACTTGGTGTTAACACATGGAGTTTTTTAATGTTGAACAGAGCCAGGCTAGCTCTCCCCCTGTTACCAGTTTTTATGCTAAGCTAAGTTAACCAGCTGCTGGTAATAGCCTCATATTTAGTGTACAAACATGAAATTGATATTGTCTCATCTTACCCTCTGCAAAAAAGAAAATGAGCGTTAAAATAAACAATTCCTATTCCTCATCGTAATCGGTTCATCCTGAAGATGGCAATCTGCAATGCACACATACAAATACACACACACTTATATAATACATAAACAATATTTCTGGTATGTGGTTTTTAAGAATTATAATTAATCCTAAAGAATTCTTAAAGAGTTATAATAGATCAGATGGCCTCTGAAAAACTGTGACACTGAATAACCTCTGACTTATATCGGTAATAAAGCATCTGCAGTGAATGTAAACACACTGGTCTTTACACTTCCTCACCAAATTGTGAACAAACGTCAGTTTACTTGAACATTTTGTAATCCATGACCTGTAATATAATTTATGGCTGTTGATTGTAAGAGTCAGTCAACCTTTATACTGAATGAATCACTAATACTGAATTCAGTTTGTTTGATGATTATTAACAAACCAGTCTAACCTGATGTGCATGTGCATGCTGAGGTATGTGTGTCTGTGTCTATTTGAGTGTATGTGCCCGTGAACGCACACATGAATACAAAAGTCTCTCAGCCCGGTTCAGTTTCTGTCACTGTCACAGTCCACATGTAGATATCTCACTCACTATTAGAAGCCTTATGTCTAATTTTCAGGAATAAAGCTAATTAACAGACCTTTAAAGCCTTAAAAGAGAAAAGCTTTTTCATCTGTGGCAGAACTGTTTATTGTCAATTCTTATTCTGTGTGTAAAGTTAAAAATACATGCATATTAAATCCATTAAATCCAACACCACATGATGGGTTGTCTCAGATATTAAGTCCAAATTGCTGTATTATTAACAAAGCTAGAGGCTTAAAAAAAATAATAGGGGGGTGAAACCTGCTGAACATGAATCAGGTGTAACTTTATGCTTTGTGTCTCTTTTCTGACTTATTTCACACGGTCATTCATGGACACAAAGGCAGAGCATACATGTAATCTACACAACTAAGCACAGACTGTATACCTAAACACAGCAGTAGGAGTAGTAGTAGTACACGCCTAAAGCAGAAGAGCAAACCTCGTCCTGCCCCCTTGCACAGCAGAGAGGAGTCTGCCATCATTACCTGTGTTATCGTCACAAGACAACACACCCTTCAACAGTTTACAGGTACACCTGTGTCTCAGGTGTCAGAGGAGAGACTGTCCAACCCCCGGCACTTTACAGCGCCTGAAGGACTTGAGCTACAAACAAGATTTGGTAAGAGACTCTGTTGTTGATACGTCATGTCTTTATGTCATTTTATATCCACGTGAAATCTAAAACCTAAAGGATCACATCAGCTGCTTTTTTATCTTGTCTCTATATTGTCTGATCATAGATCCTATTGACTGATATTTATTCAGATTTAAGAGTAAATAGAGAACAACAGGGCCTTTCTAATGTGTTAATGTGTATATGAGCAGGTTTTACACGCAGATACGGTTGAAAATCAGAGAAGTGATCACTTAATGTACCAGAATCTTTTTTTGTTGTATGCCTGTGCAGCTGTGGCAACAACGTGCCAAATGGGGATTTCAGCTGTGGGAATAATAAGTTCTGCTTCATTAAACTAGGTTAGAGTGTGTTCAAGCCTGTTACTCTCCGTATAATACAATATAAATGGGACTTTCGAAATAATCTTTAGAATTAAGAATAATAAATGTATTACAGATTATTCGGCTGACAAAATCATTTATAAAATCTGTGGTGGTATCGAGATCCTTTACCTAAGCAGTAATACAAAATTAATTAATTACAAGTCTTACAATTAAAGATTATACTGAAGTGAAAAGCAGTAGTAACAAAATATGAAGTATTAAGTATCAAGTGTTATTATGTAATCTTATTACTGTTGTTTGTAACTGTCCGGCATTAGTAGACGTGCTCTTGATGTACAATACGTTTTTCAGGGTGGGTATCATGTAATATTTACTTTAAATACCTCTGAGTACTTCAACAACAATAATGAACAGTAATGCATCATATTTAGGCTGATTGCATGTTTTGTACGTGAAATCTTTACTCTTACTTTGTGACTCAGTCACATAATCAAAACGTAGTGGAGTAAAAAGTACAAAATTTCCTCCTGAAACGCAGTGAAGCAGAAGTATAAAGTAATATTGAATGGAAATGCAGTTAAGTGCAGTATTTGAGTAAATGTACTTTGTCTTGTGGGGTGATTTGATGTTTGTATAATCCCTCATGTATTGTTCTCATATGTTCTTATATTTGATGTTCGTATAAGCTAAATTAAACTGACCTTTAACGTTGATACAGGGAACAAAAAGAGTTTAAAAAAAATTTTTCTACTGAGTGATTGCGCAACTACATTTTATTTTATTTTGTCCAAACTCTTTCAGTCCCTTCTCCTTCTCTTACAAAATAAGAATCAAAAATCCACTTATGGGAAAGGAAATATGTGTGTGGATACAGATGACATCATTTAACCAGCCTTAAAAGACAAATATTTTAAAATATTTTCCCACTACTTCTGTTAAGCTCCAGTATTGGTAAAAGCAAATTAGTCACAAATAATCTAAATAGTGTTTGTCTTTCACCTGCCAGAGTTACGAATGGGCGCGGAGACTGAATGATCCTGAACAAACACTTAAACTTTAACCAAATATTTATTCTAATGCAAGGGCTGACGGTATGTTGCAATATATGGCACAGATTCATTTGGGTGAAAGTGTTGAGAGAGAATTCATCAGTGTGAGCATGTGTTTGTGTGTAGTTAGTTACTTAGTTTGAAGACACCACAATATCTTTTCAGCGGTAAAACATTTGTAATACAAGAACATCATTTCTCTTGTATTGCAAAAAAATGTACTCTGATGATCTTCTGATGTTTAATGACTAAAACCTGCCACAAAAAAGATTCACTGCTTAATACACGCCATGATTTTTGTCTGAGGACCCCTTTATGTGTTGAGAGACTTATTAGTTACTGTCATGATTCCTCCACTCCATAAAGGCTATGAACTGATTCCCTCCTATAGTAATTCTAGTCTGAGAGACCATAACTTTGGACAATACCCACTTGATTTGACTAACTCACAACGCTGAAGCCTCATTTTAACTGGATCTAGTTCTCGATCTCTTGCACCGATATCACTTTAGGATTGGATCTGTTAGATTTTGGTTTGGGTTTGACGTGTTGTGGTTATGATTAAGGTTAAAGTCAGTTCAGAAAACTATAAGTCTATGCAATGTCATCCTAAGTGACAAAAACAAGTGTTTGTTTGTTTGTGTGTGTGTGTGTGTGTGTGTGTGTGCATGTGTGTGTGTGTGTGTGTGTGCATGAGAAAGAAAGATAAGTCAGTGCATTATTTGTTATCACTTTACCATGATTGAAGCAGAGAGATGTGAGGATGTGACCTAACATCTGCTATACAATGGGATGTGTTCTTGACTTTTCACCTTGAACTCCCTGTCCTTGAAACACTGTGTCTTTCACAGTTCCAGATAATATCGACAGATCAGTAAAAAATCAGGACGCTAACTGTTGCGAGTGCTTTGCCAGGACTATTGTGAAATGAGTTCAATTTGCCCTCGCCACTGTTTGTGGATTTTTCTTTTCAACCATTGTCATGTGCTTGTTGGCTTTGTGTTCAATGTTTGGAGGTGAAAGGTTTAGGGTTTCGTCATTCTTTCCGAAAGACAGAATGCTTCTTTCTGAAGCATCAATTGTCTCATCTTCATCTTTTGTACCGCTATGTTAAAGGTCAGCTGACTGTAAACTATCTAACAGCCACACCCTGATTCCTATCTGCTGTGAACTGCCAAACAGGCTCTGAGCTTTAATGCACAAAGTGCAACGATGACAGCGACGGGACAACAATGGACTAAAAATGTGTTTTAAAAAAAGGAAAAAAAAGAAAGCTTATTTATGTAACACATTAAACTTTGTCAGGATTTCAAGTAGCAGAAAGAGGTCCACCTTTTTAAAAATGATTACACAACATCAGTTATTTTATACTGTACTCACTTTTCTAATACTAAGTTTATTGGTGATTGAATATTCTTGGTATATCGTCAAGTTTACCTTAAAATTAAGAAACAGAGAAATATGCGATTTAATTGCTTTACATGCCTTGAAAATGTCTGTAATTCAGATTGCTGATCCACCTGCCCCTTGTAGTGCTTGTTGGTGTAGAGGCTGACCGTGTCACCTGCTTCCTCTGATTCCCTCCCCAGTGATTTGCACCACAAAGCCCTCTCATCCCATGAGACTTGTCACATCATGAGATCACGCTACCTATTCCTACTGGTTTACCTACTGGGGAGCTGCTTGGGTAAGATCAGATTTAGTGTCTTTTCTCTAATGTGTACAGTCATAAAGGAAAAATCTAAGTCACCAGTGACTTCATCCTACTTAACATTGTCTGTGCAGCTAATGTCTGATACTGGTTGCCTGCTAGTTCTCGCTCAGTGCCATAGAGCTCCAATTTTGTACAAAAACTATTAAAGGTCCCATATTGTAGATGGTGAGATTTCCATGTCTTTTTTATTATAAATGTTATTATATGCTTTACATGCTATATTAATACTGTGAAAGTATCAAAGTGCTCAGTCCACAAAGAAATGCACACTTCCCGGGAAACAGGATTCTGTTTCTCTGTTTTACTTGAAATCTGCTATATTTTGATTTGATTACTCAGTAAGCCAATCAGAAGAGAGACTCTGAGCCTCTCTCTATTATGATTGGCTCGCTAACCTGTTGTTAGTGGAGCCATTGGAGACATTGAGACATGTAAAACTACAAACCACAAATATCTTATGGATATCAAAACTTCAAATAAAACACAGGAAAGGTGTAAAATATGGGACCTTTAAAAGAAACAAATAATTAAGCCACCACTGAAAATAGTCCCCAACAACTGCTCTTTTTACTCCTGTTTGAGTAACATTTCCTGTAAACCACAGTGGCCAGCTGCAATAAGAAATTATTTAGCTTTTTAAAAAATTTACCAATGTGTGTGTGACCCATTTTTTACATCTTCAGCAGGATGAATGGGTTTTCAATTGATAGACACCAGCCAGGGAAATTAGAAAGTATTGAGACATGAACTAATGAATTGTTGGTTTTCTTCCTTTCACTGACTTTGTGGATAATAACAAAACTACACAACATGGGCAGCCTTATTGTTTACAGCTTAAAGATGGTGTTGACAAATCCAATGAAAAGACCAAAATTAATTAATTATGTGTTAGTCTTTCTGTATTTCTCCTAAATACTGTCTGTCCAAATCTAGCTGAAGTCCGTCAGATTCTAGTGTCAGCTCTAACAATGACCTTTGTCTTCTTCTAACAGGGGCATCAAGTACACAAAGGTAAGATCAGAAGGTTGAGATGGAAAACCACACACACCACAACATTTTTGGTACAAAGCCAGTGGTGCATTCAATTTTCTCTCCCACTTACAAAGATTACACCATGTTCTAAATAAAATGTCCAATGACGTCTTTTATCTTTTCATGCTCGTGTTGTTGCTTCACCAATGGAAATCTAAAGAAATGAAACCTGCACTACAAGAGAAACCTGTGGTCAGGTGAGTGAAGCCATCACACACCAAAGTACTGAACGTTATTGTGCAGGAGAACAGAACTCTGCCCCCAAAAACATTTCAAAATTGCAAGTTGTGCATGTATTTGTTGACAAATCTGGATTTATGATCATAATGAAATCCCTCCCAAAGCTGCAGGTATTAACGTCATGTTCTGATTTAATCTCTCAGTTGAAGACTTCTGTATTCCTCATATTGTTTTCAAAACAACAAATGATAAGATAAGACAAAGTTGTCTGGTGTTTGTTTTTGTTGGATTTGCCTCTGGCATTCAATCTACTCACGTTCAGTTTCACATGAGCAGCTTCAGGATTTATCATTATTTTACAGCAGAATATTTGAAGTTGGAATTTATCAGACTGTGTGAGGAAATTAAGAAGGATACTGTATGTAGTTGGCAGCAACTCCAAAGTCTCTGGTCAGGGGCAAATGACAACAAGAGCTCTTTAATAGCAGCATTAGACTGAGTCATTCAATGTGATAAAAAAGAAAGGACCAGAATAGTAGCCTCCATAACACCTTAAAGTCACATTTTGCTTGTGACTACAGTGTCTGAGGATTCTTGGAATAATTCATATGCACAGTCACAAAACCGCCCAAATCACATACCAGCAGCATCAAGATCAGTTTGCTCTTCAGTTATTGCACTTGATAAAATACAATCCAATCACAGTTTATCAAGACACCCAGTAGCCTACTTCATAGTTGTCGACTGCATAACACAAGCACCAAACAACAGACCCGCCTACGGTGAATACCAGTGTGGGGAGGCTTGGTCACGTTGACAGTTGTCAAGACTGTTGGTGTTGCTGCAACTTGTTTGTCGTCTTTGGCTGTGATGTTGTCACTGTGACACTGTGCACAATGATTTTGCAGTTTTCATGACCAATGCACCAGCATGTCTTACGGTATGATGAGAAGATAAACGGTTAGCTTTAAAGCTGTCACAGTCTGACAGGCTCCATTCTTAGTGTTTTCACATCCACATGTGGTATGTGAACTAACAGAGTTACGAAGACACCGGACACTTGTGCTATAGACTGCTGACATGTCACAGTTTCAGTGTATCGCTGGGACATGTCACTGAGCCTGAATGGAAAACAGGACTACCCTGGTAAGGGTAAAGCTAAATAGATGTCAGCCCTCATTGATATTATGAATCACACCTGTGCTTTCCCTGCAGTGACCTTGGCAGTGACAAGTCACAGTGTCAAATTCTGTAACAAGGAGTGATTATTTTAGGTTTGTCTTGTTTTATTGTCTGTCTGAATTTTGCAACTTATGTTGTTGCAAAATAATTACTATGCTAAATTAGCTGGCTAATATGCTGAGTATGGCTAGCTAGCTTAACAAGGTTATTAATTAATTGGTTCACTAACCACATTTATGTTCTTATATATAGATATACAGTATGTGCTTTAATTCCTCTCTATATTAATGATTGAATTTATTAGACAAATATAGTGGCCTTTCATTGTGATTCAGATTTGCTCCTTGGGAACTGTATGTATAACCAGATAATCAAAACTGTATGGTAAAAGAGGAGCATGCTAAGTTGCCAGATTTGTGCTGGATTTGTACATGTTCATGGATATTGTCTGTATGTGTTTATATAAGAAGGGTAACCTCAGCTGCAGACTCCTTGACTCACAATGGGCCAAATAAAAGTGCTGCTAACATGGAGCTAAGTCTCAGTCTGACGCAGCAAAATGTATTTTAAATGAAACAAATCTAGATGAATCAACTACACAGTCAGACAATCAGCCAGGCCATGAGCCCTGGCTCATGGAAACTTACTGGTATAAATAGTACACTACAATCCCAAATATTATGAACTGATTATCAGCTCAATGGTTATGAGCATTTCCCCTGTTGTCTGTAAATGTTTAGTTTTTTTAATGAGAAGAAAAAATCCATGATTCTTGTCAGAAGCTGCATAATCACCCTCTTAAGTAGGATTTGGTGTTGTTTTTTTTCTATCTCAAATAGTTTACTCATTGCTCAAGTTTCCCACTCATTCCAAGGTCCCAGATTCAACGTCGCACTTCCTCCAGTGCGTGGGATTACCATCGACAGACACAGGGAGAGACCACATGCGGAGGCTGAAAGACATGCTTGAGGCGACGATGGATGTGTACACCTTCATGGTACGGCTGAAGGTTAACACTATAGCACAGGAATGTGAAAGTAGACGTGCAAGAGGAGGAATGTTGCCACAGATTCCAACCTGACCTGTTGGTGGTGTAATGCTCTTTTTTTTCTCATGGAGTGACAGTCAGCAGCGACTGGAAAGACTATTGTGAAGGTTAAATGTTGAGTGTATTTGTCTACTTGTTTTATTAGTGTATCAAGGACATGCATTTATCCACATAACATAAAAAGAATCAGCTGTCTGTGTACCCCACATAATGGTTTTTCCTTTTTACATCCCCCCATCACCACCTCTACCACCACCACCACCACAGAGGTCCAGCATGACAGGAGTGCCAATTCTCAGCCTGCAGGGGGCACTGGACTTGAAGTCTGATGTGGACCCCCTTCAGAATGAAGCCCTGGTCCAGATGTGGCTGGAGGTCAAGATTAAACCGCTGCTTAAATCCATCACCAAAAACTTCCTGTCCTGCCTCAGCACCAAGAACTTCAGCTGCTCCACCTACCAGACTGTGTACGTCTATTTCTGTCTCTATCTACCAGTGTGTTTTGGTGACCACAACGTCTTCTCACCATCCTCTCTTTTCTTACAGGGTGAGGGAGCTCAGTCACTATTATTCTGAGATGGATCCAGTCAGACAAAAGTGGATCTACACATTCTTTATGTACCCCTTCCTGTCTGGAGACAGAGTGGCTGGTAAAGTTTTTATGCTAATAAATCTAAATTCAGGAAAAGGAAATTATTTACAAAGAGGCTACTTCCACTGAGGCTGCACATTCCTTTAATCTTGTTATTTGAAAAACAGAAAACGCTCAGAAAAATTTGAGATTCAAAGGCTTTTATTTTGTTACATGCCCATTTAGTATGTGCTTTGACATAAGGGAAAAAGAACAAGAATTACAATTAGAGCAAAAATAAGGATTACAAAAGGAAATATGCAGGATTAAAATTAAAATGTAAAAATTCTGAATACATTTAATTTAAGTATGAAAATGCTAAAGAGTATATTGGTGTAGTGCGTGTGTGTATGATTGTCATTTCATTTATACGTGTCTGTTTTCAGATCTAAATCAAAAAGTGCATAGTGATCATCAGATCACATTCATCAGATTGTCTGATAAATGTGAAAGATTGTGGCCATGAGTCATGAAGAACTGCTTGATCCTTTTTTTTAATGTTAATTGTGCAAAATGCTTGTCTCTAACTCACAACCACTAACTTATGGCCATTAACCTAATGTTGCTGTAGCGCTAAATATTGGCAGAATGTCATGAAATTTTGTTGAATCATTCATAGTTGACGTGTGCAGGTGACATCAAAAATAAAGAGTTATTGCACAGTGCATTTAGGAGTCAAGGCGCTTTATGTAAGATAGTCAACACCTACAAAAGATCTGCAAGGAGTTACAAGTTTAAAGGTAAAGTGACTTATAGATAACTAATAGGTGGTGCTGTCTTTTACTGAATTTTACTTATTCTGTTTTCTTGCAAACAAATGTGACCAAACCCCTCATGGCAGATTAGTTGAGTTCACAGTAGCGTTCGTGCAGCACAATAATGACTAAATCTTTAGGACTATGCAAAATTCACAAAATTGTGTGCAGGTTGTGTGAGCCCAGGGGAGAGCAGTGAGGAGTGGCTGATGAAGAATTTTGGTGCGTTCAGAGCCATGGCCCGAATGAAGGACTTTTCAACACTCAACATGGTCTTTAGTGGAGTGAGTTAACTTGATTTTTCTTCAAGATCTATAGGATTTACAACCCCACAGCAACAGAGCGGGGAGAGTTTTAGTGCTAGAGACACTTCATAGATCTGTTCACTTTGGAACAAATGGTGAATTAAACTTAACTAGGCACTTAAAGCAAACACATCATTGCTATTCCACATCTCCATCCTCCTTCTCTCTCTAATTCTGGTCTCTTGTTTATTTCTCCACCACAGTTGCACGTTCTTCACCTGTTGTCTCCAGCACAGAAGGCCGAGCTGCTGATGATGCCTGGGGTTTCAGGTTTGGACAATGGCACCTTAACCCTGGTCTTCCACAATTTGTTAACAGGGGGCTCTGGCCCTCCCCCCACCATGAGCCCTGATGGGGGGCACAACTGGACAAGCCCTGGATTTCCATCTACCTATCCTCCACGCCCTTCAAATAACTTAAGAGAGGTACTAGCATGCATCTATGGATACTGCCAGGTCTTTGAGGCTATAAAATCCTAAATTGATGTTTTAGTAAATTCCTGTGTAATTCATAACACAAGACAAGAAATCCTCGTAAACCATTACAGGTTTAAGAAGTTAAGATCTTTTCATTTCCAGCTAAAATAGCAATTTTAGTCACTCCTTGTGTCTCACTTACAGGTTGTAAATGGGTTCATGACAGCTTTCAGACCCATTGGGAGCTTCGTTCACAACTTTGTGTCCTTCACACAAGAGGTAAAAGCCCCCCCACACACAATACATTACATACACATGCACACATACCACATAAACTGACCTGCTGATTTATGTAAACTCCAGTGACCCTGTCAAGTGTAGTGACTCCTGATGTTCGGTGTTTCTCCAGAGAGACGTGTCAGAAATAAGAAGCGCCACTCTGACTCAGTTCCTGCTCAACTGGACTCTGGCTGAGCTGGCAGACATTTACCGGCCACAAAACACATCTGTCGCTCCAGAGATGCCAAAGTTTGATGTGACCAATGTGGAGGACTGGTACCAACAGGTTGTGGTGCCGGTGTTAAGGAGGTTCTTGCCGAGCGATGAGGCCCTGATGCATCAAAACATCAAGCTCGCCTTCCACCGACTGTTGTAAGTCAAGCTAACCAACTTGATTAGCATTTTTTCAATATGAGATAGAACTAAATGGGAAACAATAGAATTAGATGAGTCAAATTCAGCTGTTTGCAGCAAAAAAGATATTTGCAGGAGTTGGTGGAAAAGTAAAAAGGAAAGTGAATATTGGACTCATCAGGTGACCAGAAAAACAACTACAGATGAATGCACATGTTTCTGCTGGATGTGTAAAGGCTCTTCCTTGCTATGTTAGCCATACAAGACCTTGATCAGGTGAAAATATGTCAGGCTGTGGGGTAATCAGCTCATTGTGGAGTTTCTGCCCACTTGTGGCCAAAAATCATCAATGCAGCTTTAAGTAAGCACATCGGTCCACTCAGCCCACACCAGGTCAATCTGTATGTTTACTGATGGTTTATTATAATGTCTTTTGAATCCATGTTTGTGTCTCGTTTCTGTGCAGCTATCTGGACTATGGTAACGACAATGAAACTGAAATCCAGGATGTCTGTAGCATCACCCTTGATAAGAGCAGTTGTGGGGTGAGGCATCATTTTATTTATTTATCTTTTTAACATTAATCAAGTTTGAAGGTTTTGAATTTTTTTTACTTTTACATGAACTTTTCCTAGCAGCCAAAACTCTGCTTATAAAATGTTTTTCTTTTTTGTTACCAGCTGACTAATGCAGTAGAAAACGTGGCCCATGTTTTGCATTGCGCTGCTCGTACCAACCTGACAATGTCCGAGGCGACAATCATGAGACTGATCGTAGAGCTGACAGAGCGTCTGAACTCACTGATCACGGAGCTGTCCACAGCCGTGAGTATCTATGTGTTTCTCAATGGATCATACTTAAAGTGTCAGCAGATTAAGCATCAGATCCTTTGGGAATAACAGCAGATTCAAATCCAATGTCTCTGATTTTTTGTGTTTTTTATGTCACAAAATGTTCATTTAAACTACTAGCATGAGAAAAATGTTTGAGTAAAATTTTTAAAAGAAAGGTTTTTAAGGCTAAACCAATGTATTAAGAATCCTTCCACCTCTGTAGACGATTATAGACACACAAAACCTCCACCATAAAACTTATGGTAAACAATGTCTCATGCTTTATGTGTGTTTGTTTGCTCACTCATTTTACTACACATTTTAAAATCAGTGCCGTCTCCCTCCTGTGTTCCTCCTGTAGAACTTCAAAGAGGTGGCGTCCGACTTTCAGCAGATCTTTGGAGAGGCGGACTCTCCGTCTCTGACCCAGGAACACCTGCAGGACCCGAACTTCATCAAGCTCTGGTTCCAGGTCAAGCTGATGCCCCTCCTGCCTAACGTACCCCCAGCCCTCCTCTCCTGCCTCAGCACCAAGAACTTCTCCTGCCCCGTTTACCAAACCATGTGAGTTCACAGGTTTGAGAGGATTTCTTTTTCTTCACACATACACGGTTTGGTGTTGTTATCTTCATTTTGTCTTTGTCTTGTTATGTGCAGTGTCGCAGCTCTCAGCAGAGGCATGATGATGATGGATGCTGATCCAATGTACAGTCGAAACATCTATGAGCACTTCATCTTCCGCTTCCTGTTGCATCACAACACCACTGGTAAGCAAACTGATAGCAGTTGTATGGAAGTACAGAGAAGCAAAAATTTTGTCTTTTTTTTTCAGTTGCAATATTCACCACAATCTGAAACATGTTTATCCTGTAACTACATCAAAATCTTAACATCACATTCTGGCCAATTGTAGAAGGACTTACAGTATAAATGACCTAGATATTATTACAATGGTAATATGGAGTAGTAGCATTAAATTCAGAATAGTATTTAAAGTATTAAATGCTAAAAAAAAAAAGGCTAATTTAAGTGGATTTCTGATATTATTAGGTTATCGTTAGGATCGTGTTACTCTTGTTTTTTGTTTTTTCTGTTTTTCTGATTATCACTAAGCAGCGATTTACTGTTTTAGTTCATTGAGTTGGAGCCAATTTGAACTATTTTACATCTTTTTTGTGAAGTTTAATCTGTAATGATGTACTGTATTTTAAAAGCTGATCATATGATTTGTATGTAAAGTCTGATAAAGTAGAAGCTAGTAACTTCAGCTTTCAAATAAATGTAGTGGTGTAAAAAGTGGAAAGTAGCATGAAGTGCTGCATGAAATACACAAGTAAAGTACAAGTACCTAATTTGTAGTGCAGTATTTGAGTAAATGTGCTTAGTTACTTCAGACTTTTGCTTCCTGTTTATCACGAACAGAATAATAATGTAAAGATGAGGTTTAATGCATGTGGTTAATTTCTGTGCATATGTTTCAGACCCTCAGTGTCTCTCCTCAGCCAATCACAGTGCAGAGTGGCTACAAAAAAACTTTGGCTTCTTCTCAAGATTCGCCGCTGTCACGGACTTCTACAAGCTGAACCCCGGCTTCTCTGGAGTAAGTCTGGAAAACCTGAACGTGCTGTAATACTTCATCTAAACTGACGCTTTAAGTATCCTCTCCTGTCTTGTCTCCTGTCCAGCTGGAGGTTCTTCACCTCTTGTCTCCAAAACAAATAGCAGAGATGCTGTTGCTGCCTCTTCCTACTCCTCCAGAGAAAGACGTTGTTATCAACCGAGTGTTTGACTTCCTGATGAGGTCCCCTGAAAAACTACCAGAGGTCCTTCACTACCTGGTTAAGCTCGCCATGAAGGTAATAGCTTTGATATGATCATTTTTCAGCAAATTTTTAACTGGCCTTTATGTTTAATTGTAAATTAATATGTATTTTCTCAGGTCAGTCCACCCTGTGATGTCTACAAACACATGTGAGTACTTTCAGATGGTTTTATTACTGATCTTTGTTGTTAATTAACAGCAGCCACATTAGCCCAGCATACGTATTTCACAGCACATGTCGACCGGTGTAACCAAAAATATCACTAACTGCTACTTTGCAGTAATTGCTGGAGCTGAACCATCGTTAATGTTATTAGTTGCACCTGATAGGCAAACTGATAGGAGCAGCTGAAGCTCAGGAGGTACAGCACTAATCAGAAGTTCAATTCCCACTTTCTTCAGTCTTCATGTCATGAATGCAGCTTCCATTATAAAGCACTTTGAGTGGTCGATTTTGGTCTTTTTAGTGTTTATAGTGGTGGCCAGAACATTTACTTTTACATTCAATTCAATTCAACTTTATTTATTTATTTATTTATTTATTTTAAAAGTCAGTTCCTACAAAGCAAACACCTATATCACAATTCTGACATAATTCATGAGATGATTAATTATCTGAAAAATGAATGGAGGTGTGAAATAAAGAGGCAGGGATTTCTGTTTTTGTTAACAGAGTAAGCTTGGTTATATTACTTAGCTAATCAAATCATTCAATAGCGTAAAAAAACTTGGGAACCACTGCATAAATTACATTATTATCACTTATAATTATGTTTATCTATGTGTGTGTTAGCTGGCGCTGTATCTCAAGAAGATTTCAATTAAATTTGGTAGAGTTAGCCAAGAAGATTAAGTTTTTTTTATTTAAATGATTTATTTATTTTTGATGTGGTTCCAGGATTTTTCCTCAACACAGACCATTTTCTACTTTTTAAATAACAACGTCAAAGTTTGTGTAGCTCTGATGATGGTGCTATGAGCTGTTTAAATTCTTGTTAAATGTTTGTTTTTGTTATTTATTTATATCAGTTTTGTGCGACTGTATGGCGCCATACCATCTCTGCCCACGGACATTGAGCCACTCACCTGGGCTGGCATAGATGAACTGATGAGCATTGCACCAGAAGGTCAGTCTCTCTTTCTCACACACACAAAGAAAAAAAAAAAAAATATTCTGACCATAAATACAAGCTTATGCAATTTACTCACGTACTCAACATATGAGTTGACTGAATATTTTCTGTTTGCATTTGAACAGCTTGTGTGCCAGAGAACATCACGGTGAGATTTCTTTAAATCAGCCTCAACTTATTTTTCCAATTAATCTATTTTAGCTGTATTTTGTAGCCCTTGACTGAATTTTTGAGATAAATCTGTCAGTATTTAACTTAAAATGTATTCAATCTGTCCTTCACAGTGCCCAGTAACCCTCTTCAATGGTAAGAGCTCTTTGATAGACATCAAGCTTAAGTCTCATTTTACTTTTCACTATATTACGTGTTTTTAGAGTCATTTAATGTTTTTCTTTTGGTGCTGTTTGACAGGGACAAACATCTGCAAAGGAGTTGACAGGTATTCATTTTTTTATACTTTATATCCAGAATCATCAAAACTGCTGTAACAGTCTCTGTACAAATGACTATTTGCTAATTTACATGTATTTACAGCTCTGACCTACAGTCTCACTTTAACACATCGGCCTCTATGGATGTCCCCTGTAATTTTACCTTGGAGAAATATGCATGTGCTCAGGTGGGTCAAAGTCAGCTTGGAATGACAAAAATACTGCATAGGATGCATTCTGAGAGTATTGTTTATGCAACTTGCTGCCTAAATAGCTAAATGATCACTTATTCTGTTGCACATACAGCTGGAGAACTTCACGGCCAATCAGCTGGTGTCTCTCCTGAAGTGTAACCTGCCTGGAAACAGCAGCCGCTCCAAAGTGCTGTGGAAGATGCTGCTCACTAAACTCTCCTATATCTTGGACCCAGCTCTGGACATCCTGGCTAACACGGTCAGTAGCTTTTTAAACCCCAAATGTCCAAAAAGTACTAATCAGTTTGAAGAAGACTGAGGGAGTGTACATCTCCGGGTAACTGAAATGATAGTGATTCAGTCCATTGACCTCACCCACAGTCTATGCCTATGGTTGGTCCTTCGGCGATGGAGGTTTTGGATGTGATTGGAGAGATCAGAGTGTCAATGCTGACTGATGAGCAGCTGATGAGCAGCAGTGAGATCAGGAAGTGGTTCTCCGGGCGCCTCAGAGCGTTCCTGCCGTTTACATCAGGAAGGTTTCTGCACTGTCTGACCCGCAGGAACCTCAGCTGTCAGTCGTACCAGCAAATGTAAGTGTAACTGCCTCAGACTGTGCACAGACTTATAGCCCTTCTTTCACAATAACATGGATATACCGCTTTTTTACACTTCATGTCCATATCTAGTTTACTGGCTTAAGAGATGAGGATTCCACTGAACCCCATATAAATGGTGAATTGTTTTCATGTTAACATGCTATTTCGAAGCATGTTGTTATGTTAAAGATACCATATGTGTGTCTTCAGACTTGCTGGAAAACAGCATACATCTTCTGTGGTGACCTCACTTTGCACTAGTGGGTGTATCCAAATAGTCCAACCAACAAAGAACTGACACCTTTTTCAATACCGCTGCCTTTCTGCCTGGCCTATCACATCTAACTGCATTTTCCCCATAACTAATAGCTGCTAACCAGCTAGCCCCGGCCTGTTTTTTCACTTTCTGATAGCAACTAACTGTAGCCGCTCCTCCCCGCTCCTCGTAAACACATTCAGCGGCACAGAAAACTTACAGACACCCCCTTTAAAGTTATTATGCTAACAGGCTAATGTCCAGCTGCTGCTAATAAAGTTCAGATTGACAGAAGCCGAACAAATTAAGACAGATATTGTTATTCTGAGCCTTTCAGGTGAGTCTGGGGTTTAATTGAACACTATAAAATTTTAGTTTACAGTGTTTTAGGCCAATGTTTATTTCATTTTGTATATGTAAGGATCGAAGAATAGCAGACACGTCTCCATTTTTCTTCCATCCAGCAGTTGACCAACCTCTGGATTAAACCATCTTAATTTCACCTTCTGTCTGTGTTATTGTCAGACTGCAGGTATTTATCCACCAGTTTGAAAACATGACCCTAAGACAGCAGCATGTGGTCTTTAAGGATTTCGTCCTGCGTTTCCTGTCACAACCTCACTCAGGTACTTGCTGCACTTTCTGAATGACCACAATGCTGTGACTGAGCTTGGATGGTTTTTAAAATGAAAAAAAAATAAAAAATGTGTTAGCATTTACAGATGTCTCTTTATGTCCATGACTTGCTCCAGGTCCGGGCTGTGTGAATGGCTCCACAGGCAGTGCAGAGTGGCTGAGGAAGAACCTGGGTCCATTTTCAGTGTTTTTGTCTCTCAGAGAGCTGCTGCTTCTCAACCCACGCTTCAACCCGGTGAGATTTCAGTTTTGCAAACAACAAGGGATTAAAAGAATTAGCCAGTGCTGTTATTACTTTGTCAGCAGTGGTGAACTTTTTTTCTCCTTCCTTTACCTCTTTTAGCTGGAGGTCCTACGACTCCTGACTCCAAAGCAGAGTGCAGAGCTGCTGGTGTTGACTCTTCCTACCCTCCCAGATAGAGACGTCATCATCAATACGCTGTTTGATTACCTGACCGAGCCTCCTGAGCAGAAGAAATTTTCGGAGTTCCTGTTCCACCTCGTCAGGGTTGTTCCACAGGTAAAAATAATAAAGCTCTTCCTCTTCATTCAGAATTTTCACTTTGCTTTTCTTGTTCAAATTGTTTATCTTTGTTTTCTGTATTTCAAGGGAAACGTTTCCTGTTCATCTTACAAAACACTGTAGGTTCATGAGCTTTTTTTCGCATTATATATAAATAATCATTTTGATTATTACGTTGAGATGTTAATTCCACATATGTTTGGTGTTCCAGGTTTGCCAGACTGGACCTGGCCATGGCTGAAGTTCCTCTTGACATAGTTTCAAACATCACTTACACCAAGATGGACTTATCCAAGCACATACCACCAGGTGAGAAGCACAGTCCGGAAAATCCAACTTAAAAAAAACAACATCTGAAAAAAAATACAAGAAAATACAAGGTTTCATGTTTCTCATGGCTGCACCAGTCAATAAATGGAAATGTTCCAGATGCCTTTTGCATAATTGAAACACATTTCCCCCTAAATTCACCTTAATCATTTGGTATGTGGTAAATTTTGTGATAACCATTCGATCATAAAATAAAGTACTGTGGGGTTCAACATTGTTTGATTGCACAGCAAACATTTGTAAAGACTGACTGGCTGCCAGGTTAGAGGGGGTGTAACAGGTTGAAAACACAAATTATAAACAAGGGATTAAATGAAAGTATAACCATAATACCAACAGTAGTCCAACTGGTTCTTTCCTATCATTTATCGGGAAGAACTGATGTGAAATGAGTAATGTCCTGAAATCTGACCCCTTGTTCCTGCTGGCTTCACTTCAACAGAGTACAATCACAATATTAAGTTGAACTGGGTAATAAAAAATAAAAAAACCTATGACTGTCACTGAAAAGAGGTGGCTCTTTTCACTGTCGATATCGGATTCCTGACCCTCACTACCTATGGGGAATCCACAGTCTCTTTATTCTTAGTGTACATGCTTTTTACCTGGTAATTTTCTCAGCAGACACACAGTGTATGGTCCAGTATGATCTCTAGTATCAAAGGCTGCGCTTTAAAATAATTATTCAAGTGACTTTAAGTGGAAACAGCTGATTCTGTGCAGTATCTAAGGTTTCCATCTTCCCTCATCATGAACACGTCTTTGTCTTCCCATAATGTAAACTTATCATTTAAATGCATTTTAGAATGTAAATTTCATTTCATTTTTTCAACTATATCAGTAAAAGTAATTTGCATTTGCCTGTGTCTTTTTTTTTATTATAGGTTGCATCATATACAGTGGAAAGGTAATTAAATGTGATTTTGGTATTTTTAGAATATTGTTCTGAATATAGTTCATATTGTGTCATATTGGTTTTATGATCTTAATCGTATTCTTTTGTGCCCCCTAGTGCAACGTTACCATGACAAATGGTGAGTTGTCTCACTTCTTAAAAAGTACATTTTTTAAGTAATTTAATATTTTAATGTGGATAATCAACAATTGATTAATTTATTTATTGATTAATTTACTGCTGTTTTTCACAGAAACTGACATTTGTGTTGGAGTGAACAGGTGGGATTTATAAAACACTCTCTGGAATCTTATCTTGGGTTGGACACTTTGTGCCAAATATAATGTCAACAAACTTTTAAGCTGCTCTTTCATTTTCACACCACAGCACATCGCTGCAGCTCCACCTCAACAGCGGGAAGATGAAGGGACGTTTCTGTGACTTTGCCGTTGAGGAATTTGCCTGCGCCTCAGTAAGACAAAAAAAAACCAAACATCTAAGCTCAGCGGGCAGTCCTAAAACTACCACTGTGAGAAACAGTCAGTGTATTTTCTCACTTGTTGTCATTCTGCTCTGTCATCACACAGCTGTCAGCGTTAACAGCAGAGGATCTGGCAGTGATGCTGATGTGTAATCGCTCCTCCAACTCCAGCGGGTCCAGACCTGTCTGGAAGCTCGTCCTCTCCAAAGCCTCTCATGTGCTCGATGAAGCTCTGGATCTTCTAGCCAACAGGGTACAAATCAGCAGCTCTCTTTTTCTGTAGTGTGAGGCGTTAGCATGCTGCAGCTGCATCACTTTTGCTCTCTGTGTCACTAAACCTGTGTGAAGTCGTTAAAATATCAGAAATGATCAGATTGGGTTTGTATGGACCTGAACTAGACCCTGGATGTCTTTTTAAATCTTTCTTGTAGACTCTGGACCCCAGAAATCCTGCTTTGTCAGTGGTTCTGGACTCCATACGAGAAATCCGATTGGACACCTTCAGCATGTTCAGCTTCAACAATCCTGCCATCATCCAGCTGTGGTTCAACCACCGGCTCCGCCCATTCCTGCCTGCTGTGTCCCCCGACTTCCTGTCATGTCTCACCACAAAGGGACTGAACTGCAGCAGCTACCAACACATGTAAGAAACACGACATTTATCACAGCAGCCTCTTACACCTTCTCCTGATTCTGTCACTTGTGATGTCAAAATTGTTGTCACACTCTGCATTAAACACATCCACTCATTTTTTGAACACAGTGTCCAGATTTTGAGTCGTGTCCAGCCAAACATGACGCTAGCCAAGCAGATGATGGTTTACACACACTTCATGAAGGTTTTCCTTACCAGGAACAACACTGCAGGTATGAGTGCACATTACAGGGTGATGGAGTTTAGGTATGAAAGCAAAATGAGTAAATGTCTTAAATGTGGTTCTTGAGTCTGTGACACTCATTACACCACCAAATAAAACTGTTGAATGGATGAAAAATGGGGATTTCACTTTATACACACATCACATGTAAAATTGAATAAATAAAAATAAAGATATTTAGAGAAGTCACATCAAGACTGCATAAAATCAGGTAGGAAACTTAGTTTATCATTTGTGCTGCAGTGATTAAAGACATTAAAACAAGTAAATGCACAAGCTTAAAAAGAATGTAATGTATGTGATTTACTGGTAAGCTGCAGCAGACAGTAATGTTTTAAATCCTGATTTAAATGAGCAGTTTCTGCAGATCTCAGGGTAGGAGATCACCAAAGTCATTACGATTCATCTTCCGAGGACCATGTGGTAGTTGTGGGGATCACTGCTGTGATAAACATCTTTTCCTGAGATACCACCAGAACTAATATTCTCCACTACATCACATTAAAAATATACCACGGTGTGCAAGGTGTCTTGTACATGATGCATGAAGTAAACAGTGGTAGATAGATGTTTCCTTCAGAGGAGTGAATCTGTGTTTGTTCTGTGTGTTTCTGTGGTTCAGACCCCAGCTGCAGCGCACACACTAACAACAGTGGAGAGTGGCTGCAGAAGAACCTGGGAGGTTTCTCTGTCCTCGTGTCCTTCCATGACCTTCAGATGCTCTACCCCAACTTCACAGCTGTAATTTTTGCTGCATTGTGTCTCCCTTTTTTTTTTTTTTGATTATGATTGTTGTGCCAGGATTGCATCAGCACTTTAAAATACACTCAGCACTTTAACATATAGGAGCGCCTGAGCTACTGCACTACACATATGACAAATGATGTCTCTGTTTCCTTCTATCATCCCCCCTCGACCAGTGGAGAATGATATCTCACGCTCATCTATGCAGAGTGGATATTATGGAAGTGACAAATAAATCTGATTCTGCTTGTAATTGTTTATTTTTGTCTCGTTGTCTTGTTTTGACTGTCTATGCATGTGTGTGTTTATGTACATGCAGATGGAAGCATTGCCACAGCTGTCCGTCAGGCAGCTAGCAGAGGTGTCCGCCACACCTGGCCAGCTCACCTCTACTGCCCAGGTTAACATGGTGATGAAGCACGTCCCCAGCCGAAGACTCGCTGCCTTCTTTGATGACTTCTCACCTGCCATCATGGTGAGTTGTTGGTACCAGGAAATTAAATTCAAGTCAGAAAAATCAAGTAAAATTGTGGTTTTCTGCTTATCTAAGATAGACACATCATACATCATCAACGTCACACATTTCCTGCGATGGTTATAAGTATATTGGTGGTTTATAAAATTCTGTTTCTTGAAAGTTGAAAAATACATGATGCATCCTGAGGGTTTCTCTCTCTGTGTGGTTGCATTTCCTCATCCTTACTTTGTCTCCCCTCTTTTTCTGCAGGGACATGAAAACATGTTCCCCTCTCCGGTGAGGTCAGCCATGTTACAAGTCGTGTTTGATCGTGCAAACCTCTCAGATCACTCAGTGAGCGACTCGGCTGTGTCGCTGTGGCTTCACAACCGACTGCGCCCCCTGCTGGTCAACCTGTCACCACTCCATGTTGCACCATTCTTCGCAATACTGACAGGAAGGAACTGCAGTATCGAGCTGCAGGGGTACGTGTAATCAAATTTATTTTAAACCCAGATCCCTTTTGGTCCTAGGAAATGTAATGTGCAGTAGCTCATCTCTAAAGTTGCCCCTATGGAATTCCCTACAGATGTCAAACGTCAAATGAAACAAAAATTGTTGATGCCTTGTTTTTTTATTTATTTATTTATTTTTCAGAATAGAGGACCTAAACGCAACAATCTCATCCCTCAGTGAAGATGTAAAGAAAGAAATCCACAACCACATCATTCAGACTCTGAGAGGTAACAGTTTACAGGACATAATGAATTACTGTTATCACACCACTTCTACAAACAGAATAAGTCGTCAGGATGATTATTCCATTTGCAGGAATTGCATGACTGTTCTAAGAGAGGGGGTTGATGTTCAAAGGTATCCTGAGGAATTTCTGACCACTAGCTGAGTTATGGAGCACAGTTTTCATAAGTCGGCCCCAGTTTTGTTTGTGTCCACTTAACACAGTGAACTTTCCTGCTAGTGGTGTCACACTTTGAGTGGTAAACAAGGACAAGGACACACACACTGAACCTAAACAGAACTTGGTTTGTTCAGAAAAAAAACCTCCACAGTTGACCTTTAATTTACATTCACAGGCTACTTCATCTTCTTTACAGGAGATGTAGAGATTACCTTTGTATATTCAAACTCCTGTCAGATATATAGGTGTCTGAAAACTGCAAAGTGCACTTTGAAGTGCAGGACAGGGGAGAGTAATGTAACTGCAAGTCGCTATAACTTTAATTTAAGTATGAATGATATGGATACTTTCCTAACTCGTCCTCGGTCTGATATACAGTATTGCTCTGTATTGTTCAGAGTTTCAAACAAAATGACACTAAAGCTTTTGTTTGTATACTTTTGTACATTTACTGTACAATGAACCATTTCTATTTAAAACCATTGATACCGGTGCACAGCAAACAAATGCATTTTGTTTAGAAAATTTACCACATTTACTCAGCTGCCCTTGTTCACTCTTACTCTAGGTACAACACCTCTCCGCTGCTATGGCGACAACAACAACCACAGTTTCTACGGTTTCCTGGAGCGTACATTCATGGGATTCCAGTTCCCCAACCTGACCACCTTCCTGTTACTCATGCCTCACGACAGAATGCCTCAGGTTTGTGTCCAGAATTAAAAAAGGCATGAGGAGAAATTTAGACGACAAACGAGAAGGAATGAGAGATTTATTTTGTCTTTGCTGTTCCTGTAGTTGGTGAACTCCATGTCTCTATCGGATCTTGGGGATTTCCTCCGTCGTCCTGACGTTGTCGACAATGATGCGCAGCTCTGTGAGCTCTACAACAGCTACAACTCCACGCCAACGTTCTTGGAGACCGTATGTACCACACCCACGAACGCACAAAGGAATGCAAACACATTGTGATGATATAATCACATCACTGTGTATATTCACAACAGGAGTCTCTCCCCACGGCGGTGAGGCGGCCCACGCTGCCTTGCGTCTGGCCCATGGCTCTCAGCAGCTCCACGAGGTCAGAGGTCAACGCTTGGTTTGACCGACGCCTCCACAACTACTTGGTCTTCCTCACAAAGAATCTGATCAGCCCCAACAGCACACACAATGCCACCTGTCTGGCCTTCCAAAAGTTGTACGTATGCTCTGCTCAGTTTGTGAAAAAGAAAGTCATATAATTATAAAATAAAAAAAAAACACATGACAGCCTGATCCACATCATAATATTCCCTCATCCCCAACCACACCAACCCTCCCATCCAGCTCCTCCAGGCAAAAACAGTAAAAAGCACCAATAACAAATAATAAGAATTCATCCATATGCACATACACGTCCCTCTGTGCATTAATTATTTTTCTTATGATTCAAGTCTCTCTCGTTATAACTCCTATACATTATGTACATGTCCATATAATACACTCTACTCTGGGGTCCCAGAGGCCTGTGGGTACATATTTGCCTTTTTTTTATATGAAGATGTATAGGATGATAAACCTTCTTGACTCCTCTATTTTAGTTGTTTTCATCTCACTTGATCTGATTTCATTATGTTTTTGTTTCAGTGTCTCAGTTCTTGGTGGATACAACTACACTGCTGCAGACTTTGCGAGGTCAGATGTGTTCGACAGCATCAGGGCCTACCTCACCTCAGGTCAGTCTTCAGAGGAACACAGAGCTCCTCTGTTGTGACAAGTACAGGATGAATGCCCTGATACCCTGATATAGTTATCAATTATTTTCCCAATAATATCAGATTTGGTGGCATACAGTGTTGAATACAGGATAAGTGGCAGCATGTAGGAGAAGCAGTCGTAAAATTTTGAGAAATTCACATGCTGAAAAGAGTCTCAATCAGCATAACTATACTATTTATTCTTTATTTATCTCTCTGGTCATAATAAATTCTCCAATTATAATTTAATATTCATAACTTGTCATCGTAGCAACGGCGCCACGGTGTTACAGTCCCAGTGACCCAGAGCTAAACTCTACAGCCTGGTTTGCTGAGTACATCGGCCCTTTCATGCCTTTCCTCACTCTGGCGGATCTTCAGATGTTTGGATCAGCACAGGTACTGGACTCATTCTTAAACTGCAACTCAGGTGGGGTTGAAATTAATCAAGAAATATGTGTTGGCGACTGGATAAATGATGTACAGACTCACTTCTCAGTGCTCACAGCCCTCCCTCCGCCCTGCAGGTCATCCAGGTGTTCACAGTGAACCCTCTGAATCTCGCCCTCTTCAACCACTCCACCTTACCTCTCAACCTCACCAACTACTACACTGAGCTTGTTTATCAGCAGGACAGCAACTTCAATCCCTTGCTGTGAGTCGAAACCCATGAAACGTGTTTTACCCTCCAAATGTGTTTTATCCTAAATCAGTTCTTCTCCCTCTCTGCAGTCTGCCTCTGGTGTTTCGGTGCATCGCTCCTGGTCCAGCATTCAGCCAGCTGACTGCGACGGAAAGTATGATAGTGCTACACAACCTGACCACTCTCTGTACAGACCTGGACCCGCAGGTAATAAAAACACACAAAGCAAACATGCATTAGCAGAACAGTTTTCTAGTAACAAGGAAAAATCTGTAAGAATAAGTAGAAAAAAATGCTTCCATACAGGGAAGAAAGAGGTCACTGCATGGTTTGATGAGTATAAAAGTGATGAATATGTTGTGGCCTTCACAGTCATCAGATTCCAATCCAGGTGAAACAGTAGCTACAGGGACTTGGGTCTCGATAACCACTTCCATTGGTGTCTTTCCAGTCGATAAAACACTTGGATTTGCTGAGCCCTGATTCTAACAAATCTCTTATCAAACCTTTTTCTCTCACCACATTTTTTTAGCAATAAGAGAGGGACAGAACTTTCTGAAATTAGCTCCAATTAAATAAATAAATAATAAATAAATACATATCAATACTGTACATTACTCAATTTATTAGATTAGAATCAGCAGCTTCATAATTAAGTAGTGTGTTAAAAATTAGGTTTGTGCTCATTATTACATTTAGTGGTTTTTTCGTGGCATTTGATTGCATTTCAAACACAATATCAAATAACGAGTATGAATCTGCTCACGTCCTATTTTTAATCATGTGTTCGCCATTGAACATAAAAAACTAAAACCCAAAGATCTGTGATCACCTTTTATTTTCTCAGAAGACAGAAGCACCACAGTTTGATTGACACTTAATTAATGTAACTACAACCTGAAAGAGAGATGAGCAACAGAAAATGTCATAAAATATGTATCTGACAATGGTATAAAGTTGTTTTTATGTTAAAAAGTCAAGGTACAAATTTGTCCTATAAACTCCAGAGGCAGTAGCATTCTTCTGTCATTGATTATTGGTAATCGGAAGCTAGTGGTCACACGGGGTTTTTCTCAACTTCAAAGCATTATCAGAGTACTGCTGTTGTGTATCAAGTGGAAATTTCGTACTGATGACATTTCTTCCTAGGTCAATGTTTTGATATTTATTCATTCAGAAAAAACTAAACAGAAAGACAGGGCAGCCATTGTTTTGGCTTGGTGATCACTGGTGGGAAGCTGGTGATGGATCATGTCCTGGTTGTCCTGGTTGGAAAAAAGAAAAACAATCTCTCCACGCAGTCCATTTAGCTTAGCTTCGATCATATCATATGTTTGGTAAAAACATTTTGGTAGTGCAGGATATATAACTCAAAGTATGAATTGTGTGGTTCCACATTGTACCTGTATAGGGTACTGCTCCAGGAATGAGTCTTTTCACTCCAAAACTGACTGATGTTTTTTTTTTCTTTGGACATTGTAGATTTCTGCAGCTTTGGCAGGTAACCTTGGTGACGACATTGACGCCACAGCCATTTCTGCCCTTGGCACCGAAAGCTCCGGCTTGTCCACAGGCCAGATCAAGACAATAAAGCCTGAGGACCTTTTTACTGCCATAAGCATTCTCAGCAGTGTGATGGGCTGGAATGAAGGTCAGGCCAGGGCCATTATCCAGTCTCTGATGTCTTCAGGGGTCCTGCAGGTAGCTGATGTCTCTTTGTCTGTCTGTCACTGTACATTTTACTGAATTCTGATGCGATTTAAGATGCAAAGGTTGTTTATGAGGGCACACAAGCTGGAGTAAAGTTATCTCAGTGGTGATGTTCTCCTCTCCTCTCACCAGATCAACAGCACGTCATCACTGCTCATGCTGGGCTCTCTTGTTGTTGGTGTTCCTTCAACAGTGTTCAGCGGCATCAGTGGCTCCCAGCTTATTAATGTATCTAATAATCCTTCATTCCTGCTGCACTTGATGTCAGCTCCACAGATCGTCCAGCAGATGTTTGTCACTCAGGTAAGGCAGTTACATCTCTCAAATCATTTCTTCAAATTTGCCCCAGAAGATCTTCCAATTTATACAACACTGACATCATCTCTCTTCAGACCCTTGATTCAGGGAAGGAATGGTGGAAAAAAGTGAGAAACTTAAAAATCCAGGTTTTAGGAAACCTGGATAAGACCTTAGGTTAAAAGAAACCAGGATATGCTACCTGGAGAACTCTGATAGAAACCAGGATGCTGTGGCATTTAAACACCTCATCCAGGTTTCTGAACTCTCCTGCTGCTAAAGAACAGAGTGGCTGAGAAATCAGATGATCAGATATTGTTTTGATCTGCATACAGGGATATGAATAACCAAGTTTCTCATGTTTCATGTAAACACCATATCCCAAATATGATCAAAACCAGAATAAGAGTCAAAACTGGGATACTCATGTACTTGCAAACAGGTGGTGCTCTCTGCACACCAATGGTAGATGTGGTTGTGATGTGCCTGGTTGTGGCTTTTCTGTCAGTGTTTCCTTTGAAATGTGTGATTTACAAGTGATTTCCCTCAGGAACGCTGGTCACTGGTAGTTTTTTAGTTTTTTGCACCATTCTTACTAAACCTATATTTTTTTATGTGTGGGTGTAAAAAAGCCAAGGCTACAGCTGTTTGCAAGATGCCCGATCCAGCATGACTTGTGAACAGAAGTTTACTTGTTTTGTCTGTTCTGTGTCTCTATTGAACCTGATTCTGGAAACACTGGTAAGCCTGATTTCTACAGGAGTTTGACAAAGTGATTTAACTCTCCTATTCCAGATCATATCAGTGAATAGCAACAGCAGCACGATCATACAGAACGTTCCAGATGAAATGGCCACTGAGATCCCTCGAGCTCTGCTGCTGGGCTTCTCAAATAACAACGATGTTTACAAAAAACTCAACAAGAAGAAATGGAAACGGCAGCAGGTAGGCGCGGCAACAGAGAGACACGCACTTTTGTACTCTGCACACCTGCTGTATGTCATTACATGTCTTCTTTTTCCCTTTAGGCTGAGTTGTTCTTTAATGTGATAGCTGTGGAAAGTGCAACCACAGCGCTGGGGAGTCCAAACAAGTGAGTTTCAAAGATGTTTCAGTCAGAAGATGACCTGCAAGTGGACCGCAAGTGGTACATAACATGCTCTTTGTGTGTGTGTGTGTGTGTTTGTAGTTTGTCGTCCTCTGTGCTACAAGGGTTCACCTGCACCGGAGTGAGGACTATTCAAGTAGTGCAGGTCAAGAGGCTGATCAAAGCCTGTCGGAGGAAAGGCAGGGCCAGGGTCAAACTGGTGGAGACTCAGGTGAGAGAGACTGGGAGAAGGTGTGTGTGTGTGTGTGTGTGTGTGTTTGTGGTCCAGGTATCACTCATGTTCTGGGAACCAAAATCTGTCACATTATGGGGATACTTCTTCCTTATGGGGACAAAAAGAAAATCCTCATAGTGTTAATCATTAGATTTTTAGATGATGACATTAAGGTTAGGTTTCAGAGGACTACAAATACCAATAGCCATTTGAAAGGCTCTGGCTCATGTTATCTTCTAAATGTAAACTCTGCCATATAGGTCAAAGGAAGAAAGAGAGTGAACAGACAAACTCAAAATAATAAAAAAAATAAATAAATTAGAAAAAAAAAAAAAAGAATATCTGCATATTTAAGTTACAACCAGGCTAAATTTGACTGAAATATGAAACAACATATAAAACAATAACATACATGTATATCTTTGTTTCAAATGCACTTCAAAGACTACATGTGAAGCCTGGACCTCACTGACACTCTTAATATTTTCATTAAAGTGCTTTTGAAACAAGAGAGGTTGTGTAACTTTAAAGTTTCTCTTCTGAATCTTTTCACCTACAAATCACTTCCTGTAGCCACAGTAAAGCAGAGATTCTGACTTCCTGCTGATCTCTCCCACAGCTGACCTGCATGTACAACTACATTAAAGACGACTCAGATGCCACCACCTTCGACCTGTATCCTCCTGACATGCTGCTGTACTATAGGTGAGTTCAGATGTATTTGTGTTGGACTGAAGGTTTTGTCACGGTGACGTTTTGCGTGACTGACTCTTTCTCTGTCTCTATGCAGTTACTCTCTGGTGCCACAGGCCAGCTGCAGGTCATACTTCGAACAGCTGGCAGATGCAGACTTCTCTGTCTTCTCTTCCACCCTCAGCTACAAACGTACTGCTCTGTTTGACAATGCCAGGAGCTGCCTGGTGAGTCCCCGAACAACAAACACTACATTACATCGCTTCTTCACTTTTATACTAAAGTAGCCTATTAAACTAAATTCATACTGGTTTTCTCAGAAATATTATTGAAGTCACTCAAGCAGTTTCCTTAAGGGAGATGAAAGTTACTCCAGGACTGAATAAGTCTAAACTAAATCTCAAACGGGGTAAATTACTTTTGATTATTGTTGTCTGACAGTGGGAACCTGCTGATTTTATTTTTTGAAAACCAAAGACCACCAAGCCGCCTGCCAATCACACAGTAGCCACGCCCTAATGCATCGCTCCCTGCTTTATCATCTATTTTCCTCTAAATGGGACCAGAATTTAAAAAATGAACATCATGTTGTATTGAAGAAGACTTGAAACTAGAGATTGAGATCATAAACTTGTTAGGAAAATGTTAACTGAGATAATAAATCAAGTGAGAAGTAGAGACATTTTCCCATAGACTTCAATACAATCAGACTCCTTTTCGCATCCAGTGGAGTCGCCCCCTGATGCTCATTAGATACAATGCAGGTTTAAGGCACTTCTGCGTTGGCTTCATTTTTCAGACCCAGAGTCTACGTCCATTTTTATATACAGTCCATGGTTTTTACTCCTCGTGTTTATTTAACATATGAAGCTGAAATTAATCTGAAGTTCTGACTTCAAGATGAGCTTCAGAGGGTAAGATTTCTAGTTCGTATTCTATTACTCCATGGTCAACTTATACCTTGACTATAAAACTAGCACATAAACTACTATTGTTAATAATGTTATTCCTAATTGTAGATTAACTATATTTTACAAATACCAACCACCCACATAAATAGGGTTCTCATATGTCCTGGAAAACCTGGAAAACATCATGGAAAACACATGGAACATGAGAGAGAAAGAAAAAGTAAAATGTCCTGGAATTTTTTTTCAACATTCTCCTGTTCTCAGGCAAAGTAATGTTCAGGATCATGCTGATGTTCAAATGGTAGGTTAGTTTATGGACTACAGTATTCTCAGTAGGCTGCTATTGGTTTTGTTTGGCAATGCTGTGAACGCACCCTGAAATCACATCACATGCTGCAAATTGGATGATTTACAAATGAAGTGGTCGAGACTCTGAGGAATCATGGCTCATTCAATCATTAATCGGACTACCACAGATAGGAACATATTGGTGTATGGCATGATTCCTGACTATCACATGAGCTAGATCATCACTGAAAATGTCCTGGAAAAGTCCTGGAAAATGAGAGGGAGTGAAAACCCTGATAAAGGATTATTGCAGAAAGTAGCAACACTGTAATCCTGTTCTTTCTCGTTTTGTTTTCTAAGGGTATAACAAGCACAAGTTTGACTAAAGATAACATAATGGTGTTGGGAAACATGTGTTGCACTCTGGATGGATCCTACATCGAGAACTCTGACCCGTCCATTTTGGAAAAACTCCAAAACTGCCCAGACCTCACTGGCGCTCAAGCTGCTGCTGTTCAAACTCTCCTGCTGAGCGGGAAAACACAGTTCGGGTATGTCAGCAGCAGCGACACAGCACTCGATTTTCAGTTTGTAAAAGATCATAAAACGGCAACCTTTGAGGCCTGTCTTCTCCTGTTTCTTTGCAAAACACTGTTTGTTTTTCGATAACCAGAGATCCATCAACATGGAATCAACAGACTCTTGAGAACCTCGGGATGTTACCGCTGTATTTAACCTCAACTTTCTATGAGAACTTTGACAAAGTGAGTATCACATGAACACACCAATGTCTTCATTTGGTGGATGAGGTGATCGTATCTGTTTAGTGTTGGATTGATGTTGGTGGTGTTTGGTCTTTGAAACATCATGCATCTGTTTTGTTCTTGTGAGCAGAAAACGAAGCGCAGGTTCTTGAGATTCTTCCGGAGGAGCGGGGTGAGCAGACAGAAGATGAGGAGGATGAAGAGAGAAATAAGGCTGTCCCTGAGGAAGAAGTCAAAGCGATCTACAGGTCAGCCTCTCGCTCATCTTCTCTCTCCTCCAACTTTTTCACCAGGAGTTTGTTATTTTAACTATTTTTTTCTCTCCTGTGTTTTAGTCAATGAGTGCACTGTAGGAATGATCACCCAGGTGACCATCAGCGACGAGACGTTCCCCTTCGACTACGACGACATAAACCAGTTCAACTGCTGTCTCAGTGCCGCCACTGTGGTGGACAACCTGGACGCCATCACTGACAAGGTGGACCAGGAGGAATACCTGGAGATCGTTCTCAGGAAGCTCCAGGAGGTAGGTGACGGGAGCCTGTGAGGGTGTGGTGGGTTTGCAAATGCCTCTTTAAAGAGGTGAGAGTTAAATAGGTTAAAGAGGTAAAAGTGGTGCTGGTTAAATCAAGTTATTAAAGCAGCAAAACACCAAATATTGACCCGAGGAATTCAGATAAAAATAATAATCAAAATCAACAAATCCAGCAGAGTGCGAGCAGTCATGTCTTCATGCTGACTCACCGATCACAATACAGTGGCCCTGAGAGCTCAACGCACAACTTTCTACCCGATTGATTTTCTAAGGTGTTTTGATGAATTAATTAATAAAAAAAAAAAACATTAATAAATAATATTTTGCCCAGATAACAACCAACAAAAAGCTGAAGAAAAAGATAGATCTTACGACTGGTTTCAAAGACATTAGAGGAGGAGAAGATCTAATAAAACTGTCACCGTTTAGGGAAAATAATGAAACTTTGAAGTGGGAGAGTGAAATGAGCAGCTGTGTTTAAGAAAATATCTGCAGGGAAAACACTCTGTCGTTCACTGACTTTTTGTGTCTTAAAACTCCACGGGGAACGTTTGGCAGATGACCTGTTTCTCTGCCAGGCGATAACGTCTTCTCTCTGATTCTCTCAGGCGTACGCTGCCAATTCTACCATCCCAGAGGATCAGGTTCAGCTCTTGGGCCCGGCGTCTCGGCTGGCCACTATTGATGACATCAACAAGTGGAGCATCACTCAGATCGACACACTCTCTGCTCTGATGGACTCGACCAACGGGGAGTGGGACCCGAGCCTGGTGAGCAAACAAGTCACCAAGTAAAGTGTGCTGCACGTGTGTGTATGTGCCCGTGTGTTCTCATGCATGCACGTTCCCTCTCGTCCAGGCTAAGGCCATCATCTCCAAGTATCTGAGCAAGGCGGGGAATAAGCTCGGCAGCGCAGAGCTGAACACCATCGGAGGAGCCAACCTGTGCTCCCTGGATGTCGACGTTCTAAAGAACATTTCCCAACAAAGCCTCAAGTAAGAAGTCAGGGTCATGTGAGAGTTTGAAGGATTGTTACTGCAGTATATTGGTGTTAAATCCAACAATGTCTACCATTGTTACTTTTAAAACCATTGCTGTGTCTCAAATCGGAAACTTCAGTCAGTACACTGCACTGCACTGTGTACACAACATACTCACTGGTGCAGTGCGTCACGTTCAGCAGGGTAGTGTCGTCCCAGATCAAACCAGAAATGATCACAACACGTGATGTGATTATCGCCCGGCTGTCGCCTGTTTTGCTCACTTGACTTAAAATGAAGGTTTTACTTTCCTGTGTGAACGACGATCGACATGGAAATTAGGCCGCTATCAGCATTGACAACGTGCTCTCGTTCCTCAATTGCCGTTTTGACAAATTTGATAATACAGTGGTCTCTCTCCTTCCACTACGTAGCCAAGATAGAGACCATAGAGAGAAGTATCCATTGAGTGTAATCCAGTTTTACACTCAATTTTGGAAGTATTTGATTTGAGACACAGCATGAGTTCACACTTCAGGGATCTTCAACTGAAAAAAGAAACAAATCACTGAAACTGTATAAATGCTTATTCCCCCGTCGTTTATTCTGATCATAGCACCACATGTTTTGATTATCAACAATTTCAAAATCTTGTAAAATTAACTCTATTTTTTTTTTTTAGACAAATAGAAATAGTTATTCAGTATCAGAAAGGACACAGTTACCTCCCACACGAGAGATCTTCTCATACAACAGAAAAGAGTTCATTCAAGCTCTTATTAGGTTCAGCCCCTCGTGGGTCGTCCTCAGGCAGACAAACTGCAATAAGGATGATGTAGCACATATGAATGCTGTTAAATCATTATGACTTCTCGTCTCTAACCCTGTGTGTGTGTGTGTGTGTGTGTGTGTCTTGCAGAGACGCCGCTGCGCTCACTGTGTCCAACTGCAGCACAGAGAAAAAGAAAGAACTGTTCACCATCGCCAGGCAAGCATTTGTAGCAGACACCCGCTCAACTGTCCCTGTGTCCTCCTACCAGCTCATACAACCTTTTGTCGGTAGGTATACACACACACAAACACACACACACACAGAAAAACTTCTTTTGAACACAGTGAACTCACTGTTCATTTCTTACCCGGCCTGCAGGGGGAGCAAATTCACAATTTCTCCAAAGTTTGGCAGCCTCAGACGTCAACATGGACTTGGCTACATTCACCAGCCTGGACGAGAACGTTGTACTGGTCAGTAGTGTGTGTGTGTGTGTGTGTGTGTGTGTGTGTGTGTGTATTAACAGTGTTGTGAGTCTGTGGGAGACAGATGTATTTGTTATGTGGTTTTTAGGTGGGGCAGTGAGGCCAAAGAAAAAGAGTGAAGTCCTTGTACTGTGGAACAGTTATTACCAGTCACTGTGTGCTGGAACCTGCACACTTAGTTACACCTCTGTCCGACATAGCTGGTATTAATAACTTTTTATGCTCTGCCGTATTAAAAAATAAGCTTGTGTGGCACAAGTTTAACATGTCCCTGCTCTTCTCTGTCCAGAACCTGACTGTTCCTGAAGTTAAAAATCTTCTCGGCACCAACCTGCCAGATTTGAAGTCCTATGAAAACCAAACGCTGGTGAGCAGCTGGATCAGCAGGCAGTTCCAGTCAGAGCTTGAAGCGCTGGGATTGGGGCTTGTGGGAGGTAAAGCTGACCCTGCATCCACCACCAACGCTCCCACTGCCAGCACCACCACAGGCAGCTCATCATCATCATCATCATCATCATCATCATCACCATCATCCTCCTCCTCAACGACTACTGCTGGGTCCACTGCAAGCTCCTCTACCACCACAGGTGAGTATTGAAAAATTAGCATGAGGTAAAAACATTTTCTAGGACGCAGTTCACTGTTAGCCAAACCCCTCTCTAATTTTTTTAATCATTTTGTTTTGTTCTGTTTTTTTTATCTGGGAAAAAATTTTAAAGTTTTGTTTTTTTCTTATCTGTAAAAATAACCCCCAAGAGGCAAGTGAAAAAATGATTTTTTTTTCAGTGGGATCACTTTTCAATTTTTTTTCCTTTCTTTTAGGTGATGGTGTCCGCATCCGAGCAGACGCTGGACTCTCGCTCCTTGTTCTCCTCGTGCTCTTCGTCACTTCTCAGCACATCGTAGTGTGAAGAAACACACGGCTGATCGTTGAAATTCACCATCCAGAATCGTTGAGTGGAAATGATGAAATGTTTTACTTTTTGTTTATCTCTAATAGAAGGAAATAATGTCAAAGAGATAATACAGACAGCCAGGATTACCTCAAACCATAAGTGACATAAACTGGCTCCATATGACATTGCATAGCTTAATATGAATAAAATATTTTATTGTGCAATAACAAAATAATAGATGTAAATAATGCATTCTTTCTTTAGTTCTTCAGTTGTAAGAACAGATACTCTGAAACCTTTGCTTTATTCATATTTTTGTCTTTTTACCTGAAGCTTCAGTTGTTCAATTGTTGAAAAGAAGGTTAAACAGAAAAATGAAGGTGACAGTTTTTCTGCTGTATTTGTCTCACTGTAACCCGGTGTATCCATTCTGACACAGCACTTTGTTTAGACAGGCTCACCTTGAAAATGAACGGTTTGCCTGGAGATTTACGAGATTATTGATAATAAATACACATTGTTTATCTTTGCATAATCATCAAAGCTCATCATTTGCTTAGTCACAGTTTATTATTGTCAAGGATGAAAAAGGAATAAGTTGTGAGGGGGTCAAATCACTTCATCTGCACCAACACTAAGAACAAATTTAGTTATAAAATTGTCATGAGATCTCCAGTCTAACACTGCAAAAGTTTTAAGGCAGCAAGTAACAACTGAATAAGCATGAGTCCACATATAAGAGTGTCAGTGGAAACCTTTATTACTGTCAGATTGTCTGTAATTACATTTTCTGAGTTCAACACTGGTTCATTCATGAGGAAACTGCCGCTGGTGAATGTGCTCGAAAGTTTAACCCTAAGTAGGGAACCATATCAGTTAGATGTGCAACTATTCCTTTACCACTAGTGGTTAATATTTTTGTCTATAAAACAACAGAACATGGTGAAAAATGCCCCATTCAGTTAACGATCATCTACTACAAAGAAAACACATTTAAGAAGAAAAAAAAACAGCAAATGTTTGTTTTTTATGCTTAAAAAATTACTAAAACAATTGTTTGATTATCACAATAGTTGCTGGTTAATTTGCTGTTGATTGACTAATCAATTAATCAACTATTCGTTGCAGCTCATAACTATATCGGTTATAAGCGTTTATACACGCCAAGAACAGTCTTGCAGGTAGGACAGGTGTGCTTGGCATCTCTCAGCCGGTCCACGCAGAACGGGATGAGACAGCATCCTAAAACAAAGCTGGAGAGGACAATTTCCAATATTATTCTATCTCATCACTTATCTGATGATTCTGAAAAATAAAAAATAGGTTTTCATATATTTCACAAGTCAATTTCATAGTAGTTTGACATTTTGGGAAAATAGATATTTATCAGGAGCTTGAGCAAAGAGAATCAGCTAGTTTTTCATTTGTTTATTCCAAACACAAAAGGTAAGCAAAAACTGTAATCTGTTCACTTCTCATCCGTCACTATGGAAAGAAAGTGTATTAAACATGAAACTATTTCTTTATGTAACGCTCCATACTGAGGACCACCTCAGGCTGTGGCCCCATGCTAAGGCTCAAGGATCAGCACATTTTGTCTGTTTAATTTAGTCTCGTTTTCAGCCACCCAACGTTTTTTTTTTTTGCCTTGACAGCCTCATGGGTCCACATAGACATGTTGTTTTTATGAACAGTACAACAGAGTGAATGACACCACCGTACCCACAGAAGAAGAGGCCTCCACAGAAAAGGTAGGTGAGCAATCCAGCGTTGTAGTCCACCTTGGTGAGGACTGTCTGATGGCACTTAGGACAGACAATCTGGACCGGACTGTCTCCCAACGGACCGATTGTCGCTAAACGAAACAAGGATGGAGAGGTGAGGACGACCACATAGTTTTGAATATTAATTTTAATTTGATTAATTTCTTATTTAGAGCTCTGCTCATATGAGGAGTATAGACTCACCAACAGGCACTTGTGCATTTTCCATTGCCCCTGTATACAATTCATATAAAATGTGAAAGTAAATACAGGCTACAAAGATTTGCATACTACTGACAAATGCATATTTCATGATACGCAAATATAAAAAAAACAGATGTGTGTGATGAGTTAAAATAAATCATAGGGATCACAGATGCAGCTTATCATCCACTGCCTCTAACTGAACATAATAATTTAATACTTAAAAAAATGATCTTACATTTGAACTGAAAAATGAATATGTATAAATAGAATAAATTATATGCATAGAATATATACTGTATATTTGTAAAATGTTTTGACGTTTGTTAGAGGATCACCATAATGTATTTATAAATTGTCATATAAATATACGTCTTGTTTATCTTTGTGTCGTGAGCTTTACAGATGTACAGTATATTGGGATTCAGCATCATCGCTTGGTAATGCAAACAAGATGACAATGAAAGAAGGACAACAATCTATCAAATACCCACTAAAATCCTACAAATACTGACATAACAAGTTAAACAAATCAACTGTAACTTATTTAAATTCAGGCAGAGTACTTACAGTTTATGTAGAAGAGAGTGAGACAGCAGATCGGACAGTTTTCCCACAGTGTGAGCGACACCTTCTCTGCTAACCTTGTGTACTTCCACAGAAGTCATATGATCATCTTGGATCGTCTGACCCAACCCAATCCCAAACCGAAGATGTGGGGCTATTTTAGATTTCCAGTTTTCCAGATCAGTGCATGAGAGTGATTTTCAACCGTGGATTGTCTCCTAAACACATTCCAACCTTTAAAATGTTCTGTTTTTTTTCATACTTATAATTTGGGTTCACATTTGATGATTTGAACTCTCTTGTCTCTTTTTAACCAACTTTTTCTTTTTTGCTTTACTTTAATGTTGAATGCATACATGTAGATTTACATAAATGCAGTGAAAGTAAAACTTTAACATACATGAATAAACATAATCAACACGAGTTTTAAATGAATGTCAACTGGTCTTAAGAGCAGTTTTGTTTGATAGAACTGAGGAAACGTCTTTGAATGTGAATGTATTATTACCCTCATTACCCTGTTGTCAAATGAAATCATACTGTTGTGTTTGTCTCAGTCCAAGGCAGCTAACAATAAAAATCACTGCTTTCAAACACAACTGAGGAACAGGGACAAACAGTGAGTCCAGTTTTTTAGTATTTCTAAGAACTGGAGATAAAATATGAAAATATCTGCTACATTGCATAACAGAAGACATCTCTGTGGCTGAGAGGTTTGCAGTGCATGAAACTAACTGAAGACAACCTTTCACTGAGAGTGAAATTAACAGCACATGCTCCTGCCGCTGCAAATTAAATCTGGCATTCACATCTCTGCTGGACACAGCCGTACTGGAGTCATGGTCACACAGTGCCAATCTGTTGTCACTCTACATAACCAAAAGGATAAAACTGCATTCATGTTTTTGGACCCTGTGGGCCACCATCAAAACAGTTACAGCTCATTTTAGCTCTTTTTTATTTATTTATTTATTTATTTTATGGTCACCAGATTAACTGTGTTATTCATTGTCGCACCCTTATCAACCTTCTCCAATCACAGTAGCTTTTCTAAAGGTCCCATATTGTATAAAGTTTTATTCTTTGATTAAAAAGCATTATATTAATATTAATATTATATATTAATACTGTGAAAGTATCAAAGCCTCAGTCCACAGAGAAATGCACATAGCCTGTATTCAGAAACTGAGCCTTAAAACAAGCTGTCAGGATTTCTGAAACTTTGTGATGTCACAACAAAGTTAAGGGCTATTCCCCAAGCCCATCCAAACCAAACCCACTTTTCAATCTTGCAGGATTTGATTCACCTGAAATCTGCTATATTTTTGCTCAGAAAACAGTCTCCCAATCAGACGAGAGGCTCAGAGCCTCTCTTCTGATTGGTTGACTGATCTGTTGTTGCTAGAGCTCCAGAGTGAAGCCTGAGAGAGGAGATGTAAAACTACACTGAGATGATTTTTTGTTGCTTAAAAGCACAAATATATATTTTAATGACTATCAAAACTTACAGTAAAACACCAGAAAAGTGTCAAATATGGGACCTTTAAGTGAAGTATCTCTGTGTGTTACCTGCTCTGTAGTAAAGGACAGACAGGCAAATGTTTAGCATCAGGTACTAAGAGTCAGCTGAAAGACAGAGTGAACCAAAACACACATTCTTTATGTTTATATATTTAAGTGATGTGATCAGACTGAATTTGTACTCATTGTATTGATTTTGTAATTAAACAGATGAATCCGATGCACAATCCCACACCTTCAGCCACAACCAAACACAGGACGACAGTAAGATGAAAGATTTTTAATCAGTAAAAACAGGTGCAATATTTCACATGTAAACAATTGCAGCATCTCATTCTTAATACCTGAATAGTTACACAGAAATTATATTTTAGTGACTCAATGATTCCTGTAAAAATAGATCAGTTTAACAAAACAAATTTGTCCCCTTCAAAAAAAAAAGAAAAAATAAAAAGAAGAAAATTCTTGCTGATTATTTCAAGTGCTCGTAAGCTCACCTACAGATCGATGAGCAAGTGCCACGTCTCCAGGATTAAATAAATCTCAGCTTCATTAGTAGCCCTTTCTCCCTGCAGCCAAACTCTACATCACTAACCTGTAGTCACGCACTAACCTACTACTGCGCATTAATCTGAAGGATTGTAAAGCAGCAGGGAAGAGCTTAGTGGCTTTTATATTTACCTCAGTGGCAGGGAGAACCATTTATTTCCAATATTTCCTGCTCCCCAGTCAATGCAACTCAAAACTTCCTCCATGTTGACTTGTTGTCTTGACTATAATGTACATTTCCACAGCATTATTCCAACAATACAACGAGCGTCATGTCAGACATTTCATTTTGCCTTTTTCCCCCGACCAATGTTTTTAAGCTACCATGACTTAAACTCTGGTAACACTTTATGTTACAGGTCTGCTGTTCCCTGATCATTTCTTTCAAGTTTCCTGGAAAGAACCACGTTTTTCCAGGAACAATAGAGGCAAAGTTCTTATTTTAGTTCAATCACAACGTTACCTCAAAAACCTCCAGAATTTTTACATTAAAAGTAGGGCAGCCATCCTTTCATAGCTAGACTTTTAATGTGAAAAAACATCAGGAAGTGTTGAGAGTAGCTCAGTATTGATCAGGAGTAAGGCAGAGAAGAAACGACTGGAATTAGAGTGTGAAAATATTATATCTGTTAAAAAAGAGAGAGTGAGCAGCAGAGTGGTGAGAACAGCATGACTCTGTTGTTGGACTGAATTACTGCTGAGGAAATCTACATTATATTCCATTTTCCACGTGAGCTGTTTAAAGTGGGTGTTTGGGGTTTTTTTTACCATCTTTATTAGCCACTGGCCCTTATTTGTTGGTGCTGGTCACAGTGTAGGCCATGACTTGAATATTGGCTTTTATATGAGGATTTCTGTTCATTCAGGGAAGGTAGAGAATTTTGGCTGCAGAGTCTTTTTAGAAAGTTTAACTCAGGTTACGTCTTCACCCGTCACACACACCTTGTCTAACACAGAATCAGAACTGGACAGTTGGCACTGAATTCCCACACTAGTGTGTTCCTCAGAGTGACTAAGCCCACTATCATCACAGCGCTGTGGAGTTTTCTGTCTCTGCTGTTTCCCTCGCTTCCTTCCTTCCTCTTACTTGTTTCCTTACTCGTGTTGTGACTTAGCAGCAGTCTTCATTTTCCTTCTGATCTTTTACAAGAGACTGTAATTGTCCTTTCCTCCTCATTTTCTCTTATGACAAAATTTATAAGGTCGTTGCCCTGTGGGTTTTACACGACCTCCTCATTTCAGCCTCATTGTGTCCCGTTTCACCACATCTCAGGTCTAATCACAGCTTTGTTCAGTCCTCTCTTCACTTCCTGTCCCTCATTCCTCTCTTTTCCTCATCTCTGTGATATTCTCCGGATTCCCTGCGGCCTTGTGGTCAGGAGGCCATATGGCTTCTTTTCTGTTCTGCCTCTTTCCTCTCCACCTCCGCCTGCTCTCTGGCCTCCGTCCTGTCCTTCAGCGCCCTCAGCAGGATCCTGAGCAGCGTGTTCTCATTCAGCAGGTTCTCTGAGGTGTCTGCCAGCTCCTGCAGTCGTCTCACCGCTTCCCCGAGCTGCCGGCTTTTCTCCTGGTGTTGCTCCTCCAAGCTTTGCCTCTCTCGCTGCAGCTCGGCGTTCTGGGCCTCTAAGCTGCGAGTGTCGAGTGTCAGGCGCCGGTTGTCGCGCCACAGCTGCGCCAGCTGTTGGGAAAGACGTTTGCGGGCGTGGTGCAGCGCTTGAACTTCGCGCTGGAGTGCCAGGAACTCTGCACGGAGTATGGCACTGGGCCCTGAACCGTTTGCGTCAGCAGAGGACGTCACCGGTTTGTCTGCAAAATGTGCAGAGCCCGAGTGCTGCAGGATGAAGTGAAGGAGGTTGGGTAACGTGATGGGCAGGTCATCAGGAAACTTCACACTGAGATGTTTTCTTAAAGAATAGAGGAAAAACGAGTGAAAACAATTCTGCCAGAATTGATTTATAACAATTTGGTGAATTACCAGTGTTTTTTAAAGTCTATTTTTCATTTTATCTTTATTGTTTTACCTTACTATGTTTAATCAGGTAAAACTCTCAGAGAGAAACATGGTTCCCACTCTCTTCTAGGGATCATTTTCCAGGACTTTTCCAGGACATTTTCAGTGATGATCTAGCTCATATGATAAACAGGAATCATCAAGCCATACTCCAGTGTAATGTTCCTGTCTGTGGAAGTCTGATTTTAAAATAAGCAATGATTAATGATTGAATGAGCAACGATTCTTGCAGCATGTGATGTGACTTCAGGGTGCGTTCACAGCACTGTCGTACAAAACTGAAAGCAGCCTGTTCAAAAACCATTTAAACGTCAACATGATTCTGAACATAACTTTGAGAATGTTGAAAAAAATTTCAAGGACATTTAACTTTTTCTCTCATATTCCATGTGTTTTCCATGACTGGACAACCGATCACTGTTTTCCAGGTTTTCCAGGACACGTGGGAACCCTGTTAAAAATCTATTGTTCAGAGGTTTCCAGCAAAATAACATTACAACAATAAATACAGTACACAAACAGGCAAAGGCAACTGTTACACACTATAAAACATGTAACATGTGTAGATATCTAAGGGCATGAGTCAAACCTGAATTAACACTGTATGCAGTGTGCTCCAACTTCAACCAGGTATTGCTGGAAAATGCTAATTTACATCTCTAACTGTGTGTGTGTGTGTGTGTGTGTGTGTGTGTGTGTGTGTGTGTGTCTCAGAGTGCTTATTCTCACCTGTATCTGGGAAAGAGAAGGATAGAGGGAACATGATCTGCCATGAACTCCCAGGGAAGGTCATTGCGGGCAACATTCACCCTACACAGAGGAGAATTGTGGGTATATTATTTTTTATCCCATCTAGTGTTGAACTGCGGTGAAACTAAAAAAAATCCTTATGAAACACAAAGTAAGTGCCACAGCTCCTTCACACACACCTGGCCACAGTGATGGTGCTGTTTCCCTGTAGTAATCTGGCCAGCTGGATGATGATGTGGTTGAGAACGGAGCAGAAGCCACACCACTGAGTGTAGTAGAACAGCAGCACATCCTGCAGGAGAACACACACACACACACACACACACACACACACACACACACACACACACACACACACACACACACACACATTTATATTTTCCTCCTAGCTCAGGTCCATCAACTGAATCCATGAACAGTGAACAGACCGATGTCCCGTCCTGAACTGATCACCTTGCCACTGTCCCTCTTGACAAAGTCACACTCACAGCTGTGGCTTTTTAAGGTGGAGCACATATGGAGAAAAACGTTTAACTGTGGGACGCTCTCACCTCTCTCCACTGAGATAAGAGACCTTTTGCTTCGCTGCAAAGGTTTCCAGAGTCTCCAGAATTTGTCCCGACATGACAGAGACATTAATATGACTGAGCTGTGTCTGTGATATCAACGTGTCAACCACAGCAAAATACTTTTTTTTTTTTAGCCCAAAACAAAAGAATTGTTGAAGGGAGATTTAGAGTCTGTATGAAAATGATTCTCTGAAATCCAGTTCAACAGCAGAAGTGTGAGCTTTTTTCTGGAGGCAAAGAGGTGTAAAATAATATGGTTTTATTATATGGTAATATGGTGTTGAGTGTTGTTGTCGCTATCCTGTTGTACTGTGATCACACTGAGGCAAATAAGTTTGTTGTTATAGCAGTCAAAGTAAACTTGACTAACTTGTGTGTGATTGTAAGATAAGTTGTAAGATAACAGGTACAACAAAGTGAAAGTAGGGGCAAAATTTATATAAATTTTAGTTTTGGTTTATGTGTTTGACAAAAATAATAATAATCTGACAATTCTGTGAAAACATTTAATTTAATAAAAAATAAAAATAAATGTTACTTCTTCTTTTTCCACTTCTCACCTCTAAAATGCCAAAACCATCACACAAATGCACACATGCATGGAGAGGATGAGAGTATAATGTCCTGACAGATGCTGAAGTAGTGTCTTCTCTCACCTTTTGAAGGTCCATGACGAAGGGCAGGAAGGAGGAGGTGGTCAGTTCTGTGATGAGGGGGCGAGGAGACGACTGCTGGTGTTCGTCTGGATGCCTGGCCGCCGCCGCCGCCGCTGCCTCCTCCTCCTCCTCCTCCTCCTCCTCGCCTCCTTTCCTCTTCTCCTCTCCGACCAAGTGTCTTTGCAAGAGACTGTGAGGAGCACTGAAGTTCCTGATGAAGGCCTCTTTAATGCACACACACAGAAAACAGAGTTACTATATTCATCATCATATTCACACGTGACACAATTTTTAAACAACCGATGTGCTAGAATGAAAATGAAAACATTGAAACAGACAATTATTTGGAATTATTTGAGATTAGTTGTGGAGACATTCGAATTGGTTTTCCAGCAGCGAAGGAATTCCTGGCACAAATACACCAGCTTCCAAGGTGCATGGAGAAGGGAAATGGCCTCGAAGGGTGAAAACTCCAGTTACATGTTTGGTAATAATAACAGCTTTATCGTGAGATCCATGCAGTTCAGCTTGTGGCCTTCATCAGTATTAAGTCTAGAAAACGCTTTCAGGCTGACTTGCTTGGACACATGCATCTGAAATTTGTGAAATGTTATTTTAAACTTTAAGACCAGATCTTAAACAGTGCCCAGAGAACTGTGTGTAAATACTTACAGTTTTATAATAATATGTTATTTAATAGGTTACATTAAATTATCAACAATATTACTAAACAAACACACAGTCACTGAGCACTTTCAAACAAACTGAAGCATCAGTTGGTGCCTTCAGCTGGTGTATTTAAGACTAAACTGTGAACCAGCTGTTTAAGGGATTAAGCTCTGAAGATTTTTTTTATTACCTTAAACTATTACATTAAATATATCAAGAGCCTCATTAAAAAAACAATCTAAATGGACCAAGTGAAGCTTGTGTAATTACAGCTCACAATTTTAATTCCATTTAAAGCTTCAGTTGATAATTTGGCACAACAGCAGCGGCATGAACAAACGCTCAGGACTCAAGTGCTGTGTGATTTTATCTTCCTGTCATTAGAAACAATAAATCACAGATCATCATGATACCGTGTCAAAAACAACATTGTGAAAAGTTCAAAGATAAAAGTTAAATTTTGACAACAAAAAGAGTCATCAGACAGAAACTTTAAAATGTCACAATACCCTGTGTCCTTTTCATTGCAAATGTCTTTGTGGTGACTATTCCCTGAAAGTATCTGTTCGTGCACAGTATGCAAAAGACCAAGAAACTAAGCCATGTCAGCCAATCTGCTGATATGCATAATGTGCAAATCTATTGTTTGTCTGAGGCTTGTTTCTTGTGGGTGATGGACTGAATTTGTGTGTCGCCACAGAATCAGTAAATCTAACCCGACACAGACACTAATTTGACTCCTGTAACCACAGTGTACCCAAATTCATCAACAGGGGCAACACAAAACTCTGAAATAACTTTCTGAATCATAACTCCTTATACTTTGTACCTTAATGTCTAAATCTAAATTTGAAGTTTCCCAAAACTGATGGAAATGGGGATTTTTCAATAGATACACAAGTGCATCTGAGTTGATATGAGTTTACACTCTTCTGAGTTAAAAAAAACCACTAGGAGACATGGATTAGCATTAGAAATGCATTAGAATTCACTTCTGTAATCTAAGATGGTAGATTTTTGGCTCAGAAGTGCAACGGTCACTGTTCATTTATATGCAAATGTAACGTCTTCTTCTGCAAAAAAAAAAAGGATAACAAAGGCTGGACTTAGTCGGCCTGTCAGTCAGCCTGATTGTTGCAGCCACAAACTACAACCAAAAAATATCTTAAAATACTGGATGTATGACAACGCTGCCTGAAAATGGTAGTGTACCTGAACCTTCAGAAAGTGCTCCCCCCTGGGGCAGGGACGTTTTGAGGGGTCAAACTGTCTGACCCCAGAAGTTAATGGAGACCCTATGGAACGTAGTTAGAGGATCTAAGATCCTCAGATGTTCCTGTTCCCAGAGGAAAGTTCCTGCAGTGGAAATGCACCTGGAGAACACCTTCAAGGAGAGGAAAGCTCTGAAAAACCCCATCTGAAGGATTATTAACACCTCTCTGACAAAACTAAACGTGATTATCTTTGTTAAGGTAGAGTTTCTGGCTGAGTCGTTGTATATATTGTCTAATTTCATAAGATTTTACAGGTGTACCTAATAAAGTGGCCGCTGAGTGTAAATATGATTCTGTCCTCGTCTTACCCAGAGACTCTGTTAGTGTGGTTGCTGGGCTGCGATGGAGAACATAATGAACCTCATCCTTCAGGTTCACAATAGCTGCAAACGACCCGTCACTGCTCCCGTCGCCCGCGGCCTCCTGGTGAAGAGAAGCAGTTCTGTTGCCTATTGCCCCGAGCCTCACCGCCAGGGGCCAGTTCAGAGCAACATCCAGCACGTAAAACCTGAGCGTCCTGTTGGTCTGACACCGGAGCCCTGTGATGCCATCTCGTCCCTGCTGAGGGGCAGAGGATGAGGGGATGGACGATGAAGGAGGCGTAAGGGGAACTCTTTGCATGTCTGGTCCCTCTTTGGCTTGTGATTCATTGAGTTGAGGTTCTAATTTTCTGCAGCAGGCACTGTAATGACTAAAGGGGCTGTAGCTGTCCAGAAAGTTGCTACAGCCCTCTGAGGTTGTAGTTTTTATGGAGCTGGGGGCAGGTAGTTGGTGCAGGCAGCAGTGTCTGAGAGTAGACTGCAACACGTCTCCTCCCTGAGCCACGGAGGGGAACGAGCAGCGTATGGAAGAGCTGGTCAGACTCAGTCCTGACAGGTTGAGACACAACTCACACACATTTTTACTGGAGTCTGGGAGGAGAACTGACTGGCAGCACGGCGAGTTTTTGTCCAAGCTGGAGTGATTATTATTGTCACAGGAATGATAACGTACAGCAATGTCAGCAATCTGAAAGACAAAAAAACAAACATATGATAATAATAATAATAATAATAATAATAATAATAATAATAATAATAATAATAACTTATACAGCACTTTTCAAAACAGGCTAACAACATTAAGAACTAGAAATTATGCCATAAAATAAGACATTTAAAATAAAATAAGATAAAAATAATAATAATAAAAACAGTACAAACTGGCAAAACACAACAAAAAATGATGAATCTTATTTGTACAGAACTTGTACAGAGTTACTTGTGGTTCACAAAGTAAACATCAGGAATATGTACAGACAGAAAGACAAAAATAAATTAGGAAAGGAGAGGAGAGGACTGGGCTCCAGGTCATAATGAGTCAGGAATTCACATATATATTGTTTAGGTAAGAACTAATTTGGCATTGAATTTAATCAACAACATTTAAAAATGTATTCTGAAATGAACAGGTAGCCAGTGAGAGATGGGGTGATGTGGTCAAGTTTGTTAAGTTTGTTAAGATCATTACTGCAACACTTTAGTCCGAGTGCATTCGAGAGAGAGATCTCTGGCTTAAATGTAGATAAACTGGTTTGGAGAAGTGCAAACACGATGAAATAAAAGCATGGATGTCTTTCTGTAGTTCTGCAGAGGACAGACAAGGAGGAACTTTGGGGATGTTTTTTTTTAAGTAGAGAAAGCAGGACTGTACAACCGTCTTTGCTTGAGCATCAAAACTGTGTCTCCTGGTTTTACTGAGGCAAACACCTGCTCGTCATCAGCATACACATTTTAAATTCAAAATTGAATTTAAAATTAAAAGCATGAAAGAAAAAGCATGATAACAGAAAACAGTAGTGGACCTGAAACTGAGCCCTGTGGCACACTGCAAGCAAGATGAGTTGTAGAGGATGAAGAATTCCCAATAACAGAAGATAGCGGTCTATGGTTTAGGACTAGAACCAGATTAACCCAGTATCAGAGGAACCTACTTCTCCTGAGGTAATTAAACAAGATGCTTTGGTGCGCTGTACCACATGCAGCTAACTTTTTCCCTCTCACTGCTCACCTGCTGTAGTATGGGATTGGGCTTGGACCCGAGTGGATTGTGTGGCAGGAACAGCAGCAGTGCAGGGCCTTTCATCAGCTCCTGTTCCAGGAGGCGGGACTTTATTCCTGGGGGCTGCATCCACTGGAGGACGGTCTCGCGGTGTTCAAACACCCAGCTACAGATGGCCTCTGACGTGAAGTTACGCTCCCGTCGGGGGAAAATCTGAAAGAAAAGAAAAACATACAGCACGATGCAAGTGCAATGCCTTAGTATCCATCCAGAATTATATTACACAGAATTTATTCAGTGTTTTGTATTTTAGCCATTTTTTGTCATCTGTGGCCTGATGACATTGCTCACCAAAGAGGAGTTAAATCTTCTGTGGAGGTAAACTGTTTCGTCTTCTTCCAGTGAGATGGCCTCAGCCACCTGTTTGTTGGTCACGACCCCGAAACGTATAACTCCGCGGTAATCTGCACCAGAAAAATGGCAAGACTCAGGAGCCAAGACTGAAAAAATGTGTCCTTTTCAATCCTCACTTATGGTAAATTTGAAACACACACAGGACATTACCCACATCATTTAACCATTATTGTACTTTCTGATTTTTATTTATGCTGCTTTCTTCCCTGCTCCAATAGCCAAGTTTCCCCATGATTCCTACTCCAATCCTGCATTCTAGGCATGATTACAGCTGCAACTAGCATTTATTTTCATCATCAATTAATCTGCTGAAAACCTAATAATTCAATCAATTAAATGCTTGGTCTACAAAATAGCAGGGAAAAATGGAAAATTCTGTTCCCAGCACCTAAAATAACTTATTCAAAATGCTTCTTTTGTGTAAACAGCAGATGTGAACTCAAACATAGTATATATGAGTATAGCTGCAACAGTTAGTTGATAGATTGAATAGTGATTCATCTTGATTGATTTTTCTTTGAGCAAATTTATCGCATTTTTCTTCGTTGCAGATTTATCGACTAACTGATTCATCGACTAAGTGTTTCAGCAGTAAGAACTGGTCCCAGTGCTGTATGATCACTTCTTACCCCTTTTGAGGGTCTGCAGGGCAGAAGACAAATATGTGATGTACCCCGGCGGCTGAGGGGAGGAGTTAAACTGGAAGAAACCCACCACTCGAGGCTGGAATTACAGAAGACACGGAATACATCACATGGTTAAATAAGACACCTCAGATAAGGTGACACACTTCAGCCAAGAAATTCAAACATTCAGCTCATTTCTTCAAGAGAGTTATTAATAGCAAATTGCATAACTGTAACTCTCTGTGGTACATAATGGGCGAGCAGACACAGTCAGGCGTCAGATGACCTGAGGCCAAACAATACCTCGTGGTAAGAGAGGAACTCCTCCAGCGTGGCTCTGGATGGGAGGTAAGTGAGCGGAGTGATGACTCTGAGGATAAAACTTTCCACATACGGAGCCACAAACGGACCTTTGTACTCTATAGGCCCAAACCTGCAGCACAGAAACACAAAGACAAACAACATAATGGGTCATTTAGGTGACCTCCCACTAACAGCTCACCTGAGCAAGTTAAGATGCTATTTAACATCAACGTTATCAAAATCATGCAAAATTAAAATAACACTCTAAAACAGGAACATTCATGAAAGTCCTTTCAAGTCCTTCAGATAACATTCTTCATATGTTTACAATTTATCTAAAATTTCCTCATCCTGATTGTCCACAGTGTAAATTTACTGTACATGTAGGGAGGAGGGATCCTCTGTTGCTCTTCTGGGGTTTCCTCAGTTTTTTTCTCCATTAAAATATTTTTTTGGAAGAGAGTTTTTGTGACATTGGACTATAGAGATAAAATTGATATGACTTGATATGCTGCACTTCAAAGTGCTTCACACTGGAGGCCTCACAACCAAACTAGATGGAAATGTCGCCCCAGGCTCTTCACATTTGGATGCAAATTTTAATACATTTTTTATTTCTTTGTAATTCCAAAGACTAATTTGGACTAAGTAATTACAAAAACAATTTTTGTAATTTTATAAACAAAGTCATTAATCTTAATCATTAATTTGTTAGTTACAGCTTTGCATCAATTGTACAACCATTCCTATGGATCAGCCACAGTTTTACTCTCGGTGTCTCCATGGAGACCGTGGATGTTCCTAACTATATTTACCTATCTAAGGGTTACTCCTGTATTTCTATTCCTGCACTGTTGGAAAATAAATGTAAGAAGAAAGATATTCTCCCATAAGAAACATTCAAGCATTTAAATAACAAGGAAATAAGAGCAGATAAATTGGTTAAAACCGTTTAAGCCAGGAAAACAATGTGGAAATCCAATCTACAAATGGTAAGAGGAGTCAAAGACTAAAATCTTATTTATGTTTTTCCAAAGTAGTGATTGTAATATAACAGCTGAGGCACCCTGTGGAGCCTCTGACTGTACAAGGCTTATGGAGCAAAGCTTTAAGTGTGTTTTCCTGTTTTGTTTGTTCTTGTGCTCATGTACCTGCCAACAGTTTCACACTGTTTCAGTGATCTACAGGGTAGGGATTAGGAAACACAGCAATCCACCAAATACTGGCAGGAAAAGAGAAGACTGCGAGCAAAGTAAGCATGGAAGCAAACAATGCAGAGTTCAAAAAATCCGCTTTGCAAATTTTTTATTTTTAATTCAATTTTACATCTAACCTGTACAGCAGACCTCTGTCCTGCCAGATAAGGAAAACCTCCCAGAATAACACTTTGGAGGGTAAAGAAAAAAGAAAAAAAATCGATGTACCCTCAGAAAGAGTAACAGAGGAGAAAGTCCTCTCCCAAGATGGGAGTAATACATGTCATGTGTACAGAAGACACCAACAAGTAAAATTATGGAGGTGACAGACTTGGGTAACTAATACTGATGAACAATGAAGACAAGAAAGTGAAAATATTTTCATGTAGAATGCAGTTATGCTGGCCTGGCACATTTCCCACAATTCTTCACTTCTGTGTCTCACCTTCTGTAAAACAGATGGATGATGGGATACTGATAGAAGCGGTTTTGCCTCCTGCATTTCCCCTGACTCCACCAGCAGTTCACAGCCACAAACTGCACCTGTGTGTGTGTGTGTGTGTGTGTGTGTGTGTGACAGAGACAGTAAGACAGGGTTAAACAAACAAAATGAATTCCGGACAGGTTATGTTATTGCTCTTAGTCGTGTGTGGATTGAGGCTTGTTCGTGTCTCATTTACATCATATCATAAATGGAGTAGCTCTTTGTTGCTGTTTGTCAGTTTAATCATTCATCAAACACCACTTTATCTTAGCACTTTAGATAACAAGCCCCAACATTATCCTGGAAGTTATATTCACCCCTCTAAATGTTTAATGTGTCTGTGTAAGTTGACAAGCATGTTACTGCAACAAGCTCTTTCCTTCTGCTGCAGTTACATTTACCGCTTGGTATTTAAATAATCCTGCACGGTTGTGCTTGTTGAGACCCCCAGGTGCCCTGTACCTGTTTAGCCAGCTTCTTAGCAACCTGCTGCACTTCCTGTCGGGCAGCCATCGAGTGAGCACACCACGGTGCGTAGAAGAAGATGAGAGACACCTCTGCCATACTCCTCAGACGCTCCACCTGGAGAGAACATGTTCTCGTTATCGACGTAGATATTCTAGACTTAATCGTTGTCCTAGACTGTAATTCTGTCTGTGTTTTAAGGACGATCTTGAATTTATTACAAACTCACCTGGTCCAGCTGACCCAGGTAGAGGTCAACTACCGGGGCCTCGGCAGAGAAGAACCGCACCGGAGGCCGAGCAGCTGCCACCACATTCTTAGCACGGCTACAGAAAGAACAAGGAAAGATTTTAGTCTAAGTCAGAAATCATAATCACAGCAACAATATGGGGTATGTCATGCGACAATATTTATCCTGAGCCAATATAAATCAGTTGCTCTGTCACACTGTTCATACTGTGTGTGATGAACTACTTTGATTTGTCCAGTATTTAACTTGCTGAAATAGCTACAACAGACATTTTTTGTTTGGTTATTTGATCCTGTTTCATACTTGAATTTGCAAAAAATGTAATAGATCACAATATACATGGACATTAGAGATGCACTAGTCTGACCTACCTGATTGGTATTGACTCCAATATCAGTGTTACCTTACATACAAATGATTCCAATGAGTTGAGATATACTGATTTTAAATTTGGGGAAAATAAAGCACAGGAATTGGATCAGTACTCTGCAGGGACAGATACCCAGAGTTGATGTATTGGAAACAGTATCAGGTGAGAAGAGAGAAAAAGTTGGATCAGTGAATGCATGTATCACAATATGAAGGGATATGATCTACAGAATAACGTCCCCCAGTGAACTATGCAGAAAGATGTTCATGCTGTGGGGTTGTCACAGCTGGAGCATTGGCGACCACAGTCACTGAACCACAGAAGAAGAAGGGTTTTACTGAACTCATTTGTCTACAATTTTCTTAAAGTCTCAATCTCTCTGGCAGGAAGCTCCACAGCTGGGTTCACCAAGTGCGTGTTGTTTACTGCTCAAACAGTGAACCGCTTAATCAATAAGCTGATCGACATATTAATCACCAACAATTTTAATAATCAACTGATTGTTTCAGTTGTTCATCAAGCAAAGATGCCAAACATACTCTGGTTCAGGCCCGTCAACAGAGTAACCATCTTAGTCTAGTTGGATAATTTTGTTTCAATCAACTAATCATTGCAGCTCTAATTTTGAATTTAGAACTTTTACTTGTTCTATATTTTACAGTTTTTAACTTTTCTACTTTTCCTCAATTAAAAAATTGCAATACTTCTTCTACCACGTCTCAATGGAATAAAAACACAGGATGTGCCTGAGATAATTTGTGTGCGGTTTGTTTCAGTTTCAATCTTTCAAGCTGAATCTCCACAGCTGGATTCACTGGAACAATGACTGACAGAGCTTAAGTAGGTTGTTACACTGCTGCCTTCAGGTCATTTACAAGCACAGAGGCCAAAATCTTCATGTTAAAATCCACAATTAAATGAGCACAGTAACATTCCTGGGTAGAAAACGATCTGTGTAAATGGTTTAAAGTGTTAGTTCATCCTCTTGTCCTTCACCAGATCTCCTACGGGCCCCACTATACGTTGCAGTTTCTTCATTTTCTTGACTAATTGATAAGATCAATAAAATGCCAAAAAATTGCAGAACTTAGGCAGAGCTTGCCTAAGGCTTTCAGTTCTGTTTACTATTTGTGCAACACAAAAAACTAACGCAATTTGGGAAAATACAACTTTGCAACAAACGAGCTCAACATAAACTAAAAAAAATGAAGGTCTTAAAAGTAGATTTTGACACAGAGTCCCTCCACAACAGAAAAGCCACAGGATGGAGGACCTTACATAGATGATACAGTTTGAGCTTCAGTCATACAATTTTTTTTGACAAATGCAATTAATCAAATCATGTAGACCCAACAGACATGGAGTAATCCTGTGTCTTTTGGCTAAACTGGATTACCAGTCAGGTAAAGTGGGCAACTACCCCATTTATTTGCACCACTAACATACAATATCAGTTAGCAAATTCTCTGACCCCGTCTTGTAGAGGGGGCCCCTTTTGGAGGTTGCAATTTGTGGTGCTGTTGAACCATTTTGCATTACACAGAGAGGAGTACATGTAGTCTGGCATACCCTTATCAATTTGAATCGTGGGAGGACTCATAATAGTATGTAGTTCACACCCTCTAAAATAATCTTCAAAACAAAAACAGAACACTGAAACCTCCATGAAGGTAGGATTTATTGCAGGACTGGTGTATCAGGCAGCATCAGTTTTGGCTATGTGTTCCTAATAAAGTGCCAACTGAGTGTATATTGCTTCAGCACATGAGGTCTGGCTTCACAAGACTTCAGGTGGCAGGGTTCATATTCAGAAGATGATAGGTGGAGGGGTCAGTAGAGGTGCTCAGCTGCAAATTCTCTTAATGACAGGGCTGAGTTGATTGTTACATTATTGTCTTCAGGGGTCATTTATAAGAACAGAGGCCAAAACCTTGACAAAAAGCACAGTTAAAAGGAGTACGGTGACACTCAATAGAAGAAGTCCACCGTCTGTTTAAACGGGTTAAAGCATCAGTTAATCCTCTCGTCCTACAGCACACGTCAGTTTCTCTCAGATGCAACCTTACGACTTAATAAAGACCAGATTATAATAACGAGCAGCTGATTCACAGATTACTGATGCTACAACATTTGAAGTGAACCGTTCAGTTATGATGTTCAGTAGTTGTCATGTAACCCAGGTCGAACAAAAACAAGCCCGCACTAACAGAAAATTAACATAAGCTGGTCTTGTTTACCTGCATGTGAACTTGACAGCCAGTATAAGCAGGACGCCCAGCACGATAGCCCCGCAGAGTAGATCCGGTCTCCGGGCCATCAGAAACAGCACCTGCCGGAGAGACTGCCGCACCCGGCGCAGCATTACAGCCTGTCGTCGGCTCTCGGTCCCATTTATACGCCCCGGCTGCTCAACGCGTCCATTTGCCTAACTAAGGGGAGTGGGGTGGGAGGAAGACTTGTTCGCCGACAGACAGAGCTAACCTGGATTGGACATCGGTGCTGCTGGTGTGTACGGTATTCAAACACGGTCAGACCAACCTTTCTTCCCCACGTAGACTTTTCACTTCCGCAACAAGGACGTTGGGGGGTTGTCTGCGAAATGTTGTCGGCGGTTTAAAAACGCGCGGTATGTTTGACACCGTCATCCAAAAGTAGATTGAAAAAATACGATCGATAGTAAGATTGGCTCATCTTACAGAAAAGCTAAATTATAAATAATAATCATTTTTTAAATTTATTTTACTTATTCTTTTGCGTTTTGAGTCTTACGTGCTCTTTTGAGACAGTTCCTACGTTGTTATGGCGACAGCCGCTGCTGCCATGACCACCGTGGAACGCTAGAGGGCGGTCGCTTTGAATCTTCAATCAATTAAACTTCATTGACATTTGGAAGGGCAAATTACGATTTCTATTGATTGTTATGGATAAAGAAATACAAAAAACTAAACATAAAAACAAACAAAAAACACGTATTTCTTCAAATGTCACTGCACTGTTACTTTTTATTTCATGAACTTAAGAAATTTAACAGTAATTGTGAGATAGATAGTTTTTTTTATGAGGAAAAACAACAACAGGATAACATTATTTAAAAATCTTTATTTTTCCTTGGTCATTGGAGAACACTGACGAACAAAATCACAGTGTAGAACTTTTAAGTGCAAATGAACAATGTAAAAAATAATGTCTTTGATTGGCTCTACCCACCCACCCACCACATGTAAATGTATGCTGCAAACAAAATTATTTTGAACATTACAAAAATGTGCAACGCAATCTTTCTCAGCAGTACAAGCAAATAAAATCTGCTACAGTTTCTCCTTAAAATCATAAAAAAATTGAAAATATCTGTATCAGCATCTCAAACAATTTATAAGAACATAATTTTTATTTCCAATCCAAGTGCCACAAATCATGTGAAAGGAACATCTGCAACTCCTGGAACAAACTTCACTGTTGAACATTTGCTTACCATGGCTACAATCTTTTTTCCCTTGAATCAGTGTTAAAACCTGAGTCACAAAGAGGACCCAAACAGCACATTGAAAATTATGGAGAATGAGAATTTATACACACTTGTAACACCGCTTCATTCAAACTGATACTTCAAAAGCAACAGTTGTTCATTTAAGTGATTGTGGATTACATGCCAAAAAGACATGAAAAATCAATTTAAACAAAAATGTATTATATTTGTTTTGTTCCACTGTCAGTAGCCAGGTCTGCATATGCATAAAAAAAGCTCACCTTAAACGGGACTACAGCCATCAGTGATACAAAGCTTTTAACTGTCAGGAAACTGCTTATGAGGCCAGTCTTCACTGCCACCAATGTTTGAACATGACTTAAATTACTGCCCCCTAGACCATTTAGGCAATGTGGTTTGTGAATGCACTGTGCACGCAGAGAGAGATCACTGTGGTAGTCTCTCCGAACCAATAAGATCACAGATATTCGACTGTTTATCTTGTTGGTTTTGCTTCTCCTAAAATAACTCAAAGCCTCTCGTTCCACATGGCAACCATCCAGCAGAGAGACAAGACTGGAAGTGAGAAAACTTCCTTTCCACCAGCAAACAAAGCCAGTCTCATATGAGTTTAATGCTGAAAATAAACACCTCTCTTCAGCAACTGGATGTCTGGCTATTTACTTTATTTGCTGTGAACTGTATGACATTAATTGGGCACTGACTACATGCAGTTTGTTACAGCGCCTGTGTTTCCGGGTGCATTAGCTGCTGCACCACCAGGTCTATATTTATGATGGGACTGAAGTAAAGCGCCCAGTAGAAGAGGCAGTTGCACACAAACTGAGGGACAAAAGGCCACAGGAGGGCAAAGGCAAACCCCTGAGATAACATCTTCCACAAGTGGTTCCACATCTTGCGTGGCAGAGTCCTACAGAAAGATAATAAGGTGGTAAGGTCAGTTAATAAGTTCAGCATCAGCACTAACAGTGAGTGCAGCATCCCTGTTTTCAATTACATAAATCTAAAACACCCCAGATTGTAAAACACAGTGGAAGTTCAAGGGAGTACCTAGCACTTATAGGTTCTTAAAACTTCAGGAAATGGGTAGCTACAGGTTAGAGGTTGTTAAGTTCCGTAACAGAAAAGGCCTTTATGTTAATGCATGCGTTTCTGTCAAAGAAAAAAAAAAAAACAGAACAGAAAGAAAGCACCCAGCCCTCCCACAGTGTGTACCTGATCCTGGCTGCTGTCCAGAGTCTCCACAGGGCACAGCCTTCCAGCACAGACAGCAGCATGGCGTTCACGATAATGAAGCGAGATGTCCAGTAGTGGACAGCCAACCAGTCCCAAGCAAACTCTGCTATCAGCTGGTATGGAAGCAGAAGGTACTTCACAAGAAACTCTCCCCACTGTCGCCAGCTGGGCTCCAACTAACACAAGAACATCATGGAAAACAAACAAGAAAACAGGAAAAAGACTTTAAAACCATTAAAACAGGTATTAATGGAAGTGAGATTTTTTTTGACAGTACAAAAAACTCAATTGGCCTTTTTATTTTCATATTCATAATTCTACTTCACAGAGTAGGAGCTCTAGGAAAGATGACCTGGATGCTACACCTATACTGGCCTAAAATCCTACCTTTTAGACTAAATAGTTGTCCACATCATAATAGTAAAAAGTAAATTCATTACCACACAGTGAATACTGTTCTGGTACCATTAGGGTGTAATTCATATGGAAATCTAACGAAGTGAGACACTAAAAAGGTTCAATTATGGCCACGTTAATGCTCACAGCATCATCTTAATATAATTATTAGCTGTATCCACCACATAATATGCATGTAAATGCACAGCCTACCTCCCCTTTACAACTGGATTTAACGATATTAGGTTGGTGGTTTGTTTGGTTTTTGTAAGTGTCACCTGTGTGTTGAGGAAGCTGCTCTCCACTGATTGGTCGATGTGCGAGATGCCCGGACAGCATGTGTGCAGGAAGGGCAGGAAGGTTTCCGAGTAGTCGAATAAATACAAGTATAAGAGTGTGAGACGAGGGGAGCGCTTCAGTGCATACAGCAAGAACAGTGACTTCCCCGCATTAGCTGCCTGGTAGAAAGTGATAGAAACACAAGTAAACAGAAATATAACATAACAAATGCACTGGCTGGAGACTCATTGCTTAACATCTGTACTATGGAGCACTTTCTTCAAACCAATTTAAAGGTGCAAAGAAATACTTGAAACTAACTAACTTACATTAGTGCAAATATCTTCACATTTTGTGAAATAATCTGAGCACTTACTTTGTATTCCCAGAGGTTCTGCGGAGGTTTGACCCCCAGGGCTTTAACTCTGTCCAGTTCAGCCAGAACAGCGCGTCGGTGAGCCTGATTCTCTATGCTGTAAGGTGGCTTTAACAACTCTTCCTCCCCCAGCATCAACAGTAGTCTGAAGCAAAGAAAGCAACACCACATGGTATGAACATGAAGATCACATGCATAAACTTCCATGTTTTCCTTTGTATTGTTGGACTGTTCTGTAGAAGGCAAGGCAAAGCAAGGCATCTTTATTTATATAGCGCATTTCATACCAAGGCAACTCAATGTGCTTTACATAAAGACAAAAAAAAGAACAGCATAAAACAGCATAAAAACAAAAGAAAACATAGAAGAGTAAACCTAAATAGAAAAGTGATGCAACTAATGATTATTTTCATTGTTGATTAATTAACATTTGATTATTCTTTAGATTTTTTAAAAATAAAATGTTTAAAAATAATTAAAAAAGTCCAAAGTTTCCCAGAGTAAGAGGCAACATTTTAAAATATCTCGTTTTATTAAACTAATAATTATATAAAGCACACAAAACAGCCAAACATCACATTGGAAAAACTGCAATCACAAAATGTTTGGCGGTTTTAATAGTTTAGTAGTTGTGCAGATGAAAGATGACACTGTGTTTAATAAATATGGCTCAATTCAGTTTTTATTTTGTATGGTCAAATGTATCTGCAGTTAAAAATCAAACCAGAAAAAAGCACTCCATAAATTCTGTTTTATGTTTCTACCTTCCATTGACGTTTTCCTGTTGGAAGGGTTCTCTGTAAAGCTGGGCCCACGGTCCCAACTGTTCCAGCCAGGACACCACCTCCTCTGGCGTCCAGTGAGACACTGGTTTGCTGATCAGTAGGTCATGCTGCTCCACCACGCCACTGCTCCAGTGATACACCAACACCATCACCTGGAAACAAACAGGCAATAACAAACAAGGCCCAGTGACTCCTCGTTTACCCTGTACCTCACCAGGATGTTTTACATAATTAGATGCAAAGAAAAGATTTAGTTCACAAAGCTCTGGATGGTTAGAGGAAAGGGATTAACAGGTTTTCATGGTGGTGGGAATTCCTTATATCCGTGAACATATTAATTTGCTCTTTAATTTGTTTTTGATCTGATAACAATGTGAATGATTTGATTAACACAAGCTTGAATTGAACAACATCCTTATCACAAACAACTTGTTACTTATTTAGGCTTAGCTCTGTGAAACTGTGGTGCAGCAATGTGTGCGTTTTAACAAGTTCTCCATCAACCTTCTTACTGTTTCCATCACAATCCCTGCATGCCATCTGGTATGGAAATTAGCACATAATATGTCCTATTCACTAATTTATGTTGAGCTAAACTGCTATTTTTGTGTCATTTGGTAATGGACCAAAAACAATGTTATTGTGAAACAAAGAAAAAGAGAAGTACTTTAAAAAATGGTTTTTAAATATGACTACCATGCATGACAATTAACCCCACTATCATAAAATTGTTCATGGCTAGTTGTTGAGTCAAGCTCTGCAAGTTTTCATTTAGCACAATGATATATATCTTTGCATGGATCAAGTTAAAGTGATCACGATGATGATGTTAAAGGTCAACTACACAATTACATGCAAACACTATATTCTCTGCCACTGAGAATAACAGTGCAACATGCTGTTCTTAAGCAGGAACTTAAAATATCTTTTGTAAGGAAGTTACACTAACCTACTTTAAAATGTAAATATTATTTATATTATAGTGTAATGTCTACTTGAAATGATAATACCGGGTATTTTCACTCTGGGATGGTTGTCCTACTTTTTCCCGCCATAATGACATATTTTGATAAATTATCACTAATCATTACCTAATGATAATTACATGCAAGTACTAAGTACGTGCATCTCAGTTTGCATGGAATGTTATTTTTCCAGTACAGCTCACATGAGCCAAAGAAAGCACAAAGATGTTTTGCAGACAGGCCCAGGCCTCCTTTTGTTTTTCCTAATATGGCCTGATTCAATAATGATGTTCATACACAGACTGGGGTCAAAAACAGGACCATGCTGTAATCTGTTTACACACAAACACAAATTTTCTGCCACGTGGCCAAGACACACAGTGACGTTGCTCCCAAGTGCCACATGGACAAAATAAACATGTACTGTCTACATGATATGAACCACCGACCCCTTGGTCCACTGCTGTGATGACCTTTAAATATTACACACAGCTGTTGTTCAAACCCCTTTGGATAAAATATACAGCAACCTAAAAATACATCTGTTAAATGTAAAGTCAAAATATTTAAATGCTTGAATCAGAATAAACAGTGCAAGTGTGACATTAACTGGCCATCCTATAGTGGTTCAGGTTTACATTCATTCCCTCCAAGGATACATTTGGCAATATCATGAAGTAAAAGATTTGGCACAAGGAAAAACTCTAGCGAGACACTATGTATTACAAGCCCTGTGACAGATACAGGACACTGACAATGAGTAACACAGCATCTTAAACCCTAATCTGCTGCATCTTACTGGGTAATAGTCTTATTTACAAATCCAATAATGCAAACTTATTTAACTAATTATTCACTAATCATGTTGCTCAAAATGTATTTTGTTTAAAATTGTAAGTTTTTACAGCATCTTTCTCCACAGCAACAAATGTTACAGAAAAAGTAACTTTCTATACCAAACTTTGCAGAGAGCCAGAGCCAATAAGAAAGGAAAATCACAATAACACAATTTGAAAACTGTGTTGAAGTGAGGTTAGGTTTGTGTGCCTCATCAATAAATCAATCGCCCCATTAAAAGGGAAACTTAAAACCAGGTTGGCACCTGATAAGTGGGTCAGAATACCAGGCACCATGGCATCAATACTAAAGACGTAATTTTACTACAAAAGATAATTTGGTTTTTACTGCTGTTGGATACTTACAGCGACGCACGTGAGTGCAACTAGGACGCCAGAGAAGAAGAAGCCTGCTCCTTTGTGCTGGTTTGTCCTGGATCTACCCAAGTTGTCACCGTATCTAAAAACATGTAGATATTTCATGAAAGCAGGCCCCTTTAACAACAGAGGGATCAAATAAGAGAGAGCACAGATCAGACACCAGACAATTTCATATAGATAACACCATCATTGTCAAGCGGGAACTCCAGCGATTTTACACATCAGTCTGTTTACACCAAAAAGTTGTGTAAAGCCTTTGTGGGTCTACAGAGAGCTGCATGAAGTCTGATCAATTTCCTGAAGTGATGTGACCTGAGGCAGCATCATCTGGGGCTGAAGACCAAACAAGTGAGTTCACGAGACCTCTATAGCCTGCTCTTGCTAGCAGCTCAAAACTATATTAGAGTCTCTGATTCTCCTACTTCAATTTTGATCTTTTTGTTTTAAATTGGCCATCTTGAGCCTGACAGTGTTACGAAAGTGCAACACTAAAGCAATGTAATCCTCTTTTAATGTAAACCCCGCTGACACACTCCAAAGCTTTACACCACAACAGCTTGTGTCTGGCGTTGTCCTGTACTACCTCTGGAAGGCCAGCAAGCTCCGGGAGATTTTAGGGTTCGCCTGGATCTCCACTCTCCTCCGCTCAACAACGTCACTGAACAGCTTATCAGTTGCATCCCTAAGAAGAACAGGATTATATAAACATGTGGCATTAGTAGATGAAAGTGAAATGTACAACAAGTTGACAAAAGAAGGTGAAGGTATGATTATGTTCCTCAACCTGTGTCAGAAGAGCACACAGAGTTCTGCTACAGATTCTCCTTCACACTTTGCCCCCTCTCTGCTTTGTGTTGTGAAACAGTTTAATTCAATTTTCCACTTTGGTACAACAGCTTACAGTTCCCTAATCATGTCTTTCTGTTTCAGACGTAAAACACGCATATAAAACACGTGTAGTGATAATCTGATGTAAGTGACAGTGTAAAAAGACATTCTCTTTTCCTCACACCCAAGTTTTAGCCTTGTTCAAACATATTTCTTACATAATACATCAGTGCATCATTTCCTATTTTCCATGTTTCATATGTCAAAAAAAGGGAACTCAAGATGTAGACAGACAAATGTTTCTCGCTAATTGAAGTAGTGGTCATTTCTGATACCAAACTACAACTATCTGTGTGACAGCAGTACATGGCTTCATTTTTTTTTTTTCTTTTTCGTCTTCACCAATAGAGAGAAGACATTTGGAAGTTGACAATATGGAAGTTCATTTTGTCAAAGTTACTGCCAAATTAGTCATCAATCCATTAGTCATTGGTGTTTCTATCAGGCAGGAGATATTACACAGCTTCTTTAAGGAAATTCTACAATAGTACAGTAGTATAAGCAATAATGATGCATCATCTATGGCTAAGTGTCAAGTCTTAATTCTTTTTGTGTAGCACCGGAAATGTGTCTGTGTCTATATAAAAACTGTCAAGTCGAGCTAAAGCCAAAGCCAACAAGTTGACAGCTTTAAGTGCAGGTGTGAATACACATTTGACACATTTGAGATCCGATTACTCAGAAAAACACTTGGAGGTGGACTGGGCCACACTAAAGGAAATGCATAACCATTTCATATGGCTCTCTCTCTCGCTCTCTCACCCTCTCTCTCTCTCTCTCTCTCTCTCAAAAGTCCTATCAGAGTGGTTAAAAATAACATACATGTTTATTTGCATCTAAATTGGGGGCGTGAAATCTGTTCACAAGTGGTCACTGGAGACACTTGTGGATATATATTCTAATGTCAGGTGTGAACTGACTTGCTTTATTTACCTCTTCTTTACTCATATTTACAGACTGAAATTTTTTTTTTTAGCCAATTTTAGACTGTTTTTTATTTAGGCAGTTATACAAGCAGCTTGTTTAGACCCCATTTGGACCTTTGCCTTCTTTTGTTACATTATAAAAAGTGTTCAATAGAAAAAAACAAGGTTATATGACTGGTTAGAAGTTATACTACTGTCAGATTGCCATGAACATCTTACCTCAGAAGTATGTTGATTTTAGGAAAGCCCTCCCACTTCTCTCGGCACTCAGGGCACTCATTCTTGTGTGATGACTCCCACCACAGAGCCAGACAGTGGCGGCAGAAGTTATGGCCACAGGTCAAAGTGGTGGGGTTCACTAAGATGTCGTAGCAACAGTGACAGGAGAATTCATGTTCTGAGATGTTGTTAGTGGTTGAGGAAATCGACTGAGAAGATTCAGGTAAATGAGAGGAGTCATCCATTGATGCTCCCATACCGTCATCTGTTGAATCCCGCTCCATCTGGTGGAACATATTCAAAACTGAAGAAAAGAAGGAACAAGGTTACAAAGGAAAGACCAAATGGCTTAAGTGATATAAGTTAAAAGATTAAACAAAGTGCAATCTCTGAAAGCTTTTCAGAAACAGCTCGCAATTTAAAAGGACTATACCAATGCTTTTGAATGTTTAAATCTATTTACTTCTATACACATACAGTTATATGCAAAAGTTTCTAAGCAAATTTGTTATCATGTTGATTTTCAAAGCAACTTTTTACTTCATAAATTAAAAATAGAAAAGAAATCAACAGTAATGGCATTTGCAAAGGTTTGGGCAACCTACAAAGTAAGTACTTAGCAACCCTCACCGCTCCATGCTCTCAAATGCTTTGGGCTATCTTGCATTTTTGAGATCTACTCACAGATTTTCAATGATGTTTCAAGTCAGGGGACTGTGAGAGCCGTTCTGAAAGTTTCAGCTTGTGTTTTTTGAAACAGTTCATGGTGGATTTAGACTTTTGCTTTGGATCACTGTCCTGTCGTTGAAGCCAGGTTCTTTTCAGTTTCAGTTTCTTGACCCACTGCAGCAAATTTCCATCCAGAATTTGCTGAAATTTAGTGGAATCAATTCTTCCTTCATTGGGCAATGTTTCCTCTGCCACACGACCCCAAAGCAAATTATTTCCAACCCTATGCTTAACAAAGAGGATTATTATTGATGTGGTAGGATGCCCAAACTTTTCCACATGCCACAATTACAGATTTTTTTTTTCTATTTTTAAGATTTCATGAAATAAACACTGACAGTGACAGTGCATCAACATTTGCACAGAAGCTCATTGTAATGTCTGTCTGCTGCAGGGGTTGTATTTACTCTCTTTAACTTAAAAATAGAACTAAATATGTTATTTGTCCAGGGCTGCCCAAACTTTAGCATACAACTGTATGGCAGCTTACACACTGACTCATCAGTATTAACAATCTAACAAAGTCATATATAATATAATATGCCAGACAAGGATCATTTTACTGCAGGGTGAATCCTTTCCGCACATTTTCCTATCAATTCAAATGTACTTTATTAATCCAAGAGTCTGGTATTAGCAGTTTTACTTCCTGAAGGATCTGAACACTTCTTCATCGCATGTGGATACAACTAGACAACTAAACATCAAAATGCATTCATATTAAATCCACTTGCAGTATTTTGTATGCAGGAAGGTGTGTCATGATAGCATTAAATAAGCTAGTGTACACACACCGGGCAGCAGACAGTAAGGCGGTCTACACCAAATCATGAAACAGAAAGAAAGCAGTAAGTAACGTTGGTTTGGCCCCTGACATGTCTCATACTTGTACAGCAGCAGGCAACGTTAACTTATCACAATAGTAATCCGGACGTTAGCTGTAACTAGCTAGCTAACCGTTAGCTACAACCTAGGTCAACAACAATATTTACAACCTCACGTTATTACTCTTCTGTAAAGCAGAAGGAAAGAACGGTTTGCTGACATTACAGATCGCAAAATATAAGTTAGGTTTATAACTGATAATGCTAGTTAACCAGTAACTAGTTGATAGCTCACAGTAAGCGCTAAGTTAGATTTGCTAAGTTAGTAACCACTGAGGAACGGCGTTCAGAAACAGTCTTACCTCGCCTCAGGAATGTCCTTCGACAGGTGACCAGTTGGAGAATGACATTACTATAAGGCTAACCAGCTCACGGCTTCTTGTTGACACTCAGACTGAAATTAAACCGACCATGGACCACGAAAATGTTTCAGGTTTAGTAGCTGTCGCCATCCTCGCTGCTATGGAAAGCCCCACACACACAGAAGCGCGCGCGCGCACACGCACACACACACACACACACACACACATACACACAAGCGTAGGCGTACGTCAGTGTGTCGCTTGATAACCTGTGAGCCGCCTGTTACCTGGGGTACAGGTGAACAGGTGAACAGGGAACAGGTAAACAGGGTACAGATGAACAGGGAACAGGTGAACAGGTGAACAGGGAACAGGTGAACAGGGAACAGATGAACAGGGTACAGGCGAACAGGGAACAGGCGAACAGGGAACAGGTGAACAGGGAACAGACGAACAGGGTACAGGTGAACAGGTGAACAGGTGAACAGGGAACAGGTAAACAGGGTACAGATGAACAGGGAACAGGTGAACAGGTGAACAGGGAACAGGTGAACAGGGAACAGATGAACAGGGTACAGGCGAACAGGGAACAGGCGAACAGGGAACAGGTGAACAGGGAACAGACGAACAGGGTACAGGTGAACAGGGAACAGATGAACAGGGTACAGGTGAACAGGGAACAGACGAACAGGTGAACAGGGAACAGATGAACAGGGTACAGGTGAACAGGGTACAGGTGAACAGGTGAACAGGGTACAGGTGAACAGGGAACAGGTGAACAGGGAACAGGTGAACAGGGAACAGGTGAACAGGGTACAGATGAACAGGGTACAGGTGAACAGGGAACAGACGAACAGGTGAACAGGGAACAGGTGAACAGGGAACAGGTGAACAGGGAACAGATGAACAGGGTACAGGTGAACAGGGTACAGGTGAACAGGGAACAGGGAACAGGTGAACAGGGAACAGATGAACAGGGTACAGGTGAACAGGGAACAGGTGAACAGGGTACAGATGAACAGGGAACAGGTGAACAGGGTACAGGTGAACAGGGAACAGGTAAACAGGGTACAGATGAACAGGGAACAGGTGAACAGGGAACAGGTGAACAGGGAACAGGTGAACAGGGTACAGGTGAACAGGGAACAGGTGAACAGGGTACAGGTGAACAGGGAACAGGTGAACAGGTAAACAGGGAACAGGTGAACAGGGTACAGGTGAACAGGGAACAGGTGAACAGGGTACAGGTGAACAGGGTACAGGTGAACAGGGAACAGGTGAACAGGGAACAGATGAACAGGGTACAGGTGAACAGGGAACAGGTGAACAGGGTACAGATGAACAGGGAACAGGTGAACAGGGTACAGGTGAACAGGGAACAGGTGAACAGGGAACAGGTAAACAGGGTACAGATGAACAGGGTACAGATGAACAGGGAACAGGTGAACAGGTGAACAGGGAACAGGTGAACAGGGTACAGGTGAACAGGGTACAGATGAACAGGGAACAGGTGAACAGGGAACAGGTGAACAGGGTCCGTCCTGTGTCGTCCACAGTGATGTTGTAAAAGCCTGAGACACAACTGATTACAGCTTTGTGGCTTTTCAAAGCTACTCGGTTCAAAGTTCAGACTTGATTCAGGGCTGAAGTCTGGCTCTGTATTCTTGACCACGATAATAATAATTGTTTACAATTTCAGACACTGGTTGGTTTGTATGTAAATATCTGTCATTGGCTGGTGTTGTTTACACTTTGTGTGTGTGTGTGTGTGTGTGTGTGTTTTGGCTTGCGCCGTGAACAGTCAACCTGACCAGTGATGATAAAACCAGCTGCTCTTGCATCACCACACCTGTGTATGAGGGTTACCTCACTGAACTGCTGCTGCTGCCATCCCAGTTTCTCTACATTGAGTTTACCTTCGCCAATGGCCATCAATAATGATAGTTATCCCTCGGTAGCAGAGCCTCACCTAATGTTTTATTAACTTATCGACATACTATAATTGTATGGGCTTTCTGCTATGACTAAATAGTACACATACAGCATCCACTTTTTCAGTAACTAGTAAAGTACTGATGTAATAATATAGTACTGACTACTGAGCGCTCATGCAATAATGTAATAATAACATGTTGACGTTCCTTGAAGAGATTTTCTTTGTTCTTTTGTTTGCTGGCTTGCTTTTAATAAATAAACCTACAGAAAACTCAAAGACTGGGCGACTGACTTCTTTTGCCTGCTGCCTGTGCTCCCTGTGGTGCATTAGCAGCATTTTGATTTTAAGTTTTTGAACAAATAGCCACTGCACCAAATGTCTTAGAAAACAGCCAGCAATGAACATCAGTCCATCTGCTGATCTCTTGATTTAATGTTTTCATCACAGAAAATGCAACAGTTTCGGTCCAGTCTGACCTGTTGCCTCAGCTGAGGGATACTTCACTGTAAACGTTTGAAATGAACTTAATTAGCTTCTGGTAGAGAGGTAAGAGGAATTAGTTCTGATTTTTTTTTTTTATTTGAACTTTTGAGAATCCTCCACTGCAAATACTCTCACCGAGCACTTTATCAGAAAAAAGTGAAGTATACTGACATGTACACGGGTTTTGGATGAGTTTTGCTTTGTGACATGGAGCATTATCATGCTGGAAGTAGCCATTAGGAGATGGTAAATTGTGGCCATAAAGGGATGCACATGGTCAGAAACAATATTCATCTGGGCAGCATTTAAATAATGATTGACTGGTATTCAGGCACCCAAAGTGTGCCCACTGCAGCCTCAGATTTTTACCTGACGTGGTCCTCTGCTGTTGTAGCCCGTCCATCTCTTAAAGGAGATCAGCATTTTCAGCAATACTCAAACCCAAACCATGCCAACAGAGTCACTGAGATCACATTTTCCTCGCTTGATGTCAATATTAACTGAAGCTCCTGACCTGTATCTGCGTGATTTTATGGATGGCATTGCTGCCACATGATTGGCTGATTGGATGACTTCAACTGATGAATTCAGTTTTATTTGTATAGCGGCAAATCATAATATACATTATCTCAAGGCACTTTACAGGGTCAAACCCAACAGTTCCCACAAAGAGCAAGCGCTTGGCGACAGGAGGGAGGAAAAACTCCCTTTTAACAGGAAGAAACCTCCAACAGAACCGGGCTCAGGGTGGGGGGGTCTGCCTCGACCGGTTGGGTTTAGGAGGAGAAATAAAGGGGGGGTGGGGGGAGGAGAGAAGAGAGGTGTACAGGTGCACAGGTGTTCCTAACAAAGGGCTCAGTGAGAGCAGCTTTGACTGATCAAGGCTCCTGAACAGGGTGTGCTGTTTAACTCTCCAGCAGGGGGCGGTATGCACCCACCTTCCAGCTGGTGACCTACCATGGACGCTGGAAAAAGAAAAAGAAAAAGGAAAAAAAAAAAAAAAAATAGAAGAAGAAGTGGTGGCGCAACATAGTTTAGCTAACACAGACAGTAGGTGTAGTTCATGACAGCTGCTCCATCCACAATAACGCAACAACTTAGCTTCACTCTGGTCTTCATCCTCTTTTTCTTATGACATCCCTCAGACCCGGCGGCCGTATCGCACTATGTTCGAGGTAACGTTGCTGCTACTCGGGCTGTTGTTGCACTGTACAGCTGGCTGTCGTTGGCCGGGGTTATGGATGTAGCTTAACTATTGCAGCTAGGGGACTTCCAGTTCATTTACCTGCAGGTGAATAAGTGGCACCCTGTTAGCTGTGGGGCCCACCGGCGTGACATCGCTTCAAATATTGATAACCCCCTTTAGCTGTGACATTTAGCAACAGCTGTAAATGAGGACTGTCAGAATAGCCTGGAAGCTAGCTAGTTAGCTGGTGGCGTTTGTTATGAACCACCTAGCGTTGCATTCAGCAGCATATGCAATGAAAAAAAAAAGATTTATTCTCTGCTGTCTGTTGAGGTTGTGAGGAAAATATCAGACGAAACGATAGGTGAAGGTGTCAAGGATAATACGAGCCACAGTAGTTTTTTTTATGCCTGCAGCCCACTGTCATAATACTGCTCTCAGGCATTTAAGATTGAACATCATTCATTTTCAGGGTGCACAGAGACGGCATGTGAATCTGACACTGTGTTTAATCACCTCAACTGCTAAATGCAAATATAGCAAGACTTTCAGACAGATAGATACATGACACTTGGTAGTTAGTTAGAAAAAAACCCCTTAAATAATAGACATTACATTAACAAAGTCTAGAAACCGGTTTTCTACTATACACTCAATTTAAAGTTTATTATCAGAATTTTTATTATATGCAAAAAAAATTATATATGTTGTACTGATAACAAGGTGAGATAAATGTCAAAACATTCACGTTGCTAATAAATAATTGTAGGCCTTATTGTCCCCACTGGCTTTCTGTCATTCTTTGACCTTTATAATCCTGAATTGGGGATTAAATTGCAATTGGTGTGGTATTAAAAAGGTCTTTAAAAAAAAAAAAATTAATTTAGTGTACACTGCAGTAACCATGTGTTGTAGTTTATACATTTAATTTTACTACTTTTTTGATTGGCTGATATAGCCCATGGTTCAAGTAAAAGAATGTTTTTTCATATTCTTTTTTTTTTTCATATAAATGCCCCACAAAGCTCTATGACCTGTTATTACATCTTTAATAAACAAAGTGCTGACACTTGCCCACTTCCCCTACACACCTGTGTAGCAGGTGGACATTAGACAATATTAAATGAGACATTTAATGTCAGACTGCAGGACTGGAAATGCTGGTCACATTCTTAGTAGAACATTTGAATGCACCCAAGTTGTAACAATAGGATGTTGTCTCATTCTGCTGTCATCAATGTGGTATTACTCATCTACCCTGATCTTCAAGTCGAAGATGATGGTCATTGTATACAGAATTTACAGAGCATGTTTTCAGAAGTATTTCTGCCAGCCTAAACTTGTATGATTGCACAGACTTTTGCCCTTGATTGCTGCTACCCTAACGCGGTGGCCACACATTTTAAAGATGTATTGCTGTATGCCTTGCAGGCACTGATTACTGAGCATGAGTGTCTGTTTCTATCTCTCAATAGGATCCTGAACTCCAAGATCCGTTGTCACTGAGTTTAAATGAAAATTATGATGACCATAATTTGACACATCATGATCAAACAAAATCACCAGCAAGTCCCGACTATAATTGTGAGACACCAGAGATTCGAGTAATCATCAAAGAGGAAGAGGACGGTTGGACTGTGAGTGAAAACTGTGAGTGGAAAATCTTAAATCACCTCACTAGATGACATACACACAGTTACTCTGTTGTGATTTGTCACGTTGTTGTTTTGCCTTGTATTGTTAAATACAGATGAGAGCTTCGGCTCAGAGGGAGACAAAGAGGATACCTTTGCACACGATTGTCAGCCACAACTCAAAGCATGTGGGAAAGAGAGCTCCATTTCACATGAAGTGAAGAGACAACAGAGGGTTAATGCGGTGGAGAGATGCTCAGAGGAGTCCGGTGGCCAGAGCTCCTCTGCCAGAGGGGGGCTTCAGAGACACATGCCCATGGACTCTGATGAGAAACCTAAGATTTCCTGTGTTCGTGGGAAGGCGCCGGGAAATGCGACTGCGGATCAGTGCAATAACACAGCAGAGAAATCTTTCTCCTGCCCAGTACGGGAGACAACCCCCGGTCACAAGAGGAACATGAATTCCCATCAGACAACACGAGCTGAGGATGGGTGTTCTTCTCCGCACCAGAGCCTTGATGTAAAACAAAGCACATCTTTGCCAACAGAAGAAGAGCTGCACGAGACCAAAAGATCAGCACCTTGCCAAACAGTATGTAGAAATGCCTGTAGAAATACAGGAAATAGCATTGTGCAAACATGATTCCTTGATAAAGAACAATCTCTCTAACTTGATTTTCTAGCCATCTAGTTGTGGTTTTATATGGTCAGCTAAAGGACTGGAATTTAGATTTACATTTTAGTTTTTATTGCAAATACATTTTAGTAATGTCACAATGGGCCTCAAGCAAAGACTGCTCATATAAATAGATTAGTTCTTAAGTGGCAGGTATGTGATTTAAGATCCAGTGGCATTAGACTTTTCTTAGACGTGTTGTAGGAGTCATGAGTCTCAGGTCTTTGCCTCTCAGTTTTATCTTCTGTTGCACCTGACAATGTATCATCACCTGCTGTAGGCTACTGGATATGTCACTCTCTTGTCTAATGTCTCAGTGACTGTTACATCCTCCCTGACTGCCCCTCACATCAGTAATGGAGAACTTTGATTAAAGCCCAAAGCCTTCCCTCTTTATGCCTGTCACTGCACAGCGCTTGAGAGATGTAAAATGTTGTTTCAGTTTTTATTTTGAAATATAACATAAGTTGTTTACATCTGTAAAACAGTGCAGTAAAATTTCACACAGACAAATGGCTGTCTTAGAAATAAAGATAAAAATACAGTTATGATCCTGAGAGACGATAAACAGGTATAACACCCACATGGACATCAACAGACCTAACTAATCAGCTCATTGTTAACCACTGCACTAGAAATTCTGCATTGTAAAAGTCTTCATCCTTTTCTTTGGTAGCATCTTTCTAGTTAAACTGTTTTCACAAACAGAGCTGCACAGGCAGCTTTACGTGGAAATTTTAGCGGTGTTGATTATGCTAATGACCAAATCTCACGAACGTGTTCCTCCTGATGAACACAACTAGTTTGTGGAGTCAACTGCTATTTTTAGTTTACTTTAAGTATCTGATAAAGTGCGACAATCAAGGTAGAGAGATAACGTTCAAAAGTAACTTACTTTCTTTCACTATGCATTCCAGCCAAATGAGAGAAATGTCAAAATCTGGTGTCACCTCTTCCTGTCAGATTGAGTTGGTGGGTGAAGACGCCTAAAAGATGATGAAAATGAAAATGAGTAGGTTTTTACAGTGTCTTCTGTATTTAGGACTCTCCTGAACGTAAGCCCCCGATGTCACACGGACTCAAGATGACGTCTGCAAACTTAGAGGACCAAACGCTTCATTTGACTGTTAGACTGCAGGCGGGGGAGGATGATGAAGAGGATGAACAAGATGAAGAAATTGGAGGTTTAATCAACTCTGATGGAGAAGTGGTTGAGTGGGATGCCAGTAAGTTATTTGTAACAGCATGTTTACTGAATAGCTCAGACTTCTGCAAGCTCTACGCATTTATTTACTCAAGGGGCCACCCTTGTTTCAGGTTCCCATGGGAATTTTTAGAATTTATTTGGTAAAGAATATTTTAAGTAACAGTTGATTAAAAGTTGCATTCTGGGAGCTGGCATTTAAGTGTTTCCAAAACAACATTTCTGACATTTAGGAAAAGTATCATACAGAGTCTTCGTTATTTTCTTTTCTTCATTATGTTCAGATTCACAGTTTAATGGGGGGTTGTAACTCACAACAAAGTTGTTAAATTGCCCTCTGCTATGCAGCCTGTCAGGTAGATGTGAACCTAAACCTGATGTGAACCTTTTACAGGAGACAGTCCCGACCGAGGCTCTGATTGCACAGGAAGTCCACAGCCTAGCAAGGTAATTTCTCTTCAGGCATAATTTATCAACTTGACAAGGCAAAGGGATGGAAGGGGGCTGTCCCCATTAAGTCTCTTGAAACCATTGATTCCTTAAATAGCCCAAAATGCAGCGTTTCCACTTTGAAAAAGGGGACAGCTAGAAAGGACAAGATGAAAATGTATTGGAAAACAATTTCAGATTTAATGCACACCAAAACTACAATTCATGTGTTAAATGAATTTATCATAGCTGTCGCCAGAATTGTATTTCTGCCTGAGGTCTGTGCAGCAGGTGCATGCTAAAATTAGTAAGGAAGGAGAGCAGCCAGTGGCAGTTCTAGCTTGTATCATGCCCTCATCAATTACATCATCATATGAAATCTGCCCAGCAACTACATGGTTAATACTGATAGTGTACAGAGATAGAAGTGCATTATTTGATAGATTCCCCTGCTCCAGTGGGGGGAACCTGTGGTCAAACTACCCTCACCCCCCCTCCACCTCCCACCACTTTCTTAAACTAGAAAGTCCACCCCCATTGACGTGATGTGCAGACAGATAGAAAATGGAACACGTAAATGAAACTTTTTTTTTATTTTGCAAGCGTCCATGCTGCCCCCCCGACAAGATGCTGCTCATGTCACCCAAATCTAAATCAGCCATTCAGAGCAAATGTCTAAATCTTGACTAACTTTACTGATCAAAATTACTACAGCAGCATGACTTCTGTTTTATGGTAGAAGATCAACATCAAAATATACTTATGAACCGAAATTTAGTCGCTAAAGGAGAGTATCTTCATCTCACTGCAGGGGAGATGATTAGGCAGCATCGCTAATTAACTGTTATCAGTTGCATTTGCTTCTTGAGCAGAGCATCACAGGATAGTTTGGATCACCCCCTATAACTGCCATAAATGCATATGTCCGCTCTGTTTGCAGCCTGAAGCACTGTTACCTAGGGAGGGTTTTGAGGGTATATTTCTGATGGTTTTTAATTATCATGATCACAGGGTATCGGCCTGTCCGAGTCTCAGCTTCAAGGCCAAAGCCAGAGAGACAGCAGTAGTCCAACGCTCATCATGGAAGTTGTGTCTGTGGGAGAAGATGAAGAAAGGGAAGAAGGGGAGGAAAAAGAGAGAGTAGTAAAGATGACAACTGTTTCGCCCTTGTACCGTGGTAAACGGAAATCAAAAGAAAAATTAAAACTGTTCAGCTTGTAAATAATAGTTTTGTCTCAGTTCTGAGTTTATCTTTTCACACGTGATGCCAGCAGGAAAGAGACACAGAAGGAAGAACAAGGTTCCAGAAGTAACAGCGACATCATTAGACGTCTCAGATGCAGAGAAAGAAGGTCCTGCAACGGCTGGTGAGTCTCACTGGGAGACCATATTCACAGTATTGACATAAGTACAGTAGTACATGTAGAGGATTCAACGTAAATGAAATTGTGTTGCTTTCCATACTGAAATATTTTCAACCATTGTGTTTATGTCACACAGTGAGGAGAAGGGGCAAAAGAAAGATTTCAGTAACTCCACTGCTCTCTGGAGAAGATTTAGAGGCAGAGCCTGGAAGTGAGTGTTCCTCCTGATTTTTATGGAGATTCAGTTCATGCTTAAGCATTTGAAATGATAATTTTGCATGTTATTGTATGTTATATGTTTCTTTTGTTGTTTTCTTAAAGTATCAAGGCGTACACGAAGAAAGAGAAATGTCCCCACCGTAGTGGAATCAGAAGAATTAAACACAAAAACGACCCGCCGTGTCGCTGGTAAGACAAGAAAAAATTAGTTTCACTAGTTGGGATGGGTTTTTGATTTAGCTGACTCTAAACATCTGGTTCTTGAACATGTTAAATCAAATTTTCAACTGGTTCTCAATATCCAACCCAGTTCATATGAGAGTTTTATATGTTAGACCAAAGTAATAAACTGTTCTTTTTTTTTCCTCTGACAGCAAAGCGGCCTTACAGAAGAAGGAAAGACACCAAACCATGTGCTGAAGGAGAAAACACAGTTGTTTCATCTGGTAAGAGCAAGTAAAATCTCCTCTGTAGAACCAGTATGGTGTCTTTTGATGAGGAAAGAAATGTTGGGTGTGTTTAAATTGCCTTTGTTTTTTAAATTGGCTTATACCATGTGACTCATGGTTAGCCCAGTTTCACCAGTATTAACTGGTAATATAGGGCATAGTAAAAATACTGCTATGGCTGGGTGCAGTTAAATAAACCTGCTGCAGTGATTTAGAGCATGGGATACACTCACGACAGGGACTGTGAGTTTAATGTTCACGTGCCAGGTAATTTCTGTTAGCAGACACACCCCAGACAGTCAGGTCACGCCATAAGTAGAGATGCTGGGCTTTTTCCATGGTTAAACAAAGCATTAATTAAAACAAGGGAGACACGTATCCAAATATCCAAATGGGGAGCAGCAGTAGTTCTCGACATGTAGTGCCAGTCCAACCTGTGTCATCTATCAGCAGAAAAGACATGCCAGTGTGCACAGTTGATTGTGCAAAGAAAAATAAAAGTGCAATGATAGTATAAATACCATAAATAGGTTTGTGTGTTTGCTGTTGAGTACCTGGATATCTGGTCTATAATGGACCATCATATAAACTCACTTATGTGATGGTCTAGTATCTGAAAAAGCTTAATATTAAATTCAGGTCATGTTTTGAAAAGGACATTTTATAGTATATCAATGCTTCAACATTTCCCATGATGCAGGATGCACTTAAAAAAAAATATCTGTGTTCATGTAAATCCTCAAAACTCACTCACACCTGAACAAAAGAGCACACATGAAAAACAAGAACTTGTTGCTATAACACCCACTGCCTGCAGGTGGTGCAGTGTTAAACTGGAGCAGCTGTTACTTTCTTTGTCTGTAGGTGGCGACATCAGCATGTCCACATCTGCAGGTCTAAACTGCTGCTGCTGTTATTTTCCTTTCCTCCTTTTCCTCCCAGTGTGACAGTTACATGCCAGTTCTATTTGGTGTTTAGCACCTAAAAATAAAAATACTTTTGGTGAAGAACACAGCGAGTTTACACGAGTTATTAAAGCAAACAAATTAACTTTATTAACAGAAAATGGTTGCTAAGTAATTGTATTTTAATAAGTTAGGCTTTACATGAACAGCCTAACCTTATAAATTCACATTATTTTTTCCGCCACACAGGGAAGAAGCGGCCTGGCAGAAAGATGGTTCGTCTACCAGTAGAAATACCTCCAGAGCTCCTGAAGAAGCCCAGAGAGAAGATAGAGTACCACTGCTCAGTGTGTGGCAAAGAGTTCCCTCATGCCTATAAACTAGAGAGGCACGAGCTGATCCACACAGGAGAGAAACCTTACTGCTGCTCCATCTGTGGTCGCGGCTTCAACCAGAAGGGGAATCTCAAAACACACTACAAAGTCCACTTAGGTGAGAGCTGTTACAGGAAAACTGGACAATGCTTAACCATCTGGCTCAAACCTTTGTCAGTGTTTGAGCCAAGAGTTTGTGGGAGTGGGTCAAATGGGTTCATTCAAACTTTTCAAGGGAGTCACTGATACAAGAAACATTTTAATGGACATACAGCTAGTTCAGTTTCCGATAACAGTGGAAAAAAATTGAATTTTAAGTAAATTACATAGATAAAAAATAGGGCGATCAAGAAATGACACTCCTGTGTTTGACCAGTGTTGTGCAGCAGTGTTTTATCAGTTTTATGCTCAAAGTCAACTTGAAATAGATAAATTGCCAAACCACTGGGATACATTGCTTTTGCACCACAGTTACAAAAAATCTATACTATCACAGCCGTAGTTAAAAACTGTTTGTCTAAAACTGTGAGCGAACTTTAGCTAATGTTAAAGTTTAACAGACAAGACAAGTTTCTGCTCAGCCCTGAATGTCCAGAGATTCTGGTCAAAGTGAAAGTAAAACCATTGGATTCAGACTATTGTTTACTATCTGCTAGCACTGACTGCTGGTCAGTACTCGACTTCTGTCTAGCTATAACATACAAGGCTGGAAAAGGACTTGAATAATCAGTCAGCACTAGATTGTTTATTAACCAACCGACCATCACTCTGTTGGCCACAATTCTTGCTAATTTCTAAATATCAAAGCAGCACAGAGTGGCATTTCTCTTTCTAACGCACCATCTTTGGCCCAACATACAGTCATTTGAAATTAAAAGGTAAGGTCAAGGGTTAACTTTGGCTCATAAAACAGATGTTCATACAACTTTTAAAATCTTAAAATGCCCAAAATCTTCTGAAGGACAGTTGGGCACAGGATGATTATTGTGACTGGACATATTATGTTTTAAGGGGGTCATCGTTGCAGTGGCTCACTCTTGCTCAAACCCTGCTTTATCCATAGTAATTCTGACGTTATTGCAAGACAAAATATTTGATTCCAAATGGCACAATTTTAGCACAAAACCCCTCATTTAAAACTATAGATACTTTGACAATCAGACAAACAGAAGGAAAACATAAGCTGAAGTCCTGAACAATGCAAAGGTTGTTATTCCTAAAGAGGACAAAGACTAAAACATGGTTGTGTCTCTACTTTCTCTCTGTGAAGGTCGTAAGGGTGTTGCGGACTATGACGATGAGGTGAATCCCATAGCATCAGAACTCTCAGAATACTTGAAGTCTCTGCCGGGGGAGTCCAAGATCAGGTCATCCCTCCGTTGCCTGGAATGTGGGAAAGAATGTGAGAGTCAGTCTGCTTTACAAGCACACCATATTACTGCACACACACAGACAGCTGCTGAATCAGACACAGCGGAGCACAGCACATCGCAGCTTCTCTTCTGCCGTCGCTGTGGCACTCAGTTCAGTGAAAAAGAGAAGCTGGAAGACCACATGAAAACCCACATCAAGGAGAAGCCCTACTCGTGTCCCGACTGTGGCAAGAGGTTCATCAACGAGAGCTACATACAAGTCCACCAGCGCATCCACACTGGGGAGAGGCCGTTTCTGTGCTCCCAGTGTGGCAGAGGTTTCCACACAGCTTCATCTCTCAAGCTGCATGAGATGCAGCACTCCGAGGAAAGGCCGTTCGCATGTACCATCTGTGGGAAGACGTTTCGGATTAACTCATACCTAACAGCACATTACCAGACCCACATTAAAGACAGACCTTTCATGTGTAGCATCTGTGGGAAAGGCTACTCTAGAGCCGAGGAACTGAAGGTACACCACAGGCTTCACACTGGAGAGAGACCTTACGAGTGCGGAGAATGTGGGAAGAGCTTCATTTACCGCCAGGGTCTGCGGCAGCATCAGCGCACACATGCTGGAAGACGCATCGGGCCAACCAGACAGCTCGGTCGACCGAAGCAACAGGCCAGGCTGGACATTTAACAGTTGCTCTAATGATGCATTTTTTAGTTGTTAACTGTGTTTGAAAATATTGCATTAAAATGCGCTTCTTCCCTCTTTTTCTTCCTTCCATTCCTCCCACCTACAGCATAGACGATTACTGTCTGAAAACAGAGTTGGCGTGGATTGCCAAGAATAATTTGGAAGCTTACTGTGTACTGCGTCTCTCTTGTATTCTTGTTTTGTAATCATGTTTTTATGTTTACTCTAGTAGCCCATCTGTACAATTTGAGTGCCTTTGTATCCTGCATGCCAAATACTAATACTTAATGTTAAAAAATTATGCACAATATCCTTGTTATTTTAAAATCCATGAAATACAGAAATTTTTCAGAAACATGTCTTGGTTTTTTTGGATTTGCATTTGAAGTAATTTATCCTTGTATCATGAAATTTGTGGGGCATAGGGCATACTACAATCAGCTTATAGATCACTCTGATCAAACAATAAAACTGAGAGAGCATCTTCTGGTCACACTGGAGGTCACATGGCCACCAAAAGTACCTGGAATTTTTAGAGCAAATTTCATGGCAATCCAATCAACAGTTGTCAAGATATTTAGATTTAGGGTGGAATTTTAATTCAGTGTAAGTTATTTTGTAAAATAAAACAATAGTTTTATACTTAATCCAAAAGATTAAAATTATATGTCCAGCTCTGAAGCATTATCATGGAGAGGACTTAATGATTTAATATGCATTAAAATGCAGATTTTACAAACTTTGCTTCAGTGTAAAAATGTGTTCAATCTTTGTAAAGTCACAAGATGCTTAATTATCAAAAGATCTACACAGTTTTGAGCAATAATTCTGCTGCACAATATGCCTTCAGATTAAAAGCATTTAGTCTACAGTCTACATTAAATCTTCCAAAAACAATATTTAGCGTCCGTTCCTTGGTTGGAATCAGATTTAAAACCATTTAAGCTGCTTTTGAAACCTTAAAAGCAGAGGAATATTTCACATGTGTTAGCAGACAGCTGTTATGGACACCAACTGACAGCTTGAGTTGCTTATTTGTGTCCTCCAACCTGGCAACCCTGAGCCCAAGTTGCCTCCCACTCTGTTAGCGCTACATGCTAACCGTTACCTTAGCTTGTGCAAAGACATGAATGACCTATGTACAGACTCACTGCGGTGATGTCGAGACTCGGGGACGTGACTTTAAGCTAACGTCGTGATTTTTATCCACCGCGAAGAAGGTGAGTTTGATAAATCTGCCCATAAAGGTCGAGTTAGTGCAACATGCTAGCTCGCCGTTAGCCAGCCGTCCATTAGCACCAGCAGCATGATAACTTCTCAGGTTTGTTTACAGCCAAAGCAGCACAGCAGAGGCGTGTCAGTGCAGGAAAGAGTCTGTTCTACCGATTCTGCTGCAGCTTATCAGCGGTGTGTCATTAAAATAAATGAAGACAGTGTCAGTGAGATATAATTTTAATTTTAGATCTTATATGATGCAGCACAGTTACGCTCACTCCGCTGGTGACATGCATTTATGATGACATTTATAATCACGTTTATGTACCATGTTATTAAATATTATTGCACTATCATGGTGCCTTTGTGGAAAATGTGTGGATATCTATATTTAAAAAAAAAAAGATTATTTTCATCTCTTAATCTTATGATTATTTTCTTGATTAATTGTTTAGTCCATGATATACAGTGAAAAATGCCAATAACAACTTTGTGTGTGTCTCCAAATGTTTTGTTTGGTCTGACCAAAAGTCCACAACCCAAGTTCTTCATTTTACTACATATGAATATATGAAGCAGCAAATCTTGGCTTTTGAGAAGCTGCAACCTGAGAATGTGTTTCACAACTTTTTCACAACTTTTAATTGAAAAATGACCAAGTGTTTCAGCCCCACTATCTAGATATTAAGTGTGGTATCCAAATATTAAAAACTAGATTATTACAATGTAATAACAGATAAAAACTGAGGGTGATGAGAATAGAGCAGCTTCTTTGTTCTGGTGACGAAGACATTCACACTGCAGCAGGGAAACCTGAACAAACCCAGGAGATCCACAAAGCATTTGTGTCAAATTCGTAAAAACTTATTCAAAACTCAAAGTCATCTGTGCCAGCACACCAAGAAATGAGTGAGGAATCAAGCTTTATCTTTTGAAACACTCTAATTCTTCACACTAAAGAGAAACATTTCTTCTGCCCAGTGTGTGTTATGAGCTCTTCTCTGATGAGACGGGTCAAATCTCATATAAAAACACACACCAAAAAGACCGCTGTCATGACAAAGGTGCAAGAGACAGTTGGGGGTTTGATGAACTCAGAAGGAGAAGAGTTGGAATGGGATCCTGCCATCGCTAGGAAGTGAAAATAGTTAGGTTTTTTCAATTAATATACCGTCATTTCTCGCTAACAACTAAACATCTCCATGTTTTATTGTAGGAGACATTCCTGATGTGCACCACACTGATGACCAGCAACTGGACAGAAGCATGGACCTCTCTTGCTGCTGCCATATGTGTGGTAAGAAATTCGCGAGCAGCAGAGCTGTACAGCGACACCAGAGGACTCACACGGGAACCAAACCTCATAAATGCTCACAGTGTGGAAAAGGCTTTAATTTCCTGAACAGACTGAGGAGACACCTTTTAATCCACACCAAAGAAAAACATTACACCTGCCCAGTGTGTGACAAGAGATTATCTGGCGAGGACCGACTGAAGGAACACCTCAGCGCACACGGATGGTCAGCTGAAGCCAAGGAAGCTGCAGAAGCTCTGAATGGAGTGGAGACTGTCAGGACTCCGATCAGCTCGGACACTTCACGTCTGGAGAGGAATTCTGCTGGTAAGTTGATTCAGTTATAATAATAATAATAATAATTAAATTAATTAATTAATTATTAATAATTAATTATTAATAATTAAAAGTGCTTCTGATTTCAAGGAAACTTCAAGGAAAAATTTTCTCGCTCACCATTAGTGGTATCGAGTCGCACAGTGTACTGTACTTTAATGTGTGATGCTCAAAGCTGTAAAAAAATATTATTTATTTGAAAAACCCAGGTGCAGTTTATTTTTACTATAAGATGATCTCTTTGGAAGCAAGTAGTCCCACTGAAAACTATTGACCACGAGGTCTTTGGATGATTCCAATTCACAGAGACACTTTTACTGGAATAAGTTGCTATACATTTTTAAATGTAATTTATCAATGTTGTGACCTTCAGAAATAATCTCCAAGTTGAAATCTCAGCAAATAAAATCAAAAGGAAAAATTCTTTTTGTTATTTGGGTGAACTGACCCTTTAATGACAAGACTGCAAGTATGTCCAAAGTTAAAATAAAAAGAGCCAGTATATTAATGCTTCATTGTGAGCATGTAGGTGTCAAGACGCAAGAGATAAGGGAGAATATCAGACAAAAATGATAAAGTGTTCTTAATTTCTCTGTCTGCTAATTTCCTCCAAACGTAGAAGAAAGAGTGGCAGTTTTTGTGCTGTTGATTTGTGCACCCCCCAGTTTCTTTGTTCCATACACGCAGGTAATGCTCCTGAAGTTACATCACCTGGTGACCTGCACACAGCCATGCCAAGCAAACCTGGATCTAACCACTCTGTGAACACAACATCCAGGAAACGTCGAAAGAAAACAGAGGCTGAGGAGCTCTTCAGCTGCACAGAATGCAGTAAGGCGTTCCAGAGTGTCTACGCCAGAGACCGCCATCTGCGAGAGAAACATGGCAAACACCCGCTCCACAAGTGCTGCGATGTCTGTGGACAGATGTTCAGAGCCAACCGAAGCTTAATAGTTCATCGGAGGATATACCACCCAGGACCTACAGCGGCTGTGGAACGTGAAGAAGAGCCCAGAGCCCCAAAGATGTATATTTGTTCAACGTGTGGGAAGCAGTTCCCTACTAGTGCCTCACTGAAAAGGCACATTATTATTCACTCAGGAAAGAAACCATACAAGTGCACTTTGTGTGGAAGAGGTTTCACACAGATTGGAAATCTCAGAACACACCAGAGGGTTCATAAAGGTGAGAACACTGAGCTCTGATGATGTGTCCTTGGCAGTTTTCATGTCTGCTTGTGACATTGTTGAACACAAATAGACTGAAACTTTATATTGGAAATATCTGTATCGTACATGAATAATTTCCTTAATTTTTATAGTTCTTTTTCCCTTACAATAAAGCTAAGATGAAATTATCACATTATCATCAACAGAGCACACAGGGTTTTATTATTTAAAGCTGCATTAATTGATTTTTATTTGGGCATCAAGGTGGATCAACAATAAGCTAGCTAACAACAGATTGTTGCCTAATAACATTATAGCAAACACAGAACATCATTAGCATTTATTAAATGCACCACTGTAATGTTAATGTCGTGTTAATCCAAGCCCTTTTTACCTGACCAGACCCTGAGCTTCTGTAAACTTGATGAGAGCTTGAACCAAAACAGTAAAGTTGCGTGAGCCGTAAAACCACAACAATTAGCTTAAAGATGCTAAAATGCTGAGTAGAGCTGAGGGGAACTGCAGAGTGGGGTGATAACTGTCTGTGGGTTCATCACTTTAAGAGACCACCTGCGCAGTACACATGGTGATTTGATCTATTGTTAATCTAAAAATATTGATAATTGCAGCTTTAAATTTGTATCAACTTAATTTTTTCTTTTTCTTCCTACAGGGGAATTCACCAATGGAGCAGCATCAGAGGAAAGTTCCCCTGAACCTGAAGAGGCTCAGTCATCAGTGGAAATCTGCTTCTGTCACTTGTGTTGGACACAATTTTCAGATAAGCAACTGTTAGAAGAACATCTGAAGCAGGTCCATGAATCAAAGAAACCATTTTGTTGCACACAGTGTGGCAAGAGATTCATGTATCTCCAGAAATTAAAAGAACATGAAGCTTGGCACGAGGGTCTGAAGCCCTACCAGTGTTCCCGGTGTGATAAAGGTTTCCAGACCTCAAAGGGACTAGAGAACCACATGCGAGATCACACGGGAGAGAAACCATTCCTATGCATTACATGTGGGAAAAGGTTCAAGCAGGAATCTACTCTGAGAGCACACTATGTGACCCATTCTGGAGAGAGGCCTCATCTCTGCTCCATCTGTGGTAAACGTTATGCCAGGACTGAAGAGCTGAAAGTCCACCTCAGAGTTCACACAGGAGAGAAGCCGTACCAGTGTGATGAGTGTGGGAAGAGTTTCTACTACAGGCAAGGTTTCAACAACCATAAGAAAACTCACAATGCCAAACCCATAGGACCTACCAGGCGGCTCGGTAGACCCAGACAGCTGGGGCGTCCTGGGAAGTCAAAGAGGCCCAAGAAGATCTCACAAAGTGCCCTGCCTGATTCAGACGCAGAGGACTTGAACTCGGAGCCTCCTGGTAGGTGTGTTGACTTACCTTTCTAAATCGGAGCCCGTGAAGGGTGACCATGCCTTCTATGACCACGTTCTTCATAACACCTCGTACATACAGTATTGCTTTTAAGCAGATGGAAAAGTGTGTTTTGTTAATGCATGAATCTAAAAATGTGTCAAGTTTTAAAAAGATAGAAATTAATGTTTAATTCAGGGCAAGTGTGGCGTGTATTTTAATGTTTACTAGAGATCATTTGTGTAAGTTTTATGTCAGCTGCAGTAGTAACACAAGCGAAGAAATGTTTGAAAAGTCACTGACTCTTTAAACGAATCACTAAAATATTAACTATTTGTTGTGTAACCTAACTATTGGCTATAATATGATGAATATGAGTCATTTGTTAAAACAGGAAACAGGCCTCATCATCAGCTCGGGACAGAAAATCACACTGCAGAGAACAACGACCAGGTCAGAGAAAATGCATCCAGTAGTTGTTAAGATTAACTTCACAGAGCAACATTAGCAGTTATGTATCACTCTCCTTTTAGTTTTTTATTTATTTTTGGTCTCCACCAATTGTTGCTTTATATTTTTCAGACATCCATGTTGAACTTTGGTCATTATACGGCAATCAGCTCTTGGGACCAAAGCCCCCACACGACAGAAGCAGAGGGGCAGGAGGCTCACTGTGGTCCAGCAGGAGGGATCGTTGGTTTTAGTGCCCTCCTTAGGGGCACAGCAGTAAGTCATACCAAATCATAGCTGTTCTTGTTACCTTGACATCTGACAATTAAGTTAAATGATTCGAAAATGTGCTTCTTCGGAGAGGGGGTTACAGCCAATTCAGTGGTCTGTCCAGTCTGACCACTGAACATGGTGGCTGACACAAACCAGTGGTTACTACCACTATGGTCCCTGTGGTGTGAACCAGTTGCTCAGTGGCCCTTCTCCCTTCCCTCTCATTTGACTGTGTGGTACACTTTTGCTTGCTGTTAATGTATTGTCTTTGTTTATGGAGAAAATTGGTCCAGACCAATGTCGAGGTGTTGCTGAATTGTCCCTAGTAATATATTTACCCATCACAAATGGTCTTGTTATTTCAACTGCCCGTTTTTATCACTGGTAAGGTCTATGCAGTATCTACTCAAATACTTGACCATGATCTGGCGACCATCAATTTCAAATTGTTATATATTGTTGACCAGCTGCAGTAGCTTAAGATTAGTTGATATTATATTTAAATTTCAGTGGTTAAGTGTTTGCTAATTTGTGAAGCCAAAATGCCCAAAGACATTGGGACCTTTTTAAAGAAGCGCTAAAGTGTAAGTAACAGCTGAGCTCATCTAATAGAAATGTTCTTTTGTCAGTCCAAACATGTATTTAACATTTAATTCCACCACCTTCCTTTCCATAAGTGGCTCAAGAGCAGAGATCTTACTGTGTATAGGTCATTAAGACATGGGCATTATTTGTAAATAAGCCACAGCTTGATCTGCTGATTTGTTTTTTAATGTCAGGCATCATTTTATTTTGAAAATCCTGTCAGCACCACCCGACCAACAGACACACAGACAGGTGAGCTGCAGCCTCTCATGTCCTTTCTATTTATCAAGGTTTCTGTTGATTAAAAATGTAAAGGTAAGGTTCAGGCAAGTCATGTGAGCAAACATATATCAGGCTCTTTATGTGGGAATGTGTGTGCACACTGTTCAAGCGGTATGATTGAGAAAAAAAAGATGTGCCTACCAAAGATGAAACCAAACAATGCATCGGATCAACTAAGCACCTGATGAATAGCCCAAATGAAACAGTCAGTAATGCAAACAACAATAATATAGTCATGTTCCCCTGACAATATCATTTTTATTGTCTTATTATCTTGACATCATGTTGTGCTGTCGCATTTTGAGAGTATTTTTCTTTTATATTGAAGTTTAGAAATACGTGTTTTGGCCGAGCGGCGCTATCCATGGTGCTGAAGTAGCTTTCACCTTTCCTTTTGTTGACAATGATCGCATCCCTCATGTGTCTGCAAGAGGAAAGGGCTAGACCACGTGGTTTGACTGAGTGAGGCGTCACCATGGTTATACGTCACCGGTAACAGCCAATGAACGCTGACGGCGACCGTGTAAACACACCGGGGGCTCAGACTGGAGCAGCTCCGGTGAGCTAGCGGAGCTTGCCGAAGGTAAGGCAGTGGATCTTGCCAAAGTTGTAAGAAACAGTTGTAAAAACACCACTGTCTTATAAAACAAGTTCCTCTGTGGAGCCAACACACGCCGAGAAAGAGAGAACAGGGGAGGGGGAGAGAGAGAGAAGCCAACGCTAACTGCTAAGCTAAAGTTACTAGCAGATCCGTAGCTTAACTGTGGAGTTAGCAAAAAAAAAAAAAAAAGTCGCTAAAAGAAGGAGAAAGCTACTAGTTTAATGGCAAAATTGGATGGGATTGAGACAAGGGCAGGGAAAAACTTGTCCCAGTGTAGCTGGTGGTCATGTTATCTGGTGGTGCTTGTTTACATATTTCATTGCCTGTGGTCGCAAATCGCAGATTCGTCATTTTCTCCATTGCAGGCCTACCTGATTGTACAGTGTGGCCAGATATTGAAGACCCCCCCGAAATAAAAACTAATAATCACCAGTTAATGCAAAGTGCATATCCGTGCCAATATCACTCTACAGACAATAATACTAAACGTGCTGGCCAAAATAAATATACACATAAATTAAGACCGTGATGGGATTTGATACAATAATCAAACAGATGCCTTCCTCTTCTTTCCACTGATCTCATCAACGCACACAATGTTTCACAAATACATCTTGTAGCTACTAGCGATCACTCTCAAGTCACAACAGTCCTATGCTCCATAACTCAGGTAACACTGCACACTCAAAAGTCACACACATCTTACATTCACAAATAAATATCTAACTACTTCACACTTTCTCTCTCTGTGTCTCACAATAATCCCCAAACACACCACGAGTAAGAAGTGTACGTGATCACCTGTATACCCCTCGCCATTCCAGTCTGCTTGCTTGTATAACAGTTTGTAGACTATTATTGTCACATCATTGCAGTATGTCAGTTATGGAATTACCATTTAGGATGGACAGTACCTTGTCTGATGAAAGTGCTATTGGGGTAGATTTCCACTCAGAGGAGGCAAACTGGCTCCATGAATCGAAGGTAGTAACATGTTGCAGTGATAGAATCAAGGGAAACAAGTTAAGTAAGTAGTTACAATATGCTCTCTATGCAAGGGCAGCGATCATCTTCCTGTGTTTGGTGTTGGTTTTAAAACATAAACTGAGGTTGTCAACTTCTGACTTGAGGTTAGCAGCAGCTACGCCTGCAGCAGGTGTGCACCGCCATCTTGACGCTTGTGTTTCATGATGATCAGGCATGATGATAATTTTAAACCTCTCATGGTCACAGGATCAGGAGCACTTTGAGGAGAGCTGTCCAGCAGAGCAGCCCTCCTGGCCCTCTGGTGCTTCCTCTGCACCGACCTCAGAGCTCGGTCTCAGCTCACATCACCCACATAACATCACATCAGAGGAAATGCATCTGAGCAAGATGGCTGAAGAAGTAGTTGAGCATGCAGAACAGAGACCTGAAACACAGGGCCAGCATCACAGCCCAGCATCTAAGGGTGAGTTAGACTGAAATGGGAATAATTTTCTGTTTTATTTTATTTTATAGTTTATTTATCAGGTGCTATACACACTACATTTATTACACTAACGCTCATTTTCATCTATAGTCCTAGAACATAGGTCCATCAGTGATGTGTAGTTTGATGTAGAAATCACAGTATTAATAAATAAAATCACATTAGACTCATGGTGATTTTTTTTCTATAGGACAAACTCCAAAAAGGCCAGAAGCTGTGGATGAACCAGGCTCCCATGAACAGCCTCAGGAAAAGCTGTCTGTGGAGCCGAAACAAAACCAGGGGCCACGCAGACCAAAGAAGAAGTACGACTGTGCGACCTGTGGAAAAGTTTTCTGTCACAACTCCGCTCTGAAGCGACACCTTGTGATTCACTCAGGAAAAAGACCGTTTAAGTGCTTCATATGTGGAAGAGGATTCACCCAGAGTGGAAACCTGAAAACACACATGAAAGTTCACAGAGGTCAGAAGCAACAAAGTGACACCTTTTTCTTTTTAATAGACATGTTTGTGGTCTTATGTTTTTCAGTGAAGTCTTCCCAACTTTACCTTAATAATAACTTATAGCTTAATTTGTTTGTTTTCCGATTAAGAAAAAGATAAGTTATGTTGATCTAATCTTGTCTTTTCACAACAGTATTTTATGTTGTTTTTTAATTTTGTCTTGAAATTATTGCATATTACATATTGTATATGTTATACCAGAAAGTGGCACAACAATCATCTGAGAGAAATATGTGGTTCTAAAAGTTTGGTGATGTTGGGGTTTAGCTGGTAAACTACTGTAACTGATGAGGTGATTATTAACATGCTAGCCAGCCAGGCTAACACAATAGCACTGGAGGCTACTTTGTGTTTTCTTTGTACTTTGCCTTTCCTCTGCTCTGACCTTTTGTTCCTGATTTTTTTTTATGCTGGTGGGGCTGTATTTTCACAATGCAGAACTGTCCCAACAATAAATGACTACAAATGTGTTTGTTTTCCTCACAGGAGAGTTACCAAATTGGACATTAGTTCAAGAGACGAGTCGTCCTGAAGAAACTCCTGTGACAGTTCATGTGTGTGGAGAGTGTGGAATGGACTTCCCTCAGAAACAGCAGCTGGAGGAACACAGAGAGAGTCACAAAAAGCCTTACGCATGTTCTGACTGTGCCAAGACGTTCAAAAACGAATATTATTTTAAACTACATAAGCGCATTCACTCTGGAGAGTCACCTTTCCTCTGTTCAGAGTGTGGGAAGAGCTGCGTCACGGCAAGTTCGCTTCGAACACACGAGTTGACGCACACTGGGGAGAAGAATTTCCACTGTGATCAGTGTGGGAGGGCTTTTTCACAATCCTCCCACCTCAGCATGCACCTCCAGACACATACTGGGGAGCGACCTCATCTCTGCTCAATCTGTGGTAAAAGTTACTCCAAAGCAGGTTGTCTGAAAGTTCACCTGCGGGTTCACACCGGAGAGAAACCGTATACTTGTGAGAAATGTGGCAAGTGCTTCTATTACTCTCAAGGTTATCAAGCACATCTGAAGATTCACAACAAGAAGCCAAAACTGCCAACAAAACCTCTGGGGAGACCAAAACAGCAGCTGTTAGTGGTAAATGATCAATAACATCATCTGGGAAATTGACAGTAATCTGAACAGACATACAGGAAAGAAAGTAAATATATTCCAGTTGACACAAGAAAAAAAGTAAATGTATTCCAGTGGACCCTTCTATTACTATGTGAAATTAAACGTCTTTCAAATAACTGATGTGATTGGCCGAGGAATATGGTAGGAATCATATGTAATGGTACAGTATCTGGTGTATGGTCTGCTCTATTGTTACCTGTAATGGATAATAGTATGGTAATAATAAATCACTAGATTGTGAATCATTGTTAATTTTATGTGTTTATTTATGTGTTTCTATTTTTGATTGATGCTATATGCACTGGATTATTATAGCTATGCAGCAGGATCACAGTGTTAGTGTTATCTGAATCATTGTTGGGACTTTATTTTAGTGTCATTTGGTTGCCGTTCTGTTAACTCAGAGCTCCTGCTGTGAAAGGGTATTTTCTCATGCCACATTCTTTTTCCTGATCATGTGCACCTCCTGCCCCTCCATCCGTTCATATCTGTTCAGTATCGCACCTGGCTCCAGCTGTCAGTGAGCAGAATAGTCCAAATGATTTTTATTCCTGAGCCATATCCTCCAGTTCCTCCGGTGCCAACCTGTGCAATACCTCAGGGTGTTCTGCCCACAGTGTCGTATCAGATCTTCAGAGGGAGGCCTCCCGGCATCATTCAAAAAAAAAAAAGTTTTGAATTTCTGCTTACAGTGCTTGACCCAAAAATTGTAGCGGAATGTAAATAAGTACATTTACTGTACTTAAGTACTTGAGTATTTACATTTGATGCTATTTTACACTTTTACACTTATTTGATATTTTTAGTAAATCGTTACTTTGCATATTCATTATTAAGTATGTCAATCAAATGATAACTTAGCAGGTATTATTATAGATTAAACTACCCAGGAGATTAAAATTTAAAATTAGCCCCATCTTTACCACCTGCAACATTAAAGTGCAGCTTCCACATTAATGCATTAATAGTTCTCCTCAAGTAATGTTATTTACTGTTTATTATACTGGGCCATTCTCCATAATCGATACTGTACTTTTACCTCTCTACTTTAAGTATATGTTTATGATGATACTTACATGAGATTTTGAATGCAGGACTTTTTCTTATAAGAGTATTTTAGTGTTATTGACACTTGCTTTAACATAAAAAACGTTAACAGCTGCAATGGAGTAAGTTCATGTACTTACATAATAATAATAATAATAATAATACACTGGTTATTCTCTGACTATTGATGAACAGTAGGTGTAATTCTGCTGAATTATAGCTAAGGTGAATTGTACGTGAGCATTATTTATTTGATATCTGTACCCTGTAGACAATAAAACATCAGTGCAAGACTTTATATTAGTGGGACTTTTATTGTGGTTTAAAAGCCAACCGGAAGTTCCGACGTTACTGTAAGTTGCTAGCAGCTAAAGCTAGAAAGGTTATCAGCTCCTAACGCTCATTTAACTTAACTCATAAGTTGGTTGACAGCGGTTAGATGCGCTGGTTGTGCACATTGAACCTGAAAATGAGAGAGAAGTAGACACATTTCGAAGTCGTTTCAATAAACTTCTGTCGAGCGACTTCTTATTACCTGAGGGAAAAATCTATGCTGAGGTTGGTCAAAATGTCTATTGTCTGTTGTTAGCTAGCGGAGTTAGCGAGTGTTAGACGAGCGGAGGTGAAATTTGCAGCAGAATTATTATGTCCACGCTGGACTCGATGGTGAATGTGTCGGTGCTGATGTACGATATTTGTTGCAGTAGCTTAGGGGGGCTAATTGTTAGCTAATTGCTAAGATAACCAGAGCTAGTGAACGCCATGTCTGTGGCTAGGAGGCTAATAACACTTTCTCTGAGGTGGCCGTTGACCAGAGCACTGGTCACAGCACGTCTGAGACCCACTCAGAGGTCAAATACTGCTGTCTGCTGCAGGATGTGTGTGCTCCTGATGTAATGGCTGTTATTAATACACTATGGTTGCCAACAGGTTAGCTAGATAGGTTGCTGGCAAACTTAAATAACAAGTAATGAGACTTAAATGCATGGAGGAAAAATGAGTCCCTTTAGCTAACGCCGCTGAGCTAGCTGGGCTGCTCAGAGGGGCTTTCCCTCACATTCAAACCACTCATTATTTTGACAGTAAACCCTGCAGCATAATTTCACAATCAGCAATGCAGCCGCCGAGTGGTTGTTAGTTATGTGTCTAAATTGTAAAGACAGTTCCTGTCAGAGGTGGACTATCCTTCAGCTTTAAAGGCCCAGCCAGGTTCAAGCCCCGTCACAACAAAGCATCCGCCCTGCTGAAGTGTCCTTGAGCAGGACAATGGATGTCTTCCAGGGTGGAGACACTGTTTTGTAGCTGACCACCCTCCCCTGTAGAAGGGGATAAGAGACATGAATACCCCCCTTGACCCTCCCCATAGAGATCGGCAGCTGTAGGTTGAAAATGTGAGCAAGAATTAAATAAAAAACAAACAAACTGAAAGACAGTCACTGAATGAATCCTTGGGATTCTTTTCATAACTGGTCACAGAACCACAAGATAAAACACACTAGAGCTGCAAATAATAATAATTATTAATCTGTGGTTTATGTTCTAGTGATAATACTGCTATACTTTATCAAAGCTCAAAATGATGGATCCAGATTGTGAGATTTATGTGACCAAATGTCCAAACCCCCAAATATACAGTTTACAATCAGATATGACAAAGGAAAACAGCCAATCAACATACCTGAGAAGCTTTAATCAGGAAATATTTCTAATTTTTGCTTGAAAAATGACAAGCAGTAAATCGATTTTTAAAATTGTTTCAGAATAATGTCATGTCGATCAATTAATCAATAAATCAACTAAATAAATAAAGACTGAAGTACACTTGGGTTAAGTGAAATAAATATATTGTGTGGTTCACTGAGAAATGAAATATCTGAATCGATAGTAGAATTCATCTACATCAGCACTACCAGCCTGTCACTAATGTTTAAATAGTTCTGATTAGATTTAAATCCTAATTACTAGAACCTTAAATATGATATCTGGGCATGACTGACAAATAAAGGAAAGTGAAATCATGTCTCTTTGGCTGTCATCAGTGCAAGTTTGTTTTATGCTTGATTTATTTGAAATAATGTTTATTAAAATATAAGGTCTGTGTTTAACAATTAAACTGTAATATTACTGTGATTGACATACTTACCATTTAACACACTGTATGCATATAAACATTGCAAATGACACCTGACTCCTGACTCACGAAGTTTAATAACTTTCTTGCAGAAGTGTGATTAGGTCCATTATATAAAAGTCTTGTAATTAATTTGTCTTTGCTGTTATTCACCATTTTTTAATTAGCCTTTCTCACATTTCCTTCAGGAACTATGAAACAAAATGAGAATAATGGTATTAACACTGAAACGAGTGTGAAGATCCTGATTTGATTCATTTGATGAAAATCTTTGATTCTCTATGAGTTGGACCATTGTTGTTGAGACCACAGACCCTTTAGCACAGAACTGTAATGTTTGTAAAACTTAAAAATGAATTTGGGAATGTAATGCTAACACATAGTTATTTTAGTGGGAATTTCTGAATTTCATTTTCATTTTCAAAAATGACCACAGTCCTTCATTTATAATGATTTATAATTATAACAATGATTAATTGATCAGCCCAAACCTTATAAATGCAAGACTGTGTATGCTCACTTGTCTGCCACAGCTGGGAAGCTGTTGACCACGTTTTTCTATATATATTCTGTCACTTTTCTGTAAATTTCTTATTGAATGTCTGCTTACTGACTCCTGATTGTTCACCTCTTTAAGGTTGTTTATTTGAGAGATGGGCTCTGAAAACCCAGACGACTTTGGGCCTGCTGTGCTCCTCTCAGAGGAAGATCACCAAGAAATAGGAGGTCTGATCAACTCTGATGGAGAGGAGGTCGATTTCTCAGATCTCAGTGAGTAAATAGATAATAAAACAGTAAAGTTTACTGTTCCCTGAGTCCACTGTACATTGTAATGGAATCCAATATAACAGTTGTGTAATGAATACCAACTCTGTGCAAATTCATATCTTTGAGTTGTAGACTTTGTATGTGTCCAATTTAAAACATGAAAAAATCTGCATACCTTGTATATCTGTTAGAAACTTCAGTTTAGTATGGGAGGAAAGCATCTTTGCATTGACCTATATGTCACTCTATTACCTGTCTGTCCACCTTAAATGGTGATGTTGGCTGTGCTCAGGAATTTTCCTAAATAAAATGTTGTCCTTGTCTTTGTGTTCACAAAGGGGAGAGTGCCGTCCCTGGTATCGGAATTGCAGAGGCTCCCTCGAAGACATTTGATCAGACTGAGAATGAGAAGCCACCGTCTCTTCACAGCTGCTCGGTGTGTGGTAAAGACTTCCCTTACGCCTCCAAACTCCAGCGCCACCTACGCACTCACTCAGGAGAGAGGCCTTTCCCCTGCTCCATGTGTGAGAAGAGATTTCCAGAGAAGGGGCTCCTCATGATTCATGAAAGGGTCCACACTGGGGAGAAGCCATTCCCATGCACTTTCTGTGAGAAAAGATTTGCCAGTCAGGGGGAGCTCAGGCTACACCGGCGGACGCATACTGGCGAGAGGCCGTACCACTGCTCAATCTGTCTGAAGAGCTTTTCTCGTCACTGGCACCTGAAAACACACTTAGAGGCGATGCACTCTGAGGTTGTTGCTGGCTTTACGAGGAAGAAGTTTCCATGTTCGGACTGCGAAAAGAGCTGTAACTCAGCAGCTGAGCTGAGAGATCATCAGAGGACTCACACTGGTGAGAGGCCCTATCAGTGCTCTTTCTGTGACAAACGGTTTGCCTTGTCTGGTACTCTAGTGAGACACGAGCGTCTCCATACTGGCATTACACCCTACCACTGTTCTGACTGTGGGAAGACATTTGCACAGCAGTGGACACTGACGACACACATGCGGACGCACACAGGAGAAAAACCATATAGCTGCACACAATGTGATAAGTCTTTTGTAGCTCCCGGAGAGCTTCGGAGACACACAAGGATTCACACTGGAGAAAAGCCGTACACCTGCACGGACTGTGGGAGGCACTTCTCGCTGGCAGGAACTCTCAGAAACCACAGACGTTCGTGTACACAGAACAAAAACGGATCAATTCCGGGAGTCATATCAGGACCAGTTCAAGCTCCAGTTGGTGAATCGTCCCAGCAAGATCTGACCAACAACACCAGCTCTGAGGTAGTGACAACGAGAGATAAAACAGTATAAAAATGTTATACCACGATTATAGTGGCCAAAATGATCATGCTGTTAAAGCTGAGATGCTGCGGTTACACTGCGCTCAGGGATGAAAGAGTGAGCTGCAGCCCTGAAATAAGTTTCAAAAGCACACAATTTCTGACCGAAGCTTCTCACACAGAGGCTCACTCTTTCTTCCTTGTGTCTGTGTGTGTATGCTGTGTGTGTGTGAGAGAGAGATATGACATCGCTATCAACAGAAAGGTAAACTCCCATGTTTTGACTGACACAAAACAAACCCACATTGCTTGCAGGACAGGTGTCTGGGAGACTGTTGCTGGTTGATGCAACAGAACCTAATGTGATTTAGATTAACCACGGTAATCAACTGCGGTCATAATGGTAATTAAAATTACCGTCTGGCATTTCTACCGTGATTTAGCGTGAAACCGGTAACCGTTTCATGTCTAGTGACAATACACCGCAGTGTCAACATGGACAACGTTCTTGTGGTAGTTTCATTTAAATTTTCAAGGTTTAATTCCTCTGCATTTATACATTTAGTTTGTTGAACCTCATAACATAGTTGTGGCCTCCCTTCTTATGAAAATGTTTTTGTAGGTGTATGGCAGACAGAGTTTACCCAGTTCAGCTGAGCCCCGTTCTTCAGAGGGTCTTAACTGTGACAAAGCAGCTCAGTGTGAAAACCACCAGAGACAACCAGAGGACCGGCAGGAGGACACCACTTCCAGCCCACAAATGAATGTAATAGTGAAAGAGGAGGAAGAAGAGGAACCTTTGTGTGGTACATAAACATGAGATTCCAAGTTTCCTTCTCATTAAAAGAGACATGAATGCCTTTGATGATGATTTTAACCGTGATGGGTGGTTTTCCCCAGTAGAAGCAGCTCCTGACCAGGTGTCTAGGGGTGAGGATTGCACCATGGCAGAGGAAACTGAAGAGCAGCAAGAAAGCAACACAGAAATTAGAATTAAAGTGAAGGAGGAAGAAGAGGAACCTGTCAACAGTAAGGAAATTAGTTTAAAGGGGTGCAAATGTTACGCAACACATTAAAGATAATGATAATCTGACAATGTCTTAATTGTTGAGGCCTATGCCTCTAAAAGGGTACTGAATTGTACCCATGAAGAGGACTTTTGAATAGCTGTGTAAAAATAATAATGCTGTTGTGAACAGTTAAGCTGGGAGGAAGGTGCCTAACATAAGCTTTTAGTGCAGCTTGCATTTTATTTCTTCTCAGATCTTTTTAACCTTGTTAACATGTCTATATGATGTTTTTTATATAATACAAGACATATCTTGAGTGAAATAAGCAGTGGACGCAATGGCTGTACATTTTCACCTTGGAACAGCAAAGTAAACCCGAAACCTTGCCAGTTCAGAGAGCAGGAGTTTGCAATAGCACAACTACTAACACTGTGTCAGCCACTGCCAGTTGAGAGCTATCAAACAGCATAAACAAATAAAAGAGGCTAACTACCCTAACCACTCGGATACGTCTTGGGTCGCTACAGACTCCTTGTCTGAGTCTGAACTTTTGTACGCTGTTAGTTTTCTTACTGTCTAGAGGATAATGCTTATACACAACATAAAGAAGCAGGGGGTTCAATATCTAATTGTTTTTTGTTGTTGTTTTCTTATGTAACTGTATCTCCATTCAGTCCTGCTCCATGTTGGGTTCCATAAAAAAATATGTTTTAAGTAAAAAGTTTCATATTAGTTATTTAATTTGTTCAGCTGTTTCAACTTTCCTCATTTATGTTTCCAGTGACTGGAGAGGATCCTGACCATGTCGCTGACAGTGAAAAAGACAGTCCTCCTTTATCACCAGTGCAGGAACAGTTTAACAACAATCTGACAAAGAGCTCTTACTGCTGTGGGCTCTGTGGAAGAGACTGTCACAAGATGTCTGCGCTGCAAATCCACATGCGAATTCATTCCGGAGAGAAACCTTATCAATGCACTCTTTGTGGGAAGCAGTTCACCCAGAAGGGTCAACTCAAAGGTCACCAGAAAGTCCACACAGGAGAGAAACCGTTCTCCTGTCCGGACTGCGGTAAGAGCTTTGCCCACTCGGGGGCCATGAACAGACACCGGCTCACACACACAGGAGAGAGGCCCTACCACTGCTCCGTGTGCGACAGGAGCTTCAACCAGTCCGGCCGCTTGAGGGAACACGAGAAAATCCACTTTGGGGAGAAGTTTGACTGTCCCGAGTGTGAAAAGAGTTTCACGCGAGCTTCAAGCCTCAAGAACCATTTCAGGCTTCACACAGGAGAGAGGCCGTACTGCTGCGACATCTGCGGGAGAGGATTCAGCCGCTCACAGAGCCTGAGGCTCCACAAACGAAAACATGAGCTGATTCAGACTGAGGAGGAGTCTGCATTCAATGTGAAGAATGATGAATTCTCACAGAGTGACGATAACTCTCCGATAAACATGTGTATAACAGACAAAAACATCTTATAATGTATTTATATAAACCATTCAGATTTGTGCCAGTAGTGCTACAACAGTACACGATTTTACGCAGTAAAACATGAACTGAGAGAGATGTAAGTGACTACCTCTGTGAATAGACCATTATTAAACCTTTATGTGGTGGATCACCAAAAAGTATTAAAACTAAAATATTTAACTCCCAGAAAGGTTCAGACAAATTAACACACAAACCAGTTGATGTTCAGCAACTAGCAACACAGTTTCAAACAAAACGAGTAAACAAATATTTAATACAAATGCAACTTTTTTAAAATCTTGGAAACTGTTTAGACAATAATTTTAAGAGTTCATATTTGCTCTTGTTTATCACTCTTACCTATGTTAGTTGCATTGGAATATCATAGTATTTAAGGTAGAGCAAATGAGTCATTTAAGGTTTGTGATTTCACTTTGTCCATGCAGTATTTTTCATTCCAACTAATCGTGTATGTGGAAATTGGATCGAAGAATAATTATGTTTTTGTATCAGTTGATATGGTGGCCAATAAATAGTCTAGGAATCAGGTGAAGCTGGAATTCATTCTTTGGGAAATGTACTAAGTAACAAAACCGTGGGATAATGATGTTCATCAGGTGTTTGCCTAAACCATTTTGCCTTAGTGGTGATAAATTTGTATCTCTGTTTTGTACAGTAGTTATTCAAGAACCAAATCATGAATCAGGTTCACCTGGTTTAAACAGCTCTTTAAGGTCAAGTAACCGTTGTGAATGAAAGGAATCATCCTTTAAGGCTGTGATACAAAAGGCAATAATTTGAAGCCATGTAGATGGTAAATTTTGCCCAGTGCTGCCTCTGTCTAATTGTATGGGACATGTTATACTGAACAATAAAAGTAAAAGTATTAAAGTTTGTGTGAAGATTTCTGTCTGCAGGGGTAAATGTACAGGAGGTACGAATAAAAATATACAAAAAGACATTAAAAATATTGATGCTAGACACTTGAAAACTTAAAAAAAAAAAAAAAAGTCTTGGTAGATTGAAAATCAAGATGGTGCTATCATTAATAGAGAGCCAAACAGAGCATATTTTGAGTGACAGAGTTACAAATACTTGGGCCTGAGTTGTCAAAATAGACTACCATATTTTCTCAGAAAAATAAAATGAAGCTATGATTTTATATTGTTACACTGTTTTATACCCCTCTTTGTAATAGAATCTAAACTGTTACAATTGAAAGTACAATTACATTTTATTTTACAATTTATTCAGAGCAAGTGTATTGTTATAGTAAATCCTGCACCTCTTGTTGACCCTGCATTGGCGCAGCACAGTCCCAAATTAGCAGTGTAATTTACAGATTTTTGGAAAACCCACATCTGCTCCTGAAAGCAGCACCATTGCATAGAAATACACTCCTGACTTTTTTAGTTAAAAAAATTAAAAAAGAGAGAAAAACACTAACCAAGCACGAATTAATAATCTTTATATAGCACAACGTCGTTGACATAAGCACATACTATTTTGACAACGACAGCTAGAGTTTACTTTACAAATCGTGAATCCGACATCTTCAAACGGAAGTTTTAGTAATTACGAGGCTCTTCGAATGTGACATGGAGATAAACAGACCCACACCGTACGGACAGTTAAGGTTATCAACGTTACACATTATTTCGCCAACGTAGCATTTAGTTAAAGGAGTTTTCTCTATTTTGTGCGTGTAAGGCTCAAAGGACATCCAGGTAAGTGATATTGATGTAAACGCCAGCGTCAGCTATCGTTGGCTAACATTACCTCACACTAACGGTGCTGCTAAAGGTAGCTAACGCTAACAAACGTTATTTTGCTGCAGTTTCGTACAAACAGCTACTATGTCAGTCTCTGCCGGTTAGCCTTTGTTTTCTCGTAACTAAAACCCCCCAGGTGTTGTAAGCCGTCCGTTAATTAGCTGCAGTTAACCAAGTAGTCAAATGTCTTCTCGGTGAACTTTGACATTCACATGATTTTCTACGCAGGGGCTAGCTGAAGTTAGCCACAACATCGTGCTCTGTGCTCAAAATGTGCAGAAACTTAATGTCAGTATTTATAACAGATCAGCTTTAAATGATAAAAACCTGGCAGGTAGCTAAGGAATCGTGTTTGAGATATACCCCATGTCAATATTACGTTCTATTCAAAAGTATAACTGTAATTGATAAGACTTAAATTAGACTAAACTTAACTGCAACATGACCCAGTATTCAGCTGTTATTAGTAAAGACACTGAATTGATTGATAACAGTGTAATTATAGTATCTTTTTTCAGCATAATGTGCCCTTAAATTGTTCTTGTTGATTATTCGTTTTTGTGAACTAGTGGTGGAAGAGTAAATTTGCTCAAATAATCAATTTCAAATAGTGGAGTATATTTAGACAGTTGTATTTCTGCTTTCACTTCTTCCACCACTGGTGTTGACCCAAATGATCCAAAAGGAATCTTGCTCTTCTTTAATCCCTGACTGTTTAAAGACTATCCCCGCTACAGTCGCCGCAGTTATTGTCCTATGCATGTCTTCCTCTGTTAAAGTGTTAAAATGAAAAAAAGCTTCATCACTTCATCCTTTCTTATGCACACTTCTCCCATCGACTCTGATCAGCCGGAAATTACATTTGTCCCTGCACTGACCTTTGTCTTGCTGTGTCTGTCTCTCCTTCTCTCTTACATGTGTTCAGTCTCACACACTCTGTCAGGATGGTTTCATACAAGCGGCTGAACCCTGAAGATGTTCAGTTTTCCAGTGCTGTGTTGTCGGAGGATCCTCGTCCCGTCCAAGAAGAAGTTTCAGTAAGTTCATGCCTTGAACTTTCTGCAGTCAGTTTTAAAACTGTAAAGGATTGGTCACTTTCAGTAAATTCAAATCATTGCTTTAGAAACTTCTTGCTCTTCCCTCTGGCTGCCAATGTTTTGGGATATTTCAGAATCCAGATTTTTTTTTAGATTATTATTTTTTTCTAGATTTGTTTGTCTCATTATTGTATTGTTTGACAGACAGTATTAGTTTGATAAGCTTATATATTATGATCTTATGGTGTTATACAGTTATTGGGCTCTTTGTATGGTGCCACTTTATTGGCAATTTTATTATTGATATTACAATGGCGTTGTTGTAAGTCTGAACTAGTGATATATTTTGTGTTACCTGTTTTTTATGTTGTTAGCCTGTAACTCACTGTCATTGCTGCCAGTGTGGGACACCCTTGACATGGAGATTTTTTTGCTGGCTGAATAAAGGTTAAATTCGGAAACAATAACATCCTTTCCTTCATTGTAGCTTTAATAAATGAGACAGATCAACATAATGATGGCTGTGGTCTTTAAAAAAAAAAAAAAAAAAAAAAAATTTATTTAATTGAATTTCTTTCTTTATGTCTTCAGTTCAGGTCTGTTATTGTTCCACTCACTGTTCAAACTGGATGGTTCTTCAGTCTGGAAGAAAAGGGAATTTGTTCAATGGGCTACCGCAGTGATATAGAAAATGAGTTTCATTCTGTTTTTAAAATCAGAAATAGATTTTATAAATATGATGATGACGCTCAAAGACTGAGTTGGCTGTTTACATACAAAACATTTCAATTGGTGTTTAACTTGAGTTTTGTAGGATTTCTTCACTTTGTTAGGTACACCAGTAAAATCTAATTCAGTCCAGTTGAACAGTGAACTCAGTAATTAACTTAACAAATAATTAAATCAATCTCTCTCTGACAGTGTCAAAACTCAGATGTTAACTCTGTAAAGGTAGAATTTATAGTTGAGTTCGGATTGTATTATATTTTAATCAAGTAATTAATGAGTCAATGAGTGTAATTCATTTTGTAGAGTGTATAGAAGAATTTTTGATGTAGCTGTGTTTTATAATCCCAGGTGAGATGGCCCAAATATTTGGCATGACTCAAAAACAGGACCTAATTAACTAACTAAGTGTAGTGTACAGTGACTACTTTGGTTCCTGCTTTTCTGAGAGTTGCTTATTTGATTTCCTTGCTGTGTTTCAAGGTGCAGGAGCCGGAGGAGGCCTCCTTGCTTCCACGGATGCCATCATGCTCGGTCACCACAGGCTTCCTGGTGATTGGCTGCCTGCTGCTGCTCCTCTGTGGGGGCTGGCTGTTAGGCACCATGTTCTGGCTGCACGGTTCGTCCAACCAGCAGCCACATAGACCGCCGCCTCCGGCCACAGCAAAAACGCCCCAAACGGTAGTAAACGACACTGTATCTGCCTCACGCCGGCAGGCTTGCAGTTTGATCCCAGAGGCGTGGAGGTTTGATTGCTACCCTGAAAGAGGGGTGGTTGTGACCAGAGAGTTGTGTGAGGCAAGGAACTGTTGCTTTATCCCTGCTGCCCCCTCCTCTGCAGCCCGTCAATCAGGGAGAAATGGTATCCCTTGGTGTTTCTATCCTCCGGATTTCCCTTCCTACTCGCTAGTGTCAATAAATGACACATCCATGGGACAAAAGGGTACGCTCGTAAGAGAGGTGAAGACCTATTACCCAGCAGACATCCTTACTCTAGAGGTGGAGATACGTCATGAGACAGACACACGGCTGCGTGTCAGGGTGAGTGGAGGACACCCATACTAGTCATACAGCCTGCAGTTTCTGTTTTTGTAGAAGAACTTTACTCTTATTATCTATGCAGGCGACTTAAATCATCATAAATGATCTAGCAGATATTGAAGGAACATTTTGTTTACAATTTTATATAGTTTTGAATACCAGCTTTTCTTAACAATGTCAAAGTCATGAGAAAGTGCTTCTTGAGGTAAATTTTAAATCAATATTTTCATATGCATGATGAATCAATGGACTATGAATAATGCAAAAGATGTCACTCTTAGTAAGGAACCTGCAAGCAATTATGACCTGACTCTACATTTCACTGGAGTTGGTAGAGATCAAAACAGAGCTAAAAGAAAGAGTGACATACTTTTCTCAGGTGTCCAGAAATGGTAATTTTGTTCTTTTTCTGCTGGATGTGTTTCCTAAAACCATAACAAATTCATAAAGCTATAATATGATGGTGAACTGACCAATAGCATTAAAACCATACAAACACAGACCTGCAGCCCTGCTCACTACATGTCACAAGAGTTTAAGAAATAAACAAACCTTGTTTGTTAACAACACAGTTCCCATTCAAAGCAATTTAATAGGTGAACAAGGGCTTCGTTAAATGGGACAGTGATAAGCTTCACAGGTCAGTTGATTAAGTATTTATTAGATACTGCTGTGGATGCTCTGCTCTGTAACTCTTACTCTTTCTCTCAAATAGCAAACTGTTCGTCTAATGTTTCTCATTTCAGATTACCGACCCTTCTAACGCACGATTTGAAGTCCCAATCTCTGTCCCCACTGCCACGAAGAAGGCAGAAAGCCCAGACTACATTGTAGAGCTTTCAAAAGAGCCCTTTGGTCTCGTCGTGAAGAGAGGCGCCACGGGAGCTGTGCTGTAAGTCTGACTTGAGCTCATGTATACTACAAAGTCACTTGTGAAAATGATCATGAGTTGTAGTATTAATACTGTGTTCCTCTCCAATGGTTCCCTGTTAGTCTGAACACCACAGTGGCTCCTCTCTTCTATGCGGATCAATTCCTCCAGTTCTCCACCTGCCTGCCCAGTCAGTTCATCTATGGCCTGGGAGAACATCGCTCCACCTTCCTGCATGATGTCCACTGGAACACACTCACCATGTGGGCCAGAGATGTAGCTCCTACGGTATGGAAGCTCCTGTTTTTGTCATTGCTCTGCTTATACAGTAGTTCTGACATTTCAGACACAGACGCAGACTTTCAGCTGATTCCACAGCAAACAGATTGACATGTGTAGCTCTGTTCTGTGATGTGTCCAGTCATCACAGTAGGCAGGTTTCTGTACAAATTATAGCACAGATTTTAACCAAAGTTCATAAAAAATTGGCAAAAGAAAATTACAATAAATGCACAATTCCATCCCATACCGTTGCATGAATGTAAAGAGTCTGGTTTTTGAGTCTAATTAGCTAGTTATGGTTTGTTTTTCTAGTTGTTTATTAATCTAGTTGTTTTTTTTTGGTTTTTTTTAACAACTGTATTAGCACTGTAGGCACCTTAGGTTTTATGCAGGTAAACAGGTGTAGGACCAGCATGTACCTGGGAGGGTCTATGTTTTTTTACCAGTGCAAAGAGGCAGCAGCAGCCATGATTTCTTTGTTTGCTCGCTTGCAACAAAGGACTTCTTTTTCCTGCGTACATTACATCTGTGGTTGCTTGATTTTAAATTTGTTTCAAGTTTGATTATGATTTTGGATAAATAGTCACTGCAGAAATATGCTTGTGTTCCTCTCTGCAATCCAGGAACAGACAAACCTGTACGGTGCCCATCCATTTTACCTGGCCATGGAGGACGGAGGGAAGGCACACGGCTTCTTCCTGCTGAACAGCAATGCAATGGGTCAGTCTGTTAGTCGCCCTCTCACTTCCACTTCATCAATCCCTGCATGCACATTAATGCTTTCTGATGCTCACAGTTGGAAGATTTCACAACGGTTCATGTGACAACAGCTGACAATGTTCAGCAGTTACATAAAAGCAGAAGTCACACATGATGTGATGAACTTGTTCAGTGTGATTTCAGTGTCTCCAACACTAAATATGAACTTTCCAGTGTCATATATAGTTCACATACTCTGGATGTCATGTTGTATTTCCTCATAATAATACCGAGCATTGATAGCTGGAAGGTTAAATTGGTTTGGAAACATAAAATTCAATTTGTTAACTTGAACCTATTTATATCAGCATCCATTTTATTCATAGTTACTCATTATGTACCATGTATCCCTGGTCTTATGTTGCTTACTATGATTTTCTTATGATAACGGATGTTTCATCAGTGTTTGTTCTGTATTGGCAGATGTGGTCCTCCAGCCCGCCCCGGCCCTCACCTGGCGCACTATTGGTGGAATCCTTGACTTTTACGTTTTCCTTGGTCCTGATCCTGGTTCAGTTATTGAACAGTATGTGGAAGTCATAGGTTAGTAGGAGGCTGGGTTTATGGGCATGTCGATGTGTTGTGTGAAGTAGAGTCTGATGTATTTTTTTTACAAATCCTATAATGTCTTATACATTACAAAGTTATTGTAGACTCACAATGCAACTGTTACTCATTTAAAGAGACAGTTCCACATTTCATTCACTCTGAAGTGCTCCTGTTGAACTGACTGAACAGCAACCAAGTAAAAAGATCCATTTGAGATCCATTGAAGCAGCTTTGCATCCTATTACATGAATGAATACAGTAACTATAAACTAACATACCTGCAGAAAATCTCAGCAGTTTTAAGGTAAATCTTAATTTGTGTGCAGGTCAGTGTTATTGAAAACCTCGCTCTGTAAAATTAGCTGGCTGGTGCTGTTCATATGTTTCTTATCATCAACAAATACCATGAAAAGAACATGGCCACTGTAGTTTACTTTTATTCAAACCCGCATACACAGTCCTGCTTCCCCCTGAAACACCAAATGTGTATTAATCAGCGGCTAGAAATAGTCTCCACACATGACTATTTCCTAACATTTGATGAAACTGCAGTATGGTGCTTAGCTGCTTGAGGAAGTTACTCAGGCTGTTTTAAAATGAAAACTGTATTTGTGAGTTGTTTTGAAATATTTACATCTATAGGAGGAACCAGTGGGCTTGGGACTGAGTGTCACAGATAAGGTCAGAAAGTACTGAGAGGTGGGCTAACACATTAATTGAGTTTCCAACCAGTTGTAGCATACATTTTAACTGAATTTCAAGAAAACATCCACAAACAAAACATCCATCCATCCTACTGTTATCTGAACATTAGGAGTTGGTTTGTTGAGATAAACAGCTGGGGGGACATTTATTCTTCTGCTTTTTCTGCTGCTTTTTTCCCTCAATTCACTGGTGCAGAAGGTTCAGTGGGCATTTAAGTCGCATGCTTCATGTGCGTCATGTTTAATTTTTCCATCTCAGGCAAGTGTAAAAATATGTGATATTTTGACCGTAGGAACCAGTGGAAACCTCCGTCTTCTTGATTCTAGTCTTTTTATGGCATTTCATGATCGTTAGAAAAATGTAGATTAATGCCAACTTTATACTTTAAGTAGTTAATTTGCTCCTCCTCAGTTTCAATACAGTTAAAATAAACCTCAGTCCCATTGTCACCTCAAGTTCCTCCATTTTTTTTCTGGTAACATCTTCCCTGCTTTCCTCTCCCTCTATCTTGTCATAGGATACCCAGCGATGCCCATCTACTGGGCTTTAGGATACCATCTCTGTCGCTGGGGTTACAACACCAGTGATTCTACCTGGGAGCTTGTCAAGAGCATGAGGAATAATAGGATACCTCAGGTAAAGTGGGCTCAGCATATTGTCCATTTGTGCGTGTATCTATTACTGGATTATTTATTTATTTGCATGTCGTTCTGTTTGCAGGATGTCCAGTGGAATGACATCGACTACATGGACCAATTTATGGACTTCACTTTCGACACCACAAAGTTCGCGACACTGCCTGACCTGGTGAAGGATCTGCACGCTCATGACCAGCGCTATGTCATGATCCTGGTACACAGTTTGTATATGTGTTTTTTTTTCTGATGTAGCCTTTGTGTGTGTACATGTGTGTGAGACCGTTGTTTCTGAACCTGCAGGACCCGGGTATCAGCAGCACCCAGCCTGAGGGCTCATACTGGCCGTTCGATGAAGGACTGAAGAGAGACGTTTTTATTAAGGATGCTGAAGGAAAAACACTTATTGGGAAGGTGAGACATTGGCTGGTCACACATCACAAATTCTTCTTATTTTTTAATGTTTTAATTACATATACAGGCTGTTTAAAAGATGACATTATTCAGAGTTTTTCCAATACCATTATGGATGTAGTGCAATATGACACAGAGCCAAACATTGTCTTCATACTCCTACAAATCTGTTGTGTGTATTTGGTTCCTATTCTCTCTGTTAAAGATAAATTTCTCCATCCTTCCCTCCAGGTCTGGCCTGGCCTGACAGCGTATCCCGATTTCTCTAATGAGGTGACACATGAGTGGTGGTACGACAACCTTAAGCGGTTCCATGAGAAAGTTCCATTTGATGGTTTATGGATTGTAAGTATGTAAATAGGAGACATGAGCGGGGAATAAAAAAGAAACCATCGACCCTGACGGAAATTACACTACTATAGTGGTTCTCAGTATTTCATGACTGTCCTCTCTTCATTAATTTTTAGGACATGAATGAGCCGTCAAATTTCCTGGATGGATCCACTAACGGCTGTCCATCAAACAGTCTTGAAAATCCTCCTTACACCCCCGGTAGGAGACGCAGCTCTGAAGCTCAAATCACACAACAAACATGACAAATACAGAACACATATATGATTATCAAAATATAAAACTGTGCCTTTTACTTTCCAGGTGTACTAGGAGGTTTGCTGAGAGCCAAAACAGTGTGTGCCACTGCTCAGCAGAAGCAGTCCATACACTATAATATGCACAGCCTGTATGGACTCATGGAAGCTAAAGCCTCTGCCAGGTCAGGACTAAAATACACAAACACACAACAGATAAAAGGCCAAACAGTGAAACACTACTTAATTATATTAACAATCTCTATCCTTTGCTTCGTTATATCTTGTGCCTGTCCTCTGAATCTTCTTCCTCCCCATCCTCTTGTCCAGCGCCATGAAGCGAATCGTGGCAAAGAGACCTTTTGTGATCTCTCGCTCCACCTTCCCCAGTCAGGGGATGTACTCTGGTCACTGGCTGGGAGACAACAGGAGCCAATGGAAAGACCTTTACACCTCTATAGCAGGTTAGATCACTCACACACACACACACACACACACACACACACACACACATCAATTACACATTTTCAGCTGAATATATTATTGGAAACTATGTTTCAAGTTTGAAGTATATTCACCATCTCTGCGACTCGACAGAGCTTTTAAGTCTCTTCTAGCGTCATTAGTGTTGTTTTGTTGTTTTTATTCAGCCTAGACATTTTCTGTTTGGTTCAGTCTCGCTGCTCTCATCAACCTCGTGTCCAGCAACGGGAGGCAGTGGTTTTCTGTGAGACTGCCATGATAAACGAACTGTATGCTAAATGCCTAGCTCCAAAGTTAGCAACTAGTGAAGAAAGTCAAAGTCCTAGCTAGATTACTTTTGATATTTCCCTCAGAAGCTGTGGAGCTGTGTGTTGGAGACAGATATGGCCCCAAATGAATGCTAAAGTTGCTCTGTGGATATGTAAACAAGCAATTGTTTGCTAACATGTTAGACACGACAACTTAAGATATAAGTTGCTAACATGTTCGTGCAGTTTGTCTGTCAGCTTGTTGTGGTCCTCCTCTGCCTGCAAGTGGTCAAAATAATGAAAGTAGTAGCCATATTTCAGCCAGATTGTTCAGCAAATGCAAACTTGTCAGCATTTTAAAGTATATTTCTGACACATTTAAGTTGTTGTAAAACTGCTAATCTTAAGGTTGTGTGACTTTACAGCTGAATTTTTACCACTTTAGATTTCAGAAGATTGTGTATGAAATTATCGTTTTAATATTTTGACACAGGTTTTATATCCCACCTCTCTCTGTCCCTCAGGTATGTTGACCTTTAACCTTCTGGGCATCCCGCTGGTGGGGGCAGATATCTGCGGCTTCAGTGAGGAGCCACAGGAGGAACTGTGTGTCCGCTGGACGCAGCTCGGAGCTTTTTATCCCTTCACACGCAACCACAACGCCATTGACATGAAGGTAACACTTCAGCCTCACTGCTCCGCCCTCGTCTTACAGAACCACAAATGTGACTCCTTCTGAAACTGTCTGACTTTGAAACTTTTTTACAGCCTCAGGATCCCACAGCTTTCAGCCCTATGGCTGGTACAGCCATGAAGCAGGCCCTGCTGCTGCGTTATTCTCTCTTCCCTGTCCTCTACACTCTCTTTCATCATGCACACGTGCACGGACACACTGTTGCACGACCGCTGATGTTTGAGTAAGTAGAACATTGAACCACAACCTTGTGTTCTTTGTTTTTATGCTTTCCTATTCATTTAAACACATTTATTTGACATTTTGAGCTGGATCTTTGCCTCACTGAATGTTTCCTGTATGCTCTCAACAGGTTTCCAAAAGATGTAAAAACCTATGGGATTGACAAACAGTTCCTGTGGGGGAAGAGTTTGCTGGTGACACCAGTGTTGGATCCTGGAGTCGATTATGTGGATGGTTACTTCCCAGAAGGGCTGTGGTATGACTACTACACGGTAATAACCATACTCAGCATTCAGCCTGGAACACACAGACTCATTATACTCGTTGAGTCTGGAGTGAAATGGAGAGAGTGAAGTAATGTGCCCATGTGTGTTTCCCTTCCTCCCAGGGTGACTCTGTGCGCAGTAAGGGTGAAGAGCTTCAACTCCACGCACCTCTAGATAAGATCAACCTGCATTTGCGTGAAGGATCTGTTGTACCGACACAGGTACACAGGATTTTTGTTTCACTTTATTGATTTAAAATGTGTTTGCCAAATGTGACAGTAGAGGAAAATGCACATTTACAGTATTTCAGCTAAATAGTCAGTTCACCACAAATATACAAACTCTTTCTCTCCTATCCGGAGTGGTATCGAGCCATACAGTCAGTGTAGGTTTGGTTTACTTACTTTGGAATCAAAAACAATAACACGAGAACAAAAGGCAAATATACCACTGCGTCCTCTGATTGGTGGCATTTTTACTGGATTAGACCCCAGTGTTAATATTTGTATGATCTAAGGACTGAAACTTTGTCAGTAAAATGAGCCATATGATAAACAGTGTGTAGGATTTTTACCTTTTTTTTTTCTCTAAAATATGTTACCTCCCCAAAAATGATGGAGGTGAATGAGATTTTATTTATGCTGCTCAAAGCATTAAAACAGTAATGATTCTGTCCAAAGGAAGTAACTTTTGATAGCGAGGTCTGTTGATTAACCAGGACTTGAAAATTATGTTGCAGTAGAGGTTTTCTTTAATACTATAATATTATATTTTTATAAATAATATAAATTATATTTATCTTTTTCTTATATTTTCAACATGACAAATGAAATTCAGTTTACCTCCATTGTGCTGTGACTTAGACAGAAATCTCAGAAGTGCATATCTTAAAATTAATGCACATAGAAGCTCATTTCTCTGCATGCTTAATGACCACCAGAGATAAGTTGATCATTTATATTTTGGGTGAGCTGACCCTTTAAATTGTTGCAAGTGAACTGGTTAGAACCTAAAAAACACACACATCAAATATACATGATCTTTCTAAGGATACAAGAATATTTTTCAAACCTGTTGTTGGGATTCTGTGAATTTTAATCAGTAGTTTATAACGTAATGTTTGTTTTTCGCTTTTAATTCATGTGTACAGGTGCCCAATCTGACCCTGTGGGTGAGCAGTGGTCAGCCGCTCCACCTGGTCTCTGCTCTTTCAGATGATGGCTCAGCAAGTGGAGACTTGTTCTGGGACGACGGAGAGAGCATTGAAACCTACGAGACCGACCATTACGCCTACATCACCTTCAACGTCACTCAGGTGCTCACACTTGTTTAGTTCTGCCTTAAAGAAAAGATAAAAATCTACCCTTAGTATCTGTCATTGACTTATTCCAGCCTGCTTTGATTACCCACATTTCCGGGAATGCCTTTTGACAACCTGCATAAACTGTGTCTGAACATGTTTGAGTTAACTGTGTGGAGTTGAAGAGAGAACATTTCAGCTCAGAAAGTGAAAGTTACCCAAACATAGCAGGCTGAGGTGGAACATGTTGTCAAATTTGGTTGGCGTCTAGAACTTCTAATTCTGACATTTATTTTAAGGGTTTTTTTAATAGCTTTTTTTTATAGCTGTTTCCTGTGCTCTTGTGTGTTTGAGCTTCTCTGTGCTGAATCATGTTTGAGATTGAGTATAGAAGCTGTTTTCACATCCACTCTGCTCACTGCAACAGTGTCCAGTGTACAAATGTGATGTGGAAATTTGAAACTCCAGTGCACATACATTGAAAATGAACTTTTCAGTGAAGCAGGACAAATCTTCCCAAATCCAAAAAATATTTGTATATTCATAAAGCCTGAATATTTTAATAAGGGAGGAGAAGTAGATGTAATTTTCAGAATTACAAACGAGGTAATTTAAGTTTATTGTGTAAAAACCATCTATAAATTATTATTTGAAGCTGTGTATATTTATGTCCTCAAACAGCAATGCTTCTGCAATGCATGAATTCATATCACATCACATTGTGTGCATTTGGCCTCTAGAAGTAAGAGAAGTAACTAAATGAACCAGGAAATGTGAAACCAGACAGGACTAATGTTTATCATTGAGATAATCGTTTAAACGTGTTGCTATGTGAGGTGACATCCATTGTTTCATTTTGTAGAACGTGATGACGTCCCAGGTGCTCCACAGTAACGTGGAGGCCACGTACATCACCGTGGAGTCGGCCTCCTTCTACGGCGTGAAGGAGAAGCCAAGCAGAGTGTTGGTGAACTCCCAAGATGCAGTGTTCACTTACAGAGACAACCAGGTGAGGGCAGGGGTCAGGGCTGACAAGACCGACACAGAAAAAAAGGAAACTATAGTTGTGCTTGTTATTCATGCTGAGTCACTCAGGGTTCATGTTGTTAGCATCGGTGGATTTAGCCTCTAAAATGAAGTGGTGAAAGAACCCAGTGGCAGATCACATGCTCCACAATTGTCTTCTGACAATTAAACATAAAATACAGATGATGTTGTTAGTTTTACTTCTACATTTTACAACAACAGTAATTGACTGTGTAACAAAAAACCATATGGATGTGGCTTCAGCTGTAGCAATACAGTCTATAAAAATATCACAGTACAATTAAAAGTCTTGTTTTCAAAATTTGACATATGTAAAAAGTACATAAAGATTTGTAAGATGTACTATACATAAGAAACTAAGAGTGTTCATGCTTAATGGGCCATGTTAGTAATATATTGTTAAATTACTGATCATTATTGCTGACACATTAACATGTAAATAATTCTTTAAAGTTGTAATTGGTGTGGAGGGAGATCATTGGATGGATTGGATTATTATATATTTTTATGTATTTTACATATAAAATTTAAAATTCTGATATCTTTTTTTTTTTAGTTAAATCTAAAACAAGGCAACTTATTTTAAAACACGATCATATGTTTTATATTTACAATCTTAATCTGAAAAGTAACAATAACTATAAAAGTAACTGCAATAAAATGTAGTTAAGGAAAAAGTACAGTATTTCCCCCTGAAACGTCATAGAGCAGTAGAAGGTATAAAGTGGCATAAAATGGAAATACCTGAGTAAAATACAATGCAGCACTCTACCCCATTTAAAAAAACATTAAGTTAATTAAAAGTGGACCCAGTGTAACTTAAAGATATTAAAGATCCTTTTAATTGTACTTTAATTGTGCAGCACATGACGTCTACAGTTGTGCTGTGATCCTGTTTTTCATAGAGTAGGTCTTTAGTTTACCTGACTGAGTGACATTTGCTTTCTGTTCTCTCTCTCTCTCTCTCTCTGCAGGTGTTAACAGTTGCAGATCTCGGTCTCAACCTCAGTCAGAACTTCGCCATCAGTTGGATGTAATGACTCTGATGTTTTAATGATTGGTTTTACTTGTTCAGTATTGAAATCACCAGCTGACACACATGTAAGTGACAATGATGTTTTTCATTGTTTTGGCTCTTTAATCCAGAACATTGGATGGAAAATAACTGTGACATTCAAGTGCTGATTTAAAACTTTAAAGTGCAACTTAACCCCAGGTTGTGTTCTGTTGCACCTGTAGTCACAAGCTACAGTGATGTTGCAGTGTACTGACACCGACCCACACCGAGCCTGAGTGCACCTGTACATCACTGTAGCTGAGAAGTTAAATCACTGGAGGTTATGAAAACCAAGTTCTTTGTTAAGTTGCTCTTTAAAATAGTTCACATCTGCATTAATGTGTGCTTTAGTTCAGGTGTGATGCGCTTGAACACAGAGCCAAAACAAAACTGTCCATTTGTTAGAAAAGACGGATAGATAACACAAAGTGGAGCTACTCTGAAGGGAGTGAAGTCAAGTTTGTGTTAATCTTATTTATAGTGCAAAATTGTCTCAAAGATGCTTTGCACGCTTCAGATGGACAAAAGCATTTCTGTGAACAAACAAAAGCTTATGAAACGACAACATGAAGTCACTGAGCTACAGTAGTTTAGACACTGCTTTAAATATGTGTGGACTTTTATTATTTATAGCTGAAGAGTCATCTGATTTAAGCAAAAGGTTTGGCGTTGCCTTGGTGCTTTAGCTTTATTTTTAGCTCCGTTTGATCAAACCTGCATTAAAAAAATCTCATCTGCAGAAAGATGATGTGCAATAAATGAGAGGATAATTAGCTTCCTGACACGTGACAGGAGTCTGACTATAGCTGATGATGTAATAAACTGTATGTGCTTTAATGCTGTTTACAGTCTATTTTTGCACTAATTAGTATTGCAGTATTGTAAAGGTAGATAGAGGTGCCTTATGATTCCTGTTTGGGTGTTTCTGAGCATTTCTGGGTTTGTTCATTTCCAATCTTTTGCACAGCGCTGACGATCATAGCACTGCTCTGCCTGAAGATGGCTTTAACTGTAAAGTTATACTAAAGCAGCCATAAGTGTTCTGTAGACATACTGTGATGCCTCTGAAAGCAGACTGCACCTGAAACCAAAAGCCTGATACATTTCCTGAGCTGGACAAGTGAAGTTTTCAAGCTCAGTCACATAAATTTTGCCTAAATTTGACCTTAATGCTGTGGAACTGTGATCTGAATTTGTGGGTTTCTGCACCTTATGCAATGTTGGAAAATCATTTGTTCGAGGAATCATCAGTGCATGTGTGTTGTGAAGTAAACTACGCGAAACCCCCAAACATTTTTTTTAATGCATGTAAAGACACCAGTATAGAGTATATTTTACTGTTGTATGTGTTGATGTAACTGAATTGGTGATACTAACAGTTTGCAGTGTTTTATCATGAAGCATTGTGTTTTTAATTCTTGTGTAATTGCTTAAATGTGATTTAACTACAAGAGTTTTACTGGGTCTTTTTTTTTTACGTGGAGCATCTCACATAAAAAACTTTTACGGCAGCAACAGGACAATAAAATGTTGTGATTCCACTGACTGTCATTGTCACCATAGAAATTCGGTTCAATAAAATTTCATGGTTTTTTTTGGTTAGTTTTTTTTTACTACAAATGTATAATGTCATGTTTTGAGCCCTGATTATATTTGAATAAATTTCATTTTGATCTCGTCTGCATTTGGATCGTGAACCTTAAGTGTTGAAGTGCATGCACCACTAGAGGACACAGTTTCTCAGTGCTGTGATGCTTGTTGGTATCATTTCTCATAACAGATGAGTTTGTTATTTCCCTCCTGGCGACAAAGGATTGCACGCAAGATTTTGCACGTTTGTCAGTTTGAAAAGCTGACAGGTCGAGATGTTGTTGGTTTCATGGTGTTCCCTTTCTCTAGTCTTATCTAAGTCTTATCTAAGTATCCTTTAGCAAGACAAAGAAAACTGTCCACAAAGTGACCTCAGGCTTGATAACCTCCAGCGCTGTAGACTTGTTATTGATTAAATGGTTGTCTTATCTTTAAATAAGACTTGTTGTAGAATGAATTACAACCTTTACTGCAGTTATTCTTGGAGACATTACAAAAGGTGAACTCCTCCTCATAATTTTTTTTGTGTTATTTCCTCCCCCTGGTCAGTCCTCTCACCTCCTCTTCTTTCCTCTATGTCAGAAATTGAATTTTTGTTCAGCTTTCCGTCCATCTGCAGCCTCTTTCTGTATCTTTCTGTGTTTTATTATTGACTGACCCGGGTCTTCGACTCTCCACCACTTAGATACCCATCGGTCATGTCAATGGAGGAAACTCAGGATGTCTGTCATTAAGATACGAAGCTAAATTAGTCTGCCTCTTCAAAATTTAATAAATGAATTGTATGTGCTGCTCTCCATACAAACTAGACAGAAAACAAGAAGTACACTGTTAAAGAAGCACTGACACTGAGCCAAAGCTTTGACAGGATCTCATGAGTCAGGAAACTAAACAAGTATTTGATTGTCTAATACACACACACACACACACACACACACACACACACACACACACACACACACATCAGTTCCTGAAAGTGAAAGCAAACAATGGTGTCCCATATTCCCCCTATGATAGCAGGGTTGAATTATCCTCCGCTACTGATAGGCTCACAATAGACATGTTTTTTTGGCTCTGTGCAAACGTTCACAGGCTAACTCTTTCCAGATGGTAGTTTGTGGAGGGCACATATATCATTCAGTAGGGAGGGAGGGAGGGGAGTGGGTGGTGGAGGGGGCAGAAAGAGAGAAAGAGAGAGAACAGCAGGGGTCTGTCAAAAGCATTCTGCTCTACTGACGAGGGCATTTCCTGTCTGGATTTGGGAGGATTAAGTATGTGTACGTGGGGGGTGTCGGCATGTGGAGAGAGGGAGGAAGCGCAGGACTTCACAGGACTTTTAGGGAATTTTAGGGAAAACTAAAACAGATTCTCAAAAGCAAAAAAAAAAAAAAAAAGCGATTTACTGTCATGGTTTACACATAACTGAGAAAAGTTCATTATTGCCAGATAGTGTTTCAGTCTGGGCTTTCTGAGGTTGCCTGTTTTGTCAAGTTGAGTCATATTTGTGTGGCTTATTTCATACAGACAGCTTCACAAAACAAACTAAATCAACTCAGTTGTTTTTCTAAAATGAAATGGCAATTTGATGTTTTAAAATAAAGTAACATTCAATCATTTTTTACGGATGGTTGTTGTGCAAGAGAGTCTTGGGAGCCATAAAGAGGCTAAAAGCAGCTTCTTTGTTCGATTCGTGCTTTCCTTTTCTGTCGAGAGGTTTTCTTTAACACTTGAGTTAGTGCTGTGGGACTGACAAAAAGAGCACAGCAAGCTACAGCCCTTTTAAATGTGTGTGAGTGTGTGTGTGCCCCTGACTTCTGTTCAGCCCACCAGCTCTGCGAAGTTAAGTGATTTTGTGGTGAGTTCTGACTTCGAGTGTGGGTTTCACTCTGTGATTAGAGGTAGATTTCATCACTTATCAACCCATGTAATCATACACAGATGATCCTCAGCGCTGTTTAATAAGTAAGAAGCTTAGATTTGCTTTGCTTGACTCAGCTCAGAGTCTACAGACATTTTAGCTCCGCTGTGAGGTTGCACTCAGACACAGGGCTCTGAGCTAAATGCTAATATCCTGATGATGTTGCTCGAGAAAAAGTCAAAGGATGATTCAGCCTGTGGTCTCCAAGTGTCTCCTCTGAATCCATCCCATAGTTTTTGAGATACTTCAGTCTGAACCGCAGTGATGGACGATCAACAGACATGGCCATCTGTAAGGTCATGCTAGCATTGCACTTAATCACTGCAGCAGCCGTAAAATACATTTTAAGATATTCTTCCATTTTGATTCATATTGCCACTGAAATGAAACAGAAAAACGATACATTTATGTTTGGCAGCAGAAACCATTTGCACTTTGCAATAAAACAGGATCTTTCAACAATCTTTTCAAGTCCTTTTCAAATATTCCTCTTGTTGTTCAGTCAGCGTTTCACTCGGAGATACAGTGTGTTTGGATTGTACACAAACAATGATTTGAGCTGGTCTTCCCCAGAGGTGTGGTGCTGCCCTGTGATGAGGCCAGCTCAACAACCAGTCAAACATCCACCCTGTTATCAGATTTACTTTTCTTTTCGCTCTCTTCTCTTTTGCTTTTGCTTTAGATAAGTATGCACATAGACAAGTAACAGCTGATGGTGACAAAACATGAAAACTTGTAGAAAGAGCTAGTTTGACCTTGTGACATAGAGCGGAAACAATATGGAGTAATATGTGGTTAAAATACGTCACTGTCTCGACATCTAAGTGTAAGTTTCTGCAAAGGACGTCAACCGTGACTAATGAAATCATGCTGAGTTTCCAGTGAGCAGTCACTGCTGCTGTGAGAGAGGTGAGACGGAACAAAAACAGTCAAAACAACAAGCTGAAAGAGGCTAAAAAAAACTCCAAAGAGCTGGGTGGAGTTGCCACTACAGGTGACCAGTCAACATTTGATCCATTGTTAATGTAAAATATTGATGAGTGCAGCTTTGAAGTGACCTGAGTCACGGCAGTTTAAATGCATCACGTCGCTTTAGACGAAATGCCGTGAAATTTTGACGGTGACACGTTTGCTGAAGCCATTCACACATGAAAGTCAACTTATACTAAACACCTACAATAACTGAAAAAAAACTATTATTAGAAAATGACAGATGATGAAAAAAAACAAAAACGAATAAGTGTGAGGGTTTACTGTGTAGGAATATAACGTTCATAATTATCTTTTCATTTGTGTATAATCACCTGAAACTATGAACCGCTGTGTTTTTGTCAGCTTAGAATGAGCCCGTCATGACTACATAGGCAATGTGGCCTCATCCACGTAGCCCATCATGCTGCTCCGCCATGTTTCTACAGAAGCCCAGAACAGACAAACTAAACACTGGCTAGAGGGGGGTCTTTCATGTTTTATGTCACCTGAAGGCCCCTGTAGATGTTCTCCGATACACTTGGAAAGGGGGGAGAGAGTGGAAGGGTGTCCAGCTGGCTGCAATCTAGACGCCACAAAATCCTACCACACATGGTGGCGTTATCTATAGTCAAATGAAATTTTTAATTGATTTTTTTTGCCCATGGCCAAACCTTCCATTGAATTTCACAGAAATCTGCAGATTATCCTGCAAACAGAAGACACAAACAAACCGAACACTGAGGTGAAGAGGGCGAAGCAATGCACACAGGTGTTTGCAGGCTTGAGTCGGTCAAACAGAGCACGTCTCCTCTTTGTTTCCAGCTGCTGCATTATACACAGAGCATGGGTGCAGGTGTCAGGTAACTCAGTGAGAAGACTCCACCCGCCTCCTTCACCACACCCAGCGGACAGGACAGGGCAAGCTAGCTCACACAAGCAGCAACCACACCTGGTGAACTGGTTTACTGGCTTATCTTTACTGAAACAGCCACACATTACAACCCTTGAATAAATATTACATTGTCCTATTGTAGCACAGCAAAAACACACATGTAAATATGGCAACACCTGCGTTAAGGTAACTGTAGATCTTTAGTGGAGGTGACTCAGCAGTGCTGAGGACAGTGAGGTTATGTCCTCTGTCCTGTTTCTGGGTGTTTAGTGTTTTAATGACCTGAGGAGGAGTTTGCATGATTGCACTGCACGTACGGAAGGTTTTCTGTGTGTTTGCATTGCTTTGTCAAAAACAAATACAATGAATCTAACAGTTCTCCACAAGTATAAGCACTTTGAACAGTTCTCCAAAGCAGCAGGGACATAAAATGAACATGAAATATAATTCAGCAGGTAAAGTTAAGGTTCTGGTTTTGGTGGCTGTGGTTGAAATTGTCTGAAGGGGGTGGACTCATGAGCTCATCTGTACTATCTTGTCTGCAGCCATGTGGTTTGGTTTACATGCAGCAGCCTATGTGGGCCACTGTGACACACACCTACAACACACAAAGAGTTAAGAGAAGCAGACAGGCGGCGTGAACTCCACCCATGCGGCGTCACACTCGACCTTTCGCAGGTGTCACATCCACTTTCCTCCTCCGAGAGAAGGTGTTTCCCATAAAGCCCGTCACTTCCCGGATCCAGCGCGTCCAAGCTGCTGTGGAAAGTTTCTGAAGTTCGCTGCTGGAGGAGTGGGAGAGAGGGAGGAGGGAGGAGAGAGGGAGGAGAGAGGGAGAGAGGGAGAGGGGGGGGAGCTCAGTGAGTCCACAGCGGCGCCGCTGCGCTCACTCTCGGCTCCAGCGGCGGTGAGCGCCTGCGGCTCTGCGCTCCGGGATGGCGGCCGTGAAGGCGCTGCAGCAGTGGTGCCGGCTCCAGTGTGACGGCTACCGGGACGTGTCCATCACCAACATGACCACGTCCTTCAGGGACGGCCTGGCTTTCTGCGCCCTCATCCACAAACACAGACCGGATCTCATGTGAGTACCGACACCAGACACTGCGGTTAAATCCGCCTGAGTCCTGGCGCTTTACAACAGGAACTGTTTGGGGAAGAGGGAGTTTCTGCTTCAGGCGTCTGCAGGCGCTCAGCTGAGGGCCCCGTGGGGCTCGGTGAGCGAAGGGGCCACAGAGCCAGTGAAGTCTGCATGTTTTTACATTTGGACTGGACTGTATCCTTCTGTAAATCTTACCAGACAAATGAGACTGGATATTTGACTCACCTCTTTAATGTTTTACGATGCAATGTGCAGAGCTGTAGGGTAGGACCTCATATTCAGACTGAAAAAGGAAGCCTTGGAACTTGACTGCTCAAAACTCTAAAACATGTGATTCCCAGGTGTTGACAAGGTAAAACTATTGGAAATAAATACATACAATGCAGGCCATGCATATTTAATCACTGGGCTATGCTGTGAAAGAACTTGGTCTCTGCATTAACAGACCTGAAAGATTTACAGTTGAATGAATGAATTTGCTCATGAAGACTTGTGTCATAAACTTACCATCAAGGACGTGAGGCGTTCAAGGGAAAGCTTTGGTTTTATGTTTGTGAAGTCGCCTGTTGCACATACCTCTGCTGCTCATTGGATCTCATCTCGTCCAGTTTGCCGACATGTCGAACATCTTTGTTGAATCTGGAACCAGAATGAAAATGTTTTGGGTGTCTGCCAGACAAGGAAAATGCCTGGATCTCATCCAGTTTTAGGACCGCAGCTAATGGTTACTGTCGTGATCGACTGATCATTTTTGATTAAATGACTGATTTTAGCCAACAAGATGTCAGTAAGTGGTGAACACATGATAACAGCAACAGATGTCACATTTGAGGAGCTAGAACTGGAGAACAGTTTTTGCTTCACAAATGACTTAAAGAGTGATCAAAATTTATATTGATTCATTTTTTATCTACTGACTCATTTGAACTTTGTCCAGTTTGTCAATCTGGAACCAGAATCATATATTAGGAATTTATCTTTAATCTCCTTTATCTTTAAGGAGATGATCTCCTTGATTTAGGAAAACTAACAGGGAATTTCCACCAATGAATAACTGTTTAGATTTCTACTTGACAGCTGTTAAGTGTTTTGGCTCAAGATGGCCTGAATAAGATTTGTCAACATTAGGTATTCCAGAGCCTTGACTCATCATCTGTCGTTGATCTTTGGCCTGTTTCACATAGAGATGCATAGTTTTGCTCCAGAGAACTCATTATGGCCGACAGTGGTGGCACTTTGATTTCAAGAAGAGACACAGCAGTTCCACTCCAGTTTTCACCCACAGCCAGAGGGAACATTTCATGTTTATACACAAATATAAATATAAGCTCTAAACATTGATTAAAGGCTTCGTTCCAGTTTATTCAATGTAGACACGTCCATGGCTGTGATGAATGCAGGCTGAGCTCTCTGTTAGTTTCAGTTTTAAAGCATAACATCAGTGATCCAGAGGTTGTGTAACTGATTAGTGACACTGTCAGTGACATATACACAGTATGTTGAAGTAAAGGCCGTGCATGACTAAATAACATACGTTTTGGTCTGCACTCATTGTAAACACGTGAATCAGGAAGGGAAGTTGGGTCACATGTGTTTTGTTACTCACATTTTTTGTCCTGTGTTGCAGAAATTTTGATTCACTGAAGAAGGAAAATGTCTACGACAACAACAAACTGGTAAGACATGTTTACTCTGCGCTTTGACCTCTGACAGCTTATCTTTCACTCTTAAACACACGGCTTGGCAAAGTAGGACCTAACTACTTCCCAGCATTGTTAGCAGCGTGGCTCTGTGGAAGGTAAAGTTTGTCAGCGTAGTTTGGTTCAAACATTCGTGATCCCCAGAGGATGAATCCTTATGGTTTAAATGATCTCCTGACTCTTTCTCTTGTGCCGCCAGCAGGTTGACATTTGTAGTTTTGTGTGACCAATGGACCACAATATTGTACCAACATTCATGTTCACAAGTGCTTTGCATTTAGAGGCAATACTAATTAGAAATGTCAGTATGCTAACATGCTGCACTAGTGTTAGTGTTCCCATGTTAGTGTTTAGCTCAAAGCCACATTGGTCTTTTTTTATTACCCTGGCACAGTATTGTACCTAGCGTACAACATTGTTTGATATTTTTAACATATTTGCCATTACAATACACAAGTTAAAATATCATCACTAACCATTTTTTTTTTCATATCTTAGTTAGGGAACATAAACATGTTTTAACCCCTTTTTAATCAAAATACACCAAACAGTTCAACATATTACTGTTAAAGAGACAGACCGAATAGAATACACCCAGATGCCGTTTGCTTAGGTACATCTGGCGAAAACTAATGCAGTCTAATATGACAATGCTGCAATAAATCCTGCCCTCATGAAGGTTGCAATGTTGAGTTTTTGCTGAAACTGTTTTGCAGAGTTTGCTGATTCAACTTTACGATCAATTTGGAGGCTGCAGTTTGTGATGCTGTTGAGTTGTATTGCATTTTACTGACAGGTGTTTCTAATTTCGTCCACCCCAATTGCATCGGCTCTCTGTGGCTTAAGTATCCTTAAGCATGAAACTTCATTCTCCACCAGGGATGTAGTATTTTTGCTAAATTAAACCACAAGTCAACAACCACTTACTGGCTTTTTTTAATGCTTTCAACCACGTCTCATCATCTTCAGTGGGGGACATTTTCTCAGCTGTTGCTTTCAGGTGTCGTTCAGACAAAACAAGTGATTTGAAGTCATCGTCTTTTAAGAAATTATACAGCAGAGGATTCATAAATGACTCTAAAATGATTGAATGATGATGCTAATTGAAAACCTGGCAGCCATAGATTGCTTCTACATGTGTGTTGGCTCTGAAGATTGCACCAGCACCACTTTATGTTGGGTAACAGGGAATTTTTTTAAAATCGAAAATAAGACGAGAGCCGAGAAGTCGTTGCCAAACGCAGAGTGTTTCAGTGTGGGGGCTTTGATTTTGGCTGCTTTGTTGCATTCTTTACTTTTTCTCCCCAGAGTTTCATGATTGGACTCCGAGCGCTGGGACTGACAAAAGCTCACAGACCTCTGCTCTTTGACCTGTGATAGAATAGCAGATAAAAACTGTAGTAGCTGCCTGACAAAGATGAAGCAACAGACTGCTTAATAAAACGACAGAAAGCTGTAAGAGATAAAAGCGTCATTTGCCACAGCAAAGTAAACATTGGTTTTATGACTCCCTTGCTCCTCTGATTACTGATTAAATTCTGCCTCTGGTGCTCGTTGGCCTGCCTCTGCTTGTTGTTTTTCCCTGCTTCCATGGAGTCGCTGAATGTGGGTCTGGTCTGGAAATTCCTGACTCACTTACTAGTCTGTTAACACATGAGGTGTAGATGTAATCTGTGGTCAGAGTTAGGCCACTTAAAGGAATTTTGTTTGAAGATTTACAAGCGCAAGACACAGACAACATGAAGCTTTTATTTTGAAGAGGAAAGACTATGTCCACATCCACATTTACTGCTGTCTCATGTACACCTGGGTGGACAGGTGTGTTGCCACATTGAATCATGCAAAAGAAAGTGTTGAATTCCTTCATGCTCAGTAGGACGTTTATTAGAAAAGAAACATTCATGAACTTGCCTCGACTTTCGCTGACACCGTGTGGGGAATTCAACACCTTTTTTTAGGATAAGTCGAGCCATAAAAGGAATGTAATACACAGGAATAATATTTCAGCTATATCTTTCCCTGGGTGTCAAAACATCCCGAGAACATCACCGGAAAACTTTCTGTGGGACAGTAACAATCTCATACGTGCATTTGAAATATTAACAGCAGGCGACAGAGGTCTCGTCTGAATTATGTGAAAAGCAAGAAAGTCTCTGAGGTCCTGCTAAGTCAGACAGTCTGCTTGTGTTTGATTTACTGATGCTGTTCCATCTTTGGCCAGTCGGCCAAGATTCTAAAAAAAAAAAAAAAAAAAAAATCCTCCTTGAGCTTCTTCTGTTTTGTTGGATAAAGTCGATGTCATTTGCAGGCCTTCAAGGTTGCAGAGGAGGAGTTGGGAATTCCAGCGCTGTTGGATGCAGAAGACATGGTGGCTCTTAGGGTTCCTGACCGCCTCAGTATCCTGACATATGTCTCACAGTACTACAACTACTTCCACGGACGCTCCCCGAGTGAGTATCTATGTCTCAGTGCATCCCTCGCTTCCTCTCACCCCGAGTCTGATCTGTCTCTTCATCTGCGTCTTTGTGCACAGTTGGCGGTATGGGAGGTATAAAGCGTCCGGCCGATGGCCCCACAGATGAACCGTCTGGCAAGAAGAACCAGCCGGTGGTGGCGAAGGTGTTCCCCTCATCTAAGCCTGCCAGAGAGAACAGCCCGCCCCCCTCCTCCAACATCACAAGGCCGGCTCCTTCCCCCAGACAAACCAGAAAGGCCACACAGGTGAATGTTGCTGCCTGGATACTTTACACAAGCATCACTAAGTTATGAATCAAACCGATATGTACAAAAAAGGCTCAAAACTCACTTTACTGATGAAGTTCATCAAGACAAACACTTCAGAGATGACCTAAATACCTACAGAGACGTCTTGTTGTGTCTGTACCAACCTGCCATTACAAAACAAACAAAAGTCCCAAACTGCCTCTGATCAGTTACAGGAGGTCCAGTAACACACTCGTCATGAATGAAGTTGTAATTCTTAACTCTTGATGTAACCTCCGTCATCCTCTTTCCCCCTCTCTCCCCCTCTGCTAGGATGCTCCTGTTGAGAAATCTCATCAGACGGGCACCCTGAGTAACAAATGTGTGTCCTGCGACAAGCACGTTCACTTGGTGCAGCGACATCTAGTGGACGGGAAGCTGTATCACAGGAACTGTGCAAAGTAAGAGCCTCTCTAACACGGAGATGAAAATCAGTGACTAATCCTTTCAGTCTGTGGTATATGAAGTGTGTCTACAGAATAATTATAGATTTGTTCAGTTTGTACAAGTTAATTCAGTATATTAAATTTAATAAAGTGATGATAATAGAAATAATAGAAAGAAATAATTAACTGAAAAACAAATTTAAATAATTGAATTTGCTTAATAGTGATTCTGTTTTCTTCTTTTGTAAAACAATGAATTGATCAGTTCTTTTTAAAATGAAGTTACAACATTGATAAGGCTGAGTATATTCAGTTTCACAAACTGAAAAGGAGCTCACACCTTGGCAAGGTGTGGAGCTTAGACCAGTGGTTCCCACCCTGTAGGCTGCGGCCCAACAGTGGGTCGCCAGGTAGTGCAAATGGGCCAACTAATCATTGGCAAAACAGTACTGTTAAAAAAAAAAAAAATATGAACTGAAAAAGTAAGTTATGTTTTAAAATGTTTTAAAATTAACTGTAAAAAACATGAAAAATTCCTTTATTTTTTTGTTTTTCTTCTCATATTAAGGCTCATCACTGTGATGAGCCAATGAAAGGAGCTTTTATGCTGTTGCTGCTGGACCACATCGTAAACTTTGTTTGCTATCTCAGTATGATTGCTCTCTAATAGGTTACATCCATGGTAAAAACTGGATGTTTCCCCTGCTTTCGTCTCGTTATAGGGTCAGATGTGGGCCGTCAATGGGCCATGAGTTAGAAAAAGTTGGGGACCACTGGGTTAGACCAACCTTATGGAGTTTGCAGGAACAGGAATTATGTGTGGGGAAAGTTTTGTGACGTGTGTTTTCTGTCTTTCAGGTTACTATCACCTACAAACACAACTGTGCCTCTCAGAGATTTACCCACAAACACCCCTGTTTCCAAATTCACTCCCCTACCAGACTCCACTAAAACCAACACAACTACTACCACCCAAACTCCCTCCAGACTGGGACCAGCATGGCTGACGGAGAAACCCAGCACCCCTTCCAGCTTCTCCACCAAGTTTTCGCCTTCGTCTCCTTCCCGCCCGGCTTCTGGTGTCTCCTCCGCTGCTAAAGAAAGTCAGACAACCTCTGTCTCCAAACCCACCGCGTCACAGACTACATGTGAATCTATCTTCACCACAACCACCTCCATCAACACCAGGCCCACTCCTGCCCCTCGTACCTCAACCACAGCGGCCAAGACACAGCAGAACAAGCTTAAATTCTTCCAGTCAGACAGCAATGCTAACAATGAAGAGAAAAAGACTACATCCATCAACGTGGACATAAATAAAGGGCCATATGTGAGTGGTAAGGTCCAGGAGGCCACACCAGGTCAGGCCGTGACTGTGGTTGTAAATCTCGGTGGCACTGGTAGAAAGGAAACAAACGTGAACTCAGATAAAGGTGGGGATAGAGCTGGTGTAGGTGGAAAGGTGGGTTTGAAACCGGAAGGCAGTGAGAGTAATAAGACGAAAGCATCAGCAGCAGCTTTCATCTCCAAGAAACTGGCTGAGGAGAACAACAACAACAACAGTAAGCTTTCATGGACAAAGAAAACTGAAAAGTAAGTAATCAACCCCCAAACACACTCACACGCAAAGGCACACTGACCTCTTCTGGCTTTTACTGATGCTTCACCGCCTCTTTATCAGACCCTCTCAAGTCGAGACTCCTAAGAGGGAGACAGGGGGAGTCAGAGGGAGGGTGAAGCTGAAGGCAGACCGGTCAATCCTCGATGACCTGCAGCCTCTGGACACCCCGAGCTCTGCTCCAAGCCCGGCCAGCAGGAGCGGACTCAGAGCCAGAAGTCCAGACAGAGGGGGCCTGAAGCCGGGCAGTGCATCACCCAACACCTCAGGTCAAATTCCAACATTTCCATAACTGTACATAGGGGTGATTTAGTCTGGTATAAAGCATTTTTTATGATGTTAGTGAAGAGGCCTTTGGTTTCTGGTATAATGTGTGATGTGCTGTGTGTATAAGTAAGTGCTGATCATTCTTATTTAGAGAATATTAACAAGGGCAGGGCAACATTATCACAATATTGGGTATATTGATTTGTAATATCATATAGTAAATGTAGGCAAAATCACACAAACTGCGTTGCAAAACTTGTAATTTGTGACAGATACTGACTGGAGTCATAAATATAGACGGAAGAAATGTGTATAACAATAATGTTTCATCATGGTAAGGTCTTTAAAACACTTTACAACATTTTAAAAGGAAGTAAAAACCAACTGAACTGTCTACAGTCAGGACTGAATTAAAATACTCAGTGGATAAAGGAAGTCTTCAAGTTAATGGAGAATAACTGCACCATGTGTTACACTTTGCCAGGACCAGTAACACATAAAGTGATTTGTGCATCACTTTCTGTGACTCATCAAGTTCACCAGATATATGACGGTCACCGAATACTGGGCTTGATTAGATGATGGCTCCCATTCATTCCAAGGGAAGATGCTCACCCAACACATCCGTCAAATACGATTTCTCTGCTTCCATGTGCATCAGCGATTATCTCCCTAAACCCACCTGCTCGTTCTAAAGACTCAACACTGAGATGATGTCAAAATGAAAATAGCTTTCAATAGCTTTCTATGGGAACATCTTTTACAAATATTAACTCCTCATGATTTAAAAAAATACAAATGCACAAAGTAAAGATGGATTCTGTCTGCAGTTGAAGGGGTCCTGTCAGCGGTTTTTCAGATGTGCAACAAAGGTCAACTTACTGGCTTTTTTACATCTCATTATCTTCTTCTGTAAATACTTAATAGCACATGAAGAAGACCAAGAAGCCAAATGGCTGGCAAGCGTTTTGACCCGGGATTATTTTGTTGCACATACTATTCTCAAAGGTCAAGAATAAACTATCTTGCTCAAAGTTTTACAGATGTAAATATATAATATACATATATAATATGATCTTTGGGGGAAAAGTTAAAAAAAAATTTTTTTATTAATAATGGGAAAGATTATTTGCAAGGCTGACTTGTGGCTCCTTATTCATCCATAATTTAGAGGTTTCTTCAATTCCCCATTGACACCTCCCTGTCATTCTAAAACAAGTATATTACTTCACCCTGTGAACTTACTAATGTGATTATTTTCACGATGCACCACAAGAGTTTCTGTGTACCTTTAATATTGTTCTTCCCAGTGATGTTTGACCTTTCTGTTGGTGGTAAATATCATCTCTTTCTGACAATAAAAATAGGAACTGACATCGGTTAGTGGATCCCACACAGGTGTGATGAAGGAAAGTGAAAAAACACTAAAGTTTCAATTGATTTCTTTTCTTTCCAAACAGCATCAGAAAACGAGTCTCCTGCAGACTGGAGGTCCAGGCTCAAACCTGTCGCCAAAGACACAAAGTAAGACATGTTTTATCGACTTTGTTCTCTGTTGTCATCGTATGTTGTTCCTGGTTAATTCCTGGCTGACGTCATAGCAGCAGGGAGTATCTTTACGTGGGCATGCTCACATCTTATCAACATCATCAAGCATTGACTGTATCAGGGATTTTTCCCCCCCTGATGTCCTGTCCATCCACCCATCCTTTGATCCAGTCTTTCATCCATCTCTCCAACCAGTCCTCCCACAGGAAGCCTGTACCTGCTGCTCCTCCAAATGGCTCGGCCATCATTTGTAGTCAGAGCTTTCAGTCTCTCTTCTTCCGCCACATGCATGTGAGCCCCAAATGGTGTCAAGACTGAGTAGAGTCCTCCGTGGTGCAACATATGCTCAGTGCTCAGAGTTCCTTTCCCCAGATGACCTTCCCTTTCGCTCTCATGAATCAAAACCAAGGACTGCAGGGTACTGAGCAGAGTAGCAGATAAATGGCCAATGAAGACATTAAATTCTGACTCTCTTTCTGTCTTTCTGCTTCTTCTCCACTAATCCACAGACCAGCTGGTCCTCCGCAGTCGTCGAAACCATCCGCTAATGAAGCTGGGAAGGCCCAAACTTCAGAGCTTTCTGTTGGGCCCTCCTCGTCCTCCACTAATGTTCCCAGCCCGAGCATTTCAGTCACGCCAGCACCATCAAAGGGTGAGAACTGCTCCTCTGGACAAAAACACAAATGGTTTTCCTAAAGATCGACCTCCAATGAAACCTCTTCTGTCTTTTTCCTTCACTTTCTTCATATTTATTTTTTTGCATTTTATCTTTCTTTTTCAGGATACCTGAATGGTCAGAGAGAACAAACAGCAAATGGCACCAAGTCAGAGTCAAAGACTTCAAAGGTACTGAACTTTGCATGGAAAATAAGTTTGCATTGAAGAAAACATTCCTCAGGCGAGGACAGGGGATGTGGTAAAAACCTGTATTTAGTCAGACATATTAGTTATAATGCAGTCATAAGAATTTTTGACCTCACTGGGACTTTGTCAGGGCAGAAACCGTAAAAACAGTTTGCACTCTTTGCAGGCAATACACTGGAAACAGCAATATTGCAAGACACAATTAATTCAAAACATTAATATCATAAAAAATAGAAAATTAAAGAAATAATGATAGCATTGCACGTTATGTCACTTAATGTTGTTAGTAGGTAGAGTCTATAATCTATATCCTCATTCAAACCTGATATTTTAGAGCACAACATTCAAAAATCCAACACATTTCCCTTTGCAGCATTTTTTAGGTGTTTTTTTTTTTTTTCATTTTAAATCGAATCCTTTAAAGATTTAGAGACAGTGAATGTTGATCATCCTTGTAGTGTTTAATGGATAATGTTACAGTGTCACTGTGACAGTAGCTAAAGCATTTTAGCTGGAAAGCTAGATTAGTTAGCTAAACTAGCTATGTTAGCTAGCTAATGTTAATTTTAGGTGATTAAATCTGTGCCAAAATCAAAACAATAGGAAAATTAAGGAGATGATAAATAAAATGAGCTACGATAATTCATTATATCTAAAGATATGTAAGGACAGGAAAAAAGAAAAAGCTTTTCTCTTTTTAACCCCCAGATTGTAGGTTAAATGTTTTATTTTTTAGACTTCATTTTTAATCATAAAAATGATTAAAAATCATTTTGCTGATCAATTGCACCAATCACCAGAAAAAATTCCTTGTATGTGAAAACATACTTGGCAATAAAACTGATTCTGATTCTGATTCTGATTCTGATTCTGATAAAATTCACAGCATTATTTTTGAATGTAATTAACTGCCTGTTTTGGGACTTAATACAAAATGTGATGGGATGTAAGGATGTCTGATAATAAGGGCTCATGTGTTGTCTTCTCTATGTTTTGGTTCGTATCTTTCATTTAATTTTGTCTGCACATGTTTTTGTGTGTTTGTGTTACGCCCATAGACGAAACCAGACTACATTCCCAAAGAGGAAATCATGAAGGAGCTTCAGGACATTGAAAATAATTTGAACGAGTTGGAGAAGAGAGGAGTCGAGCTGGAGGTGCGGCTCCGCAGCAGCGAGGAAGGTGAGGTGACCACACAAATGCACACAATAAATACACACACAGTTTGCGAGCCTCCTCTTTTGTCAGGTGAAAAAAACGTCAGATTTACAGGACTTTGGGGTTGTGTATCTGGAATGACTCGTGTGTGTGTGTTTGTGTGTCAGAGGGTGAAGATGACTCTCTCATGGATGAGCTCATGGTCGAGTGGTTCAACTTGATCAGGAACAAGCAGGTGGCCATGCGCCGGGAGTCTGAACTGGTCTACATGTGAGTTCACACACACACACACACACTCTTACATACACATGAACACACGTAGAAAAGGGGCATGCCACTTTATAGCGATTAGTGAAACAGACTTGTGGCCAGAAGGTTGACAGTTTGAATTCCCAGTGTCCTCCCTCCTCCGTCCCCCAGCGGGGCGTCCTGGAACAGGACAAACCACCCCCCACTGGCTGCAGTGGAAGAGGAGTGAGAAGCAGGATGTTGCTTAAAGGATAAGCCTGGTGATGTTTTATATTTTTCTTACTGTTAAAAGAATGAAACCAACAATAAATTGAGCCGACAGTATTATAAAGCCTGATGTAGATTATTCCTCTGGGCTATAAAGCTCCATTGTCCAGAAACTATAAAGATATCAGTAAGTGAACATGGGCAGTTTAGTTTATTTTGATCCCATATTCACTGTCAAGCTGCCATAAATGCTCACTAAAGAAGCAAATGTGTATTAATCCATAGCTGAAAATAGTCCCCAACAAAAGCACTTTTTATTCCTCTTTGAGTAATGTTTGCCAAAAAGTACAGTGCCCACCTGTTTCATTAAATGATTTTGCCTTTTTTTTAATTAAAGTTTTCTGTGACCCGTTTTTAAAGATTTATGTCTTCAGTGGGAATCATTAGGCTTGAGGGTGAATAACACAGACAGGACAGGGAAGACAGAGATGATTAAGAGGTGGGCGAACACTTTTTTGGTTTTGGTGTTTTCATTGGAACATCGCCAGCCTTATCCTTTAAAAAGCAAACATGCACTGCAATTATTTCCTTGATAAATGAATGTGACACTGACAGAGCAAATACTTTATTTCCACCAGGGTCACAATCATCTAAATTGGTCATTTTAATAACTTGTTGATGTTAAGAAGCTTTTAATGAGCATCTGAATTGCAGATGTACTTAATGTAGTTAATGTAGCTAAAGCTTTCAACTGCATCTCACTGAGAATGTGTTGAGACAGTAATGGCCCTCATGAATAGATTAGTGTTGGGCCAAAGAACTGAGGCAAAACAAAATTTATCAAACAACTTAAGACATAACAAATCTAGATACAATAAATACCTGTAATTTCTATTTGTATGTTGTTTTCATGTGTAGAGGAAAAACCCAGGACCTGGAGGAACAGCAGCCCAGTGTTGAGCAGGAGCTCAGGAGACTGATGGAAAAACCAGGTGAGGGGAACTCAGTCAACACAATGCAGAACATGAAGCAGAACGACAATCTTACACTGAAATATACATTTTTCATGTGTGTGCAGAACATCTGAAAACAGACAGGGACCGAAAGAGAGAACAGGAGCTGATGGACAAACTGATGGAGATCGTCAATGACAGAAACGCAATTGTGGAAGGTCTGGACGAGGACAGACTCAGGTGCGTTTTTTAGACAAATTACATCAATGACGACAGCATGTGGTGTATAAAAGTCAGGATTTGAGCGTGGGTTCATCCTGATTGTGTGAACAGTGAACGTTTCTAAATCAAGAGCCAAACAGGTCACATGACTTAATTACAACTGATTGTGTCTTTCACTTGTTGTTGACTCCAAATAATATAATAATAACAATAACAACATATAATAACATGATGATTTTGTTAAAATGTATTTTAATTTGTCCAGTACATTTTGGCACCCTAAAGCTGGGGGACTGTTTTTTAAAATGTGATGTGGATGTACAACCTTTAAAACTATGGTTGAACCTCAGCACTTCCATCCCATAGTAATGCCAAAGATATTCTTTGACTAGTTTTTACAACATCTTTGCAAATGTGGAATAATGTTTTTTCTCAGTTTTACTTCACTGTAAAATGATCATATTTTGATTTTTGTCAATTAAAGACATCACCCTGGCCTTTTGGAGTATTTTTCCTTCTTTATTGTGACATTTAATTCTCAGATGATAAGTAATGAATAAAAGAAATGTCAATTTATAACAAAAAAGTGGCTGGTTTCAGCCCTGTCTCACAGTCAGTGTTTCATTTCTGTCCCAGTGTTATATAATAAGGAATATAAATACATTACACATTTAATGAATTAATGATACAGTACGAATTGTTGTTAATCTGTGTTCACTTTGTGTGTTCTCGCTTCATCTTCACAGGGAGGAAGAGGAGGACGAGCAGCTAAACAAGATGATGATGAATTTCAGTGAGTGTCTCCACCACCTCCACAGGCTGTCTGACCCCCCTCCGCTCTGTTCATTAGTTACCACAACCTCTGTGTCACTGCAGCTTCGTTGGTTTATAAATTATCCAATTGAGGATTTCCATCATGGATGCCTCTAATTGAAGTAGATAGAATTCTCATTGCGATTTATGGAAGCGTTTGTGTGTGTGTGTGTGCGTTAGTGTGTGTGAACCCGTGCTGCATTTTTAAGGGCGCCACTGGCCGATGTTTTCATCTCATTTGATCTAATGACTGCTAATGGAAAAAGCATCAAACAAAATGCTGCCCCTCTTTTTGTCAGCGGCGTCCCTGTTAGACAAATGGATAATGTAACCGGTTAATTTGACCCTGTGATAGAACAGAGTTAAAGCTGGCTTCATTTGCAATTCATGACCGTGAAAGCAAGGCTGAAATTGAGGAGATTTATTGAACTTTAGTGAGAGGTCGGTATGTTACAGTGAGCGAATGCCGACTGTGGACTAAAGATTAGCCATTTTAATTTAATGTATTCATAAAGTTAATGCCAAAGTTTCACAGTTCATTCCTGCTCTGAGTGCAGTCGAAGCGTAGTTTACACACACGTTATATCACATGCACATACAGTTCACTTACAGTGACATATACAGTACATACTGTGGCCAACACCAAACAGCAAGTAACCACGGTAACAGTGCAACTACTTTGTGAAGTCTCACTGATGAAAATGATTTGTTGATTAATTGATTAGTTATTTGACAGACAATTAATTGGCACCTATTTTCATATTTGATTGATCGTTGGAGTTTTAAAGTTACAAAAAGTTACAACTGGGGAGGTGTGGGGGGCAGGGGGGGCCCTTGGTGGCCCTCGGTGGCCCAGCTGGTAGAGCGCATACCAGTTAAGCTCAGTCATTGCCGCAGTGGCCCGGGTTCAAATCCAGCCTGGGCCCTTTGCTGGTCATGTTAAAGGCAAAAAACTTGACCCCAAAAAAAAACTTAAAAAAAAAAAAGATATAAAGATTTTCTGTTTTTCTCTGTTTAAATGTATTTATAAAAAGAAGAAAAGGCATTTGAGACGAAACTTTGAGGGAATTTTTTTTTTTTTTTTGTTGACATTTTCTAAACCAAACTCTTTAATCATGGAACTCATGAACAGAAGTTAATTGCGGCCCAGTATGTAACAAACAAAGTTTAAACACAACTCTTGCACACAGCTTCTATTTCTGCGTCGCTCTGTCAGAAAGAGGAACGTTTGGGGACGCTCCGTGTTAAAGTCCTGTATCTGTGACCAGACGGCAGTGATGCTAAGTGGTGATTCAGAGGGTGATCAGTGGCTCTGTCACTTATGTCAGGTTGTGGGTGGGCAGGCAGATGCTACTGGGAGCAGAACGTATAATCCTGGTGAGTTTGTTTTCTGCTGGAGTTCATATTGTGAAGAAACAGTACGACAGGATTATGATTTATGCTTTTGTAAAACAACAGCTATAGGCGAGGGGCAACAGAAAGTGCTCTGAGTTTGTGTAGGATGTTGACTCTCTGCTGGGATTGTCACTGGACATCAGTGATGTGTTGATCAAAGCATTTGGAGCACTTACCTCTGTGTCTAATGTGGATTCAGCGTTTTCTTCCACCAGATCTGGATTTTTATCTGGATCTTCACCAAATTGTACAAACTTGTAGCTGTCAAAAACATAATGTCTCACAATGTTAAGGAAAGTGATGAAATGTTTCTGAATCAGCACCTTCAGCCTGATCTGCAGCAAAATGAAGTAGGTCCTGGTTGAGGGACCGGTGCCATCCCTCCACCAAATCTGGTGCAAATTGGTTCAGTACTTTTTGCGTAATACTGCTGACAAACCTAAACAAACAAAGAAACATGGCGGAGGTATAAGTAGGGATGCAGCAGTGAACTCAGTGCTGCAACCAGTGGCTGCAAGATATACAAAAGGGTGATTAGCATTAACAATTTAATTTAACATTATAACCCAGAAATTGATTTATTTTATTTTATTTTTTTAATGTCACTAAGCAGATTGGATACTATAGCGACTCTGTAATTAATTTGTAATGTATTTTGCATTATGTATTGCAACATCACCACAAAACAGCATCATTATTGTTCATTTCTGCTGCATTTTTGAATCAAATTTTCTCCCATTCAAGAATTTTTTTTAATCTACTATTATTGACCTCACCTTTTAATGTTTATCTTCTTTTAACCAGCCTGCCCTCTCTCTCTCTCTGTGTCTGTCTTCCTCTCTCTCTCTCAGATATAAAGAAGGACAAACCAAAGAAGAAGTCTCCGGTGGCCAGACTGTTCAGCTGGGGGAGCAAGAAGGAGGAATGACGCTCCTCAAAACTCACCCAGGGCTCCTCCTGTGATGTCTGCGCTGCTCCTGTTGTGGTCTTAATGTCAGTGTGCTCAGCCCGTGATTCATGGGACACAGTGGATAAATGGATAGTCAGTCCCTCAGACCGTCAGTCTGTCATGTTCAGTGCTTTTGGAAAAACGCCCTTCCCTCTGTCGACTGCATCACTCGAGATCTGACGTTAGCGCACACACACTCGCGCACACACACACACACACACACACACAGAGACACAGATGATGTTGAGGGGTTAATGACTCACCAGCCGTGATGTGATTGGGTTCAGTGCTCCAGTTGTTAGTTTTAATCCCCCTCTAGTCTTAATCTGTCTACTCGCGCACACACACACACACACACACACACACGCTGTCTGTGAATATCTCCTTGCTCGCTCTGCTTATTGAAATCTTGCTTGTATACAGTAACACTGATGCTAATGGGAGTTAATAGGGAACAAGACACATGACAGAGGTCAGACAGCCGTCTCTTGCTCTCCGGTCATGTTTCAGTCCACGCTACAAGTCGCCACTGACTCCGTGACCTAACTCCGGGGTCGCACTCCGACCCTGCTGTTGTTGGACATGTTGAACTGGATTTCTCTTTTAACCACAAATGTCTTTTTCTGTGTACTTTTCTGTACAGGGCAATTGTTTAGAGCACTGCCCTGTTATAAGGTGACAAGTTTTTTTTTTTTTTACTGACTCACTATATTATATAACGGGGTTTTCTAGACAAGTGTCCAACCTGGTGGTGGAGACCCTCTATAGAGGTTGTGAGATGGTTAAACAGGAAAAACCTCTTCTCTCCTCTCAGCCTTTTTTAATCTCCTGAATTATTACATAATTTTACCTCTACAGGCCTCTAAAGAGTATTGAGATAACAGAGTCTGAGAGGAATTATCATTCTGTGGTTGAATTTGTCTGAGCCTGTGGTTTAAAGCCACCTGTGATGAGGAGTCACGGGGCGACGTAGCTTCGTTTTAAGGGATTACCGCTGATCTAGGAACCATGATATGCGCATAGATGTCCAGTCTTGACATTTGGAAACAAAAGCTTTTAAAGAATCTAAGCTCAAAGGTACTTACTTACCATTCAAAGCTTTCACCTGTGTGTCATGGTCTTCATTCAGAGTCCATGATCCTTCAGAAGCGGAGTTAAATGCAGATTGGTTAAAAGCTCTGAATCATGAGCGAGTGCACCTTTGAGCCTTTCGTCATCACATGTACACTGATGCTTTTAAAAACTATTTGATGAATTCTTCAACATATTACACTTAATAAAGATTTAATACACATTTAATGCTGAAACATATTTGCAAGAAAGATCACGCTCTGGTCTTTTACTTTGCTTCACAGTTGTGTTGTACTTGAGCGTGTGGACGAGGTTTGAGTTTTTATGGCAGGAATTTGGTTTTGCATCATGTGACTCACAGGTTTAACTTCATTGGCTGGATGTTTGTGAGTCTTGGAAATGCAAGAACTAGTCCATATTGGATCTGGATTTGTACATGTTTTGCATATTTCTTAGCTGAATCGACTGTTTATACTTCCTGTGTCGTGATATTATAATGTGTAATTTTTGCAGAAGCACTGAACCAGTTTGTTTTTGTGTTGTGACCAAACTGCTCACTTTTAACAGAACTAGTTGGGACTATATGAAATTAAATGTTGTATATATGTTCATGTTCTTGACTCCTTTATGTGTGAGTTTATCATTTGTTTATATTGTATAAAGTTGATGTTTACAATGGGCTGATTATTAAATGGAGAAACTGGCCTGGATTTTAAATAAATTTCTTCAATAAATGTACTTTTTATTATTTATTTTATTATTAAGACAATGTCATTAATGGATCATGTTGCTCTATATCTACTCATGAAAAGAGTCATAAATAACTTGAATGGAGAATGTAATCAGTGTTAAAGAATATCATATTACTTACTTTTAATTAGAAATTGTACTTTATCTATATTTCAACCATATTTAGTCTAAGTATGATTTACAGTTGGTCATTTAAAACAGTTAGCCCACTACAGAGGAGATGCATTTTCTCTGTATTACCACTAGGAGGCAGCATGAGCCTTTCCATGTGACTGGAGCTCTCAGAGCATGAAACCCTCAGAGCTTCAGTCATTTACAAATAAGACTCATCCCACGTACAGGGTTAGAGACATGAGGATTTTGTTATTTTTACGATTTGTATTCTAAAAGAAAAGTTTTCAGCTTTGTATTTTTCTCCTCTTCTCATCACAGGACTGAGGCTAAACAAGCCTCTATTAACATCAACACCAGTTACAATCTGAGTCTTATTTACAGAAGATTGCTTAGCATTTTTGACTGATACAGAAAGTATATGAACATATGCCTTTTGAAATTAACAACAGATTAGTAACTACTTTCTTGCAGGGAACAAAACAAAAGTGTCATATTCATTGCCAGCATATAAAAGTTATGAAGAGTAAATGGGATAAGATGGATTTAGAGGGCTGCAGGGATGACGTGTTTTTGTAGGCTAACCCAGATGTTACCATCGCCCCAGTTCCCTCGGCTAAATGCCAATGGGATTTTTATGTGGGCTTTTGGATGACTGCAGAATATAAGCTCTATGACAAACACAGGTTTATGATACTTACAAGTTTTGTTCAGCACAATAATCTTCACAAGTGACACCACTTTTGTAATTTTTGAAGCCTACATACAATCGCTAGAAGTAAAAAGCTAATGTTACTACACCACAGTCACATGACTTCGACATCACCACCGCTAAACTTAGAACTTCTACACTGATTTAGCGTTTACCTCCTCTACAAAAGCCTTTCCTCTTTAAAAGTTAGTAATAGTTTGTATAGATGGTATAAACACAACAAGGCAGTAAAGGTGGAGTGGTGAGTAGATCGGTTTCAGTGTTCAGCGGGATGATGTTTAACGCCCCCGACAACCTCAGTCTCATTTAGCCACTTGTCAGCAACCGCCCGAGGTAAAATCTTAAAGAAATCACAACAAGGGTATTCACTGATGCATTTTATGTCATAGATTAAAGTGTGAAGTGTCTTGAGCTTGTGTTAACCACAAAAAAACCCAGAGACTCCAGGACGAGAGAACCATAAATGCTAAAATGCTAACTAATATCCTGGTTTTGGAACTTACTCCTGCGGCAATCTATTAACATGAACGGTAAATCTTCTTAGAAGGCTTATTCTTTCCATCCTTATATTTTTTATATATTATATAGCTAGAAGTCCACAACCTTTCATCTTACTTATGACGACATTGTAGTTTGAACCTATAAAACAAAACATAAAAAACAAACAAACAAAATTTACAACTGAAATTTTAATTTTGAGCTGTTTGACACTGAGATACAGTGACCATCTTTTTTTTTTGTTGCATAAAATCAAAGTTGAGAAGTTGAAACATTTTGAGGTGTGCCCTTTATGAAATCGAGATTTTTGTGAAAGATACAGGTGAGGCGTGGGCACACACGCAGAAAAAGACTGTGCGGAAAGGCTGTCAGTACAAACAGCTGCTAATCTACTGCAACAAAACCACAGAGACACAGTGTTTGAGTGATGGGGTCAAACACACACAAACACATGCAAACACAAGAGCAGTTTCTCTCTGCTACAGTTAAAATGTCCATTTAGAAAAGCGAGGAGGAAAAGAGAGAAATAACACAATAAAAGAAGAAAAGAGGAGAGAAATTGACTTTTAGCTTCTGGTTGTTGTTTTTTTTTATATCTTTTAGTGTGAAAATACAAAACTGTGTAATCTTTTCCTCTCTAAAGGCAACATCTGTTCCTGTTGTTATGTGTGAAAACCTTTGTTGATTTCCTCCTCAAACCGTGATAAAATGTTCCATCACTGCACCGCTGTGTGTCGGAATCAGTCGAGTCTTTGCTTAACTTTGGAACATGTTTATCTTTGGGGTGAAAATGTGCCTTTAAGTCAACTTAATAAGGTACATTTATAACGTGGGACACTGGGGTTTCAGTGCTGACTGTAAATATACCTTTCAGAGGTGGTTCATTTACATAACACAGTGGGCTCTCACATATTATTCACGCAGACTTTTAAACAGTTTAGTGAGTTTCGGCGAGGCTTGACTCCGCGCAGACATAATGTGATTCAACCATTCACGGCTCATGTCTGTTTAATTCATGTTAAAATAATATAAACTCGACATTAGCAAACGCCATAATCTGTTGGTATTGTTGTTTCACACACAATTATGTGCTTCTCCTCACCCTTTTTTAAGATAAGAAGAGACGCTGTGTTCAGAATTTGACAATCCTCTTCACCCCTTTTTAACTTTGTCTCTCCTAACAAGCAGCACAAATGCGATGAATGATTATGTTATAGTTATATACAATGGGGCTGTGTTTAGTTGTGTTTAACAACCCACGAATGTGATATTCACAACTTTTGTGTGTGGAAAGTGTCTCATAGCTCAGAGTTGTGACATAAACTTATGTTGATGATTTTTATGTTTTCATTGATTACCTTTGTTATGACATTTTCTTATTTCTGGTATATTAAATCAGTATTAATAGATTTCCTTTAGCTACTTGGGCAGCACAAAAGGACAACACTGGCATATTATCACTTTATAAAGTTGATACGATGTTAGCACACAGCTGCTTTTGGACACATCTAGCTAACACACAGAAAACATCTAGGAAATATTTGCATTAATTTACAGTTGTGTTATTGGTGAATCCTGTGAAAATAAGTCCAATGCGTTTTGATTTCCACTTGAGGCAAATATCTGGCTCTTTAGCTGCTAAATGTTTGACTAAGTTCACCTGCTAAATGCTAACAGGAAGTGCTCTGTGGGTTTTTAGTACATTTGCTGCGTGTTGCTGCTGGAAACAGGTTGGTGAGAGCTGGAAAAGTGAACCAAAACATTAATGTTGTGGGGTTGTGTAAAGAAACTGATGCTGAAAAACAGCAAAAGAAATGTTGATTGAAGCAGCTTTAAAATGCAAGAAGAAACACAGAGTGATTTGCTGGTTTTGAAAACAGGACCCAGAATGTGTATTTCCACTTGCATGTCAAGCATATTAGTGCATTCGTCGATGTATGTATGATTACATGAAATGCTTTACAACACTGCGATTAGAGAACAGTTTAAGATATCAACATCTCAATGTGAGCTCCACAAGGAAATGTTTGTTATGGAAGAACCTGACCTGGTGTGCACAGAGCCCCTGACCTCAACCTCATTCAACACTTACGGGATGAACCACAACAACGACTTGGAGGCAGGCCTTATCACCCAACATCAGGCCTTAACCTCACAAATGCTCCTGTGGCTGACTGGGAGCAAATCCCTGCAGCCAGCTAGGTTTCAAAAGTCACTGCAAAAGAATTAGATAGATAGATAGATAGATAGATAGATAGATAGATAGATAGATAGATAGATAGATAGATAGATAGATAGACAGATATGCCTAAAATGAGGCCTTGACTGTAACATATGTACAATAATGATAATAATGTCAGAGGTCAAATGATGGACCACATGTGGAAGTTTACAGTGCTGTGATTTTATTTTGTACGACAGGCTGCTTTATTGAAAAAATAAATGGATAAAATATCTTTATATTCACACACAGCAGCACAATATGTTGAGGAAAAACAGTGACAATAAGGTGTAAAAGTGATGACAGATTTTAAAGAGGAAGGAGGGGGTTGATGCGTGTGGAATCCATAGCAAAGTGATTTTTAGTGTTGGTATGATGCATGCCTGCACAGTGGAACAAAATGGTAGTGACTGAACCGCTGCTTTGTGATTTGTTTTTGTTATTTTTTTGTGTCTGAGCTTCCATCACTATGTTTTGACAAGGAGTACTGTTTGAATATAAGTGTGTCTTTGTGACGACAGCGCTGGAAAAGCGATCACAGCCCAGGGACCCCCTTCAAGAACCTCTGGATGTTGCCCGTGGAAACCCTTTGCATGTGGTCTGTACTTGCACAAACACACAAAGTCTCACACACACACACACACACACACAAAACACATAGAGTGTGTGTGCACACACGCCTTGGTGGTGGTGACAGGAGGGAAAATCATTTCAGGATTTGGGTTCTGGTCTCCCTCTTTGTGTTTCTCTAAGTGTCTGTGACAAACCAGGAGGGTAATGATCATTCTCTCTCTCTCTCTCTCTCTCTCTCTCTTTCTGTGTGTGTGTGTGTAGATATGTGCTCACTGAATTACAAACATCATCTATTAGGTCAAATATTTCCATTCACATATTTATGCAAACATTTTATCATTATTCATATTGATAATACGTTTGTCTATTAAACGATTTGCTTTAAAATAGAAAAGGGAAAGGTCCATAAAAAGTGATGAACAGCCCTGAATTTTCTTTTCATAATAGATTTTTGGCTTTTGACTTTTGAAATTAAAACAATAAATAATGTAAGTCACGTCAATTTATTTACGGAGCATAAAGATATCATTGTTAAAATATTGACCACAGTGCTGTGCAAATCGTTAGGGAAAGGTAATGAAATCAGATGTTTAAGGGCAAGAAAGTAAAACATGAAGCTCTGTGGATCCTGATTTTTTTTCTTCTAAATATTAGAATTATGCAGGGGGGTTAAGTACATTTACTCAAATACAGTTTTGATGTACTTGTACTCAAGTAACTCAATTTTATGTTACTTTGGTACTTTGCAGATTATTCCATAAGTATGAAATAATAAATAATGATATAATTTTGTAGATTAAGTTACCCAGCAGCATATAGAGTAGTTGAGAGTAGCCCAAACAACCCCAAAGCTATATCTCAATTTCAGTAATTATGCACGCACAAATAGAAAACAAGATACTGTAGTTTAACAGGAAGTCAGCCTTGAGTGTGGAGGCACCACCAGCTGTTAGTTTAACGTGAGCCCTGGCGACTGCACACATTCTTTACAAATCCTGTCCTATAAATTTAGATAGCCAGCTACTAAAAAACAACACCTAAATCACCTCCATGTCCTGCACCAAGTTCACTCACACATCCATCTGGTTCAGAAACCAGACTGACACCGGCCTCCATTAAACACCTGTCCAGGTAAGACATGATCTGTGCTGCCAGATTTGACTGGAAAAACAAAGTCAAACTACAGTCAAATAAAAATTGAATGATTTTTTTCCAGTTACATCAAACCTCAAATGTCTCCGGTTGTATGAACAGATGTAAACTTGTAGAACTAACAGGAAGTATAATGCTTCCATGAATTCGGCTGCAATTTTAGCCCCGTTATTTACCCTATGCTCGTATGTATTTCAGAAAACTAAGAATTCTCTGTTGACAGCGCATGTTTGCTATATACCATTAGATGTGCTGACATCTGTCAATGAATTACTTTGATAATGCAGAAGATTTAAAACTATGATGATTCTGAGTCAAGATCTGGATAAGGAGCGCCTTTTTTCTGTGACTTGTAAACTGATTTACAGGCGTTTATTTGCGTTGGACATCAGAGATAATTCTGTCCTTTGGAGGTGTAAGTTACACTGAATCTAAAAATATGTGTTTCATGTCTGTGTGTTCAGGTTTGACTGAGTTCTGACTCCGATTTTTGTGGCAATTGGAGGCTAAGGGTTTTAAAGTAAATGATAGTAACTGCTACTTAAAGTTTGAAAACCTATAACTTTTCATAGGTGGAAACTTCTCTAATGATTCACAAAGTAGGTTAGAAAACCACCCAATCTGGCAACACAAAACACAAATTAAAACTTAATTTATTGTTTCTTTTGGCCACTTGGCTGCAGAAACGTTATTTACACTTACAGCAGTTTCAGAGCAAAATGTTTTTTTTAATTATTTTGAGATTTGTTTCTGACCACCTGATTAATGAAAGTCCAGTATTCACTCTCCTCTGTTTTTGGGCTCCACCCAGTCTTTTATCATGTTACTTCATGATAAGATGTAACACAACAGACATAAAATGCTTATTTTAAAAATAAATAAATAAATGGAGAAAACAACAGTGTTATGCATTTTTGGGAGACAGAAGTTATATCTTAAAGTCACATTTTGTATATAATTATTATTGTTATATACAAAAAATGTTTTCCCTTTTTGATGTGGTCTTCCACTTATGATAAACATGAAATCAGTTTTTATTAAAAGGGCTGAGAAATAATATTATACAGGTTCAAAAACTAAACAGGCCCAAATTTAGTTACATTTTTTAAAAATTAATATTTTAATAATGCAAATTAGATTTGTCATGGCAACTACTAACTGAAAATAATAAAGTCTGGAAAAACTAAAACTTCTCATGTATTCCTGTCTGACCCTTGTGGCACTTTAATATGCTCTTTTACCTCTTGTATATTTGAAGGTCAGTGAAGTACTCTGACACTGTGTGTATGTGTGCACATGTGAACTCATATTTATTGTTAATTGAGCTGAACTGAGATCAGCAGCGGCAGCAGCAAAAGCTTAAAGCAGAAAATGAGAGAAGCACTCAAGTGGCTATCAGTATCATAAAGGAACAAAAGTGAAGGAGGGGAGGGAGTGAGGAGGGATGAAAGGAGATGATTTGCAGCATTAATCCAAATTGAATTACGGCGATAACATCTCTCTCTCTGGCTTTATTTTATATATTTTTTCTCATTTCATTTCAAACATCCACTCTCCCTACGTTGTTGTTAGGCTCTTGCTCTCAGGATGATATGAGACACAGTTTGTCTTGGGTTTAGAAACAGCAGCCTGGTTGCTCACTGCAACATTTCTTTAAGGACACAAAGCCACTAATGAACAAACAGCAATCAGTAGGTATTTATTAGACTCTCTTCCCCCTCTTCCTCTCTCTCCTTCTCTCTCTCCTTCTGTTAATAGTGTAAATTAGCATATAAATGAGAGATAGCATGTGATAGAATCCACTCTGCTCCAATCTGTCCACTGGGACTTATGATTATCTCCTTCTCCTCCTTTTTTCTTCATTCCTTATTACTCTTTTCTCCCTCTCTGTCTTTCTCCACTAATTTCACAGATAATTATTCCTTTCTTCTATTTCTAGTTTGAGGACTCCTTTTGCTTTTACTAACCGATACGGTTAAAGTGACACATTTGCTCTGTTTGTGATTATTTGTTTACCTGGATGTGTGTTTGGGCTGCCTCTCTGTGCGGTTAGTTTAAGTGTACTTAATTGCTCCTGACTAATTAGCAGATGAGTTGAGGCATTTGGGAGATGGAGAGCGCGCACACACACAAACACGAAAACACATCCACAGATGCATAAATACACACATTTATAGCACCTTTTTCGTCTGTGTCCTAAGTGTTCGTCTCTTGTTCCTTCCCTCTGTTGCCTTTGCGTCCCCAGACAGTTGAAGCCCAGCGGTACGCAGCAGGAGGTGTTAATGATGTGAGGGCTCTGTGTTCTCTGCTGGGAGCGATCTGTTGTGTGTTAGCTGTTGTCTGTCACCATACGAATAGAAAAACATCTTCATAGTTCATGTGTGAGTGTGGAGCTCTGAAGCTGATGTCTCAGTGTAGGTGTGTGTGTGTGTGTGTGTGTGTGTGTGTGTGTGAGTGTCTGGTTTTCCACTTTTCTGTTGCTCTGCATATTAAAAATCATGAATCTCCCACCCCCTCCTGCCTGGCAAACAACACCCAGACAACTTTATTGGTGTGTGTGTGTGTGTGTGTGTGTGTGTGTGTGTGTGTATTTGTGTGTCCATCCATTTTTGGTTATGAGGCCTTCGCTTTGCGTCACTGTTCACCTTTTTATAATTCAGATTTGTTGGTTGTACATGCGCTGGATGTGTTCATGTTGTGTTTAGGTTGTGTGGGTGTGTGTGAGGTTGTGTTAGGCTCTGTCAGAGAGGCAGTGAGAAACCTAAATAAGTCTCAGTTACTGGGACTTGAGAATTTGTAACCAATGCACAAATAGAGAAGACTAAAAAGGTCAGTGAACTGACTCAGTTAATGTTGATTACATAAAAACATCTATCTTTACTACCAACCTTTACTAACATTAGCCACTATGCTAAAAGCTATTTGTCATACCAGACCAATGAAGAATTAAAGGTCCCATATATTGCACTTTTCCTGTGTTTTATTTGAAGTGTTGATATCCAAAAGAAGATATATTTGTGCTTTTAAGAACCAAAAACCATCTCATTGTAGTTTTACATCTCTCAGGCTTATCTCTGGAGCTCTAGTACCAACAAGTTGGTGAGCCAATCAGAAGAGGATTGGCTGCAAATATAGGAGATTTCAAGTAAACCAAATGCTGCAAGGTTGGACGATGACTACGAGTGGGCTGGGCTTGGGGAATGGTTGAATGTGGTGAGTGTTTTGTTGTGACATCACAAAGTTACAGAAGTCCTGACGGCTTGTTTTAAGTCTCTGAATACAGGCTGTGCACATTTCTCTGTGGACTGAGAACTTTGATCCTTCACGGGATTAATATAGAACCAAACCTGCTTTATAATCACAAAAGACATGACATATCACTTTATACAATATGGGACCTTAAAGCAAGAATGTGTTTTATTGCTTTTTAATGAAACTTTCATGTTTATTTCTACTTGAATACGCTTTAATATAGCGACTTGCACCATTGCTGGCGATGTGAATGACCTCGACAAGTCGAGACAGCGGGAGTCAACTAAGAAACACACAAGCTTGATGTGTCCATCATCAGGACCATCAGTCTCTACTAATGTCTGGTGCTGTGTTACGCTGACTCGACATTTTTCCCTGGATAAACACTGCTGGAGCTGGAGTTGGCTGTTACACACACACTAATACACACACACACACACACACACACACTGACACTAACAGAGTAGATGTTAGAGTAAACATTTGAATAGTCTTAATTATTGCCTTGTGAAGACGTTTTTCCAATGACCGAAAAATGAGGCTAGGCCAAATGAAACACACACGTTGGCCCTGTGGCATCAGGACAGAAAACCATGAGGATGATTTATCATTCAGAGGAACACTGGCACCTCTGTTTCACCAAACGCAGATTTGCATTCATGTCTATTTCTGGCTTCCATCTTTTTTATTCCAGTTTTTTTTTTTTTTTCTGCAGACTGCTTTGCTTTTTTTTTTCAGCATTAAGTATTTTTTTTGTTTCAGCAGCCTGCTGATGGTTCGTCTACATAAGCTAAAACAACATGAAGAGGATGGATGATGCTGTGAGTGAGTGAATTAAAGTGAATCACAGTGTGTTAGGCTCCTCTGTTGGCTTCCCGTCTGCAGGAAGGAAAATTTGAAGACACACACTCAAATACACACACACAGCAAACCCTTAAGATCTGACACCCTTTCAGATATCCGCATTAGACCCTATAATCTAATTCCTAGCTATCGTCTTACAAATCTAATCATGACACACCACTCATATTCAATATCACCAAACCTCCAGCCTTTTAGTTTGGCCTCTCAAACCACCGTGTAAAAGCTTCATCATGGGCCATGCTGATGAAATTACCCTCTATTATCCCCCCTCTCTCTTTCTCTTTTTCTCTCCAACTCTCACTCCCTCCATTCTGTCTTACTTGAAGGAGTGTGCAGATTTAATTTACAGCAGGGCTCATGAGCCACTTAGCACAATCTCTCTCCGTGTGCAAGGATTGATTGATTAGGCCTTATCTTGTTATCTGGGTCTGTGGTCGTTTGATAGGCCTGTTTGTTCTCGCACTAGTCTCTCAGTCTTTCTATCTGTATCTCTTTCCTTTATGTAATTTCATGCCTCTGTCTTCTGTGTAGTCTGCGTGTGTGTGTGTGTGTGATGGCCTGCAGCTTCTCCGTCTACTTTTCCTCCAATGTGGGAATCAGACACTGATAAGGACGGATTGTCTTGCAAGATCAGAATTAGGAAATTACACGCTTTGCTTGTCGCAGACTCTCACCCCTCCCTCTGTCGGCGGACTGTTAGCCGTTATTGTTTCTCAGAATTTGCTCAAATTGCTTGGGTGTAATGGCCAACAGAGTAAATACTCCACTGATGCTGTTTCAGCAATGAGGCGCTGGCATTTTGTCATTGTAGCTTTTTTTTTTTGTGGTGTGGATGAAGGATTGGCTGTTTTGGCTTTTCAGAAACTGCTGCGTTTTTGCACACAGAACGCTCTTATACTGGAGACGATGATGTCTCTGCCTATTTTCAAACAACACACCTGGAGAAAAGTTTATTAGAGCCAACTCTCTTTGGTTTCTGTTTGGTTTTGACAAAGACATGTTCTTTAATCCCCAACGGTGACTGAATATGACGTTTCCCTGCATGTGCCATTCTACTTGTAAGGAAAAAATCTTATATTTTATATTGAAAAATGTCATGGGTGCCCCGGTAGCCTTATATATAGCAAACCACATAACTGCACCTTCCACAGTTTGACTTCTGGCCAGGGCAGCCTTTGCATATTGTGCCCCTCATTCACCACCCACATCAGAGTCAGAGACATTTTCTGTCTTTTTTTGTGGATGTTTTATTTTTGAGTGGGCGGTGGGGGTTCTGGTTAGTGAAATTAAAGTAAGTAAAAAAAGTTTTTACACTTGTCTGAGATGGAAAAGTAGGTGTATTGCTAAAGGCAAAATAGTGCAATAGACAAAGTGCAATAGAAACAGATTTGTTATTAAGTACCTGAATAATGTGACTAAACGTCCCCTCAAGCTTCTGCTCCAGTGAGGAGATAAAAACATCAGATCTGTGTGGATCGATGACGAGGAGACTGTAAGAGACCGTCCACAAATTAATACGTGGAGCAGTGCCACCTTTCCATCATGTTTTCTATGCTGTTGTTCAATGTAGAAAACACTGGTTTGACTGGAATTCTTTATTTAAATTACATTATCTTGTTATGTTGTCTTCCTCTGTGGTTTTAATGGCAACCAACTGGAGAATTTGTGGCTTTAACTGTTTATCTGAATGGACCTAATATTTGCATGATGGAGGTGAACTATACTGGAAACACACATCACTTTGCATTTTCTTTTGCAGATTTTCTCAAAATTTGGTTAAAATTTTAATCAAAACAAAATTTCTTTTGTACACAGGGACATGAAAATTTGCATCAAAATGCACCATCTAGTGCCACTACACTAAACATAAAAACAACCAGGTACTAACAACCAGTGAATACTTTTTCAGGGAAGAAAATAAATTGTATTGCACCCAGTTTTCAAAATGAATCCATGTTTTGACTGAATCAAACATACTGTACGTACCGAGTTTACCTTAAGCTTCATGGACTGGTGAACTGTAACTGTAATCACCTTTTTTCCCATCAAAATAGTGGTGGTGTTAGCTATGAAATTTATCCAGTCATTATACTTCCCCAAAAATGGAATGACTTTGCATTGCTTTGCATTACATGACACAAATTAATCACATTAACCATTACTTTGTGATTGCATTATGTTTTAAAACTCATACAACTTCTTCCCTATCTCTGGTGTCTTGTCCGTAATTAATCTGCCACTGACATTAGCGAGAATTTCTCCACCACATAACCTGATACAAATGACTTTATGTCTCCCTGTGCTGCTGCTCTACAACTGGAAGAAACCTGATCTTTTTTTGGAGAAGTGGGGGAAATCTCACCATTATCTGTAAAGCAAGAAGTCATTGTTTTGCCACAGATTTGATGCTTTATGATCAATGATTTATGATTGTGGAGGAGCAAGTTCTCACAAGAAATCTGATCCGTCCACTCCCATATCAAACCAAGTGGATCCACAACCCTGTAACGTTCACACACCAGCAACAGTAAAGAATTTTGTGCACAGAGGAGCACAACATACTGTACATGGCAGCTGATCATATTGTACAGGAATTGTCTGCTGCATTAATGTTTGGACACAGGAAGGTATTATAATGAATAAATACTGGCTTTTTAAAGGTAAAATAGAAATGAAAACTATTGGTTGTTGGTAAAGATTAGAATTTTCTGCATCCCTAGAATAATTAAATAATATCTAGAAGTTCTTGTGTTCACTCTACCTTTGTTTCTAGACTTTCACAAGAAATAAAAGTGATGGATTCCTGACTTTGGCAGAACACGCTGACAAACATTTCATGATGCTGACATTTTGCTGAATCCTGCTCTCACTGCTCCAAACTCCCGCTTTCCTCCATCACCTCTTTCTGGCTTGAAATCTAAACTCCCTCCACCCCCCTCCACGGTGCTTAAACGAGACCCTTCCTCACCCCTCCAGCCCGTCTCCTCCCCCCTTCATCAATCCTGACCACCTGCACCGCTCCTCTTCACCCGTGCCTGAGCTCGACCCACCTCCAGTCTCCTGCACTTTTCCCACCGTCTGCCCCAACCTGACTCTTAAACACGCCAACTCACATACGCACACAAATGCACACATGCATGAACACACACACGCAGTTGGAGCGGCAGGTTCTCTCTAATGACGTCCTCAGAGTATAATTAGTCTGGCCAATTAACAGCAGTAACGATGCTTGCATTCATTATGTCAAATTACACTGTGCTGACAAAGTGTCAACTCAGCTTCGCTCACCTGCTGAGGGTATCTGTGTGTGTGTGTGTGTGTGTGTGTATGTGTTTGTGTGTTTATGTGTTTGTGAATGTGTGTGTTTTTGCTAGTTTATTAAATCCTACTTCATCATTCCAGAAATGAAGAATGTCTAATCCATTAAACACACACACACACACACACACACGCACACACACATGCATGCACGCACACACACACACGCACACACACACACACACACACACACACACACAGACACACACACACACACACACACACTGACACGCACACACACACACACATGCATTCAATTAGCACACTTGCAGTAGATCTGTTATTCTGGAGCCTGTTGTCGTGGCGATGCTCTTGTGGCCAGCAATAAGGCCTGTGAAACCAGTTGGATCAGTACATTGCATTATTAAATCATGGATATTGATTTTCTGTGCGTGTGTGTCTGTGTGTGTCTGTGTGCGTGTGTGTGTGTGTACAGTGTTATTAAATGTTATATATTACTATGAGTCAGATGGGATGGTGGTAGCTGTGATCTGTGTGGCCTGAGATCTGATTCTGCACACACTCATTTGCATAACACTGATGAATATGAGAGAGGGGCGGGGCCAGGAGAGAGTGGAGGTGGATTCATCTTAATTAGCATCCTGGTCCTCTGGAGGTAAACTGCTCTGCTGGGGTTACACACACACACACACACACACACACACACACACACACACACACACACACACACACACACAGACACAGGCAGAAGTGGAAGAAGTACTCAGTGAAGTAAAAATAGCAATGCCATACTATAAAAATACTCTATTACAAGGACAAATACAAGGACTATTAACAGCATAATTTATTTACATGTTAAAAATAAGCAGAATGGCCTCTTTCACAGGGATATTTTGTTATATAATATTGGATTAATATTACTGAAGCATTAATTGAGTGTTGTAGCTGGTCATGGTGGAAGCAATTTCACCTACTTAATATACTTAATGCACTGTTTAATCTATATTATATATATATGCATACAGTATACATGAGATACCTGAGCTATTAGACATTAATCTGCAAAGGCACTAGAAACTACAGCTGTCAAATACATGTAGTTGAGTATAATATCTTCTGTTGGATGGAAGTATAAAGCAGCATCAAATGGAATGGAGGCCCTTTCCTCACTATTATTTCAATATTATTTTAAGGATTAATGAATAAAACATGTGTGTAGCCACACACCTGACAGAGCCTCCAGTCGCCTAAAAATGACAAAATCTGTGTCATGTCATAGTCTCAACTCAGAGGTCCACTTACTAGCTTTTCTGGCACCTTTAACCACACTGACTTCCTCTTTTTGGGTGTTTTCATGTCTTTATTACAGCCAAACAGAAGAGAGATGACAGCAAATCAAAAAGAGGGAGAGATAACAAAGCTCCCCAGCCGGACTCAAACCTGGGGGTTTAGTGCGTCATGATCGGCATCTTAACCACAGATGCCTTTCTTCTCCGTCTGTCTCAAATCAGCCTCCTGACAGGAGGTGGGTCAGCCAACCAGCTGCAGGTTCACATGATGCATTATTAAGATTTGGTGTGTGTGTGCATCAGCTCCTCTACAACCTATAGTTACCCATAACACCTTTCTCTATGCAGGTCTTCACAGATGCATAATCCCAGTTTAAGACATCCTGTGATGGAATAACAACATTATGCTATCATGAAGTTGCTTCAGAAAAACAGTATTTGCTGTGTTTATTACAATGAGGTAAGATGTCATTCAGTGCAGTGTGACCTTTGCACTGTGTGTTTTCAATAGTTTTTGTGCAACAATGACACAGAGACATGAGCTGTATCAGGCTACATAAACAGTACCAGGACTGTGAAGTGACTGAATGCACTCAGTCACTTCACGTCACTGAATTAATATATGTTTATATTTATGTGCACGGACTCATGTATATGCCAGCACATGGACTTAAACACAGACTTGATCCAAGCAAAGGATGGGAACCTGAGCAGTCCTCTGATAGGCAATTATCTTATGAAGTGACATAGACAAGCATTCAGAGGCTACGACAAATACACACACACACACACACACGCATAGATACACGCACAGGAGCCAGTGGTGGCTTGCTCTCTTGATAGGCAATTAACTTACTTCAGACACCTCATCAGCAAGTGAACAAAAATCCCCCTTTAATCGGACACACAAACACACACACACACACACACACACACACACGCGCGTCCTCAGATTTGCATATGCAGTGTTCATTGCAGCATTGATATGCAGCATGAGAGGGAGAATCTGTTGCCATCACTAGAGCTTTAGCATTGCTAAATTTCAAATGCACATACACAAACATGTTCAGGGGTATACACACACACACACACACACACACACACACACACACACGTATATACACCCATCAGAGAGATCAGGGGGCAGATGATGCGTCAGGAGTCCTGCTGAGTTAAGTAATCACACTCGGGTGTTTAATCACTAACGAGAGCCTGATGATGCTCTTTAATTAACACAACACTAATTGAAGAGGGCCGGCGAATCACAGCTCTCAGTCCCAACTGTTATTTGAATAATTTGAGAGCAAAGGATTGTGGGTGAGGAGCCTCCAGCTTTAGGTGGGTCAGAGGCAGTTTCTGTTGCCTGGAAATGTATTAGAGGTGATTGTTTTTGCCTTGACACGGCTGTGTTACGAAGGCGTTTGGGTTAAGTTAAAAGCAGAAAAAAAATATTCAAAGTATTTACAAAGCATTTCACCAAATAATGGTAATAATAATAATAGAATTCAAGAGCAAAACAGTGTGGGAAAAAAAAACAACCTTTTTCTTCCTGTTAATGTCCACCAGGAGCATTATGAGAAATTATCTCAAAGAAATCTATTCTTGCAAATAGTGACCCTGCAAGACCCCCAGTCTTTACAAAGTCTTATAGTGACACATTGTCTGTATATGTGAGAGGGTGTCTGGCGTTATTATGACTTTGAAAACTCTTTTCAAAGTCCTCTAGTGTACGGTAGGCATTAGTGGTCAAAACAGTGTGCTGTAACTAAAAAGGGAAGTTTGTCAGTGTCCATGTTAACAGTGTTGACTTTCAGAATAAAGTAATGATGGTGTTATTGGTCTTGTATGAATTTAACCGGAGAGCTGAAGTTTATTGTGGTAAAATGACAGCATCTACTGACTGTGCAGGATTTCTGGTTTCTTCTCAAGTTACCCAGACTGTTTGAAAAGTGGATGAAATAGTTGTCAACTACTTTTATTCTGCTTGTTCAGAGAGAGAGATGTTGGTTTTTCAAATAGTACTGTTGTTGATTCTTATTTTTTTCTTTCAAACTAACGGGCTGAGATAATTTTTTTTTTCAAAATAAGAGGCTTAGGGCTTTATCCTGACATGTTTTGAGTTATGGATGTGACCTAGAAGTATTTTCCATTGACAGCTACAGCCAATAGCCTACCTTCTGCCATCCGGCCGAGTTGCAGGAAATATGATCACAATCTCCTCTTCTTGAGTTCCAGCTTTGGATAATGGCCAGAGGTGTTTTTGCAGAACGTTATGATGTCACAGTGAAGTTGACCTTTGACCATTTGGATATAAAAGGTTGTCACTTCATTTTATCCTTATAGAGATTTGAGTTAAATTGTATCATAATTAGCATATTAATTTGTGGGTTATGGCCAAAACAATGTTTTGCAAGCTCACTGTGACCTTGACCTTTGATCTCTGAGCACCAAAATCTAATCAGTTCATCCTTGAGACCAAGTGAACGTTTGTGCCAAATCTGAAGAAATTCCTTTAAAGCAATACTGAAATATTGCGTTCATGAGAATGAGATGGACGGACAGACAACCTGAAAACACAATGCCTCCGGCCCTGGCTGCTGTTGGCATCACTGCACAGCACGTTCATATTCAACTGCATCAGCTGCTGAAGGGAAAGAGACAAAAGGGGGAGATCTTTCTCAATCCTTTGTTGAACAGAGGTTTTGGTGGTTCATATACAGAACGCGGGAACATAACAACCATAATTCATAATTTACCATGAACGCACAAACATTTGCAGAGCAGTTCGTGTTAGAGGCTGAGAGGATTCTGACATCTGTGAGCCTGCTGTTAACAAGTGAGCAAACTTTGTCGAATCGTGAAGAGCGACGGGTTGATGGGATTTTGATTCGATTGGGTTGATTAGAGTCTCTCTGGTAAAGTGGGACAAGAAGTTTGGTGAAGTTTTACAAGGCACAAAATGGGGGGAGGTGGGGGGCAGGACATGGCAACACGGAAGGAGGATTAGTGTTTTGTTAATGAGGATTACCGTACAAACCGGTGAAAGGCAACTAAGCTGAGCACCACCGTCATCAAACCGATTTAGTTCCTGGCTCCTATTTAGAAGGATTACCAGACAATGTTATTGTAATTACAATTGTTCTAGCAATGAGACTGTTGAAGCTATTCTTGTCTGTTGTTATTTTACATTGCGTGGCTAATATAGCAGCTTGTGTTTGCATGTTTGTTCTGCTAAAGTCATGGTGTCGTGTTTACACGTCCAGGAGATCTTACGGTATTAAATGTGTGTGTTACAGGTAAAAGGCAGTGTGCAAAAACACAACAGCATTACAAAAGAGCTGCAGAATCTCCCTCTACTTCAGCTGGAGGAAGATTAACCTGAGAAATGTCTTCGTCTATTTCTTTCTCCCTCCTCCTTTGACTTCCCCCCAGAAAGCTGCTGCTGCTGCTGTCTGTTTATAGGTTCCACATGGGAAAAGGACAAAGGTTTAAACAGAGGGGGGATTTCAAAAGATAATTAAGGAAGAACAAACAGGCAAACTATTGAAGGAGGAACGGAGGAGGGATTGGGAGCAGAGAGGATAACAGAGGAGCGGAAGCTACCTTTGTTGTGCCTTTAAACAAGTGGATCAACTCAACTGCTTCTCAAACGCCATGAATATGTATTATATCAGGTTATTCATCCGGTGCCATTGTTCCTCTTCAAATTATGTCCCATCAGAAGAACACTGAGGAAAGACAAAAGAAAATCGGTGCAAATAAAAATGTAACAAAAACAAAAAAAAAAAAAGAAAATGACAAAGCTGTTCTTTTTATGTCCAGGCGAGTTCTTTTGTGGCATTAGAGGAATCTTTGGAGATGTCTCGCTTTTATCCACGTGAATAATGCCATCTTTTGAAGAAACAGCTCTAATTAACATCTATTTGAATAATCAGATTATTCTACAGTACAGCCTTAAGGAAGGAATATATAGCATGAGTATGTCTTTTGTCATTGCACACTAATACACCAAAGGTAATATGAGAAATATTTAAAATAAAACCCCCTTTTTCAGAAAGATGTAGCAAACTAATTAAGGGGTTTACTGCTGGATGGGTTTACTCAGAAATCCCATACCAAGACTTGGCTGATATACATTTTACATCCTGTCTTCCTATTTTAGTGAAACATATTATAGTTGTCATCATTCTCTGATTAATTTAACTAATACTGAGTCTAGATTGGGTTCATACATTTCAGATTTTTAGCTACAGTAGCAGCACAGCTCTAGGGATGGTAATGCTAATGAATGGATTGTTGTAAAATTTTGACATTCACGGTCCACAGAGGATGAATCCTACTGAACGTGCCTCAGCTGTAGCTTATGTTTAGTGCTAATTGGCAAATGTTAGCATCAGATAATGCTAACCCAGGCATCTATTTGTCTTTTTGCTAACAGTGGCCATGACACTGCCCTTAAACTCACAGTTCATTCTGTCTGAACACTGTTGTCAGTGGGTTAAGCTTATTTGTAATTGATACGCAGTTTATGTTACTAAATGGTTACATGTTCCGATATCATAAATACGATAGTTTTTGATGTATATTTTTGAGTGAACAACAGTAACGTTATATTTTTATTTAGGTATACAGGTACTGTATACTCTATATTTTTATTATTCACAATAGCTGATAGTGTTGTAAGATGGTTTATTGGCAATTTTTAAGAAAAATGTAGTACGAACATAGAAGAAGAAAGTCTGCATACATGATTGAAACAAACTTTTTACTGTTGTATCAATACAAAACAGATGTGAAGTAAATCTTAAAAAAACCCAAAACGATTTCAGTGTTTTCTCTATTTTCTTTAATTGTGAGACCACTGGATAAATTTCCAAGAAAAATGTGTTTAATTAAATAAAACATGACGAGAAGCCGATCAAGCCACAGTGGCTTCAGAACCTTGAATATGATTAAATGGCCACTACAACCCTGAAATAGTTGGTTTCCATGCTACTATATATTCTGCATGTTTATCATGATGACTTCCATGTTGGAATATGACATGAATAAATAACACTAATTCTAAATATTGATTTCATGCTGATTATCACAAAAGGGCAGAGAATGAGCGAAGTGTCTTTTCTAAGGAGGGACGGCAGCCGTTCCCAAGTCAAACAACGAACACGAGCTACTCACACACATTCACACACACACTGCACTGGTGCAAACACAATAATATGGGTAGCACTCACCTGGAGGGAACAGAGGAACAAAGGGCTAATTAGTGATGATGAGAAGTTAATTTAGTCAGACACCTCAGGTAATAGTCTCCCCACTCCTGTCTTCATCTCCCTCTTTCTCACCTTCTCTCTCTCCGCTCTGCATATTGCGTTTTACTCTCCAGCCCAACAATTTTCATGTTCAGACAAGGTGTCAAATGTTCTGTTTTGTGCTTTTTTTAAATTTATTTTTTTTAAGTCCCGTCAGTATGACTTTCCTTCTCTCTTTATCTCCATGAGAGAAACACACATACAAACACATATCCACGTGTATTCTTCAGAGATGGGTGAGGCTGCAAAGCAGGTGAGATTGTCAAGTCGACTAAGTGGGAAATTACATTATCTTCTGCTTTGACATTGCTGAATTGTACTGCAGTGTGTGTGCGTGTGTGTATGTTTGTGTGTGTGTGTGTGTGTGAGAGAGAGAGAGTGAGCAGTCGAGATGGTTCCTGAGCTAAATGTTTGCTAGCAGGTGAGCCTGTTGTTGACAGATGGTGTTTGTGAGAGAAGCTCGCTCCCTGCAGAGTCTCACCCCAGGAAAACGCTCATGCTAACGCAGACAGGCCCACTGTACACACACACTCTCACACACACACACACACATACATGTACTGTACTTGTACATACAGAGAACAGAAACACACCATCACGAGGTCTCTGAGTGGATTATAACCTGTTCAGTTTGTGTTGTTCACAGCCAGTTCACAGCACAGCCAGGTGAGTCAGACCACAAAGGGAAGGACAGGAACAAACAGTGAGGAGAGTGGGAATATTTACCATCACAATCCCGAGTGATAAAACAGAGAAAGTGCTGCCACTGCTGTTTTGTTTATGGGAGGAAAGGTACCAAGTCGTAACTAAAAAGCTTTAGTAATGTTTCAAGTATCATTCATCAGTGGTTTAAAGCCTTTTAAGCCTTGATACACTTGCTTTTAACTACACTTCTGCATGTGCATGATGACTGAATATCACATCATCAGCATCAACTTCTGACGGATTGCCTCTACAATTTGCAGAGACGTTCATTTTTCTTTGTTAGTAAATGTCTTGATTACCGTTAGACTAATTTATTTAGACGTTCACGTCATTAGGGTTTGGACAAGGGTTAAGATGTATTGTAACAACTTCGGTGATCCCTTCACTTGTAACGTATCGCCACCATTGTGTCCTGCAGAACAGATTCGGCTGTATTTTATATTTAGGGCTAATTAGACCTGAACATATAGCAAACTTTACACCTGCTAAACACCAGCATGTTAACAGTGTCATTGTGAGCGTGGCTTGTCAACACAGGAAGCGCTTTCGAATCCTCATGTTTTTACACTTCAAGTCTATTTTCCTCAGTTTTGTGCACATAACCACACTGACTTTCTATTGACACACAATCATATTATATCTTGCAGGAGTAAAAATCTGTGACTGGTGTATATTCTTTTCCAGTGTAACTTTCTCTTGTCTTTTTAGTAGTTTAATTCATCAGGAAAAGCCCTTCAGTGTGACCACCGACCACCTTAAAAAAAAAAAATCCCTTCTTTATTATTAATTTGCAAACATGGGAGAATTTATTAGAAAATTAGAGATAAAGAGTCACAAGTCATGTTGTAACAATAATGATTAGTTACAACCCTAGTATCCATTATGAGTGGAAACCAAGTGTTAGCAACAGAAAGAAGCAAGCAAAGAATAGAGTGAAAGTTACACTGATGGCGAAAGCTGAACTCCTCCAACTTGTGACACCATTTTCCTCCCCCGGCCGGACCAACCGCACACAGGCAGCAGCCATTTTGTGCGTCTCAGATCAGATTAGTAGTCTGGTGGCACCGCTTCCCATCAGCAGGTCCGCTGGAGCGTGGCGTCTGTGGAGGAGTCACTATTAGAGCTAATGGCAGACTAAACAGCCTTTAAGTCGGGCCTGTTGCGTGTAATGAGACTTAAAGTGTGAGACAAGGGGAGCGAGAGGAAGGAAGAGGACAGCTACGCTGACGACTTCGACGCTGAACGGCCACTTACCTCGCTTCTTCAAAGCCGCGTGTAGGTGATGAACAAGCAAAGCAAGGAGACCATGAGAGGGAGTCACTAAAATAACAAAGACCGGAGTCTCGGATCGGTCAAATTTCAGAGCATGAGAAAGTCGACAGAGAGAGGCAGAGAGTCAAAGTGTTAGAAAGAGTGGAGAGATACAGCGAGGGGAGGGGGAGCCAGCGAGAGCTCCTGTAATTAGTCAGTTAATTACATCTGGATGGTGATCTGCTCGGGGGGATGGATGTTGTTTGAGCTGTGTGTATGTGTGTGTGTGTGTGTGTGTGTGTGTGTCTATTCTTGGCGGCTGTGTACACTTCAGAAAGCGTTTACTGAAATGGGAGCTAATTCTCACTGTCTGAGGCCATTACGGTATTAATTTAATTTGGGTTAGCTGTCGCTAGCTCATTAACACATCTAATTAATTCACTGACATCAGAATTAAGTTGTTTCACTGAAACTGACACCTCTCTCTCTTATAGGAGAGAGTGGGAGGAGAGGGAGCGACAGATTGAATGAGAAACAGAGATGGAGAGGGGGAAAGAGAGATGGGTTGAATCATATCTACAAGAAAAACGCTATTAATAAATTTAGCCGGTGAGTAGTGTCAGTGTGTTCTGTAGGAACTGAAGAGGAATGACGGGTAAGAGGGAGGACGAGATGTTGATAATTGTTGTTAAAGGAAGAGAAACAAGATGGGAAGTTGATTGTTGTGTTTTAGTGCAGGATTTAAGGAGGAAAACACATTTCTACTTATTTGCAACGTTCAGTTTTTATTTTCCTATAACAACTACAACTGAAACACAAACATCCAAACTAAACAAGTAAGGAACTGCCGCCTCTACGGTGAAGGTATCAGCACAAAACCTGGTAAAAGTCAGGAAACAACAGCAGTTTAAAGCAAAACTATATTGCAAAAGTTAGGTAGAGATTGTAGTTATTGTTGAGATTGTAGAGATTGTTGGTGCTGTAGGACACAGGAAATGAACAGCTGTCTCAGTGCACATCATCCTCCTCCCCAAGATGCTTTGTGGCCGTGTGACAGTGTCTTCCTACTTCTGCCTTTGCTCAGTAATTCACAAGGCCACTTGTCAGTAAACTTAGTCAATTAGACAAATAAAACTATTCAGAAAAAAAGAATATAGCCTATTATCAAACTCTCAAGTTTCCCATGTGTCCTCCAACTTCACGCAACCTCAAACACCGAAACATCAGAATGTATCAAAGTGGATTTATTAGAACGGCAGAAAAAAAAAAAATATATACATACCCAGCTTCATATTAAACAAACTTTTGCAACTCTCTCACCCGTTACTTCCATTCATGCAAATAATTTGCCATCCAATTATTTTTGCTGTCTGGTCCCAGTTCTTTAATGACTTAGGAAACACAGATGATACTTTCCGGTCTCCTCAAATAAGCCTTTGAACAGCTTGTACGTGCTAAACTATCTTCAGCTCTCCTGCATTTCCAGCACGTCACAGACTCTTCTAAACCAGGTCTGTTCAACCACAGGGTCCAATTTTAAAACAGCTTGAGCCTTACACCTAAAATGTCAGATATCATATGAGAGTTGCCACAGATGTTATCCCACTCTTGTCCTGGGCTGGGTATCAAACCTTGCTGCATAGCTAATGCTTGCATTAACAGCTGTTTACTTAGCAGTCTAGCACAAATGTTGTGAATTCAGCATCAAACTTAATTCCTTTACTCACCAAGAGCTGTCTCCAGGGGTGAAAAGAAACACCAGTGTTAACTCTCGTCTCTATCACATCTTCTCTGCTCGCTTTGGTCAATCTCGTCACCTTCCGGTAGCGACTCACTGTAGCCTCCGGTCTGCCCTGAAGACGCAGCGCTGCTCGGAGGGGGTATTATAACCTCTTGTCAAGCGACAATCACCACCACCTGCTCCTGACCAGGAATGGCAGAGAAAACTTACAAATAGCCTCTTTAATATTTACTGGCACTGTTGCACACTGTTGTCGAAAAACAGTTCGCTTGTCAAATTGCTAATAGTGTTTACTCATTCTCTGATCCCACACTTTCTAATTGATTTCTCATTAATTTCTAATTGTAACTATTTTGTTTAGGCAACGTTTGGCTGCTTCACATATGAGATGTTTAGCTTCTTCTTTCAGATGTACAGAAGGGTTTTGAAGGAACACATCAGATTTCAAAGAGAAACCCATTAAAGTAAGTGTCTTGCTATTGATACCAAACCTCAGCTGTCTGTTGGTACTGATACTGAACAATGATACCCAGTTCTATTTATGTTCATCAAATGATAAACCTAAATTTGTTTCCCAAACACTGTAGGGGCTGTATCTCTCCACGTGAGAATACCTGAGAATATTGGCCAGTTAATTAGAGTTTGGAGAGCGGATTATTTCGGTGCAGCCTGGCGTGGGTGTGTAGTTAGAGGTGGGACACCTTTAGAAGTGGCACACAGTGTGAGCCTGGCTAGAGGTAGGGATTATTTGGATGTAACACACAGTGGGTTTCTTGTTAGAGGGGGGCGTCGTCACAGTCTGTCTCTGTGGTAAATTTGATTAAGGCTGGCGGGAAGAGGTGGTCCAACCGTGAACAGGTGCCCCTCACAGCTGAGTCGGGTTCAACCCTTGGTCTCTCTCTCTCTCCGTCTCTCAGCCATTGTACTTCCTGCTCTTTGTTCTCCCTCCATCTATCCGTGTAATCTCTCTCCATTTTCACCGCTGTCTCTCCTCGCCACCGCTGCCCCTCTGCTTCATCTGTCTCTGTTTGTCTTGTAATCAGCTGCGGGATTGGAGGCCTCGCAGCATTCGGGACCTCCACCTTGAAATGCTTCTCTATCCTCCGTTTGTCTTCTCTGCTGCGTGACTTTCACTGACCTTCACATGCCTTCTACCCCTTCTGTTCACTGTTTCCCTGCTTCCTATGTTTTCACCATCCCCCCCTCTGTACTACCCACCTGTTTGGATCAGTCCAGCCAAACTCAGACCACTGGATCAGATCCTGTCCGAAAACATTCATCTTTATTATGCACATTATACTGATATTTATTTTAATGTGGTGTCACTTGATGACCAGATATGTCTGGTCATCAAGAATTCTGCTTTATTCTGGTATTTAGTTTTGGTTTTATACTATTTGGATCTTATTTTGAAAGTTTTAACCACCATTTTTATGATAGAAGACTGATGCCTCAGGTAAGTGTAATGGGGATAGAGAAAGGAGCAGTCTGATGATTAGACAGGTCATAAACAAGTCAAGATATGTCGGCCTCACACCAAATGACTTTTAAAGCGGTTTTGCTGTTTCCAAATTTCCAATGTCACAATAAAATTATGAGTTTTGCTGGAGTTGTGGCGAGATCCCGTCATCTTGATCGTTAGGGTGATTGTCCGAGCTGTCGTAAGTCAGTCTCTTTTTTGTCTTGATGTTCAGATAAAATCAAACATATTTAATATTATTATAAGCTTTTAGTCTTGGCTCACGCAAATAATGACGTTCAGTGATGTCAACACTGTCGACTTCTCCAGCACCAAACAGGAAGCACGGGAGCGACTCTGGGGAGGCGAGTGGTGAATGTGAGTGGTTTGGTGTAAGGCCACATTAAATACAGAACAGAGGCAGGGGTAATTGGACACAAGGAAATTTCAAAATAAAACACAAAATCATAAATATAAAGTCAAAGAGCAAAAAAGTCTTTTCTTGTACATTTCCACCAGGAGCATGATGGGAAATAATCTCAAAGATCCCCAATCTTTACAAAATCTCATAGTGTGAGACTAAAAACCCTGTGACTTATGACACATTGTCATTAGATGTGAGAGGGTGTCAGACTTAAGTCTTCTAGTGTATGATAGGCATTAATCAGATTATCAAAACCACTTTTTTGTAGTTAAACCTAAAATGATCCATGTCCAGTTTCCAACCTCTGAACGATCGCCCGCATCTCAAATTCTTTTACGAGTTGCAGTCTACTTACAGATAGTATCTACTCACACATAGTATCTATTAAATGAAGACATTTCTTCAAAGTTAGCTACAATAGGATATGTCAGTCACTGGGAGGTCACTATAATTAATCACTCATTACTTGAAAAAGTAGAAAAAGTAATTACATTTCTCTGCTAATTACTCATCAGCAAAAGTAATTAGTTGCATTACTTACATAACTTAGGTTTGACAACTGACATATTTGTTGTAGGTGCCAACTCCAAAGTGTCTACACCCACGTCACATGTAACAGGCACAAGCAGCCGGCCTGTGGTTTAGAGGTATTTGCTGTCTATCAACAGCTGGCTTACTAGCTGGTAAGTACATATAGTAGCTCTCCAGAGGTCCCATCCTCACAGTGAAGGCTTAGGGCTCACACTCCCAAAAGGTCTAAACAAAACCCAGGTGTATGCTAAATATAAGGGGTCAGTAGCTTCAGCAGAAGTCGAACAGATGGTCGAACAGCATCTCAGTCAGCCTCCCCCTGACACCATTGTAATATCAGGAATGGGAGAGGCTGTGTCGAGCAGTTTCTACAAGTTCCTGACATTCTCTCCTGCCTTATTTAAATGACTGTTGCAGTGATGCATTGATACGACAAAGCAGCCAACTGCCTTGTAAGAGACGCATAAGGCGGCTCTTACAAGGGAATAACCTTGACAAGCCAACTAAAAAGACATCTCAGGTAAATCTGACAGCTTTGGATTTCACAGTGTACTCCTGGTAATTCAACACATTCTCCAACTCAAACAACCGTATAGGTTGTTCGCCCTTACTTTCAGATACGACTCGATACGAGAATACTGGCGGCAGATTTATCAGAGCTCCGTCGTCATGGCAGCAATAATAAACATGTGGTTACGTTTGTGGAACTGTCACGATTTGGTTAATTTTAGACAGATAAACTACTTGGTCAGGTTTAAGAAAAGATTGTGGTTTGGATTAAAATCCTTAAGGTTAGAGGGGGGCTGCCACACCAGAGGCTGAGGTTTGCATCCACAGTCCTGCCCACGGTTAGGTTTAGGCAACAGAAACACTTTGGCTAAAGTTAGGGAGAGATCGTTTTTGTAAGTAATGTAAGTAAATACTTTGCGTTTGAAGTTACTGTGAAATTTTTTTGTAACAAACCAGACTGCAGTCTTTCCCTAACATTAACCAACAGATATTTTGATGGAAAACAAGTATGTTGTCTGTAACACATAACCCCCTCCTCCTCATAATGCTTATAGAAAATATAATCTGATCCCAAATAACAGCAGTGAATGGACCAGTTTGTTCTATGGAAACCTAATTTATAGGAGACAAGGCTGCCTGTGTGAAAGTCCTGTGTTTTGTTGACCGATCGATCCACACTAACCTCTTCGTGCACTTTGTCAGTTCATATGGGACGTCACTTAACGTTCTCATTTGCTCGGTCATAATTACTACGGCCACCAGAAGTCGCCTCGCTATAAAATGCAACAGTGGGTTGTTAAGCAGCTGCTTGCATGAACGACCTGTGTTCCAGTGTCTTCCCTGAATCCACAGAAACAAAACTAATTCCAACTCCCAGACACATGGAAGTGCTCAAATTCACAAACATTATGTTGTAACTGGACGTCAAATTGTAATCCCTAACCATTAATAATCTCATAGTTAACCATCAATTTAATTCCCAAATATGTCAGACCAACCAGGGCTTTAAGAAAAGTCTGATCACCTCCTTGCGTTGCTGCAGTGTTGCAGCCTTCAAACATCATTGCTTTTAACTTGGCGAGTGCAGTGTTATCATAATGACCAATAGAAATAATGACCTAAACTAGAACGCACCAGAATGATCCTTTATAAAACTCAGTCTGTCTCCTTAACACTGTGTTAGACAGCTATTCCCAGTGGAGAGAGAGAGAGAGAAAGAGAGAGTGATCGACAGAGAGAGAGAGAGAAACCTCACCTCTTTAGTACCGAGGAGCTACATAACCAGCTGCAGCAATTAACCCCTTGTTCCTCTGGGGAACCATTAGAAGGTAGAATAGCCTTTAAAATTGCATATGGCTGCAATTAGGGCAGAGAAAGTGATGAAATGATTTGGCTCGGATATTTCTGTATAGATTTTTAGGAAATGGCCCTTTTTATAGCACCATAAATTGGAATTAAAAGAGTGAAGTGCTCGAGCCGCTCCTCTCCTCTCCTCTCTTCACTGGTTGTATTTCCTCTCTTTTCCTCCTTCACTCTTTCCTCACTTTCTCTCCTTTTTGTTCCTCTTCTTTCCTCCCTCCCTCCTTTTTGTCTTTCCTCCTCTGTCAGTTTCTCCTTCTCTTCTCCCTCTTTTCCTCTCCTAGTTCCCTGTCCTCTCTTCTGTAGCACTTCTCTCATTCCTCTCCTGTTTTTCTGTCTTTTTCTTCCTCCTCTTCTGGTCTCCTCTCTTCTCTGATCCTTTGCTCTTTCTTTATCATCCTCCTCACCTCGTCTCCCTCTCCTCTCCTCTCCTCTCCTCTCCTACAATAACAGAAGGAGATGGCTTAAGCATCTGTGTCATCAGTGCAGATTAATGTTCTAATAATATTCACAGATGTCATTTCAAAATTCTCCATTTGTTTATTTTTGCTCTCCGTCTCCTCAGCACTTGTCCGCTCTCTGTCGTTTTCGCCTCCTTTCGCCTCCTCTTGTCAATGAATCACAGGACTAATCACGGGCTCATCATAGACTTCAAAGCAGCCACTTAAGACCGCCTGTCTCATTCGAATGTGACACACACACGCGCGCGGCTCTCCGGCAGCAGTGTTTTTGGCTCATCCTTAATAAGGATAATTACACATGAGAGGAACTAAATGAGCGAAGGCTTGAGTAAAAAGGAGGCAGGACAGTGAGCGCTGATAGTGAAAAAAAGGAAACGAGGAGGGGAGACAGCAAAGTGCTTCCTGACACGTTTATTCATTTGCTTATTATTTTGCTGCTGTAGCTGTTTGTTTACTCATTAAGGATAATCCAATTAAAGCACTTAAGAGCAGCTTAAGAAGAAGAAGCATACACACAAACACATCTCAGAGTGGGTCCAGTCTTGGAGAGAGGACAGGTTGCGGTGGGGTCTGTAAAGCCTGCAGTTTCCTCCCCTCCCTGCCTCTACAAACAGGGCTTCAGGAGCGCGTGCCAGGGGCGTGGGGCGCTGAGACCATAACATGCCTCCATGGCGGCTCCGTGTTGGCTCCGGAGCTGGTCAGTCGCCTGCCTGCCTGCGTCCCCCCCGCAGCGCTTTCCTGTCGTGTGTTGGCTGACTGGTCCCCCAGTGCACATATGCCCACTTACACTGTGTTCCTCTCTAATTAGCTGCTCTTGTCTACACAGGCGCACAGGCTTTGTTAAAACATTGCTATGCCTTTCCTGGCATGTTCCCGTCTCGTAAAAATGAATCTGTCTCACATCATCAGACTGTGCGGCGGGGACATTAATCCTGGCCTCGTGCGTTGCAGACTGGACTAATAAAGAGGATGTTCACGGCTCTTTTTACACCAAACAAGCAATAATAATCTGGAGGGCAGGGAGCACAGGTTACCGTGGTAACCTGAGGGTGGAGAAATGCCTCTTACCTCATTTCTGGTTGGTTTTTGATGAGTCATTTATTGAATCTATGAGATCCTTTGTTGGCTTACCGTGAAACCAACACTGCTTTTCCTCTAGTCGGGTTTCATTTCTCTCGAAGCAAATCAACTGTTATCTTTTTTTTTCTTTGTTAATTCCTCTTCCTGTAACAGAGGAGAGGAGGATGAGAGCGACTCGACTTTAGAGTTTGATCATTAATTATTAGTCTCTGGTTCCTCTGAGGAGAGAAGCTGATGACAGCTAATTAAGGATGAAGTGATGTATATGTTCGCTCTCCCTCTCTCTGCCACCCCCCCCTCCTCCTTCCTTTCTGTCTCTCCCCCACCCTGCCCACCTGCCAAATCATATGCTGGAGCTATAGACAGTAAATATGGAGAATAAATGTGGGGACAACAGCATCAGCCATTGTGTTTACTACATGCTTAACTGATCTTTCAGCAGAGTGTTACTCGACCTAAATATGTTTTTTTTTGTTCAAACTAGTTAACAGAAACTGGAGACTGTGATGTGAAATACTGGAGCATTTTACAAGATAAGACTTGTGTTATTTTGTATTTTTGTCTTGCATCATAAAAATCCCAAGAGAAGAACAAACCCAACAACACAAACAAGACCAACTTCTCTGCCCTGACTGTAAAGCTCAGCCACAATCTACTGACGTAAACCTTTAAAAATCACAAATGTATGGTTTGATTTTTCAAAAGAGTTCAATAATTCCCTAAACTCTCTCATTAAGTGAATATTTCTCTAACAAGAGAAGGGGGCTATTTTCAGCTGTGGATTGATACACAATAGGTGTATTTACAATTGCAGTGTATGTGGGATTGACTTGACTTTGTTGTGTGGACAGCAGTGGAGCTCTATGGTACATAGATAAGATAAGATAAATCAGGCTTTGGGCTACACGGACAATACATGTTAGAAATATCAATTCACTGTTGATAATATGAGAAATAAACAGTAGAATAGAACGAGCCTCGTCCCTTACAGGAGTTTTTGGGGCTGTGTTTTGATGAGCAGGTCTCCCTTACGTTTGGAGGCGGGCGAAGCAATATTCATTCCTGCTACTGCAGACGGCGAATCATAAATTACATTTTACATTTACATTAAATTTTAATTTCACTGAACAAAAACTTGGTCATGGTACTATACAACAACAAACCAAAGCAGCGCACCGACAAAAGGGGAGAAGAAGAACAGGAAGAAGAAAAAGAAGAAGGTTAGCTGATTTGAACATGAGCTGAATCCTGAATCGGGAGTGATATTGGATTTTTTTAAGGCCGATACCAATATTGATGTTTTAAAAATCATCTAGCTTATCATATACTGGGTGACTGTCATTTCTTTACAAGAACACAAAATATAACCAAAAACTTTGGATAAGGTTCCTTTAAATTTGCTCTTAAAAAAAAGACAAAAAACCACAGAACATGAGCAGGATATTTTACACTTTATTATGTATTTTACTTTTCTGTGCTCTCTGGCAGACAAACTATGTATTGCCATCATTGTTTTTACTTCCTTCAAACATAGCTTTTGTATTTCTAAACCGCAATTTTTACATTTTATCTGCCACCACATACGGCGGTACTGGTATTTTGGAAATAAGGTTATGGCCTTTATATCAGCATTGCAGATTTAGTTTATAGCTCTGGTGCTATACTGCTATACATGTCAGAATGAGTACATCCATCAGATTTTTGAGTGTGCTGTTATTGGACAAATCTGTCATACATCGCAACACAACAAGGTGTTCCTCAGGGCAGGGTGAGATGACACCTGGAAGATATTGGAAAGAAAGAAAAGAATTCAATCTTTGGGAAAATGTCTTTTATCCTGTTACAAGCATAAAGAAGTGAGAGGTGAGGTCATCATCTGACCCTGGTTTTCTCTTCATCAGCCTCCATATTTCAGCTGCACAGATCCACAGAGAAGTGACTGGCAGATAGATCATCATGTCACTGCTGCTTTTCTGCCTCTGCCCTCCAAACAGTGACGATGATGACGATGATGTCTTTATGACACGTCCCTGGGCAGGAGGAGGGAAGGAAGAGAGGGAGCCAAGGAGAGACGGGTGGAAAGAGAGAGAGTTGGAGTGAGGTGTTATTTTTAAGGCTCGTGGATGGAAAATTGTGGCACATTGACCGCATTTGGACCACGGCTACGGCAAGCCCAGCTGGACAAACAGAGCACTAAATGAAAACTGGGGTCTAATTTGCTGAGGAGGTAAAAGAAAACATATTCGCATTAACCTGGGATAAATTTAGACTCATACAAAAGATAAATGATGAGACAGGTCGCTATTTTATTCTTTTTTTCCCCCCAGTTTCTCCCCCTCAGACCTCCCCCCTCGTGTCCCGCCATGCCCATCCCGCTGGAACCTTTCTCTCCTGAATTTGTGGTGACTCCAGCAATAGTAACACCAGTGGAGGAAATCATTTGTGCCTCCAGGCGAGTCATTACAGAAGCAGAGTGTGAGATTGCAGTGACAAAACTCTGTCTCTGGCCTCACGACCAGCCAGAGACCAGCACGCTTCTCCACACTCATTACTCCACAGCTTCTCTCCTCTCTCCTCCTCTCCCCTTCTCTGTTCCCCTTCTTGTTCCTTTTCTCTCTGTTTCCTCCTTTCAAGTCCTCTCTCAAATTTTATTATATTCACCCCCACTTTCCTTTAACTCTCTTCGTTGCTCTCGTCAATTCAGCCTCTTATTTCAAATATTTTACATCATTTTTTTTTTTTCAATGAATGAAATGCTACATTTATTAATGGCAGAGGCATAGCCAGGAGGTGGTTGTGGATGGCTAACGGATACAAAAAGTGGACGCCTGTCACACCGTAGACCGGGGTTAGCACCCAGAGTCCAGTCTGTGGTCAGGTTTAGGCATCAAAAGCTCTTTGGTTAAGGTTGATGAAAAATCACAGCTTTTGTTAAATGTAAACAAACAGGCTGTGTCTTAAATCACTGTGAAGTTCTTCTGGATTAAACCAGACCACGATCTTTCTCGAACCTTAACCAAGTCTGAAGACAGCCATGAAAAAGATTTAACAGTGCTGCAGTCACTACGAGCGGATATTGTGCTGCAAGATCAGATGTTAGAAAACTACTATACTGGATACCGGAAAACAAATCTGCTAACGTTTTGCTGAGACGTTCAGTATCGACATTTGCGACTAGCTAAATACATAAATTAACATTTTCTCATTACATTCATAGCAAACACAATCCGGTCACATTTACGTTTCCTACAAAACATATTTGCTGTTGTAAATTAGTTGTATATAAATGTAGTTTCTAGGATGGATAGAGATGTTAAATTTCATTCCATGTTTTGCACAATTTTATCCCTTTTGCATGTTTGAAAGTATTAAAAAAATGCACATTAATGTCTCACAACAAAAACTAATGTTAGCATCCACATACAAAGAAAAATAAAATCTGAGTAAAAACATTTAAGGATGTCACTGGACATGACCATTTAACACTTAAATAAGAATGTGGAATAAGAACACAAATGCAACCTGAGATATAACAACCAAGCAAATTAAGTTCAATCGTCAACCACTTGACCAGTGTCTTTAAATAAGAGGGACACACTGATATTTTTCAATGTCCATGCAGGAGTAAAACTTTTTTCATTTTAAATACAGACTTATGTGAATAGACCTGAAACATATGTCTTTATTAACATGTTAATAGAATTCTATTTCATGTGCACCTAATGTTTTTATTTGATTATTTGATGTATTCTAAATATTTGATATTTAATTGTGATATTTAATTGAATAAACTAAGCATAATTAATATTTACTGTGCCTTTAGAAGTCAGTCAAGTAGAAGAATAAACTATATCAAAGTTGTTAACACGGCTTTACGACTTTTATTTTGTATTTCTTCATCAGAAAAAAACATTTTGACCGAGAATATTCAGAAACAGATAAGAAAAAAGGAGATGTGCTCTTAATTTGCAGGCTGTTTATGCCCTTGCTGGCCAGAAGGTGTCAGCTCTGTGTTGGAGAGATGCACAGCTACACACACACACACACACACACACACACACACACAATACACGTGTACACACGTACACACGCATGCACACACATGTTCTCGTGCACAAAAGCCGGGTGCTACGGCCCACTGATGTCCAGCTGCTCCTGTCAACACTCTGCTACAGCGTGTAATTCACCCTCACACACAACAGCAGCTGAGACCTGAGAGGAGCCCCACCCCACCCCGCCCCTACCCCTCCACCACGCGCACACACACACACACACAAACACAGAGGGATGGGAGGAAATAAGAGGTGGAAAAAGAGAAAGATAGTTAAAAATAAAAGTGGACGGAGAGGAAGTGGGAGAGCTGGACGTGGAGAGGGAGAGCTGCGGGTGACAGACGCACAGAGAGCCAGACAAAGAGGGGGAGGGTGGTGGTGGTGATGGTGGTGGGGGGGCACTGTGTTTAAGTGGCCTAATCAAGGGACCTCCCCTTCAAAGGGAGAACTGGTGTGTGTTTGTGTGTGTGTGTGCGTGTGTGTGTGTGTGTTTATGCAGGGGAGGGGGGTGGGTTACACATGGACAGACTGAGTCCAAGTTCCCCTGCAATTATCAACTTACCCATCCTCCCCCTCCTCCTCCTCTTCTCCCCCTTCATCCCCTGAGAGACCCAAGCTGCTGTACCCATCAACAACTCATTCAGGCCTTAACAAAGCAGCACCACGCCCACCCCCCCTGAACAGCCCCCCCCCCCCCCCCCCCCCCACACACACACACACACACACACATACACACACATTTTTAAAACTGTGCAGCCCAGTCGATGCTGACTTTGTAGATTTGTTCCCACATCGGACTCATTTGAAAACAATTTCCAGAATCAGAGGGACATTTCGATGTGATCTCCTCTTTCGATGTTCACTTTGGTGATACAGTGATCACAGTGAGCTTTTATGCTTGTCTTTTGATATTAAGTCTCATTCAATGAATAAAAAAATGTCAAATATATAATTGTTGTAGTCCTGTGTTTGCATTTTCCAGACATGTGCCCACTTTTAATAAATGTATTTAAAACTGAAAATATGGAAAATGTTACAGACATGTTAACCAGGGGGAATTTCTACTTTTAAAAACATTATTATAATGCATGTTTTGCAGTTACATTTCGAGTTTTATTCTAATTTCAAACTTAAATGTTGGTGTTTTTATTTATTACTTCTTTGTCGGTTCACGTGACAATCATTTGATAATAATTTTCAAAATGAAGAGAACATTTTGATGTGCTCTATTCCTCAGGTGATTCTGTAGTTTTTCAATTTTTTTTCTCATTTTGACTGTAAAGGTCAAGTCAGAGCTCAGGTAAAGGAACAAGCTGTTTTAGTAGAGTCTCACCTCCTGGATCCTGCCTCCTTTTACACTGAGAACCAGGTAGAAGCGCTGGGGAAATTGACTGTGTGTGTGTGTGTGTGTGTGTGTGTGTGTGTGTGTGTGTGTGCTTGTGTGTGCGCAACGTACATGGGTGGCGTGTGCCGCTCCACATGCTGAACATGCCCTGAGGCCATCATTTCACCTCCGGCACTCTTAATGTGGAGCGCTCACTGTGTGTGTGAGAACAATATATGCGTTTATGCCTCTCTCTCTCTCCCTCTCTCTCTCTGGCTGTGTGTGTGTGTCCGTGCATGTGTGTCCTGTGTATTTGTTCTCTAAGCTTTCAGTAATAAGGTTGGCCATGGTGCATCAGAGATAAGGCATTAGGCTGTTGACCTCTGACCTCTACTTCTGTTTAATACAGAAACCCGTTCACTAACACCCAGGAGAAGCCATGTTTAAGAGGCGCAAACTGCTTAATGAAATCTGTGTGTGTGTGTGTGTGTGTGTTAATTGAGCCAGCTTTATAAAGCAGCTGTATTCAAAGAGTTGTCTTTGACTCCTAGAAATTACATTTATGTAAAACTGCAACAGGAAGTGTAGCTGCGTTATGGTCAGAGGCAACGTATTTTTGTGTGAAATGAATGAAGCATTACATTTATTAATGACAACAGTGTCTCCAGGAGGTGGATGGCAGCTGCACAGAGCGCCAGGGTTTGCATCCACAGTCCCGTCTGTGGGGAGTTTAGGCAACAAAAGCACCTTGAGGATTTAAAGTTGAGGAAAGATTGTGGATTTGGTTACATGTATATAAAAAAGTTATGTCTAAAGCTTTTCTGTATTAAACCAGATACAGTCTTTGTCTAACCTAAACTAAATCCTGTGAGTGATGAGCTGAGAAAAGTTAATAATAAAGTGGGTATTGTACTGCAAGATCAGATATCATCTTATATCTATATCTTCATTGACAATGCACATTTTATTGCAATATGTTAGATTCTATATATATATCTTTAAATATATTGTACTATTATTATATGACTGCATGTGATATACATGGAGGAACAGATTTATTTCAAGCGGTGGAGGTGGGAGTCTGTTACATGTAGAGATCACAGTAAAAGAAACAGACAGTGACAGATCAGCAGGGACTAGATAATACAGGGAGGAAGTCTTCACCGGGACAGAAAAATGAACTGTTCTCAGCTGTCTCCTTCGCTTTTTATCCACTTAGGACGTAGTGAAGCCTCTTCACCCTCCACCGCTGCTTCTGTCTGTCCCTCCTCCACCGTCTCACACTCCACCTTTTAAAATGATATCGTCTTCATTCTCTGTTTTTTCCTCCCTACACCCACCCCACCCCACCCACCCACCCTCAATATTATCTCTTGGTCTCCTGCTCCCCTTCTTCTTCCTCCTCCTCCCCTCCTCCATCTTTCTTCCCTCTTTCATTTGTTCTCCACTCTTTCGTTCCCTCTCCTCACTTTGAGCGAAATAGATTTTCAATTACGTGCTGAGTGCCTGGAAGCTTCTATATTTCCCAACCTGACCCCAATACAGCCGAAGTGACACCCCACGCACCAGAAACACACACACACACACACACGCACATCTGATACACTTCCGCCTCCACTTACAGCCTAATGGAGTGGAGGAGAGGCTGGAGAATGTCTTCTGTGTCCCGGACAAACCCGGTAAACTACCTGACACACACAACTACCCAACACACACAGAAAAATGAAACACAGCAGAAGTGAGGTCCTTGAGATGAGACTGAACTTAACTAATCCCACAGGAATGCTTCTGAGAGGTAATGATGCTGTTGTGCCAATATTGTGTGGAATGTTTTTTTTTTTGTTTTTGTTTTTACATATTGTTATTATGTGTCATGTATTTATAGTGTTTTATGTTCAAGTCTGTGTTCTGTGTTTTACATGACTGCGAGACAAATTTCTCCTCTGGGAAAATAAAGTTGAAGTTGAAAGTCAAGCACCTATCTGACCTACCACATAATCCGGAAAAGCTCTTTTGACAGAAATTCCCAAGCCCCTGTAAAACATTACAGAGATCACAGCTCCATGCTTCACCCCTACCCTTAGTGCAACAATACTTAAAACCTAAACCTGGTCTTCCAAAGACCACATCTTAAGCCTCCAAAAAAAAGAAAGAAAAACATTTAAATAAGACAGGGCTGAGCAAAGTGACCATAATTTCCAAAAATATTCAGCTTTGGTAAATTATTTATTATCAGACCAGAGAATCTGGCAGTCAAAAAAACTCTTGTCGCACTTTTAATTAACAGAGGAGCAACAAGTAAAAAGCCGACCATAGAAAAATACCTGAACACATGAGGCACAGACTGTCTAATGAACACACATACTGATGCTATAGTGCAACTCATTAAGCCCACAAATACTGAATCTGCGAAAGTAACAGAACAGGATCTCGAGAGGCAAAGAGAGCAGATACTATTGTTCGGTGCAGCGCGGAACTCAGAGTGACAGCAGAAGCAATAGAGAGGGACTGCATGCACTCACTAAATAAATGCTTGATAATCTGTTTCTGCATAATTTTGTGTCTTCAAGTTTATCTGTTCAGGTGAGGGTTTGGAGCGAAGGACATCCTGTTTCCTGGAATAGAGAAGCAAAAGCAGAGCGTGAAAGAGGGAAGATGAAGATCCTTTGACTCAACCATCAGAAAGTAGCTGGTGTAGACGACAAATCCCCCAATGCTGAACGTGCTTGATTCAGAACCAGTCCATATTGGGTTTAATGAAGTTACCTCTGATGTTCTTATCACTTGGTTTATTTATTCATTATTTGGTAACACTTTACTGAGTATCCATATTTAGCATTCACGAGTAGTACGCAAACTTTTAGTAAGTGATTTATGAAACACTACAATAAGCAGATGAACATGTTTATTTGTAACGTTAACCCCCATGGGCTGCTGGGTAAACTGGTAGTGAATGACAGTATAGTGCAATAACACACAGCTGTAGTAATATAAAATACATCTTCGTAGGAGAAGTTATACTTGATGACGAATACAAATAGCTGATTAAAACTACATTAGAGTGTTATATAAATGTATTGAACATTTACTACTTATAAATGCTAAATGGGAGGACATAAAGTAAATTGTTACCTCTTATTTTCTTTTAGCCAGTTCTTTTAGTAACTGTTACATTGCATATATCAGGATTTTTGTTGTGAAGTAAAAATCACGTGAAAATTTTGTGAAATGTGCAGAAGAGGAAAAAATAGCACCACAAAGAACACAATTTACACCATCTGTCCACATGTCCATCCCTCACATAGTGAGGAAGAGAATGTGTGAGTGTGTGTGTGTGTGTGTGTGTGTGTGTGTGCACTCTGTGTGCCTGCGGCCTCTTCATCTCATCAGTAGAAATCTATTCTGCTCAGACTCATCCAATAAGGTGGGTAATGATACTCCACTCTAATATTGGGACCGTCCAAATTGAACACATTTAAACTTTAATGCAAGTCAAGTCCTGGGGAGAATGTAATCTGCTCCACTTAGTGTGTGTATATTTGAAGGTTTGTGCACGTGAACCCACATGCATCTGTTTCTGTGTAATGTAAAGCACTTCTTTTTTTCTCTCTCTCTGTTGCTTCGCTAATGAATTTAAATATGTTGAATTAGTTTTAAGAAGAAGATGAGAGGTGAGATGAGAACGTGTGTGAAGTGCAGCAGAGAGGTTGTTTAAGCAGTTGAAGCAACAGTGTTACTGTGTTTACAGGCTCCAGCTGAGACGAGCGCAGCAATGAGAAAAACACATTGCACATCTTTCAACCTCGCTCCCCTCATCCTTAACACAGAGAAGGTTCACGCTCTTTTGCTTTTTTTTTTCCCCTGTGAAGATTTCAACTTAAAAAATTGGATGCATGTTTTTCATATATAAATGCAAATTAAAACATGCTAACATGCTAAACTGAGATGGTGAACACGCTAAACACTGTAAAGAAAGTTAAACATTATATACACATTATTTGATGGACAATTATTTTATATTTCCTTTTTTATTATGAAATAATATTTTTAACTAAAATAAGATAGATTTCATAAACATTACTTGAAAAACAATAAAATATTTTTTAGTCAACACTTTTTTTTTTTTTTTTACAGACAGGTGATGAAAATATAAAGATGTAACTTTTTAGCCATATTTGTGCATTAGCAAATGCTAGCACGTGGCATTGTTTTTATATAAACATTACACAAAAACATTAAACAAAATACAGAAATTATTTTTTGATAAAGGTACTTTGCAGTAACTTTTTAAAATTATAAATTAACTTTTTAAATAAAGTTGTATTTATTATTTATAAGCACTGAGCATTATTTTAAATCAAATATTTCTGGCTTTGATGTCGGCTTTATTATTAATTAACTGCAGTTAACCTATTACAGTCTGAAGTTCTTGGTTTAGACATTAGCACTTTGTGCAGTTTGTTACAGTTTAAAGTTGCATTTTCATGTAAAAAAAAAAAAAAAAAAAAAAACCCAAAACAAATAAAAAATTTACTTTTTATGCCTTGCTAGTGCTAATTAGCAAATGCTAGCTTGCTAAACCAAGAGGATGAACACGCTAACTACTATAGGCTGCCTGCTTCAACATTTTGGGGAATTTGCTGAGGCGCTTTTTAGCCAAGAGATGAGAAGATTCACTCTCACGTCTGTACACTACACATGAAGCTCCAGCCAGCAGCTGGCTAACTTTGCTTAGCATTAACACTAAAAGCAGATGGAAATAGCGGAGCCTGGATCTGTCCAAAGGTAACAAAGGCTGCCTCCCAGCATCTTTAAAGCTCACTATGTTCGCACTGTCACTGTGCACATCTTAGCATGCTAATGTTAACCTTTAGCTTGAAGTGCTGCACTGCAGGAGCAGCAAATTAATAGATGAAAAAACTAAATATATATATTATAGTATAAAGACAAAGATTAATTATCAGATGGTTGTTAATGAAAAATTTAGCTGTGATTAAGTCAGACTTCTTTCTCTTGTAAAATAAGGCAAAATGTAATTTTGGTAGACTATATGCTTTATTAGTAGTTTGTGAATCTCGTTATGTTAGATATGCTGTGGTTGTTGATTATGAAAATGATGTGAATTGGTATTCTTCATTTTTGGACACTTTGTAGTGTTGTTTTTAAACATGTACTATACTTACAGGATCCATGTAATGCTGGGCTGGGTATAAGTGTCTGAATGAGACAATAATAATAACAAACTTTTACAGCAGCCTTTACAGATACTTTTGTTTACACCTTAGCTTGGTTCATATTCAAATTTTTGGGTAGCTGTGTGTGTGTGATGCAAGTCACAATACTTGCATGTGTGTGTTGTTGGGGGAACGTGTTGTGATTGGTTATTTAAACCCTCTCCAGCCCAGTTTGTGCACAGCTGAAACGTCCATCCACAAAGTGTGCATGTGTGCGGCGTTTTACCACTAATCCATGAAGAATCGTCTTCCTCCTCCATTTCCTCTTCCTCCCAGGATGTCAGGGTCACATCAAAGGAAAAGCAGCGACCTTTGACGCTGTGACCCCAGTTTAGCAGCTTTACGAGTGAGCAGTGCGAGAATCCATTAGCTACAGCAACATCATCATCAGCAACAGTGATGCTGATGAAGCTGGAGTCAAAACAATAAGGCAGATTTTAAATCAAGGGGACAATAGGTAAAAATGCCACAATGTTGACTTCATAATAATTACATTTGAGGACAGGTAATGTGTAAAAATAACTAAACTGTTATTAGTAACACTAAATTGTGACACATGAACTAAACTAAAGGAAATATAAATGATTATTATTAGTCATATATTTGACTATGACAATACCAGATATGTTTTTAGCAGCAACACTGATTACATATCTTTTATGACTCTCCTTTTTTGTCATTAATATTTCAATGACACAATTATTTTGTACATGAAAACCTGATGAGATTAGATTTAGATCCTTGTTTTCATAACTAATGAAAAATGATAGGGCAAACTGAATAGTGCTTAAAATGCTGAGTGCTGTGTGTGTGCATGTGTGTGAGTGCATTCATGCTTGTAAATGGGGCTAACCTGCATTTAAAGCAGCCCTCGGCACTGCTCCCTGTTTTTGTCTCTTTCACAATGAGTAACTTATCTAAACCATCCCCTCTTCAACGCTCAGCTTCAACCGCCTATTTATCCATTTTGGGTTGCATGCAGCCCGTCGTTAGTATTCTGGTACACACCTCAACAAAGCCATTATCATAAAAACACACATTCACATGCAGATGGATTGCTCTTAGCCTCTTAGCTCTGCTGCTAATGGTGCTAGCCACTTAATTAAGGTCACTTATGGACAAACTCTGTTAGCATGGGCACTAATAAGTACTGCCCAGACAATGGGACTGAGTGTGCGTGTGTGTGAGTGTGTGTATGGTAATGATATTGCTGTAAAGCCTGACCTGCAGTCTCCATTATCACCAGCTTATTGAGTGGTTTGTTTTGCAGAGTGGCTCTTAGAGGTGGGTATCATTGAAATTTCACTAGATGGACAACTGGACACTTTAGAAAATGCATCACAATACATTTTGGGCTGAAGTGTGTGTGTGGCCCAGTTGAGGGGCACCCAGAGACAGAAAAAAAGAGATAAAGTGTCTGCAGTTTTTTCACGAAAACCCATGTGGAAACTGAATATCCGGCACATCGTTAATTTATAGCCCTCTGCTTTCCTCCTCTTCTCCCTCAGTCCTTTGCTCCTGTCCTCCCTTCCGGAGCCTCTCCTCAAGTTGCCTCATCTAAAAACAATTAGTTCCCCCAAGCAGACTGACCAACCAGTCAGGTTAGAGAGTGTATGTACTGTGTGTATGTGTGCAGATAAATGTGTGTGTGTGTGTGTGTGTGTGTGTGTGGTGTTGTCCCGCTGGGGAGCATAACATTGCCCTCTAACATCACCACACAGGATGCTTCCGAAGACTTGGTGACCTTTCACCTTCAGCAGTGAAGATGAGAGACGAGGGGAAGCAGAAGAGAAGGGGGGCGGGGGGGCAATAGGAAGACGCCGATGCCTCGACACAGCAGATTACTACAGGACACAGGAAATCACTTTTGGGCTCAGTTAGTACAGTAGGTGTTTAAATTTCAAAGTGACTGGAGTGGCATATCGTTTTGTAACATGTCCTATGTTATTATTCCCTTTGTATGAAATTTCTTTTTCAAATGTAATGTATTGCTACTTAAAGGAACATAACATACTATATTATATCACAACCCAACGTAAAATAACGTAAGATAACATAACATGGTGTAACGTGATGTAACCTTTTGTTATGTTGTATCCCATCAAATCCTATTGCATTTCATATCTGTTCCTAATAAAATGTAAAATGACAGCTTAACATGACTTTTTGTAACTTATCAGATCCCATTGCATCCTACTATATGTTTTCCTCACGAAATGTAACATAATGCACTTTAACTTAACAAAGAAATGTAAAGTAAGAAATGTAAGTAATTACGTTGTTCTATCCAATTGTGTCTTGTAACATTTCATAAAGTAAATAGAAAACAATATTACACAATAAAACATAATGGAAAGTAACATAGCATAGCAACATAACGTGCCAAATCTGTTGTGTAAAATCCTATTGTTAACTCTTTTTACATTTAAGTTATTATTATCAAAAGACACATAATACTTGCTTTGGCTGGAGGACGTCCCTTACAATCTTTATTCTTCCAGCATGTTTCTACATATGGAGTTATATATAAAAGGCATATTGCACAGTGGGTGACCATGGCAACAATACTTCCGCTTGATGCTGTTGACAATTCATTGTCAATTAAAACCTGACCATCAGTTACAATGACTATAAAATGCCTATGAAAAACAGATGATCTCAGCCTACCATTTTTATACCATGTTGTTTTGTTGCGTTGTAGTGTGTCATATTCTGTCATACCCTGTCCTGTTTAATGTTGTCATATCATATCTTATTGTATTATATTGTATTGTAGACGTGGAAGAAATATTCAGATCCTTCATTCAAGTAAAAGTACTGCATTCAGAATCTTACTTAGGTAAAATTATATAAATATTATAGGAAAGATATACTTCAACTATCAATAATAAAAGTGCTCAATGCAGAAAAATGACCCATGTGAGTGTCATAGTTTTAAATATTATATAATTAAATTATTATTACTTATGAATTAATGTGTAAGCTGCATTTTATTGTGGTAGCTGGTTTAGTTTGCGCTGACTTTAACTGTTTTGTATTGGACTGCAACCAATAATTATTTTTTATCAATCTGCTGACTATTTTCTTGATTAATTATTAATAGTTTATTTTGTAAAAATTCTATAAGTGTCCGTCACAATTACCCAAAGTGAGGCCTTTATAATGTTTGTTCTGTCTAAATTGAAATAATGAAAAGGAAAAGCAGCAAATTGTCAAATTTGAGAAACTAGAATTATGAAATGTTTGGTTTTAATGATGCATGTCAAATCTCAACTGCTGTCTTATCATGATATATATAATTGTATCAGATCATATAATATTGTACTATATCATATAATATTGAACTGTTTTTTAAGGAAACCCAATTTCATCCATGTGTTCAGCAGCCATTTACTGAGTGACAGTGACTTATTGCTCCCCAGGTGAAAACAATTGATTATGTCCTCACAGGGACACTAAAGAACAGCTGTTTCTTTCTCTCTCTCCATTCAGTTCCACCACCAACTGATCCATCTTTCACCCTCACTCCCTCCCTTTCTATCCTTTCTCCTCCAGCCACATACATACAACTCTGCTCTCAACTTTCATGGACTTACATCCATCCCTTTGCTCGTCCTCTCTCATTTTCAGTTGTGTCTGCGTTTGTGTCCGTACATCTGCTGCAGGAGCTGTGTCTGTGGTCTCACGATCAGGAACCCCCAAAGTTCAGAGGTCAGATAAATAGTTGTCTGGAGGGCCTCATCCCAGGAGAGAGAGAGACAGAGAGAGAGAGAGAACAAGATTGGTATTAAACAAGAAATTTGAAACTGGATGTGAGATTAGCATCTTAGCAGTGAGAGTGAACCTCTGCTCATTTCTTTTCTGTGAAAAGCAGCCCCAGGTTAAATGTAGGATGATATTTATTTATGAGAGATTTCTGAGAAATCTAAGTAGGTGTAGGATAAATGGACAGATTTCACGTCCAATTCTACGGTGGCCCTGAGAGTTGAAAATACTCACAACACAACCAAATACGGAAACGTGCTGCAAGCAGCATAGACTGCAACGCAAGTGTTTCCAGTGGACACAAAAAAGTGATCAACCCAGGTGGGATATCTTTATGGTTCAATGCTTTTAACATCAAAAGTTACAAAACATTAAACACGTGCATCACTGTTTTGTGTCCCATGGAAACACTTCATCTCTTCTATTTGTAGTGAATTTCTGAATTTGCTTGTGTTGTGTGTATTTGCAGAAAGTGTGTTGTCAAATTGGAGATGTTTGTCTGAATTTGCTTGTGTTTTGTCTATTTGTTTTCTTAAGTTGCAATGTGTTGAGTTCTCAGGGCCACTGTACAATTCACCCCCTCCTGATAATTGTCCCCAATTTCAGGCTGGTCTGAACCAAAGACTAGGAATAAAAATGGAGGTAGCCTCCGTGCCGTCACCCATAGGGTTCTGAAGAGTGGGTTTGAAGCTCAGAGTGGGCTGCTCTGCCGTAGCCATCTTGGCAGTGCCTGACTCCACCGAACTCCCAGCTAATTCAAAATTAATCAAAATCAACCCACATACAGTTGAAAGAGGATGGAAGGAGGAAATTAGCTTTAGAGACTGAAACTGTGTTTTGCACCAGGCTGTAAACATGTTTATTTCTGCTGTAAAGTTCGACTTTTCAACACAGCGGAGTCTATGAGTCTTTAGCACATCTGTGGTGGCTTCGTTTTTCAGCCACGGAAGTTGCCGCTTGGTCTGAATCAATTATCTGGCCAAATGTTCCTGTAGTGTGAAAGGAAAGTTAATATTACCGACGGGATCGGACCTGACCAGTGTGAAAGGAACAGCGATGGAAAATTGAGCAGAAACCTGCAACAACCATTGAGAGTGCACTGAAGTTTCACTAACTTTATTGTTGTGTTCCAACATTAAAACTTTATTTCCAACTCACCTCTGCTGCAAAATGTAAAAACCATGCTGATTTTGTCTTCTCAGCCGTGACGTCATCCACTGTTTTTTTTGGCGTATTTTATTTTTCAGTGTAAAATACAGCACGCACAAGTTCACCTGGCATGTTTGTTTTACTCTGTCATGTTTGATCACAGGATCCCAAATCCCTGGATTCCCTGGTAATATCGTTCAGTATAAACACCAGGTGTGTGGTCCTGTGTCTGAATCGTCTGGTGTGTGCACTCTTTTTTATATTAGTTTTTTTCTGGCTTTTTATGCCTTTATTTTATAGGTACTGTGTGAGACACAGGAAAGTTGGGGAGAGAGATAGAAGGGATGACATGCAGCAAAGGGCCACGGGTCGGATTCGAATCCCAGGCCGCTGCGGTTAGAACTAAGCCTTAATTGTACGACCTCTACCAGGTGAGCCACCAAGGTGCCCCCAGGTGTGTGCGCTCTTATGATAGAAATGTTAAAAATTGCTTAAATCTGTTGTTATGTCTGGGTCCTCTCATGTTTTTAAAATCTGTAAAGATTATAAAATCCACCAGTGTGCACCCACCCTAAGTGCAGTTTAATTAGGGCAGACGTTTCTGAGCATGAAAACTTTGAATGCAGCCCTGGAATGTATTTTGCTGTAGGCATATTGGGATTTCTTTGATGCGTATTATTTAGACTGGAAATGAGTCTTCATAGAGCATCTGAAAACATTAATTTCATATCACCAATCGGCTTCACCGTGATTAATTCCCCTGAACGTCCTGCGCTGCTCAAGATTTTGCATTAACGAGGTTCTGCTGCAGATGAAATAGGTGGCCTCACTTCACACACAGCGAACTGCATCAGACTGAGGCAACAATCCCATCTCCGAAATCCATGTGAAATAGATACGTCAACACAAAACGAACGGAGGAGAGAGGGAGAGGAGAGGAGAAGAGGAGGGAGGAGAGATGGGGGTTGGAGAAGATCCTGAGAGGAGGATTGAAGGAAAAAGGGGGAGATGGGTGGAAGGATAAAAGATGGATTAAGGTTGTGTTTCAGATTGGCAAGAGCGGTTTGTGTGTGCTGCACGGGTTGTGTTTAATGTGTGTGTGTGTTTAGTGTGAACAGTAAGCTGAGAGATGTGGCACTTTATTTGTTAGTGTTTTTCCTGCAGCCTGCCATTCCCCGTGTCTCAGAAGGAAAAAGCCTCCTTACCCAACATACTTATCTCTGTCTGAGTGTGTGTTTGTGTGCGTGTATGTGTGTGTGCAAACCCCCTTATGTGTGATAATGACAGCTGTAATGCCTGTCTGATATCTACTCAGCTGTGGGACTTCAGTTGCATGTTTGTATCTGTTGGTGTGTAGGTGTGTGTGTGTGTTTGTGTACATGTACCTGAAACACGCACGTTGGATAGACATGCTTTAAAAGCTCTTTGTGTGAACACAGGAACGTATCAGAGAGGGATAATCTTAAACATGTGTGTGTATGTGTGTGTGTGCAGGGGAACTGCACTGTGTGATGAATGGTCTATGACAGGTGTTGGGGATGAGATCTCCAATTATCACACTTTGATACCTTTTTTCCTGTTCACACATAAACACACACCTCCTCGGCGTGGAGTTGAGGGGCGATTCAGGAAAGAGCGAAAATGTGGTGTGACAGAAGAGTCCAAAAAAGAAAGTCAGACCAGGGAGTTTTCATATTTGTGAACCTGTATATTTCTTCCAAGAAAAAAAGCTGCTATTCAAATATCATCCAGGTCTCACATAATAGAGAATCAGAGGTTTTATGTGAGCCCAAAATTTTGGCCCTTAATCAAAACAGACCTGTGATAAACCAACTAACAAGTAAAAAAAAATGTGTTTGACCTGAGCAGAAAAAGAAACAACCGTCGGTACTAATACTCACATAATTCACACAAACTGACGCGCAGCCGCAGTGTCCTCACAGTCTATGTAAAATCACCTCTAAAAGCACTTGAGTTGGTTATGATGATCTCATGTTTGCTTGGATGTTACATATGTTACACACAAACCAGAGATTCTATCTGGATCCAGTAGGACTGAAAATAACGCAACCCTGGTTGGACTTGGGTCCCAGGTTGGTCCCAGTTCCAAAGGCTGGACAACAAAGGAGGAAAATCCTTCACCTGGACTGTAATGGCTCACCGGGTGAACTCGGCCTATTACCATGGCTACAAACAAAGCTTGTTTCTGATTGGCTGGCAGATGTCTGCTAAAATCATATTGATCCTACTTATATAAGAAAAAATTCAAACCCTGTCCTGAATCAGTGTGCTATTGTAAGTGTAATATTGCAGGTAACCATAGTAACAGTACTTCTGATTGATGCTGTGATAGGAAAGAGGAGTAAACCCTGCTATACTTTGATGATGCAGTGTTTGTCACCTCCTCTGTTATTTATTTTGTGTATATCAGGAGGCCTCAGAGTGTATATACATCATCTATATTATTTCCATCAATACAGCGACAGGGCTGCTCTGGGAATTCACTTCCTCAACTCTTTCAAGATGTTTCACAATAAATGGTTTCCAGGGAAGTATGGAGGTTATGCTTTCAGAGCCACTTTATGACTTTTAAATGGGCATGCCACCAATTTTACACATCAAGTTTAGTTACTAGTTAGCTTGTGAAAATTGTTGTGTATGTCCTGTGTGGCTCTGGATGAGCTTTATAAAGTCAGAGAAAATATCCCTGATGATGTTATTGGATTGATTGTTTCAGCCCGAGGCTTAAAAATCTGAACAAGTACAGGTGTGACATTTGAAAGATGTGGGTATTTAGGAGGTGGGGGTGGCCTAACAGAAGACACTGTTGAGTTGCATCATGGAAAATGTAGGATCCAGTGTTTCTAGCTATAGTAGAGATGAAAAATCAGGATCAGGATATCTACAGCTGTTATTATGAACTGTCTTTTTAAAATACTCCAAGTTTTTTTTTTGCAAAAAAAAAAAAAAAAAAAAAAATCAAAGATGAAGTCCTTTGAAGGAGCAACTTGTAAGTTTTGTTATTGCTACATAGCCAACATTAACATAAACAGCATAAACTTACCAGTCTCGAAGAAACGCTGTGAGTCCAGCATCAAACCTTTACACGCCAAGAGCTGTCTCCAGAGGTGGAGAGCAACACCAATGTTCACCCAACTCTTTTTTCTATCCTGTCTCTGTAGTAATGGAGGACGAAAGAAGGGCGCTCACCAGCTAGCCCCGCCCCATCTCATCACTCTCCAGCAGCAACTCGCTGCAGCCTCCAGTCTGCCCTGAAGACACGGTGCTGCTTGTAAACACGATGATGGCTGAAGCTCTTGTCAAGCAACAATCACCACCACCCGCTCCCGGCAAGAGACCACGTTCAGCAGCAGAGAAAACTTACTGATGGCCCATTTAAAGTTAAGTGTTGAGTTTATTTGAAGCAGATGGAAAGCAAACTGTACAAAAACAAAAAAAACTAAAATATGATGAAATATACCTCTAAACTATGATAAGAAAATGGAAACTATAAAAAGGCAGTCAACATTTGCACAGATGAACACATGGACACATGTGAACAGTTTCTACGTCCCGTCATCTTCCTCCTGTGGAAACCTCCCCGTCGTCCTCCATGCGTCTCGCCCATGAAGTGGTGGAGCTGCCGTTCACTTTCCCCCTTCTCCTCCTTTGACCGCACTGTATCTGCTGCATCAGCATGGTGCCAGGCACCACAATGACATCATCTAATGGAGACGGAGTGGGATGACTGACACTATCCTCTGCCTGTCCGTCATCATCACCGCCCTCTGTGAAAGCTGTGTTTATCTGCAGCTGTGACTGAGGTGTGACAGGTGTGTCCAACACATGCCAACACACACACACACACACACACACACACACACACACACACACACACACACACACACACACACACACACACATTTTTCTGTTCTTTTATTGTTGTCAGGTATTGTGAATCTCCACCATCAGACCTAATAAACATTTCTTTGATCTATAATCAATCAAAACAACCAGAATTCAGGATGTAAATGAGAGTGAGAGTCAGCACATCTTCTGTAAAAGAAAGAAGGTATTCCATGGTACAGTTTTTTTAATTAACTTTGGTCCTTTCTTTCAATATAAAAGCCCTGTCTTGAGGTGATTTTGTATTTATGTCCCAGTTTGCAGCAGTTTGCATTTTTTTCAAGTTTCCAAGAATTTATCTAAATGTACCAAAGCAAATCAGGCAGTTGTGCCTGGGTTAGGGTTAGTAGGGTTAGGGTTAGGGTTAGGGTTAGGGTTAGGTATCATTGCTGCAAGGAAAACCATATAAGGTCCTCATATTAGTCTACAAATGAATTTTTTATTATATAACATTGGTTTTGTGGATTTTCTATAACAATCCCAAATTGTTTACCGTTTTGCTAAACAGGAGCTAGTTTACAGTTTCCTCATTCTGATTGAAATCGTTCGGTAAAACACTGCAAAACCACTTTCCACTACACATGTTGAACTACATGGTGAGCACATCATTTGAAAGGCTAATTATCATAGGACCTCTTTGTTTTGAAAAAATATTCTTAAACATACACCTCAAAGTTGGTGGAACATAACAAATATATATATTTTATCAAAAGGCTTCATTACATGACCACATTAAACCCACACAACCAAAACCAAACACAGATAATATACGAAATGTACTTTTCCTTTGACAAAAACCAAATTAAAATGCATTCCTCCGTCCCTTAATGTAATGTATCGCAACATTTCCAGTTTGAGCTCTTTTACTGGAAATCAAACATAAACATTAATTCAGTTCAGCATAACTTAAATATAACTTTAATATAACAGGTAGATATAACTAACTCTCTCTATAAATAAAAAGAAAACAGCGTTAATCACAAAGCTAAAACAATCAAAGGCTATAAAATAAAAACGGTGCATTTCTGGTTATAAAAACAAAACAAATGATAAATTACAATGAACAATCTAACATCCTAACAGGATTTTAATAGGAACATATTATTTGTAGATAACTGCAAATTTTTTTCCCTACAACTTGACTCACAATAAATATAAATATAAATATAAATTCTCAGAGCTGGTTTTAAAGTGTGATATTTTCGTGTAAGTCATCAGATATTAACAATACTTTTGACTTATGCTGACTCACACATTTTCTTTACCATTTCAGAGGAGAGGTTGTTGCCCCAGTGTAACCAGAGGAGAATCATCCATCTCTGCTAACACTGAATCTGGAAAGTGAGAGCATATTATTCACTATTCTCTGCTCTGTTGCCCTTATTTGACATTTTCACTGCAGCTTTGATTTGGTGGCTGGATTATTTCATTATCTGCCTGAAGAGGATATTTGTACATGTGCAGAAGTGATCGGGATAATGAATGAGACAGATTATTTGCGGATGGTTGTTGGACAGGTAGGACAACATGCAAGCCGTATCTTTTTCTTTATTAGTTTACTGACAATGACTGTGGTGTTATTGGAGAAATGTTATTATTCTGCAGCTCTGGCTGGAGCCCGGTGGCCTGCATCATCTGCCTTTTTACGAATGTGCTTTCTAATTAAATTATATTCACACTGTCCATTAACAAAATGCTATAAATCTGAATCTTAACTTTTTTGGAGCTTCTGTTTCTCCTGCTGCTCACCATAAAATATACTGTTTAACAGCTCTTGGCCGCCTGAGATCCACTGGTGACTATCACTGAATGGGGCCTTTGAAACCATAAGATGGAATTTTCTGGTGTGCGTTCGTTCCCGTTCATGTGTTTGTACAGTTTTGTATGTTTTTACAGAAAGTGCATGCGTGTGTGTCGCGTGTGGCCTGTGTGTGTGTTATGGTTGGACGATCGTCACAGGCTCATGAACTGGCTGTGATCCATGCTGGTGAGTACAGTATGTTTACACATGGTACAGTATGTGTCTGCATGTGAGTGTGACTGTGTGTGTTGGTTTAAACGTGTGTGTATCTTCACCATGACCCATAGTGTTTTTTTGTTTTGTTTTTTTTTTCCTCCAGAAAACGAGGGGAGGTGAGCTAGAGTTAAGCCCCGGTTTGGTGCTCCAGTGCTGGGGTGGCCAGGCGTCCCACAGGGCCTGTGGCTCCAGGTCTGACCTGGAGAATGTTCCAGATCTGTGAAGATGCACCATCCGTGGAGGACAGGTTTGTGTGTGTGTGTGTGTGTGTGTGTGCATCTCAATGATTGCCCTGACAATCTGTTTATTGATGTACTGGTTAATGATGTTCCCAGAATGACACAGACAGAAAGACAGATGAAGAAGAGGGACGAGGGTGAGGAAGAGGAGGAGGGAAGTTCATGACTGTAATAATCAGCCAAAGATGGAGAAAAGAATAAACACACACATGCACATCTTTTTAATTTGATCAAAAGCAAAAGTTTTTTTTTTTTTTGTTTGCATTCCTTTGTGTCTTCGTAATGACAACAACAAAAAGTGTTTCTGACTGACTGCACAGTTTTGTAATTATGAGCATCTGCCAAATTGTGAAGATGTTAAGTGCGTATCCAGTAAACATGTCAGGTAAAAGTTATTATGTGTGTTTTTATCATTGCAGAGATGTGAACCAAAGACATTTCTCCACTATTCATCTGTCTTAACTGTCAAAATAAAAGTGTAAAACCCAAGAAATGAAACATTTAAATATAAGATAAACCTTAACTTTATTTAAAAATGAATGAATTAAATATTTTTAAAAAAGCAACTACAGGTGATGTAAAATTATCCAGAACTCCTGCTCCTACTGTGTAGTGCAGTCTTTGTAGAACGACATTACACTTGTTTATCTGTGTATTGATGTGTGTTGTTTTTTTTCTCAGCAATGCATTGCTTACTTGGACTCATCAGTACGTCGTACGCGCCTCAGACTGGACATCCACTGTGGGCAGAAGTTGCACTGCCCCAGAGAATAAGTCGATATTATGCTTAAATCAGGCTTTGTTTAATTACAGGCCTTTTTCACAGGAGACAATTTGACCTCTCATATCAGAAAAAACACAGGTGTAATTAATAATATTAATTTATACTACTTTCTGCTCAGGTTTTCCAGTTCCAATGAAATATGAACACGGGCTCAAAACGGCCTATTAAGACTCTTAAATGGAAATGAGCCATTGTTAACGTCATTAGTTCCACCTGTGCTTTTCCTGATATGACAAATCGAAATGTGTCCCATGAAAAAAGGCCTTTTACTATTGAACATACACCCCTGGATTCACTTAATTAGTCACTGTGTTTTTACTGAAACAACTAAAGACATCAGAGCAACATTCATACTCATTCAAATAAATTCACATAACGTTTCATTTATTATAGTGACAACAGTTTATAGTTAACATTCAACTGATTGACAGTGGAGGAATAAGTACACAGATCCTCCAGTAGCAATACAACAATATGAAAATACTTCACAAGTCCCACATACTTAAGTACAGGAGTATTATTAGCAAAATATACTTAACAGGGGCAAAGGTAGAAGTACTCATGAAATCGTCCTGTTATATTATCGTTGCATGTATTATTTTATTGGACATATTATAGTTACTGATGCGTGACTGAGTAAACAACATTTAAATATTGTAGCTGGTCGACGTGCGTAACCATATGCGTCATGTTTTACAAGAGTATTAAAAGCTTTATGTGCAATTAATAATCTAAATCTGCAGAGTAAATACAGCTCTCAGGGAAATGTAGCAGAGTGAAAAGTAGAATATGAGTAAAGTCGCAAAGAAACTGAAACACTCAAACAGTACAAAAACATTAAAGATCGTACTTCAGTAAAGTAAATGAATTCGATTCACTGAGCCTGTTTTTAGGGCTCCAATGGGTATTTATGAATAATTATATTGTGCGACCAATCAACTGCAGAGTAGAGAATCTGCTTCCTGTTCACACCTGCTCAGTTAGTCTGGACGGAGATTGTCTCTGATACGAGCTAAATCTGTCGTTCTGAAGTGAAAACGTAGCGGTGTGGGCGTGAAAACTTCACCAGAAACATGCTGCCACCTTTCTAAAGAAGCCGCTTGAAAACAAAGGATTTATTTTTGGGCCTGACATCAGATTACAGACGTGGCTCCATCAACAGCATGACAGGGACATTGCTACTGCACGTGCCCACTGTATTTATATCTGTCTGTGTCTTGCAGTTTGGAGACTTTGCTGTCTTTGATTGTATGTTACCTCGTATTGTTTCAATCCCCCTGGGCACCATAATCCACTGTGTGTGTTTACATGTTTCTCCGTCTACATGGGTTTGTATCAGTGGGCACTGTACATGTGTTGTGTGTTCATGTATGCAGCCGTGCGTGTGTGTTGTTGGTGTATAGTCCCTCGGTGGCTGTTTCCCTGCTGTAGACGCCTGTTCCGCCGATAGCATTGTCTCCATGTCCAAAGACCTGCTGGCTGCCCTATTCCACCACGTCTTTATCATGCTAATACAGAGAAAAGAGGAACGAGGGAGGAGGGAAAGGGGAGGAGAGAGAAGGGAGAGAGAACGATAGCTAGACAAACAGAGAAAAGGGGTAATCTTTCCCCTCCTCTCTCCGTCCTCGTCTCCTCATTCTCACCACCTCCTCCGTTCTCTCTATCCCCCTCTACTTCCCTTTCTTCTTGTCCCTGCACCCTCTTCATCTGCTGCTTTCTTATCTTCCACCCTTACTTCTTTGATAATCCCTCTGAACATTGTCTTCATAATTACACACAACAATGATTCCCATCCTTGCAAGAGAAATGTGCGCCGTGCATGGAGAATATTTCATAGATGAAGACCAGTGTGTGAATTAATAACTTGGGTCTCTCATATAGGCTTGTTTCTGTGTGTGTGTGTGTGTGTGTTTGAAGGGGGAGCACATAGAGCCCAGTGTTGTTTTAACATGACTGTTACATTATGCATGCTGACAGCCCTGCCTGTCCCTATTAAAGGCCCATCTTGTTTCCCCATTATATCTGGTTTCTGTGTTAATAGAGCTCTTTGTGTAGCACTTCCCTTTATACTGGGGGTGTTACAACAGAAAGGTCAGCGCCGGTACAACCTGCCACACTGCTGTGGCTCGCACAAGACCCCCAAATGACGACAACTGCATAGTCCTCTCATTACAGCTCTGGTTTTGAAGAAAGTGTGTTATTCACACATTCACTATTTTTCTTGCGTTCATAATCATTTTCTTTCTTTCTGTATCACTGTCTTTGAAACCATACATTGTAGGGATTATAAACTGCAGCTAATATCTGTATTAATGATTAATAAATCATTTATTACTGCTCTGCAGCTTAGTAGTAACAATTTCTGATTGGCTAGTGAATGTCTTCCTCCTTACTACTTCATCAGAAAGACCTCATAAATGTCCTCGGTATGAACACTATATGTTTCTAAACTAAGTTTATAATTTTAGATTCGCTAAATCAATGGATGGTACTCTGACACTGTGGACTGGGGATGGATTATTTTGATTGATTGATGGATTCAGTTTGAAAAACATGTAAAAACAAATGCAAGATGCTTGAATTGAATGAGATGAATGACATTGACACTGCTGACATTATGCCAAAAACGCAGCCCTCTCATTTGTTAATATGAATACGAATGAATAAGTATTGAATGTGATATGGCAGGGATATACAGGGGGCTAACCACAAAACAAAAAAAAAGCAAGCTGAACTTAACTCGCTGCAACGTTATGTGACATCATCTGGTTCTCCGTTGGCCAATCACACATGTGCAAAAGCACATTTCAGGTGGATTGGTGGATGCAGTATTTTAGTTGTTTACGTTGCAATCGATGCAACAAAAGACGTAAAGAACCGCTGCTGTGATAACTTTCCAGAGTTGTAAAATCCTAGATATTATAAGCTGCTGTGATGATTCGTCTTCAAACTCATAGATCTGTCAAACTGGATTTCCTGGATCACATTTCATCATTTAACCAGGGCCTGAAGATACACACCAGTGCAGCCCTTCGTGTTAATGCAGAGCTGATTTCAGTCTGAATGCACTCCTGAGGTTTGCGAAGGACAAAGAGATTGTGGTTTTGGTTAAAATATTGTTATATGTTTTTTCCAAAAGCATTGTCCCAAATCTACTGGAAGTCAGTTGGTTAAACTCTGACTAGTACAAGTGAAACGTTCTTATTTCCAGGCACTGGGGAAGTGTTCGTGGTCCATTTTCGAACCTTTGGATTAATGAACTTTCTCCTTGCATAGCCACTGAAAGGCTTACATACATGAAACAAAAATGTCATTTTTAAAAAATAAAATTGGGATTCATTTCTGAAATTTTTGGAATCAGAACCTGAAAAAATTTGACATTTAGCATGCGAGACTGTACCCCCTTTTTTTCTTTCTTCTTTTGATATACAGACATGTAAGTACGCATATACATGTGCTTATATATAATTTATTTATCATCATTTTGTAAACCATCATTATTGTTGTCAAACAGGCTGATGGCTCTTTCATGGGTGAGAGGTTGGGAGGGAGGGAGGAAAGTTGTTTCAGGGAAGACTTGAAGCATATATCCAAACCACTTTAACCTGTGAGAGCCTAATGAAAACCAGATAAAAATCTCAAAATGGACTCAGACTACAGAGGTTTTAGTCCAGTTTAACCCAGATTCACCCCGACCGACAATCGGAGGAGAAATCTGGTTCTGGGCCTCAGCTGTTCCGATGTTTGGTGCCAGCGCTGATTATCTGGTAATATGAAGAGTTGACAGATTCAGTCTTAAACCTCCCGAACTGCTCGCTGACTCATCAGGACCACCCTGATAATATCAAACAGAGCTGTAGACCAATCAGACCAAAGTCCCTTATCATTATTGTGTATATTATGTGCAGACTTGATATGAATTCAATACTATATTTACCACAACAAGTCTATTGTGAAAATCTTAGGACCCTTTATAAATGACTCCCTTTCTAATAAGACATCAAGTCTGCTGTTATAAGTTTTTCCTTCATCCGTCCGCCCATCTCATCAGTCAGAAGCTGAGCAGATAAAATATGAAACGGTACGTCTGACGTCGAGTTGAATTCCCGAATGAAATAAAGCCTCATTCATGATTCTTTCCTTACTTTAGTACCCATAATTCTGTGGGTTTGAGGCATGCTTGGACACATTTCCATCCAAATCCTGTCACAACTGGAAAAATGCAGCAAATATGTGAGTGTGATTATATTTGTATCGAATCCATCAAGCGGTTTAACGTAGCTACTACTTAGAAATCCTCCATCATCACAAATGCCGTGGAATGACTTCATTATAATAACTGCCTGAAATAATATCCCGCTCCTGCTGCCATCTTTTCTCTTCATTCCCCTCTCCTTTCTCCCCTTTGGGTTTTTTTTCTTCCTGGCACCTTTTTGACCTCCTCCTCGCTCCTTCCCTCTCGCTCTCCCTCTCTCATCTGAGTCCACTGTGTGCAGGCCTCTGCCAGTGATCCATGGACGGTAATGGCCATTCCTGCTGCTCCCACAGCACACACCATTACTACTGGAACACCCAGACGGAGGGCGACAGACGGAGAAGGAAAGAGAGGAAAAGACTGACAAATTGAGAGAAAAAAGACTCAGAGAAAGACGGACAGAATATTTTTTGTAATAAATCTGGAGGCCGAACAGCATGTGTGGACGGTGAGTGGATGTGTGTGCGTGTGTGAGAGATTGTATAGATCATTTCATGGTGAGGATTAGAGAGGGCCAGGTAAGGTATCTTATTTCCTGTGACCTGCTCGTTGCAGGGTTTCCCACACTCATCACTTCACTCTATCACATCCCTCTTGCTGAGATATAAAACATATAGGCATTGTTCCCTCCGACACCCAAAACACACATGCAAAATCACACACACACACACACACACACACAGATGTGCAAAGACACCCACACGTTTCATCACACACTTCCCATACTTCATATGCTGCCGAGCTGTAAATCCAAATTATCTTCAAATACCTCATTCATACTCTTTCAGGGTGTGTGTGTGTGTGTGTGTGTGTGTGTGTAAAGCTATATTCCTGTCACACTGCAAACTTGAGAGATGTGTGTGTTTCCTGTAACTCACTGTGGGTTATGATAACAACCGTTTCTCCTGTCAACAGCCCATAATGTCAGATTTACAGGGTTGCCCCCGGTAACCAGCCGGGCTGGCGAGGCTGAGTGATTCTACAGCATCTGTCAGAGCTAGAGAGGCCATCTATCACACACACACACACACACACACACACACACACACACACACACACACACACACACACACACACAGGCACTCTCACACACATATCTAATGTGTCTCTCACACAAATTTTCAGTAGATTTGATGTCAGCATAAATTACCCAGCACCCTCTGCACCTCTCTGTCTCTCTCCTTCAGCTAGAGACGATCCTCTCCAGGAAAACCTCATCACTGGTCGTTTGTTCAAACAGCTTGAAGTGACCTGTGTTTATTTACAGTGCCAGAGCAAAAGAGAGGAGGGATGGTCAGGGAATAAGGCAACTGACTTTAACTCTGATTTTATCACAGATACTTTATTTTACATTTAAAAAAATCACACATGATAAGCTTATGAATCACAAGGCCTTGTCAAAATCAAGCCAGTGTTTCTCAACCTTTTCTGCCTTGTGACCTCTCACAGGGAAGCAGTTTCTTTTTCAGATGTCTAGGAGTCGTTAGGGAATGATATCCTCTCTAACCTTATCAGATGGTTTCCTCCTCAACGCTCAAACAGGTAAAATTATCCAGTATCTCACAAAAAAGATAAGAAAAAAAGTCCAAAAATTAATATAAACTTGTTCAGCAGAACGGTCTGTCCGCTTCCATTAATCATCTCAAGACCCCTCAGACTTAATCTGGTGACCTCATAAAGGGGCCTGACCCATAGATTGGGAACCACTGCACTAAACTCGATAACTTTATATAAGATAGTTAAAACCAGCTCCACTTCAACCAACTAGTAAAGTGCTGTGTACACACTGCTGTATCAGTATCAATCCATCCATCCATCCATCCATTTTCTGTACTGCTTATCTGAACCGGGTCGTGGAGGGGCTGCCAGCTGCCATTGGGCGAGGGCAGGGTACACCCTGGATAGGTCCCCAGTCTATCACAGGGCTGACATATAGAGACAAACAACCCCCCACACTCACATTCACACCTACGGACAATTTAGGGTCACCAATTAACCTAATGTGCATGTCTTTGGACTGTGGGAGGAAGCCGGTGTACCTGGAGGGAACCAATACAGACAATACAGCAAACTCAGTATCAATCATTTAATGTAATATACAATAAGATATCAGTGACAGGGACCATTTCTCTGCATAATGACTTTTTAAAATTTGTTAACTTGTTTACTAAAAATATTGAATTCACAGATTTCTGTGAAGTAATCCTTTAATGACAGAGGCCACGGATCAGAAAACACTCGTAAGTGGTGTTTGAAATGTCACTGTGGGTTTTTTTTTTGGAACTTTGTTTAGTTCTGCACAGACTCTCCTCCCACTTTTTCCTGCTTCTTTCTCTCTTTTTGCTGAAGTGAAAGTAGCGCAAATTAACTCAACGGTAAAAGTTGTTCCTTTCTTCTCAGCTAATGTGATCAAAGCTGTGTTTTAACTGTTTTAAATGGGACTCGCTGGCAGGCGTTTCCACCGATGTGAAACCTGGAGGACAAATCAGAGGCTGCGATTGTGTACTGCATTCACATCTTGCCTGTTTAGTTCTTATCACACCACACTATTCTAGATCTGATCTCTTGATAGACTATTTTAATTCTTATCATAATAGACTATTTCATGCACTGATGCCTTTTTACTCCCATGCAGCTGTGATGAGGTATAATTGGTTTGCTATGCACATATTCGCAGCCTGCCTTGCCGTGCAGCGGACACAGTTTTATTGTGTTTCCTCTTGTTGCCTTTTCTTCTCTTTTGTACTTTCACTTTTGGTGAAACAGCAGCGCTGCCCTACTTCTTTCTCACTACATCTTCAGACACACTTGTACATGCAGACACACACACACACACACACACCAAAGGTTAATAGTTGTTGCAGCAATGACAATCACTGATTGTCCACTGAAGCACAACAGCTGTCTCTTCTAATCTCATGCATATGTGCAGTGAGATGATGTTTGTTGGGGTTTCTGTACATTAGTCTGTAAGCTGGTATTTCTCACTCAGTTGAGAGGTTGACAGGGGCTGGAGAACCATCTTCTGGTCCTGTTTTGGCCCCTGCTTTAACTTTCACTTCTGCAGCCTCCCTGAGTCTCAGCTTGTCTCTGGCTCTGTGTGAGGGTTATTCTCGGGGGTGTTAAGTTGCCCTGGTGAACCTCACTGTACCTCACTGGGCTGGAGTCAAATTGTACCCTGCAGGGCCATAATGTTTCCACTTTGCCTTCTCTGCCACTTCAACTTTTCCAGCTCCCGCTCCCCCAGTGGTAATGTGGACTTGTCTTGGCTTGGGCTCGAACCAGAAACACTTAAGAAACAGCTCTGCTCCGTAGATTAAGATGCAGCAACTTCACGGCTCGTTTCTTACCTAAGTTTTATTAGGAAACCTTCTGTGAACATTTTCATTCTGTGGATAACTTGGGAGGAGTTCGACAACACCTCCAGAGCAGAGATTGTGTCGATCCAATTTGAAGCAGGACCCAAGGACGTCCCAGTGAGCGGCACGTTCGCCCAATCAGATGCAGGAATGGTTACATTTGATGATTTTTGAAGGAGTGAGAGTAAATATCAGTCACCTCATGAAACTGAACAAGTGTAGTTTTTGGTCTTACCAAAGTAATCTCTTAAACATGAATGAAATAAAAATGTTATTTTTATGCAAACTAATAAAATCTGGTATGAATGATTATTACATAATGTGTAGAAACATGAACAACACCAACAGTTATCTCTCACAAAACAACTGCTCACACACTCCACAGGTAAGTGACACAGTGGCCTAAACCACCGGTGGGGGTTTTCACTCTGTCTACACCAGAGATGGACAGAGTACTCGACCTCAGTACTTGAGTAAGAGTACAAATACTACCGGTCAAAATTTACTCCGTTACAAGTAAAAGTAGCTCAGTCTAAATGTTACTCGAGTAAGAGTAAAAAAGTACTTGCTTTTAAAGGTACTTAAGTATCCAAAAGTACAGGCTTTTAAATTTACTTGAAGTAAAAGTAAGAGTAAGAGTAAGAGTAAACTTCTTATTTTTCACATCAATGAATTACTATAATTTTTTCTAAATGAATTTAAGGACCTTTTAACTCTTGTTTCTGAGAATTAACTCTTTGAAACCACCTGCACTGATGTGCTTGCTTTTAGAACCACAATGTTTTATAAAGCCTGCAGAATCACCTGTAAAACCAATAAAATGAATGGGATCATAAGAGGACAGCAGATGTTGCAGATGCAGTGTTTATTAACAATCATTAAAACTGTAACCAAATGAACCTGCACCGTCCAACTAACTCTCTATCATTTAGCTAAGTTGGGAACTGGAACCCCCTCAAAGACCAATGTTGTCCCCAGACCACTGGTTGAGAACCACTGCTTTACAAAAAACTACATCTCTACTTTCAATAACTCAACAACTAATGTTGAGGTCACTTGACTTTCCAGGAAGGACATGTACCAGTACAATATAGGAGCACAACAAACTCTGTCTCCCCATGTCTGTCTTGTCTGTCTCTGTGCCTGTCTCCCAATGTCTGTCTCCCCATGTCTGTCTTGTCTTGTCTCTTGTCTCTATTATCCGCTTTTACGTAGATCCCAGTGGAGAGCGTGCACTGTGATAGGTTTCATTCTTTGACAAACACAGCTTGTGTCCAATAGTATTTTAGAATAAAAAAAAAAATTTAAAAAAAGAGCAGACCTGAAAGTAACGAGTACTTTTCAGCCTTCCTAGAAATTTACTCGAGTAAAAGTAAAAATATTTGTCTTGGAAATGTATTCAAGTAAGAGTAATAAGTACCAAAGAAATCTAATACTCAAGTAAAGTACAAATCCTCTGGATATGTACTTAAGTACTGTACTCAAGTAAATTTACTCCGTTACTGTCCACCACTGGTCTACACACACCACATATTAACACCTGATTTGGCCACATAATTAGATTTGTACAATTTTTCACACAAATTAATATGCAATTAAGATAAAATATCTCTGTAACCACCAGCTTGATGAAAACACCTTTTGTCATGACAGAGCCCCCCCCCCCGGCTCTTCAAACATGGTACAACCAGGAAGTATAAATAAACATAAGATCCTCTATAGCTGTTTTGCCTGAAGACCAGACAGCAGGTGAGTTGCAAAAATAAGAAAATGCACATTTATTATTGCTTACAGTAGCATCAAACAATAGAGAAACCTGCACTACTTCTTCTTTATGTGTCCTACTCTCTGTAAGGTTGCCATCCTCATTGTTTCCTCCATTTTTCCCATTTAAAGGATTTTTTTCAGTTTTTCCCTGATCTGATTCAAAGGTCTAAGGCTGTTTTTTGCTGTAGAGGTTTTTAAGCCCCTTGAGGCAGATTTGTGATACTGGGCTATATAAATACAATTTGACTTGACTTACCTTGACACACTTTGTGTAGGATTTACTTCCATGAGTCACATGTGCTGCTACTGACAAACTCTCTCGTGTTGCACAAGCATGAATATACAAATTACAATCTCCGGCATCGTTCGTGTTTTTTGTGAAATGCAACTAAAGCTACTTGTTAAGTAAAGGACACAAATCATCTGCACTGAATTTGATATTTTCGACAACTGAGAACAAGCATCTAAAACAGTGGAGGCTCCTATGAGACAGGAGTCAGTAGTTTAAGATAATACTACTGTATAATGATACTGTGTCCTCTTAATGAACTGTTGTCCAGTTAGACCAAGCTAGCTGGTTTGCTAACTGACAGTAAGCTAGCTAGCTTGCACAGCTCCTGGCTAGCTCTTTAATGGTCACTTGTCAGATTAAGCTAGTTCGTCAATGAGTCAGGTTCACACATTAAAGGACAGGTTCACAATTTTTAAAGTTTGTCTTAAAACAATAGTAAGGTGTCTATAATGTGAATGGAAACAGGTTGTGCTTGCTGTAATCATTCCTCCTGGTCCTTCTGGATGTTAAGAAATAACTTCCAAAAAATCTTCCAGCTTGAGCGATGGGGAACAAAATCCATGGTGACCATTACTTTTAGTCTGGGGAAAGGCCAGTTCGTGGTGCATGTCCATGAGGGTCCACATGATCAACGTGCAGCCCAAGATCTGAGTCCATGCAGGCTGTCTGCACTGCGAGCGTGCCGACTGTGAATGCACCGGAGGAGTAAACTGGACGCTTGTTTCATGCACCATATGAGTTTATTTCTGAACCTTGGTCCCACTCTTGCTAAGCAGCTGTACAGTCATTTAAGAAAAAAAACTCTTTCATGTTGTTCAGCCAGCAACAAGCAAAGACGCACTTCTTCCTGTCAGCATGTTTTCTCATGCGCATGTGTGGCACCTGTCTGAGCACATACTCCCATTTGAAGTATGAACAGAAACGCATCTGTCTGAGGTCAGGTGGAAAACGTGAACTGGCCTTAAGACAAAACAAGTGATTGTCTTCTGAGTTGCACATTACTATTGTCTTAAGACAGTTTCACATATACTCTAAGACTATCATTTAAGACGTTTCACAGCAGTATAACAATATCATGCTACTTCCTCCTTTGTTGATGAGGGAGATCGTCTTTATTCACAACGCGTTGCTTGTTAGGAAAATCAAAGTATAAGTGGTTAAACAAACCAAATATGACGCTGTTTTTCTGATGAACAGGAGCATAAGACTAAACTCGTACAAACATGTTTCTTCGAATCCATGGTTCTTATAAATTTTGGTCTTGATACTCGATCCTACTTTACAGTATCACCGTCTTTGAGTCTTACATGTCTTAATCTTTGGATCACGAGAGGTGAGGCCATAATGGCAGAACAATTATAACCTATAACAATGTATGTGCGCTGTAGTCACCACCTGGGTGTGTCTGGGTGTGTGGGATATGTCATAATGTGTTATGTTAGTCACTGCCCCTCTGACAGCTCATGTCAATAGGTGGGTGATACAGCTGTCATCATATTGTGGTGTGAATGAGCTTGGCTCAACTGTGTGAGTCTGTGTATTTGATGTGTGTATTTGGTGTGTGTGTGTGTGTCTGTGGTCCCAGACGGAAGCCCAGAGGACAGATGGTGGGTTCAGACGCAGACTGACACACCGTAACCAAGCGATTACACACTCAATGACTCCCACTGAAGAGAGAGGGGGAGAGGAAAGGGCAGAGGATGGAGAGAAAAAAAAGTAGGGAAGAAATGGAGGAGAAGGAAAGGTGAGGAGGGTGAGAGTGGATCAGTGCATGGAAAGTAAAGAGAGACGAAGGGGTGCCATGTTTTTCATCTGCAAAGGAAAATGTGTACATTTGAAAATGAGCCAAAGAGAGGAGTGAATGATGGAGAGATTAAGATAAAAGAATAATATCATTTAAGATAGAAGAAGAGAGTGGAGTAAGATTTAGAGAAGCAGGGTGAAAGGCCAGAGGAAGAGATGGTGAGAGTGAGAAAGAGAGGGTGAGGGATGAATAGAAAGACGGAGGTCTTCAGGGACACCGGATTACATGTTAGCCAATTAGAGCAGAGGATGTTGGAAACTCCCCCGATGAAATTGATATGTGATTGGTTCAGGGTTTATTATGCTCACTGAGCTCTTTACCACACTCAGATTCACACAAACACAGTCACAGATTAGATTTGGTAGCTAGTGTGATTAGAAACATGATTTATTTACATAATCAGCTTTTCTTTTTCCCAAAGATCCAGTATTTTCCATCTAATTTCCTGGAAACTTTCCTCATGGTTTCCTAAAACGTAGCTGGTATTTAGCTACTGGGGTATTTCCCAGAAAGGCCAATGCAATTTGGTGTTAATTATAAAGGAAATGGAAAAAGTCTTAATTGCTTCCTGCTCATTATATTCAAGTTTTTAAGAAAAAGCAAGTTATGTTTTAGGTAAAAACATGATTAAGTAAAAAATGATTTATTAACAAAGCTCAATTTCTGTTGGAGCTTCTTAGAAAGACAAACAAAAAAATCTTAATTTTGATTCTTCATGACTTTGACCTGCCATATATTACAGATCCACTTGCTAATGGGTAAATATTATTTTACTTGATGTTGATGCTGCATATAACAACTGAAATTCTCCATTTCTTTTATAATTGGTACCAAATTGTGTCGGCCTTTCTTGTAAATATCCCATTAATTAACCAATTAACAACTAAATGCCAGAAAATTCTTAGGAAACTATGAGAGAAGTTTCTTGGAAATTAGCTTGGAAATGGAGAACCTGTAGAATAAAGTGTTTTTCAATGATGTGTACCCCAGACAGTATGTGAGGGAAGACAACCTTAAGAATTTAAGGTGGATCCTAACCTCTGCCCACTAGAAACACTGTTTACAGCAATGAGCCAGACCAAAAACTAACACCCCAACACACACACACACACACACACACACCACAGCCACCACCCTAGTGTAGCCCGGCCCAGGTCAGGTCAAGTGGGATCATGGGAAACCATTCCTGTGGCCCTTCTCACCTTTTTCATCTCAGAGCGTCTCAAAAACATCCCAGACATCGTGCTCTCTGCTCTTCCTTTCTGTCCACACACACACACACACACACACACACACACACACACACACACACACACACACACTTTTTAACTCAGACCTCTCTCTCTCTCTCTTCCCAGCTGTGAAACAACAGTTGCTCCAGAGGAAATTGTCATGGTAGCGTGTAGCGACTGACGACTGAAACAATCAATAAAATAAGTGTTTTCATTGAGTAAAACGAGACTTAATTCTTTATGCTTTACTTTGACTGAGACAAAAATAAAATATCTGACTAAAAACCTGAAGGGTGAAGTTGACTGAATCTGACAAAGCGCAGTAAAGACATCTTGTATTACTGTCCTATTTCCATGTGCGAATCTCCGGAAAAGCAGAAATTTTACCACACTCACTTCCAGGATTGGCACATCCCAGCTTCTGTACATCCTGTCCGTGTGGCTCACTCAGCGTCCTGCATTTTACTGCCTTTTTGACTTCTTCTCCTTCTGTTTGGTACATTTTCAAATTGGTTTAGTCTTTATATCTTTTGAAGAACAGTACAGTTAAAGTGGCAAACACACACACACACACACACACACACACACACACACACACACACCAATTTTACACATGAAGAACAGAAGCACTGCTCAGTCTTTGAAAACCTTTGTGAAATGTGCTTTCAGGTGTCAAAACAATTATCTCAGATTATCTTGAATCGGACTTGAGACTTGAAATTTTTGATTAGAAAGACTGTGTTACAAACTGGGTGGTGGGGGGTGTGAAATTTAAAAGGCATTGACATTTACCAAGCAGGGAAAATCTAACAGAGGACACTAGTGAGTTGCATTATGGGAAGTGTCAGCTTGGCACTTGACCAATACTAGGGAATAAAACTCAGGATAATTTGATCTGTTACACCAGTTTTTATGAAAGTGTAATATTAACTTACTGGAGTAGTCCTTTAAATGCATGTACATTTAAATAATGAGGGTGTATGTACTTTGCATCATTTTCCTATTAAACTGGGTAGCATACTTCTATTGAAATAAGTTTGCACTTGGTAATGTATAGGGCTTTTATTTTCAAAATACCACAGTGCATTGGGTTGTTTTGGTACCAAAATACAGTGTCTTGGTAATTTGGTCATTACAATGATGGTACATTACTGTAAGTAAGGAACAGAACTAGTAAGACTTGATCAGATGTTTTTGTTACATATAGCATGTGTTTTACATCAACTCAGTGATTATATTTCAATGTGTAGTTAGGACCATGGTGGTTATATTTAACCTAGACAAAAAAAGCAACTCCATCTTAACCTACATGTCAAGACATTGTTTGACTTCCGTATCAACAAATCCACGTCTACTGAGCTGCCATTGGTACCAAACCATTTTTATGGCATTTTCATTCATGGTACTTATTTATAAGTTTGTCGATGCATCTGAAATGAATGCAGATTCAGGATGAAACTTTGAATCCAGCCCTGTGTGGACTTTTCACGCCGTCAGAGCAGATATTTACAGATTGAGGGATTAAGAAGATAGCTCTTATTAAAACTGAGTCCTCATCATTTTACTGTCATTCTGTTTAATCATTACTAAATGGACTCATTAAATTCCTCCTCTAAAGTGTTTCCCTTCAAACTCTGTGGCTTTGATGTGCTACACACACAAACACACACACACACACACCACACACACACACACACACACACACACACACACACACACACACACACATTTTTACATACACACGCTGCAATGACCCAGTCTATTGAAGAGACTTTTATCAAATGTAATTTATCAACTTTCTAATGTGACCAGGACTTGTGATGCAGTTAATTCCCCAAGAAGGATTAGTTTGTGTGTGTGTGTGTGTGTGTGTGTGTGTGTGTGTGTGTGTGTGTGTGTGTGTGTGTGTGTGTGTGTGTGTGTGTGTGTATATGTTGAACTTTAGTGCTGTTGTGTGCTGTAGTGAAAAGGGCACGTTTCTTTGGTGTGCAACCGTAGATTTATGAAATGTTTTTTTTTTTTTCCCCTAAACTTTTAATGAATTGAATTTTACACCCCATAGAGCACCAGTATGCGCCACAGTTGTATTTTTGGATGGCATGTTTTTGCAACATAAAACTGTGTGATATTTAAATAGCTGGTCTGAAAGTCGGTGACAGTTTGGATGACGTTTTTCAGATTTGTTATATCAAAACATTTGTGATTTCCAGCTATGCTAAAGTCGTTCTCTATGGCAATGTCTTCAGGACTGTCAGTCTGCTGCTTTGGTTCAGGCTGACAAATCTCAGCTGCTATTCCATGGAAAGGAATAGGATGTGAACTGTAAATATTGTCTCAACAATTACTGGATAGATCGCAGCACATTTTGGTAGAGACACCCATTTCCCTCTCAAGATGAAGTCTAACAACTTTGGTGATTCCTCAGGCACCAACCACCAGGTCAAAAATCAATTTGTCCAATACCTTGGTTTATAATTATTAGAATTATATTTTGTTGCTAGAGTTTTGTGAAAAAAAGCTGTGATACAACAGAAATCATAAAGGTACTTTGAAGGATACTGAAGGATCCTTAACTGTGGTTTTCAAAACAGTACGAGGCTGAAGTCCAGTTAACTAGTGTACTATGAAAAAATGGCCGACGATACCATGTGGCTGCCTGTCACATGATCATTGCCTTGAAGGTTGTAGTTGTCCCTTCTGATTGTGAAAATGTTAAACCTGCAAAATGTGAGCATTTTGTCATTGTGAGCTTGTTAGCATGACTGTAGAGAGAGTTAAGTGTCTTATGAAACGGCTGTTCATATTACAGTCAGTATATTTGAATAACAAAGGCCTGCTGTCCTCTTCTCCCCTTCCTCAGCTCTCCTTTAACACTTCTGCCTCTCCTCCCATCATCCCTTGCTCTCCTTGTCCTCACTCATAGTCTCTTTCCTATCGCAGCCAAAGCGGGTTGTTGATGGTTAATAGATTTAGCAACTATACTGGTGGAGAGACAGTGAGAGAACCATCAATTTATCTGCCGTTTAACTGCTCCAGTCTAACCTCCGTAAACTCGCCCGGTGAAACTCATTTCTGTGTTTCCTTGCCAATCTGAAAAGCTATCATCTCGCTAATCTTTGGCTTTCAATTCGCCTGGGGGACACGGGGAGTCAGACCAATCCCGGATCTCGGAGATGATCTGTTAGCCTGGCGTAAATGTTTATAACATGGCGCAATCTCCAGGGTTTATACGTTGATGCACATACACACATGCACGTCCAGTCATACACACACACACACACTTCCATCCCTTTTTTTTTTTTCGTTCTCCTTTTCCTTTCTCTTGCTCTCTCCGGGGCATTTATAGGGATGTGAAAGCTGTTATTGGGCAGGTCAGTGGAGTGGAACTGTCAGATAATAGGCTAGTTACCGTGGCAGCACATGAATGAGGGATGGAACGGAGGAGGGAGACAGAGAGAATAGAAACGCTCAACTCACTCCTTAATCAGAAGGTAAACTGGAAATCTGGGGAGTTTAGACTCCCTGCTGAAACAGATAGAGAGGGGGAGGAGGGAGGAGAGGAGAGGGGGAAGAGAAGTAAGTGAGAGAGTGAGATAGAGGATGACAAAGGGAGGAGGACAGAGGAAATGTGAATGGGCACGGAGCAGAGATAAAGATACAGAGAGAGAGAGAGAGAGAGAGAGAGAGAGAGAGAGAGAGAGAGAGCTTATTACCATTCCCAGGGAGCCAGGTGTTTATTTCTCTATTTGCAGATGCTGGCTTCATTACCCAGAGTTCAACAGGAGCAGGCTGAGCTGCAGCTGCATCAAGGTCAGAGAAATCAGGCAGAATATAGAAAGAAAGAGAGAACAGGGAACACAAATTATGTAATGTATCCTCTCTGCTGCTCTTGCCCCCTCCGTCCTTGCCATTTCCTATCTGCCTCTGGTCCTCCTCACCTCACCCTCCCTCCCCTCTCAGCCCACTCCTCTCTACATCTCCCTCGCTCTGTGGTCCACAGGGACCAAAACTCCTCAGACTGTCGCCCCCTCTCTCTAATGGAGACTGACAAAGTCTGCTTTGTAGACTGACACTTGTTTGCATGTCTGTGTTCGTATATCCTCAATTTATCTCAAGCATTAGCTGTCACTCTAGAAAACCTCTTTGTTACATATATACACTCATTTTCTTTGGTCTGAGCCACAAAGAAACAACTTAACATGATGTGTTTCTGTGCTTAGGTAGACTGAAAGGTTCATATTCTTTCCCACTATGTCTATCATTTAACTTTTTGAAGAGGTACACCGTACGTGTATTAGTTAATAAGCTAGAAATTTCAGAAATAAAACCACAGCGACTTTTTGAATTCATCAGAATAGAGAATTGGCTAATTATAACTGGCTAATTAGCCAATAAGCTAGCTTAGGTTAGTTTATGGAAGACGCTGTAGATGAGTTAAGTGTTTGTTCAAATGGACTCCACTGTAGGTAGTAGTAGTAGTAGTAGTAGTAGTAGTAGTTCTTAAACTCTTAGCTAACCCCATGAATACAGACCAAAACATACTCAACTGTTTTCGATTGAACTCTCCTGCTTAACAACCTTTTCAGTGTAGTTTTACACCTTAATCCTTATTGGCCAGTCAAAGCAGTCAAGTGTATTTCTTTAAAATGTGAAACCAAGCATGTGTTCTTGAAATTCATTGGTTTTTGGTTTAATGCTTGTATGATATACACACTGGGCTCTTTAAAGGTGTGGGGGTGGGCGTTCAGGTCTCCAGGACCGACAGTCTCAGCAGCGAGGGCCCACAGCTGCTGTCGTTCACAACCTGCACTGCTTAAAGCAAGTTAACTTTGTCACCCAGCACTCAGGGGACTTTTGTGATGCTATTTAAGGTTGTAGAGCTTTCATAATGCTGACGTTAATATGATTACATATAAAAGTGGAGTAGGTGGGAGAAGACGAAAGCATTTGTCACTGTTGGAGCATGTGACTGTGTCCTGGAGGCAACACATACCAGTGTAACCTTAAAAATAACAGTAGAAAACATTTGGTGGTTCATTTTGGCCCAGCCCTAATTGCAGTTTGCATTTCAGAGCATAATTGATTGACAGATTAATGAAGAAATGGATTGTGACCATCAGTGGCTTTCATCAACACTTTCAACACTTCAGAGTGTTTTAAAAAAAGTTCGTAATCCACAATAAAAAAACAGCTACAGCTCTTCTTCCCTCTCTTCTGTTGCAATACCTCAGTCCTCTGGTAAACACTGTGGTTGAATGAGACAGAACATTAAACATTAACTCTATAAACCTGTAATCACTTATTATGTAGATGACCAATCAATGCAGGTGTTCTCATTTGCACATCTTCATGTTTTTGTTATCAAACAACTTCTAAAACTATAGAATAGTGATATAATGGCAGGTCATTATGGTACTTGCTAACGAAGGCCAACAGCCTCGGTCTGCTTCGTTGCTGGATGTAGTCGTCTGACAGTGTGAACAAAAGGATATATAAATCACAACAGCTGGCTTTTCTTTCAGCTGTATCTTGACATAGAAAATGATTGGTCACAGATGGATTTGGAAGCTGACTTGTTAATAATTTTCTTATTTAGTAATCCAGCCTGAAAAGTGGAAAATATTTTTGAGAATCACACTTTTTGGTCATTTTTGACCCGGAGTTTCAGGGTGTATTGTTCTCACCAGCACAAAGTAAACACACAAACACTCCAGAGCTTGAATAAACATGCTTGGTCTGATTGCACCCTCAAGTATGAATTATGGTTTGGTATGTGAGGGTATCTGTATGCATGTGGGTGTGTATTAAGATAAGAGAAGCTTTTTTTTTTTTGACGCACACTTGACTCTATGTGGTATTGTAATAATCACAGATTCTTTTGATGTCCTGGACTTGAAAAAGGCTCTCAACAGGGCTGTTCTTCAAACTGCTAATCTCTCAAAGGTAGTGAAGAGGAGGAGGAGGAGGAGGAGGAGGAGGAGAGGCAGGAGGAAGAAAGAAACGAGTTTAGGCAAGGAAGGAAATGGAGAAAGAGAGGGGAAGAAGGAGGAAGAGGATGGAGAGTGGTGCACGGACAAGGAGATCAGTGAGAAGGAGGCCAGTCACATGGAGAGATGGAGGGAGAGGAGGGCAGAAATGGGAAAATGAATGAGAGGAAAAGCGATAAGAACTCTTGCTTTTGAACTCGAAGAGCTTAATTTGAAATGTCAGGGCTACCGTACACCCCCCCCACCACCGCCACCACACCCACACCCCCCGCCTCACTCCCTCTCCTCAGGAGTCCCTGTTGTGCAGTAGTGTGGATTAAAATAATTAAACAGGCTCTGTTTTAATTAAGACAATAAAGCCGGGAGTCTCTAGGTAAGACCTGAGAGAGACCGAGAGAGAGGAAGCGAGCGAGCGAGGGAGATGATAAAGAAGTCTAACGAGAGAAGCGGGATGATAGGCGGTACAGAGGGAGATACATTATCTTCATTACTTATCTATCTTGTCTCTTTCCAGGCCTGAGATTGCATTATCAGTCGACATACGTGTGTTTGCACTCGTCCTACATGTATCAAAAACACATGTGTATCTGTGTGCTGGTGTGTGTAGGGTAGGCGTTCAGGGCTGCTTGTGTAATGACTGAGGCCTGTATGTGAGCATGAATGTGTAAATGCGTTTATATTGCTTTTCCCTTTTGCCTCCACAGCGTGCATGTTTGTGTGTTCCTGTGTGGCCCGCATGTATGTGTGTGTGCGCATCTTTATTTCGCCTGCCTCTCAGCCTGCTAATGAAATATTTATTTATTTCTCGGAGCGAGGGCGCTGGATGGTGAGAAACTCAAATGAAATGTCATATCTCATTGTGTCTCCCTGTGAGGAGGGGGGGGGGGCAGAGGGAATAGAGGAACAGAATTGCTCCTGAATTATATACGGAGGATTCAGAGGGGAGTGATTACAGGACGAGGAGGGAGGGGACGTAAAGAGTAAGACGGGGAGGAGGTGGGAGAAACAAGTCACTCATCTCACATCACTTAATGTTTTGTGTGTCGTGTTGCTTCTCTGTCACATCATCAGCCTGCGGTTCTGAGCTTCAGATGTTGAACTTTGACTGTCGTGCCCACAGTTTACTGTAGTACTCATTCATGCACACACACAGACTAAAGTGAGCCACAGCAGTGTGTTAACACAGCCCATCTATTCACACCAGGGGGACCAGCTACTGCTTATCTAGTACTAGCTGTTATCATTGCTGAATAACACACACACACACACACACACACACACATACTGGGTCCTGCCACTATCCTGGAGGAGATTAGAACTTCTTAATCTTCTCTCTACTCGTGTTGCACAAACATGCACAAACAGCACTCAAACACACTGTGCTGGTTCTTAATGGGAGTCTCTTAAGGGACCGCGATGACCTGCAACAGATGGCGTCACGTGACAGACAGAAGGTGTCAGTAGTTTTGTCTTGCCAGGTTGACTGCTAAGAAAATCAGTGAAGAAGTAAATTACACAACTGTCCTTCAAATTTTTTTTAAAAACTTTCCACAGCAAAGCACAAGATCACAACGTTTTTATTGTTGTTATCGACATGGTATGTTTTTATATATAGTGTGACCAACATAGACTATAAATAAAGATGGATATTGCCTCCGTGATGTCACCCATAGGTTTCTGAAGAGCAGTTTGGAAGCTCAGAGTGGGCTGCTTTGCCGTTGCCATCTTGGCAGTGTCTGACCCCGGCTAACTCCTGGCTAATCAAAAATGGGGAAAGAGGTGAGGCCTGTGTGGAGCCGAGACTTTGGTTCAGCTGTCACTCTAAGCGACACACCCTTAATTATGCAGAACTTTAGGCCTTAATAAAATTCAAACGAGTAAGTGATATACAATTTCACTCTCTGTACAGTTGTCATGAAAGGGGAAATTAGCTATAGAGACATATAAAGTTTTTTTTTTTTTTTTTTTTTTGTACCAGGCTGTAAACATGTTTATTTCTGCTGTAAAGTCTGGCATTTTAACATGGTCTGCGGGGACTGACTCTGAAGCCATATGAAGAACTGCTGTTTTTGGCACCTCACATTCACATAAAAGTCACCCATGTCTGAATGACGCAAAGCTGTTACTTTAACAGCTTCACAAAGCTGGAAATATTACCATGTCTGAAAAGGGCTTCTGTTCTTTCACCTGTCTGTATTTAGTTTTGACAAAGCAGTTATCACTTATTTAAATGTAAACACTGCACACCAACATCCCTCCAAAATATTACACAATAATGCTGACAAAATGCCAAGGAATCCCATCAGTAAGGGATTCAGGTCCCACCATGGCTGTGGCCGTGAGTGAAATATCTCAAATAGCTATTGGAACCAGCAGTGAGCACACTAGCTGATTAGCCAGAGGGGTAGCTGGAGTGCTAAGTTGCCACCCTGGTCATGTTACCCTTGACTTGCAGGTCTTAGCCGTCCCTTAAGAGTCTCTGTTCTCTTGAGAGTTTAAGATGACCGTGTCCTCCCCCTGAGCCTTTCTCACGACCCTACATGTCAGCCGCAGGTGCAAAAATACACCAATAAACAAACAAACTGTGAAAACAAACGCAGGCTAATGACGGGACAGCTGCGCTCTGCTCACCAGGGTTCTCCGCGTTACGAGTTAAATGCTCCTTTATGGCTTTCCCTTAAGGAGTTAATGTGTCAGGGAGCGAGAGTGGAGGTGTGTGTTTAACACCTCTCCGCTTCAGTATGGCACAAATCTGAGTCAGTTCTCCATCTGTTTCGAAGATGCCCATAGATTAACACACTTGTACTGAGAGAAAAACAACACATCAAGCAGAGTGCGCAGTTGTCACCTGCAAGTGTGCATTTGAAAACTGTTGCAGAATAGAATAGAATTTAATTTATTTAATCCATTTTATACATTTTCTTTTGCTCCCGTTTTCCATTTTAGATGTTTTCCTGTATCTCCTTTGCGTAGACTCTGACTGAATGATTCCTTTTTGTTGAATTTCTCATCGTATTTTCAAAATAAAATGCAGAGAAATATGCTGTTAGTATTTTCTTCTGAGGTCTGCTGCAAATGATGAAAACTATAAATATTCAGACTCCCACAGCATGACCAAAGACACCATTTGCAACAACATTGAAGGCTCAACATATTCTGAGCTGTGTTCAGGGTTGAGAAGCTTATTTGGACAAAACTGTGGGACATATGGATGAGGAATAGTACAACGATAAGACACACTGGTCTAGTATCTTCTTTATTAGTGGTCGAAAAACACTCCACCCTCTAGGATGTTAATATTTCAGTCTAAGATCACCAATAAAATACTGGAGCTACATTTGGGGGCTAAAAATGAATTTCGTGGATGAGAATATTGCTACACTGTATTTAGACCAGGGGCAAGAAATGAGACTGTCACACGTACAATTTTCAATAACGAAATCCCATCATCCTCTACTGCAGGCAACCCCTGAAACTATGCCCGTCAGCTACTGACACATCCTGAAGTTGTGAAGAAATTATTTGCAGAGAGGTGAAGTCTTTCAATTCTTATTTGTTAAGGTCAGGCTGTATTCTATTTATGTTATTTATGCTGCTAAACTGGCACTGGAGTTTTAGTATTTGTTATCAAAGACCAACTGTGAGCTAAAATAACACAAGATACTACTCTACAGTTTATACATGACAAGATAGTTCAGACAAAGCACAACATGTTAAGGCAAAAAATAGGCGCACAACAACATCAAAATTCCTGTGTTTAAACACTCTGCTAGAGAATTGTCTAATATGCAATTAGAAATCTCACTTTCCAAATCAAATACATAAACATAGTAAAGATATATTAATTTTAAGTCTCATGCAAGATTAGCATTTTAACCAGCCCTTAAACTGCGTTTGCCATTAAAAGCATATTAAGATTATGCCTTTGGCACTTTGAATATTAAGTCTGAACATCTGCAATAATAACAGAGCAATGAGTACACACCTGGTGACAAAGTGACCTGTGTATGCAGGCTGCAATGAAGAATAAATGTAATATACACTATGTTATGTACTTTTGACCTGTAGTTACCTTTGAAGGTAGGACAAAGCTCAAGTAGCACATTTTTTCTGTATATGTTGAACATCGGGTCTGAGTCTATTTCAGAAATGAGGAGTCGAGTCTGTCTGGGCTGATAATTACAACTCGCTCCAGATTCCGTTTTCACTCCTTCCATCTCTACTCTGAAAGAACACTGTCTCTCTGTTGCCTCCAATATCTGACCCACTTGGTACAGTTCGGCATTGAACGTTGACAAAGGCGGAAGTTGTGAGATCTGAAGAATATAGAGAAAAGAGTTCACCGACAATGTATATCAATTGACTTCCCTACAATATCCGTTTATCGTGACTAAAGCATGATTAACATTTTACTCAGATAAGTTATATAATGATTATTGTCTTGTCTGGATGTTTTAAAAAGTTGCTGCCTCGAGAACCTAAACCTGAGAAAATAGGACACAGGACACAAATCCCTTATTATTCATTTTAACAAACCTATCAAATAAAGATGAAGACATAAGTGCTTGTACTCTAGATGAAAAATTACATGTATTGAGACTAGCCATAAGAATGCTATAATTGACAGTATTAAATGCTTTATGCAAATCAATTTTTTTATTTGCTCTGTGGTGTAAAGTAAAACTTCAAGTAGTTTTCCTCCAAAAGCCATTTATTAATAAAGTATTTTTTTTTTGTAGATGGAGGTGAAAGTTGGGAAATTTACACAAAATTTGACTGTTCATTGCACACTTTTCTTTTGAAGTATATATGACCACTGAGACCTTTACCATTTTCCATAAACCTGAATGCTACATAAAGTTTTTAATACACTGAATAAATTCAAAATCCTAACGAATGAGGAGCCATTGTAAAGTCAGCCTCAGTGCAGAGATTAGCTTCTCAGCAAAGTCATTTCAGATGCATGTGTCTCTGGTTGTTAGGGCAACTTTTTTTTTTCTTTCTTCATCTTTTTCTATGAAATCACCCTCTCACGTGAATTCCCAATCTACTGTGCATGACTCTTGCATTAAAAGAATCTTTATTCAACAATACTCGTGCTCAGAAGGAAGGCTGTGAGATTGAAATGTTCGGTCCTGCTGTTTGGTGAAACACAGTGCGGCGTGTTGTCTTCTGTTTGACATATGCCGGTGTCTGTGCTTATCTCATGAATAAAATAAGAATAGAATAAAGCTACGTTAAAAGCTGGCCTCAGTCTGGCGTGTACGGGAAAGGCTGCGGAGCTAGTAATAGCAGCAGGCATGTGGGAGTGTTTAATGGAGAGTGGAGTAATTTGCGCTTTTTAATGATGATTAGAGAAGGAAATTGGCTCAGATTTACAGTGTCACTCACCACTGAGACAGAGGAGGGAGAAAATAGAATAAAGGCCTCTAAATTGTCTGCTACTCGTGTGTGTGCGTGTGTGCGTATGTGTGTGTCTGTGCACAGGTGTGAGACGGAGAGAGAGACCCGTAACGTGCGACTGACCCCCCTCACAACACCCACCCACCCTCCCACACACCTCCACACCTCCACTTCCAGAGGAAATGTATCACTTAAACCAACTGCAGCTCAGCTCACAGAACCTAATGAATCTGGACTCAATTTTACGCCTAGCTGCCCTTCCAACTGACACACACACACACTTTCACCCTCACACACACACGCAAACACTTAAATACTCAGGCAGTCCTACCTATAGCTCGGCGGTAGTCTTAATGTACAGAGGAAATTGGAAAAGTGTGATTATGGCACTGATTGGCAGGAGAGTCTTTTCTCAGTCTTTTCATCAACACTTTATTCTCCTTTTGACCTCTACATTATCCAGTGAAAACCTCCTGACATACAACTTTGGCTCTTCACGGCCCTTTATCTCTTTCTTTTACACCACTTGGTCCCACATCTTTTTTTTTGCTATTTGCCAACTGAATAGAGTGAAGAAGTGCAGTGGAGGAATAAAAGGAATTTTGTGAAGTTGGTTTATATATTTACAAAATGCACTGGGTCTATGCTAATGTTTTTGGGGTAACTTGGTTAGCTTGATGTTTGGACTAAATAGCCATTTTGTTTACTGCTAAATTATCCTTACATTGACGTTTTGTTTGCTGTTTTGTCAGGGCAGGTATTTATTTTTTTCCCCAAAGTATCCAACTGCTGATGCATAATTTCAGTTGCCAAAAAGGCTAGCTTTCACTTAGCACAGAGAATGACTGTAAATGTAGTCTCTACCACAGCAGTTTGCTGATTGGGTATTGCATGCCGAGATGTACCAATTCATATGACATCACCTCTGCTACTTCTCACGCATCGCTGTGGACTTGTCAGAGTCAAGATAGGGATTAACATTAGTTTATATGTTAGCGAATGCTTGGCCTTTCTCAATCTGGGCTCTTCTCTGCACTTGTGCTCTTGCACCCAAAAACTGTTCCAAGTCCTCATCTAGCCAGGCACAGATCATACCTCCAGAGGTGTTCTCGCTCCACCTGTTTTATCGAGGATACTTTGGGAGCTGACTTGTGTGGACTTAGGACATCGAAGGCTACATCCACACTGCTACATTTTCATTTTAAAACACATATCTATTTCAACGTTTTCACCTCCCATCCACACAGTTTTCGAGCCCTGGAAATGGAGCGTTTGGAAACGCTGCTGGCCCTGTTTTTAATTTGAAAATTCTGGGGTTGGGTTTTAGTCTGGACAGACAAAAAGTGAGACTTTTGGAAACAATGATGTAATCACACCCAGTTGCTCTCTGATTGGGTCTTATCAGCCTTACATTATAACACTCCAACTGTCTTTGCTTTCCTCGTTTGTAGTATTTACTGTATTTATTGCAACTAATCAGCCAAGTGCAACTATGAGTAGAAAATCTGCTTCCTCTTTACACCGGCTCGCATATGCCATAGAAATCTCGCTCTCGCCCCTCCTGGGCTGATGTCTCTTCCTCAAGCTCGGGTCCTCTACCAGAGGCCTGGGAGTTTGAGGGTTCTGCGCAGTATCTTAGCTGTTCCTAGGACCGCGCTCTTCTGGACACAGACTTCAGATGTTGTACCTGGAATCTCATGGAGCCATTCTCCCAGTTTGGGGGTCACAGCCCCCAGTGCTCCAATTACCACTGGTACCACCGTTGCCTTTACTCTGCACATCTTTTCTAGCTCCTCTTTCAGCCCTTGGTATTTCTCGAGCTTCTCGTGTTCCTCCTTCTTGATGTTGCTGTCACTTGGGATTGCTACATCTATCACCACTGCCGTCTTCTGTAGTTTGTCGACCAACACGACGTCTGGTTGGTAAGCCATCACCAGTGTGTCAGTCTGGATCTGGAAGTCCCACAGGATCTTAGCTTGGTCATGTATATGTGTGTTTTCCATTTTAAAATGAAAATGTAAGAGTGTGGACGTACGTTTTGATATTTTTTAGAGATTAAAGTGAATATGTTATATATATATATATATATATATATATATATATATATATATATGAATATGTAATGCCTTTTTTGAATTTAAAAAAAGGGCAAATTTATCTAATTTTTTTTTATTATTGTTTTCTGGCTTTTTATGCCTTTATTTATATGTACAATGAGAGAGAGAGAGACGAGAAAGTTGGGCAGAGAGAGTGGGGATGACATGCAGCAAAGGGCCGGGGGTCGGACTCGAACCCCGGGCTGCTGCAGTTAAGACTAATCCTTAATGGTATGTGCTCTACCGAGACCCGAAGCGCCCCTACCTGTGCTAATTTAATAGTCATTCCTGCAAGTTCAGTTTCCAAAACCTGTACAGCTGTATTAGTCTCATTCGCGCTTGTTGGCAATTCAGTTTATGAAAAAAGGTAAATGAGTGTTGCAGTTCAGAAATCTGAAACCAGGCTTCCCTGACTTGGACACAGCTTGGTAATGTCACCAAATTTAGTTCACTGAGATTCAGCTGTTTCTTTCTCCAACCAGGGAAACAGGAATTCACCAGATGTGGGCGGCGACTGAGAGGTCTGGAAACCAGGTACCCTCAACTCTCTTCAGAAGCATTGTGAAAATGTTAAAGCTAGGTGTCATCTTTTGAATGTTAAATGCAAATATTTCAGAACAAAACTCTTCAGTTTGGTGAAAACAAGCTGAACGGGTCTTCCACCTCCACTGAGGTCGCTGAGTTTCGAGTGAAAAGCTCTTCAAAGTGGTTATTAAAAAAAATGACATTCAGAATAAAATCACTCAAACTATTTTGATCGCAGGTAAGAGAACAACCCTTAAAATACAGGTCTGTAATGGTTCATGCAAACCACCCAAAATATCTCTCTCACACATGGAAAGACACACACACACACACAAATCACGTCACATACATTCTGTAATTCTGAAGATGAGCTGTGCAGCTTTTTTTTTTTTTTTACGGTGGAGAGCGGTAGCATGCATTTCTCCATTAAGATATGTAAATTCATAATCTCTCAAAAGCCAGGCCCATTTTTACATCCATTTCTGTCTGTCATTCAAGCAGTCTTCATTCTCTTCTGTCCGGCTTTTCCCTGTTTTTTTCTGCCTCTGTCTTCTGGTTTGTATGTCTGTCTTTCTGCTCTGTCACCCTCTCCCCTCTGCCTGCACCCAAACAGCACAACACCAATGAAGGAGACTTGTCTCGTCCCCAAAGGCCAATTGTCAGGCATAATTACCATCAGAGAATTAGAGGTTGAAAAAGCAGATTAGATTAGGGCGTACGTGTTTCATTTTTCTCCCCCCTCCTTTTCTTTTTGCATTGTTCCTCTAGGCTCTTTATTTTTCTCATTATTATAGCATTAGAGAAGAAAGACATAGAAAACTAAGAGTGCTTGAAAACAATGTGGAAAAACCTGCAAGAGAGAAATAGTTTGTAGTCAGCAATTTGCATTAGGAATGAAACTAACTATTTTATTTATTATAAAACTAACTGTTTTATAATAAATGAATCTGTCCATTCTCTTTAGGATTACTAATGAAAGATGTCTCTAAACACTTTCCCAGAGTCCAAAGTGACATCTGTAAATGTCATCTGTTATTTCACTAACAAGCCAAAAGAATTTAATTCAATCTATACAACTGTCAACAGCAGTGGGCCGTCACGTTTAAGAAGCAGGAAACAAAATGTTTGGCATCGTTGCTTGATAAATGATTCAATGTTTTTATAACGGTCTATGAAATGACAATGTGAAAGGGGTTCAGTGCGCTCCCTGCTTAGCACCAAATAGCAAACACACACAGTTAGCAACTAGCTGGTAGAGACCAAAAACAGAGATAAAAGTGTGAATATTGAACATGAACACAACTCTTAATGAATAATGCCGCTCTGCAACTTTATTTCTCAGCCTCTGAAGCTGATAGCGTGTGTGATAGTCAAAGTCGTTGATCAATAAGAGTACAGGAGAGTACATAAGTTCCCCTCATGCAGGTCATCAGGCATTGTGCGAACTGCGACTTTAAAAACGTTTTTGTGGGCTAAAACTGCTGAAAAAAAACAAATGAAATACATTTCCCACAATGGATTTCGCCTTCCTGATGTGAATGTCAGCGAATCCCAATGCATTTCGTCAGTCACATGTCTTAACTGCGAAAATAAATGTGTACATATCATCCGGTCTTAAACAGAGAAAGGTGTACCTTGCATTGAAATCTTGTTTACACTGCACCCAGGAGGCCAAAATCAGTCACTGTAGGTTTGATAAATGACCAAGATTCTGAGTCTCCCACTGAAGTGATGGATGAATCGACTAATCATTTCATCATAAAGTGAGATGTAGTTCAAACCTGTGCTTATAGGGACTAATAATAGAAATTCATGCGCACACGTACACACACACACACACACATACACACACACCTACACACATTTATTGATCAACTGGGCAAACCTTCAATAATGCTTCCCCTTTGCAGTCGTTTACTCACCTCCAACAAACCCACAGACATGCAAACTGCATAATCGCCACACACACGTATCCAAACACACTTACACTTCCTCTAAAGTGCAGACACAACCACAAACAAGTGTAGCACGATTGTGTTTGATAGAGTGAGGACTAGAGCTCGATTTTGGTCCTTTGGCACCCTGGAGTTTGGATCCTGTCCCCGCTCTTTGGCTATCCTCTGTCCTTTCTGCTTTGCCAACTCTGTCGTCCTCTTTCTTACACACACACACACACACACACACACACACACACACACAGCACACACAGCATGCCAACTGTTACACTATCCAAGCCAGAATGACCATGTGTTGTTGTATCCTTCTAATGTCTCCATCCTAACAGCAGCTCCTCTAATCGCACTTGATCACTTCCATGACATGACACGGTTTCCTTTCTTTGCTAACATCCTCCCTATTCTCCTCTGGTATTCAGATCAATACCAGGCTGACATCATTAAAATGCAGCAGGCCGATCTTTACACACACACACACAAAGACACACACACACACACACACACACACACACAGATACACACACACAGACACACACCTCCTAGAATCAACACAATAATTGAAATATTTTCAACCTGATTAGGTCTGGCCTGCTGGCTGGGTCGGTTGCTAGGGCTGTGCTCCCTGGTTGCTAGGGGGAGTAAATCATCTGGCATTATTTGATTTCTGTTCCAGATATGAAACCGTTACCGCGGCGATTAAATGTCTCACAGCTTAGACACCTTGAGGGGGGGAAAAAAGACTGAGGAAGAGAAAACGGGGAGAGACCGAGAGAGAGATTAAGTTGAGGAGGGAGGGGGGGAGGATGGAGGAGGGGGGGAGAAGCCCCTTGTGAGAAAGAAATATGAGAGAAGGTGAGAATGATAATGCCTAAATACAGAAATACAGTGTGTGTGTGTGTGTGTGTGCGTGCGTGCGTGCGTGCGTGCGTGCGTGCGTGCGAATGAGAGAATAACAGGGTAATAAGGATGAAATGTTTTCCTGCACTTCCATGTCTCAGTTGGCTGTTCTTTCCTCCTGACGCCTGACAGGTTAGTGTGTGTGTGCGCGTGCATGCATATGTGTGACAATAACGTGTTTATGCTAGCATGCATGCACTGTTTCCGATGGGGCTGACAGGCGTGCATCATTGTGTGTGTGCGTGTGTGTGCGTGCGCGTGCGCGTGCGTGTGTGTGTGTGTGCGTGCATGTGTGCTCTGGAGTTGTTTGCACTGTGTTGATATAGTGATGTCTACAGAGTCACAGTGAGGGCACAGGGATCTGCCTACCAATGGGAGCTGTGGGCGTTCTCAAATGTTTATAAAACACAAACTGAACCAAGTACTCCCACTGGAACACACGTTCACAGAGAAGAGGGAGACGAGCAGAGAAACAGGAAGAGACAGGGAATGACCGATGCTATTTTACTGTAGTTATTCAGTGAATGGTTTCATGAAAACAGCCAAGTATGTTGTTATTATTATTACTTATTAAACACATACATTCGGCCGTATGTAGGGCCGAGCATCAAACCTAAATACTGTTTGAGTAGCAAACAAAATGTGTTTGTAAAATCAAAAACCGCCAAGAAACTTAAGCTGGCTCGGTCCAGTTGCAAGCTGGTATTCACACAGAAAATGGCACTGCTTTAAAAAAACACACAATGCATTGGTGCGGTGCATGTTGAGCATATGAAATAAAATCCAGGACAGAACATCTGTGAAAACTTGTCAAATACTATGAGACAGAGTTTTACAGCTCTACGATGGCAATCATTTTCTCCTGCATTGAAACAGCTGTAAGGTAAACAGTTACTCTGCTGGTGCTAAAAAGTAATGTGCACCTGTATGCATTGGCTGACCAATTTAGTTTGCTGAAGTCATGTTGCATTTGATGCCTCAGAAGTTGGAGATCTTTGCTGGAGGCCTCTGCATCACAGCGGTTACAGACCGAACCTGCAACAGCAAATAAGTTTATGCGAGGTCGAGAGGAGCTGATAATCTGACAAAGCACCTAACCAGCTGTTGTGAACTACACAGAATGTAAATAATCACAACATGAACTTAATGTATCTCTGTATCTCTGGGAAAACAGAGTGACAGAGCTTTGTGAATTCAGAGATGCACAAAATGAACTTTTCCACTTTTACTCCAAAGAGTAAAATTATAGCCATTGTAAATGTCATGTATTGATGCCAAAATCCCACTGGATGCACATTGCATGTGTACTCAAAGTTCAGTTTAGTTGTGTGGCCCACAGTCCTCTTTATATGTGAAATAAAAGCGACGCTTTGTACAGTGTTAAATTCACTGTATTTTATATATATATATATATATATCTTAGTGAAATGTTCATTGTCAGTGGGTTTCATTTGTTTTCCACCACAATATTCACTCATGCAGTATAACATCCACATGCTGGGACTACAGCGTTATTGAAGTGGTTTTGTTGCCTCAGAGACAGGACTCAGTGTCCACCAACAATCTACTACATGTAGTGCTTAATTCACTCAAAAAAAAAAAAATGCTGCCTCTGAACATGATCCAGAGCCAGCCAGTGATTACATTTGACAAAACAGTACAATATAAACGTCATTTTTAGGAGAAAGGTTTTCATATACAAATCACACATATTGTACACATTTTTACAGTGAAATTTTAAACTTCTTACACTTCTTACATGATAATTTTTATTGAGTGTCAGAACAGCTGCTGTAAACATTCACTTCTCCACTGGGTGTTTCGACCTGTCACAGGCCACATGGAGCCAGCAAGCCCTGTCTGATAGGATTACAGCAGTAAGCACTTGTATTTGTATGTTGCTGTCTATGGCTGCTTTCTATCCTCCTCTCCCCCTCCCTCTCCTCACTCTCCCTCTCTCTCTGTGTGTTTATGTGTGTATGTACAGCTGAGTGTTTCTAACCACACTGAACATGGTTGAGTAATATAAAGCTACTTGAACGCTCTGACAGATGGAGAGATGAAAATGAAAGAGGAAGAGAAACGATTGTGTACCACTCGCAGCACTCCACATGAAGAGCCCCCCAGACCGTTTTATGTCAAGCACCCCAAATAGTTCTGTATTGGATCACGGCCACCCCCCCATTTTGCTACGTTTGTGTCCTTACCCCACATTCATAGTGTTGGCAACCTGGTGGATGGGTTGGTCTGGTCTGACAAGCTGTAGCTCTAGTGAGAGGATCTGATTTTAACAGTCGGGTGTAGTTCAGTCTTTCTTACAACGGTAGCACAGCCTCACAGAATGATACAGCCTTAATTTGACAAACTAATTATTAACATTAGGCCGTAATTAGACAAAATGTATGTAAAAATAGTGCATGCATCTGTTCCTGATAGTTCCTCAAGATTTTCCCTCCTTTAAACTTTCAAATGAAAGAAATAATCAGATTTAACTGTATGACTTTGAATGGGCAGAACAATTATTCATGAAATTAAATCACAAAAAAGAAGGAAGCATTAATATCTGATTGATTGTTGATGCCCAGCGACTATAAAACTTTTCTCAGTCAACAAGCTTGTTAACCTACTGACCTTCCACGCATCAGCTGCTCGGCTCAATTGGAAATTAATGGACTTGTAGTGACTTGTTGATTGCCTTGTTTGCAGTTTTAACACAAGGTTAGGAACCAAATTGGGGGAAGGCTTTTGTTGTTGACGCAGATTTAATATAATTATATTCTGCTATTACAGAAGGAGTTATGAGGGGAAAAACGAGGTTTTCTAAAGCAGTGAAGTTCAAGTATTCTTTATTTTGAAGGGTACTTCCTATCAACCAATGGAATGAACTGAAATCTGATTAGCATGACCAGTCACAGTGGACTACCACAGGCGTTTGCTAGATATGAGGAAGTAACATCCTTGGTGTTCAGTTTGCAATTTAAATGTCATAAAAAGCCACATCGCTAAATTACTTTCTTTATTTACTTCTTATTTGCTTATTGTGTAACCTGGATTACCCACTGGTGATCAATTTCCTGTTCTTGATGGGAAAAATAAACAAGTACAAAAGTTTTCATCCTCTTCATAAACAATTTTATTAGCTTTTCCACCTGTGGAATGAGAGGGAGGGTACAATTTCGAAGGTAAATTAACATTAATATCGGTTGGGTCACATGACGTTGTGAATGCCATAGAAACCAAATGTTAATTTGGTTAAAAACAACCCCTTTAATTGTGATTAAGTTGAATTAATTGTGATGCAGTATTGCCAGATTTGATTGACACCAGATAGCCCAATCAGAGCTTTGAACCAGCTCCTAAAGTTCAACCCTGTCTCCTAGAAATTACGTTTGTATACTAACAAACCGTTTTCCCAATTACATGAACCCAGTGACCCACACAGCAATGAACATTTTAGTGACGCTTTCAGTACTATTGTTGTTTGCGACTTGCCAAATATGCAAGTAAACAACATTTCCTCATTACACTAAATAGAAAACGTAATCCAGTCGTTTCCTTCAAAACGTGTTTGCTGTTGTAAATCAGTGGTTATGAACATAATTTGTGGGGAACAAGGTTGAAAAAGTTCGGCCCTTGTATGCGTCTCTGGTTTTGTGTTTCATGAGTGTAATTAGGCAAACCCAAAACTCTAGTAACAGTAATGAAAACTAATTATTACTTATGAAAAATTAAGTCTTTATGATGATATCCAGTCTAGGTGTAATAAACTGAAATGACAATTTGTTCTGTCGCAGTCATTCCAGTATCCGTATCCAGCTGATTTCTTAACTGTCATGTAAACCCAGTCTCTGTATCTGTGATAGTGGATCACAGAAACCTGATTCTTCCTGTTTCCAATCGACTTTTATCCAAATCTGACTCCACTGAAACAAACACAAATTATCCCATAGAGGCCTAAATCAGCCCATTTTCACCTCAGAACATTTACTATTTGTAACATGCAGGCACTTTTGTGCTGTAAGGAAAGTCTGCGCTCTGTCTGCTGTTTGCCCTGTCACTGTTTTCAGTGTCTGCTGCTACAGACACACAAATCTTCCAGAAGCAGCATCATGGTATCTTCTGCTCCAGATAAAATAATAAAGTAAGGTCTGGACCTTACCCTGTAAAGTGACTTGAGATAATGTATTATGATTTGGCGCTATACAAATAGAATTGAATAAAATAAGGACGCCATGCTTCCAAAACAGTTTCTGTAGAGCAGAAGTCTGATCACCGATGCTACATGTATGCATGTGTTTACACTGACCAGGTTACTACAGTACAGATGCATTGTCTGATTACCCTCATAACCAGTTTTCTCTGATTAAGCTGGTCCCTCAAGTGCCTGTAAATGCACTGATTGAGTGTCAGGCTGACACTACTGAGCTGAACGCCCTGTTACTATCAATCATACTGCTCAGACCAGAGAGAGGAAAGATTTGTTGAAATATTACCTAAATTTGCATTAGGGAAAAATTTCCCAAATGGTACAAAAAGTAGCACAGTAGTTGCCCAAAAAAGCTGGTTACTCCATTGTATCATTATTTTCATTTACCATTTTTTTCTGATTGTTTGTATGTATTTTATTGTGATTTGTGCGAAATGAATGAATTAAAAAATACGATACAACCTTTTAGTAATTACATTTAAATGCTATTCAGTGGTTTCATCGTTCTACAGTAAACCGATTTAACTCACCTGTGAATTTGCACTTCAGCAAAATAATATTTGGCTTTAAAAAAAAAAAAAAACTGATGAATTCCCAAAGGCGCAACTTTGCATCTTCACAATGACCAAGCAATTGACACTAGAGTGGTACACAACACGCTTTACACACACAGCACCAATCCCAGTGTGGGAAAAACCATCCTGGATGAAATTTGTGTGTTTGTACCTGTGTTTATTTTGTACCATACATCTCTAGGAAGAGGTTGTAAACTCCTGTAGTGATCCAGCTGCTGTGTTCAACAAAGTGGCTTGTTTTACACTCCTCATTGATGTAATATTAGTCACTCTTTAGAGGTGGTTGGCTAACTGCGGCGAAAAGGATCATAGTGGGTTTCTGGCAGAAAGTACACTGCTCTAATTGCCTTAAACCTGTTTCTCCCTTCAACCAGTCAATATGCCTGCTGTGTGTGTGTGTGTGTGTGTGTGTGTGTGTGTGTGTGTGTGTGTATTCCACTAGTCAATAAAGCGTGTGCTAAGAGGCAATTGGTTGTTTTTCCTCAACTTGACACGTTAAATGCAGTCACACTTCAGGTAAACACACACACAAACGCACACACACACACACGCTATGAGGCGATTGGGTAAATGGTATTGATTCTGTCCTGTTTTCAACTTATTTTCTCTTATAACCCCTCAGAGCTCAATCACACTCGCTGACGAGCGTGGAGAGTCTCTTAAATCACACCCACGCGCAAACACAAACATTTATTCATAAGTGCAAACACGCCGACAGAGAGACAAAGTGCTGGCGTAAATGCCATTTGTTGACCCAAATGAAAAATAGATGATAGAAAATTTCCACAGATGACTTGAATTATTTCCTTTTAAAGCCGCTCTTACCCAGTCGACGTATTGTCTTTTGCTTCCAGTCGATTGTGTCGGTGTCAGCCTGATTCCATTGGTTCAGGTTTGAGCTGCTTGAATTCCTCCCACTCTAGTCATGTTTGTATCAGTGCAAAGGAAGAACTGACCACACATTATGTTGCAGTGTGTGTTCAGCCCAACAAACAGGTGATACTCGATGATCCTCCAAAAGCTTGACGTTAATTGACAAGGTTTTTGAACATTTAGTACTGACATTTTTTTTAGCTCTATTAATATACAACTAAACCTTTACGTTCCTTTTGAATGCACATTTATTAATGTACATTCACACCATGTCTGTATCACACCAGAGACAAGGGTTCGTATCCACACTCCTGTCTGTGTTAGGTTTCGGCAACAACGGCACTTTGTGGTTTTGGTTGAATGTAAAACACGTTGTGTCTGAAGTAACTGAACTTTTTCTGTACCAGACCGGGATCTTTCCCTAACCTTAACCAAGTGCTGTGAGAGTCTAAACAAAAACACTCTCACAACATATTACTGATACATTCAGTATCAATATATTTGTGATTAGCCAAATTTATAATTTAACAGTTCCTCATTACATTAATAAAAAATGTAATCTGGTGAAAAATGTTGTTTTATACAACACGTATTTTCTCTTGCAAATTACTGCTATATAAACGTAATTTCTAGGAAACAGGGTAGCAGGTTTAGGCAAGAGAAAGATTTTTGTTATAGTTAATAAACTGTGGTTAAGTTATATTTAACTAAAACACTATATCAGGAAAACACACCAATTCACCACCCCAAATATGAGATGCTACAGAAGAGCCACATTTCTTCCACTGGTAAATCTTGTGCAAACAATGTGAATATCTAGTAGCTTTGAGGGAAACTGGGCTGGTTTCATTCTTGTTATTACACCCAGTAAGTGTTTATATTAGACCTTGGTCAGTAAAATGGGTTTTTGAATTGGATGAAAATTATGTTTTTTTTGTTTTTTTTGTTTGTTTTTGGTTTGTTTTTTTTACACTTTATTTTTGTGGTCCGGGCCATAATTTCCATCAATATGTTTAAAACTAGTTTCATGACCAACAGTGTAACAGTGCAGTGAAATTTTAAAATCAATGTTTGTATTAACTTTTAAATGAAAGAAAATTTCAGTGTGTTACAACCTGGGTCTGATTTCAATAGATTTTGCCTTTTTTTATGATACACAGTATTAATTTTTACAGAAATCTGTTGCTACAACCTGTTATCCATCTGGCCTCCCTTCCAGCAATGTGACTGTATTAAAAAAAAAACAACCAAAAAACTGATATGAGCCATGTTTAAAAACTACAAAAATACCATCAATAATGTTCCAGTGGGACAGCAACACTGTTTATATCTGATGTTTTAGGATCTAAAATGATCAAATCCAAACAGGATATCATCCTGTAACTATGCCATTATCACTACCTGCACTCCAACAGGCAGAGACAGAGACAGAGTTTTAAGGATTGGTTCATCCAAATTACAAAATATATACAGTATATTCTCACCAAAATGGTATTATGCTTAATGTGCTGAGATTTTAAGATGCTGAGTAGATCGTAAACAAACTTCTATTTACCCCCCATTGTTGTTATATTGGCAGAAAAATCTTAGAAGACAAGTACTGATAAGTTGAGGTGTAATATGATGTTAACACGATACACAAACACACAAACAATACTTCTCTGAGCTGGCAGTAAAGCAGCAAGGACCAGTGCTGGGAGGGGAACGCTGCTTTTTAGAGGCACGAGTGTGAGCTTTGACACCTTCATGGCGTCCAAGAATAAATAATTAGTGGAGCTGGCACCAGAGAGGACGGGGGACAGAGATGTCATTATTTACGCCAGATTATGGACACATACACACACTGGCTCACACATGCGTGCATTTACACACACACACACACACACACACACATTCTTGCAGATGAGCAGTGTATGATCAGCTTTTTCATTTTTCACGTCTCAGATATCCTACACATTCACATTGTAGTGCCTCCCAAACTTTAGATTTGTACTGATTAAGGATTGCTCAGCCAAATTTGTGGTTTGACTCTAGTTCTAGAAATCTGGTCGATTGGTTGGTCCTCTACTTTGGTCTAGACTGAATTATCTCAACAGCTATTTAAAGTGCCGTGAAATTTTGAGAGATTTCAGAGATTTATGGTCCCAAGAGGATGAATCCCACTGCTTTTGATGATCCCCTGACTTTTCTTTTTGCAATGTCTTCTTGTTGAAATGTCTCAACAACTGTCTTTATTTTCAACAGAAATTGTAACAACATTGGTGATTTTCTATCTAGAGCCACCATAGGTCAATTTCTTTAATCTGGTTTATGATCAAATATCTGCAAAACCAATGACATTACCATCAGCCTCAGCTGTGCTTCATGTTTAATGCCAATTAGCAGACATTAGCATGCTAACAGGCTAAACTGAAATAGGAAACATGGTAAACCTGCTAAACATCAGCATGTTAGCATTGTCTTAGCGAGCATTTATGAGATTGGATTATGCATTGTAACTTGTATAAATGGCTTAAAATCACTTTCTTTATAGTAGTAAGTTTAGAATTATCTTAATGTTGGAGGCTTAGTAATCGTCTTGGAACGTGTTTCATATCCTCAACACTTGTCTTTCAGTATAGTGGCTTCTTCATGGAAACAGACTTAGAGACAGAATGCATATGGCTCTGCTGGTATCTTCAGTTCCTTTCACTTTCCTTGCAACAATGTTTCGTTTTTGACAGGTTGTGAGGTGTGTAAACCTGCCAAAGGAAAATTACATTATACTCATTCACTCATACATTTCAATACACAAAATATTCCTTTATTCTAAAAAGACAATATTCCTACAAAGCAGTTTACATGTCTAATGAAAATGAAAATTCCACTAATCTTCCCATTTACATGCAGCTTTACACTCTCCGATTAACTTAAAAGGTTGGCGTTGCAATATTTGCGCACATCCAAAAATCTGTTGATGTCAGTGTCTTTCAAAAATGCGTTCTGTCTTCCGTCCATGAAACGTTGGCTTTTCTTTTGGGCATGTTGCTCTACTCCAGCCTTACAAAGTGTTGTCCAATTGGTTTGTGTACAACGCAGAGCGCTGACCCTAAACAGGAAGGAGGCCTTGTGCCGCAAAATGCTGTAAAAATCCCAACTGAGATGCGTATTCCCGACTGCGTTGTATACATGTCCGAGGAATGCTCCTAAAACCCAAATAATATCAGCAAATCCCATTTGTCTTAATCAGAAGATGCTAAATTTGGAAAAAGGCCAAAGTCAGAATATCCAGGCAATATGCTGTGTACATGACAGGCACCAAATTCCCAGTGTTGTCATATTGAAATTAATAGTGGCATGTAAACATACTGATTGTTAGAGCAATAAACTCTTAAAGAGCAGTATCATGCTGAATTCACACAATTTCTTTAATTAGTCACATGCAGAGGTAAAAGTAATGATGTTCAACATGAGTGTGTGAAATAGTTTAATCATCTTATAATCTGTTTCTTTTTTTTCTTTCTTCTCGCACAATTTCTGATGTGCTTTAATATTCCCATCTCCTGCCCCTCCATGCCACCCTGTTCTCCCTTACACCCCCTCCTCTCCTCAATCTGCCCCACCCATACCTCTCTAACTCATTTCAAGCGAACATCCAGACGTTTGCAGACGCACATCTGGAAACAGCATTTAGCTCTGGTTGAGTCTCAGGAAGTTTTCACACTTCACGACTCATTAACCTGCAGACCTGCAGGCCTCCCAAGCAAGAGAGAGGGCAGCGGGGGAAGTGAATGGTGGAGGAGGAAGGACAGATCGGAGGAGGATGATGGGTTTGGATACAGGAAGGAAACGGGAGATGACGGGGGAGGGCTGAAACCAAAGAAAACTGAGCACTTGGGCTCAGGTAATGTGAAAGTTGAATTACCACATTTAGACACCAAAATGTGCTGGATTCCTCAGAGTAGTGAAAAATATCTTAGTTCGATTTAATTGGTTGGTGACAGTTTAAAAGAAGTTGACGTCAAAGGATGAGTAGAATATGAAAGACGAACAGAGAGAGGTGCGAAGTCCAGAAACAGAGATCTGACTGAGGACGAGAATGAGGACATGAATTAAAGACTAGGTGTGGGTGTGTGTGTGTGTGTGTGTGTGTGTGTGTGTGTGTGTGTGTGTGTGTGTGTGTGTGTGTGTGTGCGCGCGTTGTCCGGGGTGTCTGTGTCCAGCCCTCTGTGAGTAATGTGTCTGAACGAGGAGCTTTCCTAATGAAACACTTTTCCCGGAGTGATAATTACACCAGTAGAAAGCAAGGACACCCCCAGTCAATGTGTGAAACTTAGCTTACTAAAACACAAAGTTCCTCCCAGGCTACTCTGTCTGTGTGTGTGTGTGTGTGTGTGTGTGTGTGTGTGTGTGTGCATTAGGGAGACATGCTTTAAAGTGTGTATATGGGAGGCTGACATTATAAGCTTTGCTTAATAATCAGCCCAATAAGTGAGAGCAGACCTTCTCCCAGATGTGTTTGTATTTTTCTTTTGCGGGGATACACGAGCTGACATTTACATGAGCTGAAGAAGCTGATTTAATGTGTTCACTTTCTATAAGCTTATTGTATATCAAGGCCTCTTTCAGTCACAGGGGGTCAAAAATGAAATTATATTACCTTTGCCTTTTTTCCCCTCTCCCTTTGGTTTGCTCTTCCTTCTTCCCTCTGATTTCAATCTCTTTGGCACAGCTGACTGACAGCCTCTGCTTTCACTGCATGTCACACTGGTTGAAATCTCACTGAGGGGCTCGATGCAGATAAACAGTGAAGATGTGGATAAGCAGTGACAGAGCTGAGGCTTAGATAGGGAGAAGAGAGGAAAGGAAAGATTAAAAAAAAAAAAAAAATTCGATATGTAGTGGAGATGCACAAATACACAAAAGATACCTGTGTCTTTAATGGAATTTGCAGGAAATCTTGTATCACACTTCAACAGCCAAAGAATTTAGTTAAACAAATCAGACCTAGACCAGCAGAACAATTCAATTATTCTGCGTGGCTTTAATAAATGTTTGATATGCATTACATGGGAACTTTCTAATTCAAATTTTACGATTTAACAGTTAGGGCTTTTCCCATTAATTCTCGACACACAAAGTTACAATTTTCATTCTGGGCGTTTATTAAATAAATATGAAAAAGTCTAACAAAAGTATAGTAGGGGCAGGAAAAAGTGGAGATTAACGCACATGAGTAAAACAAAAGTTTCAACTACCGGTGCGTTTATAATACAAACTCCTGGCATGCGCAGCGCTGGGATCTGGCAGATGAAGTATTTAATTCTTTGCTTTAATAGATTTTTCCGCCTTTTTGGAAATATGGAAATACCCTGACTCCTTTAGCACACGCAGACTTTTCCACATGGTGTAAGCAAATCTCTGTTTGTCCTGCTCTCTCTGTTGATGAGATTTTGAGTCATCTGTAATTTCTATAGACATCCATAATGTTTTCCAACTGGCTGATTTACAAACAGTAGCATCTGGAGGCTCTGCTTATGGGTGGCTTTAGCTGCCTGCTCAAAACTCCTCAAAAATTCAAGGATTACCACCCACTGGGATTTTGTTACATGACTATCCCTTTACCTTGTTCCTCACAGAAATAATACTTCTCTTTGTGCCATTCCAAAAAAAATCAAGAAATTAAACCAAGAAGCTAATGTAGCAGCAACAGTTAATCCATCTTCCCCTGACTGACAACTCATGAACACAGAACAGACATGCAGCCGTGCAGCTAAACTGTGATGACATTTAAAATATGGTCTAAATCAAACCAACAAACTTAATCAGAACTGTATTTACACTTTGTTTACGTGTTTATTTAATGTTCTTTTTGGGTACATTTACCCTCATAGGCTTTAGTTTCCCTCTTTTGCACAACCCGCTATGTTTCATTAAGGATGCGTTACCTTCACCAAGCACTTTTTATACCATGGATGTATTGAATGAGGAGCTCCACCTTCAGATAGAGATATGTGGGGATTGGTGTGATTGGGTATCGGTGATATTAGCAGCCAGTTGAACTGGAGGTCTTTTGCAAGTTCAGAAAATTAGAATATTCTGTCAGCGAAGTGGTTCAGAATATTTTTTTTTTTACATGGTATTCGATTTGTTTTAGATGTTAATTCATATTATATATTTGAATTAATTTACTAAAAATATATTTCCAGTATTTATACAGTTAATAACTTATATCTTTATGTTCACACAGTTATTTACATATTTATGTTTACGCAATTATTATTTACATATTTACAAGTTTAAATATTTACATCTGCATCAAACAGTTATAGTAACCTCCTAAATCCATCTCTGGAGTCCTTGCTTCCGATTGGCTAGTTTAGCAACATGTGACTTAGAGAACAGGAAGTGGTGTTGTTGGTGAAGCAGACAAAGCTACTAGAAAAGTAAAGGTGCTGCTTCCAGCTGTTTCTTTTATTAAGACTGATCCAAACCACCACATATTGAACCCTCACACCACACCATTTCACATGTGATGAATATACACTTGTGAAATAAATATCTATAAATCCCATGTTTTCACATCATGTGTTTTGATGTAGTTTCAGTTTTCACACGTTAAATGTGTTTACATTACCACAAACTGGCATAAGATGCTTTTCTTTTTTTTTTTTTTTCTTTACTAGTCACACAACTTGGTAAACAGTCTGCCTGTGTATAAGTCAATGGGTTACGTAAACCATAAAAACTCACGACACAGAAGACAGGCTGTAGAAATTGGTGCAATTTCAAGGATATTTGCCACAAATTTTCCCAGAGTGCTTATGAAGGCTGCTGCTTTGGATGATGTCCATTACTTAAGGGTCATAAAAGATGTAAATTTATGATTTGAGTTAAAGATTTTGTCTACTTCGAAATTGCAGGGAATTACCCCGTCATTATAGATATTTTCAGAGCAGGAAACAACATATTGTAAAAGAACACTGCATATAGTGTTCAACATTCAAAGAAACCAACTAGCAGGACACGCAGAGAGCGCAGATCTGTCAAACATACACACACACCAGACTTCATAGAAAAAAATTTGAAGTCATAGTAAATGACCCAGTTCTGCCTCAGAATGTAATGGGTTCTTCCCTGGACCATTATCGTCCCTCCAACAAGTTCGGTGCAAATCGGTTCCATAGTTCGTGTATAAAAATAAACAGACACGTTTGAAAACAACCTCCTTGGCAGAGGCAATATAAAAAACAAGTGGCACTGCTTTTAAAGAAAAGTGTAAATACAGTTTAGAGTTAAGCAGTGGGATGTACATGTTGTTCTTTTGAGTTCATGAGCAGACCGAATGAAAACCCACTTATCGTCTTGCCAATTACCTGCTTGATGGCTTTCAACTGAAATTAGCTCATCCACTGTTGTGGAGTGCAGGTTAGACAACAGCCGCCACTGAATGAAAAGAGATACTTCAAGTTTCCTGTATGTCCCCTGAGCGAATCAGATATGAACAAGCCACCTCAAAGCTTTTGTCCGTCGAATATTTGACTGCTTGCCATGAGGAACATGTCATGTCATCGCTGCTCTATTCACTAGTGGACAGTAAACTCAGGTAATGACTCTACACTCAAAACAGCAGTAGTGTGGCTTCACTGGAGAGCATCAGGGACGGTGGAGATAATATGTTTTTGGATGAACTGGCGTTGTATTTGACTTTTAATTTTAACTTTGTTACAAAACATTTCTCATCTCTGTTTGTTTGTGGGCACATTTATGCTAACAACTACATGACAAATGAAAAATCTTGACACGTATCGCTGGCATCACGGTGTGAACAGGATAAAGGGACATACAGTATGTGTTGTATGCCCTGAATAGAGACACCTTAACATTGCTTGTGCACAGTGCGTCACCCTGATCTTATCATTCATAACACTGGCGATCACAGTTATCCATTACATAATCTAAAAATTGATATGACTCACCCCACTGCTTACTTTAAGATCATCATCAGAAGTCAGGAAATACCCTTTTACACACTTTAACTGACCATGTTACTCTCTGAGATTAAATCTGATGTTAAAATCTGTCTCATATTGAGATTTATGCATTAACCACAGGTGAGCACCAACACAGCAGGGAGAAAATATAATCAAATCATCTGCAAACATGAAATTATCACTCATGAGAAAATAAAAAACAGAGTCTGCACCCAGACACATCATCTATATACAGGTTTAACAAGAATGACGATAACACACATGCCTAACCCCATCACTGACATTAAAGCATCAGCACTAGTTTATCTAGTGTCATCTGAACGGATACATCCATACAGAGTCCTGAATAGATGTATAGGTTGTCCTCTAATGCTCTTTTTCAAAATATATATAAATAATTTAGTCAAAAGCCTTGCATATGGTGAATTGTGACTTTTAATGACTTTAAAGCATTTCTCTCAGTCACTCTGACAAGGACAGCAGAGAGTGTTGTATTCCCATAATTATCACTATTAGTAATTTAGCTTGGCATAACTTTTATGGCAAGACGTTACAGCCGTGATATTGCAGATTCAGGTAGAATCTGTAAATCTAAAACATTCATTTAGTTGTAAAACAACTAAGCAGCCACCTTTTTTGATGTGAAATTGAAGATTTCACATGCCCTACTGTAATTTTTTTTTTTTTTTTCATGGTTTTGAATTCTTCTTCAGGTCTCACTATCATGCCCTCAGAGAAGTCATCAACAGCTGACTTTGCTATGCACCCAAAGAAACAAAAGTGAGTTCATCTGTGTCACATGCAGCATCAGATTTATATGGTAAATGTGTCGTTCATTAAAAAAATTTCTTTGGAAATTTCAAAATGAATAAGCAATGACCTCATTTATTTTACCGATCCAAAAAAAAAACCATATTTAAACTCACACCGGTGCATTTTTAAGATCAAGCAGGTGTGTAGGTTCTCCAGCCTTAGCCCACAGGTCCAGGTGAACTGATTAAAACCTGTTGAATTATTGAGTTGTCAGCCCACAGTTTGTGGCGTGGGCAACAGAATTTAAGGTTTTGTAATTTAATGCTCATTGGCATTCTTAATGTTTTTATGTACCCACTATTGTACCTTTGACTTTTCATCAGTGAATCATATTTTTTATTCAAGGGATGGAGGTGATCTAAGGGCAAGTCACCAAATATCATCAATGCAACATACAAATAGAACTTTTACTTCTTGAATCCTGACAAGCTCATATAATCCTGCACTTCACTGTATTATCTTGCAAACGTGCCCTGACACGTTGACAGTCGGGCAGTAAGGAGCAGGTTTCCATCTCAGACATCTCTATATAGATGAATGCGGGGGAGTATTTTAACACAAAGAACCAGAGGCAACAAACCTGATAAAAGGCAAAGATGAAATAGAAATGTACATTTCTACACAAGTGTAGATCAGATGTATTTTGTAATGGGCCTCTTCTCCACAAATTTTTAAGTGCAGCATGGAGACTGAACAAACTCAGACTTCACAGAGAAACGTGGTGCTGGAGTCGTGTTTTTAGTCAGAAATGAAAACAGCACAGTGGTCCTGAGAGGTCAACACACTGCAGCTTAAGAAAACACATGCAAATAGACAAAACACAAGCAAATTCAGAAAATATCTTCATCAATTTGACAACATATGTGACAAAAATATTCACAACACAGCCAAATACAGAAAGGCGCTGCAAGTAGCACAGACGTGGAGCAAGTAGCACTGAAGTGTTACCAGGGGACATAAAAAAAGTGATGAAACCGGCTGGGTGCACTTTTGATGTCATGTTAATGCTTTTAATGTCAAAAGTCAAAAAGCGTTGACCAACAAGTGCATCCCAGCCAGGTTCATCACTTTTCCGTGTCCCCTGTGCTACTTGCAGCATGTTTCTGTATCTGGTTGTGAGTCTTTGCAGCACACGTGATGACAAATTGATGAAGATAGTTTCTGAATTTGCTTTCTTTGTCTATTTGCATGTGTTTTCTTAAGCTGCAGTATGTTGACCTCTCAGGGCCACCGTAAAAAGGAGGCTGTGAAGATGACAGAGATACATATTACCACATACTGTATGTTGACAGCATATGAAAAGCTGTAGCGCTGCACGTGCTGTGTCTGAGGGACAGTCTCAGGAGACATCAACCTCAGCAGATAATGCTTGAAATAATAGAATTTGTGGCTCATTAATCTTCTGCACCACCTGCAGAAGCCCACACTTAAAAAAAAGCATCCTGCACATTTACAACCTGCTAGTGCAACAGGTAGAACACAAGCCAGAGCAGCTGCAGTCTGTCAGTGAAAACACAGTGTAGAATATCTTTGGCTGCCTGTGCACTGTCGCCCTATAAACAACATGAACCCACAAATCCACATCCTCTCAGCCTTTATGGTGCTGTTTCACAGTTCCAAAGAAAAATGTCTTGCTTCACAGGAGACTCTTTCTGTGTGAGCTGTAAATGTATATTTTGAGAAGGTGTGAATATGCTATAGAGCTGCGCATTTTCCAGGTATACAGGAGGGCCTGTAAAATAGCTCTCAATTTGTCTTCTTTGGTTGTGGCTGTTTTTCCCTATAGTCACAGAGACAGATGTTTAGCCTTACAACTGTGTGTGCTGAGCTGAAACTGTAAACTCTTAGCAATTGTGCAGTTGGAAATATGGAATATGGAAATATTAGTTGACTGCCATGGATAATAGTCTTTTTATCCATAAATTCAACCTTTGACTGGTAGTTTTTCTTCTGTTGTGTAGCGAGTGCTGAACTGAAATGGGCTCCAAGACCACAGAGTAGTGGATGGATGTAAATACGGAGTACATACATGTGCTTATCATCAAACTTGCATAATTAGCATCTAATCTGCTAACCAGCCTAACAAGCAAGGCTGGCAGAGTGGTTAAGCTTAGCCACATTACTTTTTTGTCCAATTTTGCCATTATCAAGGTACAAGAATTGCTAATTAGTACAACCTTAGAGATATACAGTATGTTGTACCTCCTACTGTGATGTACTCAAATCTCCTAAAATGTGAAATGTCTTTTGTTACCAACAATTAAATGTAGAGATACTGTGTTAATTAGGTCTGATGCTAAAGCAGCAAGCAAAGTGTCCAGATAACCAGGCCTGAGAGTGACATTTTTAGTACGAAGACAGTGAGAGTTTGGAGCACAAATAACACAACCAGAGGTTTTCTGCAAAGGTGGCACAAAAAAGAAAGAGCATATTCCTATTTTGAGAATGAATCTCTAATTGCAGGTCTATGCATGCAGTTTGTAACAAACCCAGCTATTAGAATGAATCCAGCTACTGTCGTTATCAACTGCCCTGTGATTCCCTGATTTGAGTGGTCACTGGAGAAACTTTAACATCTATTTTTCCTATGTGTGACTGTTCCCATCCTCAAGCCATTTTCAGTGGTATAAGCAATGTCCATGCTGTACAAACAGCATCAGTCTGAAAAATATTCGGACACTCTGCCACACCTGACATACATGCAGCTCACACTAAAGCAAGTTGGCTCCAGTATGAAAATTTTTCATGTGTTAAAATTGTATTTGAAAGTGAGTCATGAAAGTCATGAATTTAGAAATCCAATAACTATTAATCCGGTTTCCAGGTTAGGTGGTATTTCAGCTACAGGCTAATAAGCATATGGGCTGAAAACAACTGAGTCAGCACTGATTGACTGCTGGGTTTTGATTTAACCGCGGACACATGGCCGACCAATTTTGCATTTTAAAACTTTTTAGTTGGGGCTGGAGAAATCACCCCTTTATGTAAAATATGACCGCTGTGCTGTCCCGATGCTGAGTTGAGCAAGTCAGGCTGGAGGAAATAAGTCAGTATTTCATTTTAAAGAAGCACTCCACTTATTTTACATCTGGAGTTCAGTTTGCTTGTCAAACAGTTGTATGATTTCTTCTTTCCAAAGTTTGACTTAACTTTTTTTTTGGGCTTCAAATTTAACTTTAAAGCCTCGGTATGGGGTTTGGAAGAAGTGGGCATTTAGGATGCACAGGAGGTCCACTGAAAGCAGCTATTGGGTTGCATTATGGGAAATGTAGGATTCAGTGTTTTTGGAGCTTGACCCAAAATCTGGATACTTTGGCCTTTCCTGCTTTGACTTTTGGTCGTTTTTTTTATGTGCTCTTGTGAGTCCCCCAACTTTTTGAAAGTGTAAAGCTGAACTGATGAGGGGCCCCTTTAAATATTCACCTAGTGATTAGTGGCTGCAGTGGTGAAATATAACAACATTTACTCAAGTGCTTCGTAAAATAAGTACCATTATTTCTTCTTAATGGAATATTTCTAATTGATGCTGCTTTATACTTCAATTTTACCTACAAATATGACACGATTAACAGATAACATGTGATGCACTGAGACAGATTAAACTACCCAACAGTTTGTAAAGTAGTAAGAATTAGCTCCTCCCTGACCAGCCACTACATCCACATAATTAGATCTGTCCTCCTATAGGATAAAATATTCTGTGGTTTAAAGTAACATAGTACATTTACTCATTTACTTCAGTGCTGTATTCAACAACAGTTTTAAGGTTTTACTTTATACTTTATATTCCACTGCATTTCAGAGGGAAATATTGTCATTTTTACTGCAGTGGCTTTATCTGACAGCTGCAGAGACTTTGCAGAGTCAAACATATGATCAACACATAAAAAATGATGCATCGTTATAAACAAAAATGCTCAAATCAGCTCCTCCTTAATTAACTCCAACATTAAAATGCCGCTTACTCTTTAATGTACCAGCAAGATATACACAGAGCTGGAAAGCACTTTAACTGCGTAAATTTACTCAAGTACTTGTTCTTTTGGCTACTTGAATATTCCCATTTTATTCTACTTTGCAACATCATAATCATAATAAAACAAACTATCAAACAGTAGGTAAAATTAGCAACAGCTGGACCAGCTACAAAAGTAAAATTCTTTCTTGTTTAAAATCTTTTTTGCTAAATGTCGATTTATAATGTGATCATATTATTCTACTGCTTCTTGTACTTTTTGAATGCAGTGAGTTATTTCACAGAGCAACATGTCTGCTTTAATTTAAGGATCTGAATACTTCCTCCACCTCTCACTCAGGTACATTTTCTTGCTTTCTTTCCTTTATATTGTGCATTTTTGCCATAAAACTTCTACTTAGGCTATTTATCATTTTCAGTGCAGGAGTTTTACCACTGCTCTGTTTCTACAGTGTGATGTTGCTAAATATACTTTGCCTGTTTTAAAGGTTATGGCTAAACAATCAGATATGGAGCCAAGAGAAATATAAGGTCAGTATCGATGATCAATATGTGATGAAATTGTTTAGTGTGCTTGAATCTTTTGTCAGGACATGTATCTGTCACTTTTATGCTTCAGTTAACCCCAATCAGCTGGTGCCAGACCTCTATTGAACAATTTGTCTTTAATATAAATAACACACTATCTCTCCGTGTGTGTGTTTAACTCTCTGATGCTGAATCAATGCGACACCTCAGGGATGGCACAGTGGAGGGGGGGTGGGGGGTGGGGGGGGGTCGTATGCCAGACTCGTTCTTCACACTTTTTTTTTTTCTTGTAAGGAGGTGTGTGTGTGTGTGTGTGTGTGTGCGCGCGAAATAATACCCGCTCATTAGGAGCGCGCTGGTTCCTGGTTAATTCATCCTGGACTGTCATGGGCTTGTGTACGACCCCCGGGTAACACATAAATCACACGCAGAACCAACCGGTCGACCGGCGAGCTTCATGCCCCTAACGCCGCTGATTTATCAACCAAATTACTGCGAGTCCTGCTCGGCCCCAACACTTTGCCGAGGAAATCACCGACTAACCCCTGAGCGAACCGATTTATTGAAAAGCTGTCCCCCTCCATCTCCCCGCCCTGCCCCGCTTTCTGTGTCACTCCACTCATCTCTCACTGACTTAATTAAAATCTATCCCGTTGGCTCGTTGGCATTTATTACAACCACTGGGCTGATGAAACAAAGAACACGACAAAACCAAAGCTGCTTTATGCCCATAAACGTTCATTACACTGCAACACACACACACACACACACACACACACTCCTCCAGACTGCACTTATTGGCATTTAAACAAGGTGTGTGTGCCTCACTCAGCATCTACAAACACATGGAGGAGGGATTTGGGATTTCAGAATAAAAAATATTAAGTGAAAATTAACCCTTGGCTCCCTCCCTCACTGTTTGGTGTGCCACATGTCCCACTTCTCTGTGTGTAACAATGATAACAATAACTGCAAATTCAAACACTTTTTGAATGTAGGCTATGGGAGGCTGGGGACGGTTGCAACACTTTTTGCACTTTTTACTTTTTCTCTGTTACTCAGAAATTATTTGGACTAGACCAACCAAACTTTTACACGGTAAACTTACATCTGTCTGCTAATCACCCATACCATTTAAAGATGATTACATTACATATCATTCACGATATTCATTTGAATGGAAACACTCAGATGTTACAACTAATCCCAACCTTGGGGACAGTTGCAACAGGGCTCAGGGACGGTTGCAACTTTTTAAAATACATGAAATTTCACAAATTAACCTTTAATTTTTGTCTGACGAAGCATAGCATTCTGAAAATGAGCCTTTGTTTTACAGTAATTTTTATAGTATTAGCCAACTTATTTATTGTATAATACTATAGTATTTCTTGATTTAGTTATATTTATCAAAGAACAGTTATGGTGTTTTGTTTTGCGTAGATCAAAGGCCTACCTTGAGTAAAAATAAACACAATCTATCTATTTTATTGCTTATGATCAACAGAATAGGCAAATATATTATAAGAACATGAGAGATGAACAAAATGATTCCAAAATGAAAGTATTTGATTGTCTTATGTGCCAATATGTGCAATTATTGTTGCATCTGTTTTGCTATGGGACTAAATTAGCTGCAACTTTGCCTTTTTTTGAGCTAAAAATGTTGTTGTGTGGTCTGTTTTTACATGGCTAGCTTAGGGACAGTTGCATGATTTGTTGCAACCGTCGCCACCCTATCAGCCATGACAGAACATCACTGACCTTGACACATGCTAACCATGTCATTTAGAAGTTAACAAAACAATGACTCAAACTAAGTAATTTTTAATTAATTCATACAAAAGGTCAGGACAGTTTGATAAAAACACAGCTCATGAAAAAAAATTACTTTCATACCTCCAAAACAATTTTTTTTTTTTTTTTTTCAATAAATGCAGCAGCAGATGTTTGAATGTTGCTTCTGTCTTCCTGGTGGGGGGAGCTGTCTAACTGACCATGCAGTATGAGTGTCATCACTCCAGCATGTTTCTGATTGGAGACATAAGGCTTGTTGCAACTGTCCCTTGTTGCAACCATCGCCAATTTCCCCTATTTATCCTTTTCCTCTGACCTTATTAAAACCAAAAAGGTGGAAGATTATTGAAGAGGTATCCCATTCCTTTGCAACAAACTGAGGCAAAAATGACCTTAAAGCCGTGTTCTTACACCAAATAAAGAAATATTTTGTGTTTTTGGTGTTATATGGGGTAAAAATGAACAAATATATTCTTCTTCTTTTGTTGGCAAAAAGTCAGTCACTGACAAAGAAATGCACAGCAGGTTATCCAGTGACACTAGGACCCCAAAGAGGTCTAACTCCTTAAACCTACAAAGTGAGATGTCAGAGGGTTAATGGTGCATCAAAGAAGCGATGTTAAGAGCGATCACATATCAAAGATCATATCCAAGTTCACTGCATTTAACTATGTTTCAAAGCTGGGGTCTCAGAGACTTCAAACAGAAGTAATGTGACTTTTCTTCTGAAACATGTTATCAGTTCAAAATCATGTTTAAAAGTAATTATCATAAAATAAGTCAAAGTCACGAAGTTCCATGCTGATAAAACAATGTTCGGTGTGTTTTTTTAGCTGTTGCGAAGGCCTCCAGGAGTCCACACAGAACATGGGGATTAAAAATAAAGCAGCTGCAGGTAGTTTCATGAGTAAAGCCCTGAACTTGGGCTGACAGGATGATAAAGTATTTAACTCTTAAGTTTCTCTAATACTTCTAATTAGCGTCACCTCTAATTAGTTTTGACAGAATTAAGATTCCCTTTAATGGGTAAGAAGGGTAATTGATTTCAAAGAGGTTTAGTGATCAGGTGCTTATTCAATAAATTTGGCTCATGCTTGAGTAATTAAAAAAACAAATGTATGATTTAAAGTTAAATTTATGTTTATTTAATCTGTTTCCTCACTGGAGCATGAAACTTTAGTCTTTGACCATGCAAATAGTTGTAGAGCCAAAATGCTGTGGTCAGTGATGAATAATGATAATAATAGCCTAATAACTTTATTTATATAGGGCTGCTTTTTAAAAAGAAAGTTACAAAGTGCTTTTGAGATTTTGGTTGAAAGCTCCAGCTTTCTTTGTGCGTGTGTGTGTGAAACTTAAGAATATCAGATTTAGAAATGTTTATTATGTGTTTGAACAAAAGACATTTAGAGTGGTATAAACTCCACGTTTTTGCACTATAGACCTTCCATACTGAACAAATAATGATGCTGTTGTGAATATTTCCAAAATACCACCTTAAACCATTTCAGATAGATGAAGAGTTTGGTTAGATGGGGTTAAGACTCTAACAGAGGATAACAGATGACTGATGCTGGCTGCAGGACCATCCATCCAGATCAAAGACACTTAAACCTAATGAGAAAAGCTGCTAAGTTACTTTGCTATAATATAGAGTCAGGCAGGGGTAGAGGTGGGGCGGGGTGGGGCGGGGGCTGTGGAGTGGGGGTTGTAGTAGGTTCTTGAAATTATGTCGATAATTAATTGTGCGAATTTGTTTCTATTAAATAAAAATAACAGGTATTGGAGAACTCAATTAGCGTTAATTAATCCTGCCTCTAAATTGCATGAGAAGAAGACATCATGGATTGGAGCACTCTCTCTTCTTCTCTGACATTATTTCTGATTCTTTCTAACCTCAGGGCTTTTTTTTTTCTTCTTCACTCTTGGAGGTTAGGCAGCCATTGGACTCTCTCCCCCACCCCCCACCCCCCGCCTCCTCCTGAGAATTGGAAATGGGGGATGGAGACGGGGAATGTGGAAGGTGCTAAATTAGCTGGCTGATCCGCGCTCATTGCCGCATACACATCCCCCTATTACTGCGCCCCAGCGCCGCTTAATATTCCGGGCATGGCGGGCGCGTCTAGATAGCAGATTTATCAAATGGGAAAATGAATGTATGATGATCAGTTAAATTGAAAATCAGCGCCCCGGTGACAGGCCGCACTGACACCTCGGTAATTAGAAAGAAAAATGATGGCGTCCGAATGCATAATAGAGCAAAAACAATTTACGCTATCCCCCCACGCCGTAATGATCGCGCGTTCAAATTGAAAATTTCTCCCGGTTGAAATTGAATTCATAAAGTGTGATGCATGAGCGGCGCGGACACAGCGGGAGGGCCTGCCCGGTCCAGGCTCGACTTGATCGATTGGTCGTTTCTGTTGGTGCCACCAAAACATCCCCCACCAATACACCCCCCCCCCCCCCCCCCCCCCCTCTCTCTCTCTCTCTCTCTCTCTCTCTCATCCTCATCCACACAGATTCCACTCAGTGTATGTTTTATGTTGTAACCCCTTAACTAACTAACTAACTAACTAACTAGCTAGATAGATAGATAGATAGATAGATTCGTTTCTGGATCTGACCTACAGGCCTTTTCTGTCCCACAGTTGCAGAAAAAGCGGAAATGTGATTTTCCTTGTTTTGACAAGTAGCTACACTGCGGCTCAGTGTCATTAATTTACAACTCTGAGAAGTCATCTAAAAAAAAATGGAAATACCAAACAGTGCACAAAAGCTACTAAAACCATATAATGTGTGAATGATGGCCTGTTTCCAGAGTTTATGAACAGCTGAAACACAGCAGAGCGCCTGTCTGTTAAATGTCTCCCTCCAAGTCTGCAGTTTGGGGGTAATGGTTTCATTATTTGCAAATTAATTAAAGCTAGTGACACATAGTAACTCCAGCTCTCTGCCTCTAATAAAGTGACAGATCCCAATAAACATGCTTTAGTTAAAGTGAGATATACAAGTTGAGCTGAGTAAATATTATGATTTTCACATTTGCATTTTGGTTTTTCATTTAAAACTGTTCTACTGTCTGAACGATCAGTTAGATCTCTAATTTCATTTAATGCCAATGGGCTTTAGACAATAACCTTGTAGGCCCTACATGTTTATTTTTGTTTTTTATTTAGTTTATTTCTTTAATTATTCAGTACTTTTACAACAAAGACTCACTTTTGGTTACATGTCCACACACCCTACACACACATATACTACACAGGCCTTTGCTGAGGGGAGATCAAACCTATATTTTCTAATTAATCGCACTCTTGAAACTAACCGATTATAATAAAGCCCCATCCAAAACCAAAAAAAAAAAAAAAAAAAAAAAAAGAAAAGAATAAAAGTACAAATTTCACACAGCGCACCCGGAATGAACGATTTAATGTGATTGTTTCGGTCGAAGGGGACGTTTCCCGAGGCCTTATGGGAAAATAATGTCCTTATGAATTAAATAATAGGGTTATTACTTTCATTGATTTTAGCTGTCTGGGAATTTAGTGTTCAGCTTCGGCCTTAACCCATCCTCCTCCTGCTGTTTTTCACTCTCGCTCCCTCCTCGTCCTCTTGTCTAATTATTTTCCTATAAGCCCCCCCCCCCCCCCCCCCCCCCCCCCCCACCCCCCGCTTCCTACAGCGCAAATAGCAGAGTCACTGAGCGAAAATTATGTAAATATTATTAAAGGGACTCAGGCACGGAAATTCATTTTAGGTCGGCGCAGCAAAGTAAAGCTCTGTCCCTCGAATCCCCCTCAATTTATTTGCAAATAAAGGCGAGGTGACCGGGAGGGATCAGGGATATTTAGCCGGGCTGTCAACACGGCTCCTCCGCGCACTGGCTCGCAAGAATTAATGGTTTTAATAATTGGGATTTCAGTTTCCAGGGAATTTGGTGGCGTTTACACTTCATAAGCTAAACACACTCCTTCCCCTGAAAGCGGGCACACACCTGCACCTTGAAGAGAATTTCTCTTTTCTCATGTCCCTAAACATCTGTAATTCAGCCATTCTTCACTTTCCCCTACTTTTCCTTTTTTTATTTCAAGCCAACAATTGGCCAAAAAAAAAAAAAAAAAAAAAAATATTAATGCAAGCCTGGCACATCACTCGCCTCCTCTCGCCATCTTCCTCCCCTATATCTTTATCTGCCTCCCCCCTCGGGGGACTCACAGTCCTATTAGAACAAATGACGAGGGGGCCCAGGCAGGCGGGAGCGCGCCTGTCTTATTATGTGCGACACATGATCAATAGGGCGATAACGCAGCAACATCAATATAAGCGACAGAACAATGAGGGATATCATCGAACATCTATCTTAATATAGCCGACTACAAGGGCCGTCTGACAACCGCGGCAGCTCATGAAAATTCCGCCCCACGAATCTGCCACCATCTCCCCCTCCTCCCCCTCCTCCTCCTCCTCCTCCTCATCGGGCTCAATAGTCTATGCGCACTCACGCACACACGACGCGCACACACGCAGCCACGCACACACACACGGTGCAGCTGGCGCGGCTATTATTTTCCCATTTCAATTTGACACCCCTGCCTTTCATGCTAATTCTATTATTGTAGGAAGTTTATGTGATTCCATATCACTAGAAATCGGTAATGTCTAATAACCCTTTGGGCTGAAAGGAGGAGGAAAAAAAAAAAAACTGCCTCCAGACCCGCGGCAGCCAGTGGGAAAATAATTACTTTCATATCAAAACTCAGCAGGAGGCGCAGGGTCCTATAGCCCGCGGCCACTAACCTCATTCCAGCTCGGCCTTTCAAATGAATAAATTTGTTAAAGCAATAAATACAAACAGCCAGACGGACTTGAGCCCCAGCTCCGGCTCACTACACAGAGAAAAAGGGGGATTTATCAGCTGTAACACGACAAAACTCCAGCCGCCATGATCCAAGGCTCTGCCACACAGCAACCCCCCCCCCCCCCCTCCTCAACAGGGCCCTGGAAAGACAGTGATTCAATTTAAACAATAACTTTATTTATCAAAATGTTTACATATAAATATCATTTTTCTTGTTTTTACAATATCTGAGGATTTTTGTTGTGTGTATAAGATGTTTATTGTAGCCTAGATTTTGTTACAAGTCGGTCACCAAAAAAGGGAAAAAAGAACCTGCTTCTAAAGGTGTTTGGGCCTAAAGCCTGAATGTGAGGACAGCCACAGCTTTTTGGGGGCCATCTGGATTGATCACACGTTATGATTAAAAAATAGATGAGAATTAAGTCTCCTGATTCCTGATATGTTTTAGAGTGTCTCAGCAGAGCTTTGGGAATGTTTGAATAGTCTGAGCGGTGTTCCTGGTCCTTTGTTTATGTTTGCTCCTTGCAAGTGTTAGTCCATATCGACATCCTCTCCATCTGTTCCGGGTGTTTCTTGACAGTCTGTGTTTGCCTTGAGACACTCAGAGAGGTCTGGAGACGCTCGCTCCTCTCTTGCATCCTCCTCTTTTGCGCACAGCTCGGCAGCTTGGCAGCCATTGGCCGCTGCCTCCGTTTGAACCTTCAGGCCCCTCTCCTCGCTACTGTCACTGGACTGTGTGGAGCTCAGCCTGGCCAGAGCCGCCTGAGCCGCACTGTTCGCTGGAGGAGAGACGGGGAATCTTCCATCGCTGCAGTCACCACCACACTCCTCCGTGTCTGTTCCATCCACTCTATTGCTAATGTGATTGTGGTGATGCTGCGTGTTTTGCGCCATATGATCCGAGTCTAGAGGCTTAGTAACAAAGCTGGAGAGGTCAGACGGAGCAGGACTCCCTTCACTTGGCACACACCTCTGTCCCAGGCTGAACCTGTTAATGCTGTCCTGACATGGTGTGGCCTTCAGGGCTGTCTGGGGCACTAGAAAGCCCAAAGGCTGATGGGTAATGGGGTAAAGCAAGAAGTGACCTTTACCCACCAGTGTCCTCTGACTGGGCAGCGAAGGGAAGTCCAGCTGAGATTTCCGTCGAGGCGTGGCGTCAGAGAGGAGGCTCTCCACACTGAAAGGGTTTCTTTTCTGCAGGGCAGAGGACCTCGGGCCTCCTGGGCTGGAGCTGTGCGTGCTGCCTGGAGAAACCTGCTCCGCTTCTCCCGTGGTTCTTTGGTTTTGGTGGTTTTGTAGTTGGCTGAAGTCGTGTCTCGTTTGGTCACAGCTGGATTCAGTTTGGTGTCCTCCTGCACCCTTCGTCGCTGGCAGTTCAATGTGAATAGTGCCATTAATGTTTGTGGACTGCTGCTCGCTGTCAGTGAACTGGGAGACCCCGCTGTCGCTCTCCGAGCCTCCAGGTGTGTGGAAGCTGTCACCGCTCAGAAGTTTGTTCTGGGACTTCAGCAGCTTCCTCTCCTGTTTCCGCTTCTTCTTCTCCGCCCGCTCGTGCTCCCTGCGTGCGATCTCCTCGGGGTCCATGGGCTCGCCGCTGCATGTGGTCGGGTGGGAGTTGTGAGCAGGCCGCCCCGGACCTTTCTTTGTGTTCTCCTTTTTTCTCCATTTAGCACGTCGGTTTTGGAACCAGACCTATGCACACGTACACACATAAACACACACACACACATGAAATATACATGTACCCAGGTAGAAAATTGTCACGTGATCAGTTCTGCTTGAGTGTATAGTGATCTTTCCATTCCATCTCTCCATCCCTAAAGCCACTGGTTTCTGCAATTTTGCTGTGACTATTGCTGAAATGATTAGTCAATTAATCAATTCATTGATTGGCAGAAATGACTTTGAAAGTTTACCAGTCATTTAAATCATGTAATGAGGAAAAGCGCCAAAGATTTGCTTGTTTTATCTTCTCTATTAAGATGCTCTGCAGCTTCTCTCTGTTTTTTTATATCATTGTAAATTCAATATATTTGTTTCTAAACTGTTTGTTGGACTAAAAAAAGCTAATTCATGACGTCACCTGGGCCCCGGGGAATTGTGTTGAGCATTTTTCAATATTTCCTGACATTTTCTGAATTAATAGTAGTATTATGAAAATACTGGATCAATTAATGGACAATGAAAATTAGTTACAGCACCAGTTGGAACTACATTTGTACAAATTCTGTAAAACAGGGCATTCATTCAAACACTACTCATTAACATGAACACCTCCACAGTGTAATCCAAAATAATATCCCTGTAATAAATAGTAGCTTTGTGAAGCCAGTGATCATAAAGTTTAGCAGCACTTTCCTGGATTTAGGTGTAAGGTCTACACAAAACCCTTCACAGAACTAACACATTAATTCAGTGATGCAGCCTAAACTGTCGTTTATATTAGTGTGTGTCTGAGACAGCTTTAGCCAGCAACAGACCTCACACCTGCCCTGACAGAACTGATAAATCAGTGTCAGAGTGGTTATCAGATCAGGAGTACAAAAACAGATTGGCTTCAAATCCAAACAACTGCTGGAAAAATCCACAAAGCCCTGAAACAAGGGAGGCGATTGTCCTCTGCCTCTTTCTGCCTGTGTTTACTGCAGCTTTAAACATCTTCAGAGTGCATTGGGTTAATAGGTCACAGCGGTGGACCAGCAGATGCACAGATGTGCTGGTGTTAATTACCAGTGAGTCTCTGTAATAGACAACTCTGCCAATTACATTTAGCTGCACCGTGGCTAAATCAGCCATACCCCGTCTCCGTTTATTCCTGTACAGCCAGACCTCCGCTCACATGGGGCTTTAACAATCGCACGGCAATCCCCGGCTCTCCTCCCTCCGCACCGAGCCAAGAGAGGGAGCTTCCCCCGCCTGAGAGCTCTCACTACCCGGCCTCTGGGCGCGCCCAGGGCCGCATGTTCGGCGCTGATAACGCCAGGAGTTTAGCATGCAGAAGTAGGATCCGCGAACATTGCATAATAAGGACGGGACACCAACATCATGTGCGACAATGGCGCTTCTTATGAATTGTTAATGTTGGTTCTATCTTCCCCCGGCAAACCTGGTGATAAAGGAGCGTTAAGCAGCTTGAGGAAACAATAATCTGCGGTTTAGGAGCGAAATCCCCAAACAACACAGAGCGACGGCGAGCTGCGCTCCTGTCCCGCGTCTGCTCCATCCAGCCACGCGTGCAAGCACTGAGCGGAATGCTTACAAATACATGAACATTTGTAAAAAAAAAAAAAAAAAAAAAAAAAAATAGACACAGAATATCATGCTATTACATAGGCTACTTAACAAACAGGCTAATACGTAGCCCACTAAAGCCACGTCTTCCTTTTTATCACCATCATTATCTTATTATTCAAACACATGAACCTCTAATGGCGAAATGTGAGAGATGATGGCGTCACCTTGAACAAAATTACATTCATTTTGGTCCTTCAAAGTAATGGCTCAAAAATGACCTGATTTTACTCTTGTATTACACTTGTATATTGTTAAATAGGAGACCTAATACTTCTTCTTATTATAATTAGTAATATAAAGTAATATTAGTAATTACTAATATATTATTATTATTATTATTATTATTATTATTGTTGTTGTTGTTGTTGTTATTGCTGTTGTTGTTGTGATGATGATGATGATGAAGACAAAATAAACAAAGTGATAAGCTAATAAATGTGCCCCATCTTAAGCTTACGCTATTTTGTAATAGTAAAGATATTAATAACAACGCACAATTTACCAAATTTAACTTATTATTATTATTATTATTACTGCCATCATTACTGTAATAATAATAATAATAATAATAATAATAATAATAATAATAATAATAATAATAATCTATAATTACCTGTAACCTTAAATTGGACCACCTAAAAGCAGACTGTATAAATATATTTAGATTTCTTTAGATTTTTAAAAAATGATGAAAATATGAATGAACTGTCAAATACTGAAAAACCAGAGGGGAAAGGGAGAATACTAGTTAACATTTTGATCCCTTGGTTTGCTCAGTAAATAGCCCTGTTTTTATTAACCCATAAATCAATAGGTTGCCTCCATGCATAATTCAAAAGAGAGCCTTTATTGATGCTTTGATAATTAACCGCTATCTCAGAGTGGAGCAGGTCCTCACCGACCATCACACAACAGGCGCCCAGAATTATCCCACAACATTCTGTGGATTTTGACGCGGAAGTCATTAAAACTTATTGAAATATCAGAATAATAATAATAATAAAAAACAAATCTGCGTGGAAACGACAGATACACAACAATGCTTTGAAACAGGCGACTCGTTTCCTCGTGGATTTACCTGAACCCGGGACTCCACGAGGTCCAGCCTGAGCGCGAGCGCCTCGCGCATGAAAACATCTGGATAGTGACTCTCGTTGAAAGCCTTCTCGAGCTCCTCCAGCTGCCAGCCCGTGAAGTTCGTCCTCGTGCGTCTGCGTTTACAACCGGGACTGTCCTTATCCGGGTCCCCCGAATCTGCAGCGGTCGGTGTGTGTGTGTGTGTGTGTGTGTGTGTGTGTGTGTGTGTGTGTGTGTGAGAGAGAGTGAGAGAGGAGAGAGATGGGTTCATACTTCAAGACTGTCATGGCAGAATTTTTTTTTTTTTTTTTTAGTTAAGAATCTCCTGTTGTTCGTGAGCTCTGACAGATCGCCTTCACACAAACACATCTTCATGCTGCTTTGACTTTTGACAGCCTTCTGCAAAATCTGGTTTTGACCATTAAATTCGCAGGAATCAGCGGCCAGCATCAATTTCATCTATAAAAATGACAAGTTGTTACTTTTATTTTGGCATCCAGTTCAGCTTTAAGAATAAAATTATTATCAATTAGTTTTCAATAATTCTTTTTTTTATTCACCAAGCTCTAAAACTTCTAAACAGCATGGTTCTCTCGCCAGACTCACTTTCTCCTTCAAAAATCTGTCCTCACTGGTTAAAACGTGTAATTGAGCCACTTTATTTGGCCACAAACAAGCTCCTTACATTTTCCTGCAACAATGCAGGTCTGTAAACGAGAGTTCAGACGGCCAGAGCCAGGCCTACCTGAGAGTTTGAACTGCTGGCTGTCAGACGACAGGAGCGGGTTGGAGCTGACCACCGAGGCCGAGCAGGAGCCGTTAAGTAATCCGTCTATAGAGAAGGGCACGGCGGCCGCGGACTGCAGCTGGTGCCCGCTGGCGAGCTCGTAGACGTGCTGGTGATGGTGGTGGTGGTGGTGATGGGAGCCGAGCGGGTAGGGGAAGCCCACCAGCCCGCCCAAGGAACCTCCGAACTGGGCGTGAGGATGCTCGAGTACCCGACTGTCCATGCTCGCCCGGGCTGCGGCGGGGCCGAAGTGCAGATGAAGAGGGAGGCAGTGTGGCTGAACATGCAGTCAAAAAAAAAAAAAAAAAAAAAAGTCAGCGAGAGGAGGGAGAGGACGAGGAGGAGGAAGTGAAGGAGAGCCAGGCAGACGGCCGTCTCCCACGGCCACGGCAGGACACGATCTGTGGAGAGCAGCGGCGGAGACCGGGCTGTACGAGGTATTTCACATCCACGGTCCTGCTCCTTCTCCCCGGGAGCCAGCTCATTAGGGCTCCTCCATCTGCTCGCAGGACCAATAAGAAACGTTAATCGCCCTGTGACGTCAGAGGCGCGGTTAATGGGGTAGGCTGACGGAAGGGAGGAGAGAGAGAGAGAGAGAGAGAGAGAGAGAGAGAGAGAGAGCCTTTTCTTTCTTTCCGGATCGATCGCTAATTACACCTGGCGCGGTCCTTTAATTCCGCCCTGTCAAAACAATGAGGACGAGGCTAAGCTGCAGCGTGGAAACGGCCAAGTGATTGATAGGCCGACTCCGTTCAATTCTCAGGAATATAATGTTTTACAGACAAAAAAAAAAAAAAACACCTTTCAGGAACTTTCAGATTCAGGCACCATTTAAAAGGTTTGAAAACTGTAATTAAAGTCTTGTTTTTTTTTTTTTTTATCTGGACCCTGAGTTTGTTCTGCAATTTCATTGTTTGATTAATTGCTTGATTGATGTAATGGATTTATTAATGGTTAATAAATCATTTATTATAGATCAGCTATTAGTCATTAATGAGAATAACTTTTGGGTTGCCAGATTGTGGAAAATCCTCCTCCGGCCATTGATCGGTTACTTACTAAGTCTTCGGGTTTGAGGGGTCCCTGGTTTTTACCTGCAAAGTATCCCAGAAAGAGACACAAAACGACCACAAAGAGGTGCAAAAACATCTACAGAGAGATGCCAACCAACCACAAAAAGACACAAAACTATCACAGAGGTGCAAAATGACCACAAAGAGATACAAAACATCTACAGGGTGATGCAAAATGTCCGCAAAGAGACGCCAACTAATCCCAAAAAGACTCAAAACTGGCACATGGATGCAAAATGACCACAAAGAAATTCAAAATATCTACAGAGAGAGACGCAAAATGTCCTCAAAGAGACACAAATGGCTGCATGGTTCGTGGTCGTTTTGTGTGTCTTTCAGTTGGGGTGTCCTGGGAAGGTTGAGGCGGGCCTTTTACATGTGCCGAGGGGCCCGTTGTGTGGTCATCCATCAATGCCTCCAGCATGACACTGTGCTTGTGTTTTTAGATCTTTATTTCATAAAGGAGACCTCTCTCATGGACTGTTTGCCCACTTCTCTTCTGCAATGGGCTGCAGGTATATATAAAAAACACTTTTTACCATTTACAACTGCAAACTTGTAGAAGCTTTTATTAATGATTTACTCACAGTTATAATTGCAGGCAGTTATTGCTGAACAGAAACAGTCATGTTACCAAAACATTTGATTTAAACCGTGCACACAACAGCAGAGTGTGAACTCAGAAATGTCATAAAACAGCTTTTACCATCAACATTTCACATTTACTATATTATTCACGCTACATTTGTACTATTTTCAGTTTTGCACACAGATCAACCGCTATTGTCAAATTCTGTGTATTAGTTAATAAATGATTACAACATAAGAAGTCTGCAGGTTTAAATGTTATGGATTTTGGTCCAGATGTCCTCCAGCAGAAAATAAATGGTCAAACAGATGGTGATGAAGGAGGATTTTCCTTATTCCTTATTAATGGCTTATAATAAAGAATGAGTGAATGATATATTATAATAAAGCCATTAATAACTACTTATAAACCCTCTATACATGGTCCATTATCAGAAGGTGGTACCTCATTAACTTTGAGAAGCAATGACCACCTTTCCTTTATCCTCGTCTCTCTCACATTGTGAGTGTGTGTGAGTGTGAGTGTGTGTGTGCTTCTGCATCATGTGTGTGTAAATGTTTTACAGGGGCATTCAGGGCCAGATTGATCCAATAACAGCGCCTTTATCATCCCCCCTTTTCCTGAGCTGTCACATCACATTTTAAACTACAAGCCTCTCTCCATCTTCCAGCCCCCCCCCCCCCCCCCCCCCCCCCCAACTCCCACCCCTCCACACTCACACACATACACACACACACACACACACACACAAAACGCTCCATATCCAAGGTGTTAGACATCCTACCAAAGCCAAACTCCGCATCATTATTTCGATTTTTCACCTGAGGAGCTTACACCGATGTTTAGTTGTAAAGTGGGTTGTAGTCTACATGATGAGATGTTTCAAGAATTCAATACTCACACATAGAGACTCAAGTCAACCTTAACAGCACGTGTAGCGCTACAGGACAATACTGGGTGGCTTGTTACGTGAATTTAACCATGAGGGTTTACCCTGGAGTCTGTTATTTGGGCAGGGGTCGTTTCAAACCTCTCCAGTTTTACTGTTTTCTTCAAAGAGGGTTATGGAAAATAGACAAATAAATGCAGCAGCCTGTTATGTAAAGGCACTGGACTGCCTTTCAAGTATGAATTGATATTGATAATAAAGCACTTTTGAACACACACAAAATAAAGACAAAACATGTAGAAATGTATATCATTACCATCTATATCACAATAACTGAAACACCGGTTGTAAAGCTATACCTCAATGATGAGAAAGGAAGCTACTAATATACAAAACAGTCTCAACTGAAGGTCCATTTAGCAGTTCTGGATCTTTAAATAGTATCACATGATCTTCATCAACAGACGGAGTTTGCTCTGTTATCATTGAATTTTCTTTTTTTTTTCTCGTAGCGCTTTCAGACATCTTGTTCATGTGGGCTTAAATGTTGAGCTTCACTGTTCATCCCTGATCTTTTAACAAAACAAATTTACCTCAAGATTATGTAGTAGCTGTTCTTTAGGAGCTTTTGAACTGGGCAAACTCCACCTGCTGATGAAGATCATGTGGTAATATAAAAAAAAGCCACAAAAGTTGCTAAATAGACCTTTAAATTAAGTTTTAAAACTAACAGAAACCCAGAACAAACAGTCCGCCCAGTGAGTATCAGCAGGTATTTCAGGGTTTCAGCTCCTCCAGAGTGAAAGGAGTTAAAGAGCCATGGAAATTTACTTAAAATGATCTCAGTATATAAATATATTAATGCTGATATATCAGTGTTTTGCTATTATGATGACAAAAAAGTGATTCAACCTAGGCCCCCTTCACTAACAGTTTTACATTGTATCTACTAGTTATGTATATTTTTTTTCTGAGAAATTAAGAAAATACAACAAAGAAAGTAAAAGAACAATGACTTTGTCAGAGTAATGGTCACAGAGACATAAAAATGTTATCAATAGAAAACACAGGAATTAAACCTATATGTATAAACAGTGTTTGATCTCTCGCTCTTTATCTCAGGTACATTTCTAATGATTTAAATTAACTGACTATTTATGTATAAATTCACACTATTATTACGGTACATTCAGCCACCACCTAAGGACTGATTCTACACCTACATGTGGACAGTCTTTAAATCATTGCACGAAAACACTTCCAGTTAATGCGTTACAATGACTTAGTTTGCCGTTCCACGCTGTTAATTCCCCACAGCAGTTTTGGTTAAGGTTTGGTTTGTGAACAAGAAAACCTGTGTGCATCAGAAAACGTCAGTCAGGCCAAATCAGACTAGAGGATAAGACACATCCATCCATCATCTCCCTTCTTCCATCTCCAAGTACTTCCTGTTTTAGTCAAAGATGGCTGCGTCCTGTTGCGCCTGATCTCAATGGCTGTAAAAAGTGACACTTTAAAAGGATTATCAACTGGCTCATGTGCCAAATTATGTCAAACCTGGATGTCATACAATAAACACAAGACATTTGAGTGGCTGTACTGTACATGACCGATATTACATAAAGATACCGGTTCTTCTGTGAATCATCTGTCCTGTGTCCGAGTCAGTTTCCGGGTGTGATGTGAGTAGCTGGACCTTTTCTTTATTAGTGGCACTTCAGGTTTGAACTGTCTCTGTAAGAGTTGTCTCTCCTTTAAATGGAAAAAAAAATGATTGATGAGGTGGATTCTTTGCGTCAGATGTTTTCCCGCCGTTATTGTTCCAACATACAGTTTAGGAAAACTTGCAACAGACTTCCTGGTGTTGCTTGCTGGTCAGGACAAGCAGGAACATTAAGATCTTTTCCTGCTCTAATAGACATAAATAAACATATTCTCCATAATAATCAATGAAAAGGGCACAAAATCACACCTTAGAGAAACAAGGCCAATTACAAGAACTATTAAAGATGGCCTTGAATAATTTGGGTAAAATTTTATTTGAATTTTAAATAATTATGAATTGGCACTCAGAGTAACAGACAATGGGACTGGCATCCGTTGGCAGTCAGCTGAGTTATAGTATGGGTTCTTCTGCAGGAGTTTATAACAAAGAATTCAGTTGTGATTGTGATTTACTTTTTTGTGGAACATTTAGGTAGAAAATAAAACACAAACCACTGTTTCTTCAAATTAGAAAAAGCTGTCAAAAAATGACATTTTTCAATGAAACGGGTATTGACTAAAACAAGACTAAAAAACAAGACTAATTATACTTCTCTGGGCTGCACACAGCCGGATGTGGACGGGGTTGCTCAGATGCAGTGACTGTTTATTTTATACTTGTATGCAGCATTTTCATATTTGTTGTTTTCTCCATTTCAAACCTGCCTCCCAACAGGGAATGAATCGAGCTAGCATGATGCACAGGTCCATACGATACGTAACTCCATTCCCTTTGTAGGTTCATGGAGAAGCAGATTTTCAGAATAAGAGTCCAGCTTTATGAAGCTGTAAGCACAGACCTGATGATTCATGGTATTCATGCTCAGAATTACAACAATAATTAGTGATTATTATAATTAGTGATTACTAATCACCAAAGTTATTATATTAATTCTACGGGGACATAAATTTCATGGCAATACATCCAATAATCCAATAAGAAATTTCAGCCTCATGGTGGCGCTAGTGAAAAAGTCAGTAGAATTCATCTTCTGGGGACGATGGATGACTGTAGAATATTCTGAGTTTATTCATGCTGTAGATTTTTAAATATTTCAGTCTGAACCAGAGTGGTGGACTGACTGACTGACATGGCCCTCCTAGCATGGCTAAACTGAAGAATTTATGTGCCGTAAAATGAAACTGAAATTAAATTTGATTGGCTCTCTTCCAGAAAATGAGGTTAAAGCTCGCATCTGTTTTCGGTTTTGGGGTTTTACTCATTGAAAACAATGCACACTGATCCACTTCCAATGACCAACTAAGCCATTTTAGTAAAAGTGAATACATGAGGAAAAATTTGGTGTGTGTCTAGTGGAGGTTAAAAACAGAGAAGATAAATGCAATTACAATTTCAAGTTATCCTGTTGAGTTAAGGGTCTTGTCTAATGCGGGGGAAATGGTGCTCAAATTGAAGTGTGTATTGGAAAATGAAAGGTTTTGAAATTTACAATCATGGCAGAGGCCAGAAGCAACTGAGTGTCCAGGTGGACATCTTTGGGGGAGGCGATGGAGGGAGAGCAGAGGAGAGAGAGAGAGAAAGATTATACATATAAATTGTAAATGGTGTCGCAGGGGCCAGATCTTGCCCGAGGCGGTGACTGCTTCATTTTGTGTTAAATTTCTTGACAGAAAGCCACCCGCGTGCTGGTGAATACTGAATGGTAATCAGAGCTGGTTGAATAAGTGCCTCCCCCTCCCTCTTCCATTACTGTGAATTAATTCGACTTTATTTATCCAATTTCTGGAGCTGACAGAATGTTAATTTGAGTTGAGATTTCTCTCTGCTGTTCTGCCTGTGACCCGTAGCCCTGGGATTGGCGTGTTGTAATAACCTGAATCTTTCACCAGAAGCTCCGATAATTGTTACCTTATTAGCATGTAAATTGTTTAATTAATATTATTATGAAGAACCATATAATCCCTCCGTTACTTGACCCTGAGTCCACACACGAGCAGGCTTTCTGCATTTCAATGTCTAGTTTTTAAATGGACTCTTTAATGTTGGCTGGTCGTCGGCCTGTTATAAACCCCCTTTCCTCAATCTTAGTGCAACTTTGAACGGCTTGAGAGGCGCTTTTGATGTCACCCCGTCTCTATCTCTCTCTTTTGCTCTCTCTCTTCCCTTTTTATTTCTTTGCTGCTTTTTCTGATGTGTATTTATTTTCCTGCTGCCATTTTTGAACATCAAAATCCAACGCCTTCTTGTCATTTGCTTATAAAAGCTATATTTCTTTTTTTTTTTTCTTCCTAAGGCCCCCCTCCCTGTACTTTCCCAGTGGCTGTGCGAGCCAAACACATGCAGTGCTCAATGAAAAGCAGCCCTTGACATGAGGTCCTAAGAGACCGCAGCATTTAAATTCGCCTTTCTTCCTTCCTCCTCCTTTTTTGCCGGGCACGAGTGACATTGTCAGATGCTAGCTTTAATTAACTTGATAATAAGATGGGCGACTCACATACAGGCCATGGGTTCGGCTTGCCTTGCCTCCAGCCCCCCTCCCCTCTCTCTCCCTGTCTCTGTGCAGGCAACACAACCAGACCCACATTTCAGGAAGAAAAGGCCAAAAAATAAAACAAAATACTGGTCCCCACTGAGGTGACTGCTTCTAAGCTGTCATGTAAGATCTGAGTAAGCCTATGTTGAAGGAAAACACTTGAATTTATTATTAATTTGGTCAAGATACATGGCAGAAACCCTTGTGGAGTTACAGGGAATCCCCAAATAAAGAACAGATCACTTTTCTGAGGTAATATCTGAATGAAGTTTGCTTTTTTCCGGGTCTATAACTAAACCATGTTCATGTTATAACTGTACAAATCTAAATAACATACAACATCCGATTGACACATCCCCTCAAACCCTCTCTAATAGTCTATTTGTGTCTTATTCCATTAGATATCTATAATTAACATCAGTTTGTATTGTTCCTAACGACAACGCTGCCACATTCTCACTGTTATTAGACCGAAAGGCAAAAATACAAAAGGAACATTATTCTACATCCAACATGTGCAGAGTGCATTATATTCTTTTGGAAGCTGCGTGTCTGTGTCTGTCCCAGCCCTATGTTCACAATGCTTCAACACACATTAAAACAAATCCCTGTGTGTAGGGAGCTGGTTGGTTGCAGTAACCTGTGGCCATCCAACCCTCCACAAAATGTAACAGCAAAGCTTGCTGTACTAAGTGTATGTATCTATTCCAGTGAGTTAAAAAGCCTTGATGTATATAACCTCTTTGTGATGTGTTCCTGATGCCCTCAACCTGTTCGAGACTGTCCTGTAAAACATGAGCCCATAGGTCGTTTGTGGAGCAGGTGCAGCAGGTTATTATGGCCCATATCTAGTGGTCGTAGTAATTATGACAGCAGTAAAGAGAAAAGTGCGGTGACGTAGTCACGCCATGCAACCAAACCACATTTGCAACAAACATCACAACCTAATTGTCCTTTTTCTTCTTTGATCATTTTGGAATTTTAACTGATTTTCATTGGGTTGTTTTTCCTCGACATCATCCACTATGAAACTAAAACAGACCTTAAACTGACACATGCCTTTCAACCAGGTGTGATTTTATTCCCTAATTGAACATGGCAGAGGTCTTTTTATACTTCGATAAGGACACTCTCCACACATAAGTAGCTAGGCCACTGTATAAGCTAATCCTTCATTCTGCCAATTAATAATTATAATTAATAGCCAACCATACATGATTGGGAGCCTCTTGACTGTCTGATTAGAAGAATGATCTGTTAAAACAGCCACTGAGTCTGGAGATGGGCAGAGTCAGTTTTCTTGAACATTTAGTACAAGTCAACTCGGCTCTTTGTTGAGCATTAGATGTCACCGTCATGTGCTTGCAAGGTGACTTGGAGACTTTCAGGTGGCAAACTGAACTAACAAAATTATTAATCGCACCTTTGGCTTGAGGGATGACAACGTCTGTCTGTTGGTTCGGGACACTGGCGATTCCACCGGACTTTTTTCTGTAGCGCCACCATGAGGTTGACATTTTTGGCTCTAACAGCTACTGGATGGATTGTCATGTAATCGAGCATAGACATGTTAGCCACAGGATGAATTTGAATAACTTCAATGTTATCTTAACTTTTAATCCAGCGCCATCTTTAGGTCAAACTTTAAACTTATTTGGTCATAAACCAATACTTTGGTTTATGACCAAATACCAACAGCTGTGAGTTGAACGCTAATTAGAAAACATTTTGAGGTCTAAACATTAGCATCTTAGCATTGTCATTGCATGCATGTTAGCATTTTAGCGCAAGCCACTGGCTGTAGACTGTCAGATTTGTTAGATTATCCACAGTGCCGACTATAAACCAGTTACGGTCTACACCAGGATAGGCCACAGGTACATCAGTCTTTCCACTGGTGCTGTTCCAGGTGTTAATCTTTGCCCTAAAGCACCTCAGCAGTGAGGGAAAGATGAGTTTGACCCTCCTAAACCATTTTTCCTGCTAGTCCAGAAACCTTCCACTCAAAACCCCATCTCTCTTGTATTTATAGACCGCTACTGCTGCCAGATTACATTCATGTCAAATGACCCAACCATGTGACCAACCATTAGCAAATGAGCTCTCAAAATAAATACATTTTGATCTTGCTATTTCAGTGTCTAACCAAGGTCAATTTGAGATGTGGTTTTGGGAAACCAGAGTATTAGAGGTTTAGTTTGTAATTTATTTGATTATGATATTTATTTTAAAGCTAATTTCAGACTTTATTTCAGGTTTTTTCTTAGGTAAGACTGCTTGTGTGTGTTCAGACAAAGCTCAGCCCCAACAGGAAGAGTGATCAGTTAACGTACTGTACTTTACCTGAGGTCACAGGATACATGTCCTCAACAATCAAATATAGGCCTTTCAGTTACGTTCACAGTGCCATATGGACATGGGAAAACCATGCCTTCAGAAGAATCTCCCCGCACAGCCACAAAACCTCAGCTTTTAGTTTTTTTTTGTTTGTTTTTTTTTTTTTAATAAAACTATGATCATGTAGGTTACTGCTCAGAACAAGAATCTCCTTTGAACCACAAAACTCCCAATCTGCCTCTTGAGCGGTGGAATCAAGTCATATTTATTTTTTAATTAGCAAACTAAGGTGAAGCAGTGGAGAGTTAATTACTCCATTACTGAGTGCAAGTTAATTTTTAACCATCTGAAATGAAGTCAGTCATTATTTAGTCGATTGGTTGATAATTAAGAGTCTAATCTAAATTAATTGTTGGGAGGCTGGTTTTTGATCCTGCAGTGTGCTTTGTTTAGCCTTAAACCAAGAAACTAGATGCGATTCCAATTAAAAGTGAAGGGCTTTAATGTATTGATGTTTTGGTTTTTTCTCCACAAATCTTTTTCCTGACACATAATGGAAGCTTTGATAATTTAGAGCAGGAAAGAACCATTTCCAGGCAAGTGCGTTTTAGCTCTTTCTCTCCACGCAATTAAAAACTTTTCCTCCATCTCATTATGAGCATAATTGTGCCTCTGACAGAATATTTGGAAGGAAATGCAAATAGCAATTGAGTTGAAAGTTGGTTTCTTTAATTCACCTCCTGTTTGATAGATTAAACATGATGCCTTTTATAATCTGTGTTGCTCCAAGTCTCCCTGTGCATATATATATATATATATATATATGTATTTATGAAATGTATGTAACCAAAGACAAACTTCCTCTGGAGCAATAATTCCATTTCAATTAAAACTGACTTATCACCTTTTCCTAAAAACGTGCTTAATATGCCAAAAATGTTCAACGCTTGAAAGAGTCCAAAATGCCATTTTAATTGTTATCAGTGAGTCGGATCTCCCCCTCTCGCTCTTTCTCTCTCTCTCTTTCTTTCTCTCTTTCTTCTGCCAAGCCCCCCTTTTTTCTTGGCTGTCTTGGCACAAGCCGCACGGAAATAGACCTAATTAACCCCCCTACTCCACAGGGAAATCCGCTATGCAAATTAACATTTTCAAAATATAGTAATGATATAATTTGAGAAATGGTGATGCCAGTTTTTTATGCACTGGCTTGAAGTATTTGCGTATACATTTTAGTGGCCCGATCAATGGTTTTCTCCACATCTCTTGGTCATCTGGAGCGTGTGTGTGTGTGTGTGTGTGTGTGTGTGTGTGTGTGTGTGTGTGTGTGTGTGGAGGGGAGGGCAGGAAGGGGGTGTTGAAACAAATGCCCAGATCTGATGGGCATATAGAGGAAGAATGGATCAGCCTATTTGGCCACTGGCTGGCTACTGGAGCCCAACAAAACCATCTGCTAGGAGAGAAACGGTGGAGGGGTGGAAGGAAGGAGGAGAAAATCGCCTCCCTCCTTCCCTCCCTCCTTCCCTCCTTTCCCCCCAAAGAGCTCAGCTTAAAGCCGCTCTGTAAACTAGGAAAGATGTTTTAATTAGGAAGCAAGTTCATGCACATCTCATTTAAATCACTTTGATGAATAGCTCCGTCTGAATGGCCTGTGTGCACTGAAATAAAAGGACTGATGCTATTTGAAACAAAGGTGTTTCCTTTGGTTCATGTTTTGTTTTCTCACCTCACCTCGTGTCTCCTAACCCTGATCATTTCAATTCACAGGATGAACACCATTTTCCATTTACTTGGTATTTAAATGTATTTAATCTAATGCACATTTGGTCACACAAGGACCCTGGAACACCCATTACAGTGTAATGATCACATGTAGTAAGAGGAAACAATAGTAGGTTAAATTACGGGCTTCATTTTATTGTTGATTTCATTGTTGGTAATAAAAGAATGCATCCTTTTACATGCTCTTTATTCTTACACATAATCCATAAGTTAAGGTGTTGCCCACAGCAAAGCAAAGTCTACAGAGCTGCTAAATTGGTGAATCCATCTTTACACTGCGTCGGCTTTATCGCAGTTTGTCCATAGTTTGGAGATGACCTGTGTGTCAGCGTGTGTCTGCAAGAATCTATTATCAGTTCCTATTCCTCATTAAAATTCTAACTCTGTAAATATTTTCCAAGCACGTATAGAATTCCTTGAATATATTCAAGCTGAGTTTTCAGTGTGTACATTGTGGCCCTCAGAGGAAACAGGTGATAATTCTCATCACTGAAAAACAGACATAATTACTTCTATGAAGGAGTCAGGAAGTGCAGCACTGACTTTGATCAGCCACCGACACATCCGGCACAATTTTTTTTTTTACAAAATGTACAAAAATGTGTCCTTTTACCTGAAGCTCAGTCCGATCAGCTGCAGCTCAAACACCTTGGGCCTGAGCTGAACAACACTTTGCTAACACATTCATGTTCTCAGTGTCTGTTTTCACACAGAGGGCAATGTGGTGACATTTACCTACACAAATGTCTTTATTACCCACAGTCAGCTCTTTAGTGACTCTACCACAGTCACCTGATTTTGCATTTATGCTCTTGAATCTCCATTGACAATTAAAACAACCTTTCCACAAGAGCTGGTGGAAAGTGTTTTGATTTCACTGCTGTGGATTTTTTTTGGCCTACATCCAGAGTCAGGATGTACACAGGACAACACGCAGCAAACCTAAGATTTCTTAGAAGACTCTTGAGGTGTAAGATGCTCAGGTGACTTCAAAATGATAAGGCTCTTCTCATAGCTTTTATTTAAAGAACTGATGCTGCAAAAAATACTCTCAAATTTGTCTTTTTCATCCAAAACCTGGTTGATACAGTTTTTCATATTTGCACCTGGTATTCTTATAAAAAAGTTGTTGGTGTTTTTAAATTTGTTTCTGCATGAAATAACCAACTACTTACAGCTAATCCTTCAATGATCTATATATATATATATATATATATATATATATATATATATATATATATATATATATATAGCTCTGAAATCAGATTTATTACAGTGTTACAATACAAAATATAGATGTTAGATTTCAGACAGACTAAAATTATACAGTGACACTGAGTAACTGTGGATAATCAGGGACGCTTTAACTCGTTCATCAAGGAGCAGTAACCAGCAAAATGAAAGCGCTCAAAGCACTTTCTCTGTCAAAGTTCAGTTCTCTTAATTGTAAATAAAACCACTTTTGCGGCTGTATTTCTTTAGTTCTTTTTCTACTGCTCCAGACACCAGGCAGTGGATGGCGCACAGCCAACATGACAGCACAGTTTTAGCAATTAATGCACAAAGATATCAGTGAGTGAGAGCAAATAATTTCACATAAACCACCAGTCCACCAAGCACAGCCTGATGATACCCTCTGGAATATCCCATCCTAACATATGCCTAATTGTTTACAACTGCTTGTTTACATAAATACAAAATGCTGCAGGGGAGGAGGGATGGAGGGGGGAGAGAGGAGAGAGGGTGGGGGGAGTAGAGGAGGGTTTAGAGTCAGTACACTATCAGACAGAGCTGGAGAATTAATAACAATTTGTGGCAGATAATTACTTATCAATTAAAGCTGTTATCCTGCCTAATTAGGCAACGTTCATTAAATTCAGCCAATTTAAACCTTAATCAAAGTTAGCAGGGCCTGACAGCAGAGTGAGAGTCAGTGGGGGAGCACCCCCCAGTGGAGAAGAGGGGAAGGAGAAGCCCCTCTGGATGTGTGTGTGAGGCAGTTTTGTCTATTTTTATTCAGTGTTTTATTTAGTGTTCCTATAAGAATGGGTAACTTTTCCAGTTTTATAAAGTTATTATTATTATTATTATTATTTGTGGAGTAGTCGCAGTAGTGGTATTTTGTTACTATATATTATCATTTTTTAGGCATAAATATGAACACGGTTGGGTGGAGCCTTTTGTTTTTGAATATGTGTATATATTTATATATACTGTGTGTTAGAGTAATTTATACAAAAGCACCAGAACTTATGAGCTACTCATACGTTTGTGTGTATATACAGCCTAAAAGTCAGTCATCAAGGAATTAAATAGATGTACTGATGTAAGAAATACAACAGAACAACCTCTGAAATGCAGTGGAGTATGAGGATAAAGAACTACCAACTGGAAATACATAGATACAGTTTATGCATGGCCAGATTAACACAACCGGAGCCCCGGGGCCAAAAGTGAGCTCCTGTGCCCCCTAACTAACTATAGCTGTTAAATAAATGTATAAAAGTACAATATTTCTGTTTGACATGCAGTGAAATACAAGTATGAATATTATGAAGTGTAGTTGCTGAAGACCTGAATACTTTCCACCACTGATCAGCTGATTTTGTTTTAATAAATCATATTTTCATACTACACACCCCCTCCCCAAAAAAGTTCCAATGAATTAAATTATCATCTGCCACACAGTTAACCTGGGGCTTCTGGGCCTCTGGCAGTTTGAGGTTCATACACCAGTCACTGCTTGGCACCTCAAAATTTACGTACGAGTACTTGCGTGAGTACATGTACTGAGTTAGTGGAAGTTGTAGTAATAGTATAAGACATGTGCAAAGAACTCCTTTACTGATGTAAAATAAGTGATACCATAATACCACATGAAAATATATGCATGTATTCAAAATGACCTGCAACATTAAGTACAAAATGATCATCAGCAAAAAATAGCTGTCAAAGTATCAATGGTAAAAATACTCATCATGCAGATTATTACATATTATCGCTGTTGTTGATGCAGTAACGTAAACAGGCAAAGTATCTAATTTTAATTGTTTATATTCTGTTTCTTTGGTCTATACAAAAGCATCACATCTTGTTTTGTATGTAAAACCTTAATCTCTAAATTAATACAGTTGTCAAATAAATGAGGACAAAGTATTTCTTTCATATTTGCTTCTGAAATGTAGCAGTGTAGAAATATAAAAGAGCAGAAAACAGACAGAGGTTAACTACTTGAGGACAAATGTCCTTTTATTTATCATTTATCTATTCAAAAGCTTAAAAAAAAAACCTACACTCAGGCACACAATGACTCCAGGTTGAACAGCCGCCTTCACCCTCTGGCCTATCACCTCTCATTTTAAAGCCTTCACTTCCAAGAACTGTTGTGGCCAATTGACAACAAAGCACAAGCTTCTCGGGGCGTCTCGGCACGAGGAACGAGTTAATTAATATTGGCTCCTGTTTGGTCTGGTTAATGAATGAGTGAATTATGCACCTCTGGGACACCGCCTCCCCAATCGCTTTAAATTATCCCCCACACCCCTCTTCCAACATTGTCCTCCAATTTCCCCACTCTGATCCTGCACTGATGGGGTCCCTGTCACCAACCACACCAACACACACACACACACACACACAGACCGAGGCTCCATCTGTCTGTCTTTGTCCTGCTCTTGTGTATTTTAGTTCATTGTCTCTAGCACATTTATTGACGTCTTTTTTTTTTTTTTTTTGGATTCAATGCTTCTGTTCGACCTCGCATCATAAGCTCATGGTGGCAAATAACTTCCATCCCATTAACTCGTTTGAGAGGGAAGGCTAGTCAAACAAAGCTTGGCTGCAATCTGATCCTCCCTCTCCCTCTCTCTCCCTCTCTCTCTCTCACACACACACACACACATACACACACTCACACTCAGTCACGTTGGTCAGAGAGGGAAAAAAAGAGATCCATATTATTTGCATTAAAAGCCTCGCACCGTGAAATTCATTTATAATTACAAAGTGGGGTGCAGTGTGTGTTATGCAGATCAGGGACATGTGTGTGGACTGAATCGCTCTCAGATTGGTTATTTTGTGATATGCTAACATGGATGTATGGTGACAGATTGCAATTATCCCGTTATTGTAATTGTCAAAGTCAATTCACTGCAGGCTGAGTGCAGGCTACATGAAAAAGACCAGGATTTACACATGACTGTCTGGATTTGATTGTCTTTTTGACCCTCAAATAGAAATAAGAAAAAAAAAAACAAAAAAAAAAACACGAAACACACGGCTGCTGTCAGGCTGTCACCTTAGATGACAAGATGACAATCTGCAAGTTGCTCCCAAATTAGGACTGTAATTGACGATTAGCCTTAACTTGACGATTATATAATCATCAGTGATGTGTTATGTTTCACTTTTATCCGTTATGAACTGAACATAAAGTATATGTTGACTCTTTTTGACACTATTTGACACTTTCATTGTCGAATATAATATGAGTGTAGCATGTATGTGTGTGCGGAGGAGTTCATGGTGAATCTAGGGTAAACTGCCCCTAAAATATCTTATGGCATCTTCACTTACTGTATCCTCTGCTGGTCCTCATGGATCTCCAGCGCCCCCTTGTGCTGAAAAGACACTGTGCAGGTCTTTAAACATGATGCCAATCTGCATCTCTCTGTGCACAACACGCAAATCTGTGTGCCCCTGCAGTCATGGACAATTCTAAATGATGAAACAGAAGCACATTACACTATCACATTCTCACTATCGCCATCATTAAATATACAGTATATAAATATCTAAGTTCTAAAGTTCATTGGTTTGTTTATTTTGCCACTATGCTGGTTACTACTTAAGATGACATGGCTAAATTGAGGAAGTCGGATGCTGGGATAATAATGAGCTGTTGCCTCCATGTTCACATCAGGTACTTAGCACAAAGCAAGCTGGATAGATGGCAACGTCAGTATATTTTGCACAGAGATCCAGATACTAATCAGTACTACTGCCTGGCCTTTTTTTTTGATGTGAGAGTAGTTTGTAGTCATTTGATTGAACACACCTTTAGGAAAAGGTACCATGCGAACACAATATAAACCAAAGTGATACATTTCTTAGTTGGACCACAAGGCTCCTCTACAGGACAGGGCCACAAGGTTATGTATAATACATGTAATGAAATCACCATACAATAAACCTGCAGGGCTTCTGCGGACTATGAAGGTTTGGGTAATCAAGACCCTTTCTTTATTTATTTGGTTTATTTGTAAGGCACAGGTACAGAAGACCACTGACAGTTGCAGAAGCAGTGTGTGTATAGCTGAAGCTAATCTCTAACACCAGTGCCTTGATGGGTCAAGTAATCGCTAACAGTGCTGTGGCTCCAAACTGTGGTCAGGCGTGTCCTGTTTGCTTTAATTATCCTAGAGATGTGTCTAGAACTTGACTGGAGTCCAGCCGTGGCAAATTGAACTGATTAGAAAGGTACATAGCTGTGAAGGTCCCACACTTCATCCTGCATGTCGGGACAAAAACCAAGATATGAAGTCCTACAGGAATTCTCGAGGGGACTGTAATTGCTTACTCAAAGCTTCAATTGATGCCAAAGGAGCAATTTTGTAAAGTACTGCATTAAAGGTCTAAATATTTTAGTAAATGAGACTTTAAAAAAAAATCTTTTATACATTTGCCAAAAATTCTAAAAACATGCTTTCACTTTATCACTATTACTGAGTGCAGATTGATGGGCACATTTACAACTAAATCTACAACACGAGGTGTGCAAAAAGTGATGACACCTTATTATTAATCTACTTAATGAAGCTCTGTATGAAACTACCCAGGCTGCCAATTAGCTAAGGTTAGCATATGGCCTGGAAACAGGAGGAGCAGCTAGCAAGTTTGGTAACAACATCTATAGGAGCACAGCTAAAGTTCTGTCTGTAACAAACAAGTTATACATTCGTTTAATTTTTACAGAAGACTTTAAAAAAATAAATTAAAAAAAATCACCTTTTAATGTCAAGTTATGTGCCAAACTATGAGAGAGCGGTATCACTCAGGAAGCCAATGAGCCTATTTATCTAAAGGTGAAACTATCCCTTTGGTAAGTCAGGTTAAAGTTATTTCAGTTGCCATTAACAAGTGGGAGAGGGGTGGTCAGGTAACGTTTTCATTCAAGTGGCCTTTTAAAATATGTTTCCCTCATGTAGCCCAGTAAAAACAGGAAGACAAAGGAAGCAGCACTTTGTATTACAGGACATTTTTTAAGGTGGATAGTTAGACAGGTATTCAGCGGAGTGTCGCAGGGGATTGGCTGAGTGTGGTGGTGGTGGTGGTGGTGGTGGGGGGGGGGGCACAGCTGAGCGCACCTGCAGCCACTTCTCCTTGATTAAGCCCCCCTGAACCGAAGCACACGGGCCGCCTGTGCTGCCCGCTGCCATGGCCGAGTCCCGGAGGGTCCCGCTGACCACTTTGTCCTGTGATGCACCTTCATCCTCTAAGAGCCAGAAGTCTCCTTCAGCGGTGGAGCGGGGGGAAGGCACCGGTTCAGACCGGGCTGCTGACACCGACACGGTCCGGCTGGTCCTCACGTTGTTTGAGCCTGATGAGCGGAGCTTCCCGGAGTTCAGCTACAGCCAGCTCACTGACAGCACGGTGGGCTTATCCTCTGCTCAGACACCGCGTCCTTTACTGTTGACCCAAATATCCTGCAGGGAAAGAAATTCCGATCCAAACCAGTCAGTATTTTAGGGGCCATGCTTTTCGCAATTAGCAGGGAATTGTAGGGCTAATCTGTGCCGACCTTTTTATTTATTTAGTATTTATTTATTTAAAGGGGAAAAAAAAAATCACCGAAGATTTGCTGTAAAAAAATGTTAAGATACTTTCTCTTTCCGTTTTTCTTATGTGAATGTCACATCAAAACTAATTGACCACTTGGAACACAAATTTTTAAGATACAACTTGTGATTGGTGTTTGTCATTATTTTACTTTATTCATAAGTAATCAAATTAAAATGTCCAGGCATTTCTGCCATATAGGTTCATGCCCTGTGCTGACCTTGTTTAAAGGTCCCATATTGTATAAAGTGAGATTTCCATGCCCTGATTATAATGCAAGTCTATGGTCTGTTTTTTTTTTTTTTTTTTTTTTTTAAATACTGTAACAATATCACAGTGCTCAGTCCACAGAGAAACGCACATAGCCCATATTCAGGAACTGAGCCTTAAAACAAGCTGTCAGGACATCTGTAACTTTGTGATGTCACAAAAAAAGCAGTCACTGCTCTCAGCCATGCTCCAAGCCCAACCTGGACCCACCATCCAACATTGCAGGATTTGGTAACTTTTAGTGTTTACCTGAAATCTACTATATTTTCATTCAATCACCCAGAAAACAGTCAGCCAATCAGAGGAAAGGCTCAGAGCCTCTCTTCTGATTGGCTCACTAACTTGCCGTTACTAGAACTCCAACAGACGGAAGCCTGAGAGAGGAGATGTAAAACTACATTGACATGGTTTTTGCTACTTAAAACCACAAATATATCTTATTATGGATGTCAAGACTACAAATAAAACACAGGAAAAGTTCAAATGTGGGACCTTTGAAAATATCTGACTGGGTAAGTTTCGCCTTGTTTAAATATTTAAACTTTTTTTTCCTCCCCAATCTGTTTAAAAAAACAAACAAATGATTTCACAACAATAGTGGATTTAGACATTCCACTACTTCGAAAACTGTCCAAAATTAGTGGTAAAGTGTGTAAAATGTAAAGGTTCATATAAGACGTTACTTTTTAGGTCACCCACACAAAGGATAAAGGTCCACTGAGCAAATACAAAGAGGACGAGAGGAGAGAGGATGATGAGGTCGCTGCTATTGCAAGGAAATTGGAGGAAAAATATGTGAGTAGCTTTTTTTTTTTTTTTTTTTTTTTTTTTTTTTGCAAACCTGACCCTCTAGTTAAATTAAGGTTTTCCTTTTATTCTTGGTGTTTTTGATATTAGTTGAACAATGTACTAAATAGATTATTTTATATTTTACTGAATCTCTTTGAACAAAAAGTCTTCATCATAGTGGTGCCATGCAAATGGAAAGATCATACTTTTGCATCCTCTCACTGCAGGGTGGCAAACCCACGAAGAAGAAGGATCGCATTCAGGACCTGATTGATATTGGGTACGGTTATGATGAAGAGGATTCTTTCATCGACAACTCGGAGGCTGTGAGTCCACTGCTAAGTCACACCTTTGAATTTCCCCAGACGTGTTATCAAGTCATATTATTTGACATTTCTTATATCAGCATCTTAGTTATGTTGAACAGACAGTTTTCACACACTGTACCTAGGCCTTGTTTTTTCCCCTGTAGTAATTAGGAATTTTTGGCTTTTCATCAGTTTACCTCACTCACCACTGACCAGACCTTTTCTTCTTGAACAGTGACTGATAAGGCAGTTCACTACAAAGCAAGTTATTCCAAAAAAAAAAAAAGGCTCAGACAAAATTTCCTCTGCTCATGTTTTCTTTGGCTGTTTTTAATCTTTCTTATTGATGAAAATTATGTAATCTAATGATAATATCGCTTCTGGCTGGTCTCTGTAGTATGACGAGTTTGTTCCGGCCTCCATCACAACTAAATTTGGCGGATTCTACGTAAATTCGGGCGTGCTGCAGTTCCGCCAGGCTTCCGACACTGAGACAGAGGACTTCGAAACAGAAGAGAAAACACTTGAGCTCTCAAAAGTAGGTGGTGCGTCAATGTGAAGCATCGAAATGGATGATTTGTCTCTCAAGTAGCAGACTTCAGTTTAAGAAAATGTTTTTCTGCTATTTCAGAAGTGACTGAATTCCAAAACTGTTCTTTGCACCAGTGTTTTGTGTCTTGAAAAGGTTTCAATTTGATTAGATTTCTCAAGCGTATCTTGTAAGAAATAATGCCTTGGATTGCACATTTGTAGAAACGTAAACTCAATGGTGGACAGGATAAGCCAAAGAAGAAGCCGTGCGTGGCGGGTGAAGAGATGAAAAGCAAGATGGATCCTAAATCAAGGTGAGGCCGACCAAAGTAATATTACCTTTTGTGTAAAGTCTGACACTGATGCTCGAACATTTGATTGAATGTGATTGTCATAAGCGTAATGATCTTGTAGCACTTTGTCTGAAACTGGACCGAATGACGACATGATGATGAAGAAGAAAAAGAAGAAGAAAGCTGTGGGCACGTTAAGTGTCACAAGCATGCTGAAAAAGTTTCAAAGAGAGAAGGAGAAGGAACGACAGAAAATGGAGAGAGCAAACCAAAGGGCAGTAGGGATCATGGGTGTACCCACAATCCCTCTGTGCCCAGCAGACGCAGCCGGCGGTGGAGGCTCAGGACTGACCGACCCTCTTCTCAGTTTGATCGGGTCGACCAATGACCACGCTCTTATCCAAGCAGCCAGCACAGAGGACTTTGATATTGATTTGGTCTCTTTATTAGATGCCAGTGAAGAGACTTCGTCACCAAAATTAGTTCCTCAACCTGCCACAGAGACGCAGCTTTTCCAACCCAAAACAAATAACCATACTCTCACTCAAGCCCAACCTCCACATACAAAGACTGATTCCCAGCCAAAGACTCATCCAGAACAAATCCAGCTCCTGCCAGAAGCCAGTTCTACCTTACCACATCCATGTGCCCCGCTACCAGAGCGACTTACCCCAGCACTGGAGGACAGCATTAGAAAACTCATGGCAGTAAGGTTACATTTTGATATTTATATATGCTGAAATGAAGATGTTAGTGTGTATGTGTCAACTGTAAACAGACAAGTGCAGGATGGTTGCACAGATGACGATCACTAATTTTTCAGGCTGCCAAGACCTTGGAGGGAGAGTCAAAATTCAAGTTCTTCACTCCGGAAATCAACTCGATCCTGCTAGAGTGAGTAATCCAACACCAGAGCCAAAGAAAATGTTGTCTTAAGCAGGGATTTACTGGAAGCCTGTTTCAAACCACAATCGACAGCAAAATGCCAGAAATCATGCTTGTTAAAGGTTACACGTGTGGAGAAGCACATGGTGTTGTATCATTGTATCATATTAACCAGTTTAAAGTACAAGATCAAGCTGGACTGGACTGTCTTCAAAGTTGTTGCTTCCTCAGACTGATCTAGAATCAGGAAGGTTTAGAAGGAAAGATATTTGAATACTAGAGTCCTGGACACCACAAAATGATATCTGCTAATTGTTTTTATATCCTGCCTTTCATATTTCTTGCCACACTAACAATATGATAGAAATACCCATGGTTTGTAGAGCATCTTTAACCTTGAGAGTACAAAGCTACATTCAGATACTCACACACAGTCATACTGAAATGATTCTGAGGTGCTTGTTAAGAGGGCAGAGCTGTGGCTCAAGGCTTCCAGTTGTTTGATATTAATTCATTCAGTTGTGTTATTTGCATGAGCCATCCATAGTGATGTTGAACATGGTGTTTAAGAGCATAGTTCAACTCTCTGTCTTGGTCCAGGATTGAGTTGCAGTGTCGGGAACAGGGTGGCCAGTTGCGCTCCAAAGTGTACACACACCTGTCGTCGTTCCTGCCCTGCAGCAGAGATACACTCCTCAAACGTGTAAAGAAACTGTTGGTCACACACACAGTGAGTTGAGTTGTATTTTTGTTACGGAGAGAATGGGTTGTTCAAGCATTATGTTTGTATGCGACTAACTTCTTGAATCTGACACTGACAAGAAGGAAGCGCCTGATGTGGAAGATCCCATGCAGAAACTTAAGGAGGCCATCGGCAAAGCTATGCCTGAACAGATTGCGTGTTACCATGCAAACCTGCAAGCATATGAACAACTTAAGGCTTCAAAGTAAGTTGCATATATTCTTGGCAATGAGTGAGATGGAAAAAAATTTTATTCGCATGATTTAAATTGTTGCCTTTTATTTAAGACGGATACTAATTGCCTCTAGGTGTCTGTAGCCAACAATGCTATTTGCACCCAGGGTGGATGGCCAATGTGGCTATTTACAAACAGGTTTTGGACTCTTGTGGACCACTTCAATGGTCTGTTTTAACCCAAAGCATTTTCTTTTTCTTTAAACCTAACCAGTTAAGCTAATTTTTGTTGCCTAAACATAAAACTGAATTAAAACTGAATATAATACAAGTTAATAAGATGATTAAAAATAAGTATCAACTTTTGATTTCAAACACGAGTTGAATTCTAGTCTCCTGGGGGAAAGGCCGGTGCTAAACCCCTTCATCCATCACAATCTTTTTCCCAATGAGTACTTTGTCACTCTTGTCATCTGACTTCCTAAAGTCTCTGCTATGGCAACATTTAATAAGAACCTAAGGGCAGCAGATGCTTATTACACGGTGCACTGCAACATTTGTGGCCTGTACAGCATTTTTTTTAACGGTGCAGAAAACAAGGTGCTTTTGGAGCCATTGTGTGTTCCCTAAGGGTGTAAATAGCTGAATAGATGCCATGTGATTATTCTTACCCATGTGCAAATAGACACTCAGTTTATTTAAACAATTCCTATTTAAAAACCAGCAAACCATGAAGAGGATTCTTTTTCCTAAATTTAATTTGATTAAATGTCCGAAGTGAACTAAGCTCCAACCCTGAAGTGGCTGTTTTACAGGAAACTTTCATCATTTAAACTTAATGTCAAACGTGGCTGCTATTAATTACAGCAGGCTACTCATTCTATCCATTATATTTGAAACAAATTTTTACCCACTTGCCTTGTATGAAAGGACATTTTTGTACAGGTAATAGCTGAAGACATTTGTAAACTATTATTAGATGAAGAACAGAAAATCAGGTCTGACTGCAAATAATTTTTCTTTCTTAATTTGAACTATGTCAGGGCAACAGAGGAGGGCAACGAGGGCAAACAGAGTGTGAATGCTGGCCCAGAGGACAATGTGGAGGAGAAAGGTGGGAAAAGAGGAGGTCCTAAGAAGTTGTTCAAATGGAACGAGGAGATCAGGTCAGACGTAATAAAGACCAGTACAGTGAAGTATGAGATAATTTCAAACAAATAACCTGTGTGAAAACATGAACAGAAACTGGAAATTAAGTGGCGTACTCGAGCACACGTTCTTTCTTTGAAAATCAAACCTGTAGTCTTTATCCCTGTGTAAATTTGATCATGTTTTCTCTCATGCAGGGAGTGCTTGTGTCATGTGTTACGGCCAAAGATAGAAAGATATAAAAATGAAAGGAAAGGGAGCCAGGAGATGGAGGAGTACCTCAAGACGTTGCTGGACAGTGAGGTCAAACCGCTTTGGCCGAAAGGGTGGATGCAATCCGGGTACGTGATGTATGACATACTGGTGCAAACTTGCATACATCTTCAGTCATAAAACGTTTTTCATGCTTTCAAAAGTTTTTCACATGCAGACATGCCATTTCATTTCTTTTTTTCTTTAGGGCGCTGATGAGGGAGAGCAGGAAATTATTAGGCCTCTTCGCCTCATTACCGTAAGTGCTCCAATCAGTTTAGTTCCAGCTACATGTTTAATTTTGTAACTAGCAAAGCACCAACAAATTTGACAGCTCATCAAATATCAATGAAACTGTCTTGTGTGCTCCAGAGTGAAGAAGGCCAGATCTGATAAGAAGCGGTCCTCTATCGCTGGTGCTTCCTCAATGTCAGACGTTCTCCAGGGAGCTCTGCCACTGAAAGGAGAACTCCTTCAAGAAATGGATGATGACTTTATTGAAGGCTCAGATATTTCCAATTCCATGCCACTTGGTGCTGCAAAGAAGGAGCCCACTGCCTTGAAAAATGTGGAGGGTAAAAAAGGAGGAAGAGTGACAGTGGATGCTTGTTCCACTACACCTGTGGACTCAGGCGAACCTCGGGTCAACACCACATCTGCTCCAACTCATTCACTTCTGGATCTCCTTGCTGATCAAGCACTGGCTCGAGAGCAACCTCTCAGAGTTTCCCATGAGCTCCTAGCAGCAGCTGTTGCAAAATACAAACATTCAATTCAGCGCTGGAGCTTTGAGGGGGATACCAAAAATCCTCCTCCACCTCTTCAGTCCAGCCCAGTTAGCGGGGTATGTCAGGTTGTTCATCCACGGCTACTGCAGACAGGAGACTTTGCCGGGCATGTGGATGCTAGCCAGGCGAAGATCATTTCTGATGATTCTGACATCACCATACAATGACCACTCCCTGTCCAGATTTACACATGGTAAGTTTTATTTACTTTTTTGTTGGTAAAACCTTGGTTATTTATTTAGAATGTTTAATACTCTACGATAATGATTTAGTGTATCGCCTGGGGTGGGGGGGCTCACGAGAGACAAATTAAAAGAATGATCAGAATCGATGCAGCAGAGGTTGAAATATCCTCACCTTTAGTCCCTAATATGGGTCATGCACATACACTGGATCCTACATTTCCCATAATGCAATTAAGACCATTCTTTCCTTAGACCTGTCCTGATTATGTTGAACTCCACAACATTAATTCCATGAGACACCTGAGCGAATCTGCTGATGAAGACCAAGGGATGTGGCTGAAAGCTCAGGAAAAGCTAGTCAGCTGATTTAAGTTGATATTATGGTGTCAAACTTTCCAAGGTCAAGAACTGACGTTTTACACTCAGTCACAGCCCAGTTTATGTCAAAGGCTGTCTGTTTAAAAAAACAGAGACACCCCCGATGTGGCAACTATGAAATCAGGGTAATTTTCTCAGGCTCTACAGTTTTCACTAAACTTATTTAAGATGACAGAATGGAGCAACCAAAATAAGCAAAGAACAGCCTGTTGTTTTTGATAAAGTTAAACCCAAAAATGTCACCCAGACATTTTTCGTGGATAGAAAATGACACATTTTGTGTTTGTCTCTTCTTTCTAGATGGGAACCGTATCCATGGAGATGAGCTGGATGCATGACAGGACTCTAACAGAGTAGTTAAATAAAATCAGCAGTGGTAAATGTCTACTCAAACAAAAAAGTCTATCAGCTAATATTAGTCAAACATTTTGTCACCGCCACAATCTAGTTCTCATTTCAAGATGTGTTGTCATTTGCTTTCCATTATTTTTAATTGTGTTTGGATCAGTACATTATTGGAGATGCAAACAAACTGAAGAGTAATACTTGTGGTTTTCATCCATGAAAGGACAAGCTGCACTTTTACCATCAAGTAAACATCTGGACATCTCACTCCTCATCTGGATCTGACAACTCAAATCTACTCAGTGAATCACTTCTGATAACCACCCTTTAACTATGACTTGTATTTGAAAACTTTTGTTTGAAATGTAAATGATTTACTTTATATTAATAAATAATAAAGATTACATGACATAGCCATTTTTATAGCCCGTGTTTTGGTGTTGGTGTGAGCTCTGGCCGGCAGGTCTGATGTCTCAGTCACATACTTTTTAAACCACAAAATTCTTCCACACATTTGTAACTACAGGGGAAACAAGTCAAAAGCAAGAATGTACTGCTGTTGGATGTATGATGGTTCATTTTAATATACAGCAACACGTGACCTCAGTGAAGAAAGACCTGGTGCTTTGCAATGTTACGTGTGGACCCCACAGTCAGGCAGCTCCATGTATGCAGGAAAAACACTAACACGGTTTTGCACAAGTTCATAAGAAACGGACAAGGAGGTAAGACTGATGACAGTATGATTGTTGATTATGTTGTACAAGATGAGAATTGGATATTTTTTCTGGATGATGTAAAATGTACTAAATATCAGAAAGTGTACCTGGGCAGGAGCTCTCACGTAGAGAACTCCATTGTTCCCCATTTGTTTTTTTTAAAAGGTTGAAGATGCAGACAAAGACAGGAATTCAAAACAAAATATGTACAAAAGAGAAACAAAACTCTGAATGTCCAAACATTTCTCACAGCAGGAGCAGTTCATCCAAACAGCCAGAGAGATGGCTCACAGACCACGCTGGGTTCTTTGAGGTTTTACAGCCAGTTAATCATCTGAATAAACAGGATGGCCAGAAGGAAATACCTATTACAGCTGTTTGCGGTTCCTAGAAAGAGGAAGAGACAAATGAATTCCATCAGTTTGGTGGACCTCAAATCTTTGCCTCGGTTTAATTTTTCTTTGTCAGTCCCCTTTTGATCATGCAAGACGCTATCATAATATACTGAAGCAACATTTCTCAGAAATTCAATGCAGATAACACAAACCTACCACTGCCACCAATGACTTCCACCTCCACTGTAAAGTTTTTCTCTCCCAGTCCTTTTGTCCAGACTGTGTATTTCCCAGCATGCTCTCTGCTTGAGTGAGTGGGCACGGCAACCACCTGCCCATCTCTGAACCATGTGACTGAGGGTTGAGGGTTTCCTCTCACCTCGCCGGTGAAGCTCTCGCCCTCTCTCACCTGCAGTTTTGTGGGAGAAGTAAGGTGTGGACCAACTGAGAGAGGGGAGAAATCACAGGTGAGAGTGGAGGAAAAGATGTTTAACACAAGGAGAGGAAGTAGTGTATTGAAAAGAGGAAATATTTTAAAGATGTAAAGAGAACCAAGAGACGTAGAGGGGGGAGAAGAGGAGAGGTTGACAATTAAAATTCTTATAGGTAAAAATTATCCATTTGAAACATATAACAAATGTTGCCAGTTTCACTCACAGAGGACTGTGGCATTGAGTTTTTGTGACATCACCACTGGAGGATGCTCTGGTCCCTCTGGTCCCAATTCCAACTTGGCTTCACACCAGTACTGGACTCCATCATCCTCTTTACTGGGCATAATGTCCATAGTGAAGATCTCAGTCACGGGTGTCTTCTCTGTGTTGTTGGACTGTAGTTGACCCAGTGCTGTTCGTCCTCTGTAGAAGGTCACAATGAGGTTCTCAATGGGAGCAACATCCTGTACTTCACACCGCAGAGTGTAGTGACGACCCTCAAACATCGGCCCAGTGTGATTAACAAAGCTGATGGCCACGCGGTCTGGAGGCTCTGTGGGGGCAGATGTACAGATCAGCCACACAGAAGAAGTTTGATGCATATTCTAACATTTCAGGAAGGTAAGATTATTAACTCACTGTAGACTATTACAGGGAGATTATTGTGGCATGGTCCATGGTCAGATAGTGCATAGCACATAGCTGTGATGTTCCACTCAGTCATGCTGTCCACACTCCAGACTAGAAAATGATCCATGGTAGCAGTAGGAGTCGCCTGGAGTTGCAAAAGGTCACAAATTAAAAAGCTGTTGAGATTCTGTTCACTACAACAGACGTTATCATCTGGATGGTAGCCTTCTAGCTTATTCGGGGCACCTTTACATTGTAATTCCACTACCACAGCCCTGCAATTAACCCTGTCTTTCCAGGTGTCGGCTGTTGGTAGGGTGCAACTCTCTTGGAGCCTTTGGGTGTGGTGCTCCAAGTAGGGGCACTTCATAGTTTTGCTAAGGAAACAATGGAAACACCAAGTGGAGTGGGTGTGACTGAGAATATCCCAGGGGAGATATTCTGAGCACGTCTAACTGGGAGGAGATCCGCGACAACCCCGAACACTCAGGAGACACTATGTTCCATCTGGCCTGGAATGACCCTGCCTGGGCTAATACACTGAGGACATGACATTTCAGCACAGTACCGTCCAATATGTCATCAGTAACTACCGTGTTAAATCAGTGTTGAATCAGCCCATCTGACCCAGTGTCAACAAAAGTTAAAGGGATAGTTTGGGTTATTTGGTGTAGGGTTGTGTAAGGTTCTTATGCAAAGTCAGTGTATTACCTGCAGTAGATTTTGATTGGCACCCTTGAAATTTGAAGAAGTAGACGCAAGTTCCTATGCTGTAAATCAGATGTTTGAGTTTGAGAAAGAGCCAAGTGTCCATGTGCTTGTGCGTAGGAATAGGTTAGTTCAGCTGATGAGAAAATTTAGTTCCAAAAGAAAGGCCTATTTGATGGCAAGATATATTCTAAGCATAGCATGCCCTTCTACTGATATTAGTTGTTTTTTTGGGGGGGGGGGGCATTTTTTTTTTAAGTGACTAAAACACTTTTTTTGCAGCTTGCCCCATCCACAGCAGCACATTACTCAGCCTCTGTGCCAGTACTCGAGGCTGCTTCTCCAAACTAGGAGCTCACTGATCCAAATCAACTGCAAGTAATACACTGACTGATGTATAAGTGCCTCACATAACCCCACTTCAAATAACCTTACTTTACAAGATGATCACTTTACATGATCATCTTGAATAAAACGGGGGTTTTGTTGCAGGAATGTTGGATTGTACAAGTACATGTGTTATTCTGTTAAATTAGCTACTTGAAAAAAAATCTAGTAGTGCATCTACAAGAAATGATAAGTGATGGGTATTTCACACTCTGGCCACCCCCAGCAGACCAGGTATCAGTGCAGTGGTCAGAGTGCGGTTTGTTGCACTTGTAACCAGACCCAAAAGTGATGTCACATGGGTCCTGGGGTACAGCAGCAGGTGAGAAATTACATAACCGGAGGTCAACAAAGACATGATCGGGGTGTTAAAGGTCCCACATTGTAAAAAGTGAGATAACCATGTCTTTTTTATTATAAAGCAGGTCTAGGTTCAAGCCATCAGGATGTCTGTAACTTTGTGATGTCACAACAAAGCAGTCCCCACCCTCAGCCATCCTCCAAGCCCAGCCCACTGGGACCCACTGTCCAATTTTGCAGGATTTGGTTTCTGAGTGTTTACCTGAAATCAACTATATTTTTATTCAATCGCTCAGAAAACATTCAACCAATCAGAGGAGAGGTTCAGAGCCTCTCTTCTGATTGGCTGACTGACCTGTTGTTACTAGAGCTCCAGAGAGAAGCCTGAGAGAGGAGATGTAAAACAGCATTAAAACAGTTTTTGATATTTAAAAAAAACCACAATCATATCTTTTCATGGATATCAAAACTTAAAATAAAACACCAAAAAAGTGTAAAATATGGGACCTTTAACATTACTGAAGTCATATATTCCACAACACTGATTCACCTACCAGGTTGCCTTCCCAACCAATAGGAGAAAAAGCCTTCTCTGTTACAGAGCAGTTAGCTGTGGCTGGGTCTTCAAACCTGGAAAGGGGGAGTTTACAATTAGTCGCAAATTTCCACAGAAACAGGGCAAAAGCACACTTCCCAAACAGGTCAGTGATAGCACTGATAAGGAAAAGGAAAACTGTTCAAAGGAAGAATATCAAATGTGTTTTCAACCAGAGTATTTTTTGACTTTTAGTGCCTGCATTTGAGCACAAATTGGGCAAAGAATCACATTTTTCTCACGTGAACGGTTCTCCATGTTTTTCTTCATCACTAGTTTAAAGAGGCATCAGCTGCTAAACAAGCATAAATAATTGCCAGAATACAAGATCATTGCCTAGCCTAAGACGGCTGGGCAAAAACGTGTACCAGATACTTGTATATCAATGTAGGCAACCCATTGCTCTCAGGACAACATGTCTGCAACTTCAAACACTCTTTACCCAGTGCTACACTCTACCTCATGTTTCTACAGGAGTGTAAATCTCCACTACTCCTAAGAAGTCACTTTCTCTTTTCTCTTTCAAGGAGGGGAAGGAAGACACATAAGAAAATGTTTTTGGAAACACTTTAATCACTGAGTCAGTGTGTCAGTGAAATAATCAGTTATTTCTGCCATACCTGACCACCAGGGTGGAGGGTGATATCGTCAGATGGCAGTGGGCTCTTTCTGCTGAGTCTCCGGAGCTGCTGATGAAGGAAGGGGTAGGGAGAGAAGCAGGGAGAGATGGGAGATTTGATGGTGAGGGGGGTGAGATTTGCAATGGAAGAAGTGGAGAAGGTGTGTACATGGAAACAGGGGATGAGGTAACTGAGGTCACAGGAGTGGTCAGGGAGCAGGAAAAGAAGAAAGACACAGTACGTCATATATAAACACTGAATACAGGATAAAACAGTGCAAGAATTACAGGGATAGTTCCTGTTATTTGATGTGAGGCTGTGTGAAGTACTTGTCTAGAGTCAGCGTATTACCTGCGGCAGATTATGATCAGTTTAGAGAAGCAGTTGGGAGCACCAGCACAGAAGCTCAGTGATGTCCTGCTATGGATGGGGCCAGCCACAAAAACATGTTTTAACCACACCACCAAACACCAAAACAAACCAATATCAGTTGAAGTGTACGCTATATGTGCTCTGTAGGTGCACTTGTGCGTAGCAATATGGTAGTTCAACAATTGAGAAAACATAGTTCCAAAGGAAAGGGCTTTTTGATGGCAAGATGAACTGCTGAAAATATTCAAAATAAAGCCTACACTTCATCTGATATTAGCTTTTTTTTTTTTTTTTTTTTAGTGGGCATTTCTTAAAGTGGCTAAAACATGTTTTTGGCTGACCCCATCCACAGGAGCACATCCCTCAGCTTCTGTGCTGGTGCTGCCAACTGCTTCTCTAAGCTGAGAGGGCGCTGATCCAAATCTACTGCAGGCAAAACACTGACTATGTATAAGCACCTCACACAACCCCCTGTCAAATAACCCAAACTATCCCTTTAAAGATTCTTGCCCCAGCAGAAATCATCATGATCAGTACCTGGTTTTAAATCCAGTTACTGAAATACAATTCTGTGTCTCTTACAATGTTTATCTTGGTGCAGCGAGCTGTATGAACTTATGAATCATTTTCCCCCGCCTTAACATAATACAGGCAAGGGTCAACTGAATTTTGCCATCTCGTGAAATAATGCTCTTTTTAGCTGATCTATTGTGAACCATTGTTTCGTGGTGCCCTGAATACACCCAGTGTGTTCCTCTGAGGAAGGAAGGACACCCTGCCCAAGTGAAAAGAACTCCCTTCTCTTCTCTGTGACTATTGTTCCACTGAATCCTGTGCTTGTTCTACTGCCTATCAGATGATCTCACTCACAGTAGCCGGCTGGTGTGTGTGTCGGCATACCAGCTGTCAAAATTTATAGTTATGTTTCCCACATGCCACTCTGCAAAATGAGTCTAATGAGACCGCTACCTGGTTATGTCTATTCAGACAGTCTCCTCTATAGAGCTAAAAAGGACTGTCAGGTTTGAATGACATCTACAGTATGTCACATCTTTTACTTGAGTAAAAGAGTCATTATGATCATTTAGAAATTCCCCAGTACAAATTAAAAACAAATCACTTAAAGCATCAACATTAACATTGTTCAGGATGGGCCATTTCACTATTAATTATATTACATATTATATTTTTAGATAATTAATATTGATGTCAACATGAAACTAGCTTTTTTATTCTGTAGCTGGTTGGACAGTTGCACAAATGTATCTGTCTGGTGGGAAATTTAATCTATGACAATGTTTCAAATTGTATAAGATAACTTTTTTTTTAAGTAGCTGTAGTTGTCAGATAAATGTAGTGGAACAAAAGGGTCAATGTTTAAGTGACATAAAATGGTAAAGTTTGAGTAGCTCAAAGTTGTACTAAGTACAGTTACTTCAGTTACTTTGTACCACTGCAAGTATTGTCATTCATCATTTATAACACACATGATTAAACATCCTTTGCTGTATTTATCTTTGGCATGGTTCATAGTTGGAGGTGAAGACCCCACCACAGGGTTTATAAAATAAATCTGATTTACTGTGATATGATGCCGGATAATGAAAGACAAAGAAGAAAAAACATATCACTGCTTATCAAAATTTTTTTTTTTTTCAGATTTTTCATGTTAAGTCAGGTTTATTTAAATAGCCCTGAATTACATATTTGCCTGAGAGCTTTACAAACTATTTAACATAGTTGGTCAAGAGACCCTCAATCCCTGTTAATCCCTCTGCTGACACTTCTGTTTCTGTCTCAAAAAAATGTCTGAAATGACAAAAAAAAAAAAGAAAAGAAAAAAAAAAAATCCCTCTCTGGTTGAACTGCTCAACAATGTTGCACAATCTGTGACGAATGGTTGCAAATACTGTACATCCCCCACAGCAAGATCCCAAGCCAAAATAAAAAGTTTACGGATTTAAGTGAGCAGCCTGTAACATCCTCTCTACCCTGACTGTTCACATGTCGCTTCGTCTTATCATCATACCTGCCCATAGCACCCGCTGTCATTTCACTCACCTGGGCCGAACAGGCGAAACAGCAGCAGCGTGATTGGCCAACCACAAGCAAACATCCTTCATCAGTTTCCCTGGCTCAAAATACCGGCTGCTGATATGACGTCTCTCTCTCTCTCAAAGACACGTTACTGGTTCTGTGATGCTGGCAGCGACTCGGTCTGAGACTTCTGAGAAAACACTGACTACTTTTAGCTTTTATGGGAGTGTGGGTGTGTATATTTGTATGTGTGTGTGTGTCTGAAACTAATAATCAGCAATTTCTTTGCTTTGGCCTCTGAAACCCACCATGGGCGTTCTCTTTTGGTATATCAAGGGAGGAAGGAAGGGAGGGTCAAGAAAAATGTAGTGAAGTGCTGAGGCATGAAGGGCAAGAATGAGAGTGTGTGTGTGTATGTGTGTGTGTGTATGTGTGAGAGAGAGAGAGAGCACTTACACAGCATTGGTAAATCTTTTGAGAATACACAACAGTAAATTCAAAGATGATGTGTTGTCACAGAGAACCCGCCTAACTCTCACTGTCATGGCCTCACACTTTGGACCCTACTGTGTATAAAGACAGGTGTGGTCTCTTTTCAGTGTTACTTCCACAAATGAGTGACTAGCTGACGAACTTAGTGGAGCGTTTAATCGTTAAAAAATGAGGGAATGTTGGCCCTGCTTTCATCAGATTTTGTTCCATGTCTGCTTGATGTGTAAATAAGCAGCTGTTAGCTGACACGTTCACTATAACATTCATAAGTTTGTGCTGCCTCTAAAGAGCCAAAAAAATTATAATTACATTTTAAGCTTTTTTTAATGCTGTGTATACACACATACAGCTGTGCAAAAGGTTTAGACACTAAGAGTAAAGTGAGGAGGTAATGATGCCATAATTCATTCTCATTTATTAAGTAACTTTATGCAAAATACAATGAATGGGGAAAAAAAAAGCCTACATCCAATCAATATTTCCTGTGACCACCCTTTAAAAACAGCACCAGTTCTCCTCAGTACACCTGCACACTTGTACTTGGCAGGTAGATTGTTCTAAGCCTCATGAGAACTTGCCCCATTTCTTCTGTGGATTTATTCTGTCTCAGTGTCTTCTCTCCTTTCATTAGACCCCAGACTGACTCCAGGAAGAGAGAGCCACGGTGAAGAAATTCCTGAGACTGCTGAGGCCCGGAGGAGGATGAACCACAACAATGCTGCACAGGAGTTCAAGAAAACAGATGCACAGGTGCAGTAGATGCTAAATCGTGTCTCAGACGCAAAATGGCCACAAAGAGGAGCAAAATTATTATACACTGACAAAAAATGACCAAAAAATACCAAGAGGTGCAAAATAAATACGGAGACATGATTGACCACAAGGTGACGTAAAACAACCACAAACACAAAATGACCACAAAGGGGCATAAAATATTTTGCTAATAACTCTCAAGGTTTTACTTATGTAACATAAGTTTCATAATAGTGCTATATAGTTTTATGTTTATGTTTTTAATTGTCATTGTTGAGCATTTTATTCTAGATTTTATTTTACTGTAGTTCTGAATTTTATATGTTGTTTTCTTTTACCACATAAAAAACTTTACAACAATGGTGAGATATTGTTCAAAAAAAGCAAGTAAGTGGATCTTTAGTTAAGATTCCTTTGGTAAGAGTCAAAGCAGCATGTAGTCATGCAGATAGTTTGGGTTTTATTTGCTGCTTCGATCAGAATTTGAACAGAAACAAAATTGCATTCACCTCCATCATATTAGGATAGAAGCACAAATGAGGCTAAATTAGTGAAAAGTGAAATTAGAAATAATAGATGTCTCTAGAACTGCCAGTCACCATGTCCTCTGAGGCAAATCCATACTACTGAGGTGACAAAAACATTATCTTTTTTTTAATACCAGAAAGTAATAAAACATACTTTAACACAAAGAAGTGACAAAATAAATTGTAATATTATTTTGTAATTTAAAACGTGATCTAGATGCAGAGAGCTCTGCCCCACGTTTACACGGGATTTAGAGGATCCAGTGAAGTGGGCTGTCACAACCACAGAGCCTCGCTGTGCCTCTCTTCTCGGCACAGCGTCTCTTTAGTCCAGCACCAGTTTGAGAAACGCCTCAGTGTGGACAACATAATTCATTCAACCTGTTTCCCGTTGTAACAATAAGTTTGTATATAACGTCTTAATGTGTCGTTATAGCGTGGAAAACATCTTGTCATAAGATGAACTTTCCACGGGCCACTTCCTGACTTCTCTCTGGCGCAGCAGTGCCAGCCAGGCTCTGCGCCCTCAAACTTTCGTAAAACTTCCTGTTTGTCGGCTGGAAAACGAAAGTAGCCCCGCTTTACATTTCGACCATTTCCTCTGCTTTATCTGAAGGCTGTGGCTGACACGGTGAGTCCTTTTTGCGGTACTCTATGAAAACCTAACCCCCCCCCACCCCTCGTGGTCCAGGTCGCGGTCCTGGCTCTGGTGGAGTGCGGCCTGCCGACGCGCCGGTTCCGCACTCAGAGTTGGTGAAGCGGTGTGAAGAGCTGCAGACGCCGGGGCTGGCGGCGGGCAGCCTGTCGCCTCAGACAGGCTTTCACACATTATGTTTCAGTACTTTAATGCTGGCTGTTTTATATCGTGTAGTTAGCTCTTCTCCAGGCTGCATGGTCTGTGACCCGGACACGTCCACTCATATTAGATCATAAGCCCGTGTCTGTTTACTGCACTTTACACATCTGGGTGGGAGTCGTTGCCACAGGCCAAGGACCAGCTGATTCCTGATCAGGTGTACAGATCTTGAAGCCATTAATGTTGGTGCCATTTCTCAGAAGTAGGCTAAACATTTATGAAAGGTTTCTGTACTGTAATTAATGGCTTTACCAAAGTCCGTGTAGAAACAACTTTAACATTTACACCTGCAGAAAGACTTTTAAGAAACTTAAAGGTATGATTTATTTGTAATGTAGTTGACTGACTAACATTTGTTGATTGCATTTTATTTAGTGAGAAACCTGTGAGAGCCTTATCAGCTACTGACTACTGCAGGCTCCATGTCTCATTATAGAGTGACGCCCATTTCCAGCATATGATATATAAAGATATGACTGACTAGTCCATTGGAGGGGGTCTTCCTGGTGAATCTAAAAAGACATGTGTGAAGCTGGAGAAGGATTTTCCATATCAAGGCAACCCAAAAGTTCTCATTTACATTTACAAGTGATCTGCATCAGCAAAATGATTTGTTAACTAGTAATAAAGCCATCAGCCACAGCTTATAAAGCCTTCATAAAAAGTGGTATTGAAAAAAAAAAACATTTGTCACTATATATCACTTTACATTTTGATTTAAAATGGGATTCAGATGCAGTTTTTTAAAATCAGGACAATTTATTTATGGTCTTGTTGTCGGAGTTAAAGAGGAACTTAATATTAAAGAGATTTAATTGTGGTCTGCTGCAGCACCAGAGCTTTTATGATACCACAAAATGCTTTGTTCCATCTTCCTCCTCTTAATAAATTAGTCCTTATTAATTAATGAACTACACATGACATTATAGAAATGTGTCAACTTCCTTGTTCCCAGCAAGAACAGGCGTAAAAGGAATGTGACAGTTTGGAGGATACATGCCTTTGCTTTGCTGCCAAGAGTTATATGAGAACATCAATACCAGCCACTGTATCTGTTCAGTATGAAGCTGGAGCCGGCAGAGGGTTAGCTTAGCCTAGCATAAAGACTCGCAAGAGGGGGAAACAGCTATCCTGGCTGAGCTAAACCAAGTCCACCTACCAGCACCTCTAAAGTTCACTAATTAACACATTACCTCATTAATTTAATCTGTACAAAAACAAAAGTGTAAAAATGACCAGTGACTTAGAGACGGCAAGATTCCCAGAAACCTCTGCCTGGGGGTGCCATGGGGCTGATTAACAGGAAAAGATTTGTCAACAAATTTGAGTTGCCTAATATTGATGTTAAAAAGCATTTTATTCAGGCAAAGTAGCTCAAAAGAAACATTGCTGACTTTTTGAGATTGTATGTGAACAAATTCATATGAAAATATCTTTAATTTTTAAGCAAAAATGCTAAAACATTGTGTGTTTCAGCTTCACAAGTTTTCTTAGTCTCTTGTGATAGTAAAGTAACAAACCGAGCTATTTAGGTGTGTCGTCTTGGCCTCTGGGAAAGTGTGATGGTCATTTTTCTCTATTTTTGGACATTATATAGATGCAATGATTAATCAATTAATAATAAAAAAAATCTGCAAATTATTCTATAATAATAATAATTGTTACTTGTGGCCTTAGTCCAGCACAAAACTAATGGGGGAAACTAATTGTCCATCCTCTGCCTGTTCAGTGAGCAGAAATGGCGGTTCCAGAGCTGCTCTTGGATACTCTGGATGGGATGAATAATGCTGATTTCGGAAAGTTTAAGTGGTACCTCTCCATAGACGTCTTGGACGGCTGCAAACCAATTCCTGTGTCACGTCTGGAGGACGCACCCCGCACAGAGACTGTGAGTAAGGTGATTCAGACCTACGGTGAGGAGTTGGCCGTGAGCGTCACTCATGAGGTCCTGAGGAAGATGAACATGAACAATGCTGCACAGAAGTTAAAGAACGCATACGCAGGTGCAGTGGATGATGACTAAAATTACCTGTGAATCAAAGTAACCAAAACCAGCTTCTGTCCAAACTTTGTTTACACCTGGCTTTACTGATTTTCTTTACCTTTTCCATCTCCAGGGGGAAAAACAGCAGTACCCTCCACCTCCTCCTCTGCTGCAGCACCTCTTCATTCTGCTCCCGCCCCACTGTCCGCTCAGCAGGGAGGTGTGGTCATCGCCCCGACAATCAGTGGTTCCACCACTGGATCAGTGAATATAACCATCCACAAAGCATGATTTGTGGATGGTTGAAGCTGTTTTTACATCTCACAGATGCACGAGTTCAAAATAAACAACAAAAACAAGCAGTGTGGCCTGCACTTTTTTTCAACACTACACTATCAAGTCGTTCAATATTAGTATTTCATTGAACCCTTTGTGCTCACAGAGATTACTATGAGGACTTAGAATAAAAAACGTATAAAGTTATAATCCAGAGGAGTTCAGCTCTGTGCATGAAACGCAGTATATTTTATCGAGTGAAAGGCACAGGTGATGCAAATAATGTTAACCATGGCTCTCTCCTTCAAATCCAACAGTTCAGTAAACTAATCCTGTGACTCAGGCACATTTAAAACTGTTGATCCTGGGATTTAAGCAGCTCCGTCATATCTGCATTAGTGTCAGCAGGTGGTTGTCGTCTCCACCTGTGCCAGCAGGTGGCGCTATACAGGCACATTGATGTGACCTCCCTAGTGGACCATGAGGTTTCCAAGTTAATGTATTAAGCATCCATTTCTTGTTTAGTGCTTGAGCTGTTGTTATCAATCTAGTTCAGTAACTGGGATGGAGTAAATGTGAAGCTGAATGCTGTTTTTATGATTTATTTGAATTTGAATGAATTATCAACATTTTTGCAAACAAACAAACAAACAATAAACAAAAAAAATTATCTATAAATCAGCTAACTGAAGGAGCCTCTAGAAATAATGATACTGTGGAGGTCAGTGGGACCCAGAAACAAGTCTATGCCCAGGGTATGAGGCTAATCTGACCATTGCTTTTGCTCTTATTAACGAAGTGTGACTAGCAGTAATAATTGATTTATTAACCATTAAGGAAGACATTAATTATAGCCCTTTATAAATGGTGCCTTATCCAAAAGTGGTGCTGAACATGAAATAAAACTATAGCTTGTGTCAGTATCTTTCTTTCGTGAAAAATAAATTCATAAATCAATAAACAATAACTTAAGTTCCACGTGTCAAACATGTTTGATGTGTGCTGACAGATTTCATATGACGTGGAGCGTTGGTCACATGAACACTTTCAACCGGAAGCTTACAAACCATGTGACCAAATCTAGGACAACTCTCACAAGGTGTAGTCAGGACGTTAAAAGTAAAAACCTCGATTTCTTACCAAAAAGTGCACGACTGCTGGCTATTCGTGTGGACGGCTTTTATAATTAACTTCTTAATTCACTTTTATAACTTACACTTTTCCACTGTAGTGGCTTCTGCCGAGCGGGAGTAGAAGAACCAGAAGAGTAGAGGCTAATAGTTGCGGGTAACGACGTAAGCCTGCAGTGCGTGACGTTGTTGTCCGAACCTTGCTCATTGTTTTGTTCTTGATTCGAGACCAGGAAGCGAGCTCTATCTGCCGTCTGTAAGCTAGCTGTTACCTTGCGCGATGAAATCACAAAATAATAGGGAAACATAACATTAATGGTTATGATTTGATAACAAACGACGTAACATTAGAGCCGATACACTGAATATACTCACCTCGTATACTGTTGAGTCTGCTATCTAGCTCGCTGTTGAGCCATCTGGCAGGATTGTCGCTCGCCAACATTAGCAGTTAGTTACCGCTAGCAGGTTGGTAACTAGCCGGTGATGGCTGTGGCACAGAGAGGCTGTGTTGTGGCTGGGTACTTACTCCTACTCCTGCTGGCTGGGTGCAAAGCTAGGATACACAAGCTCACCCTGGAGGTAAGTTGAATATCTCTCAACCTAGACCGATGCTAGCTTGGGAGCTAACGGAGAATGTTTAGCTGTTTGGAGTCGCTTTATTAAGCGGCCAGTGTGCCTTAATTAGCTTTAGTGACATACCATGACCCAAACGTGGTGTCCTGCTGTGACAGTGTAAAACTTGGTTCGAAGTAAAGTCTTAATAAGCACAAATTATGAGAATGAAAGGAGCGTATTTGTGAACTGAAGCTGTATCTAAGGGGGTTGCACAACTGCTCATCTCTTCCTTTTTTATTTGCTCTTCTGTCCCACAGAATGAAACTCGGTCTTTCATCGACCTCAACAATTTTGGTTTCTATACTAATGGATCACTGGATGTCAACCTGACTTCTCTGCGTCTACCAAGTGATCCGTCTGTGAACTACAGCACTTACCCGGTAAAGAACTGTGTTTTCAGATCAAATTGTAAATGACTTTTTTTTTTTTTTTTTTTTTTGAAAAGAAGCAAATGCAACCATCTGAAGAAAAAAACTCCTCAAATGTACTGTTACTTTTTATTTCATGAATTTAAAAATACAAAAACAAAAGTTTAGGGACCCTACTTGATTAGTACAAAAACAACATACTCTTTGCCAGTTGTTAAGCATGAGGGTGGAAATATTCTGCTTTGGGATTGTGTTTCCTTTATCACCCAGTGATGCAGGTAAGATTTCACAGATAAGCAAATTCTAGATGCAAATGTCCTGCAGTCAGTCAAGAAACTAAAAGTGAAAAGAGGCTTGCTTCAACAACAGGACAGTGATTGAAAGCTTGTTTCCAAATCCACCATCCACCTTATGGAAAGTCCCTCACAGTCCCCTGACCGAAACGTCATCGAAAACCTGTAGGTAGATCTTAAACATGCTGTGTGCACAAGACAGCCTAAACAATGTCTCACATTTTGAGGTGATCTGCAGGAAGAGTGGATGAACTAACAGTGCATTAACATTTATAGAAAGGCTCATTTTTAATGCCTGCTTGCCGCAGGGTTTGCATTTACCCACTTGATTACTATAATGCATTTTCAGCTGCCACCCCCATAAAAACAAAAACAAAAAAAAATTACTCTCAAATTTCAGCTCATTCGAAACTCTGCAGCTCAGCTGTTGACCAGAACCAAGAGAGGAGAGCGCATTAGTCTAGTTTTAGCTCCTCTGCACTGGCTGTCAGGGAAGTCAGCTTGCTAAATATGTTTACACTAAAGCTCAAGAAATTGATGGAAATCTTCTTTTGCACTATGCTTCACACTTATAAATGCTGGGTCTTACTTGATTATATGAATTCTCTGTATTCTATTTTTAACTTTATTTTATTATTATTTAGTAGGTTCTGTTTTCCATCTTATGTAATGTATGTATTAAATTTTCATATTTATTTTTATCTTATTCTTATCATTATTATTATTATTAGCAAGTGGGTTTTATTTTCTGTCTTATGTTAACATAAATCATGGCATTCTGTTTTTATGTTCACTCTATGTCTATTTTAAAGACATTGTTTTTTTTTTTTCATCGTAAAGCACCTTGAGCTGTATTTCTTGTATGAAAGGTGCTATACAAATAAAGCTGATTTCGAACATTGGGAGCTCACAGGTGGAAACAGACTTATCGTATTTGGAGTGTTGAATGACACAGATTTGCTACATGTACTGGAAATCCTGTGCTTTTGACCTATTGACTGACCACATTTATAACACTGTGTTTAGGTTGGTTTCAGCCTCTCCAGGTCTCGTGTGAATGGGGTCTTGTCCTACACAGTGAGTATATCCAATCATAAATATTTCTGTAGGACATTCACTTATTGTCATGCTTAAAGGAAAACGTTTCTCATGTGTCCTAAGGCACTGATAGACTAGGTTGCTGATACTACAGTGTCGGTTTAGTGATGAGATGTGCACTGTGTTGTTCAAATGTGACGATTTGACCGTGATTTATTATTTTCTTTCCAGCAGGCAGAGGAGACAGAAGGATGCACACTTCAACCGAAAGAGCCGCCCGGTGACGAGCCTCTCATTCTTTTTCTTATCAATGTCGACAACCTCAGGTGTGTATGTTTCAGCACCGTTGTTAAGAAGTGTGCATCACTGTGCCCTGACAACCCAATGTGAAGGCTGACTGTATAATATGTGTGGTATGTTTTGTGTAGTGTCACCATGAAAGCTATCAGTGTGCAAGACAACTTCCTGATAGCAAAGCCAAAGACTGAATCACCTAAAGGTCTGTGTTGATCACACTTTACACCTCTTACAAAATCATTCAGTGTTGTTCTTCCATTTTTGCAGCCATATTTAAGCACCAGAATGCGCGACAGAACCATTTTAACAGACTGTACTTTGAACATTGTGTGTCCTGAAGGTCAGAGGAAAAGAAGGGATGCTGCTAAAAATGAATCAGGGAAGCCTCAACCAGGCACAACCACAATCAAGCCAGACGGTAACATGGCTCAGACCAAAGAGAAAGCAGAGTCTGCAAAACAGAACGAAGAGGATCAGGCAGAAGCAAAAGCTCCAGTTGAAGCCAAAACTGTGGAGGAAAATAAATTTGATGTAAGAAGTGTTTTTTGTTTCTGTTTTTGTCTGTGTTATCTGTTAACGAAATCAATTTCTAATCCATACTTGCTTTCAGCTGGGGAAAACCAAGGAACTGACTTTGGCCTTGGGCAAAATTAACGACAACTACAACTTCAGTGTAAGTGCTCCTTTCATGGCCATTATATGTAACATGAAGCAATATTTGATTTAGTTTACTGTTTGTGTGAAATCCTCTGTCCCTCCTCCCACAGTTCCGCATGGAGGTCGGCCCGCTGGGGCAGGGTCTGTACAGCCTCAAGTTCCACTACTGTAAGAACGGGAAGCCTGGAGTCAAAATGCCCTACTCATTCACTGTAAGTTGAGTATATTTGTGTTAGTATGTGTATACTCAGGCGTGTGCAGTTGTTAACTTGAATGTATTGACTGCAGCTGGAAGTGACAGAGAAGAATCCAGGCGGCTACCTGTCAGCAGCAGAAATTCCTCTGTCTCGCCTTTACATTTGCATGGCCGGAGTCTTCTTCATTGCTGCCATGGTCTGGGTGTACACACTCTTGAAGCACAGGTACACACACATGCTGACACACTGACATGAATGCTGACATCACTTTATTACAGAAATTTACTGCTTCCTCATTTAAAGATGCCAGATCCCTTTGTCATGTGCGGAAGGACTATCTGCAGAGTCATGTTTCTGCACATCGTGTGAAGTTTTTACAGCATCCACAAAAGTTCTTTGACCTACAAGACCTGAAACAAGAGCCTTCAGCCATGCCAGCACCTCTGTGAGGGTCGATTTGGCGCAATATTGCTTAAAGCTAAATGTGAACAGCAGTATATTAACATGCTCACAATGACAATGCTAACATGCTGCTGTTTAACAGGTACAGTGTTTACCATGCTCACCATCTTAGTTTAGTGTAGAAAGGGCCTGGATCTAGTGGGGGCATTTTTGTGGCCCATCCAAACAAACTAATGCAACTGCACTCCAGACAGAAATATTACATCTGCCATCTGACTGACTGAACAGGGAACGTAAGAACCAAAGACAATTTGTTCTGCAAATCTTGATACTGCCCTCTGATTGGATGATCAGGTGGAACAAGTGGCTATAGCTCATATGTCATTTGCAATAACTATGAAGACACTTGTTGATTTTTATTTTTTAATTCTACAGCAGGGATCTCCAACCTTTTTTCCTCTGAGAGCTACTTTGACAAAATAAAAAGAGCTCCTCTTGTCTTATATCACCGGTTACATGTTTTCACATATTGTATGAAAACACTCAAACTGATCTCCAAACCAAATCAGATGAATAAGATAATTCAACACGTTTACAAAAAACATCTGAAACTCACATCATTGTCAGTTTTAGTGTGATGATTCAGTCAAACCTGAACACACAGACATGATAACACCACTGCAAATAAACTTCTATAAATCTGCTTAGAAACCAGAGAAAAAAAAAAGAAGCTCCTTAGTAAGTAATCCACTGATAGTTGTCAGTACGACCGATGGTACATAACAAACAGAAACTCAAAATGATGGGATTGTCATTAGTTTTGCAGACAAATTTAAATTTGACTTGATGGTGCTAGATGAAAAGTTAAATGATTATTTGATTTGTATAAAATCATTAAACATCTTTCCGTGTGCGCTCATTTGCAGGTACAGTGTGTTTAAGATCCATTGGCTGATGGCTGCCCTGGCCTTCACCAAGTCCACGTCATTGGTTTTCCATAGTGTAAGTGCACCATCACCACATCTTCTCCTATATCTGCTCGTATTTGACTTTTATTGTGATGTCTTTATTGTGTCTGTACTGTTTATTGAGCTCACTTCGCTTTGTCTGTTTATGAACCCTGTCATTTTGTGTCTCAGATCAACTATCACTTCATCAACACCAAGGGCCATACTATTGAAGGCTGGGCTGTCATGTATTACATCACACACCTGTAAGTACAGTTTCTCCAGGATATGAAGTTTAGTGGATTTTATTTAGATTTTAACATGAGTTTGTGTTGATGTGCTCTCCAGGCTCAAAGGGGCTCTCCTGTTCATCACACTGGCGCTGATTGGCACCGGCTGGGCGTTCGTTAAATACATCCTGTCTGACAAGGAAAAGAAGATCTTCATGATTGTCATCCCCCTGCAGGTGTGTGTGTGCTTCAGAAAGAGTAGTTGTGTATGATTGTTTACGCTCAGTGGATTTCTCTTGGTGACCCGCTCACCTGTCACCCTCCAGGTCCTGGATAATGTCGCCTTCATCATCATCGAGTCTACAGAAGAAGGCTCCAGTGAATACTATCTGTGGAAGCAGATCCTCTTTCTGGTCGACCTCATCTGCTGCGGAGCCATTCTTTTCCCTGTTGTCTGGTCTGTGTGTGTGTGTGTGTGTGTGTGTGTGTGTGTGTGTGTGTGTGTGTTGTGTGAGTGTGACTGTTCCATCTAGTTTTCCTTCAAGGCTAGTTGAGATATGAGGATGTGTATGACAAAATGGAGCACTTTGGGTGCTGTATATCAACAAAAAGCCCCATTTTCAATGCATTCTGTGGAAAAAAATGAAGTTACTGACAGCAGTAAGAAAGCTGTTGATTGCCATGAATCAAAAAGTAACACTAGGTTGCAGGCATGATGGTGGGCTGTATTAGTAGCACCACCAGCCAATCGGAGGCAAGTCGAGCAATGGCTTATGGTGTGGTCAGACTGAAGCCCCTTTTCCACTGGTCAAAAAACCCACTAAGACCCACTTCCATTGGGCTATTGGTTGACAGTAGAAAAGGGTACATTCGGCAAATGACGCAGGTATTTATTGGCTCTGGCTCCAATTTGCAGTGATAAAAACACAACACCAGGGTAAACACACTATTTTTCGCCCCCTTTTCACAACACACAAAACACTGTAAACAGACCTGTCTCCTTCCCAGCATGGGTGTGTTAAACCAGAAACACTACACTCTGCACAGGCCTGCAAGAGTGAGCTGCACCTCCCAAATAAGTTTCAAAAACACAATCATCAATTGATGCTCCGACACTAACAGGAGCTCCAGCCTAAGGATGAAAGTCGGCACAGCAGCAAACAACTCGCTCTTTCTGTCTTGTGTCTGTGTCATCTGTAACTGCACGTGATGATATTGTTATTGCAGTTGTGTGTGTGCGTCCTCAGTCCAAACAGAAAGGCAAACTTGGCTGGCAATGGAAAAGATGTTATTCCCCTTTCCTAGCGGGAATACCCACATTTAAAAGAAGCCTGCTTATAGATGCTAATTTTGGTGTAAAAATTGTACGAAATTAGCTTCCCATTCTTTTCTCTGTGGATTAAGGCGAGACACATTTACTTCCAGTCGCGAATCGACCCCACCTACCCCGCTTTGTACAGAGTTCAATCTTAATAAACCTTAGCATACGAAATCGATGTCAAGCCAGTTTTAGGGGGGCTGGGATTACTCTCTGATTTAGTCAATATTTATTTGTTGTTTTTTATTTATTATCTTAAATATTTTCATGATTAATCAATTAGTCATTTTAACTATAAAATGTAAAAGTGGCAGTCCAATCCAACACCCAGAGTTTGCAGTTACATAAAATACAGATAAGCAGCAAAATCTTCACAGCAGGGAAACTCAAACCAAAAGAGTATTTGATATTTTTGACAATAAAAGTAATTTAATGATTCACTTCACTTATCACTTCACTTATCAGAATAGTTTCTTATTAATTCTCTGATCAGCTCAATCAAGTTATTGTTGTAGCTCTAGTGCATATGTATTTGTCCTTCTCAAACAACAAAAATTGTGTTTATAGGTCTATCCGTCATCTACAAGAGGCTTCCAGCACTGATGGCAAAGGTGAGAATCAATTACAGCCATTAAACCGTAAAGAGTTTTGAAGAGTTTGTCATTTATTCATTTTTAAATTTGGTTCACATCTCTTTCAGCTGCCATGAATTTGGAGAAGCTCAAGCTCTTCCGGCATTATTATGTGATGGTAAGAGCGAGTTCAGCTCAGCAGTATTTCAGTTCTGTCATCGCCCGTCCATCTACAAAGACCTGACCACCACTGGGTTGCCGACCACACTATAGTTTGACAGCATAATCCCCTCAGAATGCAAAACCGTTCATACTGAAGTTTTTTGGGATGTTGATGAAATGTTTTTATGATTTAGTATCAAGCATTATTCTTCCAGTAAATTATACTGAGTCACAGTGTTTGGCAGGGCCACCCCATGCTTCTCATTCAGCAGAGTCACTGCTGCAGAGCCAGAACAAAGGCTTTGCAAACAACCACACACACTGTTCAATCTCTTCAATAATATATGTCATTATACTCAACCACAAAGCAAGTTTTACTAACGTTGAGGAAGATACTAAATGCTTAAAAAATGCACATTGATTGAAGCAACCAGCTGCCAATGTTGTGTAATTTGTGAAATCCTGTTTTCTTCTTTTTAGATTGTGTGTTATATCTACTTTACGAGGATCATAGCCATTCTACTCAAGGTCACCATGCCTTTCCAGTGGCAGTGGTGCTATGAGGTAAGACAACAACAACAATCTGACTTTATAACTTTGAAGAGCACTGGTTTGTAAAGGTCAAAGACATCCTGTACCACACTCTGACTCAGCAATGACTGGGCATAATTGGCATAATTGTTGGCAGTTGTTGAGCTACAAGCCGACTGCAAGCAGTATTCATCTTTTGACCATCACCACCTTTCTTCATCTGTCACTGAACACCACCCACACTCTCTTACCTTTCGTCAGTTTCTGGTGGAGGCGTCTACTCTGATCTTCTTTGTGTTGACGGGCTACAAGTTCCGACCAGCATCCAATAACCCCTACCTGCAGCTTCCCCAGGACGAGGAGGACGTTGAGATGGATGAAGTGTAAGTGCACACACCTGTATGAGCCCACACCTTCCATTTAACCCTTTGAACTACACTACTTTTGCTCAGTTTTTACTACCTTTATTTGCAGGCTTATGGCACCACGTGTACATAAGCCTGACACAGTGTTCACATTTACATAGGATGCATTCAGGCAAAGTAGTGAGTGTAGTTCACTTGTTTTTGGCAGCGTTCAGGACCCAGAGTCTCTGCTCCTCACACGCCTCTGATGATCTGATATTTTCATCTGTTTCTACTTTTTCGTTTGTCCAGTGAGAGAATGATTAACATGTCATGATTCGTTTGCTAAGCCTGTTTACATTGCACTTAGTCGCATTTTGCTTTTTACCAGCCAAGCTTACAATTTTTGCAGAATTTTCTGTGTTTCCACTTCTTGGAAACACACTTCATGATTAGACTAGATATTTAGATATAATAAGCTCAGTTTTTCAGTGATTTCGAAGTGGTTTATGGACTTTTACCACCATCACTGGAAAGAATAAGTCACATAGACTGAAAAAAGTTCAGAGACAGCATTTCTCTTTTTTAATAAGTGTTATTGCTCCTCTCTGTTTTTCCGTGTCCAGAGTGACTGAGTCAGGTGCGCTGGAGGGTATTTCCAAAGTGAAGAAGACCTCCAACGGACGTGAGCGCCAGAAAGAGTCCACCTTGTGAGCAGGAAGCTGCATCCTTGGGAGGGACCCACTAAACATCCCCAGGCCAGCTGGTAGAAAGGGGTGCACATGGACCAAGGCTCCCCACCCACACTGACAGCTATCATTTTGAAATTCTTGTGGTTGCAAGAGTTTCATAAGGTCGCACTTCCAGAGAGGAGGCATGACCACTGTCTGGCTATGCAAAAAAAAAAAAGAAAAAAGAAAAAAAAAAACATTAACTCTCCATTTCCTTGAAACACTCCACCCAGAAACTTTGAAAGGTTTCAGGAGGAGACGAGTTCCTGCCATGTGGAGATAAGGAAAGGAGCTCTGATGTTCTTTACAGTTCCCTCTCTCTCTCTGTGTCTCTCTCTCTCTCTCTGTGTCTCTCTCTCTCTCTCTCTCTCTCTCTCTCTCTCTCTCTCTCTCTCTCTCTCTCTCTCTCTCTCTCTCTCTCTCTCTCTCTCTCTCTCTCTCTCCAAAGATAATTATAATTATCATTTTAGAGAAGGACTTGCTTCCGGGTGTGTTTATATCAGCTATTTAAAACGGTTTTTCTGCGAGCCTCTTAGCTGTACCTTTTCGTGTGTGATGTGGGTACACGTGTGTGCGTATGTGTGTGTGTGTGTGTGTGTGTGTGTGTGTGTGAGAATATGAGACAACACAAGATTTGAACACAACTACTTTTTTCCCTTCAGAGACAATAGCCCGTTCTCAGGTAAAAGGCTAATCAGTATATATTAAAAATTTCGGCAACTTAACACGTTTCTCTTTCCCACTATTCAAGGGTCAGTAATGTCCCATAAGTCAATACACAACTTCAGCACCACACAGAACAGTATGTTACTTTTTCTTTATATATTTGATTTATATATTGAAATATATATATATTGATTGAAGAGGTTGTATATTTCAATATATTGACTTATTGGATATTGAAATGTTCTGTTTCAGTATTATTGTTTATGTTGGAGAGGTACGAGTTCCTCCCAGTCCGTCATATGGACCGCTGCTGTAATTTAGCTTTAGTGGTTGAGGTCAACTCACATCTCTGTGAATTCAGCCCAGATGGTGACATGCGGACCTTGTGTTTTTGGATCAGTCTGTTTAACAACCAGAGCAGTGGCCCCTACTTGTATTCAACGACGGCCTTGTTTTTTTTTTTGTTTTTTTTTTCCTTTCTCTTTGGCCATGCTGTGCCAGTCTGGGCAGAGAAGTGACCTAACTGATCCTTTTTGAATTTGACTGCTTTTTGGTTTTACCTTTTTGCTCTTGATGTGAAGCTTGTTTTATTAATTATTGATGACTTATTGGTTGATGAAAGATCAGAAACGTGTGCAGCCAAGTAGGTTAGATGGCCATTTGTAAATAATTTACAGAAGAAGACTGTTGATACAAAAGGAGGCACATAACACTTTCGTAAGAACTGCATAGACGCTTTATAGACAGTGTTTCAGACAGTGATGACACAGCCTCAATGAAATTTTTTGATTCCTTCAATAGACAAGGGGAAGAGTAAATTTCAGGAATCAAGGAAAGACTACTGAGATTTAACCATGGACACTCCTGTACAGGGAAGACAGAGCTGCACAGTGTTTACAGACTGTTAATGCGTCTCCAGGCTCTGGGTGTCGGGTACCTGGGAGGACAAGAGTTAACAGACAGTAAACTGGTTGAGTGAAAAAGGTTTTGTGCTTGTTACAGAGAGCTGTTTGTGTGAACTGTCACAATAAAGCTGGTGTTCTGGAAAGGTCTCAAATGAAGCTCTTGTCTATATTTGTCGTGAAGCAATATTTATTTATTTTTTTGTCTCTATTCAAAGGAATATTTCCACATTTTGTAAATCTGTTTATTTACGTAAATGCTAAGAGTTACATGAGAATTGATACCCCTCTCATATCTGTTTGTTAGCTTAACATAAGCAACAGAGGGAAATGCCACTGTCCAAATGTAACAAAATTCACACATAAAATCATTATTTCTCGTTTTTTAAAAATCCATACAGACACTTCACTGTAAAATGACAAGTTATGGTTTAGGTCCTAGCTGGAGTCTCTGGGAAGTCAGTGAATCTGACCAAGAAGTAGTCCAGCAAATCTCAATTTGCAATTTTTACACACTAACTAGTTGATGAATTTATTAGTCATTCAAAATAAAATTAATCTGCAACAATTTTGATAACTGGCAAAAATTAGATTTCCACATCCACTTTTTTTTTTGTTTTTGTGCTTTTAATATAGTAAATTAAATATGGGTTTTGGATTAGACTTCACATTTAGTTATCCCTATATAGCCAACGTTGGCATTAACAGCTGTTTACTTACCACTTACTTAACTTACCAAAAAACGTGAGTTCACCATCAAACTTCATTCCTGTCTCCAGCAGTAGAAAGCAATACCAACATTAACTCTTGCATCTATTTGTCACTTCTTTTCTTATATTGAAGTTAGCATGCTAGCCCCAGCCAGGCTGGAAAGTCTTGTCAGTTTCCAATAGCGAGTCAGTAGCATCCAGGCTGCTCAGAGGGCCTATTAAAGCCTGTCCTCTGAACGCAATAATGGCTGAAGCTATTAGCAGGACTGCTCAGTAAACAAATGGTAATGCAAATATTAGCTGATAGCAAAACTCACAAATAGGTCTTTTAATGCATTTATTGAGAAAATATTGGATAAATAATAGATAATAAAAATTTATTTCCAGGGTTGTTTTTTTTTTATAATTTGCATAGATGGAAACCAATGGCTGGTCCTTCAAAAAATACACAAAATGTTCAGCAAAAATGTCATATCCATAATTTCTAGGTAGAAGATGCCAAATCTAGATGTGGTCCCTTACAGTAACCCTTTTTCTTTTTTTTCCCTTTAAAACTGCAGCTGTATTTTGTTGTCTTGACTATGCAAACTGTAGGCCATGATCAGCCCTTATCAGGAGAGCATTACATTTGGGGGCTTCCTCTCATATCTTTGTGCATTATGATGGATTATTGATGGCGGATGCTGGACCAGACTTCCTAGTCTCAGTGCTGCAGCGCTGGAGGTGAACTCCCAGCGATTACGGGCGCAGATCATCTGTCCAGTGTCGGCTCAGGAGCTTGCAGTAGGCTGCTGCCGACTCAGCCCCTCCCTCCTGTGAGCCGCAGGCGGACGCTGGTCCTCACCGCAGTCCGCAGTAAGTCCACCGGCGCCCGTCAGAGTGCAGCAGATCCAGGCTCCATCACACTGCTCCCTGCGCTCCCCTGGCAGGTGGAAAAGACACACACGGGGCCGGGACAATGTGAGTATCACAGCTTATATATTATAGTTTAAATAAATATCACACAAGTATATTGTTATATTTTATTTTATTTTTTTCCAGAAATGTTTATCTGAGGCATTTTTTAGCGACTTTTTTGCGGCGTCATGGACAGGTGAAGTTGATTTTGGAGTCGGTGTCAGTCGGTCATTCGTGCATGGAAATCTGACCTTTTTACTGAGTGTTAAACAAGCTGCTGCAACACCTGTGCAAAAACATAATTCATATATCACTGGGTAGATTTGAAACTGGACTGGTGGTCGTATTCTGAGCCATTTTATTCCATTTAGAATAACCTTAATTTCTCAGCAGTGTTAGTTGGACTTAAATGAAAAATACCTGATTAAAGACTGCCAGGAAGGGGATGATCAAGGGGGTGTAATGAGCTATTGAACGCTGTCCTTCCATGACCTCAAAACGCCTTTGATTTTGAAAAGACGGAGCCTGATGATGCAGCAGATCTCTCATCTCTCCCCCCTCTCTCTCCTCGTTGCGGCGCCCTGACAGCAGGAAAACGTGTCCCATTTCATGTCTGCAGTGCAAACGGCGGATTGCAGCACAGTGCTCCGCTCACTTGCACATGCACACCGAGAAAGCCTTTGAAAATCTGCCAGTCACAAATCCAAATTCATATTCATTTACTCCAGATTTTTTATTTTTTATTTTTTTAGATGTAAACATTTTATCCTTTTAATTTTTGCACAATAGCCTCCTTAATTGTTCCTACAGGCTCTGACAATACAATAGAGAATATATTCCCAAAGCTTTTGCTCACAGTATAGGCTTTTACCTTAAAATATATAATGTTATATAACTTTCATTAGAGCTTGTTAACTCTACAGCAACATCTCCCTCATATTCATTCTTTTAGCTTGAGTATAAAGTAATTCATTGTCTTATTTCTCATTAACTAGAGTTATTTTTGGATTTTTGTATTCCTTGGTACTACTGGACGATTGTACAATAAGTGAAGTTTAAATGAACGTCTGTGATTTGTGTGTTTGTGTGTCCTTCCTCAGGGCTTTCATCTCAGTCTTGGCGATTTTAGCCCTAGTGGTTTCAGCTGAAGGAAGTGTTGGGTAAGCTGATTGTTGCGTATAATATTACAAATTATGTTGGCTCTTTGACACTTGTGGCCAAATAGTTCATATAATACCTAAACAGAGTGGGTTGGCCATTAATCATAGGATTGGTGGTTCAATTCGTGACTGCTCCTATGATTGTTGAAAACATTTGGCATTAATCTGCTGCTATAACAGCCTCCACTCCTCCAGGAAGGCTTTTAACAAGATCTTGGAATCTGGCTGCAAGAATTTTCTCCCATTCTCATAATTGAAGAGCATTAATGAGATCGGGCACTAATACAGTTACCAGATGTCACTTTCAACAAACAAGGCATTACATTGTCATGCCGCTCTCTATTTAAAGGAGTTTTGGTGCCCTCCGACCACTGGGAGGAGCCTCAGGCCGTCAGAACAGGGACCTCTGGTTGCTCCAAGGTCAAAGCTGAAAACAAAGGTGGCTGTTGTTGTTGTTGCTGCTGCTGCTGGTAGACTCTGGAATAGCCTGGAAAAGTGTCAGATAAACCATCTGCGCACATCTTTATCATTTTGTGGGTTTTATTCTTATTTATAGTCATGCTAGGGGTATGGCACCGGCAGTGTCAATCAGTCTGTCAGTCTGACTGAAATATCTCAACAACTACTCAATGGATTCCGGTTACATTTTCTATAGGCGTTCATTGTCCCCAGAGGATGGATCCTAATGACTTTGGTGATCCCCTGACTCTTCCTCTAGTGCCACCATGAGGTTGAAATTTACAAAAAATATGGAATGGATTGCCATGAATTTTGCTGCAGATATTCAAGTTCCCCAGAGGATGAATTCTAACAACTTTGATGATCCTCTGGATTTTCTTTTAGTGCCATCAGAAGGTCTGCTTGATGAGTCGGCACAGATATTCATGGCTTGCAGAGGATTTATCCCAAGGCTATCTCGTTTACCTCTTTACCTCTACCGTGAGGTTGACGATACTAGACAGCTAGGCATTAATTTTGATACAGACATTCATGTTCCCCTCAGGAATAAATTTCAATAACTTCATCTTCTGACTATTGATCTCCTGATCTGGCAACATCATCAGGTCAAAATTTCTGTGTCCCTTAATACTTCTGTTTTTGACCAAATGCTTACAAAACTAATGGCATTTCCATCAGCAACGGCTGTCCTTTGTGTTTAGTGCAAATTAGCATGCTAACAGACTAAACTCAGTTGGTAAACGTTATACCTGCTGAATATTAGCATGTTAGCATTGTCAAAATGGGTATTTTCTTCAAAGCACTGCTGTGCCTAAGTATAGATCTGCTAGCATAGCTGCAGATTCTTAGTCTTGTTTCTTGTTTTATGATATATTCTATTATAGAAAGAATTTGCTTGCTGTCTCGCTACTGATATTAGGGCAACCGGTCAGGCTCCAGTTTATCCCTATGATCTTGGATGGGGTTGAGGTCTGCAGGGGTGTACACAGAGGTTTGGCCACATATTTTTGCTAAATAATAAAACTGAATTCTATCACCACTCTGTTATAGACCGAGTACCAACAACAGCTTCTGCACAGAGTCAAAGGAATGTCTGGAGTATGAGCTGGTCTGCAAAACAGATGAATATGAGGTGAGTGAACCCCTTGATCTCAGCCAGCATACATAGACACATTACCCGCCCATCAAGCTGTTACTTCTCGCACAATCTTATTCTCTCTTTTTGTTCAGGTGCGACACTACAGCCCCACTCGCTGGGTGTCAACAGATGCCGAAGCCTATTTCATGGGTGTGGGTGCGGCCATGGCCTTCAGGAGACTGTTCCAGTACATCACCGGAGCCAACGATGGAGGTGAGGACAGTGCATGAGAGGAAAATCAGCCTCAATCGAGTGCGTTTGTTTTGTGTGTGCTATTCTGCATGTGTGTGTCCACAGGGATCCAGATGGAGATGACCGCCCCTGTCCTGGTCAAGATCCCAGAGGAGACTAAGATGTGGGAGCCGGCGATCTACACGCTAAACTTCCCACTGCCGGCAGCTTACCAGGACAAACCACCTGCACCCACCAGTGACAAGGTGAGCTGAGCCTGGCAGATGAAGAGGGACTGTGGGAGAAAGAGCCCTTAGGTGCAGAGGGAGGCAGGTTTTTTTAGAGTTGGGTTGCTGCCCTTGCATATCATGAAGTCAAACACTTTTATCCTTCCTGTTATCTGTGTGTAATTTGATCAGTGGTTTTCGCTTTTAGATCAATAGAGAGCATTGATGGATGTACAGTATTTAGTGCAGCTGGCTCTGCTGCCACTCTCACTCAGCAGAATAGAAGCAGACATTGCTGCCTCATGAAGGTATCAGTGCTTCTGTCCTGTATCTGTTTTTCCATCTCATTTGTCTCACTTACTGACAAAACATATCCCAAAAGGCTCTTACCCTCTTCTCTTTATACAGCTCTCTCACATAATATTAAACACCTACTTCTTCATTCAACTCATTCAAAGTTTACGTGATTTGATTAGTGTCAGTTCATCTTTCATGGACTCTACAGTGAGTAGAGCAGAGGAGGGTAGGGCCCACATCCAACCCCATAACAATACAGAGGCCAAATAAACCTTCTCAGAGCACAATTTATTTAAATGATAATGATCGAACATTCAGGCCTGAACTGAAAGCAGGTTCATTTTATTTTTATGTTTGACGGGGGGGATCACTTATGGATTTACCATCTGTCTCTTGACTCTTTCCTTTTAATTCTTCCTGTTGCAAACCAGCTGTCCATTTTCATTCGCGTCTCCTTTTTGATTCTCATCTTGCCATGGCTGTAATCTTTTAGCACACAGTCAGACTGAGATAGCCAACAAGTATATAATGTGGTCTGGCAGCAACAACAAAAAAGTTCCTATCATAGGCTTATCACAGTGATAGGCCTTAATATGATACAAAACTTTTTTTTTTTTTAATTTATTAATTAATAAAAAAAAAAAATTATTTATATATATATGAAAGGAGTTGTTTGTTTAAAAAAAAATAATTAAGGATCATTTTGTTTTAAAACATTTAAAAACATTACTTATATTATTATTACTTACATATATTTATATGTAAATATATGCTGATGATTTGCCGGCCCACTTGCAGTTACCTTCGTGGCCCACAAATGGGCCCTGGCCCACAGGTTGGGAACCACTGGAGTAAAGTATGAGTTCTTAAAACTTCCTGCAATTCACGATAAAAATCTCCTCATTTTAATTTTACAGATAAATATATGTTTGTAACATCTAGTTGAAAAATCCCATTGTCTCTCTTTAGTCACTAAGAAAATAGACTTTTTTACAAGCTTTTATTGTCTTGATAGTTAATTTAATTACTTTTAACGTGTCTCCTTGGCTTGATGATCAACATATGTTGGTGTTTACACGTCAGTGAGGAGGAGCATTTGAGCCGTGTTGTCTGCTGCTCTCAACTTCTCCCTGCAGCGTTCACTGTGAAGTAGCTTGTTGTTTGCTGACGTTGTGTCCGTGTCTCTATTGCAGCTGTACTTCACTGAGATGCCAGAGATGGACGTGTATGTGAGGAGCTATGGAGGCTGGATGTTGTCAGTGACCTCCAGGCTTCACGCCCACCTGCTGACTAAAGAATTGGAGAGAGTCCGAGCCTCCTACAACCACAGCTACCACTATGGAGTTGGCTATGACAGGTATTACTAACTAACTTTCATGTTCTAGTTCTTTATGTCGTCCCCCAAGTTTTGTGTGTGTGATATTTGGAAAACTCTGGCCAAACATGACTTTTTATGATATCTACAGTATGTTGCTTTATCATTTTCCTATAATTTGATGCAAAATTGTTTTAGGTGTTGCCTAATTGACCATAATTCTTAAACATATTGCACAGTTGCAGTGAAACTTAGGTGCACAAACCAACTTTTCAGCGTCTCATTATTAGGTGGCACACAGGCACCATAGTAAACTTGAATAGTATGGACATGATTCTGACTCACCTGTAATTTTGCATCCTTGTTATCAGCATGATTATCACAATTTGCATTTTGATGCAAACCCGGATCCATATGCAGATTACAAAGTTTTGTGTAATTATAGAACAAACACACATCACTTCACACGTCACTCACTTCTAACTGATGTGTTCATCTTTCTGACTCTTTCCTTGTGTGTGTGTGTGTGTGTGTGTGCAGTCCCTTGAAGCTGTTGAACAGGCACAATGAGGTGTGGTATGTGGCCGAGGGAGAGCCAGTTTGCACAGATCCACAGGAGCCGACCCCTGCACACACACCCATGCCGACTCTGACCGCCTCACCCACAGACTCCCAGACCGATCCTCTCCCCCACACACTGTCTGACTCACCCTCATTCACTCCCTCCAACTCCTCCTCGTATACAACATCCAACTCCTCTTCACAACTGCCGTCTGACACGCCCGCTCTCCCCTCATCTGACGCTCCTCCTGTTCCTTCGTCCCACGTGCCCGCTGACGTGGCGTTCAGCCATCCTCCTACCTCCACCCAGATCCTGCTGGACCCCACAACCAACTCCTCTGATCCTGTCTCTGTGAGCCCGTCTCTGGAGCCCCAGTCCGATGTTGTCCCCTGGAACAGCACAGCCCACAGCTCTGTGGACACACAAGCTGACAGTAACCCTGTGGTCGAGCCAGATGACGCTCATTAACAACTTTAACGTTTTCTTTAAGCAGCCATTCCAGGTATATTAACATGGAATCTAAAGGAAGGCAGAGGGTTGAGTGAATGTGAGCGATAGATGGACACGCTGGTCTTTTCTTCCTTATCTCTCTAATCCTGTGTATTACACCAACTCCTCCTTATGGCACTTAGTATTTCACTCTATGTTCTATCACAGCTTTGCACCTGCAGCTTCCTGTATCAGCAAACACATGCCTGTACACTTTGTCGTTCTGAGGTTATCATACAGCTGCATTTAGAATTAAATAAGATCTATGTATTAGTTAGACAGTTAGAAAGTCACTGTGTTGAATCTAAAGGCAGAGAAAGACGCCTTTTAACATCAGTTTAAACCAAAACGTAATTTAGAGACTAATAGGACCTCAGTGGAAACCTGTGTGTAACTGATAAATCAAATGCTGGGACTAACCATTGTAGGCCATTATATCAGAGGAAACTTTACTGTGTTCTGTCCACTCTCGTAAATGGATTTTGATGATGTTATTAATTATTATTATTATTAATAAGCTTTCCGTTTAGCTTGTCGTCAGTTACTTTCATGATGTGTGGCAATATATTGGTAAATTATAGTAAATCCAGAATGCACATTCATTTGGATCTTTGGCACAGCCCTAACCCTAAGTGCTGACACCGATACTGTATGGCTCTATTTAATAGTATAGCTCATGAAATTTCCCAAAGTTTTCTTTTTAACCTTCGATCAAACCTTTGTCTCAGTATTTGTCCTCAAAAAAACAAAAAAACAAAACAAAAAACTAGGCCATATGTTTTGCAAACATAATGTATTGATATTTTAAAATCAATTTTCATGTTATTAAGAAATTTGATCTGATTTTGGACTTGGACTTTTTTGGCTCCCAGAATTTAATGAACATATTTATTACAATAATATCAACTTTGATTATGACAGTAGGGATTATTAATAACATACAACCTGCTATATACTCAAAATACCTTGTTGGATTCTCCCTTAATTTTCTGTTAAAATTTTAGCTATAATAAATTTAAAAAAAAAATTGTATTTTTGAATCCAAGTTTAACCCAAGTCAATTCCAAATCTGCCTGTAAATATTAAACACTTTCACAATTGATTTTTCTATCCACTATCTTTGATCAAAATGTTTCAGGAATAAGTCAAATGACCAAACATTCAACCTTCAGAAAAGCAGAGCAGGATATAAACACAGACTCACCCTCCTAGCTCTGGTCTTCTGGAGTAGTGTGATTACTTTTCTGTTCACTTCACTTCTGCTCATCATGTCGTCAAATCTAACTGCGGTTGGACTGCCCCAAAGATCCCCAAGAATCACAGCAGATCAAACCAATGCAATAAGAGTTATATCAGTTCACTATGCTACATACTGTATGGTCTGAGGAAGGTGCAATAAAAACCCATAACAAACACTTGCCGGGCTCATTGTTTTATTGGTGGCTTTAGATTTGATCAACCAAGAGAATCATTTATTTTTAGAAAGAGAGAAGGGTACTTTGGTGTTATCTGGTGGTAGAAAGCATCACACACCTCGCGCTCACCTTCACCTGCTCTTTAAGTGCCTCTGTGCACCAGACTTCCTCATCTCTCGTAGTTAGTGATGCTTCTCAGTCCCTCCTATAGGTCTTAGTTGGTGGTTCCATCTATGCTGTCTTCTTTTCTACAATGCAAAGTGACACGTCACTGCCAATTTTGGTGCTCAAACACCTGCTGTGAAATCCTCTGAACTTTAAATGCACAGTGCCACCTTTCTCAGACCCAGCCCTGATTCTGCTGCTGAAACCGAAGCTGCCACTGACGCCTAAATGGTCCTCGACAGTGGCCCCTACATATGCGAAAAGAAGCTGGCTGTTTACAGGTGAGTCATATAATTTCTCAGGAATGTATGACTGCTGCTGCCAGCCCTAACCTCTGTCACATCTCGAGCACTGCTCTCAAGGCTTCATTCATCAGTGTGAGGAGACAACTAGGAAGAAGTGAACAATATACCAAGAGAGCAAGGACAAAGAGCGATGGGGGGAAAAAAAAGAAGAAACGAGAGAAACAGCTTGATCAGTGGAGTTTAATCCAGTCTTATTTTATACATGAATGCTGGTCTGAAAAACACCAATTTTTAATTGTGTGCACTCTACCAAAAGTAGGGATCGGGTTCAATAGCATTTTATCGAATCTGATTAGGTAGTTTTGTTTGTTAGGAAATGAAGACATCTTTGTTAATAAACACATGTAGTTTTTTTAATTTCACTAAAACCTAAACCAACTAATTTACAGATTTCTCTACGTACACGACAGCAAATTTGATGTTGCTCTGCTACAGGTCACAGAAAACGGTGTAAGACCGGCTGTAGACGGAGGCCGAGCACTGACTACAAGTTGTTACTGTAACATGATGGACGATAGATAATATTTAAACAGGGACTTTCGATTCTCCCCTTTGTCGTGAACGCTGTCCTGCAAATATTGCATTTCATAGCTGTTTTGTTGACTTTGGAACATGTAAGACATTTAAGTTACTTAAGTTAAGGCGGTCCACCATGTTCAGTCATGCAGTGTTGTGCTAACTGTGTCGCTGAGTTAGAACTTGTCACCATTTTTTTTTCTTTGCAAAAAAACCGACTATCTAAGAGAGATTGCAAATTAAAGATTTAACAAGGGATTCAATGGCTGCAGAGTTTAAAGGAGCCATTTGTAAGTTTTGCTATTGCTACATAGCTAACATTAGCATTAACAGCTGCTTACTTACCACAAGTTCAGCATCAGACTTCATTCCTTTACTCACCAAGCGCTGTCTCCAGAGGTGGAAAACAACATCAATGTTAACTCTCTATCATGTCTTTTCTTATACTGAAATTAGCACGCTAACCAGCTAGCCCCAGCCCATCTCGTCACTTTCTGATCTCGAGTCTCCGTAGCCCTGAAGAAGCATTGCTCAGAGGGCAGATTGTAAACTCTTGTCTTGTAAACACAATGATGGCAGAGGCTCTTGTCAAGCGACAACCACTGACACCTGCTCCCAGCAAGAAACCACGTTTGGCAGTAGAGAAAACGTACAAATAGCCCCTTTAACAAATCTCGTAATTTACCAACTTAGAACCAGATCCAAAATGGAACCAACTATCAGAACCCGTCCCTAACCAAGAGTGCAACAATCCAGATACTTATAAATGTAAGTTTGGCATGACACGTCATCCTCAATATGCTATTAGTTCAGTGTACAAAACTTGTTTTAATTGGCATCTGCTGCTCATACGTATACCCATTATCAACATAGTTTCATCGAACCACAAGTTCTCACTGCGATATTATTTTGAAATAAGCTTATACCACATACAGTAAATAACCATTCATGCTGCGGTAATCATCGCTGAAAACCGCCGACACATTTACAGATCTTTGACTTGGTCCAAAAAACAAAGGTCACCTCTGCTCTTGGCATCATACGGTTATGGCTATCTTGGTTTTGCAAAACAAATGTGCTTTGATCCACCTGCTGACAGCTACAGGTAGAATTAAACTTGAGGGTCGTACAAAATTAAAGTCCTGCGACTCACTCTGACATGAGAAGGCATTTTTTCCGTTGTTTGGTTTAATGTATAAAACTGGTCTTCTAGTTCAGGACTTTAGTCCACAGAACTAGACAGGGATCAGACAGCAATCCTATGTCTTATGAAAGTCAGTGTTTTTCAGTAAACAACTTAATAAAGTTTGCTTTTCCTCTGAAAGAAAATGATTATAATATTTTTCGAGTTTGTACTTCAAACAATAAAAGTATAAATAATGAGACTTTTTAAAAGTAACTCTTCCTTGTACCGTTAACTCAACATTTTACAAAACCTTCCTCTGCACACTCTCAATATGAGTGTGTCTGTGTTTTCTGTGTAGTTGTGCTGTTGATCTTTTCATGCACATAAAGGGGGAGTAAATTTTTTTAAATGTTTTGTGTTTCTAATAAAATCCAAGAGCAAGACAGGTAGGGTGTATGTATGCACACACATGCCTAAAGGCTTATTTGTGTGCATATAAATAACTGTTTTCCATGGTTGACTACAGTTTTCACTATAATTACAGTGTGATTATAGTGTTCTCTTTAATCGTGTGTCACTGTGATGTTGTGTTATGTTCCTCACTTGGAAATAACCGCCTTCTTAGTAATGCTTGCTCTCCTGCTTCCTCCACCTGCTCCTCCTCCTCCTTGCCAAAGATGACCGGGGATGGTGAAGGCATCCACGCTCATGCCCATGGTTTTAGAGGGGATGGCACTAAACTGCTTCCTGTCTGAACTGTATTTGTATATGGACTCCACTTGGGTGGAGCTAATTGTCCGGGGGCCGACACCAGCCAATCGTATGAGCTCCTGGGAGTCGGGGTTCATGGTGTAAACGCCCCTGAACTGGCAGCTGGAATCCCGGAAGAGGATGAGGAAGTGGTTGGCAGGGGATTTCTCCAACTCCTGAGGTTGGTAGAAGACGGAATTAAGAGAAAGAAATGAAACAAATTATATTGGTATTCTGGATCTTCAAACAGGCAAATAACAAGTAACAGAATTCATGACAAGATTTAATTGATAGAGTGCTGCAGGAATGACTCCTAAAACCCAGAAATTAGTTAGCATTTTAGCACTTCCGGTTCCTGTGGTCGATCGTTTTTTTTAAAAGGGTTTTAGAGGTGTGTTAGAGGATTGAAATAAGGTGTGTGTTTAACTCAAGCCAAGGCATTTTCACATTTAATTCTACAACATAAAATACGGCAGTATACCCCAGTTGTGATTTCTTTTACATCTCTTAAAAAAGGCCGGTTGCTATCAAGTGGCTAAATGAGACTACAGAGGTTATCATACAAAACACAAAAACTGATCTACTCACCAGATCAGTTGGTGATTGTATTTAGGTTTCAAAATAATAAAAATGGTGTTCATATAATGCTAAACAAAACAAGTAAGTATCATGAACTTTTCTGCCGTAATCCAAAAGTAAACGAAAAAATCCCATTGGCTTTTTCTTTTCCTGAGGTTAGCATCACCCTTGAACCAGGGTGATGCTAAGCCAAAAAATACTCCATCCCTGCAGCACAGTATTTATGTAATAGATTTTAATGAAAGGGTTAATACAGAATTCAAAGATCCTCTACCTCTACCATCTTGTTTTTTTGTGTCTCGTTGACCTTTCCAGCCAGGCAGCAGCGAGAGAGAGCATTATGAATGATAAATTTGTTGGACTTGAAGCTTGGTTCTTTGAAGAGCTTTGGACCTGAAAATACAAATTATGCTTGATTATGTAAAACCATGTGCACAATTGTAAGCATTTTGGCAATACGTAGGAGTGCTCAAGAACTGAGAGATACTGTCCTGGTGTAGTCCTGTACCTGTGTATTCTGGGGCAGTTGAGGTTCCATTGGAGCCACTCTCCCAGTCCTTTTCTCCGTTCTGATTGGCCAGTCTACTTGGTGTTGCACATACTGATGGCGAATCAGGACGGCTGCTGGAGAGAGGTCAAACAATGAGCCAACAAGCCATAGCAGAACAATATACCTGGATTATAGATAAGAGAGCCCTCCACAGTGGGTGATGATCTGACATCCATCCAGGAAGACAGTTTAATTGTTATGTATGTTTATGACACTGAAACAAAAGAGGTCTTTGTTGTGTTAATAGTTACAAACAAAAGACCCTGGTATAAAAGGATTTGGATAAATGACAGAACTCTGACTCTAATCCTGAAAAAATAAGACCTGAATCACAAAGAAGGACCTTCTTGCGACAGTATCATCCAGAACTAGCCAGAACTAGCAGTTAGAGCTAATTAGCATATTAACATGCATGTTTTCAGTGTCTGGATGTTAGCATACTTAAGTTTACCATTTAATTTACGTTATCAAATAATATTAGCATTAGCTAGTTAACATTAGCATTTTCCTCTAACTTCAGCTAATGTTAGCACGTTTAGATCCAGCATGTAACATAATTTTTGGATGTTAGCATTAATCTCAGCAGTACTTTGGTCTTTTACTCTATTGGCTGATCGCCACAGTCATCTGAATGTGTGCTTGCAGAAACATGAATTTCTGTTCCAGCCATCTCTTGAGGCATGATACCATTGTGGCTAAAACCTGTGTCAACGAGAGGCATACAAATGACATATGGAGCGGTGTACCTGTGAGGTTTCTTAGTGGAGTCACTACCACAGTTTCCTGGCTCATCTGTTGCTGCCAGGTTGAGGGAGGAGTGAGAGTAAACTTTGGTCAACTTAGAGCCTAGAGAAACATGAAGACATGAAAACAGTTTAGTGAATTAAATCAACTACAGACACTCTACTTGATGATATGTTAACTTTTTCACTTTTGACCAGTTCTCACCAGTTGTTCCCTTGGCTGGACTCAGAGACAGCTGTGTTTCCTCCCTGGTCATGCTGCGAGGCCGAGAGCGCGTTTTCTTGGCCGAAGACCGTCCTGGAGTGGATGTTTTCTGCCGCAGCACTTTGTCCAGGTCATCCATGATCCTGAGCTGTTGCCGCCGTGCATACTCCCCTCGTGTGAAATCCCCCCGACGGGCTGGGGTAGCAGGAGGTGTGGGTGATGGGGAGGTGGTGCCTGCAGGAGGTGTATTGGAGGGAGATGCTGCTCTCTTCTCTGAAGATGCAAGTCTGAGAACAGGAGAAAAATGGTTATTGTGACATAGGTGCAGGAGTGTATTTGGAGTCTATAAGATGACGAATTAAAACAGTGCAAACTTGGGCTCAAGATGCATGTGGGTGTGTTTTACCTGTTTTCCCTGTCTTGTTCATGCCACTGTCTCCTCCGCTTCAGCTCCTCCGTTCTCTTCTGCTGTCTCTCCAACAGGAGTGCTCTACGCTGGGCCATCTCCCCCTCACTATGTACCTCTTCCTACAACCACACAAGCACACAGTCATATACGCAACTGTCCTGGCAGGTTTCATGTGCAAACAAACTCCTATTTCCCCTTTTCAAGCACTCACCTTAAAGAAGAATCCTATTCCTCCTCTGGTTTCCAGCTCATTCAGTTCTCCACTTGCTTCCAAAGTTTCTGTCTGACCTGTGTGTTCTTTGGGTTCAGTTTGTTGTTCTGGCAAATCCGTGGCTTCTGTAGCCAGTCTCAGCTGCTCTAAAGGATCGAAGGGTTCTGTGGCGAGTCCTCTTGCAGGCTCCGCAGCAGATTCTGTGTGATCACTCATAGAATCAGAGGAAAACTCATGCCCTTCATCGGTTGGTTCATCACTGCCTCCTTCTGGACCTCCATGAGATGATAGTGACACCTCAATCAGGCTGCAGCATTTCTCTGCAGCTCCACCTCTTGCTCCTTCACCTAATGCACTGTATGCTGCAGAAAGGGACAAAGTCTCGCTCTCAAATGAGCACTCTGAAGGAGCACCAGAGCTGCTGCCACCAGCAGCCCTAGGACGATCTTGTCTGGGCTGTGACAAGACCGGCAGCCCTCCAACAGCCTCGATGTCCTCTTGCTCCAGCTCCAGGCTGAACTGGGTAGGTGTCTCGCTAGAGCCTGTTTCTGACATGCTCTCATCAGGCTGCTGCTGCTGGGTAGGCTGAGGAGATTCCTGAGGAGTCCGGGGACCACCAATACGGAAGGAAGAGGATGTCTGAACCTGACACTTGCTGGGGGACACACGGCGTAAGTGGGGGAGCGTGTCCACAGTCTGGGTTGGTGTCAGGACCCGATTGAGAGGAGGGAACTTGAGTTCGGAAGGCCGTGGGTGGGGGCGCTGATTTTGGGGCCGTGGGTGATGTTTGGGGCTGCGAGGTGTGGAGGAGGAGTGAATCTTAGTGCGAGGAGCAGGGCAGGAGGAAGAGATGACAGTTTTTGGAGAGGAGGACAAGGAAAGACCGTGGGAACGCCGTGACGGAGAGGAGGCAGAGGGGAGTTTGGAACTGGCAGGGATCACCCAAGCTTTACCGTTGCTCTTGGTAGGAGTCTTTGTCGGGGTTCTTGGAGGTGTCTTTGTTGGTGTGTGGGGAGGGGTTTTAGGTGGTGTTTTGATGTTACTTCTAGGTGTTGATTTTGGAGTGGTTTTTCTGGGTCTTTGGTTGTTCATGAGCTGCTGTTGCTGTTCTGTAAGTTTCTGCATGTCTTTCTGTAGTGACTGCAGGGCTTCACTCAGTTTCTGCACGACTTCATTATATTCCACAAAGACACCTTCACCTGCTTTCTCTTTCTCTGCCCCTTTCTCACTTTCAATAGAGAATGTGACCTGCTTCTCTAACCGAGGAGGATTGGAAACGGATAGCTTCTCTGTCTCCTTATCTTCGTCTTTTTCTTTTTCCTTTTCTTTCGCTTCCTTCTCTTCCTCCTGTTTCAGTTGCTCCTCCATTCGGGTGAGGCGCTCCTCCAGGGTGAGATTATCCTCCCCTGCTCCCTCCCCTCCTCCCTCTCCTTGCTCTCTTTTCAGTTGAAGGAAAGCTGTTTTTCCAAGCCTCTGTCTGTGTTTAGCAAAAATGGCTTCAATGCGTCTTTTTTGGGCTTCAATGCTTTTGCGTTTTTCCTCCAGACGAGCTCCCAACTCCCAGGCCTCAGAGCCTGGTTCAGGGCCTCTGGGACCTGGGCTGTCTTGGCGGCCAGGTACCCCTGCTGGAGTTGAGGGTGTATGTGGAGTTCCTGGGGTTGTTGGGGTTTGAGCAGAGGCTGACTCCTCTCCAGGAGCAGCGGGATGTCTTCTTCTGCTGTCTCGTCGCTCAGCAAAGCTTGTCATTCGTGGACTATTGCTGGTGCTATGGTTTCCCTGACGACCATTACTGGGTCGAATATTACCGGGGGCATTTCTTGGGGTATCATCCGATAGTTCAGAGGAATCAACACTGCCATCTCGTAGAACAGAGTCATCGTCACGTGATATGTCAGAGCTCCGTCCTGATCTCTCCCTCCTCTCTCCCTTTCCTTGCTTTTCGGTATCACCCACTTCTCCTCCAACAGGCCGGTACAGGACTCCAGAGCGACAGGGAGCGGAGCTACTGAGTTGGGGATTATCTTCCTCAGGGGAGTGCAGGAAGAAACCAGCAGGGGCTCCTTCAGGACGTAATCTGGGCTCGGGCCTTCCTCCCAGTACTCCTTTTCCACCTTTCTCAGGCGTCCTTCCCTTCTTCCAATCTTTGCTGTTTGGAGTATGAACCACCTGTAGTGCCTCCTCGATAGTTGGCAGCTCTCCTAGCGGTGCTGTGTGTGTGTAAGGGCCCCAGGAAGACCGCTGCGATGGGGCTGAAGCGCTGACCAGGTGGCTGAGGTCCTCGGGAGGGCTATACGGGACACGAGTCATTCCTGCTGAAGTCACCGGTGAGGTCATTGCAGGAATGCCGGTGGTTAGGCTGTCAGTGCTGACAGAGCGAAAGACAGAATCTATTGGGTTTCCCATGACAATGTCAACATCACTGTCCAGCCCAAATGGGATGCTGAAAGTCACTGCTGACAGAGGACGACTGCAGATGATGATGGAAGGATGGACCAATGGATGGGTTGTGCCAGACAATATGGAAAAGCAGAGACCACAGAAGCCAAAGAAAGAAAGAAGATTAAAAAATTAAGATAAAATATGAATGCAACACAACATTTACTATAGAAATCACACAAAGCTTTTAAATGTTTCTACCTGATTTGTTTCTTTGTCCAACTTTTGTTTTCTGAAAAGACAGATAAAAAAAAAATAGGAATAAATGAATCTATGAAAGTTATTTCATTTCAAAGAAACACATTCCTGTGCTCTGTATTTCCTACCTGGTGACACTGGAGAGGAGATGGGCACAAAGGGTTGTTTGAAGATAAAGGAAGGGGAACCACTAAAACAGGACAACACAGTAAAATGCTGTTCATTCACAACTTTTTTAAAATCAAAACAAACTAAAATCTTTCACAACTGTGTGTTACATCTTTAATTCAAAGTTCAAAACTTTCAGGGTCTATGTCACATTTTTCCTATTTCTTAGTTTGATCAGGCCCTACTTTATTGTTTTTGTAAGGTTTTTTTTTTAACTAAATAAATGCTGCAGTAATTCATGTTCAGGGTATTTGGTTAACAGACTCATTAACATTGTCTAAAAAAATAATCCAGGTACAATGCATAACATAGTATACAATTGAAAACTTAAAAATATGGTGTCTCCACTGCTTCACAGCGTTATCAGTCTTTAAAACTTTATGTCTAAATTCATAACAAAAAATGGCCATTTCTTTTAATTTAGATAAAAAGAAGATGGGTGGTTGCTCAAGGATTAAAACAGACTTTTAAAACAGATTTATTTTTTAAAATGCAAGACCAAGACCTGGTTTTCACAGGATGCTTCCAATACCTGTTGCTGTTCCCAGTGACAGGACTTGTGCAGTCCAGTAACCCTGAGACATCTGAAAGACACAGAAGCACTGCAGTTTCAGAGGCTGATGTTTAGTTATCAAACACTTTTACAGCCACTGCATCAATATCAGGGGTCACAGACCTGTGAGGTCGATGGTTTGTATGGGCTGGACAAATTCAGGCTTCTTGACCTCAAACCACTCCAGCAATTCTGCTATGAAGCTCATGATGTTCAGCTGAGGGGAAAAAAAGCACATTAGGTAACCAAGAGGACGACACATTCAAACATGAGGTTAGATTTCAGAGGCGGAATCAGCAGAGTGTCATGATGACTTTGTTTTAGAGGGACAGCAACAACCCACAGTCTGGTAATGCAGCTGAGCACACAACAGAGCAACAACAGCACAAAGAACAAATAGACATTGTGCAGATATTAGACCGTTAACAGCAGCTGTGTGCTTGTCTGTAACTCCCTGTTCACGCTTCTGATACAGCAGATTTTTGTTGTATTGATGGTCCTATAGTTAAATGCCAAAAAACCCAATTTCCTTTTTCAGCTTTTTATCTTAAGTGATTGCGTCTTACATGAATACACTGTCTGCTTTAGGTAAAATGATACTGGTTATCATTTGTGTTTCTGGCTGTGCTTTTTCCACTGGTTCAAAGCGGGACTTTGTTGAAAAAAGCTGAAATCCATTATTCCCACATAATAGCATAAAAAATATAGGAACCAGAGTCTGAAGGAAGTTTTTGGGTTGTAGGGAGACACTCCCCTCAGTGAAATCTGATCAAACCACACCCACACAGTCTTGATGGAGCAGAATCAATTGTTAAACTCTAAGGGTTTTTTTTTCTAACTTTAACTTCGATTGTTGCTTATTTAGAGACAAATGTTTAATCCTAAAGAGAAATAGTAAAAATTTGAAACCAAAATTTCAGGTGCTGTAACTACAGTGAAAATGTAGGAGGTGATAATGCTTACATGGAGAACGGGTGGAGCGTAGAGCAGGTCCTCCACAGCGAGGGGGCAGCAGCTCTGTAAACTGCTCTCACAAAACTCTTTGATCAGCTGCAGGTTGTAGAGACTGTCAGCCACTGACATGGTGTCCTTCAGACACACATCTGGAGGTGACGAGACAGGAACACATGGACATTAATATGCGGTGTGTAATGTGTGTGTATGTACGCACAAGTCTGTTAGCAAGTGGCCGTGGTATATATTTTCTTCAACTCCAATACTATTATATTATATAGGTGCTTTTTAAACATGTTTTTGGGAATGCTAACATATAAAGGAAAGAAATACTTTCCTATAATAATGTAACATACCACATTAATTAGAAATCTTTTTTTACATGATGCACCCATCATTTAAGCTGATGTTAGCATACATCAGCCAAATATTAATATTTCAGCATCTAACGTGAATGTGTATGCATGTTCATGTGTGTACCCTCTAGAGGCAGCAAGCTGGGGCAGTAGTAGTGCAACACAGCAGCAATAGCACAGCCATTAGACAGATCTTTGACCGCAGAGACCAGAGGGAACGTAGGAGTCAGCTTAGACTGCACTTTGTCCTTCCTATAGCGGATCTAGGGAGGAAAGAGAGGGGAGGGGGAGGGTGAGAGAGAGGAGAGGGTAAAAAGAGGAAGAGTTGTGCAAAGACAAGTAGGAAACAGAAACAGCAAATGGGCAAGTGAGGGAAAATTACAGATATGAAAATAGAGGTTCACGTTATGTTTTTAAGAGTTAGAGCAGTGACAAAAGAAATGTGAAACCAGCCGGGATTGTCCTTCTTTCAGACAATAAATAAAACCATTGACTCAAACTGTGCAGCCAACCAAACTCCAGGAAAATTGCAAAGAGGAGAAAAACCCACAGAAACAAAGCGCAAGACCAGTGATGCCTCTATTAAGAAACATTTGCACACATACACACACACACCAACCAGAAGGTGCAGTGCAAAGGTTTAAAAAAAAAAAAAAGGCAATACAAAAAAAAAAACTGAACAAAAACTATGGGAAGAAAATGTCAGTGATTATTGGTGAAAATGAGGACGTGTCTCCTCCGGTGTCCATGCAGCAGAAACAGGCACTGACAACACTGTGAGCCTTCACTTCTGATCAGGTAAAAACTACATAATCAGATTAAAAAAAGTGAATTTCACAGCTCAGATGCTGTATTGCTCTGGTAAGTGTGCACATGAGATAAAATACACCCAAAAACGAAAGGAACGGTGCATGTCTGAGTGCATCAGCTGCAACAGGTGCTAAATGATGTTGCGCAGCCTTGTTGTAGGAGTACAAAGATGAAAAGTTCAACACACAGTCTGGTTACGCCTCCTACAACACGGCTCTGTAACACACACTTTAAAGAAAAGTAGTAAAACATAAATAAATGTGGATAAACGGTGTTAAAAGCTGATGAGTTTGAACTGATCCATCCAACCGCGGGGTTGGAGTGGAGATTAGTTTGCAGTCAGTCGGTCATTGGTCGAAAGCATGGGAGAGGTGTGGCGATCGGTCAGTCTGTGAGTCAGTCGTAGTGCGTTGCTACGGGAGATGTGGAGGATGAGGGCGAGATAAGAGCGAGGTGTTATACGTTACCACTGGCGGCTTATTCCCCGACTCCTTCAAACAAAAAGCGATAGCATGCTGGATGGGGATGGCAGAGAGAGGGAAACAAGCATAAATGACCAGGGGGCCGATCACCATGGGAACCGCCACACCATAAAGTCACATGGAGCTGCTCAGGGAGAGAGGAGTGACAGGGGAGGAGGAGAGGAAGGGGGCAAACAAGGGGGGCGCAGAGGTAGTTTAATAACCAGCGGGGAAGTAATTTCACCTCCCTCCCTCCTCTCCTACATCTCCTTCTCCCCCCTCCGCTCTGATCATCTGGGCAGTTTGAGATGAAACTGATGACTGAATGTAACAAAGTCAGAAACACCCTCAAGGTCCAAAACATCATCAGTTGATAAACATAATCATCATTTACAGGACATTTCAGTGGCATATGATTAGTCAGTTGAAAAGGAACTTTCCATAACGGGACAGATAAGAGGTACGTGTGGCATTTCCAGCAGGCACAGTAATGTCAGCCAGAGCAGATGGACAGACTCAGAGAGAAAGAGAGACAGGAGAAGAGTACACTTACGGGGACTAGTTTCCAGTACCAACGGGTGGATTGACACTGCCAGAGAGCAAGGCACGACAGAGACAAACCAGAGGGAGAAAACAGAGAAGCAGAGCAAGGTCGATGTTAGAAGCTGCAGCAACACAGCAATGAGAGACAGTTGCTTTATGGTAAGTCACCACACGAGTGAGTGAGTGAGTGAGTGAGTGTGTGAGTGTGTGAGTGAGTGAGTGAGTGTGTGAGTGTGTGAGTGAGTGAGTGTGTGAGTGAGTGAGTGAGTGAGTGAGTGAGTGTGTGAGTGAGTGAGTGAGTGAGTGTGTGAGTGAGTGTTGTGGGAATATTTTTAATCCAATAATCATGTCAGAGTGTTCTGCTTGTTTTATAAAGAGGTCAGTAAATCATTTTCAATGACTGTACAGAACAGAGCTCTGCCTACGTTATCAGGATCGATAGTGGGTCACCTTTAAGGACATGTACAGTGAGTGATGTTCTGTGTTTTATAACTACCACTGCAAAGAGGAAGTCACCGTTGTAAATCAGCCAAGATGAGAAACTCCCACACTTCAGAAACAGTGGTGTCTATGTACAACAGTTTCATGATAAGAGGACACACAGACAGTGTGAACTGAGAAGATTGTGTTTTAATTTAGTCTGAAAGTCACGTGGTGGAGGATCTGAACTCACAGTGTGTGTGTGTGTGTGTGTGTGTGTGTGTGTGTGTGTATTGCAGGTATTTTTACCGTTTCCGCAAGAGGCTGCAGGTCTGTACACGTCTGCGACTTGACGGGCTCCTCTTCTTCTGTGCTTTCTCTTAACTTCTGGTTCAGCTGTGGGCACAGGACAAACTCTGTTTAAGGACAGGTTCCCCACCGTCCCTATTGTTGTATTTCATTAAAATACAAAAAATTAAAAAGACTTCATCCACAGGAAATGCTCCATGAAAAAAAGGCCAACTGCTGTTGACACCATCGTCTTCAAAATAAAATAACTGCACACAGGACATTGAATCGTATTAAGAGCCAAAAAATTTGAATTTGAGACGTAAAAAAGGAGACAAAACAATAAAACAAATAAAAAATAATAAAATTAAATACATAAATAAAACATTAACAAATAAGAGCTTTTCATAACTGCCACATACAAATACTGTGTCCACTATAGTTTTCACTGATGAAAATATTGCTTCTTATAGCACCACTTCACCAAACTTCATTAAGACCAGTTTTTTAAAAAGATCTCAGTCTGTCAGACATGTCTGTGTCTGAGCTGCAGGAGAGTGGTTGTCAGTGAGGTTATATTTTGCATGATTACTGTAATGGTAAACAATATCTTATTAAGGTTTGAATAGAAAAAACGTGAATCTGTTCTTAAAGCAACTACATATATTCACGAATAAGCAAGGAAACGACGTGATCTCACCCTGTTGACCCAGAAGAGCAGAGCGTTTTCCCATGGAGACCCGACGCCCATCTGCTCCGCCTCCACCGCCATCTTCACCCGGCCCACTGTTTCTTTAGCAGCCAGTGACATCAGAGCGTCCATCAGTGCAAGGTGGGACTTCTGCACCAACCAGGAACAAGAGAGACAGTTTAACCACCTGAGATGGAGAGTGCACTCAGAAAAGTACTACACTTTTCTACTTTTACTCCAGCACATTTTAGACAAAACACTGTACTTTTTACTAAATTACATTCATTTGGCAGCTGTGAAGTCGAAGGTCCTGCTTTACAGGTAAACATGGATGGACTACTGAACAGGTCTATCGGGCCCCAGAGGCCACGGGGGAATCTCTGTATGAATATTTCTTGTTTGAAAGTCAAAAACACACAAAATGACCACAAAGAAATACAAATAACCACAAATGACACGCCCTTTGTTTCTTTTAGTCTCCTGTATATGAGGGCTGGAGGTCTCGTACTTGAGCCTATTTTCCCATAATCCATTGATACAGGTGAGGATTTTACCCTCAACGTGAAATAAGATCTTGAAAAATTACTAATGCTGTGTTTATTTTCTTCCTTTCTTATTTCTTCCTTTTCTTTTTTCATTTCCAGCCCTTTTCAATTTGTTCTTTCTCTCTTTCCTTCCTTATATCCTTATTCGCTTCCCTTTGTCCTTTCTTCTTTCTCCATTCCCTACTTTACTTCTGTAGTTCCTTCTGTCACTCCATCTTTCTTTTCTTCCTTCCTTCAACTGATCAAAATGAATCAAAGTCCCATTATCTGGTGATACAAGGTTTTCACACACACACACACACACACACACACACACATACTGTTTTGATGGGGACGTTGCTGAGATCCTCCTCGGTGACGTCTACATCCTGGACCTTTGGAGCGAAACCTTTCTTAATGAGGAACTGCAGCAGGGCGGAGTTGTCGGTCGGGGAGCCCTGCGACACTGGCAGTGAGACCCCGTGTGCCTGGGCCAGCAGGGCCTGAGCTCGGCAGTAGATCTCCGGGGAGAGAAGCAGCTTGGAGACGGCCGGCTTGAGGTGCTCCTGTTCATACTGGTCCTTGTAAAACGGCTCCCGCAACTCCACAGGAACATTTTCTGTGGAGAGAGATGATGATGACACGGTGAGATTTTTTTTTACTAAATTATGTACAGACATTCATGGTTCCCAGAGGATGGATCCTAAAGATTTTGCTGATCCGCTGAATTTTCCTCTAGTGACACAATGAGGTTGAAATGTTGTGATTTTAGTGAAATGTCTTGGCAGCTTTTAGATGGACTGCAATGCAATTTGTTTCACATATCCATGATCCTCAGGGGATGAATCCTAATACCTTTGGTGATCCTTTGGCTTTTCCTCTAATCTACATGTCGTGCAAAGATTCAGGTTCCCACAAGATGAATCACACTGACTTTTCCTCTAGCACAATCATGTAGTTCACATTTATGGTCTTAATGGTTTTGCCATGAAATGTGGACCAGATATTGAGGATGATTTGTATTAAATATGGTGATCCTGTGACGATGGTCATAATTTCACTTTTTCACTTTCTCCAATACCTGCAACACTAATGACATTCCCATCAGCCTCAGTTGTACTGTATGTTTAATGCAAAATTATCAAATGTTAACATTAATGTAAAATGGTGATCAAGTGAAAGGTTACACCTGCTTAGCAACAGCATGTTAGCATTATTATTGCATGCTGAAGCAAGGAAGTAAGAGCTGCAAGCACGGCTGTAGTGTCTTACTGATGTTGACGTATAGAAGCAAAGAAACAACCATGCATACTGACTCAGGAGAGCTGAATTAATATTTCAGTGGATGGATATGGTGCAGGTTGAAAGAGTCGAATCAATCATTATCTATAAGCAGAGATTTTTGAGTGAGGAAACTCACTCGTCTACCAGAGGACATTGTCTGAGCTGCATGTGAGCAGAGGCAGAAGCATGAAGCAGTTTATGGTGCAGATATAAGGTATTTCTTGCCTTGCTGCAGATAAACTGTAAGAGAAAAAAATGAGTCACCCTCCCTGCATTGGAAAGATAGTGGCATTTACTTTAACTCAAATGCATAGAACTGCTTCGTCAAGTCATTGTCCCATGCGGAAAAAGGTTAGAGGTCACGCAGACTGCTGCAGAGAGACTGCAGTTCCACTGTATTGTCTGTTCTGGCAGAGAAAGCTAAAAAACTACTGGATAAAAAGTGAAGAGGTTCCCCCACAGCGGAAATTAGGCGACAGTCAGTGACAGCGGGGGGGCTGCAGGAGAGGATAATGTCATCATCTGCATGAACAGCTCAGCTCAACGAGGCTACCCAGACAAGAGTGTGGGAGTGCATGTCAAGTAATCTATGATGTGCAAGAAGCTCAGACCACCATGAGTGGGTCATTTCATAGACACACACACACACAGGATACACAGAAACACACACTTTCCTGACTGACCCACATTCCAACTCTGCAGCTTCAGGGTGGCTGCACGACGAGTCAGGATAATCCTGAAGATTGAAGTGGACTTCTTAAAGGGAATATCAGAGTCTACGTCTCTTCCATTTACTCTTTCAGTCAATCTTCTTCTTTTCCTTTAAGCTTTTCCCATTTCTTTTCCACTCCTTTACTACTTCATCTGTCCATCCACATCTAACTATGGCTCATAATGAGGGCTACAACTCCTCTTTTTTTCCCTTCTCTGTGTAACCTACTGTTGTAAGGCTTTTATGTGAAACTGTTACTCCCCTCTTCCCATCCTCTGCTCCCTTTCTCTCTGTGACTGAGGAGAAGAGAAGAGAAGAGAAATTATCTATCTGTGTCACTACATAAACAACAATTTGAACACTGCAAACACCACACCACACTCCCACTGCAGTGTGAGACACACTCTTTGGGGTTAAACCATCGCCTTTCACACGCTGCAGCACCGGGAGGAAGTAGGACTGTCGTCACTATGGGAACGGTGGAAATGGAAGGCAGCCATTCTGTCCCGATCACAGGAGAGGCAATGAGACTGGACTGCAGAGTAGGACTGAGCTAACCCACTTAACATAATACTAATTTAATCTGGGAGAAACAGAAACAGGCCTGTGGAGCTGAACCAGCACAACAGTGTTATTACCTTGTATAGATTTTAGGTGTGTAGTGCTAGAAATCCCCATGTAACACATAAACATTACTGACAAGATAATATAATGATGCTCATTCAAATCTCACTGCCACAATGTTCTAACATACAAACACATGTTTAGGGCTGCAACTAATGCTTTCATTATGGATTTATCTGCTAATTACTTTCTCCCTAAGACAAATTTAATGTTTTGTTAATGAGTCACAAAACAGTGATACTGTCTGTTATAATTTTCCAGAGCCCAATCTGGAGTCTTCATATTCCTTGTTTTATCCGTCCATCTGTCCAAAACCCAAAGATATTGATTTTAGTTTCATATGTGCGGGATATAAAAGCGGGAAGCCCTCATCTTTCAGAAGTGGAAATCAGAGACTGTCTGACATTTCTGACTGAAACGATTTCTGGAATCTTATCAGTAGATTATCAATAGTTGCTGTTCAGTTTTCTGTCATTTTTTTTCTAAATTACATATTTATTTTTAAGAAGTTTTATTTTCATATTCAGGGTATATTTATTACTGTCATTTTTCAAGTAGTACATGGTCCTATTACTCTCTTCATACTTTATCTAATTAATTACAAATCTGTCTTTTATGTAAAGCCTCCGGATTCATTATTTCTCTCTATGTTTATAGGTGACTGGGAAAAATCTAACATGTGGTCCAAAACAACTACAAGAGACCAGGAAGAAATGCCACTGATAAAGTCATGCTTTGTGGAGGACATCCTTTGGCCGTGTCAGATATAATAAATCTTAACAGCACCAGGACTGTGTGTCTTGAATGAATCCCATGTGTGGCTTTATTAGTGCTATTTTCTTCCGGGCTTTCATTAAAATTCTATGAGGCACCCACTGGGCATTTTCAACAGCTGACAGACAACAATGAAGTCTCCCTGCTGGGAGGTTTTCAGCTCATCTCTCCTCCTGTCCCACTGACTCGAAGACTAGACGCAAATATAACGTGAAATTCTGTCTGAAGCTATTACTACAGTGAAAAAGACACAGATTATTACATAACGGACAAGTGTGTACGTTTGCTGTTGTAGTTTTAGTCCACAGTGTGACACATTGTGTTAGTCAGCAGAGCCTGAACACACACACAGACCTGATGTTTGACCGGAGCATCCATTTGTACCCAGTGACAGAAATGGCACTGAATATCAACCACGATTTTGGTAATGAACTTATCATTTAGGACAAATCAAATATCCTCAGATCCCTGCATCTCAAACAGGATTTGGTAAATAAATAAATTTGAGTTTTGAACTGTCAGTTGGACAAAATGAGCATTGTGACGCCTCCACCTTGGGCTCTTGGAACCTGTCTTTGTTACATTTGATGTATTATAGATGATTATGAAAGACAGATCAATGATGAAAATGATCATTGATTGCAGCCCCAGCAAGGAGCACCTTTGCAGGATGATGTCATCCAATACAATACAACCACAAACTGTAGAAAGGCCACAGAGAAGAGTGTGTGTCTCTGGCACGATGTCAACAAAAGCACAACATGATTAGCGTCATAAACGTGTTATTATTATCAGTATTATGATCAGTATTATTAGTATTAGTGTTATTATCAGTATTATCAGTGAGATTAAATTGATTTGCATTGACTTGTGCAGGTGCTGCTGTTCCTGTCTCCATCCTGTCCTTTACTACACCCACTTTGACCAGTGGAGAAAAAATATGCTTGTGTGTCTCTGGCAGATGAGAAATAATCTCTAAAATATTCTAATGAATTTAACGCATTAGCACCAGAAACACTCCATTGTCTTATAAAACCCACTGTCACCTCCACCATGCTGCCACGCACTATGGCCCAACGTGCGTGCGTAACACTGACACAAATATTATGCGGTCCTGACCCATTTACCGCCAGCCCACACTAACAGCCCACATATTCTTTGCAATCCCTTTTTTTTTTTTTTTTTTTTTAAATCTTAAGCCAATGAACCCGAGTTGCAGCCTGTCCGGTTACATTTGGCCAGGTGAAGCCCTCCGCAGGCCTGATGTGGCGGCTCTGACAAAAGGCTTTGTTGCACCGCAGCGATGACAGCCTCCAGCTCCGTCCTGCGTCAGGCGCCGCCGAGGAGATTCCTCCTGACGAGCCTCATATTCATGCCAATGATCCTCCTCGGTTATCATGGTTAACCTACACGCTGTGGCAAAGGCTGCGCAGCCTGGGAGGATCGGGCGGTGGGGGCACCGGGGCAGCGGTTGATAAGGATGGATGCTGAGCGGCCGGATGCTGGAGGCTTTCCCATAGGCGCCAAATAAAACGAGAAGCGTGTCACTCCGAGCTCCATATATAGCCGGATAAATTATTAAGCGCCCCACCCAAAACAGCGCGTCTCAGCGATGTGAGCAGACTGGAGTCTACCTGCAGAGCCGTACGATTTCGACAGCAGCCACCGGACGCTGGCGCAGATCTTGGCCCGGTTGAAGTCGTACTGGTCCAGCGGTTTGATCTCCGGCACCGAGAAGGTCTTCTTCATCGCGCTGGGAGAGTCCACCATGGCCGCGCTGTGCCCCACGGAGGACAGGGAGGCAGCAGCAGCAGCAGCAGCAGCAGCAGCACCGGGAAAATGTGAGGAGGAGGGATGATGGAGGAGGAGGAGGTGGAGGTGGAGGAGGAGGAGGAGGAGGACAGATGGAGGAGGACCCTGTGATGCAGACGTAGACTGGAACAAATGAATGATGACAAGAACACAAGAAGTTTAACAGGAAGGGTGCATTTACAACAAAAATGGTCTATTATTAGTATACGAATTAAAAATCTGTTATATGGAGAATAAAATACCTAATTTATGCCATGAACCGGCTCCACGCCCCCATGTACGTCACAAGTCGGCCAATGGATTTCACAGAAAATGTTTTTTCTCATCCTTCATGTTCTGGATTCAAAGCAACAGCAATAACAGGTCCAGCGTGGGTGTGTCACCTCCTTCGGTTTAATGTCAAATCTGAGGAATAAATAACAGCCTCTCAGTTTGTTTGTTTTTTTGACAGACTGGGGGGAAAAAATCAGTCAGTCAGTGTCCGCCTTCCTCCAGGTGGAGGTGCCCTTGAGCAAGGCACCGACTTCACCCCATCAGCTGACTCAGGGAAGCGGGCAGTGGAAACAACAGAAGCTGCTCAGTCTCCAGCCACAGATCCTACAACCTGCTTGAATTCAGTGGATTCAGTCCACTACAAAGTCTTTACTGGATTAATTAAACCCCTGTTTATTACAACAGGCTGTTTCTAAAGTGTCTCTGAGTAAACTTATGGAGCCCCTGTCAAGCCTGTGCGGAAGTGTAATGCATTCACTTCAGAAAAATCCTCTGTTTTTCTGAATTAACGAAACCATATCTCAGAATTCTGAGGTATTAATGTGATTGATTCAGATTTTTTTCTCTCAAGTGACTGTATCACGCTTCATAGTAGCCTATAGTATCTCATAAATGCAAAATAAACTTAACCTATGAGAGGATATTTGATTATTTCAGCTCCTTTTTTATGTATATGGAATTTTCTATGGAGCAGGTCACAAATCTAATGACTAATATGGACAATTTTAAAGTATGTTCTACTTTGTACTCCGACTAAAACATTTGAAGGGAGCCACTGGCTTGAAACCAAACCAGTCTGAAATAATGATCACTGGCTGAATGGTTCTCCTGTTGAAGGACCGGTTTACATTTTTTTTCCAAGTGTGTCTTGAACACAAACAAGTTTTGCTCAGCTTCAGTCATCTGAACTAACATAAACATAACACAAATACCTGTAGATAGCAGCACTATTGTCAAATTGCAGAGTGAGTGAGTGAGTGAGTGAGTGACCGACCTTCTACCTCAGTGAGGTCCATAGTTATTCAGGCTCAGGCAGACTGTCACACTGGACTTCTGATAAGATACTGTCACTTAGTTCTGCACCAATGATGCTGTCATTCTTTCAATTCTGATGTAATACTCACTTTTAGTAGAAGACACTGGCAGGTAAAGTACATTTGTGATGGTCTGAATTCGCAGCTAACATTAACACTTGCTTGACATTAGATGGTTGAAGGTCAAACTTAGCAGATAAAGTTATTGAAAAGGTTTCATTTTGATAGGACATGTGAATGCAATGACCAAACTTTCCCCCCCTCCCAATTTCACCTTGGTGATAGATTGTTGATCAAATTACCAGCTAATCTTAATGACATTTTTTATTTAAACATTTTCACAGTTTATTGAAATAATGTGTGGTAGCCAAAGTTAGCAGCCATTGTTACTGAAAATATTATATTTTACTTAGATATTATAATGGCCAATTTTGCAGCTAAGGCTACTGACATATTTTGATGTTGAATTCACTTTAGAATCATTATGCTGTAACTTTTTTCTTTTTATCTCACTGCTGAAGTCTTTAGTAGGTGATGCTGGTAGGTAACTAACTATTTAATGTATTTGACTATTAAATTTGTGATCAGAGTTAGCAGCTAATGTCACTGTCATTTTTTCCATTCCATTTCCATTTCCAATTTATATTTCAATTTCAATTTAACATTAGATTTAACAGCTAATGTTAATGACATGTTTAAGTTCATCCTAATGTGTTGGGAAATGTTGGTGTAATGTTATTAAAAGTATTACATTTTGATTAGAAATCAATTAGAAATATCAACCAGCACAATCAACTCAGCAAAGTTTTGTTTTGGGTTTTTTTTTTTTGTGCTTTTCCCACTGACAGGTCAAAATGTCTGCCGTGAAAAAACCTGCATTTAATTCCCTGTGTGTTAAACAGACACAAAGATGAGAAATCTGCGTCCACAAGTGTCCACGGACACTTTGAGAGTCATACCTTGTTGGTGCCTTTCAAACAGCATCAGCCACTGAGAATGTGACAGAACCAGTTTGTTCTTTTCCTGTTTGGTGGCTGAAATCACGGAAAGGAAGAATAAATGTGTTCTGCAGCTGGTCTTTCTCTCAGGGTTCATGTGGGTGTAGACAGTGGTGCTATCTGATGTGCTAAATCAGATACATGATGTTACAGGTAACAACAGGCTCATTATTTTTACTCACACGCAGCAAAGGACAAACGAACTTCTGCTCTGACGGACAGCGAAGAAGAAACAAGGTGTGTATGTACACTGAAGTGTACGTATGTTTCTGTGTGCACGTTGTCTGAACAGGAGCACATGTACCTGTACCTCATACCTCAGAGTTTACTTTTTTGGGCGTAAAATATTGAATTCAACAACAGCTATAACAATTATTTTACTTGTTTTTAAACACCTTATTTGTTGAAACTCTATTTAGTTGTCTCTTATGAAACACATTGTACAGCATCTATTAGCCTAAAATGTGTTTTTATGACCAAAAATGTTTTATTCTAGTACTGTCAACATGATTTAGTACATTAAAGTCCTTGGCTGCTATAATTCCTATGCAATTTTGTGGTAAAATATTTTTATCATTCCAGATTAAATTGTTGAAGGCACATCTCCTCTAACAGTAATGTCAGTGAAATCTTTTTTTTTTGTTTTGAATGTTTAAATATTCATTTCACTCAGTATCTAGTGATAAAAATTGAAACAGAAATGTCATAATTTAAATTTTATAAGCAGTTGAGTTCAACCAATGCTGAACGCATAATGTTAAAATTGAAATTTAATGGCCTTGAAATATTTTACTTTGGAAACCATTAAACTGAATTTATGTGGTTGATTTCTTTAAAATGTTTAATGCATGTTTTGTGATATGAAAACAAAAAATATAGTTTTATAAATATTGTACTTGAATTTGTGAACCCTAATAATACTTGAAATTACATACTGAAAATTTTAAAATATGTATTTTGCTTCTTAGGAGAGTCATGTTTTTTCCTCGTGTTATGAAAAAACCGAACTGGTTTCCAGAACAGTCTTTGAGTTCAGGCGTGTCACAGTTTTATTCCTCCTGCAGGTCAGCTGGCGATGGGTGGATCTTCCTCTAAAAGAACATTTTTTTGGCAAAAGAAGAAGAAGTCACCTCTGAACAATGCCTGGAGTCAACTGCGGGGGGCGCTACCCCATAAGAAACGCAAGAGGAAGAGCATTCTGTCTCTGGACAAACTGAACCTGGATAACCTGAGGAAAGAGAAGCATTCCCCGAAGAGATTCTCGTTGCCAACAGACAAGAAAGAACAGATATCGCTGAAAAGATTCTCACTTGGAAACGTAAGGAAGGAGTCCATTCAGACTGCTTCACCAGGAAGGAAGGAGAGGGACGGAGGAGGGCTGGGAAAAGTAGGAGAGCAGATAAAAAGGAAGTTTTCTCAAGAACCTATGAAAAGACTCAGCACTCAACCTGAAGGACAGAAAGGAAGAAAATGACACAAATGGTCCAAAAAATGCTGCTAAAGTGTCCAAGAAGAAAGTCAATGAGCTCATGAGATCCATTCGTCGAACTGGACAAATGAGACCAAAACAATTTTCAATTTGGTTGAAGACAAAAGAAAAGATGTCAGCGACCAGATGAGAAATTCATGCACTCAAAGTTTAATGAGATGCATCAGTTGCACAAATGTAACGTTAATTAGCTGCAAAACATTCACCATAAAGCGTCTTCTCATCACACTTGTCCTGCTTGCTCTGTCAAAGCGATTTAAAAATTTAAACCTTTGTGGGTATTTAAAAAAAAAAAACAAAAAAAAAAACACAACCTTGATTTCCCTTTATGGTGTTTTTTTGAGTTGCCTCAAATCGACTTAAGTGCACTAAATACTGTACATAATATCTACTACAGTGTGACCATAAATAAAGTTTTGTATCACAAACAATTTCAAAGAGCAATTAATTTCTTTCCAGCATATACACAACTTACATGATGCAAACACCACAGTGCGTACAGTGGCCAAAAAAAAGAAAAAAAAAAAAAAAAAAAGAAAGAAAAATAACATTTAAACAATAAAACCTTGAAGAAGGAGCAGTTTATAGCAAACATCTATAAAAACAACACAAATCAAAATAACTGAAGAATTTCAACCACAGCAGAAATTACTCACTGGGGCTTATGGTATAAACTGAATGTGCATCATAATGTCCACATCAGGAGACTTGTGTCTCTTCCACTTTGTGAGGGGTAGAATATATCTAGCATGTGTGACAAGCATTTAAACATTTAGGGTAAAAACTGGGGACATCCTACATTTAAACTTTCTAACAATTCAACCAGAATCTGAACCAAAGAAAATGATTCTAAATTGTCGACAAATAAATGGAGACGGGGCTTTGGATACCACTGTCTAAACAGAAACACCGAAACAATTACAAGACTGCTGTACAACCGGGTTATAAATCCTAATTAAGGATATTATGAATACATCATCTAACAATGCTTTTAGATCAGTAATCAGCCACTAATATGAAAACATTTTGTTGCTTGGTTGTGACAAATATGTGTGGTTGCCATTTATCCTCTTCTTATTAGTTAGTTCTTCATTTCATCTTGATGGTCAACGAACACGTGAGCCTTTAAAAAAAAGGTGATTGGAGCATCTCTTTGAGGAAAATGTTGCAACAGTAAATATTAGATTCTTATCTTAAAGGGTCTTCCTGTATGACCATAAGAGCTCTTTCAAATACTGAGCAAGTTTCACATTTTTCACAACCTGGCAACCCAAATGTTACTCTCAATAACAGCCTATGAGTAATCAATAAAGCACTATAAAATGATTTATTTATACAAGTATAGAGTGGTGCTGGGTCTCCTCCAGGAGGTTCAGTGGCATTTGTGCAGTGTCTCATGTGCATATGAACCTTGGCAAAATCAGATTTCCAGTGATTCTCTGTTTACCCAGTTGCCAGTTTATTAGGTACACCTGGCTATAACTTAAGCGGTAAAGGTCAGTTTGTGTTGAAACTGTTTGCGAGAGGTGTTGACTCATCTGTAGGATGGTTTTGGAGGCTGCGATTCCTTTATCGCGTTTTACTAGGTGTTTCTATTACTTTGTTCAACCCATTTATACCAGTGAGGGTGGGCTAAATAACAGAGACAGCTCTCTTCTCCGTGTGATGAAGTACAGCTCAACAGCACCACAAACTGCCGCCTCTCGCTAAAGCAGTTACAACAACAACTGAACATTAAAACCTTCATGATTTACTGGGTGTACCTAATAAACTGGAAACTGAGTACACACACACACACACACACACACACACACACACACACACACACACACACACACACACACACACACACACACACACACACACACACACAAATCTGTGGCACTCCAGGGGGCACATATTTCTGCTACGTGACAGTCCACACACCTTGAGCCATTTCTTCCATTCACTGCCAACGTGTTCTGGTTTTCCTGTTTGTTCCTGTCTGGTCAGGGGAGAACTAGCAGGTTGTTTACGTCCCAACAGGAAATGTCAGCGTCCCCCCTGTTGGGTAAGTGCTCCAGCAATGTGGGGTTTGCCCCCTTCTGTCAGCTGAAAGTCAACAAAGTGCAAATGAGCCACTCACTTCTGTTTAAATTCAAGGATACATCCACCATCATGTTGGCCAACTGATACTAGACGTTCAACAGTTCCTCTCAACATAGCTTTATCAGACACAAGCAGAACGACTCTTGTCCGCTGGCAGCAGAGGTAAAAAAATCAACAGTTTTCCATCCTGTCTTCCTGCTGAGGAGAGACAGGCCTTGAGGTCTGTTTATGTGCACATACACAGATCTGTAGATTTCACTGTCAAGCGTGTGCATGCACGTCTTCTGCATCTGTTGAAAGTTTATCATTGCTTAAGTTAATTCCAGTTGTGTGAGGAGGCAGGTATGTCTTCTGAGCCTTCGTCCATGAGAGGCATCCCGTTGCTCTTCTCTGTAGGCGCAGCAGTGCGAGACTTATAGTTCTACAGACAGAGGTGGAGAGATAGATGAAAGTGTGAGGCAAGGGTTGAAATGAGGTAAAAGGAGCAGCAGACAGTAACAGGAAGTGAGAAAAAGAAGAGAGAATGGGTTAGTCATTTCTAAATCAGACATAAGAGTTAAACCAGCTGAGAGTAAAAAAAAAAACCAAAAGAGCAAAATATGAAAAATAGATTTAACCCTCATAGTGTTCCCCAATAGTAAATTTCACCGGTTATCGCAAAGAAGCAATGACAGTGAAGAGCAGACAAAGCAGGCAGCGGACAGACATGATCAAACGAATCACAGATGGAGGCGGATTTATGCATTTATTCATATTAGTTTTAACAACGCGTGTACAAAAATAAACCCAAAATAATACGAAAATGTTTCTGAATTCTCTAAACAATACCACAGTTTGTTTATAATATGAAAGTAAGTAGCAACAAGTTGATTTATCTGCAATGTGAAGACAAAGAATATACTTTGAATATACTGTTTTCCCATTAATAGCTTCTTGTAATGGCATTCCCTTTAAGAGTACTTACAATCAATAATTAGCAGTTATGTAGAAACTCCCTTGTCATCATGAGCGACTGCATGTTTGACTATCAACACACAAATTCATCTCACTTCTTGCCTTCCCCTCCAATCTTGCAAAATCAGTGACAAAAAAAATATGTAAAACGTTTCTGTGAATCATTGTGCACACACGCACACAAAGAACAACACGTTCATGATTGCACTGCTTGCAGCAATAAACTCTGTGTGTGTGTGTGTGTGTGTGTGTGTGTGTGTTTGAGTGAGAGAATGACGGAGTGCATGCCTCCAACATGCACACATGCCAGAGTAACAAGTCAGAGGAAATGTGGCGAGGAGCATGACCCACTCTATCCACCAGCGCACATCTGGACTGGTTTAAAACTCAGCAAACAGCACAGAGAACACAGAAACCGTGCGCTTAGTATAAACGATCGCATGAGGCGAAAGGGTAATTCCAGGCAAAGCTTTTTATAGCGCGAGGCAGTGTGACCATTAAGGCCTCTTTTTACGAGATCTGAGTTTGATCGAGGTTGCTCTCCTTGATGTCGTGCTAAAGTTTGCCTCATGGAAAGTTTGACATCCGGGCTGGATGAATATACATGTGTATGGAATTATATTTGTGCCTCGGTTCTGCATGCACACGTGCACACAGAAAAATTTTATTTTGTAGAGAAATCATTATAATTAATCATTGCTGGCATTCTACATTCTACATTTTACAGCTTGTGGCTGAGAAATCGTGGCCCACAGTAGCACTCTGCCAGACTGAGTGATTGTACAGGAAAAGTCAAGAGACCACAGATGGTCAGAGAGGGCAAGAGGTTATTGCTGTGCCCTTATGTGTATCATAGCAAACATACAAATACATTTATTGGCAAAAGAAGTTAAATTTGTTTTCTCAAAATAAATTACTGATAATTTCCCAACAAAACATAACTTATGTGCATGCAGAAAAAAAATGTTTTCTGATTTCAGACACAAATTTAATGAAGGTAGAGGGGAAAAAAAACCCCACATTACACTCAACCAACGACAAGAACAGTATATCTACAGTAAAGTCCAGGAGAGTTGGAGAGTTTACACAACCAAATCAATCTGAATACTGTTGTATTGTTGTTATATTCTTACAGCTTCTATGTTCAGCATATGGGAGTAAAATGCACAGATGACAGGGTTGGTTGGTATTTTCATATGGTCACATTGGTTTTACCGGATATCACAGATAGACAATTGCCTCCATATTTTTCAGTCCAAATGGTAAATTTCACTAAAGGGTGACGAGTCTGCAGCAGAGAAATTGTCTGAACTTTGAAACTGAAAGAACAGAACTGATAGAGAATGTGGTTCATTTGATTGTGCAGTGTTCTTGCTGGATCTATGTACAGACAAGTGTTGCCTTTTTATAAGAAAGTTGCGAGTGACAACAAACACGAGTGCGACACTACACACTACACACTCTGTACTGTTCAAATAGCTGCATCTTCACGAAATTATATTTGGATTTGTTTTGATTCAAAGTGTGCAACAGGAATTGAAAGACAGAAACACAGACATGAAACTTGCTACACATTGGCCAACACAAGCTTTAACAAGTTAACCACAAGTTCACTGTTTTGGGTATTTGGGACCTTGTAAGTGCAACGTACATCCCCTGCTTTTGTTTTCTCAGTAATTCACCTGTTGTATGCGGCTTTTTGCAACTGACACTGAGCAGACTGTCGTAAGATTTTGAAGCAGCACAGAGCAATGAGTGGTCATACTTCAAAAAGTGCTGTTAAAAAAAAATATATATACATATCGGAAGCAGAAGTTTACAGTGTGAGTTTTGGTGGTGATGTTACTCTTGGAACCTAAAAGCAGAAGTGTGTTTATATTTGCTCAAGCAGAGAATGAAAAGGCACTTTTTATATTTCAACTGTACTGACTTTGCTGCATATGAGTAGACACACCGGCCACTTTGAAACAATAAAACACCACATTTGCATCCAATGTTTTGTCAACAGTGGATCTGCTTTTAATAATTATTGTAATCACTATCAGGTGCAAACTTTTTTGATATACCAGCCTAGTTTGTTAATGGTTTTTAGAAAAAAAAGGAGTGTGCAATTAAAAGTGTTCTCAATTTTATGTTGCCACACTCCCAAAAGTTGTCATGGCTTCTGCTGCAAAAAGATGCTAGTAACTGCAACTTAGAATAAACAAGAGTTAACACCTCGTGGTTGTATGCCTCTGCCAGCCAATCAAGTTGCAGGAAATATGGTCACAATCTTCCCTTCCTGAGTTACAGTGTTGAATAGAAGTTGAAGTGTTTTTGCAGAACATTATGGCGTCACAATGCAGTTGACCTTTGACCTTTTGGATATAAAATGTCATAACTTCATTTTAGCCTATTAGGCATTTGTGTTAAATTGTGTCATAATTAGTGTATGAATTTGTGAGTTATAGCCAAAACGTATTTTGTGAGGTCACAGTGACCTTGACCTTTGACCTTTGCCCAGCAAAATCTAATCAGTTCATCCTTCATCCAGTGCATCCAGCCAAATTTGAAGGGAATCCTGAGATATTGTGTTCACAAGGCCAAAATCATGTTTTGGGAGGTCACCGTGACCTTGACTTTTGTTCTTTGACCTTTGATTTATGGACGGACAACCCGGAAACATTATGCCTCCAGCCCTGACTGTCGCTATCATAATGAGATACTCCACTGAGCGGGAAAGCCTCAGCTCAGAGTAAACGTTCCTGAGCGTCTGATTTTGCACTCTCTTTAAACGTAATCTCGCCATAACTGACTGTTTTTGGCCTCTTGTGAGAAGCAAAAACGAGTTTTGAACACAGCACTCACATATCATCACCTTTTCAGTTGATATGGGGAACTTGTTTACAGTCAGTCTGCAGACAAATTACAGTTAATTTTAGGTCAAGTTAATGTCCTTTTCTGTCGTCTCACAACGAGTGTGAGAGTGGTGAATCAATGCTGCGGATTCAGGTGATAATCCTCCGCAGGTTCATCACTACGAGCGACGGCTTTCATATTGTCACGTTTCATTTGACAAACTTTTGTTGTAAAATATTAATTAAAACTGCTTTAAAGGAACTTAACTTAAAAAAAAAAAAAGAAAAACATGTTAAGGCACAGAGTGGTTTTGTTGACTGTTTTTCAAATGTTCAATGATTTTGAGATTATTAGGAGCGAAAGGTAAAAATGAAAACAATGTTATATTTCTATTTGAATGCCGCTCGTTAAGTTGTCGAATCGGCCGGGTTGTCAGTTTGTCGTTGTGTAATTTTCAAACTGTTCAACTGGAGGTTGTAATGGTCATACTGTATGTGGTGAATAACTAATCATTGTCATTTGCCTACAGTCAGTGTGCTCTTAAGGTTGTATTATTTACAGTCCTTAGTGTGGGTGGTTGTTTTGTTTGTGACTGCTGTCGTCGGCTCCGTTGCTCTCAGACAGTACCTCGTGCTCCAGGGTGTTAAAGTGAGCTCCAGAGTTGCCCTGGTGGTTGCTGCCACGCCGGAACATGCAGCACAGGATGTCCTTGAAGGTCCTCCTCATGTCTTTGTCCCTGAAGGAGTAGATGATGGGGTTGACGAAGGAGTTGCACTCAGCCAGCACCAGGCAGTACTTCTCGTAGCGCAGAACTTTACACTTTTCACAGCCCAGACCGTCAAGCAGCAGCACGACCAGGCCAGGCGTCCAGCAGATCACGAAACAGCCTGCAGGGGGAAGGGTTGAGAGGAAGATCAAGGGTACAGACGGTCATTAGAAGACTTGCAATAACATTGGAAATCAACAAGAAAAATCACAGATAAAAGAGGAGTTATTCAGAGGAAAGAGAATGAACAGACAGAGTGGTAAAGAATGTGAAGAAGTAGAGGTGGAGGGTGGGTGGGTGGGTGGCTGCTAAGGGAGTAAGGGAATGTACTGTAAATTCCTCTCTAGACAACACACACACACACACACACACACACACACACACACACACACACACACACACACATGCATAACATGTCATGTGGACTAGGTTTATTCTGTATGATCACATTTCATTATCATAATACTCGATTAGGCAGCTCAGGAATTCATTATGTACACACATCCGCTGCATGTGCAGCACTAATATATGCACATGTAAAAGCTACAGATGGAAATGTGAAAACAATGTGGTAACACACTCTCACAAGCACAATGTGTAGTACATTCATCAGACATAGTGTCAACTGTCACAACTACTTGTTTAACCTTTAATTTAGGTTAAAAAAAGACAAGTTTTAACGCTCAAATAGCCATTTGACAACAAGATGACTGGGCAAAATGTCCCCACTTTGCTAAAATGTTCTCAATCTCAAGGTTAAAAAACTCAAGTTGGTCCTCACAAACATAGAAATACAAGATAACACTCTGAGTGGTGTCATACGGGCAAGAGAGAGGCTGTTTTTTGTCACAGTAACTGAAGTATGCAGCTCCCTGTCAGGGCATGCTCAGGGTTCTCCTCACCCTCCTAACATGCCAGAGGTGCTGAATCCTGGCTGCTGAGTGATGCGAGAAAGACGTGTAACATTTTTTTTTTTTTTTTTTTTAAACTTTGAGGAATGTAATCGAAAGTTCAAAATGCAAGAGCAGAAGCAGAGGAGGCTGAGGAAAAGAGGGCAGCGCACGGAGCAGAGCAGGGTCAGTTCAGTATAAAAACAAGGAATTGGTGGGAGAAGGAGGGAAGGAGTGGATGCGTGTTGGGGGGGGGGGGCAGGGTTTAACAAGTACAGACAAGCTCAGAGAGGAACCTGAATGGCAGCCTGTGAATGCAGTCATAGGTGCAAAAGGCTGTGGGTGTTTGTCTTTTGATTCTGTGGAGATTCAGGCGAGCATTTCCGCTTGTATCATGTAAAATGAGCAAATTACAAGTAACGCTCAAAATCTAATTTGAGTCATCTTCTTACTATAACCTGTGAGGTCCTACTTGAAGAAAATGTTATTGGCTGAAGTTAAAATCACCCTCTGATCTCTGTGTTTTGTCTGTGCTTTTGTTGTGCAGGTCTGACGTGTGTGGAAAAAAGATGACAGCAGGTTTTTCCATGCACCACTGAGACACAACTGTCAGTTCACTCAGTCAACGTCAGTTTATGAGTGAAGATGCTTTTTTTCCTTCATTTAGTTTTGAGTATTTCTTATTCAGTCACATACATTTACTTTATAGTACAACATTATTATAGAGAAACAGTTAAGTTTTTTGGTGCTTAAAGCCAATGTTTTTTTTTTCACTTAATTACCTTAAATAGAGCTGATCACAGAATCTTATGACCCCAAATACCTAAAGGTTATTGTGTTTCTTGCTTTACATCATCATCTCTTACAGACAGACAGACAGACAGACAGAGATCCTCAAGGAAATTTAGGATGTCGAGCAGGGTTGAACTTTAGAATCATTAACACTGATAGATTTTACTTGACGGAGGTCTAAGGACTGAAGGACTTCCTTATATGTAATGAGTAACAAAGAAAAATTCCTTCAGGAAGTTCCTTAGGGACTTTCAAAATAAGTAATATTACACAGAATATCCAGCCACTGATGATGACTGATCGTGACCATAATGACTACAGTTTCCACTTTTTCTAACAGATTAAATTAACACAATTACAGAAGTGATACTATGCATCGTGTGATTTTAGTAACTTGTGAAACTGACTGCTGCTTCAGACCTGTGCGTCAGTTACTCCACATGCAGTGGGTGCTCATGGTTAATTCCACTTAAAACTGATTTAAGAAATAGTGACTCAACTTTCTCTGATGACTAAGCTCAGTCTGACTGACGAACAGTGAAAGTACTACTAGTTGTTGTACTTTCAAACTCATTAAAGGTGTCGACTGAAATGAAAGTTGATCTGAAAAAATAAGACAGCAGAAACACCAACATGACCTCAGCTTGGTTAATTAGTTTTGGTAACTTCTGTTTGATGTGTTCACGTAGTGTGTGTGTGTGTGTGTGTGTGTGTGTGTGTGTGTGTGTGTGTGTGTGTGTGTGTGTGTGTGTGTGTGTGTGTGTGTGTGTGTGTGTGTGTGTGTGTGTGTGTTGCCTCACCCAGGATCATGGAGACAGTCTTCATCAGGTTGAACACTGTCTCCTTGTATCTCATCTGGGAGGTGTGCTGCGACATCTGCTGGCTCTTGTGCCTCACGTAGAGAAATATCCGGGTGTACACGGCCACCATGATGGAGAAGGTCAGCAGATTGAGAACGGCCCAGAACACCAGGTAGCTGCGGCTGTACAGCGGGGCCATGGTGGAGCAGTTCGGCAGGTCACAGAGGCAGTGCCAGCCCATGGTGGGAACCAGGCCCATGATTATCGCCACCAGCCAGATGAAGATCATGATGATGAACACCCGCCGGGTGCTCATCTTACTGTGCAGCTGCATGTTGAAGATGGTCTGGTGACGTTCCACGGCCACGGCCAGGAGGTTGAGGACAGAGGCTGTCAGACTGGTGTCAATCAGCCCCTGCCGCACAAACCACTGGTACTTCGACAGCTTAATGGTCCAAGGACCGGTATGAAACATCAAGTGGAGGTAGGAGATACCTGGGAAGAGGACAGCAAGGATTTTATTTATTACAGAGGAAATGTAAACACATACAGGAGGAGTTTGCGTCTGGAGTTCTTCTATCTACCAAGACTGGAACAAACTCTTGAATGTGAGAATATGAGGGAATGATGAATAGAGAAGTATTCAAATTTAGCACAGCTTTTAGGTAAGCAGTATTCACTCAAAGTCCTAAGATGGCAGGACTGACTAAACTTAACTTTGTGTTTGCAGTTTCACTAATTTCACCATTAATAAACAGACTGGGGACACAGCTTTGAAGCTATGGATCACATTACCTCCAGATATCAGAGCGGCCAGCTCTTTAAAAGAAAGCTTCAAACTTATCTCTTCACCTCAGCCTTTAACTGGCTCTGAAACTGGGAACTTTGCTTCACACACTGCACTGCTTAGCACTTCTTTTAAATGCTGTTGTATGTATTCATCTCTCACTAGTTTTATGCTTTCTATGTAATACATTTTTTACTCATTATGTATTTATTTCATCAATAATAGCATTTTATTATTATTACATCTCATTTTACATTAATGCTTTTAATTCTACAATGTTTTGTCCCTTTTATGTGTTTTCATGTGATGCATTTGGTGCACGTCATTTCTTTGTTGTAAAGCACTTTGTGCTGCATTTCTTGGATGAAAGGTGCTTTACAAATAAGGTTTATTAATATTGTTAGTTTTTTAACGTCCTATCCAGTTGCCATTCGTGTGAAACCACAGTTACGGCTGCAGAAACTGTTCCAAGTAGCAATGTAGTTATTAGGATATCACATATAATGGTTATAATAGTATTTAACACTTGCCTGCAGCTCTAGAGTATTAAACCCTCAGAATAAAAAACTTCTGAGAGAAGCATGTCCTACCCTTTGAAGTCAACACACGCTAGTGGCTTATGATGCGAGTCAAAACACTCATCAGCACTTTATTTTCTCAACCCACATATCAGCAGTATCTTGACTTTAATCCTAGCAGATTTACCAGCATCAGTATGTCAGGCCTCAGGTTCACCCCTGGCACTGTGTGCTTATGACTGCTTCTGTCTGACACATCCAGTGAGTGTTATTAATTATGTAACATCAGATATCTAAGCTAAGATTGAGGGTTAAACTCACAAAGTGCAGAGAGTTTCAGGTTTGTGTTATTTTGTGTAAATGGCAAAAAAAAAAAAAAAATCGTATACCTAACATTATTAAAACAGCATTTTCCTGTTAAAACAGTTTATATAGTAGCAGAGATATTGAGTGTGTGGGTTGTCTACCACTAATCACCTTTATTAATAACCTTGTGAACAGCCTCGAGGCCTGATAAAAAAAGCAGCCTGACACCTAAAAGGTTGGAATAGTTTATAATAAACAGTGTGAAGATCCACAGTGCAGACAGAAAGTAAGTGACATTTTAGGGCAGTGACATATTTTTGATTCCTAACCACAGCAGCCAGGGTGTGAATCTGACCGGAGGCCCTTTGCTGCAGGTGCCTCTGTCACAGCGCTGTATTTTCTGTCTGAACTGTGGCAGCACTGAAACGTGATGGAAAATTGCTCAAAATATCTGATGTGACTTAAAATGCAGTTTAAGCCAGGCTCGGGTTTACTGTATATTTATATAATTTGTAGTAGTTACAACAAGAATGTAGCAGCTCATGAGGTAAAACAACCGTACCTGAGAAGAGGTCTGCCAGAGCCAGATTCCCCAACAGGTAGTAGATGGGAAAGTGAAAGCGTCGGTTTTTTAAAATGGCCCCTATGACCAAAAGGTTGGAAAAGATAACAATGAAGCAGACCGTCATGCCCAGAGTGACGATCACATAGTCACGCTGGCGCCAGTGGTTGCTGATGTTCTTGCCGCTCTCCTCATAGAAAAACTTCACAGTACGGTTGAAGTAACATCCCTCTTTGTCCTCAGTTACTGTATCCATGTTGAGATGTCTGGAGGATGTGTGATCAGAGAAGAGTTGAGGAGGAGGGAGGCGAGAGCGGTGCTGCGGTCAGGAAGCAGAGGGGAAGGACTAGGGCGCCATTCAGACTCGCCCTGTCTGGTGGGTTGGAGATCGGCATGCCATCAGCTGGACAGGTGAGGAGGGGAGGGACCGGGGGGATTGAAGTCTGAAGTCTGAGGCTTTTACTGTAGAAACTGGCTTCACCTTTTCAATCTGTGGAAGAATAAATTATTAGTTTAAGACCTCAAACACAACCTTCATGCATGACTTCAATCCAAAAATAATGTGCTACATCCTCAACAACAAACCACACTCAATGAATCACAGTCATTATTAATCTCTTACAGAAATACACTGATGCAGATTGTCAACAAATGAATTGCATGAACTCTATTTCAACTGACAATAGCTACAACAACCAATGACATTTAACCAGCTAATTAGCACACGGTCCAACTCAGAGACCCAGAATCTTTAAACAACTACATCATATATGAGCAGTGTGGTGGATTTGGGCCGTCACTCTTTAATCAATAAATGACCTACCACTCGAATATGGTGAAAATTTAACCATTTTATGTTTAATGATTAAGAACATTAAGAAAGTGCGGTCAACTACAAGGGGAATTACTTGAACCCGTCAACAGCCAAGTTTGACTTTGTTCTGTCGTCGTGTTACTCACAGAATTAACGGTAACTGGTGGAAGTGAAAGTCAGCGCTGGCTAAAAAAAGACAAGCTGCTACCTGTGTGTTTCATACCACCCTCTTTGCTAACAATAATTAGCATTGTGGCTTAGCAAATCCATGCATCAATCACCATAGCAACCACATCATTTGTCACCTTCATACATGTTAACTGTCACTTCCATGATGAATGCTGAACTGCAGATTTTGATTTGCTTTATTTTATTTATTATTTAACAAAAAGTAAAATGTAACAACAAGTAACTAAACTAAAAAAGTTAAGTGCCACAAAAGAAAGCAACTAATATGCACTGATGTTTTTTTATTTTTATTTTACTGTTAATAGAATAAACTGGGAAATCAGTGAGATGAACTCTGAGTTACTGTTTCTATTTACCTCAATGCTGCCCTCTAAATTTTAGAGGGCAGCATGTATTGTAAAATCCCCTTTTAGAGTCTAAAAGGGAATTTAATAGAAAGCTGACAAGAATCTTGATCTCCATAAACCAGAAAATCTTGATCAGCAGCCATTTCCATTATCACGTTTCTACCGAGTTTAACGACAAACGTCTGCAGAGCCTTACAAGTCACAACAGGGACATGTGAGGCTTTATAACGCTGTAATTAAAACCAACCACAGCTCAGACCAGAGCTCGGCCTTCACTCAAAAGCACACATGCAGAATGTGGCCAACAACAACAGCGGGCTTCAATCCTCTGTTTACGGTAAACTTGTACAGGCTGCATGTTGCGTTTTGAGTCAATAACACTCCCTAACACATTCTTCATTTCCCTGAGAAAGCCAGCGCAGCACGGCGACACACACACACAGCCCGTCGACTCCGAGCTCAACTCTCTCAACAATGGAAACAGTGGAGCAGCTCCCTACAGCAGAGACACACCTCACAATTACACAATCCAGCTATGTAACTCAATCTCAATCCAAACATGCACAACACACACACACACACACACACACACACACACACACACACACACACACAGGGAGGGAACCTCAGTGACCCACTCTCTTACCAAGGGTGTGTGAAGAGAAATGCCAAATCAAAAACAGAAAAACTTGGAGAGAGGAGGAACTTTAGAGGCTTGAGAATGAAATGATGGATGAGAAACATTTGCAAGAAAAGAGTTTGATTCGGGCAACAAAGTAGAAGAGTTGAGGAAAGTGGAAAAAAATACTAACATATAACTGTGCTGTACTTTATACCGGTGTAAAAGATGTCCCAGAACACTGCACTTTACTGCAACACAGCACTTTATTAGAAATAAGTTTGATATTTTAATGTCTTGTGTCTGTATTTGCTTCTTGTCTCTGTCGAAAATGAACTGAAAAAAGTGTCAAGGACCAAAAAGTCCAAACAAAAATAACTTTTTGAAGTGTGTGTTCAAATGTGTGGGCACATACAAGGTCGACAAGTTCTCAACTGTACCGTGAGCAGAGAGGAAGTGAGACTGTCTGTACCAAAAGCTTTTCTTCCATTTCTCTTCAACACCTCTGTCCCTCAGAGACATGAGCTGTCAGTCAGCCCACAAAGCTTTGGTTAACCCCGGGCCCAACAGTCGCTGCACCTCCCACATCGTGATGTAACGGTGACATCTTGCAGCTGCACAGTTAACCTCTCTGACTGTAACACGTCTGTCAGTTTCACCGTCTTGTGCCTTAGCTTTACACTTTTAATGTTCTTAAAAACATGAGATAATGTGAATCGAAACACACACTATCAGTGTGAAACACACGCCATAAAACACCATGGTTTCCTACACAAGTCTGCACACCAGTGACAGGTTGACCAGGGATGCAACAGTCTGACTTATTTGTCCTGATACTGATTCCAGTACCTCATCTCGGGATGAGGGTGGGGCAAATGTTGGGCGACTGTCCATCCAACTACTCCCATGTGCAAGGGGAGGGGTTCCACACGCAACATTTTCAGCAAATGCATTCATGGAAGAGCTCATGAAAACAATAAAAAAAGTCATCCATCTGGGATAATTTTGGTTTTAAACCGGATGCAACCAGCAAGCTGAAGGGACAAAACAAAGCATTTTGCCATCTTTGCTAATATAAAGTGCCAACACACATCCTTCTGAGCATGCTATGCTACTTCACTTCATCACACTGATCTCATTGGCATCTTTTTACCTCAAAGGGGATTCTCTACAGGTACATGTCAAAGTGTTTTTCCATGTCTTGGAAGGGGAATATGGCATTTAAGCCTCGTGCAGCTGTATGAAGTCTGATAAATCGCCTCAAGTGCTGTAACTGGGTGGCGGTCAAGTTGCGTTGTGGGTAATGTAGGTGGCAAGTTTTAACAAGGAAGAAGAATGTAAAAAAAAAAAAAAGCCAATATTCAAGTCACAGCGCATCGTAGCTGAAAGATTTTATTGTTCTTTTCAGGCTAAAACCTGAGCCACTGATTAGGTACCAGAGAATTCCTCATCTTGATGTGCAGCAGCCATTTTTAAGTTTATCATTTTAGCTTCTGTACCTTGACCACTTATTTTGTCTGCATGAGGCTTCTGGTCTGCGCTTCAGCAGATGCAGACAAAATGTTGTACACTAGCTGGGTACTGAATCTCAGTTCTACAGAACTGACTCCTAGCCGCTCATGTTTGAACAACAGTTAACATTTGAGAACTCTGACCTCTTTCACTATGTTTATAGGAAGAAAAACTTTGTCCCTCAAAAAAATGTATATCTTTTCTAAAAAGGTTATCATGATCAACACTAGCATCATAAAGAGACAAATGAAGAGGGGGAAATTTTTCAAAAGGGCAATATCTTTATGAATGAAGAGACGTACATAGGAACAGGTTTGTTGCTTCATCAGTGATTGAAAAACCTATTTTCAATATGTTCTTACATCATGAGTGGGTGTTCAGTCACCATTCAAGTGTTGACTGTACTAAAACACACCTTCGGCCACTGTTACAGTCAAATTTGCAAATATGACACCTGCAAAGCAAGCCGAAAGACTGAGTCTGAGTAATTTCTGCGACAAAGGTCACATGAGAACAAAGCTCTGGCTCACAGGTGTAAAACAAACTTCTACCCAAACTTATGAATCTGATGCTGCTCAAAAGGTGGTCAGATACAGTAGGGGACAAATACATCATGTCGATCACGTTTGAATATCACTGAGTATCATGTTTGAAACCTATTTTCTATGATCTGCAATAAAAATGTGGGCTTGGCTCCCGTGACAGGCGACTTTAGTAACTCCAGCATAAATGACTGGAAACATTCTTGATGCTAAACTAAGATAAGATAGTCTGGCTCTGTCCTGAGATAACAAAAAGCAGCTTAACAACATCTCTGAAGCTCATTATTTAACACGATAGAACGCCTTTAAACCCGAGTGTAAAAATGACACGTTGGGGTTCGCAGAGTGTTATTGGCTGGCTGAGAAAAGTGACTTTTTGTAAAGTGCATCTTTCAAAATGTCAAAACTACTTGCATCTGTAAATAAGCGTGGGGTTGCTAACACGATGACAGTAACTTAAAGGTGATAATATGTCAATGTTGTGTTTACAGGTTGTAGTGAAGGTTAAAAAGAACATTTCTTTTTAATTAGAAGGGATCAATGTACAAAACATTCAGGCAGTCATTTTGCTAAATATAAAAAAAGATTCTAACTTCATTTCGTAAAATCACTTATTCACTTTCTGGTGTAGAAAATGCCACTTTTGTATCTGTCAATGAAATATGAAGATCCAGCCAGCTGCTGATTAGCTTAGCTTAGCATAAAAACTGAACACACTTGACAAACAGCTCAACATATGACGTCTTTGTTTAATATGCACAAAAACTTAGCTTCAGAGAGAAAAATACTCAGAAACACACCTAAAACTGAAAAATGGCATTTTGCAGGCAATTTTAGTACTCAGCAATCTTTCAACATTGGAGTAAACTAATGTCTAATTGTTAAATGTGTATTAAGGATGTTATCTTTAATATAAAAAATTCCAACTGAATTGGCCTGTTCGAATTTAAAATCTACTTTCTTCAAGTGCATCAGGGCATTTGGTTTGAAGCAGTCTGCTCTGAGGTCCAGCAGAGGGCGCTCCTAAAGTTCACTATTAGCTTGACCTATTGCAGGTGCAACTGACCAATCAGTAAGTTAGGCTTATAAATAAAAATGGGGGAGGACACTAGTGAGCAAGGCCATGCTGATCGGACAATCACGACACAGGAGCATCAGAGAGGTAGAGTGTGAAAGTATTCTGGGTTCTTCATAGTAGATGATAAAAAATACCAACAAGCTTAAGGCTGTTTGGCAACTTTGTAAAAAGCGCCGCCTTAACTCCACAATGACAACAAATCTGAGGACTCACCTGCTAGCCTGGCACCCAAGTAAGGCTACGCTGGCACCAGAAATATGTGGAGCAGCATCAGGTGTACCAACTCGACACTGTGCATACTTTTCACCGCACTTATCATCACAGCTCTTCCCAGAAGCTTGTAAAGAGGCCATCACTGATAAGGTAGGAAGCACCGATTAAATATTAAAGAATGCGTGACCCAGTTGTATGACAACAAAATGGGAAATATGTAGATTATACAGACAAAAATCCTTCTAACTACAAGTCCTACTGTGTATCCCTTCACAAATCCACTGTGGTGCTTCCACTCTGTGTGGCTCTGAGGGTCTGAATTTGCATGACTGTGCATTTTCATGCATCATGTGTCTGTGTTTGTGTGTGAATGGACTGAGCTGAATCAGTAAACACCAGTTTGAATGCAAACCGGTCATTACCAGAGCAGCCACACCCGAGTCTCTTCTCCCTCCTCCTCCTCTCTCTCTTTCTCTTTCTCTCCCTCTGAAAGAAGAGCTCCAGCACATCAACTTCAGCCAGCACTTGTTTGAAAAAGGAAAGATTTACACCACGCACGCACTCACACACACACCACTGACTAAATCCAATACTGCAGAGGTGGTGGCAGTGTCTGAGAAACTGTCGATTATGTTTGTGACCTCTGATTCCGGGCAAAAAACTGAAATTCTGCTCATCGCCTCAGGAGCCCTCGGTTTGGATGTATTGGTTTCAATTAACTGCCTCCTCTTTAGCATTTCCTTCCAGCTGTGAATTATGGACGAGCAACTGGTGGGACTGACTGTGTGTCATCTGCATAATGATTACCTTTAGCTGCTTAATCACTCAGATGCACGCACAGGCACCTCTCCCGTATTGGATTAGTGAAACTAACGTGATCTATGAACCAGAAAGCTCTTTTTCTTTTCCATTTGAAAAACAGGAGAGCTCAATGCACCGAAAGCCACAAACTACACATTTCCTGGAGAAGCTTTTTTAGGCAGGAGAGATTCTGATGAACACACAATATCAAGTTTGTTGCTATGCATCAGAAATACTGTAATTAAGGACCATTTTAAATGAATTACCTCATACCAAAGCCTTTGGAGACATTGTCACGGGTGAAAAAAGGCTAAATATAATCTAAAAGAGAAAGTCTCTGAGAAACTGCCTTTAAGGAAACAAATGTCTGGAGTAAACTGTTTGTGTTGGCAGAGAATTTTCTCAGTATGACGCACCATCTGTCATTTATTGCAGGTTTACCTGAAGATTACAGAGAGGTTCATTACGTGATTTACATAAATATTCCCCTTTACTGATGCACAGGAAACTGAACTTTGCATCTTTTCTGTCTCGGACGAAACTGTTTGTCTGTTCACTTCATGACCTGCGTTAACTCACACAATCAACTGTGGTAAACATGGGACACGGCAGTAACTTCCAGAAAACTCGAGCATACAACACAGGAAAAGCCATCTGTGTTAGCAGAGTCGTTTATCTGGCAAAAAACTCAAACAATCTCTAGTTCCTGCTTCTTAAATGTTCAGATTTACTCCTTTCACGCCATTATAAAGCGAACAGCCCTGGGCTATGGGATCTCATGAGAGATAATTCGAACCTCAACTTCAAAAAAAAGTTTTGTTGGTTCAATTCAATCTTTTGAATACAAGTGCCAGTAAAATATCTCTGATTCAGTTGCCAGTACCAAACCAATGGAAACAAGAAATAAACAAGTTTTTCTACAAAAGAAAAACATTTCCATTGAACGCAAGAAGCCAAGAATAAGTCAACAAGGTTCCAACACTGAGTGCAGACGTTTGATGCCAACTTTTGGTCTTTTGACCAAACTACGGCACATTTCGGTCAGTGCCAAAAAATATTAAATGTTAGCTACTCAGCCCTAGTGGTGATATTAAATTGGACTGCATTATATTAACAGATGTAAGGTAGAACACAGCTATTAAATTAATTGATTAGTCTATGAAGAGAAAGTTAAACTTGATTTTTTTATAGTTATTTCATGGCTTGACTCATTTAATAAGCACAAATGCCAAAAAGTGCTGGTTACAGCTTCTCAAATGTAAAGCTTTTCTTTTTTTTTCTTTTTTTTTACGTGACAGTAAATTTAATATCTTTCTGTTTTAGACCATTGGTAGGACCAAAAATAAAATCATTCTGAAGACGTCAATTAGGGCTCTCGGAAATTATGATGAGCTGTTGTTCACCATTTTCTCCTATTTTATAATCTACCTGGATTTAAATGAGAGGGGGAAATGGAAGACTTTGTCATTTACTGCAGTTCAACACACACACAGGCAAAGAGTTGAGTCAACACTGTGTGACAGTGTCAACAAAGCTTGAACAACCTAACCTTCACAATGACAAGATTTATTGTAGGGCAGTGGTGCTGGAATGAAGCACAGGTAATTACACTGGTAACAACCTGCACTTTAAAATGTGACCTATGAAAAAAGATTTTTGTATATTTTACATTTCTGCCCCTCCTGTAGGACATGTGCCGCGGTTACACCCAGCAAAAGGAAGGTACAGGAATAATAATGGAGAAGAAAGATAACAGAGGACGGGACAGAGGTTGCATTTCTCAGAAAGGGCAAGGCCAAAGCTGACAGTGCTCAGGGTGTTCAAGCTGTAATGAAGTCCAGACTCCCTCCACGCCGCTCTGAGACGGTGCAGATGCCTTTGCACGCTGATGGATGCCCCCCCACCCCCCTCCCCGACCTCCCGGCAGAGGAACAATAAAGCGCACAGACAGACTCCGAGTTCAAGCTCACACGAGAGGCTTTCTACACAAAGAGAGGGAGAGAGAGAGAGAGAGAGAGGGAGAAACGTGGACTCACCTTTCCTCATGCGTGGACCCGTTTATCAAGTCTATCCAGCTCCCAGTCCTGGTCGAGGCTGTCGCACCTGAGCTCACTTCCACCGCCCTCTGAGCGCAGAGGGAACAAATAAAAAGTGCAACAGAAAGACTAAATTTTTGTTTTGTTTTGTCTGTTTCTACTGAGGATACATTCCAGCTTTTTCTTCCAGTCCCACAAACTCAAACTCGTTGGCCAGTCTCCGTCACCTGTGCGGGACACCCCTGCCTTGCTCCCGGTAGTTTGAGCGGTTGTTACCTGTGCGCAGTGATCCGCGCTGTGTGAGTCCCCGGAGGTGTAGAAAGGGTGCGGCACTGTGTTCCTCCGCCGCCGCCTCTCAGTCACAAAGGAGCGGGTCGGAGCTCCTCGGTATGCTGCTTCTGCCAACCTGAGCGCTCGGGATACGCCCCAGCTGACCCCCCGTTGGCTGACGAGGAGGCGGGACAGCCAATGGCGGTGGAGCCGAGGAGTGACTGACAGGATGTAATTCCGTCAGGTTTACATGCTTTTGAATGTGTCGGGAGATGGATGAGTAATTGTAAAGGTTAAGCGGAGGTTGGTTTCTCCGGTCTGTTGTGGTGAGGTAATAGAGCAATGTTGCGGCAGGAAATGGACCAATGTGACCTTTGCATATTTAACATAAAGACACTTTTTTTCATCTTTAGTGAACATTATCAATAAACATCAAGGAGCTATAAGAAACATACAGTATTGTGCAAACAAACATTGTCAAATCATAAATAAAATAAAATTACAATTTAATTGAAGTTAATAATAATTGGAAAAACAATTAGAAAACAAATGGTGGTCCTCACCGTCCCAGACTGAAAGGACAAGAGAGAAATCCTCTATCAACTAACAAGTTTATTAGGATGTTACTGCAACAGACTGCTGCTTTGTAGTTTGTGTTCATACATCTATGTGGCCCCTGGGGCCAGAGCCTGGTAAGTGACGTTTGTTTTTGTAACATGTTTTTGTTTTTTTGGGAAGTCAATCAAATCACTACAAAGACTCTCAAAACAGCTAGAAGACAAAATCACAAAAAGACACAGAGAACGACATAGATGCACAAAAGAGTTGCAAAAACAACCAGAAAGAGAAGCAAAATGACTACAAATATGTCTCTTTGAATCTCTCTCTCTTGCTCTTTTGCAGTAGGGGTGAGGAGCCTTTTATTGGGGCTGTGTCCAAGGGCCCGTGGTCATAATCGGTCCTGAAATTTGTAGAGGATGCCTGCAACAGAGGCTAGGATGAGAGCCAGCAGAAAGAATCCACCATACAGGTGGAAGGTGAGAATGAGGGCCAAAAGGGAGACTCGATGCTGTTTCCTTGTGATTCCAGAAACTATATGAATGATGATATATAAATTGAATTGGTCTGAATCACTACACCCTAACTCAGATGTTGTTACCTTACCTCCTGTAGAAACACATACCTGACTCTTCAGATGATAATAATTCTGCTGCACGATTTACAATTTCTTTTTATTCATCAGGCTGGCTGACCTCGTCCTCATCCTGATCGCAACCCAATCTGCCTCCAGTACAGTACAATAATGACAATGACAACCACAGAAACAATGGGCTGTCAGGCTCATCTTTTATTCACAAGCCAAGGGCACGAGGCCTGCAAGCAATCTGGTTCACCGCCACAGAGCGAGGGCAGAATCCAGAGAGGCTGTTTTTTCATCAGCAGGCAGAAACAAGGACAAGTCAGAATCAAAAAGAGGGTGGTTGTCTTTGTTTTTCTTCCATTGTTTAGGAATGAACGACGGGGGATGAACCTGTATCTGTTTGCACTTCTTGAGAATGCTGCAAAAAGGTTTATGGAACCGTCTCGTAAAGAATAAGAGGGAGAAAGATAAGGAGGAAATAACAGGAAGGTTGCACGGCACACAGAGATGGCGTGAAGGGTGAGGAAAAAGTGCATACGCTTTCCTGTTTACATGAGGGGCCAAGTGTGTGGAGGTTAGCGTGTGAGAGATGTGACAGCCATGTTTGTTCAACATGTACAATCTGCTTTCCTTATTAGGTCGGCTGTGTGTCGCAGTGTGTAGCCCGTGTGAGCCTTCCAGCTGTCATAGTTTCCAGTTTGTTGTACCAGGGGCCTTTCTCCATTCTCTTATTTCCTCTCAGCGTCACAGACAGCTGCCTGGAGGCTGCGAACAGCGTTGCCGCGGCGACGGTGATGCTGATTGCCCTCCATGCCTTCCACACCTGTTTGACATTGTATATGACCATACACATCTCTCATGTTAGGGCATAATACTGACCAGGCCAGGGTTACCAGCCAGCCAGAGAAGCACACTATTAAATTTAGGATCTGAAATTTGATATTATTGCACCGTGAATGACATCTTATCCAGTTTCCTCTGTACCAGTGAACATTAAACAGTGACAAGGGAGCAGGGTTCGTCTCACACCTTGATCAATATGGTCCTCTCAGAATAGATTGGCAATATATATGACAATACCCTAGATGGTTTTCAAGGAGCCATGGTTAATTTTATGGCTTTGAACTGATAGTATTAAAGCTCAGCCACACCAGCATTTAAAGTGACAAAACTTTACTATGAAATCAGTTCATCTGAATGCAATAGACACAATCGGTGGATTTGCTTATTTGCACGTGGATGTTCACTTATAGAAACCTGTTGTACCTGTACCATCCAGTTTAACTTTATCATTCCCAGTTAAAGGTCCCATCTTGTATGAAGTGAGAAATGTTTTCTTTTTTATATAAAGCAGGTCTAGGTTCTATATTAATACATATATATATATAATATAATATGATATAATATAATATGTGAAAGTATAAAAGTACTCAGTCCACAGAGAAATGTACACAGCCTGTATTCAGAAACTGAGCCTTAAAACGAGCCGTCAGCACTCCTGTAACTTTGTGATGTCACAACGAAGCAGTCACCGCTCTCAGCCATGACCCAAGACCGGCCCTCCCGGACCCACCAGCCAATCAGAAGAGAGGCTGACTGTTTTGTCACTGTTGTTACTAAAGCCCCAGAGAGAAGCCTGAGAAAGAAGAGGTAAAACTACATTGACATGGTTTTGGTACTTAGATAATAAAATAAACAAGTATATCTTCTTATGGATATCAACACTTCAAATAAAACACAGGGAAAGTGTAAACTATGGGACCTTTAAAGCATTAGCTGCCCCACTGTTGTTGCACTGGACAAACGGTCAAACACTAATCCTCTTTCTGTAGGTTATAGCTGTCACGTCATTTCTTATTCCTTCCTTCCAACATGAGTTGGTTCCCACCCACAAGTCATACATTACAATAATGTCTGAACAAAATTCTGAGAAGTTTATTTGAATAATTTCTTGCAAAACCTGTGCAATGTGTTTGTAAAGTGCAATAGAGCTGGTTACTGGCTGTTTGTCAGTATTTCCAGTCTTTCTGCTAAGCGGTTGCTAGCTGTAGCTTCATATTTACCATAAAGACACACAACTGGTATATCAGTGTTCTCATCCCTCAGTGAGAGAGCTAACGCGTATTTCCCTGAATGTTGATAACTTCCAACAGGAGCTAAATGTGAAATTCCAGCTCCACATCAGCGGTTGCCAACTGTTTTGGCTTGTGATCCATTAAAGCGAAGCAAAGTCTACTTGCAAACGCTTGTCCCGTCACCACAGGTCGGTCATGAGCACTTCAACCAAGCAGAGGGTTTTCCCTCTCAGACTGTTTCATGTGAATGACTTTTAAAGGCCTGAAGACATCAAGCTGTTCTTGTCTAAAGGAAAAAAGAAGAGCGCAGTCACTGTCCTACAAGACTGAGGACACGAACTGGACTTTAACAAGGTCTTCTTTGAATAATCAGCCTGTCTGATCCTGTTTACATTGTCGTTATCTCTGTCTTTGTTGGCTTTATGAGCCAGGAAACTCAGCCCTATGTGTATCTATGGTATTATGTTTGCTTTTGGTTGCTGGTACTTGTTGAATTAATCATCGTAATCCTTTATGAGGACATTTAAGGTTGGTAGATGTTAATGTATCACTTGGCATGTCTTCATGCATTGCGTGTAATTATCAGAAGACTGCAGAATGTAATAGAGAGCTCCAGAGCAGCTACTAAATGGACCTTGAGGTGAGACTATTTTTATCAACTAGTGTTTCCATGGTAAATTTAACTTGCCATCCACAGTGGGAGGTCCTGTACACACGATGTGCTGGTGCTATTTCTGTATTCAAGGATCCCTAAAGCAGTAATAAAATAACAATGGAAAATCAAAGAGAAAAGGCTATTTCAAAAAAGGGTCCTCTGTTACTAAAAAAGTCAAACCAGACAAAGGGAAGTTTTATTTTAGAACAGGAAGTAGAAAAGGAGGGACAGGAAAAGTTGAGTGGATCCCAAGACAACAACGGAGGAAAAGCAGAAGTGCCTCAGAGTGATTTATCGAGGAGGGCGTGAACATTTTCGAGCGGTGTGGTGAAACAGTGGAGACTAAAGACAGAGTCAACACGCTGAATGACAGCCAGGTCACTTCCCACCGGGCAGCCATGATGTGCACCATAAAACAGCAGGATCCGGAGCATGACAGCAAGTTGTGTACGAGTGGTGGGATGTGTCAGCAAGTGTGTGTTTCTGTCAGGATTACGTGGGGGTCTTGCGCAACATGCCCAAGTCAGAATTGTGACTGTATGTGTTTGCGTGTGCATAAATCACATATGGAGTTGCTTATTGTCATCTGGCATCGATTTTGGGAGGGCCTTGATGTCCCAATGATTACCATCATCACTGACTTCCACCCCTCACCGCTCTTAATGCCATTAACGGAAAGAATGCAACGGCTCTTACTCAATCTGAGTCCACAGAGGAAGCCATACATGTGGAGTACAAGCTGCTGGCCTGTGGTACTTCACATTTGTAAATCCCCTCCACCACCCAAAAACACACATGCATGCATTTTTCCCTCGTAAAGCATGAAGAGATGCAGCCCTCAGAGTGGGTGTGGGCCTCACACCAGAAGAGACCACACGGATTAACGGTTTCATTTGCTGCAGCAAAATCCCTCAATATAAACATAGATTGGATGAAATTGAAATTTATTCAGCTGTTTGTACAACTAATCAGTGGGAGCAGAGACTGAGGATGTAATCAAATCCTTTTATTTAGTGAAAGTTGTAAAAGGAAAATACAATAAAAGCCCCAGATTCAATCTTGTAATTAAAGCTGCACAAATCATTATTTTATATTAACAATGGAAAAAGCCAAAGCTGCACTTCCTCTCAGCTCTTCGGATCATTTTAGTGTCTTTCAGCTCATCATTTTGGTTTTACAGCGACAGCTTCACTGTTTTAGGTCACTGCCATCGCTCTCATCAGTATAAAAAAAACCCAACTTGACCACCTGACCAGCTCTAAACAGCAGACAGACACGGTAAGAGACGAGCTGGTGAACACAGAGGGACATTTACACACACAAGACTATTGGCAGACGCAACAATTCACAGATGTCTCCTAAACAATATGAGGGGCCATCAGGGGCCTTCAGAGACCACTTTTGGCGGCTCCAAGCATTTGGGGGAGAAGCGTTTGCCTCTGGATAAATCTGAAGAAATCAAGAGATGATTGATGGGAAAGACTACAAATGTACCTCTGCTACACAAACCTATTTTTCAAGGTACTCAAATGCAACAATAAGAGACTGCGATGAGAGGCTGGAAGCTGACACAGCTTTATTTAAAGGGGCCCCTAACCTAACAGGTTGGGAGCCACTGATCTAAATATAACATATAACATGTTCTGAACCCAGACAATTCTTCACATGTTCATAAGTAATCAGACTGTGGTTGTACACGGGAAGTTAACTGCTGCAACTGTGTCTTTTCCTGGAAGACGACAACACAGCACTCGCTTTTTATTGTTTCTCTTCCGTGTTTCACACAGAACACGTTATCCTGTAAAGCATTGGTTTCCAACCCTTGGCCAGAACCCCCCATGAAGGGCCACAAGATAAATCTGGATGGTCGAAGGTTTAACAATGTAGTGACACAGACCTCAGGCTTTCCTCAAATCTTCTTGAAAATATTATATTGACATCTTCAGGCCTCTAAAACATCCAAATAAAAGAAGCCAGAAAGTGCTTGAACTGGTGGGACACATGCAACCAGTTACAAGCCAAAGCCAAAACGGTTAGAAACCACTTATAAATGCAGTGGAGTGAGAAAGATCAAATGTAGAGAATAAAGTGTGAAGTGACACGAAACAGAACCAATGGAAACGAGACATAAAACAGTGCTTTCATACAGAAATGAGTGAATGAACCTTTCTGCTGCAATGGTGGATTTGAACCTGAACACAAGAGGTCAAGACTACAAAGAGCCGTGCTTCGCAGCTGCTGTAAGAGGATCACATGACCGCGCCGAGAACTCGCACGGCTTACGCCACCGAGCTGACTCGCTCGTATCTGTTGCCACATGCAGCAGTAAGTAATGTTTCTCATTCCTTTTCTGCTATTCATCATCCTCTCCCCAGTGTCTTGTCACAGATTTCACTTCTTCATTCATTAAACCACTAATGCTCCCAGTTTCTCTTTTCCCTGTTACATTTTTTAATCTCAGTTCCAGGTTTCTGCCAACTCTTTGCCATGAATTCTTTACTATACTCACATTTCTAGAACATTTAGCTCTGCTTTCTTTCCGCTGTATACTTCAGTCTCTTATCTGGAGAGGGAAGACATGAGTGCAGAATATCACCAGCATCCCTTATCTTTATGTTGGTCTTTTCTCATCATCTCACCTGATAAATTCAGAGGCCTGCTTGGCAGTTTTCCCACACTGAGTTTCGCCGACCTCCACTCCAAGTGGGGGTTTTGGAAACACAGGATGGTTTCTGTCACACCCTGGATTTGATGTTGAAGTTAAACACGATGCAAAACCACAAAAGCACTCATTTGCAAGTCAAAGGCAATGCACAGGCAAAGCTTCCTGCTCGCTGAGTAGGATAAAGAAATGTTGAACGGAGCAGATTCCTGCAGCCACCGCAGGTTTATCTGTGTACAAAGCACATCATCAGACTGCTCAAGGCCACAGGAGACGCAGTTTAGGATACAGTGTAAACAACAGTGTCTGTACTGTATTATTAGAAGCGCGTGCATCAAGGCGTCAGATGTGTGATACTTGAGGGTCAAGGCTTGTCTAAAAATCCAAGGCAGTGAATCAGCAGTGATTTGGATCTGTTAAAATCACCTAACTGAATCTCTCTGCATCTGGTTTGAACTGGTCTCAACCACAACATCCTCTGTTGCTCTGTTGTAAAAGTACATCCTGCACAGTGATCCAGTTACAGAGCCGAGTCCCTTTAACACCTTGAAGTCTTGTGAACCCTTGTGTCCTCTATTCTTCTCTCTTTCCCTCCTGTTTGTATGCTTCCTCTTGTTATTACACTGAGATCTGTGACTGGGAGGTCAAATACTTCACCCTCCCTCTGTTTAGACATGATAATTAATAATTACTAAAAGAAAGTGCATTTTATCGTCAATGCAATGAACCACTTTATAACAATGTGGCAGCGACCTCAGTAGAATCATATTCTGTGAACTGAAGGAGTAAATGTTTAACTGGCAGAATATTGACATTTTAATTCTCTTTTATTAAAAGAATTTTAACTTTTTTTCAGTTAAAGGGACAAAAAGTTGTGAACCTCAGCTCTGAAATGACTGGAAATCATTTAAAAAAAGCATGAATGAAGATTAAAGACACCACAGGTCCTCGACTGTAAAGTGATGCCATGTATTGTGTTGTCTGAATGTAAAACAAACTGAGGAAAATTCTCCCCGGGTTTTATTCTGAAAGCTATTGGACCTGTGAACAGCTGCAGTACAGTTGTTTTATAATAAATGCACTTGTGCTTTCTGACATATTGTGCCTTCATTGTGTGGAATATTGTTGCTCAGCTATGGATTAACCACTGCCCTTAACCCTTAAAGTATTTGAATTTGAAATGCATATTTGACTTTCATTTTTCCACACTTCCAAAACCAAACCAAAGAGGTTTTTGTCTCATTTATTAACAATAATCTAATAAATTCATAAAATACAGCAGGTCAGATTTGAATGAGAAAATCCTTGAGTTATGTCCATCCTTGTCGCTGGTGTTTTCACAATTCACCAAACATATACATAGTTTAATATAGTTGTATGTGATTTTATTTAAAGTTATTTACAGTAATTCAAACTTCAAACACATTTCCTGTTCAAGGTTCAGTGTTATATGTGCTGCTACTGCCACCGTTGATCATCAAGGTTATTATGCAACCGTGAAACGTTTTAATATTGTGATGATGATGAAACCGTAAGTTTGAAAAACCTTCAGATACTTGCTCAACTCTGACTTTTAATAAAGTTTTCATTGTATGTTTTATCATTTTAATTATATTTCATTTCTGTCTTTGCTATTGTCATGATGTGTACATTTGAACTCATTTTAGTGTAGAGTGTTTTCTTGTTGTAATCCCGTAAACCACTTTGTTAATTATGTTTCTAAAAACTCCTTTACAAATAAAACTTTTATCATTTGTTTCCAGATTTTTATTACTCTCAAGTATTTACATCAGTATCAGGCTTAAAAATCCAGTTTCAGCTGAGCTCTACTCACATCTCCAATTGCAGATCAGTCTTTCAATTTAACTGAAAATATACTACCTGGCCAAAAGTATGTGGACAAAAAACATCACTTCCTTATGTGATTGTTCAACATCTCATTCATTAAGCCGGACATGGACATTAAGCCGCCTGTGCCTGGCTGCAGTAAACATTGGTGAGATTGGGCTCTGATGTTGGGAGATAAGACCTGATCAGTTCATCCCAAAGGGGCTGGACAGGGTTGGGTTCAGGCCAGTCAAGTTCGTCCACACCAAACTGGGAAAAGCTTTTCTGTATGGACCTGGATTTGTGCACTGGGATACTGTTGTGTTGAAACAGGAGAGAGCCTTCTGCCATAAAACTAGAGGAACTGTCTACTAACATCATTGTTCGCTGCAGCTTTAAGATCAGATTTGACAGGAACCAACAAACAGAGTCAAAACCATGAGAAACGAACAGCGGTGTCCACATACTTTTGACCATAAAGTGTATATCAGGTACCTGTGAATGAGAAACCAAACTGTAGCTGACTTCTTCTCTCTATAGCCCCCCCTCCTGGCTGACACCGGCAGATAATTCAATGTACCACATTAATACAGTACCATGTGTGAATCACTCTCACAGTGGAGAAGACAAAAAAAACCCTAAGCACCAAAATAAAGTTTTTTTTAAATATTATTTTAATACTTTTCTTAAAAAAAAGATGTTGTACTCTGAACAAGATGAATCTATTGACCTCAATGCCTCACTCATCGACATACCAACAGGTTGTCCTGGGTAAAATAAATCAAAGGAAATAGATAGCAAAAGGAAAAACAAAACAAAATAAACTCAAAACAATCAAATATGAAAAGGAAAAGGAAATGAATGAAACATAAAAAAAAAGTGATTATAGAGTTGAAAACACTCACAGATCTCTGGGCCAACCTACAGGGGGCGGGAAAAGCTCCTGCCTCCAGAAAAACACGATGGCACACGACATCCCAAAACTGTTACTATGGACGACGAAAACATTTCAAAAATAAAAACTAAAAGACAGAATGACAAACAAGAACCTACTATACAGACTGTAGGAGCTGTGAAGGAGATAGTGGTGGATGAGACGGCTAAGGAACGACAAAAAAAACACGTACATGATGAGAAGAAAAAATGAAAAAAAAAAAAAAAGATGCAAGTAATGAAACATTTAAGTGCAGATTTATCGGACAACTACAGAATGAAGGGGCATAATTGATGATTTCAGAACCGCTTCCTCAAACTATTACAGAGCAAACTGCTGCATAACTTCGGATTGAAAAGGGGGATAAAGGAAAATTAAATAGCAATAAAAATGTAGCCTTTAATATAAAGTGAAAAGAAGATGCATTTTACATGTAAAAAAAAAAAATGTGAATGAACTTTCAGCACTCAATAGATTGGTTTTGGCATAGAGTCGAGAAGAACAGAACATTAAAGGAAGGAGAGAAGATAAGACAGACGAAACAATCCTCTCAATAGAATCATAAAAAAGTTTTTTCTTCTTCTTTACAGTAAATTCTACAAAATCAAAACCAGAGCTTAGAGATGAACACCGAGACGAGCTTTGCTCCCCACAATCCATATCCCTCTCATGTTCTTTTTCCTTGACTTTTCCTTGTATATAATATATATTCATGTATCTATTTATATATAATATGTATAATTTGTAGGGTGTGATCGGTAGTTTACAGGCCAGAGCGCTAAGGCAAAGGACACACTCTGAAACTTTTAAAATGCCATCGTTCCTTCCTCATCGCCCTCTCTCTCTCTCTCTCTCTCTCTCGTTGACTTTGTTCACGCAACGCGAGCATCGCTGAAACCTGCGCCTTGTCCAATCACGGCTGAGGAGGGAGCGGTAGCAGGAAGTGAAGGGAGGAAGGATGTCTTAGAAAAGTGCGTGACTGTGGCCGGGGTGTTTCGTCTTCCACCGTGTCCTGAGATAACAACTGACTCTCAGATGACCGCTGAACCTGACAAACTCGACCACACCAGTGCCCAACCCTCCCAGTTAAAATTCAAACTTAAAAAATTAAATTATAGAGACAAGATTGGGAGAGAAGAAAAAAAAAGCCAGAACAAAGTGATCTGTCCGTTTGTAATTTGTTCACCTGTTCCTTTTAAACCCCTTTCTCGCTTCTCAGACATCAGAGAACGAAGTTTCCGTAATTTTCACTTAAATTAAATCCTACTCATCATCATCATCGCCGCCATCATTTTTTAATTTTTTTTAATGTAAAAGTCCCCTCCTTTTCTGTCATTCTTATTTTCCTCGAGGGAGCTGACTATCTGATTTTTTCAGTGTCTGTTTTCGATCTGTCGTAATTGAAGACGCACAACCAACAACCATAAAACACCAAGCCAGACACCAAAACGTATCTGAGGTTGGAGGAAAAGAGGGTTGCTTCTTTCACTATCACCCCCCCGCCCCCCCCCTCATATTCACATGACACAAGCCAGCTGCTACTGAGAGAAAGGGACAGTTACTATTAAATGTGTGTGTGTGTGTGTGTGTGTGTGTTTGCATTTGTTATGAGCAGCGACCATGTGTAATCAGAGCATTGTGGTCTATATGCATTTTGAAAAATTTTCTCATGTGTGTCTATAGGTCCGTTCTCTCACTCCCATCATCCTCTTCTTTTCCACCTTAGAACAGGTTCTCCTCAAAAATGGCCATCAGGTCGCTCTGGAAGTTGATATCAATGGTGTCGGCCATCTGCAGAGGAAACGACGAGACAACGACGACAAGCATTAAAGGCTGTTTAATAAAAAGATGACTGTGTTTTTTTTTTTTTACAGTTTGGTTCTTACCGCCTCTCTCCTGCGCCTCTCCTGCTCGCGGCGCCGCGCCATCTCCCTCTGCTGGTCGAGAGCGTTCTGTGCAGCTGAGGATGATGGGGGCGGGGCTTGAGGCTGTGTGGGTGGAGCCTGCGGAGAGTGAGTCGGTGGGGTGGAAGCTGGAGGTGTGGGAGCAAGCGGTGATTGTTGCTCCTGGCGACGGCGGGCGTCTTCTTGCGCTCGACGAGCTTGCTCCATCGTGTCCTCGTCGTCACGGCTACAGCATAAAAAAAAAAAAGATAACGACAATGAAACTTATTGGAAACCAACCAACACAGGTTTTTTCAGACTGATACTGATATTATTTGAGAGTAAAATCTGAACATAACACATTCATATACATATATTTCACTTTTCATTCATATATATATATATATATATATATATGCAGCAGCCTGGTTCAATTCTGACATGAACCAGGCCGCTGCAGTAATGTGATTACTTCTGGCAGTAATGAGTAGCTTAAGGATTTCAATTTAAAATTCAGTAATTAGATCACACTTAGCTAAATCAATGTAATGGAGCGTCAGTGGGATTACTGTCCAGAAGTTAGATGGAGGGTTGATATCAGTTTGAGCTCTACTTTCAGTGAAAGGACGAACATGCTAAGATGTGTGAACTTGCCACAGGGGCTTGAGGAGGCAGTTAGCATCTACCAAACAAGTAGAGGTGCGACTCCCAGGGTTGTCTTATTCACACGCTGTGTGTTCAAGTTTGCTAACATCAGCTAAACATCACTGAGTTTTGTTTTGGGTTGGAGGAAGTGTGAACCACTCGGCTGAGTTTAGCTCTTCTAGAGAGATGTGTGCAGTCATCGAGACTAAGCTAACTGCTGTCGGATTGGTCAGTAAATCGGTCCACATTGTAGAGCTGTGCGCTTGTTATACCACAACATCTGGGTTTTAGTTTCTATATATAACATGGTGCGACGTGCAGGTGGGGAGAGTTGGTTTAAAGGCACCTGTGACTGAGCTGCGCTGAGTAATGCAAGTAAAGAAATGAGTAATGTACTGCATTACTTTTACTGCTGAGTAAAAACAGGACCTGTTTTGAATCACAGGCACCATGAACTGATGATGCTATCCATTCACCAAAGCATACACTAGTTTTTGATGTGTTTTTTTTTTTGTTTCCACTCTCTCAGCACTTCTTCTTTTCATTCATGTCACGACAGCATTAAAATCAACCTGAAACTCTTGAGACAGTTGATTACAAAGTTGAGAAACTTAAAGTGAAAGTTGCAGATAAAAAGTGTGATTTTAAAAGTTGACTCAAATGGTTCGTTCACTCTCTGGTGGGAATCTCCCACATTTGAAAAACCGCAGCACTCATGAGCCTCTGTGCTGAACAACCAACCGGCACGAACAATAACAAGACGGATAATATGAAAAACATTATATAATAAATTTATAATTTGGCAGTTTCTTGCGTTAAAAATTGCTGTTTGTTAGCCAACAGGTGTTTGAGCAAAGTCTTGTCAAGTTTGCTAACTTTGCGATGCAACTGTGAGGGCAGACACAGCTGGTGACACACAGATTGTCTCATTTCGGTTCAGCCCTCGTGATCTACAGGTGTGGCCCCCGAATGGGGACGCAGCTTATGTCTCCCTCTAAGACCAACAACACTGCTGTGGTCTTGTCTCATCTTTTCCCATTAGCCACCTCTCCGTCGTCCTCCCACATACCGTAGTTTTTCTTGCTCTCTCCGGGCCTGCTCAGCCTGTGCTTTCAGTGCTCGCTCTCTCTCCTCCTTCTCCCTTGCGGCCCGTTTGAACTGTTCGAAGCTGTCGCTGGAGGAGCGAACGGAGGAGGCTGGCGTGGACTGGGACCTCTGAGCCAGGCTGGCCCAAGAACCCATGTTCTTCAACTTCACGTCCTTTTAGAGGAGAAAAAAAAAAAAAAAAAGAAAAGGAGGGCGGTGGGGGTAGAAAATATCAGGTTAAAAGAAGAAGAGAAATCAAACAAACCAGATGAGCCCCGACTTTAATGTGGCTTATGACATTATTTTCTCATCTCTCACACTTGTACACACCTGTGTCTTCTTCGGAGCGATGGGAGTTTTGGGTTCTTGCTTGATTTTGTTGTCTTGCTGGGAGCAGGGTGGTGCTGGGGAGTCCAGGAGGCGAGAACCAGGGCGAGAACCATCCAATGCCTTCAGATCTAATCCTGACGAAGACATAAAATAGTGATTAACTGTACATATGCACCTTAACCCACTAGACAGGGGCTGAGAAGCAATAATTCTCGTGTAAGGGGGCTGTAGGTAAGTGTGGAGGAAGGAAGCAAACAAAATCATTCTGCTATCAAAGTAATATCAGGAACGACATGTCTGTGACTGCAGTCAGCCTTTTCACACTTTTTAACAGTTACTTTACTTTTTCAGCTTCGGCCTCCAAACTCTGGGAAACCGAATGTTCCCTTCTTTAGTTTTAGAGGCGACGGACTATGAATCTCTTGTACTCACTGTGTTTGTTGTCGGGTTTGTGTGTGTCCTGACGCATGGCAGAGCTGAAGGGTGAGGGGGGAAGAACAGGCGACTGGGAAGGCTTCTCTTCTTTGACCCCCACCAGGTTGGACCTCTGCTCCTATGCACAGACAAACGTTTACATCCAAAGCTCTGTCATCAAGCATCAAAGACAACAAAAGAAAAAAAAACAGTATTTTCAGCACTAAATTTGATCCCTTTTCCTTTTCAACATTTCACTCACATGTTTCTTGGTCTGTGGGGGAGACTGCTGTCCCATTGTGTGGAACTGAGGCATCTGAGGAGAAAGCATCATCAGGGGAGAGGGGCTCTCACGCAGGCAACCTGGAGAAACACGCAGCACTTCACTGTTCAATTCAATACTAAATTTAACAAACTGTGCAGTGACATCTACAAAATGGACATGTGTGGTGGTTTCCAAGCCCAAATGTTTGTCTGAAGTACCATTTATCTAGCATGAACGCTTCAATATGAGCAGCCTTATCAAAGCTCCCTAACAGAAGCCTCTCCATCTGTGTCTGCTGGTAACAAGACCTTCACAGGTCACAGTGATCTTTTGGGAGGAAGCTAACTAGCACCACAACATGGCCAAATGCAGGTATGACACAGATTAAACTTGGTTTTACTTAATCTGAAGACAAACAAGGAGAAAAACGTGTGTGTTCTTAGTATTTAAGCACCGGTCTGTTTCTGTGGTTATTGGGATTATCGACATGTTATGGTGTATAATATAACACACACATACAACTGCTTCTGAATCTAGGTTTTTATACCTTAACTCTATCAGCTCATTTGTTTTTATCTTAAATAGAATTTGATATGTATGAAGTTTGACTCCTCTGTTCAAGCTCATGTCTGAAGCCTTTTGCCTTCTGATCCTTTAATTAAATCACTGTCTACTTGTGACCCCCGGTAACATGTTACAACCTTAGAGGGAACATGAATTCTGAGCAGTTAGGCAAAGAAGAAAGTGAAAGCATCTGGTATTGTATCAGTGAGAAAAAATAAAAACAGAGAAAAGTCAGGAAATATAAACATTAATGTAACAGAATTGTATATTTTTCTTTTTTTAACCCTTTGATCATCTTATAACTCATCATCTTTATCGTAGGACCTCTTGGGGGGTCCAGAAGCCTCAGTTTGGGAACCATTATCTTGAGTATGAATCTGTATCTCACCTGCTGAGAAAGGCTCTGCTTTACTCCGCGGTGATGGCTGCTGCTGCTGATGTTGCTGCATCTGTTGTACCTTCTGCTGCAGGGCCACGCCCTTCTGCTGCTGTGACGTTGACGTGTGCGTGTGCGGGAATGGCTGCTGCATGTGCTCGTGGCCTGTGCTGTGTCTCTGTGTCAGGGCGGGGGCGGATGTCGTCATCGCCTGCGTGTGCATTGACGGCACCAGCTGAGAAGCGGCTTGCACGGGCGAATGCGTGTGGGTGTGCATTGGCTGGGTCTGCGTGGTGGGTCGAGCCTGGAGAGACTGCAGGAAGGTGTGCACCTGGCTGAGGGGCGGGGTTTCAGAACTGGTGGGTGTCGGCTCTTCGTCGTCCTCCAGCAGGGCTTGAGGAGGTTGCGCCGAGAGGGTACCCAAGATGCCGTGTGAGGGGGGTGACGGGACACGAGGGCGGGGGACCGGCTGGGGAAGGGTGAGGGGAAGCGAGGGCTGAAGCTGGGGTGAGGAGGATGGAGGCAGGGAGGGGAGCGAGGACGGGGGAGGCTGTGGGGGTTTGGGAGGAAGTGGTGCTGCGCGGTTGCTAGGTCTTGATGGTTGCTGGGGAAGAGCACTGTGGATCGCTGCAAAGCAGGAAGAGAAGAGAATGAGACAAAAATGAGAAAATTTTTTACAGGCCAAATCCGAATGTCCCCCTTGAGGCCTAAGTCCTGAACCCTCATCGACCTGATTGACGAAAACAGTAATGTTGGATCAGATCTGATGAATTTATCAACACGTCATCATAAGACAAATAACTACACACAGTTCTGGCTCTGAACCATGTTTTATATTTGTAAACCTGTTTTTTCTTGCAATGTTAACACTTAGGTTTGTTCATCAGTCAGATGAGGAAGAAAGGCTTTGATTTTGACATTGCTTATTCCTTCAAATTTCAGTTCTAGTTCATTTGATGTCAGCTGTGGTTATTAGTTCTAACCTAAGAACATCTTCATAATATCGGTCCCAGAGTTCTATACTAAATGACACGTTTATTGAACACTGGGGAGAAAAAAACACAAATATGTTTCCTCTTAAGCATAAGGGGAAACAGACCAGCTGTTCTGGTCGTCTGGATGATCTAATTATTTGACATCTGCTCATACACACAAATTACACGCAATATGCACACCAGCTTTTTTTTCTGCTGTTATGCATGTGCATGCATAATTTCCTGTGAATCCCTTGCTCACGTGCATGCCTCATGAATCCAGTGCAGGTACTATACAGAGAGGGAGCTACAGAGTGGAAACAGATTTAATGACAACAGCAGAATAAATACCAGCCATGAAGTATCAGAAACTGGGTTTAATATGATGAAAATTTTAATTTATCAACCAGAAATTCTAAATATTTGCTGGTTCCAGCTGCTATATTGTGAGAATCAACTGCTTTTTTGGGTTTATGTCAACAGAGACCGAAAGATTAATTGTTTAAGTAACATTCCTGCATTTCTGACCATTTTGAAACTGAACTGAGAGCAAAGTGTCACTGAGGTGTACGTACCCGGTGAAGGTATGATGGGATGTTGGTTGAGGAAGGGGTGCGTCTCAGTGGGCGTCTGGCTGCTGGGTGTGTTTGTGTTTGTGTTGAGGAGACCAGACGTGACGGGGGGGCCGGCAGTAGTAATGGTTGGATTCGGCTCTGTGTTCGACTGCGTCAGGTGTGGGTTCATGAAGTGGGCCAGAGGATCAAATCCTGAGGTCAACAGCTGTGTGTCCAGAGATGGGACAGAGACAGAGACAGGGACAGGGACAGGGACAGGGACAGAGGGAGGGAGGACAACGGGTGGTTTGGACTGGACGACTTGAGGCTGAGTCTGAGGCTGAGGAGGGACTGGGCCAACTCCGCCAGTGAGGGACTGGTGGTGTGGTCTCTTGGTGTCTTTGTTGGTTGAGGTCTTCTTCTGCTGTTTGGGAACCAGCCCTGGTGGACGAAGACAGATTTGAAGGAAATAAGTGTCATTCTCCTGAAGGATGACAGCTCCTCTTCCTCACACTAAGTTAAATATTATGTGTGGACGTTACCATTCTCAGAGTCTTCACTATCAGAGGAGTCGCTGCTGCCCGAAGATGAAGATCCTGTCTTCATCTTTGTCACATTTGTCATCTCCAGAGGCTTCTCTACTGCAACGAAACACACCCACAACATTCAGAAACTGACCAAGTGACACTCTTGATCTCATTTATGTAAACACAACACATTCAACTGGACAGAATAGAGAAAAAAAAACTACACTAGAAGAAAAGTCTTGTTTGGGAAGCAGTCAATGTATTGAGCTCCACTCCTTTACTCCTCTGGGATACAAGGCTGTAATTACAGAGTTAGATGAGCAGATTGGTGATATTCTCATATCTGTCTGTTAAATATGAGGCTGAGTTAACTGGTCAGTAACTGTGGCCTTGTATTTATGAATGATATCAGTGTTTTTCATATATATATATATATATATATATATATATATATATATATATATATATATATATATATATATATAGATTTTATTTGACTTTGACATCACAATTACATTGGACGAACCAGCTTGAGTGTGTTAGCATACATGCTAATTCTCAACACTTGTCCACAGGAGGCTTTTAAAAAAAAATGATAACAATAAACATGTTTGTTTGCTTTTTGTCTGCGTGAAAAAACAAACATGTATTTCCCTTTAGTATTTTTATGAATCCAATGATCAATAATTTAATAACTGATAATACTGTACAATGACCCAGCCATGAATTGTATTTCCTGATGATGAGCTTCAAACCATGATCACCTCTATTCGTCAATCAACAAGCTGTTTGATCAGTGGGGTTTATTTTTGTTGTCTGCGGTTTGTCGACATTTTAACAGACAGTCTTTCCTGTGCTGTCAGACAGGATCATCTCGACTTCATACAGTGTGTTGACCTGAAGGTGTTTCACAGTTACACTGGTTAAGCAGCAATTATGAGCTGCAGAACAAGATCTTCATGTGACACCACTATGACGCAGATGAGAATTGTTGGAGTCGCTCCAGTCGCGTGTCAGCACTTTAAAACAAGCGTGGAGCTCAAACACAGCACGCAGCCTACCTGACGGTTTCTTCTTCTTCCTGAGGCAGCTGGAGACGTATTTCTCCAGCTCCCTCAGCGTGGAAGGCTTCAACGTCTCGAAGTCGATCTCGATCTCGTCCGGGTTGGAGTTCTTCAGCGAAGGCTCGCGCGTTTGGATTATGTGCACGACGCGGCCCAGTTTGTCGCCGGGCAACTTGTTGATGTCCAGGCTCAGCTGTCGCTTCTCCTCGTACGACATCGGCTTGCATCTTTCGGAGGACACGCCCCCAAATACGTCTAGAGGGGAGAGCATGGTTGACAGTGGGCCATTGTTAAAGACACAAACACAAAGTCATTCTCAACATGCAGATTTATTATTATACACACCTATGTCATCCTCTGCTTCAAGAGAGGCTGAGGGGACGAGGGGGGTTGGCCCGGGTGGAGGGGGCACAGCTGGGCGGCTGTTTTTAACTCCCTCTTTCTTACTGTGAGTGACAAATAATCTGATTAGATCCAGTTAACGCAGCTACAGTAACATCACTTATCTTATTACCTCTGCAAAACCTACCTGGGCTTTTTCCTGTCCTTCTTCACGATGATTGGCTCCTTGCTGCTCTTGCTTTTCTTAGGATTCTGAAGCATCGCAGACGGAGGGGTGTCCACAGTTTCCTCTGCTCCCACCTTCTTCTTGTGCTTTTCTTTCTTCTTCTCCTTCTTCTCCCTCTCTTTCTTCTTGGGCTTACTGGCCTGCGGCTGGGAGAGCGCAGCCAGCTGTTCGTGGACAGCTTTGAGCTAGAGGACACAAAAACACACAGTTGTGGTCTTAAAGGGACGAAAAGACAGCAGCCTGCGCATTTGCTTCTCCGTGTTTCAGCAATTACCCACATTCGGTAAAGCTGTTCTGCGTGGCCCACCCACCTGTTGTGTCTCATAAGCCTCCCTCCCCCTTCATTTTCCATCCTCTAACCTGTTCCTGTAACTCAGCCAATCGCTGTTGCCTTTCGTGTTCTGAGTCTCCTGCCGAGGACTCCGATTCGGAGGAAGTGGTGCTGTCTTCTTCCGAGACAGCGGAAGGAGGCGGGGCTTGTCGAGTGGAGGGGGCAGGGTGGAGGGCCGATGACGGGGTGGGAACAGGGGTGGGCTCCTCTGGCTCATCAGGCATTTTGGCAAAACGCATCTCAAACACATCCTGTTAGAAGGGACATGGGCAGGAGAAACTGTAAACCTGAAATACACCTTTTGAAAACTTTTTTTATAAATAGTAAAAAAAAAAGACATCTGGGTAAAAATATTGTGCTATAGTATTGTGATATAACAATATCAATCCTGCATCAAACACAGCCACACTGCATCTTTCCTAAATAAAATTAAAATTTTCTTTTCTTAATGTTTATTATGACGTGTTGCTTACCTGTAATTTGCGTGCCATGTTAACCACATCATGGTCTGGAGGATTGTACTTGTAACAGTTGGAGAACATCAACCTGACATCTGCTGCAAACTCTTGAGCGTCTCTGTACTGTCTGTTGTCCAGCTTTTTCTGAAGGATACAAAAAAAACAAAAACAAAAAACAAAAGTGTCGTCATTATCTAAATTGATCCTAATTCATATTTTCTGAGAGCTGTTGATTACTAAGGTAAGGCTCAATACTTCAAGAGAAACCAACAGCAAAACAATACATAAAGCGCTGAACACTAAAAGGTACCAAAAGGTGGCACTTATTATTTCTTTACATATTACCTGATTTCAGTCCTTATTTTGATCATTTTATTCTGTCATTTTAGGCGATGTTCTTAAATCTGTGATAATGTTGAAAAACTGTCAAATACATGTGATACATGTGTTAAAAAAAAAAAATTAGACATCTGTATCAAGCCCCAGTTATTGTGCTGGAAGCCTTAGTATGAAGACTTCACTATAAAAACTGACTTTTTGTAGTGGTGAAGGATTTTGCTGCATTAAGGGATAATGATAACGAGCACTGTCGTCTTTGACTCGAGTAAAACACAATCTCGAGTCCTCCTCTGTGCTCTGCTCTGTATGTATGTGTGGGTGAGTGTGTGCGTGTGAGAAGAGCTCAGTTCTCCCGTCTGATAAACAGTAACGGACACACACAGTAAGGAGGAACAGAGGCACAAACCACTCTGCCTTGTTTGCATCATGCTCCAGATTATCAGATATAACAACCTCTGCAAAGAAGGTTTTGTTTTTTATACGTGTCTGTTTATTCATCATCAGGATTACACTAAAAGAACTGAACTGATTTGCACTAAACTTGGTGGAGAGATGGGACGTTAAACTTTGGGACAGATCTGAATCATTTACTATAAATCTGAATTTTTTCCTCTGAAGTTTGGTGTAGGCTGTTCAACACTGGCCTTACTGGAGGTCTGGACTCTCTGAATGTCCTTGTAGTTATCAGCTGCAATTCCAATATTTATATTATAATAAGGGGCAGCTGTGGCTATTCCTGCTTACCAGCCAGTAATAAATCAGCCACTGATATGTTGTTCATCCCTAATATTAAGTTGTCAAATAAACCGTTACATAGTGATCACCAGTCCTGATGAAATCACCTTGATGGTGCTGAGATCCATGGGGTGCTTGATGATTTCGTGGTAGTCGTGGAGGCCGAGAGCTTTTGCGTCGACGGGCTTGTAGAAAGGCCAGGCGTATGCCACGTGTTTCTTGGACAGCATCTCTCTGACGAGGCGTGCGCAGAAACGCAACTGATCCTGACGTTTCGGCGTTCCCGTCCCTCCCGTCTCCAGACCAGCACCCAGGTGGTGTTGGGAGTCCGGCTGCGACGCGTCTCTTTTGGGTTGCTTTGAGGGACGACTGCTGTCTCGGCGTGGCCGAGCCTCAGCAGAGACGGGAGATGATTCACTGAGCTGGTCGTTGGCTGTTGGTGTGGTGGTGTCTGCTTTCCTCTTCTGGCTCTTCCTCTGCTGTTGGAGCACCAGAGATCAGAGGTAAGAAAACGACACCAGATCTGCTGGAGGATTATAACAGTGGCAGCTCATTCTCCTCCCTCTCCTTACCTTGATGAGGGTGGAGGAGCTCTGCAGCATCGGGGCAGGGTGGAGGCCCGGGTGTGTCGGGGGAACCGAGGTGATGCCTTGGGCCAGGACGTCTGGAGTTGAGAGGGGGAATGGGGGTCCCAGGTGGGCGTGGGAGGTGGGTGTAGGAGGCACGCGTGGGGGAGGCTGAGGCTGAAGCTGGGCCTGAAGCTGGGCCAGAGGCTGGGCCAGAGGCTGGGCGAGGGGCAGAGTAGGAGGGCCTTGAGGGGCAGGTGCAGGACGGGTCTGCGGGGTGGTTGACGGGGATGAAAAGCCTCGTGTGTGAGGGGTGGTGGAGGGGGATGAGGAGTCTTGGCCCGAGTCCGACTTTGTGATCAGGCCTGGAGAGAAGATCACAAAAATGAAACCATGGATAAAACCACAGATCATTCTGACCCAGACCTTCATTAAACCTGTTCAACTGTTTGGATTATGAAACGTTCAAGAACGGTACAGGACGTCCCTAATGAGCATGAGTAAATCAGAACCTGATTTAACAGTACATGTTTAATACTAGGTGTGGTTGTAGAAGAGGCAGAACCAGCACAGACAAAGTGAAGACTGTACATACAAGCTTGGCTGGTTGGGTTAGTTCTCATCAGACTCAAACCTGTGCCACCATGACATGGACTAAACCCAAAAGACAGTCGTCACAGACAGGCTATCTTTCTTAATTTGTCTCCCCCACAGTGGACAGCCTCTGTCTGGCATCCACAATAGTTCAGCTTTTATTTACTGCCAACTCCAGAACATTTCAGACTTTTATCAGAGGCAGGTGTTTATGTCGAACTCCCTCTGTTTGATATGTAGAATAGGTCACAGTAGTGAGCTTGAAGCCTCGTTACCGAGGACTTCTCTCTCTGCTCGGTGTGTCTCATGTTTAGTTATTCCTCTGCCTCCTTTAATAATAATGATACATGTAATGAAAGTAGTTTATTTGCTGTAATGGAGGTGAGGCGCAGCAAAGTGGAGTCAGTGACATTATTATACTGACATTTTTAAGTCCATCTTACATCCTAAAGTCATACCTGTGTCCCGTCTGCTACCACGGCGTCCCTTGGAGACCACAGCAATCTCCGTCTCCTCCTGCGGCATCTCTGTGATCTTCTGTAGAAAGAGCTTTTCCAAGGCCTCCGCCATTAGGACAATATCATCCCCAGGCTAAACAAACAAACAAACAAACAAATAAACACACAGACATGTTCAGAGGGTACCAGCTCCTTGTACAGAGACCTTCTCTCTACATTTGAATGATTGAATAAGTTCAGTAAGACGGTGTTTTGACTTCAGACTACATGTTATAGCATTAATGTCACCTCTGGTGTGGCTGACCTTGTTGTAGATGTAGCAGTTTGTGAACATTGTGTTGAAGTCTTGGATGCACTCCTGGGCGTTCCAGTAGTAGTTGTTCTCCAGGCGTTTTTTTATCGTGCCCATGTCCATAGGAATCTTGATGATCTTGTAGTAGTCCTTGAAGGAGAGCAGGTGGAAAGTATTAAATTAGCATCTTGCCTGGATGAAAGTAAATGAACAATGTGAGAAAACAAAGACAAAATACACTTTTAGATAATTTTTTTAAAACTCTCATCCTGTTTCTTTAGTCCAAAACATACTGGTGCCTCAGTGCAGGGGAAATTAATATGGACCGATTATTAGCATGTGTTTGAAGCTCTGCAGGCTGCTGCCTTAACAGGATCCCAAAGCAAAATGTAGAGTAAAATAAAGTAAATCTGAGATTTCCTCTGGACCAAAGTCAATTAATCAATGAACAAAAAATGGACTAACCAGGGATGAACGATATGCAAAAAAAAATACTGTGATTATTTTGACAGATTTGGATATCGCACTTGGCCATATTGTGATTTTGATTAATTGTTCATCCCTACTGGAAACTGTCATAATAATAATAATAATAATAATAATAAATATGCTGGTTCAAGCTTCTTAAATATGATGACCTGTCACTATTCCTTGTTTTACATTAGAGTTAGGCTTAATATGTTTGCTTTGTCATTATTTTTTGATGTTTTATAAGCTAATTAACACATTGAGAGAATATTTGTGAGATTTCATAAAATCCATAATAAAAATAATAGTTTAGTTTCAGCAACAACTCTGTTTTTCTCACGTTATATTATCTTTCAGGAGGCGAGATTGCGGTTACTACTGCATGTTTCTTCTTGTTGACAGCTACAAAACCACAGAAGAAGAAGTGTTTTCAATCAGTTGTAACGGTGCACCAAGTGAGAAGCGAGTCTGAAAGAAGCGCTGGTGTTGTGGAAAACCGAGGCAGACAAACAGGACAGCAGCATATCCTACTGCTGTGTGGCTTGTCCACCTGCACCACTGTGTGCCGCTTTGCATATAAAATGAATCAGGCGGCTGTTACAATGCTTTCTGTGTGCCCTGGACTACACCACTGATTACAAGCACGCAAATACACATAAACACAAGACTCACAGGCAAATTGAGTTTGATGGCGTCTACAGGAGCTTGGAAGGGCCATGCAAAGTGGTGCTTCCATAATGTCTTTAACACCACTTTAAGCAGGTACTGAAAAAGAGCAAAAATCATTTAGAAAGAAAAAATAAAAATCATTCAAAATGCAAATACCAGACAAAGCTTCCATGTTTAAAAAGACAAACAGAAATCTCTCCACCTGGAGCTGGTTGGTCTGTCGTTTGGGTCTGGAGGGGTTCCATGTTTCGGGTGGTGGAGGGTTGAAGGGGAGGGGTGGTGGTGCAGAGGGAGGGTTCTGGCTGCTGCCTGCCTCCAGTCCGTCTCCCATCGCAGTGGTGGGTTGCAGTGGCTGAGCAGACAGTTTAGGCAGACTGGACCTGGCAGGGGCAGGTGGGACTGGGGGGACCCCCCTCAGGCCATTACACTCCTCACTCGACTCTCTGGAAAGACGATCAACAAAAGCATCATCACCGCTGCTGCTGCATTTATTACGCTCGGTAGTGAAACTAACTGACTCAACTTCCTCAGGGTAAAAACCAGAGTTACTATCATCACCACAGACTCATCTGAGTCATTATCAGTCAACGCTGTCTGCATGTTGCTCTACAACTTCTACTTCAAAAGGTGAAAGGGAGACAACTTGGCAATAGATCAACACATCTCATCTTTGGCACGGGAACTGTAACCAACAGCAATCGCATATATCTCCTAATGCAGTCGACATACTCCTCCCTGTTGCAGTTGGTCTTTGGCCTTTAAATGCATATGCGTTCCAGACCAACTGTTGGATTTCAAACTCTTAGAATAAATATTTACTTGTGACTTAACATCAGGTAAAAACTGATCATGAAGGGGAATTGGAAAAAGTTAAAAACATCACAGTTTTCTTCAGTAGCACTGTCCAGCATTAGGTTCAGTGGGACGCTTTCAACATGCACTAACACTTTCAGGACTCTGGTTTACAAGAAGTCCTATTGTGTTGCATTAGTTGACTCAAGTTGCGACGTTAGTCTCAAGCAGTTAAACGGAGTAACAGTGCAGGAGAGTAGCAGCATGTAAATCCTCAAGGGAGAAAACCCCCCATGAGCTCTAATTCTTTATGGTTGTGTTCATTTTGATGTTCACTGGATGCCTGTCTTTGTTATTAAGTTGCAATACAAAATAAGAATAATATCATAACCATACTATGACTTTTCAAAATGGTCCAACTAGCTCAAAAATATGAGATATATCTTCATAGTCATAAAATAACCAACACTCCTATATTGTAATTTATAATGGAAATATGGTCTAATGGTTGGCAGAGTAAAAAGTAGAGAGAAAAGTTGAGAGGTGAGTTCTCTCTCTCTCTCTCTCTCTCTCAGATGATGGTCCAACACTTAGAGCTGCCAGATAAACGTCTGACATTCGCTATGAGCTGCTAAAATGCTTTGACACCTTCTAGATGGCAGTTCAACATATTCCATAAGAGAGAAGTTTTTTTTTAACTAGTCAGTAAAATGGTAGTAGTATTGGCATGCTGTCCATCTGGCATTCACAGTTCATTCCATGTTTGGAATTTCACTGTTCTTGATAAAAAAATTGGAGCCAGTTTTATATCCTGCACTGGACTGAAGGCAGAACTGGGCTGGAGGTACTGCAGTGAAAACCTGTGTGTGTTTCCAGTAGGCACTTCAGTCATTAAGCACACATTAACATGCATAAAACCCTTGATCTTTATTATTACACAGGTCAGGTAGATCATACAAGCAGCAAGATGAATCCATTAAATATAATATTGTCAGAGTTTTACAGTTTACAGTTAATGTTTGGTATCATGTCTGCGTTAGCAGAAAGTCTGGGAAAATGATCAATTAGAAAACAGATATTGACCGAACCATTAAAATAGGGAAAACATATTTAGCATGATAACATGAGCAGTGAATCTGACAAACACAGGTTTTTATTTCCTCAAAAAAAGACATTGGTAGATGCCGCCTATTTTGGCCTTACATGGAGATAATTACTGACAACATTTTACATTAGAACCTGTAAGTTCTAAGTTCGGGATAGAGAGGACAGAATTTGCCACTGATGAGTGCAACATCAACATTTTATTGTGAAGTAGGAATCTCAAAGATTTTAATCTAAATAAAGGGCAAAAATGCTGTTATTAAATTGCGGCTGACGTATTTTCCTGCTGCTACAGCTTCACATTAAAAGCCCTGAAATGGCAAAACACAAAATGCATCTGAAAAATAAGAAAATGGTCATTTCAGATCAGTTGGAAATATTGCAGAAAGTGATAGAAAGAGAGCAGCCACAGTGATCTGTTAGATGAAGATCTGCAGGCGACAGGCTGCACACCTCCAATTTCTCAGCCAGGTAACCAGCTCCTTTCACTGTGCCCCACTGTTCTCACACTCGCCAAATGCAGCATAAAAATTAAATTACAGTTGCTCACAGAGTGATGGAAAAATGCCAATTATTACCGGACTCCTTCATTAAAATGACAACAGTTTGTTTCTGTGAGCTGCAGTATTAAACCACACCAGTATCTACAGGTGTTGCCAAATCAAGCAGGACTGAAATCTTTGAAGTGCCTTGCATCCGTTTACATCAGTTTTAAGAAGAAGGCCAGTTATTTTCTAGGAACTTACATGTTTGTTGCCGTGCAGCTGTGGCCTAATCCAATTGTGTGATCATATCTCAGTTGGTGAGGTGGCGATTTCCTGAGCTAACACGGGAGGCTGGTCAGTGACAGGCTGTGGGGGCAAGGAAACCACAACACACTGAAAGACGGCAGAGTGTCACACCTGTGAGAGAGACAGAGAAACGAAGGGACGACAGATTAAAACTGAAGTCAACATTATCACATGTGGGTTATTTCCAGCTAACATCAAAACACACTGCCAAGTAAAAGCCTGATCATGCTGTGTCGTAAGCAGCCTTGATCAGAGCCCAAAACACAGGCACAGAGAGAGAGTGGTGTTCAAATAAGTGAGACATACACGATTACACAGTAAATGCAGTACAAGTTCTCAGCCTGAGACCACCTCTTAAACAAACACTGATGTCTTAATAAAGGTCTCTGAGCTGCTGTATGCCTTCACCTTACATCCTATATAAACTTTCTACAGCCCTTAAGCACAGTTAGCCATCTGGAGACCGTTATGAATGTGTCTTTTGATTCTGCTGCCGATCTATGCCTTTCAGGACTCCCCCAAGTTATGGACAAAAAAGGACCACATGCACTGTCTCATGGAAAATGAGAACATCATTCTCAGTATTCTGATCGTTTCTTTTATGATTTTATTTTGGAAACTTTGATCATGCGCGAGTAAATCATGTTATTTTACAGTATTTTCTAATTTAACTTATCTTGTGTAACTTTAAGTACAGCCAGCTGACAGGAATAAGAGTACTGCAATTTCCTTGATTTATTGGATGAATACACTGAACCCTAACCTTGAACATTGACAGTTTCTAGATGACTTTTGATAACGTCTGTCACACCACTCGAAGGTGCTTCTTTTGCACAAAGACAGCAGCTTCTCTTCGGTATGTACTGAACTGACATTTTTATTCCTTGACTGATGAATTTCCTCCACCAAGCACCAAAGTCTAAATATTAATTATTAAGATTTATTAACTCATCTAATCTTATGTCCAGCAGGTTCAGACCTTTGGACCCCACTGTATATTAAAACACATAATAAAATGACAAATACCTGTCTTCTGCAATAGGCCCATACTTACATGGTTCAAAGAAACCAAAACAAACACTGATATGAGACAACTAACCCGCTGTCAACAAACTTGATCAATACCACAGGAATCTAGAATATGTAGCTATTTCAAATGTTGTAGTTTATGCTCTTTTAAAACTGAGGTGCCAGCCATTAATATACATCATTATGATTTTTAACTAATCGTGGTTCATGATTGACGCTTTAAAATAAATTCAGCCACTCAAAAACACAGTCCAGTCAGTCTTTTCACTGTGTCACTGCATTCACATGATAAACATTATTTGACACTTGAATTATTTACTCAACCAAATTTATCAGCCATTTTGCTACTATTTCGTATCACGTATGTTCTCCCGGTAACGTTGCGCTGAGGACACCAAAGAAGCTAACGAAACTGAGGAAGAATTACGTTACTAATCACCGACAACTAACACACAAGACGCACAATTTGCTCCTGAACAACTTCGTCCTACACCTTCGCCTTGCTAACCTTCCGTGTCAGCACATCACTGTGTCCACCACACTGACGGCAAGTGACAGCTCCGGTCGTAAACGGCCTTTCTGAATACAACGTAAACGGGATCGATATTCTCGAAGTGACGTACGTCGCACTTCTCCAAGAGCTTCTGCGCCATCGCGCGTAAACTGCGCAGCCGAAAGGACGTAACTTCTGTCACGAATACGGCCTACGGGGCTACAAACAAACAGCCTAGCAGCTAAACTAGCTAGCATGAAACCGACCTGCGGCTAACGTGCACACTGACAGCACGGAGTGTGTTACGCCACGAAACGGACCTGAACGCAAGCATTGGGAGAAGGGAGATACAACACTGAATATTCACAATAACACCAATTCCGGGTAACTTAAAAAGACAAGAATTTCATCTATCCCGTGTGCCCCGAACCGGTGCAAGGCCTGCGGAGACAGCTCATGCTCCGCTTGCCGAAGCACACACACTGACAGCGCTCGAAATACGCCACCGATGCCCGTTGTAAACCTTTCACCGCATCCCCGGGGCTGTATGCTTTCGTATGATATTCCAATGTTATCTACACAAATGCATTAAATGCTATTTTTACCTTCTTCAGTCGGTTGTCAGCGCTCGTAGACCTTCCTCGCCCCAAATCCAGAACAAACAGTCCCATTTGACGTCGATGACGTCAGACGCACAGGGGCGGGACGATCGTTTGTCAGCCGAAATGTCACCTAAGACTCCGCCCCCTTTCCCTACGTCACCCCGGGTAGCATCATGCAACACCTCGCAATAATTTCAACCCTAGAACAGGTCGATACCTGTCATGCTGGTTATGTCTCTAATATGTCTTTAATTTAATATGTCTATTTAAATAAAGATGCAATTAGTAAATGACACTAGTACACTCGACGCATTACGCATGTTTTTATTCCAGCTCACCACGAAAGTGTGGGGAGGTGTCTCTGAAGTGCCATTTCTTTTTGCTCTCAAATAAGGTAAGATTCAAAGAAGCATCTTTTTGGTCGTTTTATGTCTCTTTGAAGCCACTTTACATTTCTTTTCGGTTGTTTTGGTAATTTTGCATGTATCTGTAGTTGTTTTGCGTCTCTTTGTGGCGGTCTGTGGTCTATTGTGTCTCGCAGTTGTTTGTGTTTCAGTTGTTTCACTGTCTTCCCAAAATGTTCCCAAAACAGTCACAAAAAACAGATATTCTGGTCCAGGGTCCCCCAAACATCCTGGGCCTGGCTCAGTAGAGAAAACCTAAAGATCATGGAAATAAGCAAGTATAAAAATGGTAACTCATAATATAAAAAAAAAAAATTCAAAACAAGATTATTGAATAAATCTCTACAGCTTTTTATAATACTGCAAAATGTAAGTCTTCAGTTACTGCTCAAATTTTATCTGGAGGACACAAAAAAGAGTTTTTGTTGGTATTAGCTAAGATAGGGTTGTATTCAAAATTTTGGGAATCCCTGTGCAACAATAGAGTTTGTTGATTTTGTGTAATGAGATACAAACCCTGCAGCAAACAGTAATTAAACTTTTTTTTTTAATTTCATGAACTTGCATATATGAGCCATGAGCAAAAGTTTGGGCACTCTAAAGGAAACCTTTCCAGTTCCAGCATGCTGCCTTGTGGTGAGGGATGGTGCTAACTCCCAGCAAGATGTAAATACACAAACTGGCAATGTTAACCTGGTACTCCATTGGGCAAATTTAGCTGTACAATCACCAGCCTCCACTTTTGATAAAATAAACACAAGATAAATAGAAGCCACAAACTGCAAGCTGAAATGTTGTAAAAGGTGTGACATTAATACTTTGTAAGGAAACTGATTTCCCTGTTGAAGTGATAGTTCACAATGTCATCCAACTATCAAACTGACTTCTGAACTTTTGCTTTTGTTGTTTGTTGACAATCTCACATTAAATTGATATAAGTTGTCAATCCTGTCACTGTTTAAAGTTTTCTTACCACGACTACTTGACATCATTAAAATCTTCAAAACAAAACAGTGCAACGCTGATTTATTCAACAAGTTTATTTCTTTCTTACTCAGAGTGAAACAAAACTGTTGAAGACAGGACTGATAACCATTCTGAATATCCCATACATACCCATAATTCTACACACACAGTCCACAGTCACAGCCCACTGTGTTCTAGATTTAACCAAAAGGTTGGGAAAAATTATCCATTGACCATGACTGCTGGCAACAGACAGAATGCTATGAGGTTGTGTCAACTGTGATTAAAAGAAAAAAAAAAAAAAAAAAAAAAGCACAATATCTCAACTTTACAATACTCATATTTCTTAACAAATTCTAAACAGATCTAAATTAAGAATATTTTTGACAAAAGGCACAAAAAAAAGTATTAAGAGAAACAGTTTGACATTCTTGGAAATACATTTTGGCTTTCTTCACGAGTGTTAAATGAGAAGATTGATAGACGTCATCTGTGTTAAGTTTAGAGCTACAGCAGGAAGGTGATTAGTGTTATTAAGATGGGAAACAGGAAACTGGGAGCTCTCTTAAGTCCAAAAACAAGTCTACCAACACATCTAAAGACAGTTTGTTGGCATACGTAAGACAGTTAGGTAGTGTAATTAATCTTATCATTCAACGTCCTGCAAGAAAGTGAATCATAGTATTTCCCAAAATGTGCAACTGTTCCTTTAACAAAAAACCCCAAGAGACCTAACATACAAGCTCAGAGTCATTAGACAGTGAAAATGATGGGAGCAGGTATGCATTTCTTAATATGCCTGGCAATGATAGTGGGTTGAATGGGACAATGGGAGTCACTACTGGTCCGGACAGATGTTTAGGTTGAGAGGTCACACCCAGGGTGCAAAAGTCATTCATGAGTCTTGTCTTCCTCCTCAACTTCTGCCTCCACTCCTTCATCCTCCTCTTCTCCCAGGTCACCCTGTAATCCTTCTTCACCAATCTCATCATGTACCACGTATCCCTCCTCCTCCTCTTCTTCTTCAACTTCAAAGCCTTCTTCCTCTTCCTGGTTCCCGTGCTCCTCCTCTCCCTCCATTCCTAGCTCCTCCTCCATCTTCTCCTCCTCTGCTGCTGCCGCTGCTGCTTCTGCTGCTTCTGCTGCTGCTGCTGCTTCTTCACCCTCAACCGCCTCTTGGCCTGCCTCTCCCTCTGCCACCGGTTCATCTTTGACTGGTGCCGCCTCTGTCTGACCGTCTGCTGTCTCACTGGTTAACTCCATCTCTGACACGTCCATCACCATGGAGTCCTCCGGATCCTGGTCATCCTGGTTACCAATGAATGGATTTTCACCCTGTTAAAGAAAAAATGTTTATAAGTATATTTGTTTGTCGCAGTGTCCCAGCATTCTTGATCAGTTAAGATTTAAATGCTGATAAGGTATAAATGCTGATGCTCTTAAACCCTCTACCATCTTTAAAAAGTATCACAAACTGGGTCCTTACTTGTACACATGGAGTCATGTTGAATGACTCCAAAACAACAGAAAACTGAGGAAGCTGTGGTGATCACAGGTTTTTATATAAGCTTGTTTAAGCAGTTAGTAATCTTAATTAGAAACCACAAAAATAAAAAAAAAATAAAAAAATTAAATTTGTTGCAGTGTTCACAGGTTTACTCACTTGTGTTGAGGTTTTGCTTATTTTTAATGCAGTCAGTTAACCTGTTTGATCTTATGCATAACTAAAAACAAACACCCTACACTGCAACTGAATTAAAATACAATTATAAGATGATACAATTTTGAATCATCTAACATTTTAGTGATATTGCCACAAAGGAACATTAGTATATTCAGTGCAAGTATTCATGCAGTGCATCTGAATTACCAGCCCCTGCCCGGGCACATGACACTGTACGTACCTTCAGGTAACTCTCCAGCTTCTTGCCAATGAGTTTGTGGTTGAGGATGCTACGAGCGACTGACAGACTGGCCCTCTTGGACTGCTCCATCATACCCTTGAATAAAAGAAAGGACAGCCCCACATCAAACAGAGGACAGAGCACAAAGCACCAAAAGAACATCTATCAATACAGTACATCGGGTTTTTAACAGTATTTTTACTGATCCAGTCAGTGCAGGACTTGGGTGGAGTTCTCTCTAGATCATTCTCCAACTCCATCCTAACTGAGAGCATTATGGTTTCACAAAGTTTGCTTCAGAAATAAGTTTGAGGATGATTGGCCGTACCTTCCGGTTGTAGTTATGGTCAGGAGACTTGATGTGTTTCTGTATCAGATGGGGTTGCATGGGAATGAAGAGATCACACGCCGCACAGTGAGCAGCTTCCACCTTCCTCATAAAGTGCTCCATACCAAGATCTACAGATATGAGAAATGTCTGCAATCAGTAATCACTTCACCATTCTGTCTTGGTGAACAATCACACACAGAAAACCCCCCACAAACACACACAAACACACACACACACACACAGCTTACCCCTGGTGAGGTCCTGCTCTTTGTACACCTGACAGATGGCAGCACTGTGGTTTTCCAATTGTCCGACCCTCTGCTCTGTCTTCTTAAACTTGTTCTGCAAGTACTCCTACAAAAACAAAGCACCACAGTTATGACTGGTTTACACCTCATTACATTTTGTATTCATCAGTGACTCAGGTGACCCTGATGCATGTTAAAGAAAATGCAGTATCAGACATTTCTGTCAAGTTAACCTTTACTTGTATTTAAAATAACCATGACTCCTGAACTCTACAAGCATTAACTGTACAAACCAGCAGTTTTATGCAGGTGTGCTTCCAGTCCTCTTATATCCTGAGAGTGAAAGTTCTTCTTAAATTTAGAAACCACAACTGGTAAAACAGTTCACAACACACTGAATCCTGACGTGAGATTGTTCTGCCAACTTGTAAATCTTGTAATGAATTATATTGGAAAACTAATGGGGTTCTTTAAGTAGGGCTTTGATGACACGTCCTATAAACCAAAAAATACCAGCAACCACTGTAAATATCCTGTAATGCATCATCCAGAAATGAAAATCTCCTTTGTGAAATTAGGTCACTTACTGAGATTCACAATATGAAAGTATGTATATTTGTATGATGAGTGAGATTTGACTTCCTGACAGCCCAACTTCCTCTACTACATATTTAACCTTCATCGTATTTTAGTGCATTTACAATGTGCACATGCCTTGGAATTTAAGCCATGATGCTAAAATACAAAGTGTCCGAAGGTGTATGACGGTGACTGCGAATGTGATGTGTGACAAATCTCAGTCACCTGTAGGAAGTCTGTGGTAGGCTTGGACAGTTGGCTGGAAAGGAACTTAAAGTGGTCCTTGTGGAAGCGACTCTCTAGATGAGTTTCCATTTCCTCTTTGTAGAACGAACGGAACTTGCAGACAGAGCATGCAAACATCACCCTGAAAAAAAACAACAATTTAGTCCTAAAATCCATCAGAAAAGGTACATTTAAGATGAAATGCAGATGAAACCCAACTGGTAAATGATCCAAAATGTGAGCAGTTATTTGAGGACATGGCAAAACCATGGGTTAGTGCCATGTCAAAATAAATCAAGCAGTTATTTAAAAATTTTAGATTAATTTCAGAGGCATGTTTTAAAAGTAAATTCCAAATTCGCATGAGCCATTTTACTATCAGGAAAGAAAAACAAAGAAAAGATGAGAAAGAAAGGAAACAAGACACAAAGGAGGATGACGTAGTAAATTCTTAAGCAGGCGCTGGGGGGTATTTTTTGTCCTCTCACCTTTCCAAGAAGCCCCTTCTCTTTCTCATCTTTGGGTGCTTGTCCTGAGCTTGGGGTGGGGTCTGCTTTCCCTGCAGCTTCTTCTTCTCCTCAGCTAATCGTGAACACAAGAGCAGAAGTTAGACATGCCAAGATCTCCATGAGGCTTATAATGCAAGACAAGTGGCTGATGTAGACAGACAAAGAGCATAAAAAAATATCAATGAGAAGCAAGTGTAGTTAGGCTTACCTCCATCTCCATCTTCAGCAGGTTTTGTCTCCTATAAAGAAAAGTATCCCATTGTTTAGAAAAAGGGTCTGATAACTTCTAACAGCTTTCATTTTAGAAATAAAATGGTTTTATGTTTCAAATGAGTGATGTTTGAATTCCTTTACCCTAGTTTCACTGCCTGTGCAATACTCCAGTTTAGGAATAGCCCTGTCATATAACTTATCAAAGTTATTATATTCTGCAATTAACCTAGGCTACAGTCAAAGTCAGCACCTCCACTTGCAATAAAAGTCTTTATGTTCCACTTCAGTCTGTGGCAGTGAATTACAGTTAATGAACAGAACCCTTTTACAGAACAGACAGAACCGTGTGTTGATTTCTGCCTTCTTTACTAGGTGATGCTTTTATGCAACAAACTGTTGCGGTTCTTCCTCATTTGCATTTTGTTTTACATAAAACCAATTAATTAAATCTGAAGAGACACAGGTTCAATGAAATCAAGTGGTTCAGAGGTTTACTAGGGGTAAAATTTATACATGCGTGAACAGCCACTATATAGAGATCAAAAAGAATTAGAGCTCATGTCAAATAACCTCAATCTACTCACCTCAGCTGCAGTCTTTGGTTCACTGTCATCACCATTTTTCTCAGCTTGCTCTATGAAAACAGAGCACAAACTTTAGACCAAGACAGATATATATGAATGCCATCTGCCATGTAATGAGCTTGTTTATTTTGAGTAGGCCACAAATTTATTTCAGGCGCTACCTTGGGTAGGCTCCGACTCTGCACTGTCTGTCTTGTTTATCTTTGACTCTGGCTCGTCAGCTGCAGTAAGGGTCTGTTTTCTCTTCTTCTGGACATCACGTTGTGGCTTCACCTGCTGCAGTCAACAAAAATCAATTTGCACTCACAAATACATTTTCTGACCAAAAAAAAAAAACCAAAACAAACAAAAAAAAAAAAAACCATATAGATAGTACAACCAGAACTCATCAGCAACACATCAATGAATTCTAGGTTTAATGCTAGTCATGGCCAATTAGCAGACTTGATATGTCTTCCTTCTCTAGGCATTCCCTCATCAATGGTGCCTTTACTATACAAAAAGGGCCATTCCATGAAGCGTTTCTGACCGCATAAAATACAAGCTGGGCAGAGTTTATATGAGTGATGTGTCAAATGTGTGTCGGGGGTTGTAAATTGCTTTAGATGGCAAATAACAGGTACTTGCACTTTCGGCTGACTTGCCAGTTGGTTGAGAGGTCAAAATGGAGGGGATCAGAAAGGGCTTAACTTTTGCCCGGTGTCTGAGGAGGTCTTATTTGGCTGGAGGTACTTACTTTGTTAAGGGGTCTCTTGCGGCCTCGCTGGCGGCCAGCCCGTGGGCCGCCTCCAAAGTGCCTCCCAGGAAAGTCGTGAGGCCCTTGGGTGGAACCCTGATGGAAGCCCCCGCTCTCAGGGTACATGCGGTTGGACAGGAGGGATGGGAGCTTGCCTCTACCACCTCCTGGAGAGTGGCCGTGGTGGGACTGGCCACCACTACCACTTCCCCTTCCACCGCCTAATGGAGGGGGATCAGACCTGCGGCTTCCAAACCCTCCTCCAGCTCCTCGACCCCCGGCACTTCCACCCCTTCTGGGGGAACGTCGGCCTGCTCCAGCCCATCCTCCACCTCCAGAACCTCCTCCCTGGCCACTGGTGAAGGGCTCCCTCATATTCTGTCGCATTTTAGCGACTCCATAGGAAGAGGAGGGGCTGTCAAAGCCTCCCCCTCCGCCTAGCCCCATTCCCCCTCCGAAGCCCGAGCCTCCTCGCTGACCCAACAGCAGATTGTCCCCACGGCCATCACCATAACCATAGCTACCGCCGCCAGATCTGTAGAGATCTCGGGAGGAGGTGAGAGTGGAGGTGCGCGAGTCGAAAGACTCGTACTGGTCAAACCTGCGGGAGGGAGGGAGAGGATTGATAGAGAAAAGCAGAGAGCAAGGGAGGCAGGGAAGACAGTCAGGTTTGGATTTCTCCACCTGCTATTCCTTTTCCTCCGTGGTCTCGCTTTCTCCATTTGGTTTTCTTGTCACTCCCAGCTTTATCTCATTAACCACATTAGATCAGAAATGAATGATCCAAAACAAGTTCACACTCTGCTTGTGGTCTTTTATAATATAGTAATGATATTTCTCTTATTAAGTTTAGTTTCGTCCAACCACATTTTGTGTTGGAGGTCGAACAGTATCCTGCAGATTAGGTAATGCAGTTTCTTAAACCCAATTCCTTGTTAAAAGGATAGGCTGTGAATCCATGCATAGACATGACCATGGTCCGTCAGGACCAGTGATGCCCTGTGACAGGTGCAAGAGGTGAAATATCCTGGAAAGTGACTGGATTATAGTGATTACTCAGGGAAGGGGATGAAATATAAACTGGTCTTTTTTTCCGGGATTAAGGACATTTTTGTAAATACAGCAGGCAACCGTCAATACACATATCAGCTTGACAAAGTAATATCAAGCTAACATCTGAAAACTCATCACTCTTGTGCAACCTAAAGCCAGAACACAGAGTTAGGTCACATGGAGGATGAGAGACACAATGTGTATGAACAAGTAAACACAAAGTCAAGACAAAAGCAATGTTGAAGGAGCGCTACGTAAAGATGGGCTGGCCTCATGTGCATGGATGTCAATCTGTTACAAATCGAAAAGTTGATCTGTAATTGCACCTCCAACGAGGGCCAAGCATTTTCACAATGTCTAAGGTTTTGAGGAATCACAACATTTCTTCCCAGCAATCAGACAAACAACCACATAGCAAATGGGGAGCAATCAAAGCTTCCTTAGATGCTGAGGCATCAAATGCAGCCTGTGAGCAAGTCACACCCTTTTCATCCCAAACAGGAATTGAGGCATACATAGTTTCACCGAGACTGAGTGTAAAATGTATGTAAATGCCTCAGCAGGCTATATCAGCCCAATTTACTGGAGCAACCTCACCATTTTAAAACAATGACAACTAACTTACCAAACACATTGACAAGGTCGATGTCTTTCATTTTCTTTATAGATTTTACAGAACTCTGCTCTACTACAGGACGCAAACTAAAACAAGACTGTTTGACTTTTAAATTATGAATAGCATCAGAAGGCCTAAGCTTCTTTTACATCAAAGCAAAATTTGAATCTAGACATTTACTGAGATCCTTTTCCCGATTAATCTAAAAACAAGCAACACTTAACTGGTTTGATACTGTCCAGGCATGACGAAAAATTCAAAAACAAAACTCCCAACCAGATGCCACATTATGACATGTGCCATGTTATTTAACTTCAAGTATGAAAGACACTGGTCAGAAATTGAATCCTCTTACTGGCATGGATGTGTGGTAGTAGGGTCTAATGGATGAAGACAGCATGGATCAGAATAAGGAAAAAGGTTATTACCTGTCACCCCGAGTTCCTTTCAACCCCCCCTCCAACTGAGTGAGCATGTCCAAGCGCTGGTTAATCTTGGCAATCACTGCATCTGCATGTGTCCCTGTGGATGAGAGCAGGGATGCTCCCGAGAGACCTCTCTTCATGTGGCCTCCTCCTCCTCCTCCTCCTCCTCCTCCATAGCCCCCAGGCCCAGACACTGAGTCCTTATAACCTCCCCCATACATGTCAAAGCCACCAGAACCTAAAATAGTCAAGGATGAGATATGGTAATGCAACCACTATCACCTCTCATAATATAATAATAGACTGGTCATTTAATTAAAACCCAACTGATGGAAATTACCAATGCAGATGCCACTAAACAACATGTAAGTGACTTCTCACAAATGAATTGAAAAATAACACATATAGTTACACTACAGCTACTACATTACAGGTACAATATTAATTGCAATATTCAGTCAAAATTACTGACATCTGATTTTTTCAATATCAGAGGCGCATTCATTAATTTCCTTACCTCTGCTGCCTGACCCTCCACCTCCACCTCCACCTCCCCAACTGGAGTAACCTACAAAAGATGACAATACATTGGTATTAGCAAACTGAGAATTGATGAATGGTGATATTTCAAAGTTAATCTCCCAAGACATTTGGTCATCAATGAAACCACATGGCTATGTAGATGCTTTTCTGCCAACCAAGTGTTAAATAGTTGATTAGAATATCTTAATTTAAACAATGTGATAGCTGTCGGGTTTGCTGGTTTGGTACAAATGGTAAGGTCGCTGCTGCCTACAGCTACACAACAGTATTTGTGACTGTAATGTAAAAATAACTTAAGTTTTGGAAGCATTTTTGTTGAGGCGGCCATTTTAATAACTAGCTTTAAAAGTTTTTTATACAACTCTCCCTCCATTTTAACCGAATTAGCCGGCTAACATCACCAAAGCGTCTAACACGCCCTACACCAACCCAACAATGGGACACACAACCCTGTATGTTAGCATATCACCAAATAAACGGTGCAATGGCGAAGTGGCTAGGTTAGCTATGTTTCGTCAATGTTAGCTAACGGGCCCGTTTTTTCGTTTCTTCTAAAATGCGTATCTTAACCTAATTATTGCTACAACAGACGGGAAATTACCACTTAACAGTTAGCTAACGCTTCTTTGTTTCAAGCTACAGCAGGCTATGGCTGTTGCTGCCGGCGAGCTTAAAACGCGAAGAAGCTAATAGCTAACACACTTACACAACGTTACACTGAAACGCGGCTCACTTTAAATGAGCTCATTTATAACCGCAACTACAGCAAAGGTCTGCACTGGAGGTTGGGCAATAAAACACCGGTGCCATGTCTAACAACCACTGTGTATTTACCAGAACCGTAGCCTCTGCCGTCCATGATACTTCAGTGCGTTGTTCAGACAATGTGATACACACGAGCAGCGAGAGCTCCAGCTGCCGCTACGCCCGAAGCGGAGTGTCGCTCCTCCGCGACGCGTCCACGCCAAGGCCCCGTTACGTCACACGTAGTGGACGTGTTCCACCCACGTTTAGCACAGGACCTTATTTTGGATGTGAGGATAAAAAGAGATATTGTTAACCTCCTGATTTTACCGGAGGGGGGTGGATTTTATATTCACAAAGCGAAAGTTCTTAATTCAAATCCTTCATTTAAGTTTCTAATTGATCTTTAACGCCACAAATTTGTAACAAACAAGAAATCCACATGTCAGCAGTTAATATGTAATCTCAGAATCAGAATCAGTTTTATTACCAAGTATGTTTCCACTTACAAGGAATTTGTGCTGGTGGTTGGTGCAAACAGTAACATAAATAGACTTAGGGTAAAATAAAAAATATATATATATATATATACAACAAAGATGTGGGATATTTGCAATAATGATAAAGACATGGGGAATGTAGTGCAAAAAATATAGACAATGTAAAAAATATGTAAATATAATCTGTATAGATATTTACACTGTGCATGTAACGGGAATGAGCAGGAGTTCTATAGGGGGGCAGGGGGGATCAGTGACAGTGGGGCTCTCTAGCCTTGTTGATAAGGCTGATAGCAGACGGGAAGAAGCTGTTTTTGTCTCTGACATGTTCTGAAATCACATTTCAAATTGTGAAACAATCTGAAATGTTTGTCTGAAGAAGTCTGTCACTCAGGTTATATATTTATTTATTTTTTAAAATATTTTTTTTAATTGATTTTACCTTATTTTTTAAATGTATTTTTCTTATACATGAACTGATATTTTCTGAATGTTTGTAATTTTGTACAATTTAAATACATGCAAAGAAAACAAAAAAACGTATAGTATAGTATAATAATATAATATAATATAATATAATATAATATATGTCTTACAGTCAGACAGATATCAATTCAGAGTTTCTGCAGTGTTCACCAACTTATCTATAGGCATTTTTAAAAACATTTTTGCAATTGAATACCTTACAATCAGCCTACAAATATTAATTATGTCACATTATTATTCAATTGTATATAATAAGAATTTCTAATTATTCAATGAATCAAAGTAATGTGAACTGAATCAGGTACAAAGAGGCATAAAATTATTAATTCATTTAAATTAATGCCTGTGCCAAAGTTGACATGTGAGGGAGGAGGGACACACACACACACACACACACACACACACACACCAGTAGATGTAAATGAGTAATGGCCAATGGGGAAACTTCAACTCAGTCACATGGCATTCAGCTGACCAGTGGTGGAAATATAATCACTTGTTAAGCATCACAGATACCACAGCTGATAGAGAGATAAATAGCCATGACTTCAACTGCAGAAACCTAAACTCAACTACTACTACTACTACTGCACTATTGTAATTTAGTTTTAATCTATTTGCATGATTAAAACAACATAGTAAAATACATACAATAATAAAAAATAAAGGGGGGAAGGGGAACAAGGAAGCAAAGAGACTTGTACAAAGTCATTTTCAGTATATAAAAAAATATATTATTTACTGTAATTATATCAAACACCATTCACAAACAAAAAGACAAAACAAACAAGAATATTAAGTAATTAAGATTTAATAATAACCCGAAAACTTTTATGATGCAAAACAGAGTATATTTGTTTTCTGGTGGTGGCAGCAGTACACAGCTTTTCCCTGCTTGATTCAATTGAGGTTAACAAGAGCATCTGACAAAGTTGAACTAGCATCAGCATTTTAAACATGCAACAGGCCTGAATAAACGGATGTGTGAATCAACTGGAGATAAGAGCCTTGCATCCAGCCCAGTGGTTGCTAAGGCAGGAAGAAGATATCAGAAAGGATAGGGTTGAATGTGAGCTTTCCATGTGTGACCTCCAGGTTTGACACTTAATTCTTTGCAGTGCTCAAATGATTTCTTGCTCATTTGAATCTGTATGAGGAAGAAAGACATTTTATCTGCCCTCTGCAAAGACCCCTGCATAGATATCTAAAGATGCAGTTACACAGTTTCTTCCTGCTGCTCTGCAGGTCTCAGCGGCGCCGCAGGATTAATGGGCCTGAGTACGATGCTCTCATACAGCGAGTCCTATCAAAAGGCAGAGATAACAGATGACTGAGGGGGCACACACATGGATACACACAAACAGTAATTTCCAGGTCTCAGGTTTTGTCCTCACCTGTCCAGTTTGTACTTTGTCACTTTGGTCAGCAGTGGTGGTCAGAGCTGTCTTCTTCCTGCATTTATTTGGTTGTGTTGATAATGATAATGACACGTATCAAAAACAGACTTAAGTCACCAAGAAGACTTTGAGTACAGATGATGAAAGTACAAAAAAGGATTTTTTTTACCTCATCCACAGATAGAGGAGAAATACAGCAGGTACCATCAGTAATAGAATCAGTTTTATTGCGTTCATTATCAGTAGTGATTTCCCCAGGGCTGGAGGAAGATGGATGCGAGATGTGAGTTACTAAAACAACATATTTCAAAACATTAAAAGGTAATGCAGAGAATTGTATTCTGTATGTTTTGGCCCTTTGCTTATATCATAATCTCCACAGTCCTCTGGATTTAAGTGCCTGCCTGGTTCATTTTTCTAAATGAAGTGTTCTTAGAGGATGGATCTTTTGTTTTGATGGTGGAACACAGACACATTGGGTGAGGGATGTAATTTATGTCACAGAGTACTGATATGTGTGTAAAAGTACTTAGAGCCGTGCTCACCTATGACAGTGAGTGCCTCTTCAGATGAGCTGATGTTGTGGGGAGTTGTGACAGTACAGGAGTAGTTCCCTGCATGGTGAGTGCTCACTGGGTCCAGAACCAGGTGTTTGCGTCGGTTCCCTGGTGGGGTCAGAGGTCGTCTGTTCAAGTACCAAATGTAGGTTGTGTCTTCAGGGAGAGGACAGCTGGTGCTGCAGGTGAGTGTGACTCTCTGGCCCTCTGTCACCACTGCAGAGGGAGTCATCCTCACTGTCAGGCCTGAAAGAAGACTAGATGGGTTACTAAATTATAAAAAAAAGAAACATTGTGTTGCTTTTGTGCTCCTTTATGCCTAATATCATTTTATTTCAGAGAACAAATAACATGCATATTTAATTCAATAACAGAACAAGCAAAATGCAGGGATCCTACCCAGAACTAAAGATTCAGGCAACTTTATGGCAAAGACATTTTATGAAAGCTGTATGGTTAAAGGCTTATTGGTAAAGATGATCTATTAGAAGATAAGATTATAAAAGCTATTTGGGTACTTAAGATGAAGAATTACCTGTGACAACTAAATTCACTCCAGATAATTTAGTCTGTTTCATTCTTCCGTAATCACCTTTGAGTTGGAATATGTATACTCCAGAGTCCTTCTTCTTCAGGTCAGTGATTGTCATCATGTGGAGGTTTTTCATGTTGTCATGATATGACACACGACGAACATCCACATTTTCAACAGTGTTCTCACCAGGTCTCTTTAGTTTATGCCATAATTTATTAATGCTTTTTGAGGATTGTGAGTATTCACTTGAAATATTCACTGAAAAACCTTCCACGGCACATATTCTCCTGCTGACGTAATTATTGATCCAACAGTGCTTGTCACTAGTACCTGGAAAAGAGATGAAATTAAACAGCTAAATTTAACCAGTCTCATCTTTTTTTCTTTTTTTTTCACAAGTCCTATTTTCTGCCAACACTTAATTATCAAACTTAATCGGAACACAAGTCCACAGTGCTCATTTACGTTGACCTCTAACCACTTCACCTCCATGTGCAAATGCTTTCAGTGAGTATTGTCCACTTTTGAATTGTGTTTTTTTTGTGTGTGTGTATCTTGACATCATTGTTAATGAGGGAAACCTCAGTGATCTTGGAGACTTAAATAAATAGATGAAATAAAATTTACCTAATATGGCTGTGGACACATGAGCTTAGATGATCAAACACTGACAAAATTAATTATGGACTAAGTTGCTTTGACTTCCAAGCTAAGTTTTCCATCCACCAAATCCATTATTTACACCCTCTTATCTTTTGGAGGGTCAGAGTTGTATCTCACAACCACTACCTCTACAGTGTAACACTTAAAGGTCCCATATTGTATAGAGTAAGATTTTAATGTCATTTTTGATTATAAAGCAGGTCTAGGTTCTATGTTAATACTATGAAAGTATCAAAGTGCTCAGTCCATAGAGAGATGCACACAGCCTGTATTCAGAAACTGAGCCTTAAAACGAGCCGTCAGGACTTCTGTAACTTTGTGATGTCACAACAAAACAGTCACCGCTCTCAGCCATGCCCCAAGCCTGGCCACCCAGCCCCCACCGTCCAGCCTTTCAGGATTTAGTTTTTACCTGAAATCTGCTATAATTTTATTTGATCACTCAGAAAACAGTCAGCCCTTTTGTTACTAGAACTCCAGACAGGTGCTTGAGAGAGGAGATCTACAACTACACTGAGATGATTTTTGGTTCTTAACACAAAACCACTTAATTGAATGGCACAGCACAGACTTATCAAGCAATAAGTGAGATTTCAAGGTGCTAAGAGGCCTGATAGTCTCTGAAAAGTATCTAATGAGGTGAGAGGATGAGCCAATCACCAGGCACTGACGGTCATCATGACCATTTAAATATCCTGATGAAATTTAATTTTCGATTTTTTAATTTTCAAATATTTTGAATTGAAGACTATAAGCTGGTTCGTACTCACAGATGTTGTCAGAGTGCAGATCTTGATGGCCTTTTACAGCACAAGACACGATTTCAAAAAAAGTCCTCAACACTGTTACGTGCTGTCTTTCACAGCCGCTGTATAAGTCTTTGTCCCAGTACCACACATAGGCAGTTTGAGGGTCAGCCGCAGGACAGCTGCTGTTGCAGGTCATTGTGACAAGGTCATTTATTTGAGTCTTCTCAATATGTACTTCTATTGGGACATGGTAAAAAAAAAAAAAAAAAATTATTTCATAATTCACTGGGATGTATATGTGTGGGGTTGAATGGCATGTCTGTATGTTTGCGGAGGTTTGGCTAAACTCCACCTGTGGGATATGTGATGGAGCAGGGCTCATCCTCTGATTTCTGCTGGTAAGAGCACATCCTCCCTTTAGCATAGGTCACACTGAAGCAGGTGGATGTGACAGAATCTGGACAAGAAGAAATTACAATTATTGAACTTAATGATATCAAGATTTGCATGTTGTTGAGTTGAGCTTTTTAATTTTTTCACTCACCCACTGAGACTTCAGGGGCTCTGAGCTCCTCGTAGCCTTTGACAGCACAGGAGTATCTGACTGCTTCCTCACTGCTGACCAGCTCTTGGTACCAGGGAGACCAGTCCTGATAGAGAAGCTCTCTGTTCTTGTACCAGATGTAGGCTGCAGGGTTTTCAGTCAGAGGACAGCTGCTGCTACACATCAGTGTCACCGTCTGTTCCTCTGTGGCTGGAATCACCTTTACCTGCAGGTCTGAGATGACGATTCATAAAACAGGAATTGATATATTGGTGTCAGTCTTAACATGATGAAGAACTGGCAAACGCTGTATACCTGTAACGCGTAGCTCAGTTTTGTTTTGCCAGCAGAGTTCTGCATCCTCATTCGTCTCTCTGCAGCAGTAAAACTTTGCATCACTCTCTCTCAGATCTTTGATCGTTAGTGTGAAGTTACTCTCTGCAGACATGTTGTACGTTACATTCCCATCCGCAGAGAGCTCATTCAGGACAAACTTGGAGTGGTTCCAGTGCACAGTGTACCATTTCATGCTTGAAGTGGGTTGTTCAGCTGAGCATGGCAGATCCACAGATGAACCTTTTAAAGCACAGATGCTGTTTTCCTGTCCCCGAACCTCTTTGATGGAAGATTTAATTAGCAAACATCTGGGCAGATTGATATCTTTTCATTACTGAAAATTTACTCACCACAACGATATGATGCACAATAAATGAAATACATTTGAAGAGGTTATTCCAGTAGCTTTCATCAAATGTCATCAGTTCTTTCAAATTCCTGCCACTCCTACATACATGCAAAAGTAGTATTCATTTTTTTTTTTTTTTTTTTTTTACAGGTTATAATTAATATTTGCATATCACACCTATTGAACACATCATATTTATAGGTTAGCACTGTATTAGAATGGATAAAGAAGAAATAATACCTGAGATGCATAGGATGAAACTCATGAGCACACATCCAGCTTGTGTCAACAGCATGGCTGCTGTATAGTCCTTCAGTTTCTGATCAGAAAATTCATTCAATAACATTATTTGTGTCTGATTTCTCACAATGCTCGAATTAAGATCACAAAATACCAAAAATGTAACTCACCAGTCAAAGCAGTCAACGGTCTTTAAACAAACTTTTGGCTGAAGAGGACAGAGCAAACTGGTGGTCTGATTGAGGCTTTGACATCAGATTATCTCTTCCTTCCTCTTTCAATGTTAAACGATTTTCAAGTACAAAAAAATACATCTCCAAAAAGCATTAAGCCAAATTTTTGCATGGGACATCTTGATAACATTGACAAGCAGTTATTACTCTTATCTTTTTTCTGAAAGTATGAAACCATGGCGTGATGGTGTCAAAGTTTGAAAACAGAGCGATGAGAAGCAGTTCGTGAACAAAACGTTATCTGTGGTTGGTTTGTGGAGGAGAAAACTCACTGATCTTTTAATATGCAAATGTTTGTTGATCAGCGGCCATCTGTTGTCCCTTCGGTTTCCACTGAAGTTCTTATTAATGCATTGCAGCATTATCTGAGTGATATATTTGGTCAAGAAATTAACCAGGCAGAACAAAAATATTAGTGGAAATTTGTAAGTTAGTAAGTATCCAAAGTGGAGAATCTTTACAGTCAAATATTTCCAACGGAAAACAAAATCAAAACAGCAACAAGAAGGAAAAGAAAAAAAACAAAAACAAAATAATGTAAAAAAAAAAAAACTGTAATAAAAGAGTTACAGTAAATAAGTCAATAAATAATAATAGGCAAAAAAAAATTGAAAATAAATGTTCAAAAATGTAAAAAGTAAACACTTTAAAGATAAAGATAAATCATTTAACTCATACATTGTGTAAATATAGCTCACAATATATATTGATTTTAAGCACTAGCCTATAAATATCAATAGTTATTTAAGGGGGTATTGCAGACAGAAAAGACAGAAAAGACTGAAAGACAATGACCTCAGACAGACACAAGTTAGGAAATGACTACATTTCTAAGAATAGATCCTTGTACTTGATCTGTACCTTCACATCATCACCCTAAATTCACATATTTCACTTGGTTGTAACTTGTTTGCAGTTGCTTCATATTCACTTCACATATCAACAAAATGCATCAGCTTCAAATACTGAGTTTGGTCATCACTCAGTCAGTTCATGTCTGAGCTGCATGTGGTTGTAGTCAACATATGTTACCACCACTTTGGCCACCACCCATGATGCTTTGCAGAGCTGCTCAGGGTTGTGAAACAGATTGGGGTGAGGTCAAAGGATTATATTCTGATCAAAACACAACAAATTTTCATGAACCATTCTGAATACCTTAAAAATATCTTTGATTTAATATTTATTTTTTATTTAGAAAAAAAAAAGTGTAATCATTTTTCTCTCATAGACAAACTGACCCATGCTTTTAAATCCAGCAGGTGTCTCCTGAGAACCTGAGAGCAGCTGGAAGTGTTGACGTCTTTAAACCTAACATACCTCAAAACATACATCTGAAAATGACTTTTAATTCAGTAAAGTTTTTAGTCATAACTCACTTATTTTATTGTATCTATGCTGTAAATGGTGTTTTATCCAGTGTTATTATGTTATTTTTATGTTATATGTTATCTATTTATATTCTTGTGTGGCTGTTTTTGTTTGTTTATCAATTTTATTATAGATTTAAAATTTCTCTTTATCAGCTTTCCTATTTCTTGTAATTTCCAATGAGCTCTCTGTTACATACAACAGGCTTTTTTATGCATGCATACATTTTCTTTTTCTTTCTTTTTTTTTTTGGCCAGTTCCTTTGTATCTTCTCTGTTGATGCTCTTCATCGCAGCCACCCCCAGCTCTTGCTTGTCGTAAGGTCTCTCTGCCTTCAGTCTGGTCTTCAGCAAAGGGAATGCAGCTCAGTCAGACTGAGGTGACTGACTTGGCCAGTGAAGAATATTTCACCTATTCACCCTGAAAAGCTCTTTGATTTGCTTTGGCTGTATTTGACCGGTTTTTCTTCTTTCTATCATTTTAAAGAGGTTGATTTTTATTTCATCAGTCCATAGAACTTTGCTCCACAACTCCACTGGTTTCCTCTCATGTGTTCATATTTTGCTGGCCTTTCTGTTCTGGAGGTTTACCAGGGGTTTGCAGTTATGGTCACAAAGTCTTGTCATTATCCTTGGCAAGGAAACATGTCCGCCCTTCATCCTGAGAGCATTCTTCACCTGCTGTGAAGTCAGAAAGGTTTTTTCCTCCCTGTGAAAATGATTTTCTGCTCATCCACAAGACTTGTTCTCCTTCATGGTCATTTACTAGTTTCTAATTTTCCTCTGTGCCCCTGCTTTTTTAGAATCTCCCCAACTCTTGATTTTGTTGATTTTGAAACCTTCACATGTGAACTTTTGTGCATGAACTAATTAATGTTGAAATGACACACAATTACTTTTCAACCATTGCATTTTCTGTCCTATTTCTTAAAAGGGCTACATTTCCAACACAGTTTTTTAAAAAAAACCTACTTAAATAAAAGCTGAGACATTTGCCTAAATAAGAAAAAATATGCAACTGGCCTGTACTTTGTTTTACTCAGTGTCTGCAGTTATTGCAACTGACTTCAATTCAAAACAAATGTATTTATTTTACATTTTTATTATGGTATAGCAATAGAAAAACCAACTGTACAAAAAATGAAGTATTTAAGGTGCATTATCTTTTTCTGACCATTATTTCCTTAAATAAACTGTTATGGCCAATAATCTAAGTAAGTAATTACGTTCTGCAGACATGGAAAAGTGTTAGTATTCGTCCAGAGTTGTGGTTCTGTCCATCCCATGAACGGACCATAGATTTCTGTGATCTTTATATTTTGTTGCACCATATGCAGGGACTCCAAAGACCACTCAAAACATTCCTTTGCCGATAGGGACGTAAATGAAGAGGAGTGACTGTGTAACATGCCGTGTGGATTTACAAAACCTGAGCAGACATTATTTAGTGTCCTCTGCAGCTGTGGTCACCTTCGTGCTGCACTTGCACGAGCAGGACTGAGCTGTTCTCAACTTGCGAGTCAATCTGCAGAGAAGAGTAAACAGAGACACTGACACAAGGAAAACACACTCGCGTAGCAGTTTGTGGCTTTCACATTCTGTTCTCACCTTTCACCTTTGTTGTTTAACTTAGAGGTGAGGACCAAGTTTTTGTCTTCCTTGATATTTTTTGGGCAGAAAATACAAATAAGTATCATTAAAATGAAACCCATCAAGTCGGTAATAAGAAGTTGAAAACAGGAATAAAAGGATGTAAATTGAAGGCTGTTAAAATTTTTACCTCAGCCACAGGTGGAAGACAAGCAGAGGAACTGGGATCAGTAATGCAACAATCAGTCTTACTGCATTAATGATTGCCATTGACTCCCACTTCCAGGCAGCTGGAAGGAGATGGATGTAAGATTTGTGTTGGACAAACTTTAAGAGAATACCAAAGGAGACAGGGAATTGTGCACAGTTCTGTTTCCTGTTAAAATGTGAATCCACATACAAAAGAGCCTCTAATGAATAAAACCTTTCAGTTAATATTTTAAGCCATGCCCACCCTGAACAGTGAGGGTCTGCTCATAGCTGATGAGTTTGTGGGTTTTGACAGTACAGGAGTAGTTTCCTTCATGGCCTCTGCTGACTGGGTCCAGAACCAGGTGTTTGTTTTGGTTTCCCGGCGGGGTCAGAGGTCGTCTGTTCAAGTACCAAATGTAGGTTGTGTCTTCAGTCAGAGGACAGCTGGTACCGCAGGTGAGTGTGACTCTCTGGCCCTCTGTCACCACTGCAGAGGGAGCCATCCTCACTGTCAGGCCTGAAACATGGTCAGATTATGTACTAAGTGTAAAAGAGACAATATTATGTGAAGTTTGAAACTTTTCTGTGTCAACTGAGTAAACAGGCCTGCAGTCAGGCACATGTTTCAATGACAGAGATCCCAAGCTGATCCTAATGGTCAGTATCAGGGCCAGTCTGGGCATTTTAGTGGTTTGATTTTGGCTAAAATAAAGACGATCAAACTTGGTTCCCTCCCTTACTGTGTTTTGTCCACCTCAGCCTGCTAATGCTGCAGCATGCTGCTCTATCTACTGACAGCCAGGCGCTGCAGCGTGGCGTTTTCCTGCATATGCACATGAAAATGAATGTGTGAATGGAGATTTTTTGAGTAGGGTTGTTGAAATACACCATCCATCCATCCATCCATCCATTTTCTTCCGCTCATGCAAGCTCGGGTTGTGGTGGCAGCAGGCTAAGCAGGGAATTCCAGACATCCCTCTTTCCAGCAGCACTCTCTCTGCATGTTCTTCATGTGTTCCCAGGCCAGATGGGATATGTAATCCCACCAGCGAGTTCTGGGTTTGCCCTGGGACCACCTCCCAGTTAGACATGCCCAGAAAACCTCCGAAGGAAAGCATCTCTCTCTCTCGCTCTCTCTCTCTCTCAGTAGCTAAGAGCAGTGTAGAAGACACTCAGGTAGAAGCCTCTCATTTTTAGCTGTTATATCAGCTGTCGTCAGTGAATCCTGGACTTACTTGATGGCAAAATAAAACTTGACCTTCCAGTAGCTGTTGAGATATTTCAGTCTGGACTAAAGTGGTGGAGCGACTGAACAACTGACTGAAATCATCAGAGCTCTGAGGGTGAGCCATAATTTAACTAGTAAATATAAAAATATAAAAGTGACATCTCTTACATAGCTGGTCAGATTTTGATGAAACCTTAGGTGCCGCATGTTTTACACATGCAACTTAGCACAAGCAGCAGTTGTCAAATCTACTAGTATGTGTGTAATTGTCGAGTTGCCTTTGGGGTAATGTGCTGGACTATTTCTTGGCTCGGTGTAGTTAGCAGACAATCAGCCAAGAGACTCCACAAAGTCACCATGCTGTGTCATTTTTACATTTCTGTTCCTGCACAGATTAAAGAACGTGATATGTCATTTTATGCCATGTTAAGTAGTGAGTATTAAGTAAGTATAAGTATAAGTAAGTATAGAGTATTGATCATCTAAACAGACTCTGAGAAAACAAAACTATTCTTTTAACACCAAGAGACAGCAGGGCTCACGTGTAGCCATGAAACATAAACCAGCTCTATAATGTTTGAACTGACCTCTGAAATTTTTCATGACATTCATTTCAGGTGATGGGCGATCCTGTGTGCAGCCACAATGTGGAAATTCATTTTAGCAGTGCTTACGTTATTTTGATGTTGTGTATTCTGTTACATTGATTATCACTGCTGCTTATAGATGATAAGAGAAAAACAAATTTTCCCACTAAAAACATAAAAATATTTATTCTTAAGAATTACCTGAGACAACCAAAGTCACTCCAGGTGCGTCAGATTGTTTTTGTCCTCCATCATTTGTTTGGACTCTGAATATGTATTCTGCCGAGTCCTTCTTCCTCAGCTTTTTAATTGTCATGATGTGGTTGTTCTTCCTGCTTTCATGATACTTCACACGGCCTGCAGCCTCAGTTCCATTTTCAGCAGCCTTCATGCCACTTTGCTTGAGTTTAAACCAAAATTTCAACTCAGGCTGCTGGTCGCGGGGGTGCGAGTATTGACTTGAGATGTTCACTGAGGAGCCCTGAAGAGCACAGATCCTCCTGCTGACATAATTCACACTCCAGCAGTTCCCATCCTGAACACCTGAAATACAGATGAAGAACTCAAAAGTAGCTGATTACAGTTAAAGCTTGAATGTGTTCAAGCATTATTAATATATATAATATATACAGAATATATAAGATTTACCATCACAATTTTCATTATTATATATTATCTTATTGTGTTGAATTATTATTATTATTATTACTATTATTATTACTTTTATTATACATATATATATATGTACATAAATATGTGACATATAACATTCTACGATCTCATCACTATTATAATGACATATATCACATTGCTGCTATTGCCACATTATTATTGTTATTATTGTTATTATTATTATAGCCTGCGTTTGATAAACTAACTTCATTAGGAATACAAACAAATACAAATACTTTATTTGGATGTGAACAAATGTGAAAATGTCACAATTTGTAAGTTGTGATCATACTCACAGATTCCAGCAGAGAGCAGATCTTCGTGGCCTTTTACAGCACACGATATTCTTTTATTAGACAGGGGGGAAACTGCAAACTGTTGAATCTCAGAGTGTAAGAATGTGTGTCCACCTTGGTACCACCTGTAGGCAGTTTGAGGGTCCATCAGGGGACAGCTGGTGATACACTTCAGTATGATATAGCTCTTTATAGGTGTCCTTTCAACATGTACTTCTGTTGAGAGATGATGGGGACAAAATGCAGAATGTGAGAAAGAGAAAAAAATATTTTGATTTTAATTTTTTTTTTTTAAGAAAGCAAAGATAGAACAATGTGAACACTTCCTGTAATAAGAATAATAATGATAGAGGGAATGGTGTCTAAATCAGTTGTCTTGGAGACAGAGGGCACATTGGAATCATCTAATATGACTTCACTCCAAATATAGTTCATTAAAATATATTGGTGAGGACAATTCTGGTAAGGTCATGTCCATACCGTCCATATGCAAACCTAAGCCCTTAGTTAAATGTTTCTGTATGTGTTACAGCTAACAAGAGTCAAGAGTCCTCTGGGAGAGATAGTGAACTGAATGACTGACAAATCAAATCCAATTAACTGAGAATCAAATAAAAAATTACATTCAATCAGAAATAAAATCTAATCAAAATGACATCAAAACAAAAATCCAAATCAAAAATCTGATCTAATCAAAAATGAATTCAAATCAGAAATCAGAAATCAATTCAAATCATGGTCTGTGTGCTGAGCAGGAAAAACATCCAGGAAGAAACAAAACTGACATATGAGCCACAGTAACATTCCTGACACAGTCCACAGATATGACTGAACTGTGTGTGACAGCCTTGTGATGCTGTGTATTCATATGTGGGCTGAGCTCGACTTCTATGTAACTGTACTGATTATTTTTGTCTTTGGAGGAAAGTTTCCTGCCACAGGTGATGTCACCAGGGCTCAGCCACTGGTAAGTGGTGACGTCACAGGCGATAGCACCAGTCTTGAGGGAGGCTTGAAGGTTGTTTTGGCCTTCGCTGAAGCAAGGGCTTGAGGCTCACGCTCTGTGCTGAGGTCCCACTGACTCACGGCTGATGTGCACTGGAGCTTGTCAAGCGTAGAGGACGCCAGAACGCGTTATACGCATGCGCAGAAGTGTGTAGCAACTAAACTTGCACATTAAGCATCAGGGGCAGCAGTAGCGGGTAAACCAGCAAATTATGCATTGATTTAGCTTCTCTGTGCAAAAGCTGCAGAACCTTTGAGACAATATTGTTACACAAGTGGTGCAGCTCCTTTCAGGAATGGCTCAGTGTGTAGGTTGTGTGCTTAGCGAGAGAGAGAGAGAGAGAGAGAGAGAGAGAGAGAGAGAGAGAGAGAGAGAGAGAGAGAGAGAGAGAGAGCAGTGATGCTGACAATTAGAGCAAATTTGTGGTCCAGACCACATGTGAACACATTCTTTTAGCAGTGTGAACACAAATTCATCCAGGGTCATGTGGAGGAGTCAGGGGGAGTAGGGGGGAGGAGGGGGGAGGAGGCTCCAGGAGACGTATTTGTGGAGTGTGTAGGAAACTCCACCTCTGGGATATGTGATGGAGCAGGGCTTATCCTCTGATTTCTGCTGATAAGAGCACATTTTCCCTCTAGCATAGGTCACACTGAAACAGGTGGATGTGACAGAATCTGGACAAGAAGAAATAAGATTTTGTGTTTTTATTGGTCACAGTTTTTCAGAAGTTTATTTTGTATCATAATAAGGAGCTAAATGTTGTGACTCACCCACTGAGACTTCAGGGGCTCTGAGCTCCTCGTAGCCTTTGACAGCACAGGAGTATCTGACTGCTTCCTCACTGCTGACCAGCTCTTGGTACCAGGGAGACCAGTCCTGATAGAGAAGCTCTCTGTTCTTGTACCAGATGTAGGCTGCAGGGTTTTCAGTCAGAGGACAGCTGCTGCTACACATCAGTGTCACCGTCTGTTCCTCTGTGGCTGGAATCACCTTTACCTGCAGGTCTGAGATGACGATTTATAAAACAGGAATTGATATATTGGTGTCAGTCTTAACATGATGAAGAACTGGCAAACACTGTGAATAAGGTTAATGTTCATATTCTTATATTATTCATAAGGTTATGAATAACTGACAGACACTGTACCTGCAACTTGGAGCTTAGTTCCACTGGACCAGCAGCTCTCTGGTTTGTCTGTGTTCTCTTTGCAGCAGTAAATCTGTTCATCACTCTCTCTCAGATCAGTTAGAGTTAGAGTGAATTTACCCTCTTCAGACATGTTGTATATCACACGATTTCCATCTGGCCAGAGTTTATTCTGAACAACTTCATAGTCATCCAAGTGCACAGTGTACCAGTTCATGCTTGAAGTGGGACGTTCAGCTGAGCAGACCAGATCCACTGATGAGCCCTTCAAAGCACAGATGCTGCTTTCTAGTCCCCAAAGTCCTTTAACAGAAGTGAAAATCTAACTTTTATTGAGGGCAAATAACACGTTTCACCTGTGGATTCTTCAGCTTCGCTCAGTAGAATTACGAAGAGCGTTCACAGGTGGGATAAACACATATACATGGGTCACATGGCCAGTTATCATCATCTTCATTTGAACATTTTTTTTTCAAAAGGTAAACAAAATAACATGACAATAATATTACACAACATTACTATTACTCAGAGTTACAAAAGTGACACTGTTTTACACAGTATGAACAAAAATAAGGGAATTAACTACTTCATATCGGCTGCATGACAAAAGTCAAATTTCTTTACAGAGGTAGACTACAGGTCCTACAGCTGTCCCTCAGCGAGCTGAACAGCTCATCTCTCCCTAAGGTTCCAAATGACCTGTAGAGAGACATATGAGTATATTCACATCAGAGAAAACAGCTCAAATCTTGTGTTTCATTAAGTCTTTAAGGTTCAGTTGTGTTCAGTTCATAAATCCAAAATGCTTCCCTTTTTAAAAGCTGATTAGTGAGATTACCCCCTCTTGGGTTGGGGCGTATGTACTCTTTCAATCCCAATAAATTTAAGGGAAGTAACTGAGGATGAAGAGACAGGTGAAACATGTTGTTCACTCTCAATAAAAAAAAAAACAGTGAAGTCATCTCAGTGTGCGGCGGTTGTTGTACCTTTAATTCATTGATACAGTAATTTGTATGGTGAAAACATTATTATGAGGAATAAATATTAAAAATGTGAATTAGTTCTTTTTATGAGGAGTTACAATTCATGTACAGCGACTAATACATGTCACAAGGTGGCAGTAATGTTCTGAGAAGAGTTAAAAGTACCAGAAAGCAGTCATAAAAAAATCCAGATATAGAAAAAAAGAGAAGTGTACTGGCACGAGTGAGAAAAACAGTGCATTGATTTGCGTTGTTAATTCATTATGCGCAGTTGTTAAGTAAAGTGTTCAAGTTGAATGTGGTGTCCCGGTCATTTTTCACAGAAGTTCCAGCTAAGTTCCCACAGTGGTCAAGTTAGATTTTAACCTGAGTTGTTCCTGCAACTGACTAGCACCTGATCACTATTGCTGGGCGTTTTGCTCACTATTCCTTTAACAGAGGCTTTCATAAGAAAACATTTGGACAAATACGGGTTTTTCTACATTAATTACTGCATAACAATTATATATAATCAAGTGTATCGCCACAGCTTTTTAAATACAACATAATCCTGTTGATATAATGTCGTTTCTACACAAAAAGTGATGCTTTTACTTCTTTTGTCCAGTTTTTACTGTAGCACTGTATATATCGTGCTTACAATTGACTATTAACAGTAATATATATTTGATATAAAATGAACAGACAGTCATACCTGAGATGTACAGGATGAAAACAATGACCGTACATCTAATTTCAGTCAACGACATGGCTGTGGTGGTCACTCAGCTTCTAATCAGAACACCGATAATCGGTAAGAGTCTACTTAGAACAAAGGCTGAAGAGGACAGGATGGACACGTACCGCTGTGAACCTCTTCCTGTCATTTTTATTCTTGGTCACAAGATGCTATCTATCATAAACACTATATGCTGTGGAGTGTTGTGGGTGTGTTGTTCTGCTGCACGTAGACTCGGACAGCAATGTATGTTCACCAGAAAGGTGTTATAGAGTTCAGGCATTGCAGTAGCGAGATGCACGGCTGTCAGTGATGCAAGTGTTTGTGGTTTGCCTTTGAACAGAGCTAAACCTGTTAAGAGGAAACTCAGGCCCTTAATTTTGCTGTGTGGTTACTTTTTTATTTGTTCATGTTCAGTGCATTCAGAGAGCATTCAGACACCTTTAATGTTTTTTTTCACATTTTGTTATGTTGCAACCTTATGCTTCATCAGTGCTACAGTCAATACCTCATAATGACAAATGAAAACAGAATTTTAGAAATTTTTGCAAATTTATTAAAAAGGAAAAACTGAAATATCACATCGTCATAAGTATTGAGATCCTTCGGGGTGGAACAAGTGGCAACCTCCACCAGCCAACACTGAGGTGCCAAAATTTTCAGTTCCACAAATGACCACTTGAGGCTGGCTCCCAAAGCGAATCAATCCTCATGGAGTCCCATGTTAAAATGCAGAAATAAACATGCTTTACAGCCTGGTACAAAAAACTGTTTTCAGCCGGAAATAGTTAATTCCCTCCTCCATGACAACTGTACAGGGGGTGAATTTTATTAAGGCTTAAAGTTCTGCAAAATTCGGTGGAGTCAGGCACTGCCAAGATGGCAATGGTGGAGCTGCACACTCTGAGCTTCAAAACCGCTCCTCAGAAACCCATGGGTTACATCGGCCACATCGTTATGGCCAGATGATTGGGTTGGAGCAACAGCGAAACGGCAAATATTGTAGGAGCTCCCTGTCAGAAGTGATGAGTATTGACGGTGATCCGAGGAGGGACAATCAACAACAGGACAAACCTGATCCAACTTGCAACTTACAGGATCTGCTAACGTTGTGGTGAACCTTCAGAGTCCATGCTGTGGCAGGTTGGAGCTTTTTGGTGGCACACAAAGGACCACTAGCATATTAGGCAGGTGTGGTCATACTTTTATGGCTCATCAGTGTATTACCTTAACAGTTTAACATGGTATAAAACAGAATCAACAGACATTCATACCTGAGATGTGCAGGATGAAGCCCATAAACAAACACCCAGTTTCTGCCAACAACATGGCTATTTCAGTCTCTAAACCTGTTTATCAGAAGAAGAGGAATGAATAACAGTATTTCTGTGGATGTCTTCAGAATGACTGCATTCATGCATAAAAAAAAGAAATAAAGCCATAACTCACCAGTCAAAACAGCAATGTTTCTCCTGTTTAAAGTCTGAAGAGGACAGAAGGGACTGGTACTTAGTGGACATGAGATGGCAAACAACATACAGCTCTGAGAACACAGCTTCACTTCCTTCCTCTTAAGTGAACAACTAATTATCTCAGTTAGTTTATGTTGCATTTTGATTTTCTTGATCCTATCTAGAGGCAGGACTTTTTTACCGTCATGTCTTCATGGTTTACCTTTGATAATGTTTCTTGAGAAAGGAAGCTGAGACATAACCTCCATGACTGTATAAAATGCCAACGTGTCTATCAGGATCTATCTATGTCTTGTTGGTTCTATTTTCTATATACGATACAATTTTCAATGTTTGTTTCTCCATAGAGAAGGTCACAAATTTCCAAGAAGCAAAACAACCAAATCATCTTTGATCTAAATTAAACTAACTATGGAAATATTTAAATAATGATGTTCAAAGGCATGGATTCGAAATGTGGTAAAAATTAGGTGTGTTATACATTTTTCCAAACCTGTGTATGTGATTTTAAACTCAAATAATCTAACATCCATTCTAACTTCTTAGAAATCACCACATTACTTGATGTGGACACAGTATATTTAATTTCCTAGCAACTTGTTTTTCACCAGAATGCATCTTCATGAATTTTCCAACATCAGTCTCACAGATAATATTATGCCTGCCAGGCAATGTGGCCTCAGGTCACCAAGTGTTTAACAAGCCTGAATGTGATAATCTGTGTATGTACTGTGTGTAATGTGCTGTACACCTAATAGCGTACACCTCTGCTGGCATTGGACCTCTGACATCTGGTCCTGCCGCTGTCTGATGGTGTTCATTGTCTCCCTCTAGTGGTTTTAAGTGGGAATTTACAATTCTACAAGTCTAGAAGATATTAAGCTCATGAGTTATGAACAGCTCTACCAAGAAGAGATTTATGCTCCAAACTTCTTACATGTTTTACATAACAAATTCAGACCCAAAGATATTTCACAAAAAGCAAAGATCAGAGGAATGTCTAAAAAAAAACAAACAAAAAACAAACAAAGACTAATGTGCTTTTTTCTACTTCGCTATCCCATCCTAGGACCCCTCAGATTTGGAGGGACCTGACCCTGGAGGCCACTGAACTAAAACTATAACATATATATATATATATATATATATATATTTGAACAAAACAAGTACTTTAACTTTTGGTACATTTAGCTGATTATGTGTCTGTACTTTTACTTATGTAAGAATTTTGTATGCAGGATTCTCATTTGTAATGGAATATTTTCACTTTGTCCTATGACTTATGTAAACGGTATGAGGACTGATCACCTCACATAATTCCCTTCATCACTCCACCAAACCTCCACCTGTTGGCTAATCAGCCAGAATAAGTGAAAACACCTGTGTGCGTGTGCAGAGCCTTCGGGGAAGTTTTTCACATTTTTATGCGACAGCCAGGGCCAGAGGCATATTGTTCTCAGGTTATCCATCGGTCCCATTCTCGAGGACACGACATCTCAGTAACGCCTTGATGGAACTTCTTCAAATCTGGCACAAACGTTCACTTGGACTGATTCGATTTTAGTCAAAAGTGAAAGGTCGAGGTCACGGTGACATCACAAAACATGATTTTGGCCTTTTAATTAATCTGTAACAGAATAAGACAAAAAAGTAATTTCTTCAAATTTGGTACAAACTTCCACTGGGACTCAAGGGGATAAAGTGATTAGATTTTGGTGGTCAAAGGTCAAAGGTCAAGGTCAGTGTGACCTCATAAAACACTTACAGCCAGTACTCAAGACTTCACACAACAATTATGAGAGAATTTCCCACAAATGGTTGTTATTTTAGATGACTCTGGATAAACAGGGATGTAATTTGAAACTCGTCAGAGTGGGAGACACACAGCGGTGAGTCAGTAATTCTGGTTTCAACTCTGTCTTAAAGCAATACCCATCTTTTTAAGATTTATCAGTGGCTGTGATTTTGTCTGAGGTTTACTTCAGCAGAACTCTAAAATGTATTTAAAAGTAGGAGATTTTTTTATATTTTATTACAGTAACTCATAACTCTTTCAGTGGGGCTATATGGATGTGTGAGTATTGTCTAAGACAGACTTGAGAAATGTGAACCTACTGTACTCTTCAAACTTTAAACACACACACACACACACACACACACACACACACACACAGCACAAGTTCAGACTATCGTGAGAGTCAACAGCTGGAGGTTGGATCTCTTTCCTCGCATTTCTCTCTCTCTCTCTCTGCGTCGCTCCACCTCAGTCTCTCTCACCCGTCCTCCGTCAGTGTCTCTCCACCCCTCTCTCTCCCACTCAGACAGCCTCTTCCCTCCTCTCCGCCGCTCTTGAAGCTCAGTTGACCAGCGTCGCAACCGAGCGATGCGCCTCCAGGAGAACCTCTCCACCCTCACACGTGATTTAGTTTATCCCCCCTCTTTCTTCACCTTGCGTCAGTCTTAATTTTGAGAGAGAACTACTCACAGGACAAGGTTTTCGATTGCTTATCTGAAAACTGACCTCTCGCTCCCCCCTCTTGAACGATCCCCTGTGGGAGGATTTGCTTTTATTTTGAAATCAGCCGGTGAAAACTGATCATTTGGTCGAAGATGGTACAGGAAACGCCGGACAAACTCGCTTGATTTTTTTTTTTTTTTTTTGGTAAACTGTGTCCTCGGTTGTGTCTATTGGAGGCTCGAAAGCATCTTCAGGGAGACCACAGGGAGCAGAGGAGGCTGTTTGACTGTCTACAGGCTGTTACACGGTAAATGACAACGAGACTAAACTGCTGGCTTGACCTCTTTATCCTAACAGAAGATCAGTCTAACAATCCTATATGTTCCTCCATTGCCTCTCAAATGTGTCTGTGCTGCTCAGGCATTAGTTTGATGCTGCACTCAGTTTTCTTCTATCTGCTATGACACCACCAGACCCCGACCATGGTAGAAATTACATGGGGATTTAATGATTTTAACCTTTATGGAAAATCCTGTTACATGCAATGTGGATTTTCATTTGTCTGTTGAAAGTTTCAAAAGTCGGTCCAAAGGTGGGGTCCAAACGGTCTCAGACTTTTTAAAGTACTATAAAACAGCTGTTTGTGCTACATGGTATATGTAGTGTATGTGTATGCATTTGGTGAAATGTAGAAAAAGCTGTAATTTGAGTGAAAATGTACATGATTTGTGTTTAAGTTGATGTCCCTTAGTTATGAACATATCCTAGTAGCCATGACAGTTATTTGAAGTAGGCACAAGTTGACAGAAGAGTTTTTTGTCAACAAAATTAAAACTAGCAAAAGTGCAGATTTTTTCCACATACGGTGTCCCCCAAGGGTCTCTCTGGGGCCCTCTATTATTCTCCTTATAAACCTGTTGGAATGGAAACTTAGATAACTTTAGATAACCCCAGACAACAGGCAGCTCCTGATAGGTAATGCCCCCTGAATGTGTGTGTGGAAGAACAGCACATGTATTACATTATTCTCCTGTGAGCAAGTCATATTACATTTAAACAAAAAAAATAAGTCAATTAATTGATTAGTCAATTAAAAGAAAGTTAATCGACAACTCTTTTCATGATTGATTTATTGTTGAAAATACAAATATCTGCTGGTTATAGCCTCTAAAATGTGAGAATTTGCTGCTTTTGTTTTTCTTATATGATAGTAAACTCATCTGTATCAAAAGTTTTGGACTAAGAAATTTTATGGACAAAAGAATCAATTGAGAAAATAAGCGACTCATTAACTGATAATGGAAATAATTATTTGCCACACTAGTTCTGTTCTCTTCTTTTGGCTCATCTCAGATTTGGAGCTTCTCAGGGTTCTATCCTGGGCCCTCTGTTATTCTCTTAACATGTATGTATGGTCAGAGGAATATGAATATGAACGTGTGGAGATGGGGTTTCACTTGCTATTCAGTTCCGATATTGGGGTATTTTGCACTTACAAGCAACAAAAAGGTGCGAGGGTCTGTGTGTGGCCTTACTAGGCAGTGTTTCAGTTTGTATATAATCTTGCTCTGGGACCTTTGAGTAAGACATGGTCCTTCTGACCACATGGACTGAGTGGAGAAGGGTGGAGACAAGACCTTTGCTTCCCTTGTTTTCCTCTCAGAAGTTTGGGTCATCAAATCCCACAAGTCCTCCACCCCCGTGACACCAACATGACTCCTTATCCTCCCTTTAGTATGAAACACCCCTTCATTAGAAAAACGTCCTAACTCCAGCTGCACTGATTTTCATGCTCTCACTTTAACTGAAACTCCATGGGGTCCCAAGAGGCAGGGCAGGTTTTGGGGAGTGACCCATAAGTGCACAGGAACCACTCAAACTTCTTACTGATTTTTCTGTGATGCATCATGGTGGACAGGGCGAGGAGTTTTTGAGAATGTGAGGTTTTCGTGCGATGGCAGTGATGTGCAGGTTGCAGGCTCGTTGCATCATGCTGTTCTCTGAAGGTTGGAGAAACGCTCATGGATGGATTTTAGAAAAGGCCCAGAGCCAAGCAAACTCCTTTCCTGTTGTTGTTGGGCGCGTCTGCTTTGCAGCCCCCTTCCACCCACACTGTCTGCTACAGGGTGGGAGGCTGCTCATGCAAATGGCATACTGTATGTCTGTGTGTACGTGTGTTTGTATGAGTGTTAAAATAGTGTGTATGTAGAAAGAAAGGAGGGATGGAAGGAAGAATGATAGAGGGATAGGGGAAATAAGAGCGGTAGAAGGAGAGTGCGAATGAAGTGAGGGAAGGAAGAAAGTGAAGTAATGAAAAAAGCTGAGAGAAAGAAACATGTTAGGTAAAGAAAGAAATGGCAAAACAATTCCAGACAAAACCCACCTGAAAAAGTGAAAGAAGAAAAAAGGAGATTAATAAAGTGGAGTATAAGTGCAGAGAAAAAAAGCAAAGGATGTAAACAATAGAAGAAAGAAGGAATGATAGGAAGAAGGAGAGAAACAAAGATGATAGGAAGAAAGAGGAAGAAGAATAGAAGAAGAACAGAGATGTAAAGGAAAGAAAGAAGTAGGTAAAGGAAGTCAAAGAAAGAAAGCAAAGATGGAGAGAAAGTAAAATATAAGTAGGAAGAATTTGGGAAAAAAGAACAAAAATGGCAAAAGGAATGAAGGAAGCAAGGAAAGATAAATACTGAAGAAATAAGTGTGAAAAAGGTGAGTAAAGGAAACAGTGGAGTAAGCCAAGAAAAAAGATGAAGGAAGCAAACCTCAAGAAAGAAGGAATGGTGAAAGGGATGACAGAAAGAAAAAGATAAAAGAAAGAAAAATAGGGGGAAAAGAAAGCAAGAAAGCAGGATGGACAAAATGACAGAAGCCAGGAAGAAGAAAAAGGAGGAGAAAGGAAAAGGAAGGAAGGAAAGAGGTGAAAGAAGGTGGAAAAAAATACAAGGTGAGATAAGGAAGAAAGAAGGTGAAGTAAAAGACAGAAAGAAAGAAAGAAAGAAAGAAACCAAACTGCTGGTGTACAGCTGAAAAGGGAGTAGAGGGAGACCTGTGATGACCCTCTTCCTCCCACTCCATCACTCTCCTCCTCCTCATACCTCCAGCCCCACCTGGACCCCCTTCCCTCCCCACCCCCCACTGAAGCCCCCCATGTGGCTGCTGGACTCGGCCCTCCGTTGTCTCCCTACTTTCGCTGCTGTTTGTACATGATGGGTTCAGCGGGTTCAGCCCAGCTATAAAAGCTCCACTCCCCCTCTTTCTCCCCTGCGGCACAGGCAGGAGTTAGCAGGACTCATATGGGAGGAGGGTGGGAGGTGGTGGTGGTGGTGGAGGAGGAGGCCTCCCCTGGTTCTCCTCTTTTACATAACTCATTTCAACTTTTTTTTTCCTCCTCTCCTCTCCTCTCCTCTGGCTCGCTGGCTGGCTGTGGTATCGTTTTTGGGCCCAGCCCTGGGCCAGACATTCATTTTTCTCCTCTTAGTTTCTAACCACTAACTAACCACTGGCTCCCTGCATCTCCCCCCTCCTCCTCCTCCATCTGAGGAATGTCTTATTCACCTCCTCTCTCTGTCTTCCTCCTCTTGATTCCTACATGCCAAAAGCTCACATGCGTCTGTGCCAACATCTGCGAATAAACAGACGAATGCACACACACATGCTTTGAGCACAGATAGCACGAACTTTGCCAACATGCCGACGCAGTTCAGTAAACACAGAGACATGTGCATGCACAAAAAGCAACCCCCCCCCCCCTCCCCCACCCCACCCCATCAGTATGTGCCGACCACCTGTGAGGGTACACACACATCCATAAACCTCCCTTTCTTCTCCCTCTCTTTTCCGTTATCCTCCTGAGAGCCCAGCGCCGGGGCCTTCACTTCCAAACCAAACATAGACCAAATTCCGCAAACCCCACCCCAGCACCCCCCTCCATCACTCCCCCTTCACCCTCTCTCTCTCTCCCCTTCTTATTCTCCTCTCCCCTCCCTCCCACTTGCTGCCTCCCTCTCTCTCTCTTTCTTCTTTTTCTTTTAGGTCTGTGTTTGAGGAAGGAGGCGAATGAAAAAGGCCTGACAGAGAGAGGGAGTGAATCCGGAGCAAAAGAAAAGGAGAGGAAAAATGGATAAAGAGACAAATATGTCTTGGCAAAGATGGGAATAATGATTGTAAAGGAGGGATCAAGTGGCATGGCAGATGGGCGTAGGATCAGAGATGGGCAGAAATGGTCCATAGATGTGGACTACAATGGACAGGCTGTCTTATTTCTCTCCTTTTTTCATCTCTCTCTTTACCCGTGGCTGCTTTGATGATGTTGAACCATTGCTTTGCTGCCACTATCGCACCACTAGGGCCGCAGCTAACTGATCGTGTGTAATCAGACGGTTGTTTCTTCAAATAATCAATTGATCATCTAGTCCTTAGTGAAAACTGCCCCTCACAGTTTCCCAGATCCAAAGGCGACGCCTTTAAATTAGTTGTTTTGTCAGACCAACTATGCAAAGCCCAGAGAGACTTCATTTACAGTGATGTAAAGAGAAAAGCAGGAAGTCCTCCAGAGACTAGAATCAGTGTATCTCTAACAGTTTTGCTCGATAAATGACTCACATGGCAATTATCAAAATTGTTGTTGTTGATTAATTTTCTGTTTAATTGTTTCCGCACTTGATATAATGGACAGAAACGAAAGCTTGAATGGAATAAAGCACAATAGTAGGTGTAAACACTGTAGGTGGTGGTTGGAGATTGATGGCATTGGCAGCCTGTTGAGTTAGTTGCAACATCATTCCCAGACAAGAAAGTCAATATTGGACAATTCTGGAAAAGCCAGGATTACATTCAATGACTGTGTTTGAATTTATTTATTTATTTTTTTCACATCCAGCATTTTTAAATTTGCTACTTTGTGCAACATCTGCCACACGGGTTGTAAAAAGATTGTTGTCATGGCAAATGGCTGTCAAATGGTCAGTGTCAGGCAACTAAAACACTAAGGTTTTAAGGTTAGTGCTAACTGCTGTAGGACCTTATGATAGAATATCAGTATTTCAATATACTGAATAACATACTGAATGATGCTTTCACACCATCTTTTAATGTACAGCAGTTCAAACTTGTTTTCTATGCTTATTCCCTCTCTGCCAATCTGCCTCTCTTGCTTCAACTATGTTGCTCACTTTTCATGGCTCCTGTTCTCTCCTTATCCCTTTGCTTTCATCAACTCCTTCCTCACCCTTAAGGTGGAAAAACTCCATCCTGTTTTGTTGAGATTCAGCCCCGCATACGCAGAGCTACTTCACACTGATCCGCAGAAATCAGGATGAATTTGGGAGGTAGGAAACTGCAGCGTTTATTTACCTGTGTAGCAGCTTTTCCCCGCCCTCACAAGTGCTTGCTGGCAGGATGGAAAAGCTTTAAGGTGGTTTGACCCTGAAACCGCAGTAGAAATGAGGACAAATTGGATTTTTTTTTCAAATGGCATGTAACTCCTATACACAGAGACCATTGAATACCAGCTCTGCAGGACTCATAATGCCCGTTAGCATTAAAACGTTATTGATTCTTCCTGCTTAACTCTCTGCTGACTCTTTTCCAGCTCATTACTCTGTTATATGATGGAGCCCTTTTCCTTTCTCTCCTTCTTTGTTTCCCCTCTGAGAATGAGAGGAAGGGCCTACAGTACAGCTGGGATTGGTTATTATTTACTGACTTGGCACACGCACACACACACACACACACACACACACACACACACACACACACACACACGCATACACACACAGTGGAAACAAATTGGGTGAATCTGCTCTGCACGTAGGAATGTGAGGCGCATGTGTTTGTGTGTTTTAGGTCTGGATGACAGAGCTGAGGGAATGAAAGAGGGATGTAGAGAAAGAAAGAAAGAAAGAAAGGAAAAAGAAAGACATAAGGAAGGAGAAAGACAAAGCGGAAAGAAAGAGAAGGAAAATGAGTGAGAGAGAGAGAGAGGAGAGAGAGTTTGATTTCTGGGATACAGACTGATCTTGGCCTCGTCTGTCATCAAAGGTTAAAAACACTTTTCTCCCTCAGTCTTTCCCTCTCTCTTCACCAACCCCCCTCCTTCCTTTCTCTGTCTTTTATTTCCTAATGTTCCTTCCCTCTTTCTTCCTCTCCGTCTTCATACCTTCAGCGCAACCCAGAATATCTGCACTCAGTCTTTGCTCGACATCCCCTGGACCTCTCCTTCATCCTCCTCTCCATCTTTAGTCTTTCTCTTTCCCTCAGTCCTCAGAGGGCGGCGGTGGATGAAAGGATCGTGGAGGGTGGGGGTTTCTGTTGCTCCGCTGGCTGATGGTGAGGAATTACAGGGAGGGAAAGCAGAAAAGAGAAGTGAAGAGGTTTCTGTGTTGACCTTGTCCCGCTGCCAAGCGGTTGGATGGAGGTGGTGCAAGGGATTATGGGTGGGGGTTATGAGTGAGGAGAAGGTATAGGGAGAGAAATAAATGAAGAGGGAAAAAGAGGAGAGTGGGAGAACTACTATTACACAAGAAAAATAGATTAGGAGGGGGGAAGTCATGGTGGGAGAATGAGATACAAACAAAACAGCTTAAAAACAAGGATTCTAATACAGAAATAAACGCACACCCCCTCCCCTACCCTCACCCCCCTCCCTGAGGTGTAATTGCTGCGATCTGTTCAGTGTTATGCCATCGTCTTGTCCTTCACTACAGTACAGTGTTTGGGTTTGTGTCTTTCCCAGACTCCCTCACCAAATATAGTTTCAGAGTTGCAATGATTTATATAATTCTTTAAATAAAACTTCATTGACCTTTATAACATAGACTTTCACTAAACACTATTAAGTTGTTCCTGATTGGTGGGCAGCTGCTGTTAAGATTATGTCAAAGGGTTAAACAGTTAAATCGCTGTTGTTAATCAGGGATCAGAGTATATGAAACTTCAGTCAACCACAACAACTGTGGTTCTGCTTGATGTTACCAAACGATGAATCAGACTTCACCATGTGTTGACTATAGAGAAATCGTAAAAGAGCTATTTGTAAGTTTTGCGATTGCTACATAGCCAACATTAGCACTAACAGCTGTGCACTCACTAGTCTAGAAGAAACATAGTTCAGGATCAAACTTCATTCTTTTACTCACCAACAGCTGTCTCCAGCAGTGGAGAGAACCGCCAGTGTTAACTCTTGCCTCAATCATGTCTTTTCTTCTACTGAAGTTAGCATGCTAAGCAGCTAACCCCGGCTCCTCTCGACACTTTCCAATAGCGACTCACTGTAGCCTCCAATCTGCCCTGGAGAGGTAGCGCTGCTCAGAGGATGTATCATAACACTGACTGAGGCTCTTGTCAAGTGACAATCACCATCATCTGCTCCGCTGAGAAACTACATTTGGCGGCAGAGAAAACTTACAAATAACCCCCTGAAAGCAGGAATAATTGACTCTTGGCCTCTTGGAGGGTACAGACTTAACTGTATGAACACAGCTCTGAGATGTTACCTACTCATTAAACTGTAAGTGACAAATGTGTCAGCACACAATGCACATCTGACGAACATGGATCAACGTTAGCATTCATTTGGATTTGTGTTTCTGGCCCTTTTAAGTCCAATATTCACTCTGACTTTAGTTCTGTTTTTGGTCTGCACCTACTCAGGCTCTTTACCTACTAAATTGGATATAATTATCCAGCTACAGTCGCAAACCTGCTGTTTGGTGAAGGGCTTATGTAGCCTACAGTGGGTTTAACAAAGCTTTCTGGCTGAAAACAGCTGCTGGGTGAGGCTGGAAACAACACAGAGCAGCGAGGCTGAACTACAACAGTGAAGTCAAAACAACCAGCTCAAAGATGCCAAACTGCTCCACGGAGCTAAAGGCAACCGCAGGGTTGGGGATGATTCTCTGTCGACCCCTTTCACGTTACACAGTCATTTGACCCATCATTGATATAATAATATCAATTAGCGCAGACATGAAGGAAGCAGCCACCACCTTAGCAGGAGAGGAAGATTGTCCATACAAGACTTGCTCCAAACTGGTATCATCTCAAAGTTTGTATATTTTGACTATACATGGTTAAGTTCATCTTTGCAGAGGGATGAACTGCGATTAGATGGGTTTATCTTTTATTACAGCCCCAGCTGATCTCCTCTCGATTCGTACAACTCCCATCTGACTCCAGATATTTGTCTTTTGTCCCCTGTTTGTCTTAAAATGAACTCTATTGACTTCCTTCTCTTATCCTAACTGTCTGCTTCCAACATTTTTAAAGATAGTTTTCATTTCCATCTCCACTCAGTTAATTGCAGGAGTTACCAGCATTTTGCAGTAAAAATTTGTCATTCACCAATTACTGACAAACTGCCTCGTACACTGTAGCTAGAGTTTCCACATTTTCCAACATCGTGTTCAACAACCCAGAGATTATGTCTGAACTTGTTCCACTCTGTAACTGTGGACAGGAAATACAACAGTTTTTGCAGTTAAGAAAAATGGAGCTCAGACTCTTACTGAGAATGCAACATGTGTCAAGGCTGCATTGCATTCTGGTCTATTGGCGCTTCTCTCTGTAGGAAAAAAAAAAAAACGAGAAGAAGAACTAATACCAAAAAATCATTTAGTGTTAACATATTTCACAGAAAAATGTTTTCCTTTAAACAATCTCACTTTAGGCACTAAGAAAAAAATATTCCATAAATGCAACCCCAAAGATACATCACCACTCCCTGTGCTTTTTACATCTAACTTTGCTCCGTTCAACCTAGAAATGAATTGGTTAGACAGTCTAATAATAATTTGATCTAATCTATAGTACTTATTTTAGTAAGCAGTAAAAGATTAATTTCCGATTGCTTTACTTTACCCTATTTAGCATTTGGAAGCAGTAGACCAACATTTCATAAATAGTTTGTAATGTAGTAAGAACATTTTTGAGTATTCATTATAACATTGTCCTTTTCCAGTTTGTGTCAGGTTTGTAACACTACAAAGAATTGAAACATCCAGGGACATTGTTGTCTGGCTGCAGGCTGACGGGGAGGGTTGGTCTGAGCTCTACGGCTGTAAATCAAGCCCGTGATCTTAGTCTTCAGGTGCATTCACACTGTATTTTAGCTCCCACTCACTTCTGTGAGGTAGGGGGGTAGATGCATTCACTTCTGGTAACAAGTTCACCTGCCTCTTTACTTTCACGAGGAGTTCAAACTAATTGGAGGCTGACAGGCAAAACTGTAAGGTGTCGAGGGGGGGGGGTTAAACTCAACACATACACAGAAACATTCCCATGTGTCTGTTGATGATTTTCATACCTTATTGTTTTTGTTGGTTAAGTTTCATTTCAGTAAATGACATTGTTTACATATGTGTTGGGCATGGAAACCTTCCGTGTCGCATTCTTTGAACCAGTTTGTGACAAGTGTTAAATGTTATTATCATATTAAGTCCAGTTTGTGAGCAGCCAGTTCAACTAACTTTGTTAAACTGAATCACTAAAATTAGTTTAGTGGTATACAGAGAATCTGGAAAGAGCTTTTTTTTTTTTCAAGTAAAGAACTAAATAATCCCTGTTTTTGAGTGATTACTCCCCCGCTCCTCCTCCCTTGACAGCCGCCACCACTCCCCTCCTAAGTGGTGAAGACGCCAGTGTCAGTGTGAGAGACAGTGCAGGCTCTACTGGTGGCGATTGCAGACTGGCCCTGCAGAGTTGCATCACTTAGCGCTGCCGAGACGCAAGAGAAAGAAAAAGAGAGAGGGAGGGAGTGAGGATAATACTGAGGCAAATAATGGGAGAAGTGTGAGGAGAGGAAAGGGTGGGAGCCCACGTCTGACTCCCACAGCTTCCCTCCCTGTTGTCTCCTGTTTTCACCGCCTGTCTGCCCAGATGATGCCACTTTTTCTTGTCCCGAGGAAAATCCACTCTCCTGAAGGCTGCCATAAAGAACGTGCTGTGAATCACAGCTGACATCATATAAAACACTGGTTCAACACATTCACAAGTTGTGAACACTGACAGTAAATTTCCTTTCTGCTGCCGTGGCGGCAGAAACCACTTTAGTGCAGTGGCAGTGGTTGTGTTTTTGTGACTTGAGTTTGAAACATGATACAGTCATTAGTGTTGGATGATGCTCATAGGTCTGGGTTCTTGAAAACAGTCAAAAACATACAGTATTGTGTAATTTGAAAAAAAAACTTGGATTTCAGTAAGAAGAGAAGAACTCTTGTTTTTATTCCACTTAAGAAAAAAACCCCCAAAAAACTTTGGCTTTTTTTTTTTTTGTCGTCTCCATCTCACCGCAGACTGTGTGGTAAGAGAAACCCCTTGGTGTTTTCTCCATGATTCTTATCCCATGTCTGTGTCCTCAGAACCCCTTTTTTGTCCTCAATGCAAACCACTCTTTGTTTTTGTCCGCTGCTTGTCCGAGCAGGTGTCCACTTTCAGCCAATCGCAGACATTTCCCATGAACAATCATCAACCCTTCAGTCAGTCTCTCTCCTCCTGTGTCTGTATCTGAGTCACAAAAACAACGTCTCCTGCCATCGTTGCTGTTGCAGCAGGGTTGCATAATACCTTATAAGGACGTAGGATGGAAAGATCAAAGGATGCAACCCTTAAAAAAAACAAGGACTGGCATCATTCCTAGAGTGATGGACTGTCTTGTGTTGCTCCTCCCTTTTTCTAGAAGTTTCCCTGCTTGCACATCAAACACTAAAATCCACTTCCCTGAAATACCCTGAAATACCAACTTTTAAAACCAACTTTTCTTTCTCCGATCCTTCTCTTGAGTTGAGAAACATGAGATTCAGTCTCCTAAATTTTACGCTTCACCTTTTCCTTAATTAATCAAAAGTATTTTATGTTTAGAAAAGGAGGACAAACGATGGAATAAGGAGAAAAATAAATGATGTTTAATGACACATACATCCACAAAGACGTGCCATACCCTGAAGTCAAGAATGTCTTTTTAAAAAAAATAATAATCTATGACAGAATGGCAAGAAGTGGACGAGAAAAATAGAAAAGGGACTTCAAAAATGCACTGAAGAATAAAAAATGAGAGAGAAGAAAAAGGAGTGGGAGGTGCAGAGGGCCGCGGAGAGGGGAGGAGAACGGGAGAGGTATGCTCTGCTGGAGGACTGGGAGAGGAAAACCACAGGAAGGAGTGAGAGGGAGGGAAGTAAAGAGAGACAGGAGTAAAAAAAAAAAACAGGGAGGAAGAGGCCAGACCAGGGCGCTGTGGAAGCAAAGGTTTCCTGTGAGAGGAGGAAAAACTCTTGTGTGTGTGTTACACCCAAGGGACAGCCACTCTGTGTATGTGTCTCTATACTGTTTTACATATAATTTTGTGAAACATGTTTTAGTTTCTTGTGTTTCCATGAGAAGCTATCATTTTTAGCGACTGTTTTTTAAAATTTGGTGTGTATTTGCATGTTGCATGTGTATACGCATGTGTATACTGTGTGCGTTAAAAACTCCAGTGCCTCCACATGAGGGTATCAACAACACTGTGTTTGTATGTGTGAACTACTTTATATATAACTGTGTTGTCTGCAAATGTTTCTAAGTGTAAAGTGATGTTTATTTGTATGTACAAGTGTGTATGCATGTGTATTTGTGCACTAAATAGCTGCATTCCTCAGAATATGGGTGTTACCAAATGCATATGTGCACATGCACATGGTCTGTGCTGCCTGTGTTTTTGTGCGTGAGCTTGTATTGCTATCTCTGTGAGGACTAACTTCTGAGTACCAGCGTTGTGAGGACAGGTCTGGATAGTGAGGACACTTTGTTTGGTCTTCACCACTTCAAAGGACAGACTGAAGGTTCAGACTTGGCTTTAAGGTCAGGGTAGGGGCTAGGCGTTTAGTTGAGACAGTTATTGTTAGGGACTTGGGTGCAATTTGTCATAAAGGGTCCTCACAAGTATAGACAGACGTGTGTGTGTGTGTGTGTGTGTGTGTGTGTGTGTGTGTGTGTGTGTGTGTGTGTGTGTGTGTGTGTGTGTGTCACTATATGTGACTGTGTGCAAGTGTGTGAACAGTCAGAGTATGTGTTTTGCTAGGCAGTAGGGGATCCATAAGAGGGTCCGGGCATGCTGCCCAAACACAGGTCATTGAGGGAAAAGAGGGGGTGGAGCTGCTGGAGGTGGGGGGCTCACGTGTGGTTATGATTCTTGCGCATGTCTGGTGTGACTTCAGTCTGCATGCGTGCCTCGATACATATGGTCCTGTATGTGCGTGTCTTCACAATACTTCCAAATAGCAGAGTGTGTGTGTGTGTGTGTGTGTGTGTGAGAGAGAGAGAGAAGTCAACGAGGTTGCCGTGGAATGTGAAACCAGTGTGGTGAGGTAGCTGGCAGGCCGGCAGAAGGACCTAAACACTGACTTCATTGTGGTTTAGCCTCTGCCTCATATTATGTCGGGGGATCCTGTCGGTGATTGTGGAAGAATTTGTGGTGACAGCAAGTTTAGAAGTTAAAGAGGTGTACATGTAGCTGGAAAGTTGCCGGTTTGAATCCAGTCAGTGAAAGTAAATTAAGAATGCTCTTGCTGCCAGCTATCATTAAAGAGCCATACAGCGAGACACCCAATAGAGGTTTTGCAGTTGTGTCACAAATCTACTTGCAGCCCACGTCTGGCGCCATTTAGGAGGTCCACTGGAGGCAAACTGGCTAAATATACAGTATAACTACTGTCTAGAAAAACAGACACCTGAAAACATATCTGTGCTGTGTGTGTAAGGTTTCAAATGAAAGCTTATTTTAGCTTACTTTAGCTTAGCTTAACTTAGCTTGGCGTAAAGACTTGAGGGGGAAAACAGCTAGTTGTCCAAAGATTGACAACCTACCTACTAGCATCTCTAAAACTCACAAATGAACAGTGTCTTGTGTACATAAACAGATATTTAAACTGATAAATTGTGATTTCCTTTCCTTCACATTATCACTCCTCTCATTTAACTCTCCCCGTGAGAGTGAATAAGCATATTTCCCAGAATCTCAAACCAATTCTTTAACGGTTGTTTTAGCCTTACAGCTACTCCATCCAAGTATAGTATGAACTTTAGAAAAAGTTCTCAAGGTTGGCCTAAAGGATATTTTTAATTAGGTTATTTAAGAATTTTGACTTATGATCAAAATGAACTTATCAGTGCTTTCTGGCAGACAGTAATTTTAAAGCCAATCCCATTACTTAATTACCTGATATGTCTTTGACATTTCTGGACCACAACTTCTTATTACTTAATGGCAGATCAGACAAATTGGTGGAAGATATTAGCTTTGCCAGTGTATCACTCAGGGCTCTATTCTTCACCAGTGGTAGCTCCTGCTATTTCAACGACGGTGAGTGATGGTAAATCGAGTGGATATTAGCAGAGGTGTTCTTAAAACAAACAGAGGACTGAGGATGTTCTGGGCAGCTCTCAGGTGTAAAAATTTTCTAACAGTGTGACTGAGACGCAGGATGTTCCTGAAAAACATGTGCGTGTGCTGTGTCAACTTTCCCAGCAGCTGTCAAGCATTTCCCTGCAGGTTTGGTCCATTTCACTGCAGAGTTTTCTGCCTTTGGTTTCTTCCTGTGAGATTTTTTTTCACTTTGAAGCAGATATCTGGATCTTGAGTCATTGGGTCTAACAGGACCTTACGAGTTGAGTCATAGACCAGTGTAGCTTTTTGTCTCATGCTTCATCCAGAGTATCATACTGCCATGGGTGGAAAAATACTGCAAAATCTCCTTTAGCCCGTCAGTGAAGGCGGACCACAGAAATGTAGAGGATCACAATAACAAACCCACATCATAATGTTCCTCAGAGGTTTCTCCCTCACGAACACGGCAACAACTTGAATTCATGACGCAGCATTTGACCCTCCTGTTTCTCCACACTAAAATCTAAATAGAAGTAAACCTGGTCTATATTTTCAATGCAGTTTGTACAAGGAAAATCCACAGATTTTAATCTTGGCTTTTTTAAGTAAACACACTCTTAAGACTGTGTACACACCAAAGAAAGGTCTTGGTGTTATGAGTCACATACACAGGAGATCTGTGGTTATATCTCTTGTTTTCATCTATCCATTCCCAGCTCACTCAGCTACTGACATGATAGGCCTTTGTCACAGCAGACATTTTGAGTCTTCATGGTAGGAAAAGCACATGTGTTACTAATAATATTAAAGATCGCTTTGCTCCATTCAAGGTCCCAGTAAGACGTGATATTGTGCCAGCGTTGTCTATGCCAGGACCCTGAAACTGAGGCAACTAAAAGAAACTCAGTGGTCATAAATGTGTGTGTGTGTGTAATGTCTACATGATATCAGTATGTAATGTAAGTACAGTATGAACAGAACTAACAGACAGTATGTACAATATAAGGGTTTTGTTATATGCATTATAAACACTAAGCAATGTGTAATGTACACACTGGACAGAATTAATTAAAGTAAGGTAATTTTGATAATGGAGAGCAACTACAGCAGCAGTGGTAGTGCAGTAACAGCAGTGTAATTTATTTGCACTATATGCAATTATTTTGGACTGTTGCAGAATTAAGTTTTATTCTTATTACTTCAATAATTGTTGTTTCATTATCACTTAAAGTATTATTAATATTTTGATAATGTATAACAGTTCCCTCTGCCTCAGGGTGGTTTAGGTTCCCAGCTGTTCTATAGGATACAGTTGTGTGTGATGGTAAAAGGTACGAGAAGTCCATGTAACAAGTGAGTGATTAACGCTGAGAAATCAGGATTAGAAAAGCAACATTTACACGGATGCAAAAATATTTTAATCTAAACTCTAGTGAGCTGTCTCAGTCTAAATATATTGTTTCAAGGAAATCAGACTCTGCCCCATTGAAACTGATGTTAAACAGCCTCTCCACTTTAATTGATTCATGTTTTGGTTACTGCAGAAACTATACTAGCTGTTTCCCTGCTCAATACGGTTCACTTGCTGGGAGCCACAATATTTGACTGCTTTATTATTATTATCTCTGATCTGACTGTAGCTGTGACTAATGTTGCTGGAATGATTTCACAATAACCAAAACTAGTAAAGCAGACAACTGAAATTATAGTTCAGCTGCCTAGTAAAGTGTTAAGTAGACATTTTTATGGAGAACATTTTAATGTGGTGTTTCCTCACACGGTCACGCTGATTTGCCATCACCTCAGATCTTCCCCTGCTTTGCACTGATGTCAGTGGCAGATTGATGCAAAACCATTTTATTTACCTCGCTGGTCAATGTCCCACTGTGTTAGACTGGTGTGTGTGTGGTTGTTTTGATTACCAGGTAGCAGACGTGTGTTTTATCCAGTGGGCCAGACTTGTCTCAGTCCACTGTGAGTGCAGGAATGGACTTCCTGCAGCGGTTGACACCCACAAGAGACCTGTGGATCTATGTCAGAGAGAGAGGGAGAGAGAGCATGTGAAAGTAATGGGAGACACAGAACAAAAAAAAAAGTGCACTTTGTATGCAAACTACTAAAAGCCTGCAGTCCTTTGCATTAGATACTTTCCAAAAAGTGATTTCAATTCATCTCACTCTGTGAGATGAATTGAGTTGTTGAATGATTAACTTTCCTGTTTGTGAATTTTCAAGATTTTTTACACTCTGTTAGTAAACTGGTAACAAATAGATAATTTCAGTTTTATTGTGCATTGAGTTACTATGTATGATATGGTATTTTGTTAGAACACATGTTACAACATACATAATATCTGTGTTCAAGAGTTGCTCTTTGTTAATATTTCCTGAATACACGTTCACTGATTATTGACCCGTTGACCATCGATAATAAAAGCTTCGACCTTCCAGTATCTACTAGATTATTCCATATCTGTCAAATTCTCCAGCCTCCAATAGGTTCTTCTCATCTCCTCAAGAAATCATCCTTACAATAACAAAACATATGACTATGTATTTTTAACACAACGCCTTTGAAAAGCTGCTCTAATCAATGATTTTTTATATTATCAGTGAAGTAAATGATTATGTGGAATGTGTAGGGTGATAGTCGCCTGGCTCTGCTGTTTCCCTCAGCTTTATTGAGTCTGTGAGCTCATTATTTTGGTTTAATGACTCACAGCTTACTGTTTAGCATCTCACTGATCTCATAAGTGTCATTTTCAGACGCAGCAGACAACTGTTTTCAGTGAATAATCGCTGATAAATCCGCTGAACGCTACCCGCCCAACATCAAACAGACAAAGTTAGCAGCTAACAGCCAATGACCCAGATATTTACCTCATGAGTTGTACTAGAAACAGAGTGAGAGGAGAGTGAATAGTGATTACAAAATGAATTGATAATGTTGCTCTGTGTCTGGCCAATTATCAGCTTAATGAAGTGGAAACATTGTTGTGTTGCTGCCAAGTGGGTAAAAAAAAAAGAAAAGAAAAGAATGAATGCTGGTTAGCATGAATCCAACAAACTAATTAAAATATATCAAAATATTTAGGTTACAACAGAATGTACAAAATAAGAAGTAAAAAACTCACTGATACCTTCAAACACACGCTGAAAGCTACACTGTCATGTCTTACAGAGAAGAAGCTAATCAAAATAGCTGAGGCTAAAGCAAAGTTAGCATAAGAGCCTGTAACATTTTCGGTACTGTGTTATTTCTGATACTTTGGAAAGGATGCTGAGGGCCATTTAGTTGGTATATTAACCTGGTTCTCTCTCTCCAGGTGGGCAGCAGTAACCAGCAGCCATGCTGTCGCTGGATGAGCCGCTGGACTTGAAGCTCCCCTCAGGACGGACAGATGGTCCACTGAGATTAGGAAAGAGAGCTTGCCCTTCCTCTATCTGTGCCCCTCTCAGCGCCACACGAGCACGCCTCATATGTACAACCTTTCCTTCACCACCCTCCTCCCCAGGTAAGAGTGACCCAGGAAGGTCGTTTAAGAACATATTCTCGGCGAACTCTCCATCTCCCCCGTCTTATACACAAACACATGCCTGTACTGATGTGATGTTGCAGTGCAGACTGTCACTGTGAGAATGTAATAGTATAATAAGCTGATTATCTGTTCTCACTTTCCCAGTAACTTAATATTGTAAATCCAATGAATGGTAGCTCTCGTCTGTCCTCAAATAGACATACATTGTCCGCAGATTTGAGTGTGAGTGTGGCTCATAACAAGAGGAGCATGACACTGGCATGAAGTGACCTCAAAGAAAACCACAACATGGCCTTTGTGACAGTCTGAATACACTGTATAACTAACACCATACTTGAAAATGCCTAATAACATGCAATATGGCTTTGTATTCTATGTAGCCTCTTGTTGTTTTGTAATACTGTTTTACCCTCTCATTCATATACCTTCTGTGATGTTCTCTGGTTCTGGTGATGTTCCCAAATAGAGGCTCAGAGACACCAGAGTCTCCAACAGCAAGATGGGCTGTGCTAGAAAACTGTGCATGTGACTCAATATTAATCAATATTCTTTATTTTAACATTAAAATATTTCAAAGGGGGGTCACCATGATCTATACACGATTATCATACTGTAATCATGCATGGTTGTTTTATGCAAAACATAGCCACAAAATGTTAAAATGTCCAAATGTACATTTAGAGCAACTTTTGAAGGGCCCATATTTTAAACTTTTCCAGTGTTTTGTTTAAAATGTTGATATCCATAAGAAGATATGTCTGTGGTTGTACAGTAAGTACCAAAAACCATCTCAGTGTAGTTTTACGTCTTTCTCAGGCTTCTCTCTGGTGCTCTGGCAACAACAGCCAGCTCTTCCGATTGGCTGACTGTTTTCTGAGTGATCCAATAAAAATATAGCAGATTTCAGGTAAACAAACCAAATCCTGCAAGACTGGATTGTGGGTCCAGGTGGGCTGGGCTTGGGGCATGGCTGAGAGCGGTGACATCATAAAGTTACAGGAGTCCTGACGGGTCGTTTTAAGGCTCAGTTTCTGAATACAGGCTGTGTGCATTTTTCTGTGGACTGAGCAATTTCACAGTATTAATATGTATTTTAAGCTAAATTAGCCAAAAGAATCCCAACTGCAGGTTCAGCATTGTTAACAAGGACACAAAGAAACCCCATTATAACTGTATTCTAACCTCCACTACAGATTCCCAGTCTTCCCCTCAAGAACGACCCGGGTCCTGCTTCACGCCTCCGGCCATGGACCTCAGCCTGTCACCCTCCTCCCGCCACGCCTCGTCCCTCTCCCCATCGCCTTCCTCCCCCTCCCCCTCCTCCCCCTCCCCTTCCTCACCCCTGGAGTCCCCTCACAGCAGCAGCAGCCCTCAGCCACATCTGTTCTCTCGGGTGAGTCCAAGTGTTTGCACAGTGATACGACACCAATCATCCAATTATAGGTATTTTGTGCCACCTTATATTTTGCTCATGTACATTATCCACTATCAGATCTGAGTGTAATAGATCAAGTTTGTCACTTGCCAATTTTAAAGTGGATTTTGAGATTTGATTCCCTCTGAGCACACAAAGAGCCTGACCACCTCTCGGCTTCAAGATGTGATAAGACGGAGAGCTGTGACCTGTTTCACAAAACACAGATTGCAAATGTTTCACAAATGACTGTTGCAATTCCTACAGGGTTCTGGCATCTGTCACAAGCATGGGATTTTGTTTTTGATTAGTGAAACATGTCAAAATTAATTAGAGAAAATTCTGTTGTTTTTCAAATCGCACATTGCATGATGCAAATTTGGGGAAACCAAGTCCCTGAATCGAATCTTGGTCCAGACCAAGTCAGATAATGTCTTTGAATGAACAGACAAAAAAAAAAAACAGCATCAAAACAACAACTTCAGCCAATGATCCTTCATATGGATATGAAGAATATATAAAGAACAATAAATGAAAACATATATGTGTTGATGTTAATGAAAATTAGCTACTGTTACACAAAATAGGGCCACACAGTGGTGGTGTGTGCAGGTTGAAAAAATATTGCTCATTTCCTTTCCCTGAGAGTTACATGAGATCACTGATACCACTGTCATTGTTTTGTGGTAAATATAAAACTGGAGCCATCAGCCAGTTAGCATAGCCTAGTGTAGCATAGCACAAACACTGGAAACAGGGGAAAGCTAGCCTGGCTCTGTCCAAAGGCAACAAAATCCGCTTATCATCACCTTTAAAGCTCACAAATGAATTCCAGCTGCTGGAATTAGCTTCTTATTTACGGTGCAGACATATAAGTGGTATTGATCTCCTCATGTAACTCTCAGCAAGAACACAAATGCATCATCCTATCCCCAGATTCAACACACGTCAACTCTCAGAGAAGCAGCAATTTAATCACATTTCCACTGGGTTCTTCACGGCTACTGCACTGTACAACCCCTTCATTCTGTCTTCATGACAAAGACATCAGCCAGAGTGTGTTTCACTTAAGTTGAATGTGATCAAAATCTGCTGTTTCATAAAGACGCACCGGAGGGAAAACCCTTCCCTACACGTGTGCATCTTCATATAATCAGTTAATCTTGTGTTCAGGCATGACCACGGGCCTCTCAGAATAATCCAGCCGGGGACTGATTGTGACTGAATGTGCTCCACTCTTCTTCAACAGAATTTAATTGAATTGGGATCCTGGGAGTGAATCTAATTTGTTGGTGCAACGTTTGCACACAGCACACAGCCAGTCCAGTGACTCTGTCTAAATCAAATTCTAGCCTTAATTGAATGGTAAAACATCAAACACACGAGCCTGTTTGTTACAGCATCAAAATCGTTCCTCTTGGCCCAGACTCATCTTTTAGCTCAGAAAGTTAAATTTGTCTTATATATCAAAGGTGGACTGAGAGAAGCACTCATTACTGTCCTTAGATGTACTCACTGGCTTCCTCAAAGATGTCTTTGATTCTGTACCAGCAGCTGTTTGCCTATAATAACTCACTTTGCTGAATTTCCCTTCTAATTTTAAGCCTCCACTCGTCTTTAAAACACCTTGATTTGATCATTTTATCAATAAAAACAGAACAAGTTGTTTTTATTTAACATCAGAAGGTAGTATTAAGCCCAGCTGACAATATTAATCATATCCTAAAGCTCTAGCAGCAGTGATAGTCCTCAAAGTAAATAAGACTAATGATATTTTAAGGGCAGAAACAGTAGATTTTACAGCAGCAGTCATCAATCATTATCATTGAAACCACAGGGTTCAATACACAGCCCAGTCCTTTTCTCCATAATAATGGTGGAGCCTCGGAGCCTCCTGCCATTTTCCTGCAAAGAGCTGATGAACTAAAAAAAACTTGTCTTTTTAAAAATTGTCCTTTTCTAGCAGTGCTGGGAATGTTAGAGCATGTTTTGTTTTTGTTTTTGTTTTTTTTTTACAACAGAGTTACTGCAAAGATACAAAAAAGTACACTGAACTAAAGTGGTTTTTTTGATCCAGTTATTTCAAAGTCAGGTTAGGAGGTTTTTTTACTGCATGTTTTCCAGTCAAAAGTTTTTACTGAAGTTAAAATCTTCGAGAAAAAAAAAAAGAAAAAGAGAAAGCCAGTTGACACCTGGTTTGTTTAAACGTTGTGTTGATTGCTGCCAATATTTTTTTGGATATAGATAATAGTCAATAAACAGCCTGCCAGGGAAAACAAGTCTTAAAATGTATAACCCATGACACATCGTGTTCACATGTCTTTCTATTAAGAAACTAGGGCAAATTTTCAGAGACAAGAGCTCCATGTCACGTCTGTCTCCTCTAATGAAGTGTGGCAGTGCTGCTCGATGAGCTTCAAGGTTCTCTGGACAAATATATCCCCCAAATATTTAACTAATCGTAACATATTTTGGTTAACTTAATGTAGATGTATTTAAGCTGTATTCGTACAGTACTGGTGGAACAGGAAGAAAGGGAAAACATCCTCTTATTCAGACTTGGAACTGTTCGTGCATTATTCCAACAGTGTTACCACAACAATTACCTTTCCTAAATATCCTGTTGTTATTGTTGTTGTGTTACATGCAGTATTTGCAGCGATTAGTAGAGTAAAGTCAGATAGAGAGAAACATTGTAAAACTTATGCTGGATCAGTTGTATTAGTGTTAAACTTGAATGTTATTTAGATCCTAGCAGTGTGACTTTGCGACTGCGTAGCCATGTTGTCAGAAATCTTCAACTTATTACAGCCTGGAGGTTGGTATGAATGGTTTTCCCAAGTCTGAATGAATGAGGATGTGATTCACACCTTTTTCTTCCTCCTCTCTTTCAGGAAGCAGCTCGTCATCAAGGCGTGGAGGGCGGAGCTTCACCACACGGTTATCCGTTTTATCTGCCGATTGGAAGCCCACCGAGGGGCTACAGTTTTCCCTCCTCCATGTTCATCGGTCAGAACAGAGAGAAGCAAGTTTCACCAGAGCCCTCGCTGGATGGTCAGCTGGCCTGCCGCTGGATGAAGGTGAATATGACCAGCAAAATAAAAACAAAAATAAATCAACGCACGGTGACGAGTTTGTATCAATACTCTACACAAGTTAATGTATATTAAATCTCAAGTGCAACTGTGTGATCAGTGAATTTTGCTACAGGCTTCATAATGTTCTCTTTACAATGCTCCCACAATGGACCACACACACATTCACACACGTTACATCAGGGACAATTTGGGGTTCAGTATCTTGCCTGAGGACACTTCGACGGGGGAATCAAACCACCAATCTTCTGATTAGTGGATGACCTACTCTACATCCAGCCCACAATTCTGCTGTAAGAATATCATAGTGGAAAAGACTGTGAATATTACTCTGACTCCCAGGTGGTGGTGAGAGCTCACGTTTGACAGATTCAGAAAACAAGAGCACGAACATGACCAGAGGTTACAATACTAGAAACTGGTGCTGAAATATATATTTTTTAATAATTATGGCACTCTATTAATTATACTTGTCATTTATTGAGCAACAAAAAGGCATAAGCTTATGTATTCTTGCATATGAGGATTTTCTGCTTCAACACACGGATCTAAAAATGTCCTCTTTACCTTTTTGAACTTGCAAGGTAATTTTCACTACTCTTGGAAATTTTATAAACTAAATGTTTAATCAGTACAAGGTGTTTGACAATATAAACACAAAAGTAAAACATAACAGTGCCATGGTGTAAGGAAACACAGTCTTCATTTACAGCACATTAAGATATAAAATAGTTTTAATGGATTCAGGAAAACATAAATGATTGAATCTACTTGAGATATTAGTATGTTGGCTAACCCCCCCCCCCTTCACTGTCCTGCAGTGCCACCTGCTGTTCGACTCGCTGCAGGACTTGGTGGATCACATCAATGACTTCCACGTCAAACCTGAAAAGGATTCTGGGTACTGCTGCCACTGGGAGGGCTGCGCTCGAAACGGAAGAGGCTTCAATGCCAGGTGTGTTGACACTGTTGACCGAAATGTCAACGCATGTAACCCGAGCACGTTACTACCTGGTAAACTATTGTGAAACAAATATCCTGCTTGGACCTGACGTGGGGGCGCTCTCACATCCTGTGCACACAAATTGTAGAGAAATGGTTGTGTAACAACTGGCTAATAACAAAACATAATTTCAGGTGCTATATTTAATCTGAACATTGGATTATAGTAAAGTTAAGACATGTCCAGCAAAGAGAGTCATTGAAGTAAATCACAATTACAAAAGCAGCTATATAAGTTATTAATTCATATTGATTTGTTTTTTGATTACCTGATTTATAGTTCATATTTCATATTTATGAATGAACAAGGCAAAGTGTCGCCAGCATCTGAAATTACTCATAATAATAACTGAATATACACATAAATGTACACGTGCAGACAAAATCATCCTAATTAAATAAAGTTATTTAAAGAAGTAATAACATTTTTTTCTGATACTGAATGATACTGATTTTGAAAATCTGAGTTTGTTAAGAGTTTAGGTAGGTGCCCTCACAGCAAAAGCTCAGTCCCTCTCTAGTCAGGGGCATTAAAGGGCACAGAAATACAGAGACACAATCTGGTACTAACAATCCAAAAACACAAACACTGAATTAAATTTACATTAATATGAAATATAGAACAACAGGCACTCAGCCTAACTGTAACCTGTAACCAGGCCTTTTCTTACTTGGTACAAAATTATTTGAATAATAATAATTAATAATAACTAATTTCAGATCTGTGGGTGAGTCAAGATAACCCCTTTACATCTTATTTTTCCTTTTGATTTTCCTTAAAGTATTTTTAAGGTTGTTAAAATCAGCTTATTTTGTGCTGCCTGACATGTTGTATACTTTGTATGTTACGTATATGATTTTTTTTCTTGATGTTTACATCGAGAGAAACAAATTGACTGATTTGTTGCATCATAGGGAAATAAATATCTTGTGCATCACTTTATACACTTCCCCCCAGATATAGCCTGAAATATTTGGTTTCTTTGGGATCTTCACTACCATTTAAAGGACCAGTGCAGAGGAATTAGTGGCATCTAGTGGTTAGATTGTAGATTGCAACCAAGTGAACTCTTACCCTCACACATCCCTTTCCAAGTGTGCAGGAAAACAAACAATGGCCTTCAGCTAACGTAAAATGCAAAAGGCCTTCTCTAGAGCCAGTGTCTGTACTGTAGAAACATGGTGGTGCAACAATGGCGGGCTCTGTGGAAAAGGACCTGCTCCTTAGGAAGACATGAAGGGCTCATTAAACACAATGATTCTTAATTTCATTTGATTATACACTAATGAAACATAGGTTTGAATGTTATGTTTCATTTCTACCAATAGATTCTCCTAAATCCTTCACATTTCATCCTCAGCTGCCGTGGGTGTGAACACTGTTTGGCTGAACAGCATGAGGTCAGGAAGTTGGAAGGGAGGTTGAATTTAAATCCAGCAATCTGTTCGGGTTTTAAACACAACTTAAAAGTCAGATAGTCGCTGTCTGATCTGCTGGAGCATCAGCTGCAAACACTGAAAAATATTGTAATGTCACCACATGAAATGTGTTAAAAATCATGACGATGTTTGCGAAAGACATGAGGAACATTTATTAGCAAAGGGAGAGACAAGATGACAAGTTGAAACCGCATGACGCAGTAATGAGGTGAGGGTTAAATAAGGTGAAGGCCTCGCAGTAGGCAGGTTCTTACACTGGATCAAGCCTTACAGATATAATGTTGTAGTACTGGCAGCCTTGTATGGGAACATAACTGGTTGTAATGTTGCTATCAGCAGACACATCCTCCGAAAACATTTTTACCTGTCATATATGTGAGTGAGCGTTTTGTGAACAAATTCTGCTTGATTGTGTTATGTTTTATAGATATAAAATGCTGATTCACATCCGCACACATACCAATGAGAAGCCGCACCATTGTCCCACCTGCAACAAGAGCTTCTCACGTCTGGAGAACCTGAAGATACACACTCGCTCACATACAGGTGAGTTCACGATGAATAAAATCCAACAACTTTGAAGGATAAGTGAGGTGATATTCTATATTTCTGTCATTACCAACAAAGCTAATGAAGGCATAACTGATCTTCTAACAAGTATTGTCTGTTATTCCTCCTCTGTTGTGCCATAGAGCTCAGTCCATAAACTATTAAAATGCATCGGTGAGCCACACAATTAAACTGGATGACACGCTCCTTCATCATAGTGAACATAGACATGGTAGTTTCTTTCCTAGTCAGTCCCACATACTCCATTCTGCTTCAAATACTCACTAGAGCATCAAATCTGTGGCCGATCGTCCTCAGCAAAAGCAGCATTTCCCCCTGTTTGAGTAACATTTGCTTAAAAACAACAATAAGGGACATAAATGTGCTTCTACTGATTTTCAAAGCTCCACCAAACTCCCTGACAATCATCAACTTAAATAAAGCCATTTCAGTTCATTTTCTTTCTAAGCATTCAAAGTTCTTTTGAGTGGAGGAAAAAAAAATTGTGCAGTTCAGCTCAGTTTGTTTAGTCCTTTTCTACCACATACTGTGGAAAACAGTTCATTTAGTCCTCCTGTCCTAGCTACACTGAAAGCGGGTCAGTCAGTGTCCCCTGTGTCTTGCAGATCATGTCACACTACTCCTCATAATCTCACCCTTTAATGTGGCTTTGCATTTTTATGGTGTTGTACTTCTGAATAGCTCAGAGAGAAATGCATCACTGAACGCAGAAGAGGTTCTACAGTGTTTGTGGCTGTATGTTGCTGTGTTTCCTGTCTTATCAGCTGTTTACACTATTCATCACTTTTAGTGCATTTGGTGGAGAAAGTCCACTGCAGGCTGACTTGTGTTGTCTAGCTGATATGTTTTTTATACAGTGGTGAGTTCATGTGTTGTGGGAATTGTCATTGTTTCTACATCTGGACAGTTGAATGATGAACATTATTGAAGGAAACTGTGAAACTCATCAGCACTAATTCCGTTGATTTCAGTGTTCACCCAAACCGCAGCTTTAAAGGTCTGAAACAGTGTAAACAAAACCCTTGGCTAAAGATGTGATTCCAAGGTGACATAAAACAAATTGAATTCTGAGGCTGGCATAAACTTATACAGTGCAAAAAAAAGTATTTTGATGATGTATTTAAATTATGAAAGTATTCTGCCAGACTATCCACTTTGACATTCACTGTAGTTTCAGTATCTCAAAACAAGAAGAGGCATGACAGAAGGCTGGGCTCGCACTGAAAACAGGTGTTTTACAAATTAATTTCTCGTGAGGAATCAGTTTCAGCTTATTAATAAGTCCCCTTGGTTTATTTTAGCTGGTCTGATTAATCATAATATGCCTAATGGGAGGGCATATAAAATCACAGCTCCTTCAAATAACAAACTAAAGACCTCTAATCATAAAAGAAATTCATCCCAGAGTGAAAGGTAACTTGAGACTGTTGCCTTAAAGCTGTTGCTTTCAGTACAGTGTCACGCCCCTGAAATGCTTTTTTTGGTGCTTGAAACTAAAAACTTGAAAAACTTGCTGGGTGGCACGCTGAATAGTGGATTAATGCAGTCGATTTTGAAAAGTGAAAATCAAATGTGGTATGAAACTCGCCAACTGCTATTCATTCATTGTCTATTCTGAAAGTCATCCAAATATCACAGTATAATTGCTATTTTTGAGTTTTAAAAAGACACCATACCATTAGAACTGATTATGTATTTCTCTGTGTCTATGTATGTTTACATTTAAAAACTTCATTTAGGTTTTCTGCAATTACATTTGCTGCCACTTTTTACTTCAGTCGAGGCTCCAGGTTGGCCTGTGCTTAAGATGCATGACTAATACTGCAACATCCCTCATATGTTGCACGTCATGCCCCACCATTCTTGTTATCAGTACAACCTCTCACTGTCTCATAAAGGCAAAGCAATTTATGGTATGACGCACCTGGAACGCAACAGTGGCTTAAAATCAAATATATATTAGGGGGGTTGGAGACTGCAGAGAAAGATAGATGGATTGAAAAAGGCAGCTGATTAATCATTACACATAAGGCTGTTTTCATTGCGCCACTATCCGTTCCGCTCAACTGCCAGCCACCTGACACCCACAGGGAGAATAGATGTCACGGGACTCCTTACCTTACCAGGTCTGTGGGAAGTTACTAATACCATAAAAGTTTCAGCAGCCATGATAAGAAAAAAGGGACGCATAGCAACATGAACAGGATACTGGTCTTGGATGATTCACTTTGGTATGCAATGCAGGTTGTTAGGTTGACTATTGTTTGCTCAGTCAGTTCTATGGGCTTGGTTTAAAATCCTTCTTTTGTTACCTGTCATTCATTACTGTGTCTACAAGGAACTCTTGTGTGTCACACACACTCTGATAAGCTTCTCTTTCATGTAAAGGGGAGACCTCTCTGTTGTGCTTTTGTTAGTTGTTTCACCGGCCTCACTCTCTCTCTCTCTCTCTCTCTCAGACATCTCGTTTCAGTGCATGTCAGAGTGAGGGGGAAGTTTGTGCAGTGGGCAGAAACATAGTTCAAATGTCTTTTCTTTTCTTTTCTTTTCTTCTGTTTTCTTTTCTTTTCAAAATAGCTTGACCTCATGGCCCATTTAGAAGCAGTTTGGGGGGTTTTGATCATATCTCATGATCTTCATCAGCAGGATGACTTTGTCCGTCATGTACGGCGGCCCTGAGAGCTCAACGCACTGCAACTTAAGAAAACACATGCAAATAGACGAACCAAAAACAACTTCATAACTTTGACAACTCATACACTGCAAATACTCACAACACAAACCAAATACAGAAACGCACCTAAAGTAGCACAGACGACAGTGGAAGTGGTTCCAGGGGACACAAAAAAGTGATGAACCTTCCCGGGATGCACTCAATGCTTTGAGACCTTTGAATTTAAAAGTAATGAACAATAAGTGTCCATGGAGGCATTATAACACATCCCCTGGAAACACTTTTGTTGTGTCGTGAGTATTTGCAGCACATGTGTTGAACCACTTTGCTTGCACCACACTTGTGTAATGTTGTAGTTGTTTCATGGAAAGTCAAAGTGTTATCTTTTATTTCTTTTCCATCTTTATGGAAGTGTGATACCAAATTGCTGACCTACTAGTCCAAAGTCCTTGTAAAGCAGTGACCCAGGATAAATCTTAAGAAATGAGCAACTAACTTAATTTTATTGGTTCAACCTGCAAAATGAAAAGTTTCAAGTTAGAAAGATTTGTCTTGATCAAAAAAAGCTGCAGGACATGATCGATTCTCACACATGAGAAGTTCACATAATACTGCAGAATTTCAAAATGTTTCATCACAGCATATAAGCGAATGTTTTCTTGACACCTGCAGTGAAACCTACTCAGACCAGCTTCCTCTGGCTGTTTGTATTTATGCTGTTATCAAGTCATGTATTCATCCCTCCCTCTATTTCCTGTCTCTCCCTTTTTTCCTTCCATAGGAGAAAAACCCTACATCTGCCCTTATGAAGGCTGCAGCAAACGTTACTCCAACTCGAGCGACCGCTTTAAACACACACGCACCCACTACGTTGACAAGCCCTACTACTGCAAGATGGCAGGCTGTCTGAAGCGCTACACAGATCCCAGCTCGCTACGCAAGCACATCAAGGCCCACGGGCACTTTGTTGCCCAGGAGCAAGGTGCTCCGGGCAGGCTGGGGTCGGGGCTGGGCCTACCCGGGCACCAGGGCACTTCTGAGCTGCCCTCTGTAGGCGGAGCCCAAATCATCATACCTGGGGCTGCTGCAGCTCTTCTCGGCGGTTTCGGGACCTCTCTGCCCCTCTCTGCTTTCTGCCACGCCAGAGCCCTGGGCCACCATGGGGCACCGCTCTTCTCTGTCGGAGGAGGCAGCAGCATGGGGCCGCTCAGCCTCTCGGACTCCCCTCTGTTACACTTTGGACTCTCAGCCACTTCGATGTTAGGCCTGGGAGCTCTGCGAGGTCTGGGGCGGGTGGTGGGGAAGGAGACAGAAGGCGAAGAGGAAGAGGAGGAAGGAGAGGAGGGGGAGGTGCTGAACCTGTCTGCAGGGGTGGGGCCCAGGCGTAGTGACCCTTTGTCCTGGGTGGTTGTTCCCCCGAGGGCGCTTCTCCTCAAACCAGCTGTTGTCAGCTAGGATGTGCACTCAGCAATTCAAAAAGAACCAGGGAGTGTGTGTTTGTGGTTTTCTGTGTCTGTGTTTTTTTGGGTGTGCATGGATGTCTGGGTGTATGTGTTTACAGACATACAGCACATGACTGTGGAGGAGAGTGTTTGTGTGCATGTGAGGGGTGAAAGGTCGCTGTCACCTGCAGAGCCATAGAAAGCACTTCAGTCATTCCAGCCCAGGAACAAGCGAATACGGACAGAAAGACTGAAAAGTAGAGACATCTTTGTGTTGAGTGCACAAAACCCGAGCAAGACCCTTGAGTGTCACCGTGCATGTCTCAGCTGTCTCACAGTGTAAAGGGTAACTTCACCTAAACTACTAAAAATATGTATAATCGAGATGCCATGCAGATTTTATCTGCTGAGATTTTGAAATATCCCTCTCGGGTGTTAGCCAAAAACAGCATTAAAAGTCATTTGGATATATCAATTACTTTTAGATGGATTCCCATGAGATTTTATACATAGTCCCCAGAGGATGAACCTGCTGACTTTTTATCTCGTGCCATCATCAGGTCAGCACTTTCATTTCTCCTGTTTAGTGACAATTATCAAGTGTTAGCACGCTAACACGCTAAACAAAGATAGTTAACAAGGTAAACATTACACCTGTAACCATCATCACCGTGGCATTGTCACTTTGAGCATGTAAGCACACTGATGTTACCTGTCACCTGTATGGCTTGATAACATATAAGTGAGAAAATATGTGTGATTTGGGTGAATTGATCCTTTAATGTTCCTTGAGTCCCCCACATTCTCTTGTTCATCCACACCTTGACTTCATGGTCGACAAGCATTGTACAGCAGACAATCACCTTTAGTTGAGTAACTAAACCAGGTTATGAAAAAAGAGCAGGTGCACTAATAATGTTGCAGTTCATATGTTTGACAACCCCCACTCACTGCTTCCACATATTGTGTGCTCCTTATTAAAAATAGAAAAGCAGGATTATGGGGCGCAATGGGAAACACAGTCCATACACAACAATTTAATATAAAATGAATGAGCACGTGTTTTATTACTTCATTACAATCTACCTATGCCACATCCATTCATATAGTTCAGGGGAAGTAAAGAGGTTGTGCAATTAAGGGGTTAAATTTCAAAATAAGAGCAATGGCTGACATTACAAAACATTGCAGGTCATTTTTAATTAACTGTATACAGGATATTCATGTGTTTGAAAAGATCATTTTGTTTGTTATTTTTTAACACAGTTGTCTACTTACAGAACAGATATAAGGCTGTTTGTAATCCAGCTCTTCAGGATCCTAGTCACAGTTTTTTTGTTTAATGGTTTCTGTCAATTAGATCTGGTGCGACAGCTGACGTGTGCAATGTGTCAACTTAGATGAGCTGTTGTTTTATTTTCATTACCAAGCCCAAAGCAAACATTTTAATTACCCACCTCATTGAGGACCAAACCATATGACGTACTTATCGTTGATTTTTCAGAACATAAAGCGACCTCAGTATGGCTTTGTCTTATCTCAGAGACACCTTGACGCAAGATTTGTTTTGGGACAATCACGGCACTACGATGTGTGACAAAAGATTACAATCCACACAGAGCTACCTGTTTGACCATGTGATTTTTTTTTTCAAGTCGCAATACGAAAGAAATAAAAAAAACTGTGTTGACGTAACTGAATGTAGGTTTGAGGTTAAACTCCATTTGCTTGCAATTTATCTTAGCTAATTCCCTGCGCTACTTATCACTCCAAGACAATGATCTCAGCAGGATCAGCCCTGTTTTTTAGACAAGACCGACTGAGGAACACATTCAACCAGGAACAAAGTAGACAAGGGTGTGTATTACTGGTAATCGTGGGTACACATTTGCTTTACTCATATTCACAAATGTTAAGAAATGAAAAGGTATGCAAGAATAAGGCAAACAATGGTTTCAAAACAGTCTCCAAGTGAAATGTTTGACAATGGCCACGTGGCCTGTTTCTGTGTTGTTGTATCTTGTACTCTTGTTTGCACATTGGTTTTGTCCTAATCGGTATTTCAGAGGTGTCCAAGTGCCTTGTGTTTCAACTGAAATATATCACACAGTATATTAAAAATATTTACGCAATTGTAAAGTGTATAAATGTACTTTTCATTACATTTTAGAAAACTGAATTCTAATAACTTGACAACAGATGTTATTTGTACATCGGGGCCACTGCAACACTTTCTAAGGATGTCGCCAGTGTTGATGACTATGACAATGACTCTATGTCAATAAACACAAACAGATGAAAGAAAAAAGTGTGTCAGTGTGTGGGTGCAGTTTCATCACTTTTGACTTATTTTGTAAAAAAAAAAAAAAAAAAAAAGCTAAATAAAGAAAAAATAAAACAAGGTTACAGCTGTAATATGACTTAATATATAGTGTTAGTTTTTTTGGTTTCACTTCACTTCATAGGCCCAAGAAACATTTATAGTTTCTATAATGTTTTTTTGCCTGTTATTTCATTATTTTCTCAATTTTTTAATTTAATGTTTCCTCTTGTTTCCCTTTCAGTCGAAGTTTCAGTCAGCTTAGCGCAAAGAACTGGAAACGGGGAAACGTTGCGTGGCTCTGACAAAAGATGAAATCTGCCCATGTAAAATAAGCTGAGTTAACTGTCTGCTGACTGGAGTTCAATATTTACCATACAGACATGAGAAAGGTGTTACTATTTCTGAAAATGTCCAACTATTGCTTTGATATGTCGCCTTTCAGAGATGAAAAGATTCTTGATGTTAATTCTTGATTGTTAATAATAGTGCCAAAGAGAAAACAAAATCTTTCCTGTATACCAAGGAGACTTACCTAACGAGTGAGTCTGAGTACTGAGGGAAGGGAGGGAGGCTAAGTAGGAATGCCCCTCCCATTGTGGTGTTAGTATCAATGAAATAGGTTTACTAATCTCTTTACATAAAAGCTATAACACATTTATATAAATAATGACATAATATCTGAAAGGAGCTCTTGATCACTGAATCAATGAACCGTCTGCCATGTGTTGTGGTTTGTTTGAACTGCAAGATGTATGGGCCAGGGAGGAGGCCGTTAAAACTTGGCATGGGTGTGGTTAAAGGAGGTATGCGCTCCACTCACTGCCCTTCTCTTTATCTAAATCTGTGAATGCTTGTTTGTTCGATTTTGGTGAGATGAATTCACCAGTTCATCTCTTGCAGGGTTATTTTAGTAGCCTGATGCCTACATAAATGAAGTCCAGAGTCAAGTACTTTACGGTTTTATATCACAGACTTTTATACCTGGTAATTGCAAACTAGGATTTTCAAGTGTGAAAGCACTTTTACCTCATAAAATGAGGTAAAAACACCACTGGAGTTTGACCTGCAGTATATTCGCCATTAAAATCCCTGTTAAAGATTAAACCTACACTGTAGAGTTTTTTTTTTTGTGTGGAAACAATGATATGTTTACATTCACTGTTCCTCACTAAATACCACTGTGTGCATCCTTGAGGTCTAATAAACATGTTAAATGCATGTACTTCTTCATATACACAACGGTTTTCACTTCCCTGTCAATTATATTTCAATCTGTCAATGTTTAACTGCAGTGAGTGGTAAGGACAGTGAAGCAGGTTTGGTAAAAAGCTGTTTAATCCACAACTTCATGGCCTCTTGTCCACAGCATGTTGTTAGCCCCGCTAGCTCTCACAATTCATGCCAAGGATGCTGGTAAAACAGCTGCCTGCAGAAACGGAAGAAATCTGGCACAACTTCACCTCACATTGAGGTGCATGGAGAAAGGAAAGGATCCAAACAGGTCAAAACTCCAGCAACACTTGTGGTCAGCAGAAGAATTTCATTTGACCGACGCGTTTCGGTTTGTGGTCTTCGTCATGGTCATCAAGCGTGAAATGAGGCTGATGAGAGCAGTGGTACAGACCCACCTAAAGAAATATTTACGTAGCTGATCCATTTTTGAAAGTTTGCCACAGACACTCAGCTGACAGACAACTATAGACTCAATAACTTCCCCCTCTTTGTCGGTTGAGTGTAGCAATAGCTTGCAGACAACAAAACTGTGCAACAACATCAGTGAGGGTTAAATGTACTTCCTGACTTTAGCAGCTTCTTTGTTCTTTAGGCTTGGACTGGTGGAAACCAACAGTTTGTGGTTGAGTTATAGTCTAGACAAAGTACCACAAATGCTACTTGTCAGACACTCACACTGATATCGAGGTTCACTGCTTCTACATACTACATAATACATGACCACAGACACAAGATTAAAGATTATATCCTGTTATGTCATGTCATATCTTTTAGGGCCTTCACATCCTCATCCTTCACCTTGATCCACCACTTTACTGTCATTAGTTAATTGTCACAATAATATGTAATGACATGAGAACGTTTTTACTTGTCATTGAATCCAGTGACTCCCTGGGTTAATAGAGCTGCATGCAGACAATTAACACACCGGTCAACAGCTTAGAAGCCTGTAAGTAAACAGATGGTAAAGACTGCACACAGGCCCTTCTCACAATGGACACCTTTATCACCTGGCAGTGGCCGTTTTTACATGTTGACATAGTATACAGAGTAAGAAAGTCCACAATGGGAAGAGGGATGGGTGGACAGAACACAGGAAACTTGTTTGTTTCTCATTTCAAAATCAATGCTTAACCGCACATTTACCACTGTAACCAAGACGAAGGTCCTCTAACCTTAACAAATTATTTTAACCCAAACCATGACCTTTTCCTCAACCTATGCCAGCTCCATGCCTGTGTGCTCACACTGGCTGCATCACTGCTGCTGCTGCTATCAGCTCTATCTTTCTACATAGAGTTTGGTGGCCACTTAAATGTTGGTTTTCTCTTCATTGCGAATTAATATCTGGTTTATTTTTGACAGAAAATGTCACTAAAATGCCACTGTCTCCTCACGCAGCTACTAAAATGGTTTAAAAAAGTATATTTATACTTTTCATGGCTGTGACATTTTCAGATTCAGCCCAGACATAGACGACTGTAGTGGAAGGTGTCTTTTGCGCGTTTTGTGTAATGTTTTGTAAGGTTGCTGTGTGATGTCAACATGGCTATCAACAGGTCCTTTCCCTACCTAGTTTTGCTGGGAGCCACGCGTGTCACGTGTGAAAAATCCCCAACTTCCCTGTCACTGTCACAATAATAAAGGCATAAAAAGCCCTAATAAAAAAATTCAAATAAATAAATAAAAGTTCTAACCTTTCGTCCAGTACTTTTAGCTTTACTATTTCTGCAGTTTTAAACCCTGTTCACTGGTTTTCACACACTCTTGACTGCAACAAGTGGTGTTCAGGCATAACAGCTGACTCAGTGTGCTGATTTTTTTTTTATTAAATTGTATTTTCTGTTTTGTCAGGTCAATTGAGGTAATCCACAATCGTTCCACAGCACTTTTCTACAGTGCAGGTTGTGTCACCTGTGTTTTGTAACATTTTCTCACTTTTGTCCAACATCTTCTGCTCTTGAACCAGTATTTCCAGCTACATCAACAGGAATGCCTCCCCTCCCCTTTGCTTAAATACTGTGTTAAAGTCTCCTTCTCCTCTCTCATACTCTCACACAGAAAAGACAAAAAAAAAAAAAATTCCCATGACCCCATACAGTACATTTTCAGATTACATTTTAGTTGCGGTGGAGGAAAAATTATCTGGTTTTAATTAAGAGAAATTGCCCAACCAGGATCTCCTTTTTATCTGAGTTTTTGCCACCGGCACAGTTCTCTATGTGATCTTGACTGGGTGTGTTAATGCATGTATGTATGTATGTGTGTGTGTGCGAAACCAAATTCTTCCAAAAACTGGCACCACAGGTTCTGTAGTGCACAAACTTGAAGCTTCAAGGTCGAGTGGAGTGAACATTTTCAGAGTTGATTGAACTAATCCTGATCAGCTGGAACCAAAAACTCAGTTTTCCAACTCAGGGTTAGTCAATCCAGTGTTCAGGAGTTTAAGCCTGCTCAACAAAGGGATCTAATTTCAAGATGTTTCTGAATTCAGGAACTTCCTTGGAACAATTGTCAGCATTCTGTTACAGTGACTGTGTGTGTGTGTGTGTGTGTGTGTGTGTGTTAAACCAGGTGAACCTGGCCCCACAGGTTCTGTTGTCCTCAACTGTGAAGCAAACGTGAAGCTTCAAATGTCACAATTCCCCTCCCCCTTCCTCTCTCTCTCTCTCTCTCTCTTTCTCTCTTTCTCTCTTTCTCTCTCTCTGTCGCGATTCTAGGGACCAATTTACCGTCAGAGTATAGTCTTATTCCCGTGGACAGGACATGCGTTGGAGTTTTTGCTACTTTGTAATAAATAATAAGTCCTAATGGAAAACTGTGGATTCCATGGCTGAAGGAAAGTAGCCTATAGACTATAAAATAAGGAAGAATTAAGGAAACAAAGAAGGAAAGGTCGTAGCAGTCATGGGGGATCTCAGTGGCTCAGGTGTTGATGGGCTAAAAAGGTAAGAATTTAAAATCCCTTCAAACTAAAACACATCTTTATTCTTAAGTACATCAGCCTGCAGAAAGCATGAAGTTCAAGTTTGTTTTTTTGTATTTTTCTTTTTTTTTTTGGCATTAAAATGAACGTGATTTTTCATAGAAAAGTCACACACTGATTGTCTGACCTAAGACAAAAAAATTAGCGTATTTTAATCTTTGTGCGTTGATGGATGGATTTAGGTGACAATTAAATGCGCGCCACACCATCACTGAAAACTAGGTTATCAGCCGCAACAACCAGGGGGATCCGTTCACAGTCGTTTCAGATGATCAGGTGCGTAATTTACGCACGGTCCCCCAGAGCAGCGGTGTGAAGGCTGCTGAGAGAGACTCTGAAAAGCTGCAAACTCCACAAACCCGACTAATGACACAGTCAAAGGTTCATCAGGCTTCCTGTTTATTTATCTGGATATATTGAGGATAAGCAAATCATCCATCCATCCAGCCATTATCTATATCGCTGTATAGACAAATAATGTAATTTATAATATGGAAATAATGTCCCCATAGTGGGCCACACCCAGTCAGTTAGAAACAAACAAACAGAAGTATTTCTCCCTGACTCTCTCTGGCTGTGTCGGGGTTTTCTACACTTAGTTCCTGCTTCATGGCCATGGTGAAAAACACAAGTGACAGCAACAGGTTTATCTGTTGGTTCATTTTCAGTGAGACAACATAGAGATAGAGGTTACTGATTATATCTTTATGGGAGGGGACTGGAACATGACACCAGAACAGTGGGGAAACTATGACTTTAAAATTTCAAAAGCACATTTTTCTGATCTTTGTTTAATAGATTTAGTTTTAGAAACCACAATGAGGGAATTTAATGTCAGATTTCTATTAAATGAATATTATTACGATAAGACCAGAGGGGTTTCGAAAATAACGAATCAGTTGACTGTAATGAGAATTCATCACATTCAAAATTAGAGAATTTACCATAAACTTTACTCCGGGGAAATTAGTCATTACTGCTGAAAATCTGAAGAAAACAAGCATGTGTCCTCATGCTTTCACAATTCAGAAAGTAGAGAAACTCAGCTATGCATCTAATAATGGAGTAAAATGCAAAGATTTTAGAAGTGTAGAAAAAGACATTTTCACATTATTAATATAAGTTATTCCTCAGATTATTCTGTAGATGCATAGAACATTATCCCACGTATTGAGGACTTCTTTAAGGATTGATGTGAGTCAGATCTTAAGATTGAGGAACTGGATTCAGTTATCTTGAAGATGGCATTAAACAAATCTCCAGGGATGGAGGGATGAACTGGATCAGTTCTCCTGGAAGGAATTTATTATCCAAAGCTTTAAAGAAGTGTGTAGAGAAGAAAGATGTTAGGGCATGAAACAAGGTTTAATCACCCTGATCCCAGAATCTAAAGATAGAAGAATATTAGATCATTTGAGACCAATTGTATCGCTCAATACAAATTATAAAGTACTTTCCGGGGCTGCTGGACTGAAGACCATAATTAGTGAGACTCAATTAGTGAGACTCAATCAGGACTTTTGAAAGGAAGGTCAGTTCATAATAACATGAGAGTGCCCTAACCTGGTAAGAGGAAATGTGTTCCTCTAAAAATACAACATGTTAACTATGTTAAAAACTTGATTTTCATTGGAGGGGGTCTTTAAGTAAAAGTATAGAAGTATCATAATGAAATTGGACTTAAATATCAAAAGTAAAAGTACTTCTTACATTCTTGGCCATTGTGACTCATATATTAGTAAGCTACATATGACATAATTAGATCCCGATGCAGAAATACGTTGACAGCATTTTACTTTTGTAGCTGGTGGAGCTGGCGCCTGATTGCTCTACCTTATATAGCCTAGGTATAGTTAGTTTAGGCCACTGGAGCCCAACAATAATAATCATAGTAATAATAACAATAATCATGATGATGAATTTTGAAAACTAAGGGGGCGTCTGTGTCAGATTTGTTCCAGTTTAATAAAAAGGACCCTTAAGTGCCACCTTCGTCCAGACTCACACGTCCTCCTCCACTCCCTGTAACTCATATCCAACGCACCCTTCCGTGTGGCGGTCTGTTTGAACTAATGAGCACACGTTTCCTCTGACAACATCCTCTCTGCGCCACCTTTAACAGTGCAGAAGGAACTTCTGTCAACACATTACATTTCACTTGCAAACGCGACAGCCAACATCTCCACACATGGCGTACACGGAGCGTGTCGCCCGCCCTGCTGCTGCCGCCCCTGCCCGCGTCAGGGTGCTCTCTCGCCGGCCCTTCCTGCTGTCTACTGTCGGCCTCAGACGCGCGCTCAGGGCGCAGGTCGGCTTCCTCCTGTCCACGCAGTCCGCGTCTCCGCTGGGATCACGCCGACTCCTGGGGCTCTGCTCCGCTCAGGTGCAGGGGATCGCTGTCTCACATCAGTAAGCTCTGAGGCCGCTGTTTGCTCAGGTTAAGGTTTGCTCCAGGCGGCCGCTGGCAGCAGCTGCCCAGGGAGGATTTGCCGCCAGGGTTTCCATATCTTGTCTGTGTCCTCTGGACTTAACAAGCGGCTGCCGTCTTTTGATGGATTGATTTCTCCCTTCCCCATAGAAAACATGCAAAACACAGCACAATAAACCTTTGAGTCAGGTTCTGTAACCTACTTTCCTTCTGTGGGATCAGCAGCTTATCTGAAGGGTGGAAACCAAAAGATTAGTCAAATAAGTAACTGCATATGCATTTGACAGTACTATGGTACATTTCCCTGTATGATCTTCTGCCCTTCTTGTAATTCTGTCCCATCTTCTGCAGTTGGAGCTGGGAGTTTACATGTTTATGCCTTCTGAGTGTGAATGTAAGGATTTTTTGAAAAATATTTAAAGAATTTAAAGACAATGATACACAATTCTCTCATATGATCATAGATTTTTTTTTAAAATTAATTAATTAATTTTTTGGTTGACTGCATAGACTGTATATAAAAATGGATGGAACTCCAGGTCTGAAAAGTGAAGCCAATGTGGAGGCACCTTAAACCTGCAGTCTACAGTATTTAATGACTATCAATGCTACATCTATTTCATAATTTCTGCGAGATTTTATAAGGAAGTGCGTCAAAAAGTGCATAGTAAGTGCTAGTTAGACATGTTTTAGGAAGGGGATGAGCTCTCCACAGATAAGAACAGGTTGGACTGCCTTGTGTGCAGGGGGGACAATGCCAGAAGACATTCCCTGGAGGAACCATTTAGAGGACAGTAGATGATGAAGCATGCACGTACGCATTGGGACGTTACTACCATGTGATTGACAGACTGTAGCACACACAGTGACCTGCCTGAGCACAGAGTACAGAGCAGGTCAGACCCCCCCCCCCCCAGCTCCACCTTCTTGTCCAAATATGGTTTCTTCTGGTTTCAGAAAACCAAGAAGGCAACGGCCAAATTACAAACTCGAGGCTTCAAAATTGCAGTTCACAAACCAATGTGTGACATCACGGTGGGTAGATACTTGGTTCGCTGTCGCATGAGATCTTTATAGTTACTTGTCAAGTCAGATTTTATACCATTTTATTCCTACGGTGTCGCTTTGAATGTGATTTGATGACAATAATACAAAAATATCGCCAGATGAATCCTTCATTGTGCATGAGCCACTGTCAACTGCTGCAGAGCTGCCCTGTAATAATCAGCTGGTTTAGATCACTCAAGTTAAAAGATCATACATTTTTGATGTGGGAGAAGATGTGACAGGTTTGCATAGCAACCACGCATTAAAGAAACTACACAACCAACTGTGTTGAAAGAGCTGCCTCCAGGTTATTGAGCAAGAAGGAATAACCAGAGAGCTCAAGCAAAACACATGCAAATAGACAAAACACAAGCAAATTCAGAGTCTGACATGTGATGCAAATACTCGCAACAAAACCAAATACACAAAAACGGTGCATCGATCAAATGAAACAACAGCACATGCAGCTGTTTTAAGGCCCATCAACACCACAGACACGTGAACCCATGCGCCATGCAAAGATTCGTCTACAGCAGGACAGAGTCATGGTGCTGGCAGTTGAAGAAAACTGTTTCAGGCTCCTGTCTGTGCAGGTGTTGCTGTTTTACCAGATCAGATGTTTTACCAGATCAGCTACAAGCCTTTATCAGTTGGTGTGCTTCTTGTGCCTGTACCTGATAGTTCTGCTGGACCGGAAAAACTGGGTTTCATAGGATTCCTCTGAAAGTATGATACTGACACTAATGCTGAAATGCCAAGTCTGCCGAAATGCCACAGGTGTATTTGAGGTAATTTCAAACGGTGTCGTCAGAGAGAGAGCACAAGTTTGTTTTTCAACTGTAAAATGTCCCATGAGAAACATATCTCATTTAAAAAATTATAATATTAATATTGGCTGCTATATGATTATCTGATTTTGTTTTTTCTTTTTTATAAGTATCTATCCTCATCAACTGCAAAAATCAGGCTACATTGCTCTTACTGCTAGTGCTACCATGATCATATGATCATATCATTTTAATGTTAAAAAATTACTCCAAGCAAATTGTAATTAAAAACTAAAAGTCAGTCATTAAGGTTTTTGTTTTGTAGGTGTGAGGAGTTTTATGTGATGTGATATATAACCGTGGAGCACAGTTTGTTGTGTTGAACCTCCATATTATGATATATATGTTGATATTGAGGAAAAGAAATCATAACGTTGTGTTTACTGTACAGCTGTTTAATTTTGGTGTGGTAAACTCTCCAGTTTTAACTCTGTCTTTCTTATCTTCTCAGACAACTCGCTGAGAAGAAGAAGGCTTTCATTTACTCCTGGGTCCGGATCATCTTCCTGTTTTGTCTAGTGCTCTGCATCTTTTGTTACACCCTGTCCATCAGCTCTCTGCCATGGCTGTGGAGCTTTCCACTCCAAAAGCACTACAACAGACTTTTCATTTGGAACAATCCGGACAGTGTACGTCCTTCTTATTACGTCCATCCAAAACACAGAGCTAAACTGAATGGACTCAATGGAACCGCAGAACCAGCTACCACATTACCTACTGTTGCACCTACAGGCATTGAGTACCACCAAGCTTACCCACGCAACTACCACTTCATTATGGATAACACCGAGGTGTGCAAAACCAAGACCCCTTTCTTGGTCCTGATGGTTCCAGTAGCACCAAACAATGTGGCAGCTCGGGACGCCATCCGGCAGACATGGGGCAATAGGAGCCTGGTTCAGGGCGAGGTGGTGATCACTATGTTCATGCTGGGCCTCTCTGGAGGAGGTGATGATGGGCAGCAGCAGGAGAGGCTCAAACAGGAGGATCTTCAGCACCATGACCTGATCCAGAGTGACTTCATGGACACGTACCTGAATCTAACCATCAAAACCATGGTGATCATGGACTGGCTGGCGACCCGCTGCCCGACAGCAGCGTACGCCATGAAGATCGACTCGGACATGTTCTTGAACATTGACAATCTGGTGATTATGCTGCAGAAGCCAGACATCCCCAAGATGAACTACCTGACAGGAATGCTTATGTGGGACAGGCCGGTCGTCCGCTCAAAGGACTCCAAGTGGTACGTCCCAGAGGAGATGTACCCAGATCCCTTGTACCCGACCTACACTCTGGGCATGGGATATGCCTTCTCCAACGATCTTCCAGAGAAATATGTGGAAGCCTCAAAATCAGTCAAGCCCTTTAACATAGAGGATGCTTATATTGGAATGTGCATGAAAAAGCTGGGATTGGCGCCCACGTCGCCTCCAGATCCATCCCAGTTCAAGGCCTATAACACAAGATATGATCGCTGTGAATACTCCAAAGTCATCACCTACATTCTTGGTTCTTCAGAAGAGCTGATAAATTATTGGACAGACTTGAAGAAGCCTGGACCACCTTGTTAAGACAAGGACTGGTACAGATGCATGGAGAAATCACAAGGGTGGCAGGGTGTTGGGAAGTGAACTTATTTATAGATTGCCAATATATTTGTATATATTTCTTTATATGATAAGATTACAGAGGTTTATGAACAATTGCACTACAAATCTTTTTGACTTCGGTGTACTTAAACCTTCTGTGGGTTGGCAGCGAAGAAAATTTTGAAGGTGTTCATTTTGACTAAATTAAAATGAAAATATGAGTGAGTAGAATTAAAAGCACCCTGAGGAGATGGGTTCTGTTCTTGGGTTCTTGGTTGTACGTGCTTTGCACAGTGGCAGACATGCCTCCCATGAACACCAGGAAGCCTGGATATACAATTCTGATCAATGTAAGGGGCAGCAATTCTGCATATTATTATTTATTCTGCAGGGGTAGCAATGAGTCAAAAAAAAAAAAAAAAAAGACGAGGGAAAGACCACTTGAAACCAATGGTACAAATGCATGTTTTAAATAAAAAAAAGAAAAGAAATCTGCATCTATTGAGAGGAAGGGAAAGCTTTCAGTGTGTTTCAGAGATTTCAAGGAGGAAAACTCCTCTGTGTTTACAATTAATACTTCTGAGGGTGTCTTTTAAGTTACAAAGGAAAGAAGCCATTGACTTTTTGATAGATTATTATTATTTTTTTTTTTTGCAGATTAATGTAATTTTTTAAATGAAATTAAATAATTAAAGACGCTAAACTATTGAATACTCTGGAACTTGGACTTAATATTCATAGAAAATGTCACCTTTACTACATTTTCTTTGGATTTCTGGAATTTTGAACAGCATGGTTTCTATCTATGAGATTCCCATTACAGGGTCCAGGAACCTCTTGAGGTCCTTCAAGGATAGCTTCAGATTTTTAAAGAAAATTACTCTGGCCAATATGTACAGTGAGTTATTGGTTGTTGCTATTATTTTCTTCTACATGGTGGCAGTGAAGTGATCCTTTCCCTGCATCATTACATTGACTGCGTTCAGATGCTCACTGGTATCCTGATTACGATCAGGTTTTTGCTGTATACCGCTCATGTGTTGCGCATATCCTGGTTTCAGAAATCTGTTAAGTGTTTGAGATGTGTATTCAAGGAAATGAATAACTACTGTAGGTGTCTCATGATCCGTGTAAACGCCATAGCCCAAATACGATCAAAACCAGGATATGGCTCAAAATGTAGAGTAAATATGCTCAATGTAAGAGGACAAAATCCAGTGTTTGCTCTATACAGCCAAATTTAAGTAGGGTGTTATTCAAAGGTTTTGCTACGCAGTTTCCCTTTTGTGGTACTGTCCCTCCACTGCAGCTCAGCAAGGGCACACAAAGCGGGAATTTCACACAACAAAGACTAACTAAGCCTTATATTAATCTTAGCTGAACTTATAATGAAAATTTCTGCACAGAAAGGGGTAGGGATTTTATTTCATGGCGTGAATGCAGGGGGGGGGGGGGGGGGGGGTGCTTACACCAACCAGTAACTTTTTGTGGATGTCAGTATATTGGGTTTTCATGTACCCTGGTGACACTGTACTGACTGTATGTATTTATATCTGCACTATGTACACATACACTTGTAAATGATGAGAACAACCAATACTTGGATGATAGGTCTAAACTGTATTTTGATTTTGTTTTGAACAAAACATGTTGTGAGTATCTTCAACTGATTGGAAGGTGCATTATGGGAGCAGTTAAATCAGTGTGGAACAAGACCTCATATAAGCATTGAAGAAAAGTTCATGATCTTTGTATATAGATAGTATTTATTGTTTTTAGGTCATCCACTCACTCTTCTTTGGCTGCATGAAGACAGAAGCATTTGAAAGATTTCTACATGCCCCAGCAAACAGGAAGAGCTCAAGGAGAACACTTTTCACCATTGGAAATCTGAAGTAAATAAGAGACATACAGAGCGTATGTAGGTCACTGCAGGCGTGATAAGATCAGTACTTTTCCCCTGGTCTTGAAGTGGATTGGGCAGTAGAGCAAAGTTATAACTGCTTAAATGTTGGATCACTCCAGAATTTAGTCCCTTTCAATGACAAAAGCTAAAATAATCACATGGAAATCTTTGCTTGACCGACTGCACCTAACTCGCAGCTGATTTTCACAGCTCTGTGATGTCTTTTCTCAGAGATTCAGCGTTGATGTTCAGTGACGCCTCCATGTTGGTGCAAGGCAGAGCCGGAGGAGTTAGGTTTTCAGGTTCTCTGTCTAAACTGATAAGAATTTGGTGGTCAAAGGTCACAGGTCAAGGTCATTGTTAATACATTTTTTTGCCATAACGTGTGTGCTGAGTATGAAACCGTTTCACACCAATGTGCAATAGTTTAAAACAATGACATTTTAGGTCATTGGTCAAAGGTCAACTTCACTGTGATATCATAATGTTCTGCCAAAACACTATTTGCCATTACTCAATACTGTAACTCAGGAGGGAGAGATTGTCACCACATTTCCTGTAACTTGGCTCGTTGGCTGAGTCATACAACCATGAGCTGGTAATTCTAGTTTTTACTAGTGTGCACTGCATTTATAAAATGACAGGATTTGTTCAGCAGTTAATAAAGACAATTGTTGATTTTATCCTTTTAAAACAAGACATACAAGATCCAGCGCAGGATATGCATTACATTTCCTTGTACGGTAAAATGAAATATGCCGTAAAATCCAACCTGTTCCAACTTTTTTTGAAACTTGTTGCTGGCATCAAATTCAAATTGAGCATATATTTTTCTTAAAACAATAACATTTCTGCATTTCAACATTTGATATGTTGTCTTTGTTCTATTTTCAATTAAATATGGATTTACATTTGCAAATCATGGCATTCTGTTTTTATTTACATTTGTTTCCCAACTTTTGGGGAAATGGGTTTGTAGTTCAAACTACTAAAGAAAAATATCAAATTGACTATGTACATGTGAAAATATAATACAAGGAAGTCCCATGCCTAAATTAAAAAACTAAAATACCCCACTATTCATGGTAAAGTGCAAAGAATATCAACTTTGGTTTTGTATACAATAACAGCTTCGGTACAGCAGTGGTGATTCCTCCTCAGGCTGAGATCTGGGAGGTTTATCCATGATGAGCTTGTTGCTGTTTGAGCACTGAGCAACACCTGCTTTGGCTTTTGCGTATGCACTACACAAAGGTTGAGTGTGTGGTATGGACTGCCTGATAAATGCATTGCCTGTATATGCCTACACCGTGGTCAAGTGAAAGAAAAGCGGGCGGGCCTGGCCAAAAGAAGTTCAATTACAGTAAAGAAAGTAAAATGATGGTAAAATGAAAAAATTTAAAATCATGAAAAAATTGCTAAAAAGTAATTTATCTACTCCACTATGCACATATGAATGTAGCTGAACTACCAGCAAGCCACTGCAAAATGTAGTCAAATGACTTTTATTTATTTACCTGTAGTTCATCTCTCCCTGACACTGTCTATGAAAAACATGCAAAAGTGCTGCTTAAATGTTTAATTAATTGAGACACGTTTTGTGTTTGCCATTACTTTTTCATCAGGTTTAGATATTCATGAGTCTGTGCTGTGTCAAACAGTTTGTGACATTCATGGACAGGATATCAAGTTGCATTCAAGGTCTTAAGTGTCAAGTTTGGTGACGCTCAAACAGTATCACAGCTCTTTCTAGATAATGTCGTCCTTGCATCTTCATCAGGCCGTGACGTCTGAATTACACTGCAGTACAGCTGAGTGTGAGTTTTCAGTAATAATTGCTACTATTTTCTTTTTTTTTTTTTTTCTTCCACAGGATTTTGTTTCAGGAGGATTTGCAGACCAATGTGTTTGGGACTAGGAGTAGCAGCTATGGCAAATTGTTTTAACATTTATTGACCTGACAGGATTTGCATTACAGGAATCAGCAATTTATTCAAGGCCAGTCAAAACTTGAGGTACCTTTAATTATGTTAGAACTAATCACAAGTCCAGTTACATTATATGATAAGTAAGAGTGAAGTTACATTCCCCATTAACTCGTATAGAAACTCCAATTTAAACATAATTTTAGTTTTGAAACTAGAATTCAAATTAGATGCTAAACAAACAGTTTGAGTTGTGTAGTTTCAAATGAATGTGGGCTAGAGCATGTAAATTATGGAAGGAAGGTATGTGAACATATTGAGACATCTAGTGGTGTAAAAAGCCTATTACAGTAAAATGATGTCCCTCAGTACATTAGTGAAAGAGGCAGACAGCCAAAAAATACCTGTGATTAAAAATTGTTAATAATTTCATTTAATCCATTTGGGGTCATTTGATGGACTTTCTAGGAAATTATTAGGAAATCACAGTGTAAACTAAAACATTTCAGAGTACTTTAAAACATAGGATTTGTGTACATTTGCAAGACGATATTTTTATATAGATAAAAGATAAGATATAGATATATTTGACTGAAGTTCTCAAGAAAAGTGTCAAATTCTCACAACTGAGGAGCTGGAACCGATGAATCCCGGGTATTTCGATAATCATAGTCTACCTGAAGACTGATTTTGTGCAAATTGACCAAGAATTGTTCTGGCTCTGAGTCATTCAGCAGGTTTTTCTAGCTGAGCAACAGGGTCGTGGGGTGAGATCTCAGGTGAGCTGCACAATGTCGTACCACAGTAAACACGAACACATTTTAAACGCGTGACAAAGTCAAACATGAAATCAGAACATGCATTTGACATGAAGTGGACGCTCTTATCTCGGCGGGGTCTTAGATCCGCTATGGTGAAAATGAGGAATCGCGGGCAGGTAGCGACTTTACGTTTCACAGGTGACATGTGAGGCTGGAACACCTGCTGACGTCAGTCCCGGAACCTGCGCTGTGGGCTCAGCAGAGGAGGAAGAGACGGCGGCTGAAGGTGAGTGGAGGGAGACGTTGTTATCCAGGTGTGTTTGAAAAGTCACAACTTGGTTAAACTTGGCACATCAGTGGGACACCGCAAATCCATTTCGGTTGAGTATAAGAGATTGAACTTTTCCACTCATACTTCAGACATCGGACCAGTGGCGGGTCACCGATACCCAGTCTCCCATTCGGCCCCATACTTCCACAGCCTTTGTGTTCATTCTCACGGCCACAGTGTGGGCACAGGCGGGGGGTGACCCGCAGCAAAGCGCCGTGCGGTGGGTTCGAACCCGCACCGATGATAATCATCCGTGATCCGCTCTACCCGGTCACACACCGCGACATCGTGCTGGAGTTCATACGTGGGGAGGACAACCACTGACACTGACGTGATTTTCCGCACACGCAGTTTGATAAACTTTCCACTCGACGTGACATAAATCACAGCTCCCCTGAATAAATTGTTGGAGCCTTGTTACGTGTCCTTGTGCATCTTTAACCGGTTATACGGATATTCTCTTGGCATCACGTAGACCACACCTCTGATCTTACATTTACATTTCCTCATTTGGCAGAGGCTTTTATCCAAAGCGAGTTACAAGTGAAGGAAAGAATAAATAAATAATATATAAATAAATAAAATAAACTCAACAAAAATAGGTTGCATTTGGATTTTTCCTCACAGGTTCAGCTGGTACACTCACATGTTGCTGCAGTGGCGTGAAAGTAAAACTGCATCATCATCCTCCCAGATATCAAGCTGCAGGCCTCATGTAGCTGATAACTTCTGAAAGCAAGACCTGTTTTACTTAACTTACTCTGATACTTGTATCAATGTTGTTTTCGTACACACACACACACACACACATATATAGGCCTATTTACAGTAAGTAATCTTGCCTCTGCCAGCATATATGTAGGCTATCTATCAGTTGCAGAGATCAAAATTAAGGTGGAGGCAACATAAGTATTTAAATCAAAATGCAAAACAACTCAGTCCGAACCAGGAGTGCATGAGAGCTGGTATCAGCCGCGGCTGAGTTACATTTACATGTACTCATTTGTGTTAAACTACCTCAAAGCATGCAGCAGGAAACCCAGCTACTAAGTCCATCTATTTAAGTGCAAGGAGATGAAGTAAAGAAGTGCGCCTGTTGTGCATAGTTGTACAGGTTTGTTCTGAACTGCCCTTTTCCTCTGACAATGAAAACCAGCGTATATAAATAAAAGTAAGTGGTAACACCCAGCATTTGCAAGATGACAGAATATGAAATAAATAAATAGATGCACTGTTGTTACATCACAGAAGGTAGCGTTTCAGCTTGCATGAACAAATATATTACTGTCAGCAAAGAGGTGACGAGCCTACAGTGTGTTATCCTACAAAGGATACACCATCATCAGAAACCCAGTGAAATGTCAGAGTCCCCGCCTGTTACAGAACCCACATAACAGAAACACAAATGGATTTCTTTGGGATTTAGGACTAGTGCTGCTTCAAACGACTGTCGGGTGGTTTTACAGCTGGAGTCTCTGAAACTCCACAGCCTCCTGAAACACCATCAGTTCAGAATCATGTGTTAAACTAATTCTCACAAAGTGGGAAAGGGTTAGAAAGGAAGTATAGAGGAGCCCATTTCAACTCACATGTGTTTGACTTCAAGACGTCACATCTGGCCTAACCTTTTCATATCCAGTCCGTGGGTGTAACCAAGCGCCTGGGCACCCTGCCATCCTCCAGCAGCGCTGCATGGGGGCGGGGACACGGCGGCGGCTCTCAAGAAGACGGGTGAAAACCAAGTCTGTGCCGGTGAAGCCCACTTCCACACTTTTTTTGTTTTTACGTTTCTGTCGTCGACCCTCTGTGTGTGTGTTTTCCGTGGGGAAATGGCAGTGAGTATGAGATTAGAGACTGAAAACAAGAAAACACTGAAAACATGGTCGGCAGCTGCGGCGCAGGGCGGCCGCCGGACACTTCCTTAAAGCCAGCGGCAGGACAGCATTCAGCCGTGTTTAGTTCAGGCTGAAGAAATCTGTAGTGTCTGGTTGACAGTGTTTCCAGTGTGATTCTCTGAAAGTTGAATGAAAACGCTGAAATGTGTGAAACATGGGTCGATGTTACGGTGCGTGTCTCTCCCCACTCGTGGATGATCACCTACAGCGGGGTTTGATGTTGTTTTCACCTTGCGTGTGTTTGTGTTTCATCGGGGCATCCGTGGTCGTGGGGACTGTACACAGCTGTCACGACCGCGCAAAATACAGTCCAGAAACTTTCCAGGTGTGTGGATGAGAGGAAGGAGACGGGAGCGGTCCCACCCACCGGGCTGCTGACAGGCGTTTCCGGTCGTGTGATTGCGTCACAAAATACGCTCCAGTTTGACGTGCAGGCCTATCTGGATACACAATCCTCAAGACATAAACATGCATTTTAATTTATGTTTATATAAATTTAATATAAGCTATCTTTCATCTCTGCATCAGGAGACTCTGATAGCTATTTGAGCAGGGGCGTCCCCTCTCCTAACAACTATAACACCCTAACATGCCTAACTAGCACTGACTACGCACGCTTCTGCACTTCTTTACCTGATCTCCACTTATTAAATAGATGTATTACTTCACACTTACACCAAGTCCTGCTCCTGTACTGAAGCTTTCGTTATGTCCCTCACTTGTAAGTCACTTTGGATAAAAGCGTCTGCAAATTACACTTGAGTAACTATTTCCCAAATATTCAAATATTGAATGTGTAATACCACACGACAACAGTAAACATAGACAGTAACATTAATCAACAGACTTTTTGCCCAATTAGGATGATTTTTCTTGTTTCACTAAAATGCTCCTCTTACTTTTCAGGTCAACATTATCGATTTAAATGTGATACTTTCAACAACACTATATATGTCTTGTAAACAAAATCTTTGATATCCAATCCTTCCATTTTGCCAAATTTCATGCAAAATTTAGGTCGGATCAGTTTTGGATGGATGTAGCTTTTCTGGACAATAGGAAAACTAATGCATGACTTGCATGACTTGCAGCCACTTCTCCGGCACGTAACTCCCACCATTAAATCATCTGTCCAAAATATTAACAACTGTGTTAGAAAACACATGGTTGTTTGATTTAAAAAAAAAAAAAAAAAGTCAAAGCTACAAGTCTGCGTGCATAAAAACTTATGGGGGAAGTAAACTATGAGTCCCAAGGTGCATTTTGGCAAGAAACCTCCAAACATTGATTTTATATTACATTACCTACATTTAACTGGATGTAAGTGAGGTTATGGTTACAACGTTTCAAAGCTCATTCTTGTTGTTTTCTGCAGAAATGTTCACTTTTATGAGCAAAACATCAAAATATTAAGAAGGGGACTAATGACCATTACATTGATAAGGAAAGACTCTTTTGTAATTGCATTTTCCAAATCAATTGATTATGTTTTTGTTCCTTAAACACTGTAAATTCCTGAGGTGTGTGGCTGTTTTATCTCAATCATATTTCCATGTGATTAAAAACAAGTCTCTTTTCTTCGTAGTTTTAATGGAGAACAAGAGGAAATACCTAAAATGGATTTTAATCAGCATCCTGGGAACAGTGATAGTCTTCCTCCTCTATCACAGCTATGAATGGAAATCATTGCCATATCATTCTGATGAGAAATCATCGCCATATCATTCTGATGAGAAATCATCGCCATATCATGTGGCCTATCCACGAGACTACAAATTCATCATGGATGACACGCCGACGTGTAAGACCAGTACTCCGTTCCTAGTCCTGATGGTTCCAGTTGCACCCAGCAATGTGGCAGCTCGGGACGCCATTCGACAGATGTGGGGAAATGAGAAAATAGTTCTGGGTCAGCTGATCGAGACTCTCTTCGTACTGGGCCTGCCTGGAGGAGCTGATGCCGAGCAGCAGCAGGAGAAGCTCAGACAGGAGAGTCAGCAGCACCACGACCTGATCCAGAGTAACTTCCTGGACAGCTACTACAATCTGACCATCAAGACTATGGTGATGCTGGAGTGGCTGGCTGCGCACTGTACTACTGCTTCTTATGCCATGAAGGTTGACTCAGATGTGCTAGTCCACGTTGAGAATTTGGTGAAACTATTGCTAGATCCCAGCACTGCCAAACAGAACTACATGACAGGTTTGGTGTGGTGGCACAGTCCAGTTTTAAGAAACCCGTTTGCAAAGTTCTACATGCCGGGAGATGTGATTGCGGAGCCAGAGTACCCCCCATATCCCCTGGGTATGGCTTACATCATGTCCCTGGACCTGCCGGGGAAGATTCTAAGCGTCTCCCCTCAGATTAGACCAATCTACATCGAAGACGCCTACCTGGGAATGTGTCTGAAACGCCTGGACATTTCCCCCACCAACCCCCCTGAAAATACGATGTTTCTAGTCAACCCCACGCATCCTCTGAGCGGCTGCAGCCTCTCCAAAGTGATCGCCACAACAACGACAAGCATCCAACAGATGACGGGTTACTGGAAGAGGAGCAGAGAGCCAGAAGCGAGGTGCTGAACTCCATCAGGACTGTTTAGTTTATATGGAAACTATATTTTTGATGCTAACTTTTGATGAAGGAAATTTTCTTCACTTCAAGTTTTTTCACTTGTTTTATCTGTTAACAGCCTTCAGTGTTACACTGATTAGCTTCAATTGTGACTGTGTCTAGATGGAGGCAGTGTTATCCTCCATACCCGGGATACCCGAGCTCTTATAGATAAGGAGGTAGAAGGAAAGCATAAACTTAGAAGATATCGTTCAAATCTAGTTAGTGTCAAGGGTGAGCTAAGTCGGTGAAAGGTCAAGACACATGGAATATTAATTGGGTAAGAACATGAGACAGTGCGGATCTTGGTGTCCAATAGCATCTTCACACATGAATGTTCAGACTATAGTTTAGCCTTATTTGGAGTAAGGTGTGGTAAATGTTGCAACTGTGTGAGATCTGAATATATGCTAATTGTCAGACAAGACATCCTTGGAAATTGGTGTGGCACTACCCTAGTTCACATGCTGACTGTGCACTGCTCATCATTTTCTCCTCAACCAAGCTGCCTAAGACATCTGAGCGGTGGTGCAGTGGTTAGCGCTGTTTCCTTGCAGCAAGATGGTTCTGGGTTCGAACCCTGGGGGCCTTTCTGTGTGGAGTTTGTAACTCTTTGTGTTTTCTTCCCATAGTCCAAAGACATGCACATTAGGTTAATTGGTGACTCTAAATTGCCCGTGTGGTTGTTTGTCTCAAAATGTCAGCCCTGTGATGGACTGGCGACCTGTGCAGGGTGTACCCTGCCCTCACCCACTGTCAGCTGGGATTGGCTCCAGCCCCAACACGACCCAGTTCGGATAAGCGGTATATAGAACGTGGGTGGATGGATGAAGTGCTTTATTAAGTGTTTGCAGACTACAATGTAGAAGTCCATTGTTTCTTTGTCTCTGTTCTTCTCAAACTGTTGAACTGTTATGACTCTCTAATCAGCTCTGACACAGGCAGGAAAATCAGATGTATCATAAATTATGATAATAAACACGATGACGGATTTCTACATCAGGAGTTTTTCCAGTTTGCAGTTTTGTTTGCAGTGTTGTAGTGTTATAGCCATAAACATAACTTCACTGGTGTTATGCTCCTGTTCTAAGTCCCATGTTCCCTGCATAGACAAAAGTCTTGTACAAAAGAGTTCAATGAAAAACATGTTTGGTAAAGCCTAAGTTTGATATTTCAGGATTTCAAGGAGCAACATGATTTTGACATTATTCAACTGTATTTGAAATGTAATGTTACAGTATAAAGAAATAAGCAATGATTTGTAAAATTAAACTGTTCTGGGTGGCCCGGTAGTCGAGTGGTTAGGGTGTGTACCATATTGAGCGCAAGACACTCTTAGCAGGGCAATCACCGGTTCGACTCCCGACCGGTCCAACTCTTTCCTGCATGTCATTCTCCTCTCTCTACCCCCTTTCCTGTCAGTCTCCACTTACCTATAATAAGGCATAAAAAAGCTCCAAAAAATAATTTAAAAAAAACAAAAAACTGTTTTGTACTTTGGATGACAGAGCACTGGAGTCAAGTTCCTAGTAGCTGTTAATGACCTGTGCACAGCTGTAGTTAGTCCACAAGGGGGCAGGCTAACATCAGATACAATCTACAGTGCATCTTTCAGGGTGACTCAGAATTAACTATGATTTGAAAAATGTTGACACTAAGCAATGAAACTTATGAACAGCAATACATGTATGAATAATGTTTATCATACTGGCAAAACTATAACAACACCTTTACTGTGTTGGTGATTAGATTAAAATTAGTCGATGCCACTTCAGAAGAAGACCTTTATGACTCCCCCTTAATTAGCGCAAGCACATTAAAGATTATCTTTTGTAATCTATACTCACTCATCTGCACAACAGTTTCAAATTCACATCATAGTCTGATTTAGCAATGCTCAGTAGAGGCAAGAGAGATCGACAGGACAGAGACATAGCTACTTTAATGTCACCAGGGGGAAATCTGACTTGGACTCTACAAAGCTGGACCCGCCAGCACATATGGGCAGAAGACACTAGCAAGCAGAAGACATCACATAATGCACACATAATACGTGAATAAATAAAATAAATCAGTTTCTGGTTTAGTTCTGCAGTGCAGCCTCTGTAACCTCTGCTTACTTCAGACCACTGTTTCAAATTCTGCTTGATAAGGGCACGAAGGAGTTCATAAACTCATTCAACTTGCACTGCTGAACTCTGAATTTGTACAATTGTGGTCATGTATCACCACCAGACTGGTCACCAAGTTGGGATCAAAAATAATCTATTTTCCTTTTATTTTATTTTTTTTGAGGTGATTTCTGTTCACCTGGTACCATAGAAATATGATACAGTGCTGTGGGGACAAAAAAAGCAGGCAAACGCAAAGCCCCAAATCACCACCAAACATATGCAAAAAGTCTGAGAGGCAGTAATTAAAGTGACAGCGCACTGTGCTGAGATGTGACCTGGACTGTTGTTAAACCATGATCACACACTGGATCATCATCTTCTTACCTTTAAGTCTGAGCCGAAAGCAGAGCAAAGCCAACAGAGGACAGTGACGTTAACCTTGGTCCTCTCCTCTCCCATATGTTGTCATTCATCTGCAGCTGTCTATGATCTGTTCTCCCTCTGTCAGATAAGGGAGGATCCCTGAAGTCAAAGGCCCTGCTCTCCCTTTTCCTGCTGACTGCAGCCTGCATAAATCACACAGTCGCTGAAAACCCCAAACCCAGGCTCCACACATTATTCACTGTTCTGATGCCATCTAACGTCAAAGATCCACCTCAGTGGCTGGAAATGTCGCATAAATCACTGTTGGCTCTACCCACTGTGCAAGAAGTACCGTGTTACACTTGGCAAATATATGTCTTTTCGTGTGAATCCTGTTAATGATTCAACACATCGTGTGTTTCATGCACAGTTTAGAGTTTAGTACCTTGTTTTAGGCACTTGTGATGGTTCTAAAGATTTACAGTTATGACCGCCGCTGAACCGCCGGGTCAGAGCAGGATTACACATCGACTCTACTTTCTTTTTCATTTTCAGACATATCTTGCCCCCTCTACTTCCTGTCTGCGCCCACTAGACAGTTTGTTTGGGTCTGAGTCTGCTGCGTCTGTGTTACTGGGCCCATTTATTGTCTCGCTGTTTAAGGTATAAAGACAAAACTCTTATGGACGCTGCAATTTGTAAACACACACCCACAACTGCAGAGGAAATTGCTCATCATCTCCTCCTCCTTTGATGCTCTCAGACAGGATTGAGTTGATGGATTCCTTTGTTATTTATTGGATGTAATATATATGTGTGTGTGTGTGTGTGTGTGCAGCAGGTTGGAGATGGGCTATTATTTATGTTCATGTTCTTATCTTAAAACAAAGGCTTTTCTCAGGAGGATTGGAAGTCTGTGGTAAAGGTTTCAGGCTGATGTTAATAAGAACCAGTCCAACATACAAAAAGAAAGATTTCTGCAGAAGCAAAGACAAGAACTCATGAAGGCAAACCTGTAAACAGGTATTATAAGATTCAAACCCTGGACGACATCGAAATCCCTCAAACTTGTAACTTAAATCTTTCTTAGTCATGAGGACGAGTTTAAAGTACAACACATATACAGATACTCTTGCACTTTAACCCCCCCTGCCCCTGCAGGCTCACCCCTCCCTCGCCCCATGCAGACCGGCTGTCCTCTCTGTCACCCTGAGAAAACGGAGCACTGCAGGGTCATAAACCTCACTTGGAGACACAGACACACAACCTCAAACATCTATCCCTGCATATACCCTGAAGACAGGAAGGGTGATCTTTAACTTGACCATTGCACAAATCACTGCAGGTTTTCTGTAGAACAGTACATTGTACTGATGCGTGCACCTTCATGGCTCCTCTCAAGGTAGAAATAGTTGCAGTGGTTTAGTGATGCAAAGCACATTTGTTTGGCTAAGTATCTTTTAAAGCTGTAATATCACTGATCAGGTAAAAGGATCACCTCACTGTGCAGTTCCTCCTCTGCAGAGCTTTTTAGCATCTCTCAGCTCGCTGAAGTCAGCCGGTGAACATAGAAAGAGCAACTTAGTTCCTGCAGGAGTTCCTCAAAAGTGTGTTGAAACCTAAAAGAGAACTCAAAGGGAAGTGAATACTGGCCTTAGATTGATGTTATGGGTTTACAGTTTGTTCTACTGCCCACAAGCAGCCAGAAAAAAATTACTTATCACTGCTTCAAATGGTTGATTTTTAGATTATTATTATTATCACTACCTATAATTAGATTACGATCATATTTATTTATGTAAGTATTTCAGAGTAATTTAACCTGGAGCCAAGCATGTGACCTGGTAGGATATATGTGCCCTCCATTGGTCAACAGCTGAGGTCTGGACCAACAGACTCCTGGATCTTGATGACACAAGGTTGAAGTTCACTGACTTCTGTACTGATTTAGAAATGAATTAGCCTGGTGTTACAGAAGCATTCTCTGTTCTGTCAAGTTTAGTAGCTGAATTGGTTCATCGCCTGTTATTTGCATCGATTTTGATCCTTTAAATACAAGAAAACTAGAAAGAAAAAGAAGAGAGAGAACTGTCCAGTGCTAAGTCTTTTATCCCATGTCCTTGTCTTTTTGTTCTCTGTCTCTCACATACACCATGAACAAACCATTAATGTGAAAGTAAGCCAGACGCAGTGGTGATTTAGGGGTAGCAGATGGAGAGAGGGTAGAGGCCAAGCTTCAGGTCTCACACTATCTCTCTCCCTTCACCAGCCCATAAATAACCACACAGCCACACAGTGACACGAGGGAAGCTGCAGTCTGAGGTGAAGGACGGAAGAGGAGAAAGAGGGAGAGGAGGTGATGTGTTTTGATGAACTGAGAGGATGAGCAGGAGAGCAGAGAGATGAGAGAAAGAAGACAGGTGTGGGAAAAAAAAGAGAGAGCAAAATGCTGATGTCCTGCTGGTTCTAGCTCTTAGTCAAAACACTGTTTCTGCTGGAAAACGGTTTGATTAATTTGCACTGCAGACCCAACAACTGACTCTCAGGTCATTTTTCATTATCAACCAGTTCGTCAGTGTTTTTGTCTAGCACTATTTCCTAGTTTTGTCTGATCAACAATCCTAAATCCAATGATCTTCAGTGAACAGTGACTTAAAACAGAGGAAATTTTTGCATTTAAGAAGATGGAGCTAGCAAATGTTGGGAATTTTTGCTTGATAAATTAGTAAAATATTCTAAAAAATTGTAGACATTGATGTTCATTCTCATTATTTTGATGATTAATTAATCACCTCTTCATTTGAGCACTATCAAAAGGAGATGAGAAATGGGATACTTGACTCACTTATTGTAGGCTGCAGGACAAAAATGGCTCATTCTGTGACGTGTTTAGATGGTAATAAACAGTATGTACTGTAATATGTATAAACCTGTAGATGCACCACTGTCTACTCCTTGAGTAGGGCCTAGTCAAAAGATGTAGATGTATTAAGGTTGTTGATAGATGTATTAAGGTTGTTGCAGTTCTTTGATCCAAAAATGGCCTCCTGAGCAGACTTGTCAGATGCCTTCTCGCCCACTGTGTTCAGATCTATGAACACCGCTGTTTTCCTTCTCTTCACATTTTGCCAAATTCCTCTTAACCACGAGGACCCCTGCCACTCAGGTTCTCACGATCCCTGTCAGAGAGTCACTCTGTGGGCTGTGAGAACCACCGCTGGCCCCCCCTCACCACGATGTGGTCCGCTCCCCCCTACAGACGCAAACAAAAACACACACAAACATGTCACAAGTGGACATATGGCGTGTATATACACAGATTCAAACAGGCGTACATAATGGCACACTTGGCCCGTTCGTCGTGATTCCTCTGTCCTCTCTTTCTCTCTCCAAACAAACACAGCTGTTCAGGCTGCTCGCGCTAAAGTAACACTTGAGCATCAAGTCCGGATGCGCTTTGTGTTGATCTTTGCAATTATCACATGATGTACCATTCATGAAATCAGAATTAGTGTTGAGTGCATGTATTAAAAGTGTGTCATTATTACAGGAGCAGCGCTGGCAGTTGGCAGCAGCAGTATGAACAGTCAGTGTGGTGGTAATAGTAACTCTAACAGTAGCAGCAGAAGGATCAGGGATGGTGGGGGTAGCAGTGAGAGTAACAACAGCCGCAATAGTAAAGGTGGATTTATGCTTGTGTGTCACAGCATATAGCGACCCCACAGTATAAGTGGCTTCATAGTTCATGGTTCATAATTCATTATGTATGTAATCTTTCATTCCCTTTGTAATATACGGCAACAGGGTTTGCCTTGTTTATTGTCGTGCAACCACCGGCAGTTGTGTTTACATTCTTTAATTCACGGTGATAGAGAGTGACCTTCATGAACACAGGGTTTGCTGTTGAAATGGCTTGTTAGTTTATCATGTGGCTAAAGGCCAGGCTGCCAGGCTGCGCTGTGGTTGCTAACAGCACCTTGCGCGGATGGTGCTGGAAATCCTGGCTTTGCAGAATCATCATATATGGATGTTTTCCTCTAGAGACTGGGCTGCAATTAAAACACTCAACACTGGTTTCATCATGCTGCCCAGATTTATTTTTTTTTTACTTATGAATGAGTATTGGAAGCTACTGTGGATCCTTGTGATGATCCAACACTTAGTTGTATAGTATTTGTAATGCACTGTTCATCATATGTTTTTTTAAGATAATTATAATTTAAGACAGGTATCACTGAATTTAACCAGGTGACCGACCATCACTGTGGACATCATTTAAAACGATTTAATCTGACAAAGTCATTAGATACAGT